>NC_056682.1:53475183-54798933 GCF_018350215.1 Panthera leo
AATTTGAAAAAATATACACAAAAGTAAAGAATATAGTAGAAAAAAATTAAAGAATAATATTTTTAATAAAAATTAAAAATAAATATGATTTTTTTCTTTTTATGTATGTTAAGAAAAAAGAAAAGAAATGAAAAAGAGAAAAAAGATCTAAAAAAAGAAAGAAAAAAAAGAAATAGTTTGAAAATTTGAAAAAGTGAATACACTGTAGTAGACTAAAATAAAGTGATGTCAGTAAAAAAGAATTTGAAAAATTTACATAAAAGCAAAAAATATGGTAATAAAAATTAAATAAAAATATATTTTTTTTAACATTTATTTACTTTTGAGACAGAGAGAGACCGAGGATGAACGGGGGAGGGTCAGAGAGAGATTGGGAGACACAGAATCTGAAACAGGCTCCAGGCTCTGAGCTGTCAGCACAGAGCCTGACGCGGGGCTCGAACTCACGAGCCGTGAGATCATGACCTGAGCCAAAGTCGGATGCTTAACCAACTGAGCCACCCAGGCACCCCAAAGAAAAATATTTTTAATAGAAATTGAGAGTAAAATGAAGTTTTTCTCTCTCTGCCTTCAAGGAAAAGAAAAGAAACGAAAAAGAAAAAAAGAAAAAGAAACAAAAAAATAAAAAGGAAATTGATAATTTGAAAAGGTGAATACACTGAAGTAGACTAAAATAAAATGATGAAGTAAGATAGAATTTGAAAAAAAATACCAAAAGTAAATAATATAGTAATAAAAATTAAAGAAAAATATTTTTAATAAAAATTGAAAATAAAAATTAATTTTTTTGTCTTCATTCAAGAAAAAGAAAAGACATGTAAAAGAGAAAAAGAAAAAAAAAAGAAAAAAGAAAGAAAACTGAATAGATGGACCTGCTAACAGATTGAAATAGGACTGAAATTACTTCGTTTTCCCCTAGAAGTCAGTCTATGTAGCGCCTTATAGTCCATAAACTAAGCCAGCAGTGAGACGTGTTCTTGAAGAGCGAAGTTGGCCCAGTTGGGCGGGGCTCAGTGTAACAGCTCCACTCTCCACTAGATGGCGCTGCTAGCCTACTGGGGTGGATTGTTGCGGGGCTCGTAGGTGCGTATGCGCATGCGCGGAGCGGAGACAATGGCTCGACCCAACTACCCATTGTGTTCTCCTAAATCAGCAATCGTGCACCTGTCCTCCGTCTTTAGCTCTTGTCCACTCCCTGCTTTTTCACTCTCCGTGACCAGTCCCCAGGCAGTACCTCTCTCCCAAGTTTTGTCTCAGATGTGGCCGTTTTCCCCGGCCCCTTACTTCTGAAGGACTGCGCTTCGACCCGTTCCGCCCCTCTGCGGGAGGGTCTCACTGAGCAATGGCCGAATGAGCAATGGCTGAATGTCGGTTGCACCCAGGAACGCTTGCTGGACCCTGCTGCTGCCAGTGCCCCAAGACTGCGGCCAGGTGCCAGCCTGTCCCAGAAAAAGTTCGAGAGAGAGTGTAGCAACAGCTTTTCAGGGATTATGGAAAATCACAATACACATCTGGTACCAGGCTTCACCCTTTAACGACCTTGTTCCAGCACCAGCGAATGTGGCCGTTTTCTGGGGTCTGCTGGGACCAGGTGGCTTCAACAGTCTCCACCACATGTCCTTCCAGCAGTGGAACCGCTTTTCCCCGTGTGGCCTGAGGACCTCCCGGACCCCACTCTCTTCCTGGGGATTCGCCCTTCCCACCAGAGCACCACCAGGTATCGAGCTGCGGAGTTGCAGCCTTTGCACTCCCCTTGTTTACAGTCTTAACGGAATTTAAAACTTCTTTCTCCTTTCTCCCTTTTTAGTTTAGTCCCTGCAGCTGTTTCCAATTTTTCACTCTCTCTCCAGCTGCTTTTGGGGAGGGGTGCTTTTCTTGTATTCTCCCCACCCCCCCCCCCAGTCTCTGTCCTCTCTCTGCCCACAAAAGTGGTTCCCTACTCTCAGCAGCTTCTCGCTCCCCAAATTCTCCTCTCCGCACCATGTACCTGCTGAATTCTGTGGTTCAGGTTGTGCAGATTGTTGTGTTAATCCTCCAATCAGTTTTCTAGATGTATAGGATGGTTTAGTGTTGGTCTGGCTGTATTTCATGGACTCGAGACACACAAAAAATTTTCATGCTGTTCCACCATCTTGGCTCCTCCCTGTATCTGTAATTTTTTAATGTTTATTTTTATTCTTGAATAAAAGATAAAATAAAAAAAGGGAGCATGAGAAGGGGAGGGGGAGAGAAAGAAGACACAGAATCTAAATAGTTTCCAGGCTCTGAGCTGTCAGCACAGAGCAGGAAGTGGGGTTTGAACCCATGAATCGCAAGATCATGACCTGAGCTGACGTCAGACATCCAACCGACTGAGCCACCCAGGCACCCCACAATCTATTTGTATCTAAAGGCTGATTTGGAAGCTTCCCTACTTGGTCTAGCAGACGATGGATACCAGTCGTTAGTTATTACTTTGTTACTGACATACTAAAGAGTCATGGGACTGCTTGTTTTAGATTCCATCAGGTTTTAAAATTTCATATACCAGCAAAAGTTCATGGAATTTGAAAATTTATGTAACATTTTTATTGTGCCAAATAAGGCCCTTAAAAAACACTTTAAGATAAACAATCACCCTCCTTTCAAAGAAGAAAGATAATTTTAACTCTAAAACAATTTGCAGACATGCTGTCAGAATCAGGGAAGTTCTCCAAGCGGAATAAATCGAGCACTATAAAAAATAGCAGGAACATAAATTTAATATGTAAATTGACTAGGTGACAGTTAAGAATTGCTAACCTGGGAAGACTGAATTTGCAGGTTGGCTGGGGTCAGCCATGGAAACAAGTATAAGCTACATGCAATCCTTAAGAGTTTGCCTATGGGATAGAGGAGAAGTTTGCAATATCTGCCAGTTGATATCTCCTCCTTTACTTTAGAAAGTCCGCTACAGATCTACATCTTTCCCTCATTGGACTTTTCTCAGTTTCTTTCCAGCTTAATCACAGCTAGTTCTTAGAGAACTAAATTTGACTATGATGGTTTTCATCTTTTTAGTAATTTTCTAGGAATGCTGTAATAAAGTACCACAAAATGAGTCACTTAACAGAAATTTTGTCTGAAAATTCTGTAGCCTACCAGGTCAAGATCATAGTGTCTGCAAGACTATCCACTCTCTGAAGGCACCAAGGAAAGATCTCTTCTGGATTATTTCAAGTTGTTCCTTGGCTTGTGGCAGCATAATTCCGATTTTCACATGTTCTCCCTCTGTCCAAAATGTTTCTCTTTATGAATACACCAGTCATACAGGATTAGGGGCTGACTTTATTCCAGTATAACCTCATCTGAACTAATTACATATGCAATGGCCCTATTTCCAAATAAGATCACTTTATGAGTTTACTGGAAGTTATAAATTCAACATATGAATTTTAGAGGTCACACTTCAACACATTATAATATCTTTGGTTTGATATAATGCTGGATAGGGACACTAATTACTTAGATATTCGATAGTGAGGAGAGATAAATGTCAGAGAATATCAGTGTGCATTATGGGAAAATTTTGAATCATCAAAATTTTCTTTTTTTTAGCATTTATTTATTTATTGAGAGAGAGAGAGAGAGAGAGAGAGAGAGAGAGAACCAGTGGGGGAGGGGCAGACAGAGAGGGGACATAGGATTTGAAGCAGGCTCACTGACAGCAGTGAGCCCTATGTGGAGCTCGAACTCAAAAACTGTGAGATCATGACCCGAGACAAAGTCAGATGCTTAACCGACTGAGCCACCCAGTCATCCAAATCATCCAAATTTTCTATATGCTCTAGTCCTAACTAGAAGAATAAGAACAAATCATTCATTTGTCAACACTAATTAATTGTCTATATTTTCATAACCACTTATGTATTTCATCTTTGGACAGTTTTACTCAGGCCTACAAGATTTATTATTTACTGCTATTGCCTGAATATTTGTGTTCCTCAAATGCATATGCTGAAATCTTAACTCCCAAAGGCATTGGTATTAGTAGGTGGTGACTTCAGGAAGTAAGTTGGTCATGACGATATAGCCATCATGAATAGGGTCAGTGCTCTTATAAAGGAGATCCCATAGAGCTCTCTGAGTGCCTTCTCTCATATGTGAGGATATGAGAGAAATATGTGATATGGAAAAGAGCCCTCGCTCAGCCATGCGGGCACCCTAATCACTGACTTTCAGCCTCCGGAACTGAAAGCAATAAATTCTGCTGTTGATTAGCCACCTAGTCTTTCATATTTTGTTATAGTAGCCTAAATGGATAAAGACGGTTAACGTATAAATTTTGTTGACTGATGTGTAAATATTTGAGAAGTATTTTATAATTTAGGATTTTAGCCAATGAGATTATATTTGTTTGTTGCATCTCTATATTTTTTGCTGTTGTTGCTGGGTCTCTATATTTGAAGTTTTTAAACTTTTTTGGACATTAGTCACAAAAATTATTACCATATATCATAGTTTAGGAACTTTGGGCCAAGGTAAAATCCTCAAAGCACCAAGATAAAATCAGAGTTGACACATTCGGCTCTTATTAAATATGAGCACTTATGGGAATATTTTAAGTTGTTGGGAAAATTATTTGTTTATATATAAAACACCTTTTCACTTGATAAAACCATGAAGTCTATTTGATTAAGAAGCAAAAAATTTGGGGTGCCTGGGTGGCTCAGTCGGTTAAGCATCTGACTCTTGGTTTCAGCTCAGGTCATGATCTCATAGTTCATGAGATCAAGCCCTGAATTGGTCTCTGCACTCATAGTGCAGAGCTTGCTTGGGATTCTCTCTCCCTCCCTCTGTCTCTGCCCGCCACCCCCCCCCCCCACTCATGCTGTCTCTTTCTCTTTCAAGATAAATAAACTTTAAAAAAAAAATGATAACAAAAAGGAAGTAAAATATTTACATTAAGGAGATAAAAATGTTTGGATGTGGGCCTCCCGGGTGGCTCAGTCAGTTAAGTGTCTGACTCCTGATTTTGACTCAGGTCATGATCTCACCATTTGTGAGTTTGAGACCTGTGTCAGGCTCAGCATTGTGTTTGGAGGCTGCTTGGGATTCTCTCTCTCTCTCTCTCTCTCTCTCTCTTTCTCAAAATAAATAAACTAAAAAAAAGTTTGGATATGGTTATCGGTTGAAATCAGTTATATGTATGCACTTGGTCTGATTGTGGAGGAAAAATTAATCTGAAACAATTAATTAAACAAGTATGAAATAATTGTATGTGGTATCATGAGAACATAATTGAATCTTGATTTCTATGTTTGGTCTATGACCCTTTATTTTGTGATGCTTCTTGGGTTTTTCTGAGGGACTGAGAAATATTATCTGATAATTTTTATGGGCCTGATGTCTACTCAAAGCATGTAGAGGTCTTGAAGTAATGATATTTTAAAAAGATTTCAGGCTAGATAATAAACTGAAAAGATGGAATAAAATGACAGGCATTGGAGTTATTAGAGAATGGCAGGTTAGAAAATAAAATATATTGTTTCTTAGTCAGTTTGGGCTGCTATAACATATTACCATAAAAGGGTGACTTCAGCAACAGACTTATTTCTCATACTTACAGAACTGGAAAGTCCAAATCAATTTGATTCTTGGTGAGGACATCTTCCTGGCTTACAAGAGGAGGGTTATCTTCTGGTTATAGTCTCATATGGTGAAAGAAAGCTCTGGTAATCTTCCTCATCTTATAAAAGTCACTAATCCCAACATGGCAGATCCACTCTAATGACCTTAATGACCTAAATGTGATTACTTTCCAAAATCCATCTCCTAATTACCATTACATTAGGGTTTACAGCTCTAAGATGTGAATTTGGGTGGATACAAACATTCAGTCAATAATAGGTTTACTGAAAAGAGAGTGGTTGACAAAGAGGCAAGACTAAAGTCAAAGGGAAAGATTTTGCTTGAAGCTTGTTGACATCAGGAAACTTTTTTTTTTTTTTTTTAATTTGTGGAATTTGGGGATGAAGCAATCTACTCAAAGTCATCTAGTTTTGAACACATTTTAGTGTGCCTCTACTTTAATCTCTAGTGGAACAGGATGTCCTAGATTTATGATTGAAAGTATAATTATAAGAAGAAGCATGAATTGATTAGTATATGTCCTGGTATTTAAAACAGTATTCTTGATTAAGAATATCTGGAATGATAATTTTAGATCCAATTCTGCACTTGGTATTTTTTGATATTGTTTCTCTGTATTTATTCTGTCTCATCATTACATATAATATGGAGATGTATCCAGTAATGCATGTCCCTTTTGGAAATGAAACGTCATCCCTTGGGTGTATGGCTATGGACAAGGTAATAGTTTTCTGACAGTACCTGAAAAGATCAGAATGAACAAATTCAGAATCCATCATGGGAGGTTTCAAGCAAAGAATCTGGTCTCTGTAAGAATTTCACATAGCAATTATTACAGGGATTTTGAAGTACTAGTTTTTTTTTTTTTTTTTTTTTTTTTTAGAGATAGTATAGAATTTTGGGGATTTTGTATAGTTTTGAGTTTAAAACACTACTGTGTTCTTTTTTTATACCCTCCCAACTCTATGAAATGAAGTAGGCTTGAATTATCTATTTAATAAGAGTATTTTACATGTTCCTTTTAGTATATTGACTATAAAATGAGATTCTTTTTAATCTCCAGAAAATACTAAAGGTGTTCTCCAGGTGGAACAAACACAATAATATTTTCTGGGGTGTGAAATAATTACAAATTTAGCCTTTGACAATGGCAAGTTTTAATTCAATTTGAAAATGTAACAACAAAATAATGAGCACTAGGTTTTGTATGTAAGTGATGAATCACTGAATTCTACTTCTAAAACCAATATTGTGCTGTAGGTTAACTAAATAAAGTTTAAATTAAAAAATAAATAAATAAAAATAAAAACTTGAAACCTTTAAAAACATTTAAACAACTAATTAAAGGTTACTTGTTACTGTGGAAATTACCATTGTGGTAGAGATTTAGAGTCTTGCTCTACTCAATTTCTCAATTCACCTGGGTTATAAAAATGACACACAAGGTAATATTGGGTATCCAAATAGTTTTGGGTATTCTACTCCACATTATGCTTGAAATGTTCAAGATTGTTTATTCTGCCACATTTGGATTTTTGTTGTTGTTGTTGTTGGTGCATAAAAACAAGTCAAAAGATTATTTTAACAATATTGAGTATATGAGAGAGATTGAGATAGCTGATATTTTAATTGGCGAGATCAGTTTGATGTCTTTTGAAAAATAATCATTTATATTAAAGAAATCATAGTAAACAACAGTTCTTATAACATTGTCTTTAAGTTAGTAAGAGCTTTTTACTTTTTATAATAAGAAATTTCTTTAGTATAGACTTTAAACCTTGAATTACTTTGCATATTTGTTTCAGAGATAAGAATCATCACAATTAACAGAATATTTATAACAAAATGCCCGTTAGGCACTACCTCTACTTAATAACTATCCCTTGATCATACTTGTGATAATATAATCAATTAATAGCTTGACATATGATAACTCCGAAGACAATAATCTTTAACATTGAATATGAGCTAAATTAGAAAAAAGCATGCATTGTATTTTAGTATGGCCTTTATATATACTAAAAAGAACTGGTAGGTGTAACCTGTAAATGTTACACCAATAAGCATTTATGCAGAAAAAGATTTTTAGCACATTAGTGATTAGTTGGAAAGGTTTTGATGCTTTTCATCACTCAGCTATAACTGGTAAAAAAGTAAAATGTGTTTAACTATTGGTCAAGAGCACTGTCAAGAAAGGCAATTGTCTTATAATAATTCTTTAATTTTGAGTGAGCCTAAAACATAACATTGTAATGTAGGCACAAATATTTAAAAGTGATTAGCATGTTATAAATATTTAGTCAGATATTGTAAAGTTTGCATAAGAAAGCTCATTCAGCATGGAGAGCAAAAGGAGTATTGAGTAAATAAAATATGGAGAATACCAAACAGATATAATTATGTTAGTACCTTAAGTTTTCTAAACTAAAGGAAAAGGAAAAAAAGAAAAAGAAAAAAGAAAGAAGCTATTTACCTATCAATAAGTTCTTTAAATAGAAATGGATAAAACCCTCCAATCAAAAACCATAAACTGGCTGTATCAAAAAACAAAACAAAACAAAACAAAAATCATCCAACTATATGCTGTCTACAACAGAATCACCTTAGATTTAAGAACACACATAACCTAGGGCACCTGGGTGGCTCAGTCGGTTAAGCATCTGACTCTCAGTTTGGGCTCAGGTCATGATCTCATGGTTCATGGGATTGAGCCTTGAGTCAGGCTCTATGCTGGGTGTAGAGCCTGCTTGGGATTCTCTCTCTTCCTTTCTCTCTGCCTCTCCCCCAGTCTCACTCCCCATTTCTCTCTCAAAATAAATAAATAAACATTAAAAAACCAAAACACACATAAGCTGAAAGCAAAGAGATGGAAAAATAGTCCAGGCAAACTGTAACCAGAAGAGAATAGTGGTGGCTATATTTGTATCATACAATATAGACTTTGAGTCAAAATCTGTTATAAGGAATAAAGACATTTATTATTTAATTCATATATAAAGCAAATATTGCCATATCTGAAGGAAGAAATAGACAGCAATAAAATAATAGGAGGCTTCAATATCCTAGTTTCAATAATGGAAAGAATATTAATAAGGAAATAGCATATTGAACACTATAGACCAAATGAACCTAAGAGACATATAAAGAACATTCTAACAGCAGCTGAATATATATTCTTTTCATTTGCGCATGAACAATCTTCAAACCAGATCATGTGTTAGATCACAAAATAAGTCTTAATATACTTAAAAGGATTGCCACAATGAAATGACTAGAAATCAGTAACAGAAGGAAACTGGAAAAGTTATGAACTGGTGGAAAATAAATAACACAACCTTGAACAACCAATAGATTAAAGAAAAAAATCAAAAGAAAAACACACAGGGGGCGCCTGGGTGGCTCAGTCGGTTGAGCGTCCGACTTCGGCTCAGGTCACGATCTCACGGTCCGTGAGTTCGAGCCCCGCGTCGGGCTCTGGGCTGATGGCTCAGAGCCTGAAGCCTGCTTCCAATTCTGTGTCTCCCTCTCTTTCTGCCCCTCCCCCGTTCATGCTTTGTCTCTCTCTGTCTCAAAAATAAATAAAAAACATTAAAAAAAATTAAAAAAAGAAAAAAAGAAAAACACACATAAAAATCTCAAAACAAATAAAAACCAAAATACAAATGCCAGAACTTATGGAATGTAACAAAAGCACTACCAAGAGGAAGTCTATAGAGGTAAACATGTTACAAAAAAAAGAAAAATCTCAAATAAACTAACTTTACACTTCAGAAAAATAGAAAAATATGGACAATCTAGCCCAACAGAAAGCTAGGAAATAGTGATTAGAGTATCAATAAATTTAATAGAAGTAGACAAAATTTAAAAATCAATAAAACTAAGAATTGTTTTCTTTAAAAGATAAGTGAAAGATTAGTAAATTCTTTAAAAGATAAGTAAACCTATAGCTAAATTAATAAAAAATAGGAAAGAAGATTCACATAAATGAAATCAAGAATGAAGAGGAAGCATTACAATTGATGCAACAGAAATTTAAAAAGATCACAAGCAAGTAGCATGAACACTTATACAAGCAAATTGGGTAACCTAAAAGAAATTGATAAATTTCCAGAAAAGTATGACTTACCAAGACCAAATGATGAATCAATAGAAAATATGAATAGAACAACGATAAATAATGAAGTGGAACCAGTAAACAAAAACTTCCAAACAAAAAAAAGACTAGGACCAGATGGCTTTATGGGTGAATTCCACTAAACATTTAAGGAAGTACCAATTCTTCTCAAAATTGTTCAAAAAAAACAAAACAAAACAACAACAGCAACAAAAAACCCCAGAAGGAATACTTTCAAAACTCAAATTATTAAGTCAGTATTAACCTGATACTAAAACCAGAAATACACTACAAGAAAAGTAAAAGCCAGTATCCCTGATAAAGATAGATGCAAAAATCTCAACAATATACTAGCACATTAAAGGGATCATAAACATGACTATGTGGGATTTACCTCAGGAATACAAAGATGACTCAGTATACACAAATCAATTACTATAATAATCCATTAATAGAACAAAAGATAAAAATCACATGCTTATCTCAGATGCAGAAATTTTTTTTTTGATAAAATGAAACAAACTTTCATGATAACAAACTGTCAACAAACGAGGTAGAGACGGAAATTACTAAAACATAAGAAAGGCCATACAGGACAAGCCCACAATCAAAACCATGCCAAGAGTGAGAAATGAAAGTCTTTGTTTAGGAAGGACCAAGGTCATGATGCCCACTCTTAGCACTTGTATGCAACTTACTGCTGTTAGCCCTACCTAAAGAAAGGGATTAGGCAAGAAAAGGAAAGAAAAATAACCAAAACTGAAAGTCTGAAGTAAAATTATCTCTGTTCGCAGATGACATAATTTACTATGTAAACAATCATAAAGACTCCATGAAAAATACCATTAGAACTGATAAATCAATAAAATTGGAGGATCCAAAATTAACATACAAAAGTCAGTGGCATTTCTATCCATTAACAATGAAATACTTATAATGAAATTAAGAAATTAAAAACAATCACAGAGGTGCCTGGGTGGCTTAATCAGTTGAGGGTCCAGCTCTTGAATTCAGCTCTGGTCATGATCTCACAGTTTGCGAGATCCAGCTCATGTCAGGCTCTGTTGCTAACAGTGTGCAGCCTACTTGGGATTCTCTCTCACCTTCTCTCTCTGCCCGTCCCCTGCTCTTGCTCTCTCTCTCAAAACAAATAAATAAACATGAAAAACAAATTTGAAAAACCAATCACAATTATAATATTGCCAATAAGAATAACACTCAGGAATAAACTTAACGAAGGAGATGAAAGACTTTAACGTTTAGAAAACAGGCAAGTAAGACTTCATTACACACACACACACACACACACACACTTCTGCACATTAAAGGAAAAAATCAAGGATATTATATAATGGTCAAAAAATATTTGCAAACTGAATATTTAATGAGGCTCAATAACCAAAATATATAAGGAATTCCTACAACTGTGTCGCAAGAAATCCCAAATGGTCTGAATAAAAAATGAGCAAAGACTTGAATTGACATTTCTCCAAAGACATACAGATGACCATCAGACACATGATGCTCAACATCACTAATCATTAAGGAAATGCAAATCAAAAACACAGTGAGATATTACTTTGCACCTTGTAATGGTTATTATTAAACATAAGTATACAACCATTAGCAGGTGTTGGCAAGAATGAGTTGTGGAGAAATGGAAATTCCAGTGTATTGTTGGTGGGAAAGTAAATTGGTGCAGTCACTATAGAAAATAGTATGTGGGTTTCTCAAACATTAAAAATAGAAGTACCATATGGTCTAGCAATTCCACTTCTGGATATACGTACAGATGATTGAGGTCAGTATCTCAAAGAGATAGCTGCACTAACATGTTCATTGCAGCATTATTCATAATAGCTAAAGTATGAGAATGACCTAAATGTCCATCAACAGATGAATAAATAAGTGTGGTATGTACATACAATAGAATATTATATATGGTTAGAAAGAAAATTCTGCTCTGCACAGCAATATGGATGATTCTGGTGGACATTATGCTAAGTGAAATAAGCTGGTCACAGGAGGGTAATTTCCACATCATTCCAATTACATGAGCTATTTAAAACAGTCAAACTCATTGAAACAGAGAGGGGGATGGTGGTTTTCAGGGGCTGGGGGGAAGAGGCACATAAGGAATTGCTGTTCCATGGGTATATACTTACAGTTATGTAAGATGAGTAAGTTATAGAGATCTGCTGTATAGCATCAGGCCTCTATTTAACAATATTGTGTGATTAAAAACTTGTTGAGAGGCTAGATCTCATATTAAATGGTATCAGAAAATAAATAATAATTGAGGGAAATGTGAAAAAAAAAAGTATGTGGGGCACCTGGGTGGCTCAATTGGTTAAGCATCTGGCTTTTGGTTTTGGCTCAGGTCATGATCTCACGGTTTCGTGGGTTCGGGCCCCATGTTGGGCTCTGTGCCAGCAGTGCATAGCCTGCTTGGGATTCCGTCTCTCTGCCCCTCCCCCACTCAGACTCTCTCTGTCTCTAAATAAACAAACAAACAAACTTAAAAAATAAAATAAATATGCGAACAAAAAATGAATAAATTTCTAGAAAGTAGAAAAAGATAAACTAAGAAAAAAGTTCCATAATGTAGACTATTATGTTAAACTTATTTCCACATGCTAAAATGAGAAAGTGAACATTTATTATTTAACAGATCCATTTTTGCCAATGATAATCTTCTTTAGGAATACTGTATTAGTTTCAACTGAAATGGACTATGAAATGTTAAATTTTTATTTTGCTTATAAATATTTCCCAGTAATGCTTTTACAATTCTTATAAGCCAGTAACCTAGGGCATAAATATTATGAGAGCTAAGCCACTTTCTCCCCCTGAGTTGCTTATGCTTTAAATATTTAAAGCATAAGTTGAATGTATTTCTAGAAAGCTTGTTTCCTTTATATACATCCGTGTGTAAATGATTATTAATTTTTATAAACCAATCAAAAGAATTTTATCTATGAAAATTTAACAAACTTTATATTTAGATACCTTAATTCCCCCCAAAATAGAAAAAAATGTGGAAATTTATTTAAAAAAATAGTTTATGCTCTCCAGACAGAAAGCTGTTATCAAATCTTGGGCACAGTGTCAATAAACTACAAGTTTTAAAGTTGAAACAGAAATATTGGTTTTCATTAAGAATGTTGATTAGTAGAGTAAATAATGATATAGTTAACATCACTGGATCTTTCAGAGCAGCATCAGTGGTAAAATATGAAAGTTCTATAAAGTTTCTCGTGAATCCACCAGAACAGTTATTTTTCTAATTGATGGGGAATTGTGAGATACCCCCAGCTGACAGACGGTAATAAATTAGGACCTTTAGACATATAGCTGCAATAAATGAATTGTGCTGACAATGTGAATAAGCTTGGAAATGGATTCATTTCCAGTTGAGCCTTCCCAGATGAGAATACAGACTGATTTGTGACGCCCTGAGTAACAGACCTAGTGTTGCTCTACCCGGATGCCTGATTCACTGAAACTCTGAGATAAATTTGTATTGTTTTAAGCCAATAGATTTGGAGTGATTGCTTACACAACAATCAGTAACTGTGTTGTACTTTTTAGAACACATTTTTCCTATCTCTGCCATCTTTAGTCTTAAAGACTCTTGAAAACATAACAATGCTGTGTGCTGTTTGTTTTTGATACACTACCACCACCACAAAACCAAAACCAAAACCAAAACCAAAACCAAAACCAAAACCAAAACCAAAACCAAACAAAACTGAACAAAGCAAAAAACCCTGACCACTTTGTGCTAGAGATTTGGTTTTCTTTTTTTATTCTAAAGTGTTACGTAAGTATGTTACCGTGCTAGATTCCAAATGTTCCCACAGTGGATCATTTTATATAAACATCATCTTTTGCCTAAGATTTCTTTTTGTTGGTATTAACTATGTGGTCCATAATGAGTAGATTTAGAACAGAATGAAGTTTTGGACCTCACACCATTCAGAATGGCTAGTACCAAAAAGACAAGAAATAACAAGTGTTGGTGAGGATAAGGAGAAAAGGGAACCTTTGCGCACTGTTGGTGGGAACATACATTGGTGCAACCGCTGTGGAAAACAGTATGGAGTTTCCTTAAAAACCTAAAAATAAGAAACACTATATGACCCAGTTATTCCACTACTGGGTATTTACCAAAAGAAAACGAAAACAGTAGTTCAGAAAGATATAGATACTCCTGTGCTTCTTGCCGTGTTATTTACAATAGTCAAGATGTGGAAGGAAGCCATGTCCATCCATAGATAAATGACTGAAAAAGATGTGGTACATATATACAATAGAATATTGCTCAGCTATAAAAGACAGTGATTTCTTGCCATTTGAGACAACACGGATGGATCTGGAGGATATTAAGCTAAGTGAGAGAAGTCAGATGAAGACAAATACCATATGATTTCACTTAAATGTGGAATCCAAAAAACAAAACAAAAGAAACAAACAAAAGAACAGACTCTTAAATACCAAAAATAAACTGTTAGTTGCCTGAGGGGTGGTGGGTAGGGGGATGGGCAAAATAGATAGAAGGAATTAACAGTTACAAACTTCTTGAGCCAAACTGCTTGTATGGCTCAGTTGGTTGAGCATCCAACTTCAGCTCAGGTTATGATCTCACGGTTTGTGGGTTGGAGCTCTGTGTCAGGCTGACAGCTTAGAGCCTGGAGCCTGTTTCAGATTCTGTGTCTGTCTTTCTCTCTACCCCTCCCTGCTCATGCTCTGTGTGTCTCTTCCTCAAAAATAAATAAACATTAAAAAATTTTTAAAAAAGAGTTACAAAGTTCAGTTATAAAATAAGTCACAGATGAAAGGTCAATATAGGGAATATGGTCATTGATATTGTAATGACATGGTATGATGACAGATTGTGACCACACTTATGGTGAGTAATGTATAGAATTGTCAAATCAGTGTGATGTATACTTGAAATGAATATAACATTGGATATCCATTATATTTCAATAATAAAAAAAAAAGAAAAAGCTATCTGGGAGGTATGTAAAGACATTCATTTGGGTTAAAAGTCACACTTTCACCAAACGTAATAGAAACACAGATGTCTCTATGATTGGAAATTCAAGATATTAATGACTTCTATAACATGTAGACTCAAATATCAGTAAATATCTGAACTCTAAAGAAATGTACAAATAAACTAAAAACATGAAAAATATAAATTCACACTCATTTGCCACTTGAAAATTAATAGAGCGGGGGCGCCTGGGTGGCGCAGTCGGTTAAGCGTCCGACTTCAGCCAGGTCACGATCTCGCGGTCCGTGAGTTCGAGCCCCGCGTCAGGCTCTGGGCTGATGGCTCGGAGCCTGGAGCCTGTTTCCGATTCTGTGTCTCCCTCTCTCTCTGACCCTCCCCCGTTCATGCTCTGTCTCTCTCTGTCCCAAAAATAAAAAAAAAAAAAAACGTTGAAAAAAAAAATTTAAAAAAAAAAGAAAATTAATAGAGCATCTACTATTAAGCAGAAATCTCTAAATGAATGTACCACATAATTAAAAATCAGAATCCACACTAATGTGGCAAATGAAGACAAATAATTTCTCAATGTTCAAACCAAAATAAGAACCAAAATTATTCTTGGATAAGAAGGCATTTGGCACATAGAGAATTACAGACAGTATTTAAGAGTTCCTGGAATGTCAAGGCACCTGTTTGGATAACATATTTTGTTATTATTATGCAAGTGAAATCTCCAGATGTATGTCAAGGAATATACCAAAAACTTCCAGAAGTATCCAGTCAAATATTTAAAGTAGATTTTGTGAAGTGAATCTTAGAGACATTCTTGGCCCAAAATCAAGGAGGCATACTGCTTCTTTTCCAAATCGAAAATTAATTGTGAAATTTTTCTGAATTTGTTTTGATAGTAAGGAGAAGATTCAAAATCCCAAGATTAGCCATCAGTCAGAAACAATTTTCGAAACAGCTCCTCTCATAATCACATATAACTCACATTGATTTCCTCAGAGATATGCTAACGAGGTTCCCTTTAGCTTCATTTAGTGTTTTATATATTACAGTAGATCTGGAGACTCCTCTATCTCGGGATGGGTAAGCAAAGAGAAGGTTTGCCCACAGAAAAGCTTACTGGACACAATCTGTTCAGGTTATTTATAGGTAATTAACAAATTATGCTGATTTAGTGGTTTAAGCCAAAACACATTTTATGAAGTTTTACAAATATATAGACCAAGAATTACGCAGGACTTGTTTGGGCAATTATTTTCCTCCATGTCATGTCAATTGTTCACCTGGTGGCATTTAGCTGATGGTTTTGCTGGACATGACAGTCTGTGTTACTTTCATTCATATGTCTGGTGCCTTTACAGAGATTGACAGAAGACTGGGCTTGTTGGATATGTTTAGTAGAGAGCCTGGAGCATAGAGCTATCCTTACTCTAGAGTGTTCTGAGTACCAACATTTCAGGAGGCCCAGGAAGGGATTGAAAGGCTTCTTACCACTTACCTTTAGAAGAGCCAATATGTCACTTTTGCCACATTCTATTAGTCAAGAAAGTATAAGTCTAGGCCAGATATACCTGGGGATGGAAAGATGATGAGAAAGAAGAAGAAGAAATTCCTTCTCATAATGAGAAATGATATTTATGTAGAGGAAAAGAAGACATTAATGACACTCATAGTGGATATAAGATACTTCAGTTCTCCCACTAACTCCAAAAATTAATCTGGAGTGGTAAGCTATTTTTTAAGATAAACCTGATCTTTTGAGCAGTTTAAGGTTTACTATGAAAATAAGCTGAAGATACAGAAATTTCCCATAACCTCTTTCCTCCACACATGCATAGTCTTCCTCATTTTTCATTCCCACCAGCAATAAATGAACATTTCACCCAAGAAAGCAGAATACACATTCTCAAGTGCACATGGAACATTCTCCAGGATCACATTTCCATATACTAACAAATCTGAAAGAGAAAGAAAACAGTCTTAAAAACAATAAAATTCTTACAATAAATTTAATTAAAACATGAAATATCTGTACAATGAAAATGAGACATTGAAGAAACTGAAGAAACACAAATAAGTGGAAAGATATCTCATATTCATGGATCAAAAAATTAATATTTTAAGATGTCATATATCTAAAGCTATGTATAGATTCAATAAAATCTTTATTAAAATTTCAATAATATTTTTCACAGACATAAAGTAATCCTAAAATTTTATATGGAGCCACAAAAGACCCCAAAAAAGGTAAAGTGTCCTGAGAAGGAATAATAAAGGTAGTCACCACATTCCTGACTTTAAATTTTATTAAAAACCTACAGTATTCAAAATAGTATGATACTGCATAAAATCAGACACATAGACTAAAAGAACATAACCAAAAGGATAGAAATAAACCCATGCCTGTATGGTCAACTGATATTTAACAAGGGAATAAAGAATATACAGTGGGGAAAGAATAGTCTCTTCAATAAATGATGTTGGGAAAACTGGATATTAACATCCAAAATAATGAACTTGGAAACTTGTATTATACCAGACACAAAATTTAAATCAAAATAAATTTAGGATATAAATGGAAGTCCCAAATTGCAAACTCCTAGAAGAAAACAGGAAAAAAAGATCTTTGACTTTGGTTTTGGCAACATTTTTTAAAATATGACAATCAAAAGGATAATCAACAATTGACAAAATAAATAAATATGATTACATCAAACTACAAAAATTCTACAAAGCAAAAGAAATAATCAACAAACTGAAATGCCAACCAAAGAAATAGAAGATAATAGTTGCAAACCATTTATCTGATGAGAGATTATTGTGTAATTCATATAAAGAACTCATACATATCATTTAAAAAAATCTGATTAAAACATTGGTAAAGGACTTGAATAAACATTTTGTAAATAATCAATTAGTACATGAGAAGAGACTCAACATCACTTATCATCAAGGAAATACAAATCAAAACCACAGTGAGATATCATCTCACACCTGTTAAAAGGGCTATCATCAAGAAGATAAGATATAACAAGTTGGCAAGAATTGGAGAAAGGGAACAATAGTGCACTGTTGATGGGGATGTAAATTGGTACAGACACTACTGAAAACAGTATGAAGGTTCTTAAAATTTTAAAATAGAGCAACCTTATGTTCTAGCAAACTGATTTCTGGGTATAAGTTGGAAGGAGATGCAATCACTATTTTGAAGAGATATCTGTGCTCTCATGGTTCTTTCAGCATTATTCACAATGGCTAAGATATGGAAATGACCCAAGTTACAAGTGTCCATTAATGTATGAATGGTTAAAGAAGATTCAATGCATATATAAAATAATAGTATTCAGTGAAAAGATGAAATCAATCCTACCTTTCTTGACATCATGAATGAACTTTGAGGGTATTATGCTAAGTGAAATAGATCAGACAGAGAAAGACAAATGCTGTATGATATATCACTATTTGGAATCTGAAAAAGCTACCCTCATAGCAAGAGTGAATAGGGTGGTTGGTGATTGCGCCTGAGAAGTGGGGGAAATTGGGACATGCTGGTCAAAGGGTATGAACTTACAGTTGTAAGATGAATATGTTCTGGGAATCTAACATACAACATGGTCACTATAATTAGCAAAACCATATTGGATACTTGAAAATACTTAAGAGAGAAGACCTGAAATGTCAAATCACCACACATATACAAAAAAATAGATACATCAGGGGATGGAAGTGCCAACTAACTTATTGTAATTATTTTTCAATATATACATGTATTGACATCACATAGTATAGCTTAAATTTGTGTATTTTATATTTCAATAATAGTTTGATAACTTGGGGAGAAAATAAAAAAAACATTTTTAATTTCAAAGAAAATTTTAGAAATTATGTATCTTTGACATCCATTTTATATCTTGACAATCTAAGACCAATATGCCATAGAAAACTGTCCCAGGTCATTTATGAATAGAAAAGAAAACAAAATAATAAAATTATTATCACTGGGTCCCAAATAAATGCTATGCTAAAAATCATTTTACCTTTTTTTACTTATATTGTAGAGAATTTATGTTTAATGTATTGTGATACAACCTCTCTAGTTAAATCATATACTACATGTGAATCCTGTGACTCCATAAGATTTCATTGGCTTCTGGTGTGCCTGGGTGGCTCAGTCAGTTGAGCGTCTGACTTCGGTTCAGGTCATGATCTCACGGTTTGTGAGTTTGAGCCCCGTGTCAGGCTCTGTGCTGACAGCTCAGGGCCTGGAGCCTGCTTCTGATTCTGTGTCTCCCTCTATCTCTGCTCCTCCCCTGCTCACACTCTGTCTCTCTCTCAAAAATAAATAAAGATTAAAAAAAAAAAAAAGATTTCATTGGGTTCTTCAGCTTTACCAGGACACTTTCTATCTTTAAATATCATTACAATATTGCTTACTTAAAACATATAGTGTGTTTAGTATTGCTTTCTCTCTATTAAGTTAATGATTATATTCTAGCTGGTGCCATTTTTCAGAGAAGCACTTGTAGTCAGTTTTTCTGTGTGGGAAGTGGTGGGAAAATCAGCTTTGAAATAACAATTTGGAATTGAGATCAATCCATAAAGCTTTCTTGGCATATATTATTTAATTTCATATGTAAAGTTTCATTTGATATAATCAAATTTTGTCATATCAAAGTAGAAAGTTCAAAAATAGGAAAACATTGAGTTCTTATTCACAATAATTGTGTTAATCATGATTGCCTAATAATTTCAGTGCAGCGAAATTTCACTTTGATAATTGATTAATGTCATCAGTGGGAAACTCATGACATGAAAAATTAATTGGTGTACTTCACCAATAGAATCAGTTAGCTATTAGCACCTAAATATATGCATTAACTTCAGCATCTGCAAAAGTGAGACAACCAATTTTTGTGTGCTTCCCGATATAATTTAATATTAAGCAACTGGAACAATCTATTATGTAATCTTTCTAAAACAAAACTTGGCCTGTATCTTATCAAAACTTGACAGTCTAATTGAACTTAGATGGAAGTCAAGTGATAAAAAAAATTTAGTATACCTCCAAAAACACTTATCCAAGAATGATATTTTCTTCAGGTCAACCAATTTAGTTTCTGTAATAAAGTAAAGATAATAACAACACCAAATACAAAAACAGTATGCAGAGAGCAACTGTTCTAATACAAAATAAACTTAAGAAACACAACCAAGTCCGATGCAATGTGAACCTGGGATGGATCTTTATTTACATAAATGTGTGGAGTGATATTGTTATTTTGTTATAACATCAGAGAAATTGATTATTATTAGCTGATATATAAAAACATCTGTTTCGTTTGTCTGATATGATAATGGTTTAATGGTGTCTGTTTTTTGGAGTTTCAGGTGTAGATATAATTTGTAGTTTTCTCTCAAGGTTTTAGCAAAGAAAAAGAAGAAAAAGAAATATGTAAACCACATATAAAATAAAAGGGAACCCTGACAATTTAAGTAATAAAAGCTTTCACTATATTTTCCTTCATCCCTCAAATATATATATGTATATTTTTCCCAGTTTTTATTTAAATTCCAGCCAGTTAATATACACTGGGTGTTATATGTAAGTGATTAATCATTAAATAAATTAAAAAAAAAGAAATACTGAATTTTGGAAAAGAAGCTAAAAGTAATTTAGTTCACCTCCCTTATGGAGTATTTAAATTTTGTTTTTCCTTTATATATGTGTATGCAGACATATACAGACATACTACAATGGACAATATTATACATTTGTGAGGCCTGTATAAATGTATGGTAAATATGATTATTCCTTATTATAAATATAATACTAATTACTTGAATAAGCAGTCCATGCCAAAAACAAATTAATTAATTAATTAAAAGTACCCAATATGCAGATCAATGTAGATATAGACGGATGTGAGATATGGGCTGGGGATATACCAATGACTGATACACTGATGACATTAATAGCCATGATATCACAAAAGGAAGGAGGAAGAAGGAGAGGGAGCAAGAAAATAAATAAGGACTAGAAGAGAATCAAAAACTGGGGCAAATTAAGTGCATTGATTGTGGATAAGGAGAGTAACCAGCTGAGAATATGCAGAAGGAATAACCAGTGAAATAAAAGGTAAACACTTTTATCACTTATGTAGTATGTAGTTATGTAATATGTAGTATGTAGTTATGTAGTATCACTTATGTAGTATGAAGGCTAAAAGACAAAAATAGTAAAATCAGTTATATCTAAAAAAGTTATTTAAGGGATACACAAAATAAAAAGATATAAAATATGTCATATTCATATAACACGGAGCAAGGGAGTAAAAACGTAGTTCTTTCAGAATGTGTTCAAACTTAAGTGACCATCAACTTAAAATAGACTACTATGTAGATAGGATGTATATATGAAACTCAGTCAGTTGAATTTTTTGGTTCCCCCATACAAAAGTTTACACTACAGTGTAGTCTATTAAGTGTGCAATAGTCTTATGTGTAAAAAAAAACAATGTCAATAACTTATTTAACAAATACTTAATGCTAAAAAATGTTAACCATCAAAGAGCTGAAATACTTTTGTTGGTGAAGTCTTACCTTGATTTTCTTGGTTGCTGACTGATCAAGTTGGTGATTGCTGAAGGTTGAGGGGGCTGTGGCAATTAAAAAGAAATAATGTTTATTTATTTTTGAGAGAGAGAGAGAGAGAGAGAGAGAGAGAGCATGAGTGGGGAAGGGCCAGAGAGAGAGGGAGACACAGAGTCAACACAGAGCCCGACACGGAGCTCAAACTCATGAGCTGTAAGATCATGACCTGAGCTAAAGTTGGACACTTGACCTACTGAGTCACCCAGGCATTCCTGTGGCAATTTTTTAAAAGAAAACAACAATAAAGTTTGTCACACTTATTGGCTCTTCCTTCCACAAATAATTTCTCGGTAGCATGCCATGATGTTTGATAGCATTTTACTCACAGTAGAACTTCTTTCAAAATTGGAGTAAATTCTCTCAAACCAGGCTAGTGCTTTGTCAACTATATTTATGCAATATTATAAATTGTTTGTTGTCATTTCAATAATCTTCACAGAATCTTCATCAGAAGTACATTCTATTTCAAGAAACCACTTGCTTTGCCATTCCATTAGAATCAACTCCTCATTGGTTAAAGTATTATCATGAGGTTACGACAATTCAGTCACATCTCCAGCCTCCATTTATAATTTTGGTTTTCTTTCTATTTCCACCACATCTGTAGTCACTTCCTCCACCAAAGTGTTTAATCCCTCAAAGTCATCAGCAAGGGTTGAATCAATTTCTTCCACATTCCTGTTAAGGTTGATATTTTGACCTTTTCCCATGAATCATGAATGTTCTTAATGATAATCAGATAGTGAATCCTTTGCAGGAGGTTTTCAGTTTACTTTGCCCAGATCCATCATAAGAATCACTATCTGTGGTAGCTAGAGACATATTAAATGTGTTTCTTATAATAAGACTTGAAAGTCAAAATTACTCCCTGATTTATGAACTGCAGCATGGATGCTGTGTTAGCTGGCATGAAAACATTACTCTCACTATACATTTTCATCAGAGCTCTTGGGTGACCATGTGCATTGTCAATGAGTTTTGAACGGAATCTTTTTTTCTGAGAAGTCTCAACAGTGGGCGTAAAATATTCAGTAAACTGTGTTGTAAAGGGAAGTGCAGTCATTCAGGCTTTGTTGTTCTCTTTATAGAGCACAGGCAAAGTAGATTTTGCATAATTCTTAAGAGGCCTATTGTTTTCAAAATGACAAATGAATGCATTGGCTTCAACATGGCTTCCTTAGTTCACTGTCTTATATAGGTACTGATCATGGCAATCCAAAACAATAGCAATAGTAAAATAAGTGATCACTGATCAGAGATCACTATAATAAATATACTAATAATGAAAAAGTTTGAAATACTGCAAGAATCACCACATGGTAATATAGAAAAGCAAAGTGAGCAAATGCTGTTGGAAAAATGGTGTCGATAGATTTGCTTAACACAAGGTTGCCACAAACGTTCAATTTGTAAATAATGCGATATCTGTAAGAAGAAAAAAAAGCATAATAAAATGAGACATAAAGACAAATAGAAAATTCTGAAATAAGTTGATGGACAGGGACACCTTACAGAGGAACCAGGTAAAGAAGTACACTAAGTTTCTTAATAAACATAAGCACTGCCAACCTATAATTCTACACACAGAAGACTTCTCCTTCAAAAGTGAAAGAAAAATATCTTCTTACTAAGGAAAATATACAGATGGCAAATAAACACATGAAAAGATGCTTCAGATCATATGTTCAGAGAAACACAAATTAAAACAATAATAAGATACCACTGCACATCTATTACAATGGCCCAAATTCAAATCACCATTTGACAATATCAAACGCTGGTGAGGATGTGAAACAATAGGAACTGTTGATAAAAATGAAAACTGATATACATCCACTTGGAAAGACATTTTGGCAGTTTCTTACAGAACTAAACATACTGTCATCAAACAGTCCAGGAATTATGCTTATTGGTATTTACCCTAAGTATCTGAAAATTATGTACACAAAATCCTGCATGTGATGTTTACAGCAGCGTCATTCATAATTGTCAAAACTCAGAAGCAATCAAGATGTCCTTCAGTAGGTGGATGGATAAATAAACTGTGGTACATCCAGACAAAGGAATATTATTGAATGCTAAAAGGAAATGAACTATGAAGGCATATTACTAAGTGAAAGAAACCAATCTGAAAAGGCTACATACTATATAATTCCAACTATATGGCATTTTGGAAAAGACAAAACTATAGAGACAGTAAAAAAGTTAGTGGTTGCCAGGGACAGTGGGGCAGAAAATAATGAGCTGGCAGAGCGCACAAGAATTGAAGCCCAGTGAAACTGTGTATGATACCAGTATAGAGAATGTCATTGTACATCTTTCAAAACTCCTATGATGTATAGCACCAAAGGTGGATCCTAATGTCAATTATGGACTTTGCATGATAATGCTGTGTCAATGTAGGTTCATCAGTTATAACAAATGTACCACTCTGTTGGGTGATGTTAATAATGAGGGAAGCTATGTGTAGAAGCAGGGATAATAACGGGATATGTCTATAGCTTCCTCTTCATTTTGTTGTCAACCTAAAACTTTCCTCTAAAACAGTTTATACATTTTTAAATACCATTTACAAAACACCAAAAAAATTACTTAGTAATAAATCTAACAAACTATGTGCAGGAATTATAAGTAGAAATCTACAAAAAAAATTGATGACATAAATAAGAGAAGACATAAATACATGGAAATTGTATTTCATATTCACGTATCAAAAAGACTCAATATTATTAAAATTTCAGTTTTTTTTAAATATGATCTGTAGATGTAGTGCATGCCTCATCAAAATCATAGCAAGGTTTTTAGAAATAGCAACAAACTGGGGCGCCTGGGTGGCGCAGTCGGTTAAGCGTCCGACTTCAGCCAGGTCACGATCTCGCGGTCCGTGAGTTCGAGCCCCGCGTCAGGCTCTGGGCTGATGGCTCGGAGCCTGGAGCCTGTTTCCGATTCTGTGTCTCCCTCTCTCTCTGACCCTCCCCCGTTCATGCTCTGTCTCTCTCTGTCCCAAAAATAAATAAAAAACGTTGAAAAAAAAAATTTAAAAAAAAAAAAAAAAAAAAAAAAAGAAATAGCAACAAACTAAATCTAATATACAGAAAACAGAGGAACAAAAATAGCCAACACAATTCAGAAAAGGAAGAACAAAAGTTCCAGACTAACATTAGCTGGTTTTAAGAGTTACTGTTAAGCAATTTTAATCCAGACAGTGGTTCTGGAAAAAAAAAAAAAAAAAAAAAAAAAGACTAACCAATGGAACATAATGTAGTGTCTATGAATGTACATAATATATGTCTAGAGGTACATACACAAATATTGTCATACACAAATATTGTCAACTAAGTTTGGTGAAATCACAAAGACAATTTGATAAAGGAAAATGATGCTGGATCAATTGGAAATCCATATGTAATCATCATCATCATCATCATCATCATTATCATCATCATCATCCAGAGACCTTACACCTTACACCAAATCTCAAAATGAGTCATAAAGCTATATGTAAAATGCAAAACTGAAAAAAACTTCTAGGAGAAAATATGGATTTTCATGGGTTTGGTGATAAATATTTAGATACAACACAAAAAACACAATCCAAGAAAGAAAAATTGATGTTAAAACTTTATTTAAATTAAAAATTTATATTGGGTGCCTGGGTGGCTAAGTCAGTTAAGCATCCAACTTCAGCTCAGGTCATGATCTCACGGTCCATGAATTCGAGCCCCGCATCAGGCTCTGTGCTGACAGCTCAGAGCCTGGAGTCTGCTTCAGATTCTGTCTCCCTCTCTCTCTGCTCCTCCTTCACTTGCACTCTATCTCTCTCTGTCTCAAAAATAAATAAATATTTTTTAAAAAAACGTATAAGAAAGGCAATGTTAAAATAATATAAACACAAATTTAGGACAGAAAAAAAATTTGTATATCATATACCTGATAAAAGATACATTGAATATATACAAAGAACTCTTACAACTCAACAATAAGAAAACAAACAACCCAATAAAACTGGGCTAAAGATCTGAGAAGATACCTCATTAAGAAGATATGCATACTGCAAATAAGAGTGTAAAGAATGCACACATTAATTTTATTGGGAATACGCCTATTAAATTTATTTTATACCTTTACCACACCAATCATGCTTCTAGATATTTAGCAAACTTAAAACATATGTTCACACAAAATTCATTCGTATGTTTATTGCAGCTTTATTCATAATTACCAAAACCCAGAAGTAGGTTTGAATAGGTGCCTGTTTAAACAAACTATGGTACATATATACAATGCAATACTTTTCAGTGATGAAAGTAATAAACTATCAATCCAAGAAACATGGATGAAACTTAATTTCGTAATGTTAACTGAGAAAAGGAAGTCTGGAAAGGCAACACATTGTGTGATAGTCCAGTCTAGTTTATGATATTCTGGCAAGTCAGAATCATACAGATGGAAAACAGAGCAGTGGTTTAAAAACCCTAAGGGTTAGATAGGATTGGAGAAATAAAAACATGAAGCATAGGGGATTTTTTTTTAATAGTGAAACTATTCTGTATGATATTATAATGGAGGATACATGATACTTGAATGTATCAACACTCATGGAACTTTATGACATGAGTAAAACTTAATGCATGTAACTTTCAAAAATCAATATTAAGATGTAGAATTCTATAATGGAATACAGACAGCAGCAAAAAAAAAATTAATTGTATTGCAAACTGACATAATTTGACTGAAGTGAGAAGGAAAACAATGGTGGTGACCCAAATAACTTTTGAAAAGGGTGGACAAACTATAAGACAAACACTGTGTGGTAAATTTGTTTCTTAATGAGGATAAATGTTATTAATCCTGAAACCACTGTGTATACAGTGATTCTGAGCTAGTAAGTAAATAAACAGAGAATGCTATGAATGAGATCCCTCAGTATTGCATTGGTTGAGGTGAGAGAATACAGGTAATCAAGAGGTAGAGATTAGAATAAACCATGTGGTAATAGAATACAATGAGACACATCAGCACCTCAGAATGAACTCATTTGTAGCTTAATGTGGATTAAGTTAATACATCTTTACATTCGTGTGTGTGCGTGTGCATGTGTGCATGTGTGTTTGCAAACCCAAAGCCTATATCTTAGTTTCTTTTTTTTAATATACATATATATATATATATATATATATATATATATATATATCTTAGTTTCTAATACTATTCTGCAATAAAAGAGATTATGATTTCTTGGAAAGATGACTAGTTCTAGGACTGAGACAGGTAGTATACAAAATGAGCCCAGTGCATCTAATAATGCCAGAGAGTAAGGAAGTGCTCAAATAAAAGATGGCATCTTATGTCAAAGGGACATAGCAACTAACTGAAAATCCCTCAATGGCCAGAACAATTTGAGTGACAAAGTGTAAAATAAATATCCTTGAGAACATACTGATAGGAATAAATTACTGAAGAAAAAAAGAAATTGGGATAAGACCAATCTCCTCTACAGAATAATTCTAAATAATTTATATAGATATTCTCCCAAGGAGTTAGAGTGTGTTTCCTCACCCTGTAACTGTGGGCTACATATAGTTTTCAAAGAGTACAGTTTAGAAATAGGCTAAAAGAGGGGTGCCTGGGTGGCTCAGTCGGTTAAGCATCTGACTTCAGCTCAGGTCATGATCTCATGGTTTGTGGGTTTGAGCCCTGCGTCGGGCTCTGTGCTTACAGCTCAGAGCCTGGAGTCTGCTCTGGATTCTATGTCTCCCTCTCTCTCTCTGCTCCTCTCCTACTTGCACTCTGTCTCTTCGTCTCTCAAAAATAAATAAACATTAAAAAAATGTTCTAATAATAAAAAAAATTTTAAAAAAGAGATAGGATAAAGGAAGTAACATTGTATGTAGAAACCAAACATTAACTCAGCAAGGTAATTAAGGTTAACATCATCATTGATAAGTCTCGCTGATAGCATGTATTCTTGACAGCATCGTAATGAAAATGTCAGTTTACTTCTGTGGTCTAAAACCCATAATCCTGGTTGAATCATGAAAAAACATCAGAAAAACCCAAACTGAGGGACTGTCCACAAAATGATAGACCAATACACCTCAAAAATTTCAAGGTCATCAAAAATAAGGGAAGTCTGAGAGTCTCAGCCAAGGGGAATTAAGAAGATATGACACTAAATACACTGTGATATCTCATCTAGAAAGCTGGAACAGGAAAAAAAAAAGTCAGGTAAAATTAGATTTTTTTTTAAAAAAATATGGGCTTTAATAAATAATATTGTATCAGTATTTTTTTAAATTAATTGTAACAAATCTACCAAAGTAATGTAACAGTTAATGACAGTGTAAACTCAGTGTAGGATTTTGTTTCCAGGAACTCTAACCAACTTTGCAATATTTCTCTAATCTAAGGGACGCCTGGGTGGCTCAGTGGGTTAAGCAACCCAACTTCAGCTCAGGTCATGATCTCGGGCTCTGTGCTGACAACTCTGAGCCTGGAGCCTGCTTCAGATTCTCTGTCTCCTTCTCTCTTTTTCTGTCCCTCTCCCACTTGCACTCTGTCTGTCTCTCTCTTTTTCATAAATAAATAAACATTTTTTGAAAAATGAAATAAAATTAATTTTAGGGGCGCCTGGGTGCCTCAGGCGGTTAAGCTGCCAACTCTTGATTTCGGCTCAGGTCCTGATTTCATGGTTCCTGAGATGCAACTGTACCTCAGGCTCTGAGCTGACAGTGCTGACTGCTGGGAACTCTGTCTGCCTCTCTCTCTCTCTGCCCCTACCCTGTTCTCTCTCTCTCTCTTTCAAAATTAATAAACATTAAAAAATAGAATAAAACAATTTTTAAATAATTTATTTAAATAAGCAAAAAAAAAAAAAAAAGAAAACAAAGTTTACCTTATCACTCTAACATAGAAGTAGGGAGTTAGATCAATTTTACATTTAATTTTTGTTCTCAAGACTGCCTCAGGGGAAAATAACCGACAACTTTTGAGTTACTGCTTAATACCATGCATGTTCAGAAATGACACTGGCTTTTAATCTCTCCTTTATATACTCTTTTTGTGTGATTTTTGTAAGTTTAAGTCTCCTTGTATGATTATTTTAAACTAAGTTCCAATAATAGTTTTACAAAATTTGTACTTTCTACTGTATGCTTCTTTGAAATCATAGCTATTATATTTGGTATAGAATTTTAGGGTTAAAGAGAAATAATGAAAGTCACAAGATTAATACCTGTAAAAATAATTAAAATTTATTAATGGAGTTATAAAATCATACACTGATGCTGCATTATTAAAGGAAATACAGATGTTCTTTTTACAAACACTGAGTCTATATGACAAAAAGTAAAATAAAGACTCACAACTATTTTTCTTTCATCATTATTAGTATAACAAACCAACAAAAAAGTTTAGATCAATATTGAGTTAGGCAGCTGTGATCTGAGGTAAGCATATTCCTAAGTCAAATAGTGAGATTATCAGATTTTCATCTCACATTTTGCTTAGTGGTCCCATGTTTGATTATAATTATTCCAAGTACAGTTGACCTTTGAACAACATGGGAGTTAGGGACCCTGACTCTTGTGCAGTAGAAAATACACACATTAACATCTGATTCCCCAAAACTTAACTACTAATGCCCTACTGTTGACTGGAAATCTTACCCATAAGTAGTTGAGTAGCACATATTTTGTGAGAAAAGAGAGCACATATTTTGAGAGAAAAGAAAATGTTATTAAGAAAATAATAAGAAAGAGAAAATTATAGATATTACATTTATCAAAAAATCTGTGTAAGCGGACCCATGCAGACCCATGTTGCTCAAGGGTCATCTGTACTGTATCTTCCTCTTCCTTCTAATTTTCCTAATGAAATTCACATTAAATAGCTATAATATTAAGTTATGTTGATTTAATCATGCTGATTGATGGTACAAAGAATGTCTCCTATAATATTATTGAATATAGAACACATAGGATTTATTAATTGCTGGAGTAATATGCAATGATTAATTTCCCCTACTTACAATAAAAATGATTTAAAAATTATTAGCAAATTTTCATTTTTTGTTTATTTATTTATTTTGAGAGAGAGCGTGAGAGAGCAAGGGAGGGGAAGAGAGAGAGAGAGAAAGACTCAAGCAGGCTCAGCACTGCCAGTGCAGAGCGCAATACAGGCCTCGAACCAACGAACCATGATATCATAGTCTGAGCCAAAATCACAAGTCAGATATTTAAATGACTGAGCCGGCCAGGCACTCCAGAAAATTTTCCTTTTATAAAGAGCTCCTTTCCCAAGTCAATCTTTATTTCAAAATATCAGTGCTATTAATTAATAAGCTTTGAATCCTGCTAACTAAAAAGGCTTTTGTTCTTAATATTCAAAAGTTGTCCCCTCTGCACTAATACAATTCCCATTATATGTTTAAAATGAGATTCACTTTCATTCTATAAAAGGAATTTCCCAATTGATTTTGCCTTTTTTTCTTAGTTTTTCCATTTATTTCTTAAAATTTTTTTATTTTAATACTTAATATATATACAATGGAATAAAACAGGCAAAACTTCCTGTCTACCCTAATGAAACATATGCTTTAGTATTGACACCATGTATTAAGGGTAAAAATTTTGACTTTTCTTTATAAACCAAAGGCGAGAGGTTAGTTCCATCGAGCTTGGCCATGAAGCAAACAGAACAGTTTTCAGAAGATTTTGTTTTAAAACTGTTTTTAAAAAAATGTCTAAGACTTTGAGTGCATTGAATTATTGGTTTTAATTTTGTTTAAAGTATAATATGCATGAAAAAATGAACATATCACAGAAATATAGATCAAAGGATTTTCGTAGTGAAATATGCCTATTTAACCAATATTGAGTTCAAGAATCCTAAAATTACCAACATGCCAAAGACATATTTTATATTCCTCCTTCAAAAAAATTTTTCTTTAAGTTGGTTTATTTTGAGAGAGAGAGAGAGAGCATGAGCGTGTGCACAAGTAGGGGAGAGGCAAAGAGGGGGAGAGAGAGAATCCCAGAGTCTGACACAGGGCTTGAATTCAACAAACCATGAGATCATGACCTAAGTCGAAGTCAGATACTTAACTGACTGAGCCACTCAACCTCCCCTTTTCTTTCTCCTTGGAGAGTAGTCTCTATGCTGATTTCTAAGAGCATAAAGTAGTTTCACTTATTTTGTGACTCATATAACTGCAGTTCTACAATATGCATTCTCTTGTGACTGGTTATTTTATTCATTTTGTTTGTAAAATTCATTCACATTTTTACATGATTTTACGTCATTCTTTCTCATTCCTGTATATTACTCCAGTATTTGAATATAGCACAAGTTGTTTACCCAGGCTACTGCTGATGGACTTTTGGTAGTTTCTAGTTTTTTGGCCATCGTAATTAGTTTGTCTATGAATGCTTTATTACATGTCATTCCGGAAAATATGGAAACACTTCCATTGGGTCTATAACTTGAATTGGATTGCTTAATCCGAATGTGTGCAATCAAACTTATTAAATACTTCAAAGCAATGTTCTAAGTGGAGGCAAAAATTTATGTATCTAACATCATATACGAGAGTTCTAATTAGTCCATATCCTTACTAACATTTGACAGTTCCAAAATTTTTATTTTAGTCATATTGGTGTGTGTAATGTGGTATCAGTTTTAATTTGCAGTTTTGTTTCCATTTCCTTAACTATTAAAGTTAAGCACCTTCTCATGTTTATTGGCAATCAAGTGTCTGAGTTATTTGCCCAATTTTCTATTGGGTGATCTTTCTTTTACTTCATTGGTTTGAAACACTTCTGTATTATGGATATATACCCTTTTTATATACATGTTTTGCAAATATATTTTCCAAAAATGCTAATGGCATGTATTTTCATTGGTTTAATGAAACCTGTTTATTAATTAAAAAGAGAACCTCTTAATTTCAGAGTCTGATTAAGTTTTTCTTTTAAATTTATAGATTTTCTTTTTGTTTGAATAATCTTTTCCATTACCAACATTATAAAGTTCACCTATGTTATTTTTTTCCAATATTTTTAAAATTTCTCTCTGGCATTTAAATTTGAAATTCATCTGGAATTGTTTTAAGTATTTAGTGTGAGCAGAGAAAAAGATACATCATTTCTATATGGATAACCAATTAGCCCAGAACAAGTTATTGAAAAGACTATTTTGCTCTCCATTCTGTTTCATCAGTCAGTGCCACACTCTCTTAAATTCTACAGCTTTATCATAGTTCAGGATATCTGGTAGTATAATCCCCTGCTTTTTTCTCTTTCAAATTACCATAGGAGTAGAAGTTTTGGATTGATTGTATCAGAAGCTCAGGGTACCCTCTTTGCCAGCCCACCAACCACTTAACTGGTAAAAGTTATTTTTAAAAAAATGTCTGTTACCTATAACAAATGGATATAACAAATGGAGAAACATTTACCCAGAAAACATACTAAATCTTTAGAAGAACATCAATAATCTGTGGCCTTTCAACTACAATCTTCTCCTATGCCTCTCAGGTTCTATGTCATGTAAATTCTATTCTGAACAGGTATGGCCAAAATTATGGTGCCTATTTCAACTCTCAGCTCCACCTCTGGAACTCTGATTTCATGTAAGCATGCAAAAGGTGCAAGAAACTGATTTCATGGCTCAGCCCAACCACCCATCTTCCACTCATAGGCTATGGGTTCTGCTCTAGGTACAGCAGACCTAAATATTGAAGATGTAATTTTCCCAATCTGTCCCAGATTGCTCATACCAAGATTTTATGTCAGGACTAGTAAACTAAGAAGATATGGTATACCAGGCCCTCTTGTAGAGTGGCAAAGTCACTTCAGAAGAAGTAGGCCACATGGGGCGCCTGGGTGGCTCAGTTGGAAAAGTGTCTGACTTCGGCTCAGGTCATGATTACCCAGTTATGGGTTCAAGACCCACATGGGGCTCTCTGCTGACAGCTCAGAGCCTGGAGCCTGCTTCAGATTCTGTGTCTCCCTCCCTCTCTGCCCCTCACCTGCTCACACACACTCTCTCCCTCTCTCTCAAAAATAAATAACAATAAATTTTTTTTTTTTGAGAAGAAGAAGAGGTAGACCATTATTCCAAACATCCAAACATCAAGGCATAGATGTACTGCCCAGGCAAGAACTTGGCCATGAGAATAGCTACAATATAGTGATTCAATATTCATACACATTACTTAGTGCTCATCACAGTAAGTATACTCTTAATTCCCTTCACCTATTTCACCCATCCCCCACTCACCTCCCCTCTGGCAACCACCAGTTTGTTCTTTATATTTAGGAGTCTGGTTTTTTTAGTTTGTCTCTTTTTTCCCTTTGTTTGTTTTGTTTCTTAAATTCCATATATGAATGAAGTCATAGAAGACATACAGATAGCCAAGACACCTGAAAAGATGGTCAACATTACTAATTATCAGGGAAATGCAAATCAAAACCACAATGACTATTGGTGAGGATGTGGATAAAAAGGAAACCCTTGTACACTGTTGGTGTATATATATATGTGTGTGTGTGAATATATATATATATATATATATATGTGTGTGTGTGTGTGTGTGTATGTATATGTATTATATAACATTTGCAACAACATGGATGGATCTAGAGACTATAGTGCTAAGTGAAATAAGTCAGAGAAAGGCATAAACTATTTTAACTAAATGTCTCCTTTTGACTTGGATGCTAGAATTAGCAGAGAATTCTAAGCAGCTATTACAAATCTGTTCCAAGAACTAAAAGAAACTACTTTTATGAAAAGAGAAAAATGTAATAATAATAAAAACTCATCAAATAGAGAATATCAATAAATGATAAAAATTATTAAAAAGATCACATGTAAATTCCAGAATTAAAAAGGTAATGAGCCCAATGAAAAATCCCTAAAATAATAAAACAGTAGATTTGAGTTGGCATAAAAAAATATTTACAATATGAACAAAAGAAATAATCAAAAGTGAAGAAAAATAAGGGCTCCTGGGTGGCTTAGTTGGTTAAGCATCTGACTCTTGATTTCAGTTCGGGTCATGGTCTCACCACCATGAGACTGAGCCCCACATTGGACTCTGTGCTGGGCATGGAGCCTGCTTGAGATACTCTCTCTCTCTGTCCCTCCCCTTATCAAAAAAATGAAGCCAAATACATATTGCAATTAAGTCATGTAAGACATTATTAAATGTACCAACATACCCACAATGAGAGTTTCAGAAGCAGAGGAGAAAAAAAGAAGTGGGGAAAATAGATATTCACAGTAATAATGACTGAAAACTCTCCAACTATGACGAAAGCCATTAATCTACACATATTAGAAAATCAGTGAACTCCAAGTAAAACAAACACAAAAAGTTCCATATGCAGACACATCATACTAAAACTTCTGAAAGCAAAGGTAATAGAGAAAACCTTGAAAGCAAAAAGAGAAAAATGACTTATCACATCTAAGGAAAGCACAGTAAGCTTGACAGCTGACTTCTCATCAAAAACAATAAAATTCAGAAGGTAGTGGAATGACATAGCATGCTGACAAAACAAAGGCAAATAAATATCCTACATCCGTCAAAGATACCCCTCAAAATCCAAGGATAAACAATGATGTCTTCAGCTTAAAAACAAAACAAGCAAAATAAAGCAAAAAACACAAAAAAAGTGGAGAGAAATTATTTTCAGAAGAACTGCCTTAGAAGAAATACCAAAATAAATTCTTTATACTGAAAGGAAGTGATAGCATCAATAGTCATTTCCATGTGAAAAAAACAAAGAATATCACTAAAGGTAATTTTTCAGATAATGATAAAAGATAGTGTAGTTACATATTTTTCCCATCTCTTCCATGATTTAAAAATCATTTGCACAAAACATAAATAATAAAGTTGTATTGTTAGACCTATAACATAGAAATGTAATATATTTGACAATAGCAACACAAAAAAGAAGAGTAAGACTGACATTGTGTTAGAATAAGGATAGACATCATTTAAAATATGCAGGAAACAATGAACAAAGCCAGAAATGGAAATAATGTTTATCAATTACCTGTTAGTACAAATGTGTGCTAACATTTTTATGGCCAGCAAACTAAAACTTAAGGTGTGGGGAGATTTATTGGGTTTATTTTCTATACTCATAAATTTGTTCTCTTCTTTCTTAAAATAAATCTGAACATGTTTGCTTTTCTTCCTCTGGTTGTTTCATTCACTTTTTAAAAAGGAAAATAAACATAAAACAAAGGAATTAACCAAATGGTAAATGGTTCCCAATCAGCAGATAACTCTGCCTTCTTTCTCTGGGGACAGGGTCAGGGGGCAGGGGAGGGCCACTGTCAGCACTATCTCCATTACCTTTCTTGTCACTTGGAAGGGCCACTGGACATTGCCTTGATATTTATTGCTTTAGATCTCCCTCATATTATAAGTCTGAGGAAAACAACCCCTTTTCAAAAAAGACATATGGATCTTCATCATATGGATGCAGATATATTCTGGACCACATTCTGTGCCGTCTTTCACTTCACCAACATCATCCCAAAATGGTAGTCTGTATCTTAGCATTGAAGTGAGTCCAATTAAAGCCACTGAAGTGAGTCTAATGCACAGTAGAATGATCTCTTAAAAAAGTGAATTCCTTTTTTCTCATGCTGACCTCTTCAATACAGATATCTTAGATATCACATTTTACATATGTAAAACCACACATACCACAGTGACCAATTTGGGGCATTTAATTCCCTGTTGCAACTTTGAGTTGCACTCTGTCCCATGGCCAAAAGTCTCCCTACATTATTCATCATGGCTGTTACATCCCTTTTTATAACAACCCCTGCATGGGATCCTGTCCTGCACATAGACATCTTCTGGCCACTGATAAGATGTCCCATTGCACCATTCTGGAAAGCCACATTTATTGTCTTCATTTCTAAAATTTCATCTGATGGCATGAATTTGCAGTATTTGTAAAAAAAACTCAAAAGCCCAATCAGCCTCAGGACTCAGTGCAGTTTGAAAGAACACATATCCTTTTCCCAATGTTATAAGGATCTGCAGTCAAGCTTCTCTCCTTCAACCACACTGTTCCCACTGTGCTTCCATAGAAAGATGTCCCCTGGATTTTAAGAGTTGTTCATGCATTCTTTTTATGCAATAGTGTTACAAAAATCAGCATAACAGCATTTACTGAATCGACTGGTCTTTAACTTTGTTGGATATGTTACACACACTGTTTACTCATATGTACACATTTTTTCATCCTGTTTCATACTCAAATTATGATTGAGCTCATGAGTCACAGTGAATGCAAAATCTTTCAGACTGACCCCTTGGAAACTTTCAAATACACAATCAACCTGATGCTTACATGTCCCTGCATGTAAGTGATACTCAAAGTAATGTTAAAATATTTATTTACAAAAAGATGAGCCACATTAGGATGCAGGTGAGAATTAAAGATGATTATCTTCCAAGTACAAAGATTCTTCCATAGTTGACTTTGTCATGTATTCCATGGGATTTTCTTGACTCTAGATCACAACCTTAATTAAAACCACATCAATTGCCAATGAATCAAAATAAGAATTGCTATATTGGCTACAGTGCAGGTTTCCTCTTGCATCTATGAGATATTACTTTCTGAATAAAGAAATCAATTGTGGTCTACCACCACTGTCTGTTTAACAAGATATATGTGGTTCCACCATCCCTCATAAGAACTATATTTCAAAGAGGAATTATCCCTTTCTTAAAACTTCATTCATTGTTCTTCTTCTGTTAAGCCACAGTTTGTGGGTAGAATTTTTGTCTCTTCACTGGCAATAGTATACACCAGATGTTTAAATGTAAAAAGCCTTTTGGGCTCGATTTCATAAGCAATATCATTTATCTATAACATTTCTCGAAGGCAACCAAAACAGGAGTTGAGGGCAACCAAGGGTTCCAGGTCCTTCGTCACATAACCACAATAGTAATCATTTTGGACAAAAGGCTAGTCCTTGAAAAAAAGAACCTTGATCTGTGTAAGTGAACACTGGGAGGTGTCTGGACAGCAAAAGTTTCTTGACTTTCAAATGGAGAACATGTCTCTGACCCCCAAAACACAGACTGTAAGAGTGCCAACATGGAGGCTTCATTAAGCCCCTGCCCATTCCCTTTACCCTCAAGGGAATTACCACTTCTGGAGACCATGGTATTGGGAGCACCCAACCAAAGACCACCCAGAAAGGACCAAAAACACCTCCTGCCAGAACGGGAGAATAATCTCACATGCACCAAGGTCCTTATGGAGCAATCATATGGATCTATTGATGAAAACAAAAGAGGACAGGTCAGTAAACATCACTTTTCATCTTCTCCCTCTGAGCTGGCCATATACAGTGCTGATTTTTAAGGGTGTTTCTTTCGAAAGATTGAACTATCAGAGAAGAAACACTATAAAAATTAAAAGAAGTATAGAATGAAGATGGTTATGAGCATACTGGAGTGGAGAAGAAAGAGAAGGATCCAAGATAAAAGTGATTAGCGTTTGGCCCAAGACATCACTCAATGTATTGCCTTGGATATGTTCTTAACATTGGTGAAGCTGAATGATATTGGAAGAGTAGGAGAGAATGGTGATTAACTGGAGATTGATAATTATTAAATCTGAAAAATGAACACATATGGATTATTTTACTGCTCTCTAATACATAAATATCTGTGAACATTTCCACAACTGACATTTAAAGCAAAAAGGCCTTGGGGAAAAGATGAACATAAATCTTAGTTTTCTGGGGATATTTCAATTTACATATGTTGACTTCACATAAATATTAATAGTTTTTCCTTTAAATTTCAAATGATAAATTACTTGGTCACACTACTCAAGGGATGTATATGCAAAAATTAATCATAAATTATATTACAAAATCTTTCATGGTGGTTCACATATACTATATGGCACAATTATGTATTTACTTGTTTTCCCCATGCTCTCTCTTCTAACCCTGTCAAACTGTAATGTGTTAATTGCAAAGAGTCAACTATTAGTATCCATTGTAATGCTTGGTTACTTCAAGTAATAATAAACAATGGTAGAATTTGAATGGGAAATATTTTGAGGTGTTAGATGTGTGTTACCAAACTGTGTTTATGATTAATTTTATTCTTTTTTTTTTTTAAGTTTACTTATTTACTTTGAGAGGGGTGGGGAGGGGCAGAGAGAGTGAGAGAGAGAGAATCCCAAGCAGGCTCTGCACTGTCAGCAGTGAACTCACAAACAGGAGATAATGACCTGAGCTGAAGTCAAGACTCAGACACTCAACCCATTGAGCCACCCAGGCACCCCATATGATTGATTTTATTCTTAAGAAAAATCACATGTTTCATTTTACAATGAATATGTTTTGCTTTTGTAATTAGGAAAAAGTGTTTACTTTTTATTAAAAATAAAACCTATGATTCTCTCCTTCTGCCACAAAAAAAAAAAAAAAAAAAAAAAAAAAAAAAAAAAAAAAGAAAAAAGAACATGTTTCAAATCCTCTGGCCATATGAAATATAAAACAAATTAACTTAGTTAAGAAAAATTGGAGGGGTGCCTGGGTGGGTCAGTCGATAAGCGTCCTAATTCAGCTCAGGTCATGATCTCACAGTTCCTGAGTTCAAGCCCTGAACTAGGCTCTGTGCTGACAGCTTGGAGTATGAAGCCTGCTTTGGATTCTGCCTCCCTCTCTCTGCCCCTCCCCCACTCACGCACTGTCTCTTGCTCTCTCTCAAATATAAATCAACATTAAAAAAATTATAAAAAAAAAGAAAAGTTGGAGATCGAGGGATAGTGTAGACAAAAGGAAGTGTCTTTAAAACTGAAGAGAGGGGCGCCTGGGTAGCTCAGTCGGTTAAGCGTCAGACTTCAGCTCAGGTCACGATCTCCCGGTCCGCGAGTTCGAGCCCGCATCCGGCTCTGGGCTGATGGCTCAGAGCCTGGAGCCTGCTTCCGATTCTGTGTCTCCCTCTCTCTCTGCCCCTCCCCCGTTCATGCTGTGTCTCTCTCTGTCTCAAAAATAAATAAACGTTAAAAAAAAAATTAAAAAAAAAAAAAACTGAAGAGAAAATTAATGAATCCAAAAAGGAGCGAGGGAAAGTTGGGGGAAGGTGTGGTTGTCTTTCTGGGGCAAAATCATTAAACTCTAGCATTTTTCAAATTGCAAGCTAACCTGCTCCAGAGATTGACTTCAAATGCGTTTATCTCATATTTGTGAAAGTGAGAAATCTGGCACTGGCACAACATTAGCTGGAATATTCTCTCATTACATTCTTGCTTTGTGAAAGAATTAATAAAAGCCACAAAGTGGTGCAGACACTGTTACACCCTTGGGAAAAACAAATGAATGATATAGGCCTAGCATACAAATTTGGGCAGAGTAATTGGGATATGAATAGACTTGAAGGGCTTGTAAAATTGTGTTCAATATTTTACCTATAAGGTGCCTGTTTTATTTTTGTGGTGAAAGTTTCCACAGTCTTTATCAGGTTATAATGATATGTGATTATTTAAGGTAATGACTGTAAGAATCTCTAGCCCAGTTAAAAAAAAAAAAAAAAGAAAAGTCTGTTATGAGAGATCTAACACACCACTCAAAAATCACTTCTCATAGAAGGTGATATAAAAATGAAAGATGCCTGATTCAGCACCTACCATCTCCTGAATGCTTTATTCATGTCGGTTTACTTTTTATACCTTGATTCAGTGTGCCTTGACTTCTCTCTCTGAAATCATTTTCCTGTCACTTCCTTTTATGAAAAGCAACAATTGCTTCTTTATTCTTCGTGGAGAATTCCTTATTCCTACTTAATCCTACTAAAACTTATATCTCAACAATCTGAAGCCCTGCAGAGGGAAAGATTCCCATAATCAGAATCCCCATATACCATACAGAGTAGACAGATGGTCATAATTTTCTTTGATTACCAAAGCCACTTGCAAACCACTCAACTTGGTAGCTATCTCATTAAATCACTATTTACTCTTTAAACAACAACAACAACAACAACAACAAACTCTTACAGCTCAAGGAATTTTATCCCTGTTTTATAGATTTCTTCTCCACCATCTTATCCATACTCTGACTATGTTTAGCAAGCAAGTGGACAACGTATATAACATCTAGCTTATTTTACCTTCAAAACGCAATTTCATTGATCCCTAGCCATCAACCCATGGCCATGACCTATATTATATTATCACACTCTCAACTCTCCTGGTTCTTCCATCTTAAATAGCTTACCACGATTTTTACTTTTAATCTAAATTAACTCATCAAATTCATAGAGGACTTAAATAACTGCTCTTTCCATTCTATTGCACTGTTTTCAGGAACACATTATTTCCCCTTCCATTTTCACAGCCTTTTGTGGAGTCCATTAATTCAACCACCATTTTCCCAACTCCTCAACCTAAAATGAACTGATTCCTTCACTACTACAACAAACTGTCATCACTCCTGGGAAAATGTCATGCTATGTTTAGGAAGATGCTTAAAAGAAAGTAATGCAATCAGAATTAGAATGATACCTTGATACCCCAGTCAAAAGGTTGAAATTATGAATATTTATTTCAAAAACTCTTATACATTAATACTTTGTCTTTTGTTGTCCACAAGTTTTTTAACTTCCTGAATTTCTAAATTTCTTCATTAATGCACAGAGTGCTGTGCTGAAACTCTACATTTTTTTTTGTCTTCACAACTTATTACTGTTGGCTTTTGATCATGGTTGTTTAAATGTTTAAACCAAGAATTCCTCATTACCCTTGTTTTAAATACAGGATTCAATATTTGTATTAAACTTTACTATCAGATTGTAGATAGGAAAAAAGGACGTGCTTCAGGTAAACATCATCCTCATCATTAAGGTGACAAAGTACCTGGTTTACCCCAGTACTTTCCAAGTACTAATGGGTAGGCACCATACAAAATGCCAAGAACACATAAAAATAACTCAAGATCATGAGCCAGAATCTTTGTCCTCATTAATTATTGTATTTGATGACTCCAGAAACCAAAGCTTCTGAAGCAGTATAACGTTTGCATTAGTAAGTGTAATAATGACATAGTATAGTGACTTCAAATTACGCTGCTAGATTTTCTATGCATCTTGTATAAATGCTTTTTCCTTCCAACAGTTTCTTCAAATTCATCAATATCTGTATTCTAATTACCACCTCCCTCTTATTCTCATTCATAGCCTAAATCAGTGTTTTCTAAACTAACTCCTCCTAAAACACATTTTTGTCCATCTCAACAAACTAAAATACAACTGAATAAGATACATTAAATGGCATGAATCCTAAACGGGATGTCACCACTTGGCAAGAAAGAATACTGTTGTATGTGTGTATGTGTGCATGTGTTCATATATTCATATATGCACAAATATATTCATGCATGCATATATTCATGCATGACCAAATACTAGATGCTTCTCTCCTTCACAGCTAAACTTCTTACATAACTTAGCAGAAGAAAAATTAGTGAGGTTTTCATGATCCCTTCCAACTATAGTCCTTATACTTAGTTTGTCTCACCAATCTTATGGACAAAGATTTTTATTGGAGACCTCACATGGCAAAGGGAAATATAAATATCTTCCCCTGTGCCTCTCATTTGATTAAGATCAAGATTTAGCTGCTTAGCAACAAGACTTTCTCAGTTTCACACACCATGGCAACTGGCTAAAGTCCCTCCCAATTGTGACTTCACCACCCCCATCCAAGCTTTACTTCTAATTTCTTCTCAATATGAATAAATCCAACTAACTTTCTTACCCTCATCTTATATGCTTATTTAAGCACTTCAGTTTAGTACTTTCACTCATACTGTTCTCCTATTCCCAGATTGTTTCCTTAAGATTAAATCATATCATAAAACACTGGAAGGTCTAGAAAAAAAGTTTGCCCCCACTATTAAGCTTTCTCTAAAGAAAACAGACATCAATAATCTTCTCTACTTTTCTTTTTACTCTCAAACAATATTTCAGAGACATTAGGTATCTGCACACAAATATGCTTCATCTCTAAGGAGAACTGTTGAATTGTCAGCAAGAAAAACCAAAAATAAAATTCAGAAGAGAGGCGAACAAAAAAATAGTGTGGGAATAAATTTAATAGGTAAATGGACTTGCTAGCAGTTAAAAATGCTAATCTGGGAAGTCTACATTTAGCAATTTGGTTGGATAAATCACAGAAACAAGTTTAGCTATGTCTTATCTTTGAGGGTTTAGCTTTGAGACAGAGAGGAGGTTTTCTCTGGTATTCTCTGCCAGTATGATTTGAGAACCTCAGAAATATTCTGGGTTCAGTTCCAAACTGCCACAATAAAGAAAATATCCTTTACCATTCCATCTAAATAAGTATGGACGTATACCTTTTCCATAAGTGGAGTTTCTCATTTTTCCATAGCTTTGGTCACAACCAGTTTGCAAAGGGACAAAATTTGACCAAGAGGGTTTTAATCTTTTCAGCTTAACTAAAGCCTCTATAGGAACATTCAATTTACCTGGATATTAGATGGGTAGGAGGGATACATGTATGGGAATAGCAATATGCATTGTGTGAAAAATTTGGCTTTATCAAATTTTCTATACACTCTAGTCTTAATCAGATAGATAAGATGAAGGGTTAATTTGACTAACTTTAATTGCATGGATTTCTTTTCATAGTTTACTTTTATTTCATCTTGCAAGCCTTTAGCCAGGTATAAAAGATGTATTAGTTGTTTTTTGTTTTGGTGACCAATAAATAGTTGAGAACTATTCATTTGTTTAAGATTATTTTAGCCATTGATGTTATATGTGTCTGTTGAGTCTCTAACGTTTAATTTGTTTCATTTTTGGAGGAGGACAGTTACAGAAATTGTGTATCACATATTTTAATCTAGAAAATTTAGGCCAGAGTAAAACCTTGATATGCAGAGATAAAATCTAGTGTCTTAGATCACTCCTGATAAGTAACTATATTTGGCTTTTAATAAATGTGAGAAACTGAAGGCATTGCATAAGTACTTACAAAGACCACCTGTCCATATACAGAACACATGTTTATATGATAAACACAAGAAGTTCTTTTGATTAGTTAAGGGGTATATTGGAGGAGTTTTACACTGAGGAGACAAAAATGTATGCTTATGCCTACAGTAAGGAACAATTATCTACATTTAATAGATCTGACTCAGAAGGAAAAAATTAATCTTGGGGATGTTGAACAAATCATGCAATGGTTTTGTATGGTTTTATAAAAAAATAGTTGGGCTCTAATTTCTATAATTAGTTTCTTCTCCCTTTATTTTCTGATGTCTTTGGATCTCTTTGTGGATATTGGAAATATTAGTCATCAGATAACTTTAGGGATACACACACACATGTGCACACACACACACACACACACACACACACACCACCTCTCTTTTATCCATCCATCCATTGATGGACACTTAGGTTGCTTACATGTTTAGCTTTTTATAAGTAATGCTGCAATGAACACTGGAATGCAGATACCTCTTTAACATAATGTTTTCCTTTCCTTTGGATAAATACAAGTGTGCCTCAGAAATATTCTGGGTTCAGTTCCAAACTGCCACAATAAAGAAAATATCACAATAGATCAAAAATGAATTTTTTAGTTTCTGGTACATATTATGTTTATACTATCATACACTCTATTTAAAGTATATAGTAGCATCAAGTCTAAACAAACAATGTACATACCTTATTTTAAAAATACTATATTGCTAAAAAACGCTAACCATCATATGAGTTTTCAGTGAGTCATAATCCTTTTATTGGTGGAGGATCTTACCTCAGTGCTCATGGCTGCCGACTGATCAGGGTGGTGGTTGCTGAAGGCTGGGGTGGCTGTGGCAATTTCTTAAAATAAGACAGCAATGAAGTTTTCAACATCAATCGACTCTTCCTTTCACAAACAATTTCTCTATAGAATGCAATGTTGCATGAAAGCATTTTATCCACAAGAGCTTCTTTCAAAATTGTACTCAATCCTTTCAAACTCTGCTACTGCTTCATCAACGATGTTTATGTAATATTCTAAGCCCTTTGTTGTTATTTTAATAATCTTCACACTGTCTTCACCAGAAGTAGGTTCCATCTTAACAAACCACTTTCTTCATTCATCCATAAGAAGCAATTCCTTATCTGTTAATGTTTTATCATGAGATCACAGCAAGTCAAATATTATAATAATGAAAAAGTTTGAAATATTGTGAGAGTTACCAAAAATGTGACACAGAAACATGAAGTGAACATATGCTGTTGGAAAAATGGTGCCAATATTCTTGCTTGACTCAAGGTTGTCACAAACCTTCAATTTGTAAAACATGGAATATATACAAAATGCAATAAAGCAATGTGCAATAAAACAAGACATGCCTGCATCTGAAAGTGAATTGCTAAATGATAGTTCTATTTCAATTTTTTGAAGAACTTTTCTACTGTTTTCCATGGTGCCTACCCTCAATTTATATTCCCACCAATAGTCACATCAAAGTGCTGACCTTGATGAAATAATTTTTGTACCTATTGAGATATAATTTTCTCAGGTACTCTGTTAATATCAATCATAAAGATTTTTTTTTGAGTCAGAAATACTTTAAAAGTTTGATCACAATGATACATTATTGTTTATAAAAACATGTTGAAATTTATTTGCCATAGAAACATTTTAAGAATATTAGATCTACTCTCATAAAATAAATTGCTTTGAAAATTTTGCCCTTGTCAGGTTTGCGAATTAAGATAACCCAAAACTCATAAAAAGAGTTTGAGCCATTCCTTTTTGTCTCCAAAGTTCTTGAAAAATATTTTTTGGAAGATTTCTCTGAAAAAATTATATTTATGGAAGATTTCACTGAAAAGTTATCTGGGACTGGCTGAGTCTTTGAACGCTAATTCAATCTCTTTAGTATTTATTTCTACTGTTGGGCTGGTAATTTAGATTGTTCAATAAACTTGTTTAATTGTCTAAATTGCCAAGTTTATTGGTAAAAAACTTCCTATTTTTTTCATTACACATGCCCTTTGCAATACCCATTTTCATTTCTGCTTATGGTAACCTGTATTTTCTTGCTTTTACTTTTTTCCTCAGTCAAATGAAGGTTTTATAATGTTTTAATTCATTTAATCAAATTTTATCTTTGCTGATTTTCTCCATTGTGCATTTGTTTTAGTTTCATTGACTCTTTCTCCTAGTTTTGTTATGACTTCTAATTGCCATAGATCTAAAGTGTGGTTATTTTCCCAGTTTTTTGACATGGAAAGTTAAATCAATGTATCTTCACTTTTTTGTTGTTGTTGTTGTTGTTAACATAGGTATATGACTACATTTTCCCTAAAAGACTGCTTTAGGTTAAATACTATGTAACTTAATATATTGTAGTTATTTGTATTTCAGTTCAAAATATTTCCTAATTTTTGTTTTGAATCTTCATTGACATATAGATTATCAAAAATATATATAAGGTAGGATATTATATTGTGTTTTATTAATAAGAAAAATGTTTGGTCATCATCCATCCTTTTCGGCAGAGCTCCTAAACCCTTAAATCTCCCAAATTAAGAAAGCAATACAGTTGTCTTTTGTTACATTAATGAGGCTACTTTTGGAAACCACTTAAGGATGGTGGTCGGCTGCCAGTGGAGCCAACAATGTGATTAGAGAGTTAGAACTTCCAGTCTCACCTTGTCCCCCACCATCACGTCTGTAGAGGAGAGAGGATCTGGAGATTGAGTTCAGTTACCAAAATGAATCATGCCTAGGTAATAAAGCCTCCATAAAACTCCAAAAGGACAGGGTTTGGAGAGCTTCTGGATTGGTGAATGAATGGTGAGACCTGGAGAGAGTAACATTCCCGAGAAGAACATTCCTTTTCCCTTCCTACATACCTTGCCCCGGGCATCCCTTCCATCTATCCCTTTCTGGATTATATCCTTTTATAATAAAACCATAAGACAATCAGTAAGAAGTTTCTCTGAGTTCTGTAAGCAACTCTAGCAAATTAATCAAACCCAAGGAGATGGTCATTATAACCTCCAAATTATAGCTGGTCTGTCAGAAGTACAGATGGCAAACGAGGGGACAAGCAGTCTTATTGGCCTGAGCCCTTAACCTGTGTCACCTGGAGCTATCTCTCAGGAGACAGTGTTAGGATTGAGTTAAACTGTAGAATACCCAGATGGTGTAAGAGAATTATTTGATGGTGTGGGGGTACCACGGCTCTACCTTAGAACTGGGTGCAAAATCTTGGTTGGTAACCAGACGTGAGACCAGTGTCACAATCGTCCCAGGTAATTGGAATTTTTCCTGTTATCTTTAATGCGATTGGCTTGTAGATTAAATATATAAGGTTTAGGAAACGACTCTTCTTGATTAAAACCATATGAAATTTGTTGGGACTTTCTGGCCCACCATAAGGTGGCTTTTGGTAATAGTTTATGTGTGGATGAATCCAAGTCAATTTAGCCATTTTGAGTTTAGTATTTCTTTTCTTTATATATATAATAGATCCAGTTTGTTAATTTTATACCGAAGATCTTATTCAGCAGATTTGCTGTTTATCTTTTTTATCACTATTAAGAGAATTGGGTTAAAATTTTCCCTCTTGTTTATTGTGGATTTCTCTACCTCCATATTTCTCCTTATATCTTTGTTTTTTATTTGTCTTTTAAACTTTGAGAGAGAGAGAGAGAGAGAGAGAGAGAGAGAGCGCACCTGTGCAAGTGAGGGAAGGGCTTGGGGGGAGGGAGAGAGAATCTCTCCGCAGCTGGACACGGGGCTTGATCTCATGACTATGAGATCATGCCATAAGCCAAAGCCAAGAGTCAGACACTTAATCAACTGAGCCACCCAGATGTCCCCCCCCCCTTATATATTTGAAGTTATATTAGTGGGTGCTCACATATTAAGGACATCCTATCTCCTAATGATTTGCCTTTTATCATTACAAAATATCCCCCTTTATTTCTAGTAATGCTTTGTTCCCCAGTCTTCATTATCAAATAAGAGAATTAACACTAAATTAATTTGGTTAATCTTGCATAAAAAATTATTTTTCAAGTTTTTACACCCTCTAGGTCTTTATTTTTAAATTGTGTTTTTAGTAAACAGCATACTACTAGGTTTTTTGTTTTTTTTTTTTTAATTTTAACATTTATTTATTTTTGAGACAGAGAGAGACAGAGCGTGAACGGGGGAGGGGCAGAGAGAGAGGGAGACACAGAATCCGAAACAGGCTCCAGGCTCTGAGCCATCATTCCAGAGCCCGACGCGGGGCTCGAACTCACAGACCGGGAGATCGTGACCTGAGCTGAAGTCGGAAGCTTAACCAACTGAGCCACCCAGGCGCCCCACTACTAGGTTTTATAATACTAGATTTTTACACTCTGAAACATGTCAGTCTTTTAATTTCTTAATGTAATTCATTTTACATAGGCCTTATATCTACCATAGGTTTTTTTTTTTTTTTTCTATTTTCACATACCTGCATTATGTTTGTTTCCTTCTTCACTGGCCCATATCTTTAGTAATCAAATACCATTTATTTTGCCTTTTTTTTCTTTTATTTCTTATATTTACATATCTTATCATTTTAATGGTTCCCTTTCGTTCTTGTTTGTTTTTGAGAGTGAGAGACAGAGCGCAAGAAGGGAAGGGGCAGAGAGAGAGGGAGACAAAGAACCCAATCCAGGCTCCAGCCTCTGAGCTGTCAGCACAGATCCTGACAAGGGGCTCAAACCCACAAACCGTGAGATCATGACCTGTGCCTAAGTCTGACGTTTAACCAACTGAGTGACTCAGGCACCCCTTAATGGTTACTTTAAAGATTGCAGCATGTGTTCTCAATGTCATGTACTACTATGCATATCATTAATTTACCTCTTCCCCGTACTGCTAGATGCTTAGACCTGTTAACTATTTGCATACCTCCCAGCTTTTGTGATAAATACGTTTGCGTTTTGTTCTGCACATCTTTATAATCCATAAGATACTATTAGTATTGTTTGGTACATTATTTTTAATTATTATATCCACATATTTAGTGTTTCTTGTGCATTTTATACCCACCTGCACATTCATGCTTCTTTCTGGTATTATGTTTCTACCTACCAAAAAAGAAATTTCAATATTTGAGTGCTAACTGCTGGCAATGATTTGTTTGCCAAAGGAAAGTTTTGTTCTCCTTCATTCTTGAAGGTTGTTTTTACAAAGTAATTCTAATGTGGTAATTATATTTACCAAGCAAATATCTTATTCCGTTATCTTCTACATTCAAACATTTTGTTCAGGTCAGCCATCTATTTTATTGTCAATAAAGTTGACTATTTTATTGACAATAAAATACATAATAGAAATATATATCTGGCTGCTCTTAAGATTTCTCAGTGTCTGGTTTTCAAGTTACTCTTAGGTGTGCGTTTGTGTATTTATACTGCTTAAAATTCATTCAGTTTTTTGAAGTAGTGAGATGGTATGTTTCCATGCTTTTAGGAAATTCTCTGACATATCTTTTTTATTATTTCTATTCAATTATCTTTCTCCTCCTCAACTGGGGCTCTATTTTACTAATTGTAGGTTTATTGATCTGTTTCACATATCACTAATCTGTATCCTAATCTTTAATATTTTTCACTATGTGTGTAACTGATATTTTTCACTGACTGCTCTTCTAGTTAACTAATGCAGTTAATTGAAGAAAGCAGTCTATAATTCAAAATGTTCCCTAATTCCCTGTATTTAGTTACTTTATTTTTTTAGTTCTAGAATATCTTTTTGATAACTTTGAATAGGGTTCTAATTTTCTGGTGAAATTTATCTATCTTCTTTCACATAGTTTATTTTTCTTCTATTTTCTCTAAAATAGTAATCATGGTGGGGTTTTGTTCATTATTATCTTTTCCACTCTCTGAATCATCTTTTAGATGGTTTCTAGCAAATCTTTTACTGTCATTGTTGGTGTTTTCTCTTTACCATTGGCCATAATTTTTCCCTCTTGATATATGTGATAATTGTTTTTTATAGTCTCCTCCATGTTATGTATAAAGAACCCTAGAGGTTCAGGGTAAACTTTGATATTACCTTTGACTTGAGAAGTTTTCATCTGTCTTACATTTGGAAGATAGGCTGACTGATAATTCCAATACAATTAGCAACTGAGTTGGTCAGCAAATAGTGTAGTTTTAGTAAGACACATATATCTTACTGTACTTTCTTTTGAGAGCCCATATGCCTCTATTTTTTCAGCTCTAAAAGCAATTGGTGATTATGTTCTGATATTCAAATCTTCAAAACTCAATTCTCTAACCTATTTCCAACCTCCTTCAAAATCAGGCTAACATTGTAAAGGGAAGGTAGGACATGTCCTAAGGAAATCCTCCTTTTCCACCAAATCTTTGATACTTGAGTACAACAGATTATAGAGATTTCTTCCTTTAAAGGCTTCAACCTGTCTCCCCAGCCTCCCAGAGAGGACCTAAATCCAGCAAATGTGTTATAGAGAAAACTGATTTTTAATTTGATGCTCATTTAGTGTCTCATCTATCAATCTGGTCTCCTGTATACACTAAGAAGCTTCAGGCTTCTCGTTCTCCAACAGAGGCTTTCTAACTGGGATGGCCAAGTTGATCCTCAATTTGTATTCAGAATCATCACATTACAGGGAACAATCACTTTTGTTCCCGGGGAAAAAGTACTGATATTTCTCATTGTTTTCCTTTCCTTGTAGTTTTTAAGTCTTTTAATCTTCATTTCCTTCATAGTTCTCTGATACTTTAAACATATAATTAAAAAATGTGTTTGGTATTGCACAATTATTTTTATTGTTGTTTTCAGTGGGGGGAAAAACTTATCTACCAAGACCTACCTAGAAATGAAAGCATTTTCTTTATCTCATTTTATAACCAAAGAAACACCAAAGGTTGAGAGACAATTCTTATTATCATCCTGTTCTTTCTTTTTTTTGTTTGGAAAATTGAGGTACATCTAAGTAATTTAAAGATGGGAAAGGTCAGTGGTAAAGAAAAGCTCAAACAAACAAAAACTGGCACCTCCTGACTTTCACTTTCCACATTACACAAAGATTAGTACTATAACAGTCAGGATTGAGTCAGAAAAAGTAAAACCACATCAGCAATTTTAGGAGCACCTGGGTGGCTCAGTCAGTTGGGCATCTGACTTTGGCTCAGGTCATGATCTCATGGTCTGTGGGTTTGAGCCCCACATCAGGCTCTGTGCTGACAGCTCAGAGCCTGGAGTCTGGTTTGGATTCTGTCTCTCTCTCTCTCTCTTTCTAATCCTCCCAAGCTCGCACTCTGTCTCTCACACTTTCTCAAAAATAAATTACATTACAAAAAGAAAAAGTAAAAACACATCAGTAATTTTAGAGGGATAGAATTAAGTACAAGAATTGGGTAAATAGATATTGAAGAACAAGAAAAGGGAGTCATGTGCTACTAACTTGTTAGCAGGTATGAAATACTAACTGTTAAAAGGTGATTTCTTTCAAGGAGCTAAGGAGCAAAGGGAAGAGCTTGAGGGTTACTGAAATCTAGAAGACTGTAGGTCTGACTGCGTGGATCTGAGACCCAGAACTCTGACAGTAGGTAGTGCTAAGCTGGTGCAGAAGATTTGGGATACTGGTAGGAAGCTCAACGATCTGCAACTCGGACCTCTCAGGATAACACACTGATGCTGGATGACAGTGAAGTTGGTCTGCAGTGAACTTAAAAAATATACATAAATAAGTAAAGAAATAAGTATTTTCAATAAATATTTTAGTGAAAAAATATGTAAACGAAGTATAACTGACAGTGTAAAACATGTTATTGAAGTGTTATTGACATACAGGAAGCAAACAGATCTCCCAGGTTTCCAAACTCTCACTCATTCCCCTTATTGCAGATCCCTATAGGAAGAGGGCCTGGTACAGCAGAATACGGTCCCTGTGATGAAGTGTACAAAATGGGAAGGGGATTTGAAGCTGTGTAACTTGAAAACTGGTACACAACCCATGTGCCATGCTTTTTCCCAGAAAATATAAAGAAAGAAATTTTAGGCAAAATGGATCTTCTAATTGTTTAAAATAATGAAGAACAAGTAGAAACATTCCAGGAAGAACCTTGTTTAATGCATACTTATTTGGGTACATTTTTTACTAGTGATGGCCTTTGTTTCCCACCTTTACCCTGTTGAAGTGATAGGCTAGCTTGACTCTGAAGTCTTTGTGGTGGTTTTGAGGGTTGAGCTTTTTGTTGTTTTGCAGATTGAGTTGAAACCTTACTCTCTTGTCTTGAAGGAGCCCTACTCTCTTGTCTTAAAGTAGCCTTACTCTCTTGTCTTGAAGGAGCCCTACTCTCTTGTCTTGAAGGGGGCCTACTCTCTTGTCGTGAAGGAGCCCTACTCTCTTGTCTTGAAGGGGGCCTACTCTCTTGTCGTGAAGGAGCCCTACTCTCTTGTCTTGAAGGGGGCCTACTCTCTTGTCTTGAAGGAGCCCTACTCTCTTGTCGTGAAGGAGCCTCACTCTCTTGTCGTGAAGGAGCCTTACTCTCTGGTTTTGGAGGAACATTTTGTTCTGGTTTTGCAGGTTGAGTAGGAACATTTAGCATCTGTTTTGAAGGAACCTTTTGCACTTGTTTTAAAGGAAACTTTTGTGTTTGTTTTGCACTTTCAGCTTCCTTTTCCTTTGATTTTTTCTTCATGCAAAGACAAATAAGACAACATAATAAGAGAAGCAACCAAAGAAGTGAGAATGCTAGCAAGTAACCCCTCTTTATTTTTTCTCTCTTCGGGGGTGGTCCACTATCAACACTACCTCCATTGCCCCGTTTTAGGCAGTTGGGTGGATCCCACAAATAGTTGCAATGGCAGTGATGTTTATTGTTGCAAATTCCCCTCAAGTTACAGAATTTAGGTGAACAACTACTATCCAAGCGAGATATATGGACACACTGCCTGTCAATGCAGAGATGTTCTGGGCCACACTCTGTGCCATCTTTCACTTCACCAATATCAGGTATGGGCATCCCAGAGTGGTAGTCAATACCCCAGCAGACGCCGTCATTGGAGTGAAATTGATGCACAGTATAATGTTCGTGCAGAGTGGGAATTTCTGTCACATTCTTACACTGAACTCTGCCACACAGGCTGTCTGAGATATTACATTTTATATATACACCGTTTTTGAGACCACAGTTACCAAAACGATCACCAAGAGTGTTTATTTTTTTGTAGCAACTCTGACTTGCACTCGTTGCCTCTTGGCCAAAAAGCTGCTTACACTGTTCATTGCGGTCATTACAGTTCTTCTCATAGCAATAGGCACTTTCGTTACAAGGAATTCCATCCTCCACATAGACATCATCTGGGCACATGTAGGATATGCCATCGCACCACTCTGGAAGATCACATTCATTGACCTGCTTTCTACATATTTTTCCTGATGGTAATAACTGGCAGTCCTTGCAACAAAGCCCAAAAGCACACGTGGACCCAAAGCTCAAAGTGCAGTTTGACAGACAGCAGGCATCTTTTGCACAACTCTGTAAAGGTCCACAGTCACACTCCTCTTCATCTTCAACAATACCATTCCCACAACGTGTCTGTGAAAATATGTCCTTTGTGTGTATAGTGTAGAACAAACATTTTACCTGGTGTATAGAATATCTCCAAAAATAAGAATAACTACAATTGCTAAATTTAGTTATTGGTGGGTTTGAAAAATGCATTATGCATTTAGGCACTGCACATGTACAAAAGTCAGTATCGTGAATCATACCCAAATTATGACCAATATGATGAGCCATTGCAATTGCAACAGTGCCCAAGGTTTTTTCTACATTAGTAACAATTGCACAATTAATGTGTGATTGACACAGTCCTTGAACGTAGCCTAAGCCACTCATTCCTCGTACTGTCTTATTTATAAAAAGATGTATAGTATCATGTGGTAGGCGGATATCAAGGTTTTCCTTTTTCCAAAGGCAAAAATATTTCAGAGATCTCCTTATATCATTTACTTCAATGTAGTTTTTTTCAGTCCAGAACTCCAAACCAAACAATAGCAATTTAAGACCCAAGATGTCATAAATGGAATCCACTATATTTACAATAGTATACAGGTCTTCATTAAACTTTGAAACGTTCTTATTTATATGAAGATATAAACTATGGTCCACCACCACTGCTATTTCAATAACAAACATATGGAGCCACCAGCCCATATAAGAACTTTGTTTCTGAGTAGAATTATTAATCTCTTGAGACTCCCATTGGGGTACAATTTTCTCTCGAATAAAGTCAGAGTTCATGATTGGGAATTGGGTCTCCTCACTCTCCATTTTATATACCAGATGTTCAAATTTAGTAGAAAAAGTCATGGGCTCAATTTCATAAGCAATGTCATTTATCTGTAACAATCCTCGAAAACCACCAAAACAGTAACTGAGGGCGACCAGGGATTCTGGGTCTCCCTCCACATAACCATGATAGTAGCAGTCATTCTGAACAAAAGGTTGGTCCTCAAGGAGAGCACCCTGGTCTGTATAGGTGAACACTGGGAGGTGTCTGGACAGCAAATGCTTCTTGACCTTTATATGGACAATGTGTCTCTTGCCCCCAAAATGCAGGCTGTAAGAGAGCCAGCCTGAAGGCTTCATGCCTCTTCCAGTGCCAGGTATCCTCAAAGGAATCACCACTTCTGGAGGACTATTATATTGGGGGTGCTCAGCCTGGGTGTGTCCACAAAAGAACAGACACACCCCAAACCAGTGTAGCAGAAATATGATCCTCATGTATAGCAGACCTTTCATCACAGTCATTATGAAGCCACCATTATGGAAATATTGGTCCAGATGCTCTGGCTTCTTATCCTGAGCTGGTCAATATGAAGGGCTAATCATTTGGGATCTGTGTTCTGGCAGAGTTGAACCATTACAGTATCACCCCTATAAGTAAAACAAAAAGCAACATGTGGATGGAAGTGGTTATGCCTGGTGAAGAAAAAGAAAAAGGCATGCAATAAAAGTAATTAGTGTTTGCTCAAGGAATAACCCAGGAAACTTCCTAGAATTTGCTCTTAAGAATTAATCCAGCAAAAAGGGACTCAGGGTATATAGAAGAATGAAAACTGGCTACATATTTATAGTTATTAAACCTAGATGATGGGAAAATAAGGATTTATTGTACTATTCTATAAATATGCATATGCATGAACATTTCCAAAATTAATAGTTAAAACAGAAGGGTCTTAGGGTTAGGTGACCATATATTGCTGAGATTGTCTCAATTTACACATGTTAAATTGGCATAAATAGTAATACCTCTTTCTGTTTTTCAAACTCAACTGATTAGTTAAGAGACATTTTTTTTTGTAAAAAGCACTTATAATATTTTTTAATATTATGATATTTTAATATTAATTTAATATAAATATAATTTAATATTAATTTTAATATTTTTCATGGTGCTTACCACATACCTCCCTGAAGCAAAAAGGTTTATTTCTTTTTTCTTCCTTAAATTATTCTTACTAGGCTTATCAGACTAGAAATACTCAAGAGCATTATTTGTGCCTTTCACAAATGTTGGTATCTCCTATAATGCCTATCTTAATTCTTTACATAATAAAAAATGCTTGACTTGACTTTTATTGTTCTTTGGAATGTTACTCAATAGTGTTTATACTTTATTACATTTTTAATATAGAACATCATTCAAAAAAATTGGCCAATTTAATTTCTGCAACAAGGTCATATAAACTCAGTTTCTCTGCTTGTTCCCTCTAAATGTAACTAAATACCATGAAAACATTCAATGAGAGGGAGAAGGTGGGCCAACATGGCAGGGAAATAGAGGTATCTGTACTTCCCGCATCTCTCAAACAAAGAAGTACTCAAGCTAAAGGACTTTGAACCCCAGAAGTCTGGGAGGAAAAGAGACTGAGTCTTAAAAGGAGATACCGGGACATCCTTGATGGGATATAGGTGGGTGATTGTGAACTGGAGGAGATAAAACGGGCTGCATAGGCATCAAGGGGAAGGATCCCCTTTTGTGGAAAAACAAAGGGAAGAGAAAGAGTGGCTGGGGAAGCATAGGACTGTATCTGGACAAGAGATAAACCTTGGACTGGGACTGAGAGAGATCCCATAGTTAACTGTGGGGCTTTCTTTGGACTGGGGCCAGCTGCCCCATTGGCGCACCTGGGGAGGGGACCCAGGTTCTGTGGTAGGTCAGGGTGCAGGCTGCAGTAGGAGAAAGTGGTCCCCTCCCTGGAGTGCTGTGGGATAGAACAAAGCCTGCTGTGTCTGCCACCCCCAGGCTTGGCAGCTATGTCAGCGGTGCAGTCCACAGCTGGAAGTGCTCCCTGAAGTGCTGCGGCATAGGAAAAGCCAGCTGGGACCACATCTCAAGCTGCACAGAGAGGCACCTCCCCAGTGCGAGAGTGCACAGAGTGGGACTTTGAATTCTAACAAAGCACAGGGTCAGGGGAGTCAGTGAAGCCAGAAGGACTGCCCCCCTTTGCACCTGCAACACAGTAAGGACAATTTGAACGGAGTCCACCAGGTCATGGAGAATGGACTGGGTATCGCCATTTCCCCCCCTCCACCCCCACCACCACCAAGGCAGGACCTATAGTGGAGGTGGGACCAGCCTACAGCAAAGCACTCCCCTCCATGCTGGGTAACTGTGCATCTGCTGTAGCAGATAGATGCTGTGCAACCAGATGGCTCCATCATCCAGACCAGTGATGCTGCCTAGCCTGGATTAATTCCAGGACAATTTTTGTTATTTAGATGTATTCTCCCTTCTTCTCTCTTCCCTCCTCTAGCTGGTTACACTGGTTGTTGGTTTGTTTAAGCAGACATATTGAATCCATTCTCTTCATACATGTTCTACACCTCCTTCTGTGCTTTCCTTTCTCTCTCTCTGGAATAATCAAGCCGTATAGTTTCTCTGTCTGGGTACGTTTACCTTCGTCCCCGCTCCCTCCTTCTTTATTTTCCTTTCTCTCCTTGGTTTAAGCCATTTAGTCTCTCGGCCTGTCAATGTTTATTTTCTCTTTGTCCCTGCCCCTGTCATTTCTCTCTTTCTATGTGTTCTTCCATCAGCACCGCCTCTACTCTGTTCTTTACTTGTACTTGTTTCTGTTTTTTTGCGTTTGGATTGTTTTTGGTTGTGTGTGTGCTTTGTGTGTGTGTGTGTGTGTGTGTGTGTGTATCTGTTTACTTGTTTGTTTTATTTGTGTGTTTGCGTGTCTTTGTTTCGTGTTCATCTGTTTGTTTTCCTTTCTAGGGTTACTTCAAGGAAAAAAAATCAAAGCACACCTCGTGGTGGGTCCAAAACATCATTACGAGTAAAGAAATAAAATAACCAAAGACACAACAACAGAAAGAAAGTAACACTCTCCAAAAAACCCCTCCTAAAGGGCCAGGCCCTGGATAGTAGATGATCACCCTTTAATACAGCATTGCTCACAGATGCAGAGCACATAACAAGCTTTTAAAACTCATAATGGACAGAAAACCAGCCAAAATTATGAAATGGGAGAATTCCCTCAAAAGAAATTCCAGAAAGAAGTGACAGCTAAAGAAATGATCAAAGCAGATATAAGCAATATAACGGAACAAGAATTTAGAATAATAGTCATAAGATTAATCATTGGATTTGAAAAAGGCATAGAAGACAGCAGAAAATCTATCACTGCAGAGATCAAGGAACTAAAAAACAGTCATGATGAATTAAAAGATGCTATAAATGAAATGCAAAATAAAAGGGAGGCAGCCACAGTGTGGATTGAAGAGGCAGAGGGGCAAATAGGTGAATTAGAAGATAAAGTTATGGAAAAAGAGGAAGCTGAGAAAAAGAGAGATAAAAAAAAAATCCAGGATCCTGAGGGGAGAATTAGAAAACTAAGTGATGCAATCAAATGGAACAATATCCGTATCATAGGAATTCCAGAAGAAGAGAGAGAGAAAGGGGCTGAAGGTGTACTTGAACAAATCATAGCTGAGAACTTCCCTGATCTGGGGAAGGAAAAAGGCATTGATATCCAAGAGGCACAGAGAACTCCCTTCAGATGTAACTTGAATCGATCTTCTGCACGACATATCATAGGGAAACTGCCAAATACAAGGATAAAGAGAAAATTCTGAAAGCAGCTAGGGAGAAACATTCTCTAACATATAAACAGACCAATAAGATTTGTGACCGATCTCTCTACTGAAACTTGGCAGGCCAGAAAGGAATGGCAGGAAATCTTCAATGTGATGAACAGAAAAAAATATGCGCCCAAAATCCTTTATCCAGCAAGTCTGTCATTCAGAACAGAAGGAGAGATAAAGGTCTTCCCAAACAAACAAAAACTGAAGGAATTCGTCACCACTAAACCAGCCCTACAAGAGATCCTAAGGGAGATCCTGTGAGACAAACTACCAGAAACATCGCTACAAGCATGAAACCTACAGACATCACAATGACTCTAAACCCATAACTTCCTATAAATAACACTGAACGTAAATAGACTAAATGCGCCAATCAAAAGACATAGGGTATCAGAATGGATAAAAAACAAGACCAATCTATTTACTGTCTACAAGAGACCCATTTTAGACCTGAGGACACCTTCAGATTGAAAGTGAGGGGATGGAGAACTATTTATCACGCCACTGGAAGTCAAAAGAAAGCTGGTGTAGCCATACTTATATCAGACAAACTAGACTTTAAATTAAGGCTGTAACAAGAGATGAAGAAGGGCATTATATAATCATTACAGGGTCTATCCACGAGGAAGAGCTAACAATTATAAAGGTCTATGTACCGAATATGGGAGCCCCCAAATATATAAAATAATTGCTCACAAACATAAGCATCCTTATTGATCACAATATGGTAATTGCAGGGGACTTTAACACTCCACTTACAGCAATGGATAGATCATCTAGACACACGGTCAAAAAAGAAACAAGGGCCCCGAATGATACATTGGATCAGATGGACTTGACAGATATATTTAGAACTCTGCATCCCAAAGCAACAGAATATACTTTCTTCTCGAGTGCACATGCAACATTCTCCAAGATAGATCACATACTGGGTCACAAAACAGCCCTTCATAAGTATACAAGATTTGAGATCATACCATGCATACTTTCAGACCAGAATTCTATGAAGCTTGAAATCAGCCACAGGAAAAAGTCTGGAAAACCTCCAAAAGCATGGAGGTTAAAGAACACCCTACTAAAGAATGAATGGGTCAACCAGGCAATTAGAGAAGAAATTTAAAAATATACGGAAACAAATGAAAATGAAAATACAACAATCCAAACGCTTTGGGATGCAGCGAAGGCAGTCCTGAGAGGAAAATACATTGCAATCCAGGCCTATCTCAAGAAACGAGAAAAATCCCAAATACAAAATCTAACAGCACACCTGAAGGAAATAGAAGCAGAACAACAAAGACAGCCTAAATCCAGCAGAAGAACAGAAATAATAAAGATCAGAGCAGAAATAAACAATGTACAATCTAAAAAAACTGTAGAGCAGATCAATGAAACCAAGAGTTGGTGTTTTGAAAAAATAAACAAAATTGATAAACCTCTAGCCAGGCTTCTCAAAAAGAAAAGGGAGATGACACAAATAGATAAAATCATGAATGAAAATGGAATTATTACAACCAATCCCTCAGAGATACAAACAATTATCAGGGAATACTATGAAAAACTATATGCCAACAAACTGTACAACCTGGAAGAAATGGACAAATTCCTAAGCACCCACACGCTTCCTAAACTCAATCAGGAGGAAATAGAAAGCTTGAACAGACCCATAACCAGCGAGGAAAATGAATCAGTTATCAAAAATCTCCCAACAAATAAGAGTCCAGGACCAGATGGCTTCCCAGGGGAGTTCTACCAGATGTTTAAAGCAGACATAATACCTATCCTTCTCAAGCTATTCCAAAAAATAGAAAGGGAAGGAAAACTTCCAGACTCCTTCTATGAAGCCAGTATTACTTTGATTCCTAAACCAGACAAAGACCCAGTAAAAAAGAGAACTACAGGCCAATATCCCTGATGAATATTGATGCAAAAATTCTCAATAAGATACTAGCAAATCGAATTCAACAGCATATAAAAAGAATTATTCACCGTGATCAAGTGGGATTCATTCCTGGGCTGCAGGGCTGGTTCAACATTCGCAAATCAATCAACGTGATACATCACATTAATAAAAGAAAAGATAAGAACCATATGATCCTGTCAATCTATGCAGAAAAAGCATTTGACAAAATTCAGCATCCTTTCTTAATAAAAACCCTCAAGAAAGTCAGGATAGAAGGAACATACTTAAACATCATAAAAGCCATTCATGAAAAGCCCACAGCTAACATCATCCTCAATGGGGAAACACTGAGAGCTTTTTCCCTGATATCAGGAACACGACAGGGATGTCCACTGTGACTGCTGTTGTTTAACATAGTGTTGGAAGTTCTAGCATCACCAATCAGACAACAAAAGGAAATCGAAGGCATCAAAATTGGCAAAGATGAAGTCAAGCTTTCATTTTTTGCAGATGACATGATACTATACGTGGAAAATCCGATAGACTCCAACGAAAGTCTGCTGATACATGAATTCAGCAAAGTTGCAGGATACAAAATTAATGTACAGAAATCAGTTTCATTCTTATACACTAACAATGAAGCAACAGAAAGACAAATAAAGAAACTGATCCCATTCACAATTGCGCCAAGAAGCATAAAATACCTAGGAATAAACCTAACCAAAGATGTAAAAGATCTGTATGCTGAAAACTATAGAAAGCTTATGAAGGAAATTGAAGAAGATTTAAAGAAATGGAAAAACATTCCGTGCTCATGGATTGGAAGAAAAAATATTGTTAAAATGTCAATACTACCCAAAGCTATCTACACATTCAATGCAATCCCAATCAAAATTGCACCAGCATTCTTCTCAAAACTAGAACAAGCAATCCTAAAATTTGTATGGAACCACAAAAGGCACTGAATAGCCAAAGTAATTTTGAAGAAGACCAAAGCGGGAGGCATCACAATCCCAGACTTTAGCCTCTACTACAAAGCTGTCATCATCAAGACAGCATGGTATTGGCACAAAAACAGACACATAGACCAATGGAATAGAATAGAAACCCCAGAACTAGACCCACAAACGTATGGCCAACTAATCTTTGACAAAGCAGGAAAGAACATCCAATGAAAAAAGACAGTCTCTTTAACAAATGGAGCTGGGAGAACTGGACAGCAACATGCAGAAGGTTGAAACTAGACCACTTTCTCACACCATTCACAAAAATAAACTCAAAAAGAATAAGGACCTGAATGTGAGACAGGAAACCATCAAAACCCTAGAGGAGAAAGCAGGAAAAGACCTCTCTGACCTCAGCCGTAGCAATCTCTTACTTGACACATCCCCAAAGGCAAGGGAATTAAAAGCAAAAATGAACTACTGGGACCTTCTGAAGATAAAAAGCTTCTGCACAGCAAAGGAAACAATCAACAAAACTGAAAGGCAACCAACGGAATGGGAAAAGATATTTGCACATGACCTATCGGACAAACGGCTAGTATCCAAAATCTATAAAGAGCTCACCAAACTCCACACCCGAAAAACAAATAACCCAGTGAAGAAATGGGCAGAAAACATGAATAGACACTTCTCTAAAGAAGACATCCGGATGGCCAACAGGCACAGGAAAAGATGCTCAACGTCGCTCCTTATCAGGGAAATACAAATCGAAACCACACTCAGATATCACCTCACGCCAATCAGAGTGGCCAAAATGAACAAATCAGAAGACTATAGATGCTGGAGAGGATGTGGAGAAACAGGAACCCTCTTGCACTGTTGGTGTAATGCAAATTGGTGCAGCCACTCTGGAAAACAGTGTGAAGGTTCCTCAAAAAATTAAAAATAGACCTACCCTATGACCCAGCAATAGCACTGCTAGGAATTGACCCAAGGGATACAGGAGTACTGATGCATAGGGGCACTTGTACCCCAATGTTTATAGCAGCACTCTCAACAATAGCCAAATTATGGAAAGAGCCTAAATGTCCATCCACTGATGAATGGATAAAGAAATTGTGGTATATATACACAATGGAGTACTATGTGGCAATGAGAAAGAATGAAATATGGCCCTTTGTAGCAACATGGATGGAACTGGAGAGTGTGATGCTAAGTGAAATAAGCCATACAGAGAAAGACAGATACCATATGTTTTCACTCTTATGTGGATCCTGAGAAACTTAACAGAAAACCATGGGGGAGGGGAAGGGAAAAAAAAAAAAAAAGAGGTTAGAGTGGGAGAGAGCCAAAGCATAAGAGACTGTTCAAAACTGAGAACAAACTGAGGGTTGATGGGGGGTGGGAGGGAGGGTAGGGTGGGTGATGGGTATTGAGGAGGGCACCTTTTGGGATGACCATTGGGTGTTGTATGGAAACCAATTTGGCAATAAATTTCATATATTGAAGAAAAAAAAAAAAGAAAGCAAAGGAGAAGAAGCAACAAAGCAGACAATGGATTAGTAATGAGAGAGTGTGTTTTCATGAAAACCAGGAAAAAAAAGTCTTCCATGTCAGGAAGATGAAGAGTGGACTGCCCCTTTGACATGATGGATTAGAAATTATGCAGTACCTTGATAAGAAGAGTTTTACCTTTTTGATAGGCACCCTAGGGCATGAAAGAAAGAAGAGAGCACAGGTGTAAAGATATCCCTTAGAGCAATTGTACTGTCAAGGTTATGAAAGACTATAGGAAGAGGAGTGTTTGTAGTAAAGGCTGTGATTTTAGATGTTGGAGACACAGCATAGTGTGTACAGAAAAGATTGATCCAGTAGAGAAAGGACAAATTATAATGTTGGACCAGGGAGCCAGTAAAGTGGAGAAGGGGATGAGGGGGTCAGAGTCATATACTCAAAGGAAAAAATCTTCGAAAAAAACTGGAGAGGATATTGGAGAAAACCAAACAGAATGATGTTTTAAAATGAAATATCAAACCAAATGAAATAAAATGTTTTTTGCTAGGGTGAAGAAATCCTCAGACCTTTTATTTATAGATTTATCTGTGGTACTATGAGAGATTTTCTTCTCTGTTGGATATTTCTTAGTAAATTCTGAAGCAAGGTTGTCACCTAACAGAACAATGAAGAGAATGTGGGAAGTTCAAAGAGGCTAAAAACATCATTTAGATACCACATTGGTGACTTATTTATCTCTTTCACCATAGCCTCTCTTGTATAGCAAGGTTTACATAAATCTTATTTAAGCAAATAAGTATAAACTTACTTAGATCTATAACCTTATCTCTCAAACTAATTTATATTACATGAAGTAAAAGATCATGATTTTTATTTCTCCCAGTTAAGGTATCCTTTTCCCAGAACCATTATGCCACACAAAATATCTTACAAATAACGACTGTCTAGAAATACATATGAATGCACTGAGTTGGGCTGAGTCACACCTAACATTTACATGTCTGTTTATTCTGTCAATTACTTAATTAGTTGTTATGAATTAAGAAGCTTGAGTTACTAAGCACAGTCTTATTATACTTGAGTAACTAATTTTATGCTGTGGACAAGAAATGATTGCATCAGAAAGTCTGATAATTGCCTATCTTCCCAGAAAATTATGGTATAAAGCCTAGAGGGTTATCTCAAAGCTAAGTGTAGAGCATGGAGAGGTTGCCTTGACTCTGTGATTCTTTAAGTCTGACCTGCATATCTATATCTATCTATATCTGTATCTATATCTATATCTATATCTATATCTATATCTATATCTCTCTATATATGGAGATATATATAATATACATTATATATAGATGTATAATAATATATAGATGTAATATATAAGAAAACCAATGCAATTACAAAAATTTCTTAGCATTAAAGATATGACAATAGTTTCTACACATCAATTGGAACATCTAGAATTAGAGGAACAGCAGAGAATCCCTTCTCTGACACTTGATGACTTTCAATTAAGGGCTGAAGAACCATCACTGTCCTAGTTATTAAAGAAATTAAAGTGACAAAAATATAATTCTTTTCAGACAGATGTACACTACTCTGCTGGGATTCAAGTATGTGTTAGTCTGCCAGGGCTGCCATATTAAAGTACCACAGACTGGGGGCTAAAACAATGGAAATTTATTTTCTCACAGTTCTGGAGGCTGGAAATCTGAGATCAAGGTATTGGCAGGGTTGATTCTGCTGAGGGGCATGAGGGAAGGTTCTGGATCATTTCTCTCCCAAGCTACCTTTAAGCTCTCTTCTGGCTGAATTTTCACATTACCTTCACTCTGTAAATGTCTGTGTCAAATTTCCCTTTCTTATAAGGATACCAGTCATATTGGATTAGGGCACACCTTAATGGCCCCTTTTCAAGGATCTTTAAGGATCCTTAAAGGATCTCCAAATATAGTCACATTATGACGTACTTGGAGTTTGGACCAACGTATGACTTTTTTAGTGGTGTAATTCATCCTACAATAGTATACTATCATGTTAAGAACAAGAATGTAAATTCTGAAGCAAAAAAGCTAATAAACAGATTGAGTTTATATGCAAATTAGCAAGTTATTTATTACCATTTAGTTATGTGTGTGTGTTTGTTTACACACATGTATAAATATGTTACTTGTACACATATAACATAAATTGATTTATACCATATAAAACACTTTTTTCTTCAGCACGAGTACCATTTTCCTTCCCATATACAACATCTGGAGTAATTTCCATTGAAATAATTGGAAAATAATCAAAAGAATATGGATAAGAGAAAAATAAAATTTTTAAAATTATGATAATTCACTGATTATGCAATGAAAACAGGAAATATAAAGAAAAATGAGAAAACCCAAATTTAGAACTCCTCCCATGTAATTTGCCTGGAAAAAGCATACTTACTATATGGAAATAATTTAGCATAATGCAACAAGCATAGTGCAATTAAGCAAAAAAGGAAATAAAAGGCATTTAGATTGGAAAGAAGAAGTAAAACTTCTTGTGAATGGCATGATCCTGTATACCAAAAGTACTAGGAAACACACTAAAAAGTTAAACTAAGTACAGAAATACCACAGGATACAAGATCAATATAAAAAAGTTAAATACATTTCTATGAGCAATGAACAATCAAAAATTGACATTAAGAACACAATTTGTGTAACAGTAGCATAAAAAAATTTAAGTACTTAGAAACATTTAACAAAGACAGGAAAAAAAAAATCAAGATTTGTACACTAAAAATTACAAATCTTTCCTGAGTGAAGCAAAAGAAGATTTAAATAAAATAGATATTCTATGTTCATTGGCTAGTAGATTCACTACTATTAAGGTGGAAATCATTCTCAATTAATGTATAGAGTCACCTCAATCCCTTTCGAAATTTCATCAGGGATTTTTTTTAGATATTGAGTAATTCTAAAATTTACATGGAAAAACAAAACACCTGAAATAGTCAAAACAATTTGGAGAAAAAACAAGGTTGGAGGATTACCACTTCCTGATTCGAAAATATAAACCTGCAGCTATCAAAAAAGTGCGGTAAAGGTGTGAGGATAGACATGTAGATAAATAAAACAGAATTGAAGATGTAGAGATAAATATTAACCCCTATAATCCTTTTTTAGGGTTTTATTTTTAAGGGTTTATTTACTTTTGAGAAAGGGAGCACAGGAGGGGAGGGGCAGAGAGAGAGGAAGACAGAAGATATGAAGCAGGCTCTACCCTGACAACAGTGAGATCAATGCGGGCTTGTACTCAAGAACCATGAGATCCTGACTTGAGCTGAAGTGGGATGCTCAGCCAACTGAGTCACCCGGGTGCCCCTACCCCTATAGTCATTTAATCTTTGATTGGCAAGTAAAAGTTGCCAAGGCTATATATTCAGAAAATGATATTAGAACAATAGTACACATACAAAAAGGTGAATTTAAACCCTTACTGCACACTATATACAAAAGTTATCTTGAAAATGCATTTTAGGAGTTGATATTATTATTTAGGAGCTGATATTATTAAGTGGAGACATGGGTTGTTTCTGACTTCGGCTCCCCTCACAAGAAAACCAACTAGCAACTATCCAAAGACAAAACACCATTGCAAAAGTTTCAGAACCAAGGGCTGAGGCTGAAGCAACCCCTTAGAACACAGAGACCAAGAGAGACCACATTATAAAACAAAGAGCAGTGGCTACACTCTTACTAAATTACCTTGACCCTTGGCCAGCAATCCTTACCCTGGGCCAGCACATTTTCCAGAGAAGGCCCACTTGGGCCTACATTTTCTCTAGTAGGGATTAAGGAGTCCAAGGTCCACAAGCATTGCAGGGTAATTCCCAGGAAGCCACTTTTGTCTTACCTCATAAGGATCACTGGGGAAATCTGTGGGACTTGGTCACTGAGGATAAGATAGAAATAGAGAAGGGAGCAGGGATTACAGCAACCAGTACTAAGACCTTTGCAAAATACATTCATCTAGGCAACTCCACTTGAGCAGAGATGCCGGTTAGCATCTCATCCCATCTGTAGAGCCAAGCCAGTGACTGTATCTAGCCAGAGAGCTCAGTGTGCAATTTTACCTGGTTTGATTCATCAGATATGCCAGATATGGATCTTGTGCTATGGCCCCACGCAGGCAGTAAAATACATTTCAAGTTCCACCTACTGCTGGAGAGAGCCCCAACTCCACCGACCAAAAAACTTAACCAGAGAATCCAGGCAACTGTGTAGTTCATTCTACAGCTACACTTGTGGCAGCACCCAAAGAGAGAACTCAATCAGTAGTTCTGTTCATCTGTAGGGCCAAGCTGGTAGCCCCATCTAAACAAGGATCTTTGGGCAGTTCCCATTCACATCCCCAGCAAATGAGCTGTAGTGGCCACAGAGCCCATCCTACGGCCTTGCACAGAGAAGCAAATTTGAAGTCTAGCCTGACTGCTTAATATAACTTCCAGTCTCACCTGACCAGAAAGTATGACCAGAAATTCTGGGGTAGCCACAGAGCCAATCCTATAGTCACACTTGGAAAGAGAAACAAACCAGCAGTACCCTGCCTGAAAACAAAACCCAGTTGCCATGCCCATCCAACTATGGAGCCCAGCCAGCAACAGCCCCCCGGGCTCAGAGAATGGGCAATAACCTCACCCAAACGAAAACTACAATAGCCAGCCTTGGCTGCCCAAGGACATGATCTGCTGATGCATATAGAGTCCCAAGCTAAAGTGACTGGTGAAGGATTATCCCTGCCAAAGCAAATCTGTGAAGTCTAGAGGAAGAGATTGCTTACTCAAGTGTGAAGATACAAGTGCAAGGAATTAACTCATGAAGAATCAGATAAACGTGACATCAACAAAGAAAACTAATAAATCTCCAAAAACTGGTCATCTCCTGAAACACAGATCCATGAACTATCTGACAAATGATAAAGGGTGTTCTTCAAGTGGAAATAAAAAGATGTTAATTATTCTTACAAAAATATAGGAATGTGTAAAAGTCACTGGTGATATATATGTAGTCTGAGACATAAACTCTAATATTGTAAAGATGGTACATAAATAACTTACAAATCTATATTTAAAGTTTTTTTTAATATTTTTTCTTTTCCTGCCTTTTATTTATTTATGTAATTTATTTATTTATTTTTTAAAATATAATTTATTGTCAAGTTAGCTAACATAAAATTTATACAGTGTGCTCTTGGCTTTGGGGGTAGATTCCCATGATTCATTACTCATGTACAACACCCAATGCTCATCTGAACAAGTGCCCTCCTCAATGCCCATTACCCATTTTCCCCTCTCCCCCGCAACCCCCACCAACTCTCAGTTTGTTTTCTGTATTTCAGAGTCTTTTATGGTTTGCCTCCCTCTCTGTTTGAAACTATTTTTCCCCTTCTCTTTCCCCATGGTCTTCTGTTAAGTTTCTCAATTTCCACATGTGAGTGAAAGCATATGATATCTGTCTTTCTCCGACTGACTTATTTCACTTAGCATAATATCCTCCAGTTCCATCCACACTGCCGCAAATGGCAAGATTTTATTCTTTCTCATTGCCAAGTAGTATTCCATTGTATATGTAAACCACATCTTCTTTATCCATTCATCATTGATGGACATTTGGGCTCTTTCCATACTTTGGTTATTGTTGAAAGCACTACTATAAACATTGGGATACATGTTTATATGAATTAGCACTCCTGTATACTTTGTATAAATTGCTAGTAGTGATATTTCTGGGTTGTAGGGTAATTATATTGTTAATTTTTTGAGGAAACTCCACCCTGCTTTTTAGAGCAACTGCACCAAATTGTATTCCCACCAACAGTGCAAGAGGGTTCCTGTTTCTCCACATCCTTGCCAACGTCTGTTGCTTCCTGAGTTATTGATTTTAGCAACTCTGACAGGCAAGAGGTGTTATCTCAATGTGGTTTTGATTTGTGTTTCCCTGATGGTGAGCATCTGGATGTCTTCTTTGGAAAAGTGTCTTTTCATGTCTTCTGCCCATTTCTTCACTGGATTATTTGTTTTTCAGGTGTTGAGTTTGGTAAGTTCTTTATAGATTTTGGATATTAACCCTTTATCAGATATGTCATTGCAAATATTTTCTCCCATTCTGTAGGTTGTCTTTTAGTTTTGTTGATTGTTTCCTTGCAGTGGAAGCTTTTTATCTTGATGAGGTCCCAACAGTTCATTTTTGCTTTTATTTCCCTTGCCTTCAGAGACGTGTGGAGTAAGAAATTACTGCGGCTAAGGTCAAAGTGGTTGTTACCTGTTTTCTCCTCTAGGGTTTTGATGGTTTCATGTCTCACATTTAGGTCCTTCATCCATTTTGAGTTTATTTTTGTGTATGGTGTAAGAAAGTGGTCCAGTTTCATTCTTCTGCATGTTGCTGTCCGGTTCTCCTAGCACCATTTGCTAAAGAGACTGTCTTTTCTCCATTGGATACTCTTTCCTGCTTTGTCAAAGATTAGTTGGTCATACATTTGTGGGTCCAATTCTGGGTTCTCTACTCTATTCCATTGGCCTTTGTGTCTGTTTTTGTGCCAATACCATACTATCTTGATGATTACAGCTTTGTAGTAGAGGCTAACATCCAGGATTGTGATGCCTCTTGCTTTGGTTTTCTTTTCCAACACTACTTTGGCTGTTCAGGGTCTTTTGTGGCTCTATACAAATTTTAGGATTGTTTGTTCTAGCTTTGAGAAGAATGCCGGTACAATTTTGATTGGGTTTGCATTGAATGCGTAGATTGCTTTGGGTAGTATTGACATTTTAACAATATTTGTTCTTCCAATCCATGAGCATGGAAGGTTTTTCCATTTATTTGGGTCTTCTTCAATTTCTTTTATAAGTTTTCTATAGTTTTCAGCATATAGATATTTTATATGTTTATATACATTGATTTTGTATCCTGCAGCTTTGCTGAATTCTTGTATCAGTTCTAGCAGCTTTTTGGTGGAGTCTTTCAGGTTTTTCATGTAGAGTATCATATCCTCTGTACAAAGTGGAAGTTTGACTTCTTTGCCAATTTTGATGCCTTTATTTCATTTTGTTTTCTGATTGCTAAGGCTAGGACTTCCAACACTATCTTAAACAACAGTGGTGAGAGTGGACATCCCTGTCATATTCCTGATCTCAGGGGGAAAGCTCTCAGGTTTTCCTCATAGAGGATGATATTAGCTATGGGCTTTTCATACATGGCTTTTGTGGTGTTAAGATATGTTTCTTCTATCCTGACATTCTTGAGGGTTTTTATTAAGAAAAGATGCTATATTTTGTCAAATGCTTTTTCTGCATTTATTGACAGGATTATATGGTTCTTATCCTTTATTTTATTTATGTGATGTATCACACTGGTTGATTTGCAAATATTGAACCCGTCCTACAGCCCAGGAGTGAATTCCACTTGATCATGGCGGATAATTCTTTTTATATGCTGTTCAATTTAATTTGCTGGTATCTTGTTGAGAATTTTTGCATCCATGTTCATCAAGGATATTGGCCTGTGAGTCTCCTTTTATATGGGATCTCTGTCTGGTTTGGGAATCAAGGTAATGCTGGCTTCACAGAGTGAGTCCAGAAGCTTTCCTTCCATTTCTATTTTTTGGAACAGATTGAGAAGGATAGGTATTAACTCTGCTTTAAATATCTGGTAGAATTCCATTGGGAAGCCATCTGGCCCAGGACTCTTATTTGTTGGGAGATTTTTGATAATTGATTCAGTTTATTTACTGGTTATGAGTCTGTTCAAATTTTCTGATTCTTCCCATTTGAGCTTTGGTAGTATGTGCATGTCTAGGAATTTGTCCATTTCTTCCAGGTTGTCCAGTTTGGCATATAATTTTTCATAGTATTCTCTAATAATTGTTTGTATTTCTGTGGTGTTTATTGTGATCTCTCCTCTTTCACTCATGATTTCACCCACTTGGATTCTCTCTCTTTTCATTTTGAGAAGTTTGGCTAAGGGTTTATCCATTTTATTTATTTATTTTTAAACAAATTTTTAGATTCATTGATCTGTTCTACTCTTTTTAAAAAATTATATAATGTTTATTTTTGCTCTAACCTTTATTATCTCTCTTTTTCTCCTGGCTTTGTGGTTTCTTTGCTGTTCTGCTTCTAGTTTCTTTAAGTGTGCTTTTAGATTTAATATTTGGGATTTTTCTTGTTTCATGAGATAGGCCTGGATTTGTTGTGTTTTCATTTTCATTTACTTCCATATATTTTTAAATTTCTTCTTAAATGTCTGGTTGGCCCATTCATTCTTTTAACCTCCACGCATTTGGAGGCTTTCCAAGTTTTTTCTTGTCGTTGATTTCAAGTTTCTGAAACTGTGATCTGAAAGTGTGCATGGTAAGATATCAATTCTGTTATATATATTGAGGGCTGTTTTGTGACCCAGTATGTGATCTATCATGAAAAATGTTCCATGTGTACTCGAGAAGAATGTGTATTCTGCTGCTTTTGGATGAAAAGTTCTGAATGTATCTGTCAAGTCTATCTGGTCCAGTGTATCATTCAAGGTCATGGTTTCTTTATTGATGTTCTACCTAGATATGTCCATTGTTGTAAATGGAGTATTAAAGTCCCCTGCAATTACCGTATTGTTATCAATAGATTGCTTATGTTTGTGATTAATTGATTTACATACTTGGGTGCTCTCAAGTTGGGGGAATAAACATTTACAAATGTTAGATCTTGATGGATAGACCCTGTAATTATGATATAATGCCCTTCTTCATCTCTTGTTACAGCCTTTAGTTTAAAATCTAGTTTGTCTGGTATAAGTATGGCTACTCCAGCTTTATTTTGACTTCCTGTAGCACGATAGATGGCTCTGCCTCCCCTCACTTTCAATCTGAAGGTGTCCTTAGGTCTAAAATGGGTCTCTGGTAGACAGCATATAGATGAATCTTGTTTTTGTTTTTTGTTTTTTTTTTTTGTTTGTTTTGTTTTTTTATCCATTCTGATACTCTATGCCTTTTGATTAGGGCATTTAGTCCATTTACATTTAGAGTTATTACTGAAAGATATGGATTCAGGGTCCTTGTGTTATCTGTAGGTTTCATGCTTGTGGTGATGTCTCTAGTCCTTTGTAGTCTTTGCAGTATTTCACTCACAGAGACCCCTTAGACTCTCTTGCAGGGCTGATTTAGTGGTCATGAACACTTTCAGTTTTTGTTTGTCTGGGGAAGCTTCTATCTCTCCTTCTATTCTGAATGACAGCCTTGCTGGATAAAGGATTCTTGCTGTCTATTTTTCCCATTCAGCATATTGATTATTTCCTGCCACTCCTTTCTGGCCTGACAAGTTTCAGTGGACAGGTCTGCCACTATCCTTATGTATCTAACCTTGTAGGTTAAGACTAATTTTTCCGGGGCGCCTGGGTGGCTCAGTCGGTTGAGCATCCGACTTTGGCTCAGGTCATGATCTCACAGCTTGTGAGTTCGAGCCCCACGTCGGGCTCTGTGCTGACAGCTCAGAGCCTGGAGCCTGCTTCTGCTTCTGTGTCTCCCTCTCTCTCTGCCCCTAACCCACTCACATTCTGTCTCTGTCTCTCTCAAAAATAAATAAACATTAAAAAAATTTTTTTAAATAAATAAATTTAAAAAAAGACTAATTTTTCCCTAGCTGCTTTCAGAATTCTCTTGTTATGTTTGTATTTTGCCAGTTTCACTAAGATATGCCATGGTGAAGACCTATTCTTGTTAAATCTTAAGGGAATTCTCTGTGCCTTCTGAATTTAGATGTCTACTTCCTTTCCCAGATTAGGGAGGTTCTCAGCTATAATTTGTTCAAGTAAACCCTCTTCCCCTTTCTCTCTCTCTCTTCTTCTTCTGGAACTCCTTGATACAGATATTACTATGTCTCACAGAATCACTTGGTTCTCTAATTCTTCCCTCATGGTCTAGTATTTTCTTATCTCTCCTTTTCTTGGCTTCATAATTGTCCATAATCCTATCATCTATTTCACTTATCCTCTGTTCTGTTTCCTCCATCCTTGCTGTCAGTGCAACTAGTTTATTTTCTGCCTCATTTACAGCATTTCTTATTCATGGTGACTATTTCTTAGTTCCTTGATCTCTGCAGCAATAGATTCCCTGCTATCTTCTATGCTTTTTTCAAACCCAGCTATTAATCTTATGACTATTATTCTAAATTCTTGATCAGATATATTGTTCATATCTATTTTGAGCAACTCTCTAGCTGTCATTTCTTCTTTGAACTTCTTTTGAGAAGAATTCTTCTGTTTCATCATTTTTGGCTAGTTTTCTGTCCTGTATGTATTTTATTGTTTTGTTATCAGTCCTGCTCCTGTGAGTACTACTATAGTAAAAAGGGGTAATACTCAGTTTAGGGCCTGGCCCTTCAAAAGGTGTTTTTGGAGTCCATTGAGTGCTCTCTATTGTTGTTGCTTTATCTCCTTACTTATAGTGGTGGTTTGGACCTTCCATCAGGTGTGCTTTGATTTGTTCATCAAAGTAACCCTGGAAAACATTTTTAAAAGGGGTGGTGGTGGAAGAAGTCTTATCTCATACAAAGAGAGAAATGATAGGGGCAAGGGAAAGGAAGAGAAAAAAAAATTTGACCAGGCAGAGAATCAGAGAAACTGTATAGTTTAATCCAGAGAGAAAGAGAGGGGAAAAAAAAGAAGGAGATACAGAAAAGGTGTAAAAAGAATAGATTAAAAATGTCTGTGGCCTGTCAAGTTATTCCTGTGGGTCCCTGGAGATGTTTCTGTTACTCTGTAACCCAGATTCCTGGAATTCTGTCTTCTGGTCTCAGTACTACTGTGTTTGAAGAATGAGGGAACTTCAAGTCCCCCTACTTCTCCACGGTGTTGACTCTTTGATCTAAAAATTGTTAATATTAAAAGTAAACATAACAACAATACTTTGTTGCTCAATCTATAATATAAATAAAATGTAAAATGTAGCATCAATAACCTAACATATGAAGGGGTAGTGCAGACATGAAAGTATAAAGTTTCTGTATGCTATTAAAGTTATTATATGCTTAAAATAGAATGTTATAGTCTACAGCCATACCACCCTGAACATGCCTGATCTGGTCTAAATTAGAATGTTACAAGTATATTTTATGTAAGCCTCATGGTAACCACAAAGGAAACACCTGCAGATACACAAAAAGATTATGATAAAGGAGTAAAATCATACCACTAGAAAATGTTATCAAATCACAAAGGAAGAGAGCAAGAAAGAAGGCAAGAAACAAAGGATCTACAAAACAGAAGACAATAAAATGGCAACAGTAAATCTTTACTTATGAATAATTGCTTTAGTATAAATGGATTAAGTTCCTAATTAAGAAATAGAATAGCTGAAGTTATTTTTAAAAAAAAGATTCAATGGTATGCTGCATACAAAAGACCTTCTTTAGCTTTAAGGACACACATGCACAGAGTGGAGGAATGGAAAAATATATTTCAAGCAATGGTAACCAAAAGAAAGCAGGGATGGTTATGCTTATATCAGAAGAAATGGACCTTAAGTTAAAATTGATAAAAACAGACAAAAAAATTATTATATAATGATAAAGAGGTTTCCATTAAAAAGATAAGGAGAGAAGATTCAAGTAAATAAAATCAGAAATAAAAGAAGAGACAATATCACTGATACCACAGAAATACTAAGGATCTTTAAAAATCACCATGAATAACTCTACACCCACAATTATATAACCTAGAAGAAATAGATATATTTGTAGAAACATACAATCTACCAACACTGAATTATGAAGAAATAGAAAATCTGAGCAGACCATTAAATAAGGATAATACCTAATTACTAAAGCAATAATCAAAAACCTTCCAACCAAATAATATCCCAGGGCCAGATGTTTTCACTGGTGAATTCTAGCAAACATGTGTAGAATTAATACTAATCCTTCTCAAACTATTAGAAAAGTTGAAAACCAGGGAATAGTCCCCAAACTGTTTTACTAGGCCAAACTTGATATCAAGGTCTGGTGGGACACTACAAGAAAAGAAAACTCTAGGCCAATATCCCTGAAGTACATAGTTGCAAAAAGTTTCAAAAAGATACTAGCAAATTGAATTAAACATCACATTGAAAATATACACCATGATCACAGTGTGTTCATCCCTGGGGTGCAAGTATGGTTCAACAAATGCAAATCAATATATGTGTAACATCACATTCATAAAATGAAAGAGAAAAGTGACACAATCCTCTCATGATGCAGAAAAATAATTTAAGAAAATTCAAGAATGATTCGTAATAAAAGCTGTCAATAAACTGGGTGTGAATGAGCATAAATCAACATAATAAAAGCCATAAGGTTTGGGATTTCACCAGTATTAAATCCTTGTGAATCCATAAATCAAAAAATGTGTAGTTGAATTTTAATTAAAGGGACTAACGCTTATGTAGAAACTATATCCTTACAAAATTGTCTCTGCTATTACAAAAGACTCACGATAACCATAGAAACAAGTATTATAAATTATAAATTATAAAGGAATATTTTATGTTTATTATTTTCATTAAGATCAAATTGAACCATTTTATCTTTTTTGCTCTTTTAATAGTAAAACCTGAGAAATAGATTAGTAGGTTAAACCTGAGAAAGCTTTTAATTACATAATTATTGGAAATTTACAAAACCCTTAGAAGTCATATTTAAGAGCTCAAATATCAGTTTTACAGTTCATGAGTTATTGTGATCTAAATGATGCCTAACTGAACTACATTTTAGATTCATTTCTAGATATCAATATAGTTTTTTGCCCAGAGATTTTAGAGTCAAATATATTCTAGATTTCCAATAAGGGATGGGGTAATTATGCAATTTTACATTTACCCTAATTTAAGCTACAGAAGAAAACATTACTGTGACTAATCTGAAAGATTGGAGAAGCCTAAATTAATAAACTAAAATGAAATAAGGGAAAGAGATAAGGAAGTTCAAATGTATGTGAAGAGCAATAATCTAAATCTTAAGGAGAAGTTATGTGTTAAAAATATTCTGGGTACAACTATTGGAGAAAGCAGCTAGGGAACTAATAATTCTTAATGTAGTGGTCAAAAAAATCTTCCTATACCAAATTCTTCATCAGTTCTTCATCAGTTAAGGCTTATAAGTATCATTTTCAAAATAACTCAAACCAACGGACAAAATGTCCCTAGATGCCAAATCTTTTGTATTCCACACACCACAGTAAGTCCTACTGATTGTTAATTGCAATGATAATATGATCTTACCAGATAGTTAATAATTAGAATATTTTCAATAATCAGTTTTTTTTTTTGTTAATATGGTTACATAAAAGGATACAGACTTCCCTTTTTTTTTGAAGTTATACTTTTAATTCATGGATGGGATGTTTTGGGGGGAATATGTAGTTTTCTTTCCAGGGCTAGGAAGATCGTATGTAGAGACAGCATATATATCTAGAATATTCTGAATAATATAGGCTGATAATCCTTTCTTTTCTGATTTTGGTGAAACAATGGTGCTGTACTTTGTAAAATCACATATATATACACTGTCAGATCTAGAAATCATGCTCCCTGATAAGTATACTTAAATTATCATAGATTTCCAGAAGGATAAATACATGAGGACATTTTTGTGATAGGGAAGAGTGGGATTTATATGATGCCAAACATAAGAAGGATGGGATAAGTATAGTGCAATGGAAATATATTATGGAAAGTTTTGTAGCTTTGCAAGATAATCTATTTTGAGATCATTTGATTACCAATTTTGATTGCATATGCAACCTTACTTTTCCTTTCCTAAGTAGATTAGCATATTTTCAGGCTTCAGAGATTAGGACACAAATATTTTGGGAAGGCAATTATTCTACCCACCACACTCTTCTTATTCCATTCATCTTTCTAGGAACTCATTCCATTATCTTATAATCTGTACCTATTCTCTTTCTTGGTGAATTTTTCTTCTTGAAATGTAAAGTTCTTATCATTTTTCTCTTGTACCCATCAAAACATCATACAATAAAAATGATACCACTCAGCTTCCAGGTTATTGGTCAGATGGAGGTGGAAAAGTGGCATGGCCAGAAGGGACATGGAAGCTCCATGCAATTCTCCACATACTTTGCCTTACACAGCTCTTCAATCTGACAATTCCTGAGTTATATCCTTTATAATAAACTCATGACCTAGTAAGTAAAATGTTCTCCTGAGTTCTGTGAGTTTCTTTAGCACATAAATCAAGTACAAGGGGGTGTCCATGGAAATTTCTGATTTATAGTCCATTGGTCCAAAACACACATGATAACCAGAACTTGAGATTGGTGTTGACTATGAGGAGGGTAGGGAGGGGGATGTCTTGTGGAACTGAGCACATAATCTGTGGGATCTGATACTATCTCTGGGTAGACAGCATCAGAGTTAAGTTAAATTGGAGAACACTCAGTTGGCGTTGCAGAGTTGCTTGGTGTGAGAATTAAGCCCACATATTTGGTGATCAGAAGAAGTGAAATAGACTATTCTGTGAATAGAGTATTGATGGTAGGGGAGTGTTTTGTTCTGTTTTGTTTCCTTTACATTTGATATCAGAGAGGTAGTGTTTATTAGCATGGCCCTAGCTAACAGAAATATGAGGTTTGGGAAGAGAAAGATAAAAGGACAAGAAATGAGGAATCTTTAATTCCTGGGTGGCCACGTGGTCCCCCCCTCCCCCCGGGTATACAGCACCAGCTGTGCAGCAATCCATAACGGATTACCATAAAGGTAAAAGTTACTAATCGAACTTAGAGATGGATCAGACTCCTGGGGAGTTGGTTCACCAGATGCCTAAGGAAATGCAAAATAACAAGAAAAAGGAGAAAAATTTAATCCCTTGGTTACTGGTATCCATAATAGCTAAAATGAAATTAAAAGAGAGTGTTGGCTCAAATATGGATGCTAGACCATATTCAGATTTTAATATAAGCTTCAGCCACTAACCTTAAAGCTGGCTTCTGTGGGAAAAAAAATTATTAGGGTCAATGGAATGTATCCGTAAGACCTCTGATTATCAGGAAAATGGTCCACGTCAGGTGGGAGCAAAACCAACTATTAAAATCAGGGATATGGTGTGAAGGAGTTGTTTCATTTTGTGTATTGCAATCAGAACATTTACCAAAATGGATTTTAAGAGTAATTCAGGGGGATTTTCTCCGGTGTTGAATGCGACAGGATGGAAGAGTATGCTTGGGTTGATACAAGATCCACAGCTCATTATGGAACAATCATAGATGACTTTACATGATCTAGGTATAGAGCAGGTTATTCCCAAGGAAACAGCCAGCTTGATAGGCTGGACAAAAGCCACCATAAGGTCTGTTTACCCTTAGAGGGGAAACTGTCTACCCCTATAAATGCCAAGTGGAACACTCCAGATGAAGCAGCTGATATGGTTCATATGTAGCAAGCCAGGTGTACCACGCTCTGTGATAATTGGGATAATCACCCACCAAATATGCCCATTACACAGGCCACGATAAATGCTGTGGTTAAGAGAGACCCCATGAAACTTTACAGCACAACTGAAAGGCAGTTCAGAAACCTTTATGAAAGTTTCTCTCTGAGCTTCTTCTCCTGGATCTTCAGATACCAACAAAATCATTAGGTTGATTAACAGGAGAAAAGAGAAAGGAGAGAAGAAAGTCAAGGGATTATTTTTAACAATGTGGAATAAAACAGCTATTACTAACGAAAGTGAATAAAGCAAATACTGGTAAGAATGTAGCAAAGGGGAAACAGAAAAGGAATAGTCAGGAGTCTTACCCCAGAAGGATGGAAACCTTTAGATAGTTATTAAGAAACGCGATGAGGGGTACCTGGGTGGCTCAGTCCTTAAGCGGCCCACTTCCGCTCAGATCATGATCTCCCAGTTGGTGAGTTCCAGGCCCACATCGGTCTCTGTGCTGACAGCTCAGAGCCTGGAGCCTGCTTCCGATTCTGTGTCTCCTTCTCTCTCTGCCCCTCCCCTGCTCTCTCTCTCTCTCTCTCTCTCTCTCAAAAATAAACATTAGAAAGAGAGAAACGAAGAAAGAGAGAAACGAAGAAAGAAAGAAAGAAAGAAAGAAAGAAAGAAAGAAAGAAAGAAAGAAAGAAAGAAAGAAAGAAAGATGTCATGAGTGGGGTTCCTGGGTGGCTTGGGTGGTGAAGTTCATTTTGGCTCAGGTCATGATCTCAAAGTTCTGCTCCTCCCCAGCTTGCATGCGTATGTGCATGTGCGTGCTCATGCTCTCTCTCCCTCTCTCCAAATAAATATATAAACAAACATTAATTTAAAAACAAAATAATGCAATGAGTAATGCAGACATTGGTGGGGTTAAAGCAAAGGTTTTAATACAGCATTAACAAAGGTTGGACAGGCCCCTAACAGGTTACCTAATATTAAGGGTCCCCAAACAAGTCTGCTATTTTTACCCCAGCTTGGAGAAATTTAAAAAGCCAGAGGCAGAGATTACAATGAGAAACCTGACCAGCACTTGCTTGGGATAGTGGTAGGACAGATTGACCAGATAAAGATTGACAAAAGAGCCAGGGTCTCTTGGCTCCACCCCTAGCTGGGAACCTAAAGCCTTTTTCTGGTGAGAGGATTAAATGGTCAGGGGATGGAGAAGAGAAGTTCCCAGGATTCCTTGATATAGGAGCTCCATGCACTGTGGTACAAAATCCATTGTATGCGCCTTGACTCAGGCTACGATTAGGTTAAAAGAACCAAAAATTATATGGGTTGATAGCATTACAAAAGTGGGAATGTTTAAGTAGGTTTTATGTAAACATGTAGTGTTTCTTTTACCTGAATGTATGGAAATAAGTTCTTATGGGAATGGAATACTATGTCTGGCTGAGGAGCATTTCCCCTATCTCCTACTATAAAATCAAAATCTATTGATGAAGTTCTATTCTATAGTTAGGAATGTAAGGATTGATGGAATTAAGGTAAGGTTTGTAAGATAATTGGCCATGTGAACAGGCTTTATGTGAAGTAATTGTGTCTTTTTTTTTTTTTTTTAACCTAATTGTATTATGGGGATAGACATTGCATGTGACTGCGGAATGATTCCCTTACCTAGTATTATAAAACAGAAGGCATGAATTCTGCCCTTCAAGCAATATTAATTGGACATGCTAAATGGGAACCAGTATAATTGCCTGAGCCCAAACAGAATAAAAGCTGGCATGCTGGTAGGAACAAATTCTCTGTGATAGCCCTTTGTGGAGCTAAGAATGGGGATTACGGCAAAAGCTTGTTAGTGTCTCCCAACAATGATCAATCGCTGGAACTCTGGACTAAAGAATTTCCATTTGATGGACATTTATTACCTTGCTATCAGACATTAATTGAAGATGCCCTTATGACTGAAGTACATAAATGATCTTGAAACCTGAAATACCTATAATGTTTTGGGTGATGTCAGAGAAATGCTCTCATAGGAATGACAATGCCTAGAAGAGGTACAAAATAAAATGGCAATGGTCTATACAGTCTCATGGAAGGTACATACCTGGGAAATGCAAAAAGGAGAAATTCACAAGCAGGGAGACTCTTTTCCCCTAGGACTGACTTTGGAAGAGCACCAGGAGCTATATGACTAGGCAGTTCACGCCAAGTTGGGGAGGACACACGTATTATAACAACTGTTTTTTTTCTTTCTCCCCTACGTCACCTCAACTTTTAAAATTTCCTCCTTCTTGAGGTGGTGCTCACAGGACCAGGGCTGCAACTACAGATGTTGGTGACAGAGATGATTCCTAAGGAAGAAACCCTAACTGTAACTGTTTACTATTTTTAAAACTTCATGTCAGAATTCTAACGGGCCTCATGGAAAGGGTTATGCCTTCACTCCATCTGGCAAAATTAGAATTAACAATGAATGAGAGTCAATTTCAATTTACATGGAAAAAACAGATGAACAGGAAAAATTTTAAATGCACCTGAAAAAATTAACAGCACATGCAGGATGTGAGATATATATATATTTTCTTTCTTTCTTTTCTTTCTTCCCTTCTTCCTTCCTTCCTTCCTTCCTTCCTTCCTTTTTCCTTTCTTTCTTTCTTTCTCTCTTTCTTTCTTTCTTTCTTTCTTTCTTTCTTTCTTTCTCTTTCTTTCTTTTAGAGAAAGACAGAAAGTGAGTGGGGCAGAGGGACAGAGAGAATCCTGAGCAGGCTCCACACTCAGCACAGAGCCCAATGTGGGGCTCTATGCAGGGTTTGATCCCACCACTCTGGCATCATGACCTGAGCTGAAATCAAGAGTCAGATGTTCAACTGAATAACCACTCAGGTGCCCCAGGACATGATATATTCTATAGGACAACTGTGTTGGTTTCTTCAATAAATCAATGGCATTGACAGCAACAACACCAAAAGTAGGGAGGGGAGACAGAATTAAAATACAAGAAACTTAAGGGATACAACCTAATGTAAATATAATATATGGACCACCATGGGTCCTGATGCACATAAACAAATGGTATATTTTTATGACCTCAGAAAAATTTGATTACTGATTCAGTATTAGTTCAAATCAACGAACCACTTGATAATTTTGTTTGAAATAATACTAGTTTTACTGTTGTATACGAATGTACACTTTTTTCAGAGTTCACTTGTAAACTGATGTGTGGAATTTGTTTAAATGCTTTAGAGCAAAGAAAGGTATATGTAAATTACATATAACAGAATCTTGATAATTTAGGTAATAAGGGGGTACATTGTACTTATATCACTGTTTCAAATATACTTTTAAAACTGTATAATAATTTTGTTAAGTATGATGTTTTCAATAGCAGAAACAAAATGAAAAAAATTGTTTAGAGAAAAATAATAAAAATTAAAACATGATTTGGCCTTATTTATTCTTCCCTTTCAACTACTTTTTGTAACTAAATTAGCAGACCATCTGATGGAAGTGGGATGTAATATGTTATTTGTTGATTAAATACTAGTATTGTCCCATATAATATTTTTTCCATAAACTATGTTTTTAAAAATTAAAGGAACTTGTTATAAACTGAAATATGTCTTAAAATTCACATGTTGAAGTCCTAACCCTCAGTACCTTTGAAGGTGATTATATTTAAACATTTGGCTTTTAAAAACTTAATTAAGAGTCTGTATTTTGGTTTGTCCCTTTGTTCATTTGTTTTGCTTCTTAAATTCTGCATATGAGTGAAACCATATGGTTTTTGTCTTTCTCAGACTCCAGAGGGGAGGTGGGTAGGTAGATGGGTGAAATAGAAGGGAATTAAGAGTATACTTATCTTGAGGATCTCTTTTGCATTGTTGGTGAGAATGCAAGCTGGTGCAGCCACTCTGGAAAACAGTATGGAGGTTCCTCAAAACTGAAAATACAACTACCCTATGACCCAGCAATTGCACTACTAGGTATTTATCCAAGGGATACAGATGTGCTGTTTCGAAGGGACACACGCACCCCAATATTTAGAGCCGTACTATCAAGAAGAGCCAAAGTATGGAAGGACCCCAAATGTCCATCGATGGATGAATGGATAAAGAAGATGTGGTATATGTATACAATGTAGTATTACTTGGCAATCAAAAAGAATGAAATCTTGCCATTTGCAACTACGTGGATGGAACTGGAACGTATTAATGCTAAGTGAAATTAGTCAGAGAAAGACAAAAATCATATGACTTCACTCATAAGAGGACTTTAAGAGACAAAACAGATGAACATAAGGGAAGAGAAACAAAAATAATATAAAAACAGGGAAGGGGACAAAACAGAAGAGACTCATAAATATGGAGAGCAAACAGAGGGTTACTGGAGGGGTTTTGGGAGGGGGGATGGGCTAAATGGGTAAGGAGCACTAAGGAATCTACCCCTGAAATCATTGTTGCACTATATGCTAACTAATTTGGATGTAAATTTAAAAAAAAATTAAGTTAAAAAAAAGTACACTTATCTTGATGAGCACCAAGTAATATATGGGAGTGTTAAATTGCTATATTGTACACCTGAAACTAACTTAACACTGTTAACTATACTGCAACTACAATTTTTAAAAAAAAATTTAAGGAGTTAACTAAGTTAAAATGAGGCCCTTAGTGTGAGTGCTAATACCATGTGATTGTATGTATAAAAAGAAAATAAATAAGACATACAGAAAAACCATGAATGTACATGCATAAATAAAATGTCATGTGAGGAACAGCCAGAGGTAGACATCAGCAAGTTGAGAAGAAAGCATATGTTAAAAAATAAATAAAGAAGAAAAAAAAAAAAAAAAGAAAGAAAGAGAGAGGGAGGGAGGAGGAAGGAAGGAAGAAAAAAAGAAAGAAAGAAAGAGCAAGAAAGAAAATGTTCACACCAAATAGTTCCACAGTTTAGTCCTGCAGAATCTAGAAATCTTGCAGACTTCATGCATTTTTTCTCTTAATCACTTCTCGGCATTTTGGCTAAGATCAAGTGCTTTTTTTCTCTTAATCCTGTTCAGTTCAAGTGGCAATGTTACTTCTTATATGACCTCATAATCTCCTTATCAAGTGATATTCCAGCCACATTCCAAGTGTTTCCTGAAAATGCTACCTCATGTTTTTGCAATATGTACAGGCTGAGAATTTTTTAAAATATTTATTTTATTTTTTTTCAAATGTTTATTTATTTTGAGGGGAACAGAGAGAGGGAGAGAGAGAATCCTAAGCAGGCTCCATACTCAGTGCAGAGCCCAACTTGGGGGCTCAATCCCACGACCATGTGATCATGATCTGAGCCAAAATCAAGAGTCAAACATTTAATACACTGAACCACGCAGGTGCCCTGAGAATTTTTGAAACATTTAAATAATGGTTTCTTTTTGCTTAACAATCTCTTCTTCCCTTAATAGTCCCTCTTCTCTTATTTTACTTAAGTAGTCAGGAGAAACCAAGTCACTCCTTCGGTGCTTAGAAATGCTTATAACTCTGTAGGATAAATATCTAATTTCATCACCCAAGTTTTACCTTCCAGTAAACACCAAAATACATACACAATTCCATAGAGATCTTTACCATTTTATAACAAAATTGCCTTTCCAACAGTTTTCAATAACGTTTCCCATTTCCATGTAAGACCTCACCAGAGTGGCTTTTAACATTTACAACTATATTTCTAACCAACATACTATACATTATTATTTATGTATTATTGAGGAAGATGGAAACTTTCTCTTTAATGCTTTTTATTGATTGATAAATGCATGTATGTTGAGTTCTCCTCAGGCTCTCTCTTAATGTCCACACTTCTAGCATGATTCTCAAAATTCTTCCAGATTCTAATCATTTCCTGGTACCAAAGCTGCTTCCACATTTTGAGGTATTTTTTTTTTTTAGCACTCCTACTTCTCAGTACCAAAATCTGTCTTCCCTCAGGTTGTTAGAGCAAAATACCAAAGACTGGGTAACTGAAATAAGAGAAACCAATTGCTGGCAATTCTAGAAACTAGGAAGTCTAGGATCAAGGTGCCAACATGTTCAACATGGTCAGAGCTTTCTTCCTGGCTTGCAGAAGACCACCTTCTCACTGAGTGTTCACAGAGACAGATCAAAAACAGCTCTCTCACATCTCTTCTCTTAAAAGCACTAATCCTATCCTGAGAATCCCACCCTCAAGAACTCATCTAAACCTAATTACCTCCCAAGGGCTTATCTCCAAGTACCATCACATCTGGGATTAGGGTTTCAACATATAAATTGGAACATCAAAATTCAGTACATGTAACAGTTATATGAATGGTTATGATTCAACGTCTTGTGATTTAACCTACTTGTGAGTCTCACTCTGGAGAAAGGGAAATCCCAATGACCTATGATAACATAAGATTGAAAAGTAATTTAAAAATGAGTAAAAGTACATACATATCAGCTATTATCTCAATGACATTGATGTATAATGCAAACATACCCTTTTAAAAATTTGGACTTTGTTGGGATGCCTGGGTGGCTCAGCCGGTTAAGCGTCCAACTCGATTTTAGCTCAGATCATGATCTCACAGTTCATGATCTCGAGCCCCGAGTCAGGCTCTGTGCTGACAGTGCAGAGCCTGCATGGGATGCTTTCTCTCAATCTCTCTCTGCCCTGCCCCTGCATGCACTCTCTTTATCAAAATTAAATGACATTAAAAAAACTTTGGATTTTATTTAAAAGCTTGTAATCTTGTAAGTTTTCCCTTTCAAATCTATTAATCAATGTTATCTATAAATACAAAATATATAAACAATAGATGGATATATAAATAAAACAGAAATAAAAATTATTTTGAAAAATAAAAATAAACCTTAATAAATTACACTTTCATGTTTAAAACATTAAGCTGCCTTTTTTATATAGGAATAATCAATGACTAATCAAAGCATTTAGTTTTTAAAACTTTATAATAGATAAACCTTTTTCTTCAAATTTATATATTTTCTAGTAGATATTGACAAACATGAATTTGAAAGTCCCTGATTAGTAAATTAGAATACATGAGTGAAAGGCATAACAGTTATTACATTTAATAAATAATAAATACTTTTCTATGAAGGTTTTCCCTAAACTACATCAACTATTTTCATTACAAAAGCTCTATTTCATAGACTCTGAAACCAGTATTTCCAGAAATATCTTCTGTTGTCATTTGAAAGCCTATGTTATCAATTAAAAAATAATAATATTATTATTATAACATGTTTCCCCTGTTCCTTTCAAAATTCACCATTTTCCTCCTATAGAGTTTTTTCCTAAAGAATTATATGAATAGTATTAATATTTACATACCACTAGCTGACTAATTATCTAGATTATTAGCCCAAAGAAGATCAGCAAATATATCTTGCTGTAATCAGCCTGATAGCCACAAAATTGTAAAATATCTGACAGAGCCTGATGTTAACTATGCCTAGATTTAAGTAAATTTCCCACAATTTTATTTGATTATTTATGAAGTACTAAAATTGGGCGGGAAAAAACCTTAAGTTTATCTAAATGTTAAGGGTAAGCTCAGAGAGACATTACAGCCGTGCAAACTCTTTATGTAGTCATCAAAATATTACACAAATGCAGTGGAAAAAAATGTAAGCTAGGATGGTGGCAATCTTTCAGAAAAAAACTCATGGTAGCTACAGAGAAAAAAATTGATAGTAAATACACAAAAGAAAATGAGGAAAGAATCTAAACATTACACTAAAACACACACACACACACACACACACACACACACACACACACAAGAAAATGGGCTGGATTCTATAATGAAAAGACAAAGTGGCTGAATGAGTAGAAAACAAGACTCTCAATATGCTGTCTATAAGAAATTCACTTCAAACCTAAAGACACTAGCAAACTCAAAGTGAAAGAATGGAAAAATATATAGTATGCAAACATAAATCAAAAGAAAGCTATAGTCCTAACTCATTTTCACACACTCCCTCCCCATATTTTTAAAGCACTTTTTTTTAATGTTTATTTATTTTTTGAGAGAAAGTGACAGAGCACGAGTGGGGGAGTCATAGAAAGAGAGGAAGATACAGAATCCAAAGGAGGCTCCAGGCTCTGAGCTATCAGCACAGAGCGGGAGGAGGGCTCCAACCCACCAACAGGACATCATGAGACCTGGGCTGAAGTTGGACGTTTAATCGACTGAGCCACCCAGGTGCCCCTAAAACATTTTTTTAAAGGTATATTTATTTAGAGAGAGAAAGAGAGAGCATGAGCAGGGGAGGGGCAGAGAGAGAGGGAGAGAGAGAATCCCAAGTAGGTTCTGAGCTGTCAGCACAGAGCCCCACAGCACTCCCCATTTTTAAAAAACATATATGGATTTGGAGAGATTTATCTATGGGCATTTTTTCTTATTGGGTCTTATATGTCACAGTAAATAAAATCTCTTTTTAGACATTTGAATAAATATTTATGAAAATATTAAACAAAAGCACAAGTAAATATATATTAATGAGATCAAATCGATTCCTGAATGCAATATATACAAATGATGAAGAAGCAACCATTAATATAGCTGCAGAAAACTGGTAAGGGAAAGATGTGTGCTTAAGTTTGAATGATGGAATGACTTTCGAAGAATGAGACATTGAATATCCATTGGGAGAGGTTGAGAGAAGGCATTTGGTTGAGAGGAATGACTTCTAGTACAAAGGGGATGCTGAAGAGAATGTTGAGGTGAGTCTAAAGGTAATTGGCTGTAGAATGTGATACTAGATTATGACATGCCTTAAGAAATGGTCTAAAGCATCAATAGTTAGTCTTGGGCACATTAAGGAAGAAACTACCAGTTCTAAATAGAGAATAGAGAATATCAGAGTCAAGAACATTTCAAGGTGCTCAGTTAGGTAGAGGATCTATTTTCATTTAGGTTCTGAGTTTTGAAAATTGGGGTGGCAGTTACTGTGGTATCTCTCCTGATCAGATGGGGGCCCCCAAATGTGGAGCTACCCAATCAGGTGGGAGCCAGCAATGAGGGCAGTGAAAGAATTCACTGGAAGCAGAACAAAGGAGATAGAGGTTTATTAAATACACCATGTGGGAGAAGGTGGGCAGGATAGCCAGGCTGAGATTGTCTGCTAGGAGGCAGTGGTAAGGGCCACAGTTGTAGGGGGCAGTGAGGGAGTATGGGAAGGTATGGAATTTTCCCTATTTTTGTAACTATGTCTGGTTGTAAGTAGCCCATTGGTTAGTTAGGTTGTATGGCTATTTCCAGGTAGGTCACTTAATCAGCCTATTTGCATTCGGCTTGGTGGTCACTGAGGGACCTTTTGCCTTGATCAAGTTTCCATTGCTCAAGCCTGTTGCCTAAAAGCTGTCTCTACAGTTACACCTTCAGGACCCACTGGGGTGGGAGATTTTTGATGTTTATAACTGCATTATCTACAATAGCCAAATTATGGAAAGAGCCCAAATGTCCATCAACTGAAAAAAGGATAAAGAAGTGGTGTATATATACTCAGCCATCAAAAAGAATGAAATCTCACCATTTGCAATGACACGGATGGAGCTAGAGTGTATTAGGCTAAGTGAAATAAGTTAGTCAGAGAAAGACAAGTATCATATGATTTCACTCATATGTGGAATTTAAGAAAGAAAGCAAATGATCATAGGAGAAAAAGAGAGGCAAACCATAAAACAGACTCTTAAATATAGAGAAAAAAACCTGATGGCTACCAGAGGGAAGGTGGGGGGGTGGTTTAAATAGGTGATGGCCATTAAGGAGGGCACTTGTGATGAGCACCGGGTGTTGTATGTAAGTGTTACATCACTAAATTGTACACCTGAAACTAATACTACCCTGTATGCTAACTAACTAGAATTTAAATGAAAACTTACTTAAAAAAGAAACAAAAACTTATTTTTTTTTTATTTTTTAATATATGAAATTTACTGTCAAATTGGTTTCCATACAACACCCAGTGCTCATCCCAAAAGGTTCCCTCCTCAATACCCATCACCCACCCTGCCCTCCCTCCCACCCCCCATCAACCCTCAGTTTGTTCTCAGTTTTTAACAGTCTCTTATGCTTTGGCTCTCTCCCACTCTAACCTCTTTTTTTTTTTTTTTTTTTTTCCCTTCCCCTCCCCCATGAGTTTCTGTTATGTTTCTCAGGATCCACATAAGAGTGAAACCATATGGTATCTGTCTTTCTCTGTATGGCTTATTTCACTTAGCATCACACTCTCCAGTTCCATCCATGTTGCTACAAAAGGCCATATTTCATTTTTTCTCATTGCCACGTAGTATTCCATTGTGTATATAAACCACACTTTCTTTATCCATTCATCAGTTGATGGACATTTAGGCTCTTTCCATAATTTGGCTATTGTTGAGAGTGCCGCTATAAACATTGGGGTACAGGTGCCCCTATGCATCAGTACTCCTGTATCCCTTGGATACATTCCTAGCAGTGCTATTGCTGGGTCATAGGGTAGGTCTATTTTTTATTTTCTGAGGAACCTCCACACTGCTTTCCAGAGCGGCTGCACCAATTTGCATTCCCACCAATAGTGCAAGAGGGTTCCCGTTTCTCCACATCCTCTCCAGCATCTATAGTCTCCTGATTTCTTCATTTTGGCCACTCTGACTGGCGTGAGGTGGTATCTGAGTGTGGTTTTGATTTGTATTTCCCTGATAAGGAGCGACGTTGAACATCTTTTCATGTGCCTGTTGGCCATCCGGATGTCTTCTTTAGAGAAGTGTCTATTCATGTTTTCTGCCCATTTCTTCACTGGGTTATTTGTTTTTCGGGTGTGGAGTTTGATGAGCTCTTTATAGATTTTGGATACTAGCCCTTTGTCCGATATGTCATTTGCAAATATCTTTTCCCATTCCGTTGGTTGCCTTTTAGTTTTGTTGGTTGTTTCCTTTGCTGTGCAGAAGCTTTTGATCTTCATAAGGTCCCAGTAATTCACTTTTGCTTTTAATTCCCTTGCCTTTGGGGATGTGCCGAGTAAGAGATTGCTACGGCTGAGGTCAGAGAGGTCTTTTCCTGCTTTCTCCTCTAAGGTTTTGATGGTTTCCTGTCTCACATTCAGGTCCTTTATCCATTTTGAGTTTATTTTTGTGAATGGTGTGAGAAAGTGGTCTAGTTTCAACCTTCTGCATGTTGCTGTCCAGTTCTCCCAGCACCATTTGTTAAAGAGACTGTCTTTTTTCCATTGGATGTTCTTTCCTGCTTTGTCAAAGATTAGTTGGCCATACATTTGTGGGTCTAGTTCTGGGGTTTCTATTCTATTCCATTGGTCTATGTGTCTGTTTTTATGCCAATACCATGCTGTCTTGATGATGACAGCTTTGTAGCAGAGGCTAAAGTCTGGGATTGTGATGCCTCCTGCTTTGGTCTTCTTCTTCAAAATTACTTTGGCTATTCGGGGCCTTTTGTGGTTCCATATGAATTTTAGGATTGCTTGTTCTAGTTTTGAGAAGAATGCTGGTGCAATTTTGATTGGGATTGCATTGAATGTGTAGATAGCTTTGGGTAGTATTGACATTTTGACAATATTTATTCTTCCAATCCATGAGCAGGGAATGTCTTTCCATTTCTTTATATCTTCTTCAATTACCTGCATAAGCTTTCTATAGTTTTCAGCATACAGATCTTTTACATCTTTGGTTAGATTTATTCCTAGGTATTTTATGCTTCTTGGTGCAATTGTGAATGGGATCAGTTTCTTCATTTGTCTTTCTGTTGCTTCATTGTTAGTGTATAAGAATGCAACTGATTTCTGCACATTGATTTTGTATCCTGCAACTTTGCTGAATTCATGGATCAGTTCTAGCAGACTTCTGGTGGAGTCTATCGGATTTTCCATGTATAATATCATGTCATCTGCAAAAGGCGAAAGCTTGACTTCATCTTTGCCAATTTTGATGCCTTTGATTTCCTTTTGTTGTCTGATTGCTGATGCTAGAACTTCCAGCACTATATTAAACAACAGCGGTGACAGTGGGCATCCCTGTCGTGTTCCTGATCTCAGGGAAAAAGCTCTCAGTTTTTCCCCGTTGAGGATGATGTTAGCTGTGGGCTTTTCATAAATGGCCTTTATGATCTTTAAGTATGTTCCTTCTATCCCGACTTTCTCAAGGGTTTTTATTAAGAAAGGGTGCTGGATTTTGTCAAAGGCCTTTTCTGCATCGATTGACAGGATCATATGGTTCTTCTCTTTTTTTTTGTTAATGTGATGTATCACGTTGATCGATTTGCGAATGTTGAACCAGCCCTGCATCCCAGGAATGAATCCCACTTGATCATGGTGAATAATTCTTTTTATATGCTGTTGAATTCGATTTGCTAGTATCTTATTAAGAATTTTTGCATCCATATTCATCAGGGATATTGGCCTGTAGTTCTCTTTTTTTACTGGGTCTCTGTCTGGTTTAGGAATCAAAGTAATACTGGCTTCATAGAATGAGTCTGGAAGTTTTCCTTCCCTTTCTATTTCTTGGAATAGCTTGAGAAGGATAGGTATTATCTCTGCTTTAAATGTCTGGTAGAACTCCCCTGGGAAGCCATCTGGTCCTGGACTCTTATTTGTTGGGAGATTTTTGATAACCGATTCAATTTCTTCGCTGGTTATGGGTCTGTTCAAGCTTTCTATTTCCTCCTGATTGAGTTTTGGAAGAGTGTGGGTGTTTAGAAATTTGTCCATTTCTTCCAGGTTGTCCAATTTGCTGGCATATAATTTTTCATAGTATTCCCTGATAATTGTTTGTATCTCTGAGGGATTGGTTGTAATCATTCCATTTTCATTCATGATTTTATCTATTTGGGTCATCTCCCTTTTCTTTTTGAGAAGCCTGGCTAGAGGTTTGTCAATTTTGTTTATTTTTTCAAAACACCAACTCTTGGTTTCATTGATCTGCTCTACAGTTTTTTTAGATTCTATATTGTTTATTTCTGCTCTGATCTTTATTATTTCTCTTCTTCTGCTGGGTTTAGGCTGCCTTTGCTGTTCTGCTTCTATTTCCTTTAGGTGTGCTGTTAGATTTTGTATTTGGGATTTTTCTTGTTTCTTGAGATAGGCCTGGATTGCAATGTATTTTCCTCTCAGGACTGCCTTCGCTGCGTCCCAAAGCGTTTGGATTGTTGTATTTTCATTTTCATTTGTTTCCATATATATTTTAATTTCTTCTCTAATTGCTTGGTTGACCCACTCATTCGTTAGTAGGGTGTTCTTTAACCTCCATGCTTTTGGAGGTTTTCCAGACTTTTTCCTGTGGTTGATTTCAAGCTTCATAGCATTGTGGTCTGAAAGTATGCATGGTATAATTTCAATTCTTGTAAACTTATGAAGGGCTGTTTTGTGACCCAGTATATGATCTATCTTGGAGAATGTTCCATGTGCACTCGAGAAGAAAGTATATTCTGTTGCTTTGGGATGCAGAGTTCTAAATATATCTGTCAAGTCCATCTGATCCAATGTATCATTCAGGGCCCTTGTTTCTTTATTGACTGTGTGTCTAGATGATCTATCCATTTCTGTAAGTGGGGTGTTAAAGTCCCCTGCAATGACCACATTCTTATCAATAAGGTTGCTTATGTTTATGAGTAATTGTTTTATATATCTGGGGGCTCGGGTATTTGGTGCATAGACATTTATAATAGTTAGCTCTTCCTGGTGGATAGACCCTGTGATTATTATATAATGCCCTTCTTCATCTCTTGTTACAGCCTTTAATTTAAAGTCTAGTTTGTCTGATATAAGTATGGCTACTCCAGCTTTCTTTTGGCTTCCAGGAGCATGATAGATAGTTCTCAATCCCCTCACTCTCAATCTAAAGGTGTCCTCAGATCTAAAATGAGTCTCTTGTAGACAGCAAATAGATGGGTCTTGTTTTTTTATCCATTCTGATACCCTATGTCTTTTAGTTGGCGCATTTAATCCATTTACATTCAGTGTTATTATAGAAAGATATGGGTTTAGAGTCATTGTGATGTCTGTATGTTTTATCCTTGTAGTGATGTCTCTGGTACTTTGTCTCACAGGATCCCCCTTAAGATCTCTTGTAGGGCTGGTTTCGTGGTGACAAATTCCTTCAGTTTTTGTTTGTTTGGGAAGACCTTTATCTCTCCTTCTATTCTAAATGACAGACTTGCTGGATAAAGGATTCTCGGCTGCATATTTTTTCTGTTTAGCACACTGTAGATATCGTGCCAAGCCTTTCTGGCCTGCCAAGTTTCAAAGGAGAGATCAGTCACGAGTCTTATAGGTCTCCCTTTATATGTGAGGGCATGTTTATCCCTTGCTGCTTTCAGAATTTTCTCTTTATCCTTGTGTTTTGCCAGTTTCACTATGATATGTCGTGCAGAAGATCGATTCAAGTTACGTCTGAAGGGAGTTCTCTGTGCCTCTTGGATTTCAATGCCTTTTTCCTTCCCCAGTTCAGGGAAGTTCTCAGCTATAATTTGTTCAAGTACCCCTTCAGCACCTTTCCCTCTCTCTTCCTCCTCTGGGATACCAATTATGCGTATATTATTTTTTTTTAGTGTATCACTTAGTTCTCTAATTTTCCCCTCATACTCCTGGATTTTTTTATCTCTCTTTCTTTCAGCTTCCTCTTTCTCCATAACTTTATCTTCTAGTTCACCTATTCTCTCCTCTGCCTCTTCAAGCCGAGCTATCGTGGTTTCCATTTTGTTTTGCATTTCGTTTAAAGCGTTTTTCAGCTCCTCGTGACTGTTCCTTAGTCCCTCGATCTTTGTGGCAAGAGATTCTCTGCTGTCCTGTATACTGTTTTCAAGCCCAGCGATTAATTTTATGACTATTATTCTAAATTCACTTTCTGTTATATTATTTAAATCCTTTTTGATCAGTTCATTAGCTGTTGTTATTTCCTGGAGATTCTTCTGAGGGGAATTCTTCCGTTTGGTCATTTTGGAGAGTCCCTGGCGTGGTGAGGACCTGCAGTGCACTTCCCCTGTGCTGTGGTGTATAACTGGAGTTAGTGGGCGGGGCCGCAGTCCGACCCGATGTCTGCCCCCAGCCCACTGCTGGGGCCACAGTCAGACTGGTGTGTGCCTTCTCTTCCCCTTTCCTAGGGGCGGGATTCACTGTGGGGTGGCGTGTCCCGTCTGGGCTACTTGCACACTGCCAGGCTTGTGTTGCTGGGGATCTGGCGTATTAGCTGGGGTGGGTAGGCAAGGTGCACGGGGGCAGGAGGGGCAGGCTTAGCTCGCTTCTCCTTAGGTGATCCACTTCAGGAGGAGCCCTGTGGCAGCGGGAGGGAGTCAGATCCGCTGCCGGAGGTTTGGCTCCGCAGAAGCACAGAGTTGGGTGTTTGCGCGGAGCGAGCAAGTTCCCTGGCAGAAACTGGTTCCCTTTGGGATTTTGGCTGGGGGATGGGCGGGGGAGATGGCGCTGGCGCCTTTGTTCCCCGCCAAGCTGAGCTCTGCCGTCCGGGGGCTCAGCAGCTCTCCCTCCCTTTGTCCTCCAGCCTTCCCGCTTTCCGAGCAGAGCTGTTAACTTATGACCTCCCAGACGCTAAGTCGCGCTTGCTGTCGGAACACAGTCTGTCCGGCCCCTCCGCTTTTGCCAGCCAGACTCGGGGGCTCTGCTTGGCCGGCGAGCCGCCCCTCCGCCCCGGCTCCCTCCCGCCAGTCCGTGGAGCGCGCACCGCCTCGCCGCCCTTCCTACCCTCTTCCGTGGGCCTCTAGTCTGCGCTTGACTCCGGAGACTCCCTTCTGCTAATCCTCTGGCGGTTTTCTGGGTTCTTTAGGCAGGTGTAGGTGGAATCTAAGTGATCGGCAGGACGCGCTGTGAGCCCCGCGTCCTCCTACGCCGCCATCTTCCCACAAAAACTTATTTTAAAAAAGACCAAAATAATAAATTTTTGAAAAAAAGAATATATACGTAGCCATAGTGTTATAGCCAGAACTCAAAGCAAAGTCAAAGTGGGCAATCAAAACCACACTCTCATTAAAAGTTCCAGAAAGAGGAAGAAAAAAAGTGAAAATTGAGATAGAAATAATAATGATATGTAAACAAATATCTATCTGTATATGTGTTCCCAATAACTACTGGCTCGCTTCAGTGTGAACGGGGGAATATATACCACAGGTTGGAACCAAAGAACTGGTTGAAGACTGACTGACCACATGGTAAGGTCAGGACACCCTAATGTGGATATAATGCCCAGAGTAAGTCTTCCATGATTTAACATGTCAAAGCTTTCCTTTTTATGCCTATTGGTTTTCTACTCACACTAGAGTTATGAGTACATTATTGTTGACATATCAACCATGCAATTGTACAATGAAGAAATTTGATAAGTGTCTACAAAAATAACCCTTTAAAACTATCTGTACTAAACTTATATATCCTGCATTCAAAAGTAAGTACAGATAACTAAAGGTGACCTGAGGTATGAGAAAAACTTACAATACTAAAAAGACCAATGTGGCAACAGTTGATAATACTGAAGGGAATTGAGATAATTCAGTAACAGAAGAAAACTTTTAAAACAATTCTTATTAGTATAGAATTCTATATTAATTCAGAAAAATATTTAGTATTCAGAGATGGATTGCATTCATCAAGTTCAAGTGCTTATCTCAACCAAAAACAACTACAAAAATGCTTACAGCAGCATTATTTAAAATTGCCCCAACTGGAAAAAATTTTTTTTTCTCACTAGTAGAGTGGATGAACTATAATATTTGTGGGGCACCTGGGGGCTCATAAAGCTATTTGCATGTAAACATACACTATTCTTCAAGGCAAGAGAAGGATGCCAAAGGTGATTCAGAGATCATTGTGGCTGTCATTCCCATCAAAGACCTAGAGTACACAGGCCCCAGGTACAGGGCTACATCCATCTTAGTTTCAAAGGATGGGGCCAACATCCAAGGGAGCTATGGGGATCCAGCTCAACTCCCATCCTGACAACAGAAGCATGCAGGGGTGAGGTCACCTCAGAAAACCACTTCATGGGAACGCCATGGTGGCTCAGTCAGTTAGGCATCTGACTTTGGCTCAGGTCATGATCTCCAAATTTCTTGGGTTTGAGTCCTGCTTGGGGCTCTGTGCTGACAGCTCAGAGCCTGGAGCCTGCTTTAGGTTCTGTGTCTCCCTTATTCATGGTCTGTCTCTCTCTCTCTCTCTCTCTCTCTCAAAAATAAATAAACATTAAAAAAAGGTAAAAAAAGAAAAGGAAAGAAAAGAAAAGAAAAGAAAAGAAAAGAAAAGAAAAGAAAAGAAAAGAAAAGAAAAGAAAAAAGAAAACAAGAAAACCACCGCATGAACAGCACCCCACTGGGATGTGGGAGTGACATGCTGTCCAGTGGGTCCAAAAAACAGGTTCTCCACTCCAGTGGGTCCACAATGGGATCTCTGCCCCACTGAGTCTGAAAGGCAGAGCATTTAGCCAAAGAGGATTGTTTTTGAGCCTTAAGTTTTAATGGAAGTTAGTAGAATTTCCTCTATTAGGTTTTATATTTACTTGAGATCCATGATCCCTTTCTTCTTTCTTATTTCATCATTTTGGAATGGGAATGCCATATTTTATGACTGCAGCACACTGTATTTTGGAAGTACATAACTTGTTTGATATCATGCATTCACAGCTGAAGAGAAAATTTGCCTCAGGACAAATCATGCCCTGAGTCTCACGCCATCTAACTTAGATGATATTTAGATGACATTTGGAAATTTAGAGTTAATGCTAAAAAGAGTTAAACCTTTTGGAACTACTAGAATAAAATGAATGTATTTTTCACGTGAGAAAGAATAAATTTGGGGGGGGGGGGGCTATGTATGGAATGTGATGGATTATTTGTTTCCCCAACATGCATATGTTGAAATCATAGCCCCTAATGTGATGGTGTGTAGGAGGTAATTAGGCATTGGAAGTGGAGCCCTCAAGAATGGGATTAGTGCCCTTATAAAAGAAACCCCTGAGAGCTGTTTTTTTCCACCATGTGAGAACATTAAGGGAAGACACCATCTGTGAAACAGAAAGCAGGCTCTCACTAGACACTGAATCTGCTGGCATCCTTATTAAACTTCTCAGCCTCAAGAATTGTGGGAAATAAATATTTGTTGTTTAAACTGGTAATTATGTTCCAGGAGCCCAAATGGACTAAGACAAATCTCTTAAGATAGGTATTTTAGACCATTCATTTTAAACAATGTGTATGAAGGCTTCTTCAGTAATTCACATTTGAGGAAATGTACAAGAGGAGTTATAAGAACAGAGAAGAGAAGACATTGCCAAGCGATATTAAAAATTGATTTAATTTTAACTAGTTGGTAAGCCCAGTAGGGAATTCAGAGACTTAAAGAGTTCCTAGGTGTAGGTTGAGAGACTAGGTTAGTGATTGTGCCACTAACAATACATAGAATGCAAGTCTCTCGTTAGAGAACGTGAGCAGGGAGATGAAGAGTAACTTTGAAATGAGTCCAATGTAGGTTATTGAATTGATTCTCCCAGGCAATCTTAAAAGTTCTATGACTATGCCCATCTTCCAGATGATGAAACTAAGTCTTCACATTACTTCACATAACTATGTGATTCATACAGTCGAAAAACAAACCCAAATATCATGACTCAGAAGTCCATTTTTTTATCAAAGTGCTATACAGCATTTCTAATAATTATTGAATGGATGATGAAGCAAAGTAGTGTATTAGACATTCAAAGAAGGGAGTAATCAACGGGACTGCCACACTTGAACCCATTTAATAAAACCCTCTATATGTATTAGGACAACCAGATTAACCTGCCAAATTTTGTAAATTTTATTTTGTTTCCCAGATACCCTAATCTTCAAGTGTATTGGAAAGTAGCAAACGGGAAAAAAAAAATCTTATTTCTAACTATGCATAAGGTAATAGGCTTATTTTAAGGGAAAACATTTTAATTCAGTAAGAAGTATAAGCAAGCTCCTTAAGAGGTGGGCCTATATCTCATTCATTTCTGATGCTCCCATTTCAAAGGGAACATAGGTATTCAACAAAAATACATCTATGAGTATTGACATGGCTTTTGTCCCAACGTATTTGCATACCTAATATTGAAAAATCAATATGTGCTTCTCTGAAATGGAGAATTGACACTACAAAATGTATTTTTAATCATAACATTAAATCCTGTACTTATTCTGTGCTTGCCCACTAATTAAAATGTAATTTTTATAAAAATATATTTATTGTGAGAGATAAACTCCAATTGTAAGATTTTATTTATAGGGGTTTTTTTTGTTATTTTTTGTTTTTGTTTTTGTTTTGTTTTGTTTTACTATGTAGAGTTTTAGTGATAATGAAGCATGTACTTTAATTCTTTGGAATGCTGCACAAATTCCATGCTATATTACTCAGCCTGCGCTGTTCTCTGGGGTCTGGTTTTTCACAAAAGACGTAACTGTTATCAACGTTAGATTGTATTATATTACATTTGAATAAAGAAATATGACAGAAAGGAAATCCATTTGTAACCTCTTCCAAGAATTGTTCCCTGTGGTTCCAAATCTCAAAGCGCCTTAAAAATGTACTGTGTGTACATGTGCTTATTTTGCTTATTTTTTTCCTTATTTACATATTTTACTCTCACTATGAACTGAATTTCCTATGGGAAGTTACCTTGGCATATAATAGGCATTCAACGCATTTCTTATGATATGTCTTGTACTACATGCAGACACTTCTATTATGTATGTGTTATAAAACTGTTTCAGTCGAGAGGTGACAAAATAGAGACCTTATCCAGGAGATTAACTGGCTTTTCCAGATAAGGACGCCTTGTGGTGTAGCTGAGGTACTTTGGAAACAAAAGAAAAAAAATCCACAGATCCGGCAATTCTTTCTCTTCATGTCTATGAAGCCTATGATATGCAAATATATTTATAAGCTATAGTATGTGTGTATGTATGTATGTGTCCATCTATTTTTCCTTATCTATACATTCAAGTAATTTAATATATAGTAAATAGGTAAATTGAAAGGATTACTTCTACCTAGCAGGTACATCTTTTTAAGGAAATAGGGTATTGTTTATGTCACTTTTAGCCTATCTTTTTGCATCTACTATCAGAAACGTTAGTTGTGGGCCAAGCTGAAGATCTCATTTCCAAAGAATAGACCCACTAGATAAAATGCTGATAAATTGAACTCTAACAATGGCTTCCAATTTTATCTATGCGTCAACATCTCCCGTAGAATACATAAAACCCCAGAACTTCTGAGTCAGAATCTCTGGAGATGAAGCTTAACTAAATTACTTTAAAACATCTCAACAGTGTGCAGCCCACAGTAAAAAAGCAATGGGTTAGAATGAGGCACATTAATCAGACGTTTCAAATGCATCTCTCAGGTGTAAATTTGATCAGACCCAAGTAGATAGTATGATGTGGAAGACAAACTTTATAAAGGGAAATGCTATGTGTGTATAGATTGCTCCTTATAAGGGAGTCCAAAAAGTCTGTATTACAAGTCGAAGAGAATGTTTCTCTTTACAGAAGCCACTTTCAGCACATTTACAAAAATAAGTTGATCAATTACTTTTTTGTAGCCAAAGATTATGAAATGGAATATAAATAGATGAAAAAAGAGATTAACTAAAAAAGAAGAGATGTGTTCATAGGAAACCGAAACGCAATATCTGAATTAAAATTTGCAACAGTTGAAATTACAATTAGAATTATTCTGGAAAAAGCCAAGCAAGTGTTTTAACTATAGTAATGCACATTTTTTTTAAAAGTGGAAATAAAATGCAAAGAAAGAAAATGGGAAATATGGGAGAAATAGAGATAAAACTAAAACTCAAGTAGAAATTTCTAAGAAAGAAAATATCACATCTGAAACTAAGCAACTCTGAAAAAGGTAATTAAAACTCTACTGAACTGACAAAAGACCCATGGTGATTCATAAAAATATGTTTCACTATAAGAAACTATAAGAAACTATAAGAAAATAAGAAAAATTGGTATGGAAAATGTTAAATTGCCAAAGTTAAAATATTCCTTAAAAATCTAGATTTTCAAGATCTCTAAAAAGGACAGAATGTATAAAGAAAAATAAAATAATGCTGACCTTAGTGTTCTCTAGAATTTCAAATTCCCAATTCAATTGAGAATTGTGGGGACTATTACACCGAAAAATGTTGAGAACCAAGAATTTCATTCATTTGTGGACCAAGTTAACAGGAAGATTTCTGAAATATGTAACATTTCAGAAGATACATCATCTTACCTGTTTATTTTAAAATTATTTTTCAAAGATGTGCTCTGATTACTAGAGAGATAATTTATGATTGAGAAAAATATAACAAAAATCATTTGAAAGTCTCTGGGATTATAAATGAGCAAAACTCTCAATCCATGCAAGTAAAAGTCAGGTGAAATCTTCAGATTAGACCATCACAAAGGGTTGCATATGTGGACGTATAAGAATGTAGTGCAGTTTCAATGACTTTCATGGCATTTAGATGCAGCTCCATATAAATAACTCTTGGAATATGGTAGAGGCACAGGATAAGATTATCTCCCCTAACTTCCTTGTAAAAACAGAGCAGCTAGGATAGCAAACTCCAAAAGCCATGATAAATATCTATAAAAAAAAAAACAAAACAAAACTAAGTGACAAAATATCCCATATATATCCCTGTACAACGAGGTAGGAAAATCACCAATGGCTGTTAAGACCTGTGCACTGTTGCCTCACCTCTGTGCAAAAGCAAGCAGAGGGGTGCAAAAGGAGATTCTATGGTCAAGGGAACAGGAGAATCCCAAAATATTCATCAGGTTCTCATTGAATGGTGAAAATAAAAAGTAATAACAGCAAATGCTTGAGAGAATGTGGAGAAGCTGTCTTATATATTGCTAGTGGAAATGGAAAATGGTGCAGCCACTCTGGAAAAAAAAATTGCAGTTTCTTTTGAAACTAAACATACAATTACTATATGACCCAGAAATTTCACTCTTGGGCATTTATCCCAGAGAAATAAAAACATATTAATATAAGCACCTATACAGGAATGTTCATACAAGCTATTTTTTATTAGAGCAAAAAATCAGAAAGGTCCAGATGTCTTTCAAGGATGAATTGTTAAACAAAATGTGATATATAAAACTCCACAATACTATTTGGCAATAAAAGAACAAGACTATCAATTAACAATTCACACAACTTGAAAGTATCTGCAAGGAATTATGCTGAGTGAAAAAAGCCAATACCAGAGGCTTCATGCTGTATGATTCCACATCTTTAGTATTTTTGAAATGACAAAATTCTAGAAATAGAGAGCAGATTTGTGGTTTCCAGTGTTTAGGGACTGGGGTAGGAGGGGAGGGATGGGGCAGTGATGGAGGGAGAGAAAGTCTGGTGTGGTTATAAAAAGGCAACATGAGAAATGAGTACAGGTCATAGAACGATTTTCTGCTTTTTATCTGTATTTTTTAGTACGGTAAACTATACATAACATAATATCATTTTTAGCCATCTGTAAGTACACAATCTGGTGGCATTAATTACTTTCACAATGTTGTATAACCATCACCACTACCTACGTCCAAAATCTTTTCATAATCTCCAACATAGACTCAGTACCCACTAAATAAGTAACTTCCCCTGGGACGCCTGAGTAGTTCAGTTGGTTAAACGTCTGACTTTGGCTTGGGTCATGATCTCGCAGTTCATGAGTTCAAGGCCTGCATGGCGCTCTGTGCTGACAGCTCGGAGTCTGGAGCCTGGAGCCTGCTTCGGATTCTGTGTCTCCCTCTCTCTCTGCCTTTCCCCTGCTTGTGTTCTGTTTCTCTCTCTCAAAAATAAATAGATGTTAAAAAAATAATAATAATAATAGTAACTTCCCTTTTCCCCAGTCCCAACTTACGGTAACAGTCTACTTTGTCTCTATGATTTGGCTATTCTGAGTTCTTCATATAAATGGAATCATAAATATTTGTCCTTTTGTGTCTTAGCTTATTTCACTAAGCAAAAAATGTTGTTATTGTAATTTTTTATTTTTTATTGAACTATAAAATACAGTGTTATAGTACTTTCAGGTATACAACATGATTCACCAATTCTGTACATTACTCAGTGTTGACGTCTAATAAGTGGAGCCACCGACCATTATCATTACAATATTATTGACTGTATTACCTGTGCTGTATTATTCATCTCTGTGATTTACTCTTTTTTTTAACATTTATTTATTTTTGAGAGAGAGAGAGACAGAGCATGAGCAGGGGAGGGGCAGAGAGGGAGGGAGACACAGAATCCGAAGCAGTTTCCATGCTCTGAGGTGTCAACACAGAGCCGGACATGGGGCTCAAACTCACAAATTGCAAGATCATGACCTGAGCCAAAGTCGGATGCCCAGCCGACTGAGCCACCCAGTGGAGTGATTTACTAGGAGTCCCAGTGATTTCCTTTTTTAATAACTGGATGTTTGTATGTCTTCATCTCCTTTATCCATTTTACCTATGCCCCTACTCACCTCCCCTCTGGCCACCACCAGTTTGTTCCCTGCTTTTAAGAGTCTACTTTTTTGTTTGCTTGCTTATTTGCTTCTTTCCTCATTTGTTTTGTTTTTTAGATTACACATATAGATGAAATCATATGGTATTTGTTTTTCTCTGAAATAGTTCATTTAGCATAATACCCCTAGTTCCATCCATGCTGTTGTAAATGTTGTTGCAGATCTCATTCTTTTTTCATGGCTGAGTAATATTCCATTGAATGTATATACCTCACTTATTAGTCTATTAGTTTATTGATGGACTTGGCTTAATTCTATATCTTGGCTCTTGTAAATAATGCTGCAATAAACATAAGGGTGCATGTATCTTTTCAAATTAATGTTTTCATTTTCTTTGGATAAATACTCAGCTGTGGAATTACTGGATTGTATAGTATTCTTTTTTAGAATTTCTGAGGAAACTCCATACTCTTTTCCACAGTGGCTGCACAAGTTTACATTCCCACAAACTGTGCACAAAGTTTCCTTTTTTTCGATAAGCAAAATTTTGTAAAGGTCCACTTATGTTGTAACATATATCAAATACGGAAGTATGATGCTTCTTGCTTTGTTCTTGAGATTTGCTTTTTCTTGCTTTTTCTTGAGATTGCTTTATCTATTTGGGGTCTTTTAGCTTCAAATGAATTTTTGTTTTCTTTCTATTTCTGTAAAAAGTGCCATTGAAATTCTGATAGGAGCTAAGCTGAATCTGTAGATCACTTTGGCTGTTTTGGAATTGAAAAATACTAATTCATTCAAATCATAAACACAGAATATCTTCCCATTTATTTGTGTCTTCTTCATCAATGTGTATAATTGTCAGTGTACACATCTTTCACCCCCTTGGTTAATTTTATTCCTGATAGCTTATTTTGGCAGGTGCTATTATAAGTCAGATTATTTTCTTAATTTCTCTTTCTGATCATTTATAGTAGTGTATAGAAATACAACTGATTTTTTGTATTGATTTTGTATCCTTCAACTAACTTTACTCAACTAGTTTATTAGCTGCAACAGTTTTTGGTGCTGTCTTTATGGTTTTATGTATATAATGTTATGTCATCTGCAAACAGACAATTTTACTTCTTCGTTTCCACTTTGGATGCATTTTGCTTTTTTGTCTTGCCTCATTGCTCTAGCTAGGATTTGTAGTACAATGTCAAATGGAAATGGCAAGGGCGACATTGTTGTTTTCTTCCTGATCTTAGAGGGAAAACTTTTAGCTTTTTATTATTGAGCGTGTTGTGGATTTGGCTTATATGACTTTTATTATGTTGAAGTACATCCCATCCATGTGCAACTTATTGAGAGTTTTGTCATGAAATGGTGTTAAATTCTGTTAAATAATTTTCTACATCTATTGAGATGACTATATGATTCTCATCCTTCGTTTTGTTAATGTAATATATCAGTTTTATTGATTTGTATATGTTGAACCATCCTTGCATCCGCTCTCCCCCCAGGAATAAATTCTGATTGGGTGTATGATCGTTTTAATGTATTGTTCACTTCTATTTGCTAATATTTTGCTGAGAAGTTTTGCATCTATGTTCATCAGGAAAGTTGGCCTATAATCCTCTTTGCTTGCAATGTCCCTTTCTGGCTTTGATATTAGGGTGATGCTGCCCTTGTAAAATGAGTTTGACAGTGTTCCATCCTCTCCAATTTTGGGGAATGATTTGAGAAGGAATGATATTAATTCTTCTTTAAATATTTGGTAAAATTCACCAGGGGAGCAATCTGCTGCTGGGCTTCTCTTTGTTAGGAGGTTTTTGATTACTGATTCAATCTCCCTCCTTGGAATTGGTCTGTTTTGATCTTATACTGCTTCATGATTCTGTGTTGGTAGGTTGTATGTTTCTAAAAATTTACTCATTTCTTCTAGGGTGTCCAAAATGTTGGTGTATAATTGTACATAGTAGGGTATTTTTTTATGATTCTCAGTATTTCTGTTATTTCAGTTGTAATGTCTTCTCTTTTATTTATGATTTTATTTGAGTCTTCTCTTTTTTTCTGTTAGTCTTGCTAAAGGGTCATCAATTTGGTTTATGTTTGAAAAAAAAATAACAGTTCCTCGTTCCGGTAATCTTTTCTATCACCCTCCTACTTCATTTATTTCCACTCTGTTATTTGTTATTTCCTTAGTTCTGCTGACTTTAGACTTAGTTTGTTCTTCTTTCTCTAGTTCCTTGTGGTTTTTTAGATTATTTGAGATTTATTTGAGATTTATTTATTTAATGTATATATTTGATGCTACACACTTCCCTCTTAGAACTCCTTTGTTGCATCCCATTTTAGTATGTTATGTTTCTGTTTTCGTGTCTTAGGATTTTTAAATTTCTCTACTAACTTCATCCTTGACCCATTGTTTATTCAGGAATATGTTGTCTAATCTCCATGTATTTGTAAATTTTTCAATTTTCCTCTTGCCTATTTCTAATTTCATACCGTTGTGGTCAGAAAAGATATTTGGTATGACTTCAATCTTAAATTTGTTAAGCCTTGTGGCCTAACGTACAACCTACCTTGGAGTATGTTTTGTGTCTACTTCAGAAGAATATGTATTCTGCTGCTACTGGATGAAATATTCTGTGTGTCTGTTAGGTTAATCTAGTCTAACACATAGTCAAGTCCACTATTTCCTTGTTGATTCTCTGTCTGAATCATCTATCCATTATCAAAAGTTAAGTATTATAGTCCCCTATTATGTATTGTTGTGTATTTCTCCCTTCAAATCTTTTTTATTTTTTATTTTTTTTTAACGTTTTATTTATTTTTGAGACAGGGAGAGACAGAGCATGAACACGGGAGGGTCAGAGAGAGGGAGACACAGAATCCGAAATAGGCTTCAGTCTCTGAGCTGTCAGCACAGAGCCCGACGCGGGGCTCCAACGCACGGACCGCGAGATCATAACCTGAGCCGAAGTCGGCCGCTTAACCGACTGAGCCACCCAGGTGCCCCACCCTTCAAATCTTTTAATATATCCTTTATTTGTTTAGCTTCTCAGATGTTGGATGTATACATATTTGTAATTGTTAGAATTGACACTTTTATCATTATGTAATAACCTTCTCTGTCTCTTATTACAGTTTGACTTAAATTCTATTTTGTCTGGATAAGTATAGCCACCTCTGCTCTCTTTTTGTTTGCATTTTCATTGAATATTTTTCGCATCTTTTCACTTTAGTCTATGTGTGTCCTTAAAGCTTAAGTGAGTCTCTTGTAGGTAGCTATAATTGGATCTTGCTTTTTATTTTTTTAACCATTCAATCACTCTGTGTATTTTGATTGGGGAATTTAGTCCATTTACTTTTAAAATAATTATTAATAGGTGTGGATTTACTGCTATCATTTTGTTAATTGCTTTCTGGCTGGTTTGTAGTATTATTTTTTCCTTTCTTCCTCTCTTCCTTGATTTCTTTATGATTAGATGATTTTTTTCATGTATGCTTTGATACAGTTCTCTTTATCTTTTGTGTATGTATAGAGCTTTTTATTTTAAAGTATTAGGATGCTTACATAAAACATCTTATAACATCCTATTTTAAGCTGGTAACAACTTAATTGCCTACAAAACTCTACATTTTTATTTTCTTCCTCATTAATGTTTTTGATATCACAATTTATATCTTTTTATATTATGTCTCTATTAACAAATTTTGTAGCTATTGTAATTTCATGCTTTTGTCTTTTAAACTTTTTATAAATTATAAGTGATTTCCACACGTCTATTCCAATGTTAGTGTTTTCTAAATTTAACTATATATTCACCTAATATTCTTAATTAACATCCTTTTAGTTTCAGCTTAAAGAACTCCCTTTACTCCATTTGTTGTAAGGCTGGCATATTGGTGATGAACTCCTTCAGCTTGTTTTGGGGAAAGTATCTAGCTTTCTTTCAATTCTGAAGGACAACTTTGCTGGGTAAAATATTCTTTTGGCATTCCCCACCCCCACCCCCAGCATTTTGAATATAGCATCCCATTGCCTCTCACTTGCTAGGTTTTTGCTGAAAAATCCACTGGTACTCATCTTATGGGGTTCCTTTGTACATAGCAAGCCACTTTTTTTCTTGCTACTTTTAAGATTGTCTTTAACTTTTGACAATTTAATTATAGTCTGTGTTTCTACAAGTCTCTAGATTCTCCTTTTTGATATTGTTTGGTCTTCCTGCATTTGGATGTCTGTACAGTTTGGGGAAGTTTTTAGCCATTATTTCTTTGCATAAGCTTTCTGCACCCTTTCCCTCTCTCTTCTCTTCCTGTTAAACCTGTAAAGCATGTATTATGTCCCATAAGTCCCTTAAGCCGTCATCGCTATTTTTCATTCTTCTTTTCTTTTTGATTTTCTGATTGTATGACTTCTATTCTCTTATCTTTAAATTCACTGGTCTTTTCTTCCATTTGACCTAGTTAGCTGTGGGACACTTCTACTCAATTTTTCACTTCAGTAATTATATTCTTCAACTCTATGATCTCTGGTACTTTTTAATATTCTCTGTCTCTTGGTGAAATTCTCATTTGACTTATATACTGCTCTCCTTATCTCAGTGATCATCGGTATGTTATTTATTATGTTTATATGTATGTTATTTTGAACTCTCTTTTGGGTAAAGCACTCATCTCTGCTTCTTTATGGTCAGTTTCTGAAGATTTATTTTGTTCTTTTGTTTGGAACATGTTTCCCTGATTCTTGATTTTCCTTGACACTCTCTGCATTGGTTTTTACCCGTTACATAAAATAGCCACCTCTCCCAGCCTTGACAGAGTGGCTTCTGTAGGAGATGAACCTCGTCAATCAGCCAGCCTACGCTCTCGGTTGTCTCTCCAACCTTTGTGTTCGTCCAAGATGCTGTGTCTGTTCTTTGCGGCTCTTGGTAGATTAGGGAGTGCTAATACCTGTTACTGTCCCAAAGGTTTGGGAAATATCCACATACCTGTTTGCGTTCCTGTACAGCAACTAATTGCCTGCCTTTAGCTCTCTGATACAAACTAATTGGGATCCTGACCTTTAGTCAGCAGCTGAGAAATTCTTGATGTTAGCTATGCAGCCTAACCCTATCAGGGAGAAATCAAGGGCTGTGTGGCTTTGCTTCCTCATTCTATGCTGAGCCAGAGGCCATAGTTACTGGGAATGCTTGTGCACCCATACAGACTGCCTCTTTAATATGCCAAGTTCCATCAGCTACCAGAGCTAGGGGATTGAGGAACCAGTTTCTTGTTTGACAGCCCCAACATTTGGGGTGCTAGGTGTGTAAAAAGCTTCTGCTAGGGAGCAGCTGGAAACTTGGTTTGGATGCCCACCAGCTCTTTCATGTTCCTAGAAGGATCCCAGTAAGCTCTCACATGTAGGCTTATTGGAAGCCAGAGCTTCAGGCAACAGATGAAAAAGTATGCACCATGTCTCTTCCAGAGAGAAACTGGGAGATGGGTGTTTTTATCTCCCTCCTCTTCTCTGAGCTCAGTGTTTATCTGCAGGGAGTACACATACTCCCATTTAAACACTGCTTCTTTGTTTGCTAGAGTCCCACAGGTACTGAATTCAAGACCTGTCGGTGGTGGGAGCTAGCTGATTTGGGAGCCTGTCCTTTGGATGGCAGCCATTAAAGTTGGGGTGCTGGTTGTGTGGACATCCTTTTGGGGAGAAGCTGGTGACTTTGTTTTATTGTTGGAAGAAGCTGGAGAGAGATTATAGGCGAAGTGCTTATTAGCGTTTTCATGCTCCCAGGAAGATTCCAGTCAGCACCCAAATAGGTAAAGGCTAATTAGAAGGCAGATCCTTAGGCAGAAGCTATGAAAGTAGACAGATTCCTTCCACAGAGAAAGGGGTGATGAGTGGTTTTGCCTGTTCTTTCTACACTAAGAACAGGTTATAGGTGTGAGAATTGTTTGCACACCATTCAAAAACTTCTTCTTTGGATAGTTTGGTCCTATGGGAATTGTGAATGCTGAGCCTTATCACAGCTATCACAGGTAGGTAATGGAGGCCCATCCATTCCTTCAAAGCCTTAGAAATTGGAGTATAAATGTGTGATCCAAACCCTTCACTACAAAGAAAAAAATTGGAAGTTAATATTCCCTTCCAACTGTAAGGCACTGTGCTGGGGTCAGGTTTAGAGTGTATCTCAACCTTTCTTACCCATTTCAATGTGGGTGTTTTCTCAGTTACCCAATATGTTAGAATGATTCCACTAGTTTCCAGATTTCTATCAAACAGAATTGATTCATGTGCGGCTGCATATTTAGCATCAGTCAGGAGGAGGAGGGAAAGTCAGGAACCTCTTATCCATCATCTTGACTCTATTTATTGACTCTGATAATGAATATACAAATCTGCACATATGATAAAATTGATAGAATTAAATACATCTACACACATGAATGAGTACAAATAAAACTGAAGAAATCTGAATAAAATCATGGATTATATCAGCATCAATATTTTGTTTGTGCCATTGTTCTATAGTTTTTGTAAGAAGTTACTGTTTCTGGAAACTAGGTAAAGGGTAAATGTGATCTTTTTGTATTTTTTTAATAATTATATATTTACCTACAATATTTTAATAAATATTGTAGTTAAAAATATATATAATCATATTTTCTTTATCCATTCATCCATGGATGGGCACTTTAAGTTGTTTCCATATATTAACTATTGTAAATAATGCTGCAATGAACATGAAAGTGAATATTTCTTATCAAGATAGTGATTTTGTTTTCTTCAGATAAATACCCAATAGTGGAATTACTGGATCATATTGTCATTCTATTTTTAATTTTTTGAGAAAATTTCATACTGTTTTCCATAGTGGTTGCATCAGTTTACATTCTCACCAACAACATACAAGGGGTCCCTTTTCTCTCCACATCATTGCCAGTGCTTTTTATTTCTCATCTTTTGGATAATAGCCATTCTAACAGGTTATGAGGTAATAATATCTCACTGTTGTTTTTATTTGTATTTCCCTTATGATTACTGATGTTGGACACCTTGTCAAGTACCTGTTAGTTATCTGTATGTGTTCTTTGGAAAGGCATGCATTCAGTTCCTCTACCCATTTTTTAATTGAACTACTTGGATATTTACATATTGAGCTTCGTGAGTTCTTCATATATTTTGCATATTAACCCCTTATCAGATACATGATTTGTAAATATTTTATACCATTCAGTAGGTAATCTTTTCATTTCGTTGGTTTCTTTTGCTGTTTACTGTAATATAGTCCCATTTGTTTATTCTTCTTTTGTTGGTTTTGCTTTTAGTGTCAACCCCCCCCCCACACACACACCCCAAAATCACTGCCAAAACCAATGTGTAAGATCTTACCCTCTATTATTTCTTCTAGGAGTTTTATGGTTTAAGGTCTTAGAGTCAAGTGTTTAATCTTTAAGTCTTTAATCTTTAAGAATTCAGTCCAATTTGAGTTGTTTTAGTGTTTGGTATAAGACAGGATATGGTCCAGTTTCACTCTTTTGCAGCTGCCTGCCCAGTTTCTCCAGCACTGTTTATTAAATAGACTATCCTTTCACCAGTGTATTCTTGGGACCCTTGTCACAAATTAACTTCGCATCTATGCTTGGGCTTATTTCTGGTCTCTCTATTCTGTTCCACTGATTTATGTGTCTGTTTTTATGACAATAGCATAAACTTTTGAATACTAAGGCTTTGTAATACAGTTTGAAATCAGGAACGTAATACCTCCAGCTATGGTTTTTCTTAAGACTGTTTTCACTATTTGGGGTCTTCGTGTTTCTATACAAATTTTAGGATTGTTTTCCATACCTGTAAAAAATGCCATTGGAATTCTGCTTGGGATTGCAGTGAATCTATAGGTTGCTTTGGGTAGTATGGACATTCTGATGATATTAATTCTTCCAATCCATGAGCATGATATCTCTTTTTTTATTTGTGTCCTCTTCAATTTCTTTCATTATTGTGTTCTGGTTTTTAGAGCATAAGTGTCTCACCGTTTTAATTAAATTTATTCCTGGGTATTTTATACTTTGTGATAAAATTACAAATGGGATTGTTAATTTCTTTTTCTGATAGTTCATTGATAGTGTATAGAAATGCAACTGATTTTTATATCTTGACTTTCTATCTTGCAATGTTACTGAATTCATTTATTCTAACAGTTTTTTGATGGAGTCTTTAGGCTTTTCTATATATAAAATCAGGTTATTTGTAAATAGTGACAGTTTTACATCCTCCTCTCTCAGTTGGATTCATTTTATGTCTTTTTTATGCCTAATTGCTTCTAATATTATGTTGAATAAAAGCGGCAAAATGGGCATATCTGTCTTGTTCCTGATTTTAGAGGAAAAGTGTTCAGTTTTTCACCAAGTTTGATGCTCGCTATGGGCTTGTTATATATGGTCTTTATTATGTTGAGGTATTTTTCCTCTATACCCAGTTTGTTGAGTTTTTATAATGAATGAATATTAAACTTTTTCACATTCCTTTTCTTCATCTAAGTTAATTGTATGATTTTTATCCTTCATTTTTTTCAATGTGATGTATAATATTGATTGATTTGTGTGTGTTGAACCATCCTTGCATCATAAGAATTAAGTCCACTTGATCATGGTGTATGATTCTTCCAATGTATTGTTGAATTTAGTTTATTAATATTTTGTTGAAGACTTTTGCATCTATGTTCATCAGGGATTTTGGCCTGTAGTTTTGTTTTGTTTTGTTTTGGTTTCTTGTAGTGTCCTTATCTAGTTTTGGTTTCATGGGATATGTTCCCTTTTGCCCTATTTTTTGGAAGAGTGTGAGAAGGATTGGTATTAACTCTTTAAATGTTTGGCGGAATTCATCAGTGAAATGATCTGTTTCTGCACTGTTGTTGGGAGGTTTTTGATTACTGATTCAATCTCCTTACTACTATTGGTATATGCTGATTTTCTGTTTCTTCATGATTCAGGCTTGGGAGAGTGCATGTTTCTAAGAATTTATCAATTTCTTCTAGGTTGTCCAACTTGTTAGTGCATAATTGTTTAGAGTAGTCCCTTATGATCTTTTGTATTTCTGTGGTATCAGTTGTAACATTTCCTGTTTCATTTCTGACTTTATTTACGTTCTTTTTCTTAGTGAGCCTACTAAAGGCTTCTCGATCTTATCTTTTAATAATTCCAACTCTTATTCTTTGCTGTCTTTTTCAATCTTTAAGTCTGCTATATATGTCTGCTCTATCTTTAGGTCTGTTATCTTTAGGTCGTTTTATATTTTTAGGTGGATGCATAAATATTTACAAATATCATGTCCTCCCGGATTGAGGAAAAGTTTTTCTGTAGGCTAAGTTGTCTTGTTGACTTATGACTAGAGGGCAAAGTAGGCACCAGTCTGAAGCATTATTCCTAAATTCTAATACCAGCACTCATACATACTAGATATGTAGGTAAATGATCATACATTTGGTTTCTTTTTTTGTAAAATAAGAATGAAATAAAATAGTAATGTCTATGCCCTACTAAGGTTTTGATGGTTACATGGGATATCCCAGCTTAAATATTTAGGGCAATGCCTTCCATACCCTATGTATTTAATAAATGATAGTTATTATTATTTTTAAAGACAACAAATGGTTTCTTTAATTTTCAGTTTATTCTTTTTAACAACAAAATATATTTTCTTCTACACCGAACAGGAAACAATTTTCTAAATAAATGGGTTTGGAGGGAAGCTGAGTGTTTAGAGTGTTTGAAACAGTGTTTCTTTGTGTGATCCCATATCTTTAGAAACATGTGTATGGTAACTTTGCTTTCGTTTGTCTCCCAGCAAGCAAGAAAAACAGAAAACACACATCATGAATTTCTAGATTTTTTTCTAAGTCTTTCAAAGTAATTTTTGTCATCAATTTTAATCTAACATTTTATCTTCTGTCTGATTCACTTCTGTTTTTCGGGAACACAAGCTTTTGCATAAGAAACTAGATAACCACTTCCTTTTTCCTTTGAAATGGATACCTTTTCTGGCTTCTTAATTTTGGCATTAGTATAAGAGGTATGAAAACACTTTCAGATTTAATAATGTAAAACAAATTCTGTCAGAGAACATTTGTATTGAATAGTTTAAAAAAGAAAACTGCATAAAGTCACTTCCTTGTAAGGTGTTTTCTTTCTTCCTATCTTTAACAGAAGAGCCATTTCATTAATTCTATATTTAGTAGCATTGGAGGCATAAATATATGAAAGGCACAAGATTGCCATGATATTTTAAGCATTTTTTTAATATCAACTTTTTTTTAGGCAAGGTTTAGATTTACAGAAAAATTGCAAATACGGTGCAGAGAGTTCCCATATACTCCCATGCCCATTTTTTCCCTATAACATCTTGCATTATATGGTATATTTACATGGTTAATGAACCAATAATGACAGGTTATTAAACAAAGTCTATGCTTTTTTCAGACTTTAGCATTTTTATCTAATGTCTATTTTTAGTTCCAAGATTCTATCCAGGATTCCACATTACAATAAACCCCCATGCCTTCTTAGGGTCTTTTGTCTGTGGGACTTTTTTTCTAAGTTTATTTATTTGTTTTGAGAAAGAGAGAGTGGGGGAGGGACAGAGAGAGAGAGGGAGAGAGAAAATCCAAAGCAGGCTCTGCACTGACAGCTCAGAACTGGAACTGACTAACTGTGAGATCATGACCTGAGCTAAAGTCAGACACTTAAGCAATGGAGTCACCCAGGGGCCCCGGTGGGATTGTTTTTGATGACAAAAACTTTTGTGTATTTCTGGTCAGGTGTTTTGTAGAATATCCCTGAATTAAGGCTTATCTGATTCTTTTCATAATTAGACCGAAAGTATGCATTTTTGTGAGGACAGCCACAAAAATAGCATACCATTTCATCATATCATGTAAAGGGTACCTACTATTAACATGACTTATTACAATTGATGTTGACTTTGATCAACTGTCTTGATAGCATTTGTCCAATTTCTTCACTGTAAAGTTACTCCTTCCCCTTTTTTATACTATACTCTTTGGCAGTATGTCCCTTTGCACGGCCCACATCTAAGACATGGGGAACAATGCACTTGCCACAAATTCCTACCACCCACTAGTCTTCTTATTGTCTTTTTCCTGCCTTCTCCAGAATCTCATTTAAACGAAGTCAAATACTATGTAAACTTTTCAGACTGACTTCATTCACTTAGCAGTATGTACTTAAGATTCATCCATGTCTTTTCATTGCTTAATAGTTTTTGCTTGTTTGTTTTAATTACTGAATGATATCCCTTATAGTGATATAACACAGTTTGTTTATTCATTTACATATTGAAGGTCATTTCTAGTTTTTGGTGATTAAGAATAAATCTGTTTGCCACATTCATGTGATGGTAATTATACCGACAAATTTTCAGATTGTTTGCATAAACACTCAGGAGTATGATTGCTGGATTTTATGGCAAAATTATATTTAGCTTTGTAAGAAACTTACAAAATACCTTTCAAAGTGTTTGTGCCATTGTCCTTTACCAGTAATTAATGAGAGTTTCTCTTGCTCTGCATTCTTACCAGCAACTGATAGTGTCAGTTTTTGGATTTTACCTTTGTTTGTTTGTTTGTTTGTTTACTTTTTGAGAGACAGAAAGAGTGAGAGAGTAGGGAGGGACATAGAAACAGGAAGAGAGAGAATCACAAGCAGGATCCATACTGTCAGCACAGAGCCTGATACAAGGCTTGGATTCACAAACCATGAGATCATGACCTAGCTGAAATCAAGAGTCGGATGCTTAACAGACTGAGCCACCCAGGTGCCCCTGGATTTTACCCATTCTCAGATGTATGTAACAGTATTTTTTTTGTTTTCATCTGCAACTTCCTTTTTTTTTTATTTTTTTTATTTTTTTCAATGTTTATTTATTTTTGAGACAATGTGAGAGACAGAGTGCAGAGGGGCAGACAGGGGGAGACACAGAATCTGAAGGGGGCTCCAGGCCCCGAGCTGTCAGCACAGAGCCCGATGTGGGGCTGGAACTCACAAACCCTGAGATCATGACCCAAGCCAAAGTCGGACGCTTAACCGACTGAGCCACTCAGGCACCCCAATCTGCAACTTCCTAATGACAAGAGTTGTTGAGAATATTTTCCTCTGGTTGTTTGCTATTTGTATTTGCTTTGATGAGACTGTTCAAATATTTTTTTTTTTCCCATTGAGGCTTTGACAGTGCAGAGCTTGCTTGAGATTCTCCCTCTTTATCTGCCCCTCCCCTGCTCGCACTTTCTCTGTCTCTCTGAAAATAAGGCCCTAGAATTCATCAAAATTACTCTTAAAATGTTCCTACCAGTTTATGGCTTAAGTAACTTCTGATCCAAGTAAGCAGATCCTAGGTGTGACCCCCTATATTTGCCTGTGGAGTTCAGATGACAATTTGTTCTGTGACTACAACTCTCTGATGGCTCCCAAAAAAGTCACTGATTTCAGTTTGTTTATCTTTTTTTAATCTTTTTTCTTGTTGAAAAATCGTGTGTGACAACTTTTAGGTTCTTAATATGCTAGAAACAAAGCCACAAGTCTGCCATGATATTTTTAGAACTTAAGCTGCTTATGATCTGATCTGTAGGGACATTTCAACTAATTAGCTACCACTGTTAATAGACTTAAATGGAAACATTGTGTTTTATTTACATTGTGTTTATTAATATTCCCTGGTGACAGTTACATTTCAGTTCTTTATTTAAAGTTTATATGTGGTTTGAATTTGTCTTCACATTTTGAAATATTTAAGGTATTTGATACTTACATTCACTTCTACCAAATCAAGGTCCTAAAGGTTAGAAAGAAGAATCATGGGTTAATGTATTAGTTGGACAATTAATAGAGTGATCCCATTTGGGTCTCATATTCAAATTAATTGTTACCATAACTGCTTGAGTCTGGCTATCTAGTGGATTTATTTATTTCTATTTTTATTGTATATTTAGAACTCCATGTGAAAATTAAAATCCTTTTATTGAAACCTTCCTTTGACTCTTGTAGCTTAGAAGCTCTTTTAAAATTTGACCACAGGGGAGCATGCACACAAGCACACACATAGGAATTATTTCCATATATATCCACTATAACAGTTAATAACATGCCTTCAATGTGTGGAACCTTTATTAACAAACCTTTATTAAATGTTCAATACATATAAAATATCCCAAGAAAATATATTAGTATCACATAAGTTATAATATATGATATGGAATACTATTTCTTGCCAAATAACAGAATCATGCTATGTGCATATCCAAATTAGATGTAAATCTAATTTAAAAACTGTATTATATTTGGGGCGCCTGGGTGGCCCAGTCAGTGGGCATCTAATTTCAGCTCAGGTCATGAACTTGGTTTTGTGGTTTCAGGCCCCACATGGGGCTTTGTGCTGACAGCTCAGAGCCTGGAGTCTGCTTCAGATTCTGTGTCTCCTTCTCTCTCTGTCCCTCCCCTGCTCATGCTCTGTCTCTATCTCTCTCAAAAATAAATAAAGATTAAAAAGAAATTTTTTTAATTAAAAAGCACTGTATTGTATTTAAGTATTTGCTTAGTTTATTTCAAAATTATAACTAAGGTTATTTTAGATATCACATATATATGTCTCTAATGATTACACTCATAAAATGAAGCACCAAATACTATGTAAATGTTATTTATACATGTACATTCAAAATCTCATTTTATCTCTGCTATTTGTAAAATTATCTGCAATTTTACATGCACTATGTAGAGAATTTACATTTTCTATTTTAAAATTAAATATAATTAGGAAAAATTAATAAATATCTCATATTATGTCTGGGTACAACTAATAAATTTTACATATTTTTTATGGAAAAAATATCATCCTGGGGCAAGCATTTTAGAGAGAAATATAAGCAATCAACTAATTTTAAAACATATAATTTTATTGTTACAAAAGACATTTTTTTTTACATTTAATGCTTTCATTTTAGCATTTACCAATTCATTTTAGATCATGGATCCTACTTAAATACTATAACAGGGTAACATATTTCTTCAATTATTTTTTCAAAAACATATCCATTTACTATTTATTTGAAAACAACTTTAGACTTCAATATTCTAAAATACTCAAAACATCAGCAGGAAAATACAATACTAAAATTCTCACACTGTTTTCTTTATGGTTTGACTAGAAGTTGCTCCATCAAAAATGAATCACATTGTATATTTTTGGTTCGTAGAAATGACCGATGTACTTTACCATTTTATTTCTTAAAATTATTATTATTATTATTTTTATTTTTATTTAAATACAGAATACTTAAGCACTTTACAATGTGACTAATAAAACCAAAAGAACGATTTCAATTAACTAAGAGTATTATTCTCAAAATATGCAGAAAAGATATTTATTTACCATATTGGATTAAAGATTTATAATAATCTTCCTTTTAACCTGAAGTATATAAATGATTTCATGCTCTAAAACTTACATAGAGAAAATACATTATTGTTAAAAAAATATCTTACATCAAGAAAAGTTTCATAAGAGGGGCACCTGGGTGGCTCAGTCAGTTAAATGTCTGACTTCAGCTCAGGTCATGATCTCACGGTTTGTGAGTTCCAACCCCACGTCAGGCTCTGTGCTGACAGCTTGGAGTCTGGAGCCTTCTTCTGATTTTGTGTCTCCCTTTCTCTCTGCCCCTCCCCCAGTCATGCTCTGTCTCTCTCTCTCAATAATAAATAAACATTTAAAAAAATTTTAAAAAATGTTTTATACGATACAGAAAAAATATATATATTGTTTGCACAAGACTGGGTTAGATTCTACCAAAATTCTACCAGGTTGGAAAATGAAACTGGCTTGACTCCAGATATAAACAATGAATGTAAAACAGAGTACTTTCTAAGTAACTTCTGTGATTTAAATTGATAATTCATTGGAGGACTGGAGGAAAAAAAATTGGGGGAAGAAAAATTTGGAAACTATTTCATAAAATGTTACCTCATGATTATCTTGATAACTTCTTTTCTTGAAAGTGTCTCAAGATAGGATCAAAGAGATATCTTAGGGAAGCGGTGGGAGGAGAGCTGAGGAGGGTTGCACCACTCTATGAGGAATAGATAAGAACATTTGGTATGAAACGAGATATGTATAGTATGTAAACAACACGTTTTAGGGTAAGCATTATGTGATTTTCTCTACAAACCCAGCATATTTGGGAAAAGGGAATAGGAACATATGTTGTGCATAAAGGAAAATATCTACTTCACTGGGCTGGCAGAGGTCCATGAGAAGGTCTTGTGAGAGCTATACTATAAAGGAATTGATTCCTATACAAATGGGTTTTACAAGAAGAGCGTTTAAGAGTGAAAATAATGCCATTATTCTGTGTTTTTGTTCAGAACATTAGCTACCTATACACATATCACAGTGCCATGAGACAAATCATCTTTTGTATATTGTACATCAATATCCTCTGCTTCTATGTTTCAGAAGGTCAGATACAGATGATCAGCTTTCAAAGACTGTTTCCTCTTCTTACTTTATAGAAACTATCTACTATCTTTTACCTTATCTTTTATCTTACTTCCTCAATTAGTACCTAAGATAAAAGATCTTTTATCTTACTTCCTTAATTAGTACCTTTTACCTACTATTTTGTCTCTTCTTTTTTATTGTTTCTTTTCTTATCTAGTTTATTCATTTTTCACTTTAAAAAAAAAAAACAAACAAATTTCCTTGAACTTCCATCCATTTTGGATGACATGTAATCATCATTTTTTTCAGAGCTAAACTGTAAAGTTATTTTCTTGTTTGTTTTGTATGAGTGTTATAGTTTTTATTTTTAAATATGCTACCGTTGCATATATAACAAGGGCTTTTAAATTTCTAAAAATTTTTTAAAACTTTTTTTTAAAGCAAATTATGGAAAATATGACATTACATTCCATATACTTTTATAAGCATCTCTGAAGAAGTATTTTCCTACATAGTCAAAATAACATTAGATGTAACAAAATCAATTATTATTATTTTTAAACCATCTAATATCCAGTGCATATTCAAATTCCCACTTATCCTCAAAATGTTCTTTGTAACAAGCTTGTCGAAACAGAATCTAACAAAAGTACCCTTTGTAGAATGGTTTTAGAACCATACAAAAGTCTTTTTTTTATTACAAATCACTCTTCTAATAGTTTTTGGACTTACTGATAATCCTTTCTAAACCAATAATTTCATTACATCTGGCAAAATGGTAGTTGTTTTTTTTTTTTTTTTTTACTTTGTGTTCTTTCACACAAAAAAAATTAAAAAAAAGAAAAAATAAAAGGAAAGAAAGAAAGAAAGAAAACTTTATGGGATAACAACAAGGCTTATAGAGATGTCAAAAGGAGAAAATAGAGAGAAAGAGACAAAAAAAAAAAAAACAAAAAAAGAAAAAAACAACCTTATCTGAAGAAATAATGATGGAAAAATTCCCTAGCCTGGAGAAGGAAACAGACATCCATCCAGAAAGCCCAGACTATTCTAAATAAGATGAACCTGAGGAGATCCACACCAAGGCACCTTATAATTAAAATGTCAAAAGTTAAAGACAGGGAGAGAATCTTAAACCAGTAAGGGAAAAATAATTTTTTATGAACAAGGGAAAGGTCATAAGGCTAATATCAGATTTTTCAGCAGAAACTTTACAAGCCAAAGGGAGTGGCACAATATATTCAAAATACTGAGGAAAAAAAAAAACAAAAAACAAAAAACTTCCAGCCAAGAATACTCTACCTAGAAAAGTTATCATTCAGAATTGAAAGGAAGATAAAAGAAATTTTCAGACAAGAAAGTTAGAGGAGTTCATCACCATTAATGTTAAAGGAACTTCTTTAAGCTAAAAAAGAAAGGATGTTAACTAGTATCAAGAAAATATATGAAAGTATAAATCTCATTGGTAAAGGTAAATATATAGTAAAGGTAGTAAATTAATTACATATAAAGCTAATATAAAGGTTAAAAGATAAAAGTCGCAAAAATAACTGTAACTACAATAATGAGTTAAGGCATCCACAAGATAAAAAATGCAAAATGTGACATCAAAAACCTAAAGTGTTGGAGAGAGTAAAAATGTAAAGCTTTAGAATTCATTCAAACTTAAATTGTTATCAATTTAAAATGGACTGTAATAAATGTTGTACATAATCCTCATGATGATGACATAAAACCTATAGCAGTCACACAAAGATAAAATGAAAGGAATCTTAGCATACCACTAAAGAAGTCCATAAAACCACAAATGAAGAGAACAAGAAGAAAGAAACAGAGAGAAACTACAATACATTCAGAAAACAATGAACAAAAAGTAAGTGTATACCTATCAATAATTACTTTAAATGTATATGGACTAAATTCTGCAATCAAAAGACATAGTGCAGCTTAGTGGCTGGAAAAAAAAAAAAGACCTGTCTATATCTATATGCTGTCTACAAAAATCTCACATCAGATTTAAGGACACACACAGACTGAAAGTGAAGGTATGGAAAAATATCTTCGATGCAAATGAAAACCAAAAGAATGCTGGGGTAGCTATACTTACATCAGACAAAATAGACTTTGAAACGAAACTGTAATAAGAGACAAAGAAGGATATTATATAATGATAAAGCTGTCAATCCAACAAGACGATATTACATTTGTATACATTTATGCATCCAACACAGAAGCACCTACATACATAAATGTTAACAGGACTAAAAAAAGAAAAAGACAGCAATACAATGGTAGTATGGGACTTTAATACTTCACTTATGTCAATGGAGAGGTAGTCCAGATAGATAATCAATAAGGAAATATCAGCCTCAAATAACATGTTGGACCAGATAGATGTAACAGATATTTACAAAACATTCCATCCCAAAGAACTGAATATACATTCTTCTCAAGTCAGCCTGGAACATTCTCCAGGATATATCACAGGTTAGGCCACAAAGCAAGTCTTAATAAATTTAAGAATCCTGAAATTATATTAAGTATCTTTTCTGACCACAGTGGTATGAAAGTAGAAATCAGTTCCAAAACAAACAAACAAAACTGTAAAATCTAAATATATGTCAAAATCAAGTCAAAAGGTAAATAAAAATACCCTAAGACAAATGAAAATGGAAATGAAACATACCAAAACTTATGGAATGCAGCAAAAGCAATTCTGAGAGTTACATTCATAGCAATAAATGCCTGCCTCAAGAAACTAGAAAAATCACAAACAACTTAACTTTACATCTAATGGAAGTAGGATAAGAACAAGTGAAATTCAAAGTTGGCAGAAGGAAGGGATTAACAAAGATTAGAGCATAAATATACAAAATAGAAACTAAAAAAATTGATTAAACTAAAAGTTGGGTCTTTTTAAATTTTATTTTAAATTCCAGTATAGTTTACAGTGTTATCTTAGTTTCAGGCATACAGTATAGTGATTCAACAATTCCATACAACACCCAGTGTGCACCATGACAAGTGTAGTCCTCAATCCCCATTGCTTATTTCACCCATCCCTTCTTACCAACCTCCCCTCTGGTAGCCGTCAGTTTGTTCTCTATAGCTAAGGGTCCATTTCTTGGTTCTCTCTCTCTTTTTTCCTTTGCTCATTTGTTTGTTTATTCTTAGATTCCACATATGAGTAAAATCATATGGTATTTGTCTTTCTCTGACTGACTGACTTTGCTTAGCATTATACTCTCTAGCTCTATCCATGTTATTGTAAATGGCAAGATTTCATTCTTTTTATGGCTGAATAATATTTCATTATGTGTATATATCACATCTTCTTTATCCATTCATCTATCGATGGAGACTTGGGCGGCTTCCATAATTTTGCTATTATAAATAATGTTGCTATAAACATAAGGGTACATGTATCCTTTTGAATTACTGTTTTTGTATTTTGGGGGTGAATTAGTGCAATTGCTACATCATAGGGAAGTTCTATTTTTAACTTTTTGAGGAACCTCCATACTGTTTTCCAGAGTGACTGCACCAACAGTACAAGAGTTTCTTTTTCTCCACATCCTTGTCAACATGTACTGTTTTGTGTGTGTGTGTGTTTGATTTTATCCATTCTGACAGGTGTGAAGTGATATCTCACTTACATTTCCCTGATGATAAATGATGTTGAGCATCTTTTTATTTGTCTGTTGGCCATCTGGATGTCTTCTTTGGAGAAATGTCTGTTCATTTCTGCTGCCTATTTCTTAAGAAATTGAAGACGACACAAAGAAATGGAAAGATATTCCATACTCATGGATTGAAGGAACAAATATTTTTTTTAAATGTTTATGCTACAAAAGCAATCAGGTTTAATGTAATCCCTATCAAAATACCAACAGCATTTTTCACAATAGAACAAAAAAACACTAAAATTTATATGGAACAACAAAAGACCCCAAATGGCCAAAGTGACTTTGAAGAAGAAAAGCAAAGCTGAAGGTGTCACAATTCCAGACTTCAAGTTATATTACAAAGCTGTAGTAATCAAAACAGTGTGGTACTGGCACAAAAGTAAACATATAGGATCAATGTAACAGGATAGAGAACCAAGACTCTTGGCGAATCTAGCTAGAGCCTTGTCAATATTGTTCATATATATTTAAAAACAGCTTTCAATTGGATTATTCGTTTTTTGAAGCATTAAATTGTATAAGTTCTTTATATATTTTGAATGCTAACTCTTTATCAGATATGTCATTTGCAAATATCTTCTCTCACAAAAGACTCCAAATAGCCAGAGCAATCTTGAAAAAGAACAAAACTAGAGGTATCACATTCCTTGATTTCAAACTATATTTACAAATCCATAGACTCAAAACAGTATGATATTGGCATAAAAATAGGCACATAGATCAATGGAACAGAATAGAGTTCAGAAGCCCATGCATATATGGGTAATTAATTTATGATTAAGGAATTAAGAATATACGCTGAGAAAAGGACAGTTTCTTCAAAAAATGATGTTGGCAAAACTTGGTGGCCACGTGCCAAAGAATGAACCTGGGCCCATATCTTAAGCATACACAAATAATTCATGATGGGTTTAAGACTTGGATGTATATTTTGAAATCATAAAACTCCTAGGGGAAAACATAGGCTGTAAGTTCTTTGATATAGTATCGGCAGTGATTTTTTTGGATCTGACTACAAAAGTAAAGGCAACAAAAGCAGAAAATAACAAGTGGAACCACATCAAACTAAGAAGCTTCTTCACTGGAAAAGAAAACATCGACAAAATGAAAAGGAAAACTGGAATGGGATGAAATATTTTTTTATATATTTGATAAGGAGTTAACATACAAAATATATAAAGAATCCATACAACTCAATAGCAAAAAACAATCACATTTTAAAAAGTGCAGAAGACCTGAGTGAACATTTTTCCAAAGAAGACATACAGATGGCCAATAGGTACATGGAAAAGTGCTCAACATCACTAATTATCAGGGAAATGGAAATCAAAACCAAGAGATATTACCTCTCACCTGTTAGAATGGTTTTATCAAAGTGACAAGAAATAAAAAGCTGTTGGCAAGGATGTGGAGAGAAGGGAACCCTTATGCATTGTGGGTATGAATGTAAACTGGTGCGACCACTATAGAAAAAAATGTGAAGTTTCCTCAAAAAAATTAAAAATAGAATTACCATATGATATAGCAATTCCACTTCTGAACTTTTATCCAAAGAAAACAAAAACACTAACTCAAAAATATTCATGCACCCCTATGTTCATTGTAGTATTAATTATAATAGCCAAGATATGGAAACAGCCTAAGTGTCCATCAATGAATTAATGGGTAAAGAAAATGTGGTCTATACACATACACACACATTGCTATTTTTAACAACACGGATAGACCTTGACAGCTTTATGCTAGGTGAAATAAGTTAGACAAAGAAAGATAAACCATATTATTCTCATTTGTATGTGGAATAATAATAATAATAAACACTAACAATAATAAAAATTTAAAATCTCCCAAAACAAACAAAAAAGCTCATAGATAAAGACAACAGACTGATGGTTTCCAGAGGTATGGGATGGGTGAAATGGATGAAGTGCGTCCAAAGATACAAACTTTCATTTATAAAAGTCATGAGGATGTAATGCACTGCATGGTGGTTATATTTTATAACACTGAACTACACATTTGAAAGTTGCTAAGAAAGTATTTCTTAAAAGTTCTCATCACATACACACACACACACAAACACACACACACTCACACTAGTTTGCTTATGTATGGTGACAGATGGTGACAGATGACAGACTTATTGCAGTGGTTATTTTGCAATATTGAATCATCATATTGTACACATGAAACTAACATAATGTTATATGCCACTATACTTCAATTAAAAAACTGAAGAAATTTTTCCACATTTAAAAACATAAGAATAGCTCATTGGAAATATTTAAGTATGGCAATACAAAATGGGTGTACTAAGCATAAAGAGAGTTGCTACTGGTGTATGAGACAAAAATACATTTAGGGATGGCCCTGGTTGTTCTATGGCCCATGTTAGTTACTAATAAATAATTACCAAAAACACCACAGCTACTCCTGCAGGAAAATATATGTAATTATTATATAAATAGTTGTTTCTGTAACTCTCCTTTTTGATGTCGCTCTGTATATATCTTTTAGTACTCTGTGGAAAAGCATCATTTAACATTTTTATCTTTTGTTATATATTAATATGAAAAAAGAGGTATTATAGTTAAGTGTATAACAATATAACACTACATAAAATGAATTTTAAGGACCATTAATCATTTCTCCTTAAAGTGGCTTCTGGGAGTTAAAAATCCTATGTTTGAAAATGATCTCATATTACCATTCATTTAAACACTTTTTTACTCTTATTTTACCCTTATTCTTCATAATTCCATTTTCAACAGTGTTGTACTTTTAACTTTATAATCATCCCCATTGTGAAAAGATAGGTGTTCTTCCAGAGCAATTCTCATGTATAAATCTTATTTTCATAGGAAATAATTTCTGGATTGTATTCATTTATACCATTGAAAGCTATAAAAATATTAGAGACAAATTTAACTGGTTTTCAAACAAAAGTTTCATAATATAATTAGTTTGTATATGTTTTGAAGATTAAGAAAAAATCATTTTATTTAGTGTGTGTGTGTGTGTGTGTGTGTGTGTGTGTGTGTTCAGAGAGTGTGATAGAGACAGACAGAAAGACAGATATTGCATTGATTTTTATGGTATTTAACAGAGATATCTTGAGAGAACATGAATAGGGGAGAGGGGCAGAAGGAGGGAGAGAGAGAATCCCAAATAGTCTCCACACTGGGCATAGTGCCCCATGAGGGGCTCCATTCCATGACCCTGGCATCGTGACCTGAACCAAAATCAAGATTCAGATGCTTAACCTACTGAGCCACCCAGACACCCCTAACACAGATATCTTTTTAAATTGACTAAATATTTTCTTGGAACATTACCAAGTATCTATGTAAATATATTTGGATATCTAAATCATAATTATATTTTAATTGTCATTAAAATTTTAAAAAGTAACTCAAGGATACATGCTCATTTTTAAACAATTCATATTTCTAAAGAATGAAAACTCTTTTCTTATCCTTAATCTCATACTTCTTCCCAGTAGTGACAATTGTTAACACGATTATGTGTATCTATTCAGTTATTTGTCCCATAGATTATATTTGTATAGTACTTATTTTGTGAGTTTTCATACCTGTCAAAGATTAAATATAGATCCTAAGTTAACATAGATTATACAGGTTGAATATACAACACTCAGACATGAAGTTTGTACTTCACTGATCACATTGGTAGTGACATATATCTTTATTTTATTCTTATCTCCTATGAGTATCATTCATTTTAATGTGACAGTGAATGTTCTCCTTTTACATATCTGTGATGTAAACATAATGCTTAAGTGTCAATGTTTGTTTATGATTGAAGGGAATCCTATATATTAATGTCTATTGATATTTTTGTCTATATGTTTTCTAAGATCAATCTATAGATATGCACTCTATATATACATAATTATTATTCAACCCCTGTTCCACAGCCTGTCATTTCATGGCCCATTGAAATATCTTTACTTAATTAGATAACAATTTTGGATATTCTATTATTGCAGAAGACCATGTCAAGTATATATAATGTATACCCCAAAAATTATTTTCTTGAAAACTAGCAGAGCAGTTTACATTTTTTTTTTAATTTTTTTTTTAATGTTTATTTATTTTTGAGACAGAGAGAGACAGAGCATGAACAGGGGAGGAGCAGAGAGAGAGGGAGACACAGAATCTGAAACAGGCTTCAGGCTCTGAGCTGTCAGCACAGAGCCCGATGCGGGGCTCGAACCCACGGACCGTGAGATCATGACCTGAGCCGAAGTTGGACGCTTAACCGACCGAGCCACCCAGGCGCCCTGCAGTTTACATTTTTTAGAACATTTCTTTGATGTTTTTAAGTTCACTTTTAGATTCTAAAGATATAGACATTGATTACTTAGTTATTTGTAATTGCTTATATTTGATTTATCTAAGTTGACAATATTGATCTATTGTCTTCCTCACTTTTAGCTTAGTACATGAAAAACAATGTACTGTTGTTGATATTGCTAGAGTATAAAAGGGCAATAATTGCCTTCTGTGGGAAAAAAAAAAAAACATTGTTATCTTTTGTATACCAATGATCCTCAAACTTAAGTTTGCCTACTAGTCTCTTATTAAACTTGTTAAAAACACAAAATGATGGGTACTACTACCAGAGATGCTAGTTTTCAACAATAGTTCTTTAAACACTGTTCTCTACTATTATGCTTAAGTTGGGTAGTTACAACAGCACTTTGACAAATATATTCCTGGAGCAGGATCTAAGTTGTTGCTGAATTTCTTGCTTATGAACAAACAAACAATTGTGTCATCATCAATATGCAACTACTCACCTCATTGTTTCCTAATCCAAAGAGTCTGAAGAACCAATATGGGAGTTTTAGCTGAAGTACTCAATTTAATAATTCCTTGTTCCCCAGAACATTCTTAGTAATATTAAAAATGCCAAAGAGGTAGACAAGAGGCCCTTGGAAGAGGGTAGGAAGGGCGGAGAGTCTGTGCGTGCTACATGGACTGGTGGGAGGAAGCCGGGGTGGTGGAGGGGCAGCCCACCAAGCAAGGGAGAGCCCCCGAGTCTGGCTTGCAAAGGCAGCGGGGCCAGATGGAGTGTGTTCTGATAGCCAGCGGGACTTAACATCTGGAATGTTATAGTCAACAGCTCTGCTCTGAGAGAGTGGGGAGGTCGAGAGGACGCCAGGAGGGAGAGTTGTTGAGACACTGAAGACAGAGCTCAGCTCGGCAGGGGAACAAAGGCACTGGCAAGCACCATTTCCCTCTCCCATCCTCCAGCAGAACATACAAAGGAAACCAGTTCCTGTCACCAAACTTGCTTGCACTGCGTGAATGCCCAATGCTGTGCTTCTGTGGGTCAATCCCTCCCACAGGTCTTCCTCCTTCCCAGTGCTGCAGGGCCCCTCCCACAGGGGACCACTGAAGGCAAAAGGGGATAAGCCTGCCCCTCCTGTCCCTGTGCACCTTGTGGGTCCCATTGAAGCAGCACCACAAGCCTGGCAGTGTGCAAGTAGCCCAGACAGGGGCCACACCACTCCACAGTGAGTCCTGCCCCTGGGAGAGGGGAAGACAAGGTACACACCAGTTTGACTGTGGCCCCAGTGTTGGGCTAGGGGAAGACATTGGTCTGACTGTGGCCCCACCCACCAACACAAGTTTCTATGGACAGCACAGGGGAAGGGCCCTGCAGTTTGGAGCCACTGCAGGGACTACCCAATGACAAAACAGAAAAATTCTCCTCAAAAGAAACTCCAGGAAGTAGCGACAGCTAACAAATTGATCAAAAACTATTTAAGCAATATAACGGAACAAAAATTTAGAATATTAGTCATAAAATTAATCTCTGGGCTTGAAAAAAGCATAGAGGACAGCAGAGAATCTATTGCTACACAGATCAAGGGACTAAGAAATAGTCATGAGGAGCTAAAAAAAGCTATAGATGAGGTACAAAATAAAATGGAGGCAGCCATAGCACGGATTGAAGAGGCAGAGGGGAGAATGGGTGAATTAGAAGATAAAATTATGGAAAAAGAGGAAGCTGGGAAAAAGAGAGATAAAAACATCCAGGACCATGAGGGAAGAATTAGAGAACTAAGTGATGCAATCAAATGGAACAATATACATATCCTAGGAATTCCAGAAGAAGAGAGAGAGAGAGAGAGAAAGGGGCTGAAGGTATACTTGAACAAATCATAGCTGAGAACTTCCCTGATCTGGGGAAGGAAAAAGGCATTGAAATCCAAGAGGCACAGAGAACTCCCTTCAGATGTAACTTGAATCGATCTTCTGCATGATATATAGTGAAACTGGCAAAATACAAGGATAAAGAGAAAATTCTGAAAGCAGCTAAGGATAAACACACTCTAACATTTAAAGGGAGACTGATAAGACTAGTGGCAGACCTATCTACTGAAACTTGGCAGGCCAGAAAGGAATGGCAGGAAATCTTCAATGTGATGAACAGAAAAATTATGCAGCCAAGAATCCTTTATCCAGCAAGTCTGTCATTCAGAATAGAAGGAGAGATAAAGGTCTTCCCAAACAAACAAAAACTGAAGGAATTCATGACCACTGAACCAGGCCTACAAGAGATCCTAAGGGGGATTCTGTGAGTGAAATGTTGCAAGGACCACAAAGTACCAGAGACATCACTACAAGCATGAAACCTACAGACATCACAAAGACTCTAAACCCATATCTTTCTATAATAACACTGAATGTAAATGGACTAAATGCTCCAACCAAAAGACATAGGGTATCAGAATGGATAAAATAACAAGACCCATCTATTTGCTGTCTACTAGAGACTCATTTTAGATCTGAGGACACCTTCAGATTGAAAGTGAGGGGATGGAGAGCTAACTATCATGCTACTGGAAGTCAAAAGAAAGCTGGAGTAGCCATAGTTATATAAGACAAACAAGACTTTAAATTAAGGGCTGTAACAAAAGATGAAGAAGGGCATTATATAATAATTACAGCTCTATCCATCAGGAAGAGCTAACAATTATAAAAGTCTATGTGCCAAATATGGGAGCACCCAAATACATAAAACAATCCCAAACATAAGCAACCTTATTGATAAGAATGTGGTAATCGCAGGGAACTTTAATATTCCACTTACAACAATGGACAGATCATCTAGACAAAGGATCAATAAAGAAACAAGGGCCCTGAATGATAACATTAGATCAGATGGACTTGACAGATATATTTAGAACTCTGCATCCCAAAGCAACAGAATATACTTTCTTCTGGAGTGCACATGCAACATTCTCCAAGATAGGTCACATACTGGGTCACAAAACAGCCCTTAATAAGTATAAAGGAGATCATACCATGCACACTTTCAGACCACAATGCTATGAACTTGAAATCAACCACAGAGAAAAGTCTGGAAACCCTCCAAAAGCATGGATGTTAAAGAACACCCTACTAAAGAATGAATGGGTCAACCAGGTAATTAGAGAAGAAATTAAAAAATATATGGAAACAAATGAAAATGAAAATACAACCATCCAAATGCTTTGGGATGCAGTGAAGGCAGACCTGAGAGGAAAATACTTTGCAATCCAGGCCCATCTCAAGAAACAAGAAAAATCCCAAATACAAAATCTAACAGCACACCTAAAGGAACTACAAGGACAACAGCAAAGATACTCCAAACCCAGCGGAAGAAGAGAAATAATAAAGATCCGAGCAGAAATAAACAACATAGAATCTAAAAACACTGTAGAGCAGGTCAATGAAACCAAGAGTTGGTTTTTTGAAAAACGAAATTGATAAACCTCTAGCCAGGCTTCTCAAAAAGAAAAGGGAGATGACCCAAATAGATAAAATCATGAATGAGAATGGAATTATGACAACCAATCCCTCAGAAATACAAGCAATTATCAGGGACTACTATGAGAAGTTATATGCCAACAAACTGGACAACCAGGAAGAAATGGACAAATTCCTAAGCACCCACACTCTTCCAAAACTCAAACAACAAGAAATAGAAAACTTGAACAGACCCATAACCAGCAAAGAAATTGAATCAGTTATCAAAAATCTCCCAACAAATAAGAGTCCAGGACCAGATCACTTCCCAGGGGAACTCTACCAGACATTTATAGCAGAGATAATACCTATATTTCTCAAGCTATCCCAAAAAATAGAAAGGGAAGGACAACTTCCAGACTCGTTATATGAAGTCAGCATTACTTTGATTCCCAAACCAGACAGAGACCCAGCAAAAAAAGAGAACTACAGGTCAATATCCCTGATGAATATGGATGCAAAAATTCTCAATAAGATACTAGCAAATCAAATTCACAGCATACAAAAAGAATTGTTCACCATGATAAAGTGGGATTCATTCCTGGGCTGCAGGGCTGGTTCAACATTAGCAAATCAATCAATGCAATACATCACATTAATAAAAGAACAGAACCATATGATCCTGTCAATCGATGCAGAAAAAGCATTTGACAAAATTCAGCATCCTTTGTTAATAAAACCCCTCAAGAAAGTCGGGATAGAAGGAACATACTTAAACATCATAAAAGCCATTCATGAAAAGCACACAGCTAATATCATTCTCAATGGGGAAAAAGTGAGAGCTTTCCCCCTGAATCAGGAACACAACAGGGATGTCCACTCTCACCGCTGTTGTTTAACATAGTGTTGGAAGTTCTAGCATCAGCAATCAGACAACAAAAGGAAATCAAAGTCATCAAAATTGGCAAATATGAAGTCAAGCTTTCACACTTTACAGATGACATGATATTATACATGGAAAATCCGATAGACTCCACCAAAAGTCTTTTAGAACTGATACATAAATTCAGCAAAGTCGCAGGATACAAAATTAATGTATAGAAATCAGTTGCATTCTTATACACTAATAATGAAGCAACAGAAAGACAAATAAAGAAACTAATCCCATTCACAATTGCACCAAGAACCATAAAATACCTAGGAACAAATCTAACCAAAGATGTAAAAGGTCTGTATGCTGAAAACTATAGAAAGCTTATGAAGGAAATTGAAGAAGATATAAAGAAATGGAAAAACATTCTGTGCTCATGGATTGGAAGAATAAATATTGTCAAAATGTCAATACTACCCAAAGCTATCTACACATTCAATGCAATCCCAATCAAAATTGCACCAGCATTCTTCTCGAACTAGAGCAAGCAATTGTAAAATTTGTATGGAACCACAAAAGACCCCAAATGGCCAAAGTAATATTAAAGAAGAAGACCAAAGCGGGAGGCATCACAATCCCAGACTTTAGCCTCTACTACAAAGCAGTAATCATCAAGACAGCATGGTATTGGCACAAAAACAGACATATAGACCAATGGAATAAAATAGAAACCCCAGAACTGGACCCACAAAAGTATGGCCAACTCATCTTTGACAAAGCAGGAAAGAACATCCAATGGAAAAAAGACAGTCTCTTTAACAAATGGTGCTGGGAGAACTGGACAGCAACATGCAGAAGGTTGAAACTAGACCACTTTCTCACACCATTCACAAAAATAAACTCAAAATGGATAAAGGACCTGAATGTGAGACAGGAAAGCATCAAAACCCTAGAGGAGAAAGCAGGAAAGACCTCTCTGACCTCAGCTACAGCAATTTCTTACTTGACACATCTCCAAAGGCAAGGGAATTAAAAGCAAAAATGAGCTATTGGGACCTCATGAAGATAAAAAGCTTCTGCACAGCAAAGGAAACAACCAACAAAACTAAAAGGCAACTGATGGAATGGGAAAAGATATTTGCAAATGACATATCGGACAAAGGGCTAGTATCCAAAATCTATAAAGAACTCACCAAACTTCACACCTGAAAAACAAATAATCCAGTGAAGAAATGGGCAGAAAACATGAATGGACACTTCTCTAAAGAAGACATCTGGATGGCCAACAGGCACATGAAAAGATGTTCAATGTCACTCTTCATCAGGGAAATACAAATTAAAACCACACTGAGATACCACCTTTCGCCAATCAGAGTGGCTAAAATGAACAAATCAGGAGACTATAGATGCTGGAGAGGATGTGGAGAAATGGGAACCCTCTTGCACTGTTGGTGGGAATGCAAACTGGTGCAGCCACTCTGGAAAACAGTGTGGAGGTTCCTCAAAAAATTAAAAATAGATCTACCCTGTGACCCAGCAATAGCACTGCTAGGAATTTACCCAAGGGTTACAGGAGCGCTGATGCATAGCGGCACTTGTACCCCAATGTTTATAGCAGCACTTTCAACAATAGCCAAACTATGGGAAGAACCTAAATGTCCATCAACTGATGAATGGATAAAGAAATTGTGGTTTATATACACAATGGAATACTACTTTGTAGCAACATGGATGGAACTGGAGTGTTATGCTAAGTGAAATAAGTCATACAGAGAAAGGCAGATACCATACGTTTTCACTCCTATGTGGATCCTGAGAAACTTAACAGAAGACCATGGGGGAGGGGAAGGAAAAAAAACCCAGGGAGGCAGGGAGCCAAATCATAAGAGACTCTTAGAAACTGAGAATAAACTGAGGGTTGATGGAGGTGGGAGGGAGGGGGAAGTGGGTGATGGGCATTGAGGAGGGCACCTGTTGGGATGAGCACTGGGTATTGTATGGAAACCAATTTGACAATAAATTTCATTTAAAAAATAATAAATAAATAAAAATAAATAAATAAAAATAAGTAAAATAAAATAAAGTAAAATAAAATAAAATAAAATGCCAGAGAAACCTCTAGGCCTGCAAGCACTATAGTCTTCTCCTAAAATTACATATATTCACTCTCAAAAGTCAGTATTATATCTAAAATGGGTCTATTCTGAACTACTGCTTCTGTCCAATTAAGTAATAATTTTGGCCAAGAGTTGGTGGCATTGTCTAGCTCTCACTGTCTAGTCTCTGAACCACAGCATGTAGAATCCACCCTATTTCAGGTTCTTTTATTTAAAAATGAAGTGAATAGGCTTCAACAGAAAACAAAAATCCAGAATTTCCTTTAAGTGGTTAGGATTTGCTTCCTAAAATTAAGGTCTAGTTTATCTCATTTATTTTATTTTTTATTTTTTTTGAAAGAGAGAGTGAGAGACAAAGTGCAAGCAGAAGAGGGGCAGAGATGGAGGGAGACGCAGAATCCGAAGCAGGCTCCAGGCTCTGACTGTCAGCACAGAGCCCCACGAGGTGCTCAAACTCACTATGAGATCATGACCTGAACCGAAGTCAGACCCTAAACCAACTGAGGCACCCAGGCACACCTAGTTTATCTCATTCTTGAATTCATTTAACTCTTCTTTTGAGAGTTAAAAGTGATGGGAGAAAATGGATGATGTCCCCAGCTACTAACCTTAAGGTAGATAACCATTTAACAAGGTAACACATACTTGTCTAGCTTTTGGATGATAGCCAGTAAACTTTTGTACTGCCAACTGAATATCAGTTATTGGGGACCACCCAATGATCTGTTTTTGGTTAAAATTTCCTCACAGGTTTGTCAATAGTATCGTACATTTTTGGCATCACTCATCAACAATAGGCAATGAAGTCTGTTTCTTCACTAATGTTGATTGAGTACAGTGAGCAATTTGTCCTAAATGTGTGGGTAGTGACATGTAAAATTTTTTCAAGATTTCATTTGAGGTCACAAGCAGCCATTAATAAATGTCTTTTTGTAACTCTGGAACAAAAGGATGGCAGTGTATAATATTTCATAATATTCTTTTTGAATTTCTCCATAGATGTGTGTGTGTCTGTGTGTGTATGTGTGTGTGTGTGTGTGTGTGAGAGAGAGAGAGAGAGAGAGAGAGAGAGAGAGAGAGAGAGAGAGGGAGGGAGAGAGAGAGAGAAGTGAGATTTTGGTGAAGACAGGCTGTTTGGCATAATGATTAACCAGGGCATTTTCTTTTGCTTTAATATCTTTTTGAAGGGACTTCTATCTTGAAAATAGCCAGTTTATTGAAAACCATTAGAGCTATTAAATGCCTACAATTTGCTGACCATTCTAAATTAGGATCCTTTCTTAGGTGAAGCACTTTTATTTTCTCTAAAGCTTTCTGAAATGATAAACCATCCCAAAAGTTTTTCTACTATTACTGTACATATAAACCCTCTTCTTTTTACCTAGCCAGGAAGCTATTGGGACCACAACAAATTCTGTCACTTGGGCATATTTTTGCCTCTGGGAAGTAGTCATATTCTAGTGGTGAGTTGAGATCTGTTACAATGTATCCTGCCTGATATTTTCTGGTTTTCATCTTAAGATTTAATTAACAAACACGATTAAATCTAGATGTCTAGGGATATTGTAATAAACTTTTTAATGGGTGTTTTAATAAATCTATTAGATACTTAAGAAACAGTGTTTAAGGAGTCATAAGCGTCCCTTCTTCTTTGGAAGAAGAGAAGTAGGATTTAGAGCTGCCAGTGGGTAGCAGCAGCTTTTAAAAGCAGAGGACCTTAATGCGATAACCACAAGGAACTAAATTCTGTCAATAACCTAATGAGCTGGGAGGAGCACCTCAAGCTTCAGAAGAGAACTGTAATGTAGCTAATGTCTTGATTTCAGTTCTCAAAGTCATGAGCAAAGGGCCCATCTAGCCTTGTCTGGACTTCTGACCCATGGGCATTGTGACATATGTGTATGTTGATTTAAGCACCTACATTTGTGCTAATTCGTTGTGCAGCAATAGGAAATGAACACCCTTGGAACACATTGCCTTCCAGTGAGACTTAGGAATCATCTGTGTGATCTCTTAGTTACAAACCTAGGAAATTTCTGACGTGTTACAATTTTTCAAGAGTGAGAAATACCTCTCTTTGGGATACATTATGTTCCAAAGAATAAACTTTAACAAAATACTAACTTCTCTTCAGAAAGTGTATAGCCTACTAGAGATAAAACAATAAATAGATAGATAGAATTGGTTCCAGAGCTCAACTGAATTTTAGAGTATAACAAAAGATAATTGATACATGAGATAAAAAATAAAATATTGAAAATACTCTTGAAATCCTCGTCGAGGACTTTGGCTTTCCCAGGAGGAAGGAAAGAAATGACTCTTTGAATAAAAAAAAGATGCTAAAAGAACAGAAAACAGACTTAAAGCTATGAAATATGCAGCCTTATGGTAAACTAAAGATAAGAGAATATTTGGATTTGGTACTATAGGTAAGTAGGAAATGATTATTACATTTATACTGCTGAGATTCTGAATAAATATGTATCTCTGACCTTTGGATTTTTTTTACCCCAGACAATACAAGCATTATAAGGAAAAATACAAGGTATCCAATGACTAATCTCTCTATTAGATTTTCATTGCATTGATTTTGGTGCTTTTTTGTTTCTGGTTTTAGAGGGAAGGATGTAAGTAGATGTTAGCAGGGTTCGGTCTGAATATTTGGTTCAGTCCAAATATGTTGGAAAACCAGCATAATTTATGCCCAGAGATATGATTACTCCTTAGACTTTCAACTTCCATTAAGAATACAAGTAAATCAATGTTTAAATTATCTATGACCTGATTATGAGAGTCCTCAGGAAGGTTCAGGAGTAGGCCATCAGGAGAGTATCTGTTTTACAGTAAATCCCCTACACCACCCTATTTAGTTAGTGGATGTGATGTCACAAAGGAGGGAAGAATGTTTCTCAGTTAAAGGTCTGATGGTAACAGTTGGGCTGGGACATACAAAATGTTTGATGGTTATTACAGGTACCCAGCGTATGATAGTTGCTGGCTCCCAGGGAGAAGTTGAGTAAGTGTTAGGATAGATGCCAGGTGTCATAGGGCATATCAATCAAAAACTTTCAAGATTTCCTTAACTATTTAGAGAAATTGGACCCTATGAGGTAAAAGAAAACTGGTCACTTGATTTCCCCTTGGAGAAACTTCATTAATTCCCGCCCCCCCCCCTTTATTTTTGCCCCTGTTATTTCTGAGCTAACAGAGTACAGTTATTTATCTAATACTCTTTCTGTTCAAAGTACATATAATTGATGAATTAAAAAAGAGTCTGCAAGAAAGATTTTTAAGGACAGCCTTCTGCCTTTGCTAAGTAGGATTTAATAGTTTCACTGTCAATTCTAGCTTTACTCTTTTCCTACATGAAATTTCACATTTATTCTCCACTCTGTGCTGCTCAGCCGAACAGATCTCTCACATCTTTCCTAAATATATTCCACTTTTATTTTTACTCAAATCTTGTTAGTGTGGTGGTCAGGAGCTAGAGAGGTGGGGGTCATTCTCGAAAGTTCTGGTTAAGCTGCAATTCTAGTTAGGTACTATATAAACACAAGTCCCAGATGTGAGGCCTTCACAAAGGTCCATGCCCCTCCTCCAGAGCTAATGTTGGGCTGAGTATGTGTTTTGCCCTTGGGTAAGGGCCTTATTCTCTCACAACTGCATTGGGTTCCCACCTGTACCCTCAGGCAACAGGTTTTGCATATTAAGGCTTTGCTTCCAGAAGGAAACAGAGAAGATGAGACTAGGTGACCATTAGTCAGTGCATGCTTTTTCACTCCCCAGACAGCACCATCAGGGAAGCTTTCTTAAGAAAAAAGAAAAATATGTATATCTCATCTCCAATCATCTCTGTATGTATCTGTTGGGGTGTGTGGAGGAAAAGCTTATAAAGGCGTGTGAACATATTTGTCCCATGTGGCTTACAGCTTTCATGCTCACCCGCACCCGGATGTTAGCAGTTAAAATCTTCTAGCTGATCCTTTTTACCAGCTTACGCTCCGTTCAATATTTTATGTCTCAAGTAAGCAAATTCCTGGATCTTGTTTCTCCCTGAGAGTGCTTCCAACATTCCTGATTTTATTTTAATTTTTTTTCCCTTTGCAGCTTTCATTATCTGATGGGAACATTGTGAACTTGCAGTTTTTCAAGGTGTTTTTCTTATTGTAAAGTAAGAGGGAACACTATCCAATTCTCCACATTTCTGATATGACATCAGAACCCAGGAGCTGTTTTTGTATGCAGTTTTCCTACCATTTTGGTTGAAGTAAATCTAAAGTGTTTTTCAATACTGTGTCTTTTTTTTAAGTTTACTTATTTATTTTGAGAGAGAGAGGGAAGGAGAGAGAGCATGAGTAATGGCAAAGGGGCAGACAGAGAATCCCAAGTAGGCTCCATGAGCCTGATGCAAGGCTCCATCACACGAACCATGAGATCATGACCTGAGCAGAAAACAAGAGCCAAAGGCTTAACAGACTGAGCCATCCAGGCACCCCTCCAACCCTGTGTCTTAAACAAAGCCATTTTCTCTGGAAATTCCTTGACCACCAGCTGTGTAAGAGAGTTGGGTGATGTAATAAATCATAGAGTTAATTAGAAAATAAAGCTAAATGCTAAGCTCCTATTTCCATTTTTGCATAATTATTGTAATCAGTTTTTATGAACAAAATGCTTATAAGTCAAAACAATAACTCGTGTGTCTTTTATTATATGACTCACAACACTAATTTCAAAAGCAATTGCTTTGTTTAGATGGAACTAGCAATAATAATTTTATGCTTTAATTCTGTGGTTCATGTTTGGTTGTGGATAATTTGTCAACAGTGGTCCTATTATGAGAATATCTGGCCATATAATAAATCAACTTTTAAAATTAATAGCACTATAAAACTAAGAGTTTGACTAAGATCCTAACCTCAATAATATATATTCATATCAGAAAGGAAAATGCCATTCCAGGTTAAAAATCATAGGCAAGGCACTGAAAGCTCTTCCCACTGATCCTACCAGTGAATTTATATACATCTGTATCCATATATAAATATCTACAAACCTGTAAGTCAATCTCTGGTTTATTTGGTGGTGTTGGGTGGGGAGGTTATTCTCAGGTTAAACACATAGTAATCCAAATAGGTTTATATTTCCTTTTTCTTAAATAATTCAAAGTCTAAGAAGTAGTCCTCAAAGGAACTAAATTCTGCCATTTTACTTCTCAAACTTGACCAGCCCACAATTTATATAAAAAGTCAAAGGGAAACATAAATGTGTGTGTGTGTGGGTGTGTGTGAGGGAGATCATCTATCTCAAATTATCAAATCTTGTCCAATGTTGGTTTGTGAAGCTAAGGGATATTTATGAGGCCAAATATCATTTTAGTTAATACTGTTATGATATTAAATGATATGGTTTATACAAAGTTCCTTCTTTGTTATAATATACAGCCCAGAATAACACTGAGTATAGTGAGAAGTATAGTTTATTTAAAATGTGTATCTTGGGGCACCTGGGTGGCTCAGTCAGTTAAACGTCTGACTTCAGCTCAGGTCATGATCTCACAGTTTGTGGGTTCGAGCCCTGCGTCAGGCTCTGTGCTGACAGCTCAGAGCCTGGAGCCTGCTTCGGATTCTGTGTCTCCCTCTCTCTCTGCCCCTCCCCCGCTCATGCTCTGTCTCTCTCTGCCTCAGAAATAAACATTAAAAAAAAATTTTAACGTGCATCTTGTGTTACCAACTTAGTTGAAACAAATCCTCACTTATTTAAAAAAAATTATTTTTAACGTTTATTTTTGAGACAGGGAGAGACAGAGCATGAACAGGGGAGGGTCAGAGAGAGGGAGACACAGAATCTGAAACAGGCTCCAGGCTCTGAGCTGTCAGCACAGAGCCCGATGCGGGGCTCGAACTCACGGACTGCGAGATCATGACCTGAGCCAAAGTCGGCCGCTTAACTGACTGAGCCACCCAGGCACCCCTACAAATCCTCATTTAAATTCTAGATAAAATGTGCTTGTGTTAAATTATTTTTGCGTTAAAAATTCACAGTGTGTATCCTACAGGAAGACGAAACTTCAGAGGAATACAGTTTTTTTTTGTCACAATTCAATTAATGCATCAGTGCTCAGTTATCATTATCCTAATAAATAAAAACACACACACACAAAAAAACAAAAGACAATTGTCTTCCTGTAACTGGAAGTCATCCTCAGTATTGAAAATATTCAAATCCTTCAAAAAATAAAAGCATAAATGTCCAGAATGGTCACAAGCAGAATGACGAGGCCTACAATGAGCGGTGCATCTCTTATTCAGTAGCAACTCCAACAATTCACTTCCATGACCCAATTTTACATTCTATCTATTTCCATCTCTTCCTCCCAATTGATTTGCACCTGCTAACTCTTAAGTTTATTATTTAGCAGGGTCATTTCTCACAGATCAACTCAGATTTCACTTTATGGAGAAATAAGATTGTACAGCAACAATTAATATTCAGAATTTTTTTTTTTTTTTTACTTTCAAACCATATTTGAGCATTAGAGAGCCTCTCAACTGGGGAAGGAAAGAGATGGAGTTAAACTGAGAAGAGGTGTTGCACATAGCAGTAATAAAAGGATCTGGCCTGGCCTAAATCTCCCTGGCAGGAGAAATGCTTGGTTACTAACAGGGAACTGTAAAGTCCCGAGTACATTCATTGCTGAGGATCAATCAAAATACTGAGGCCAAGACACTGCTCTTATAGACTCTAATTGGCCAAAGATCATCCTGTTTTGTTTGTTGGGGCAGCCATATATGAATTCTTCTTCTGTTTTATCTTAAAGTGTAGGTTTTCTAAGAACAACATTTTTGCGTATTGACCATGGATCATTTAAAGTAATAACTTTCACTTCCTTCCTATATTGACAGCTCCACATGGACAGCTGAAATAATAAAGCTCACAGCTCCTAGGTAACAGAGAACAGGGCCTTCACCCTGTACATAAGTATGAAAAAGCATAAGCTCCAACATGACTTGATGGCACTAACCTGACTCAGTATCTTGGCAATTATTTTACACACATATTTACATGTGCACATATGTACATATGTGATCATGTATTTTGAAATAGCAAAAATATTTTGGTCCCTGTAATAGAAGGTCTCAGCAGATATTTCGTGAGCATAAGTAATTAACCAAAATTTTGCTACCATGAAAACTGTAGTAGTCATCACAGGGAATAGTTTTTCATCTGCAGTGATAAGAGACAAATTTGTAAAAGTTAAAGATTTTTATAATGAAGTTGAATAATTATAAATGTAAATGTGAAAGAGTAGCATTTATTGAAAGTTTATAATCTATTTTTTACTTTCCTTACCTTTAATTTACTTATTGCAGTAGTTCAATAGTTTGCAAAGTATTGCAGAGTAATAACATCATCTAGAATGATTTTAATGTGTGAGCAAAGATAAAGAAACTTTTGAGTTATATAATGAGCTTACAAAATATGGAGAGAAATGTAAAACATTTAAGCTTTATTATTTTATGTCTGTCACCATTAGTGTTTATTTACAAAGTCTAATTCAAATGAGTTCTATGTCACAGGTATGCTTTCTAATCTATAGGTCTTTTCAATGAAGAATCATTTCTTAAATACATTTGAATAAACTGAATTTTATCATATGTCAAGAAAATACAGCCTTATTATTAACCTAAAACATTTATTTTAAATTAAGTTTTAGAAAGTCTTCTATAGTTTCTCTAAATGAGCATCCTATTATTTCAATTACTTATTGAAATAATACTTTTTATTTCAATATTTGCTTATTAATATTGTGATAACATATCATCATATAAATATACACTATTCTCTAAAAAAAATGCCTCTCAACCAGAAATAGCTGTTAGTTCAGGAATGGTATGATTTCCTAAATAACACCATTTATTTTTTTGAAGAACATATTCACAATATTTACTAGGTAAATACTAAAAGAGCCCAAATGGTTGTAGTTATGTGGGGCAGGACAGTGAATGAGAAAAATAAGTTACTTACAGAGAGAACAAACTTGTAGAAAATAAATGAATAAAAAGATAATTTAAGTGGAAATAAATGCTATAAAAAATAATACCCTTAATTAAATATTTGATATAACATGTCCCAGAACTGAGTATTTGTACTAGTTAAAATTGAGTGCCCAGTAAAGCCCACTATTACATTTGAGCCATTACCTGAATGCAATACTGTAATGCTGTAATGCAAAGATCTTCATGAAGAACTTTTGGGACAAGAGGAAAAACATGTAATATGACACTGTGTTGGAAATAACATATTCTGAAAACAGAAAAAAAGGTGATTTGACTAGAGTATAGTGAACAGGAGGACAGATACAAAGTAAGCCTCGAAATAAGCAGAAGCCAGATTTGGTAGGAACTGGTAGGCCATGGTAAAAGGAATTACTTTGATTGTAAGTAACATTGGAGGTTTTATCCTGTTTCTTTTAGGAAGGAGTGTGAAATTACTTCATTTATATTTTTAGAAGCTCTATCATTTTTATGATATATTTTCCCCTCACTCTGTCATTATTCATTATTCTGGAAAGACTAGATAACACTGTTGTTACATGAGAGTGGATAGACCAGTTAAAAAGCTATTATAATGTTCTAGGTGATAATGTTACACTACATACTATTTGTAACGATAGTGAGAAGCAATGGAATTTAGAGTCTACTGAAAGTAAAATTAACTGAATTTGCTGATGGGTCTTATGTTGGGGTCGAGAGAAAGAGAACCAGAAATATCTTTTAAGTTTGGGATATTAGACGGTGCCATTGTCTGAAAAGTGATCAAGAGAAGAAACAATTGGCAGGGATGGGGAAGGTAGTTAACAGTTGTGTTTCTGGACTTGTTAGCTTTTTTTTTTTTTTTTTTTTTTTTTTTTTTTTAAGACCAACCTATATCTAAGAGGATATGTCAAGGAGCCTGACAAAATATGATTCCAGATCTCAGTTGGGAGATCAGGCCCAAAATCATAAATTTGAAAGTCTTGGTCTTGAGGACTAGATGACATCGCACAAAGACTACGTGGTTAGCCGAGAAGGTGTCTCATTAGGAATCTTGGGGAATTCCAATATGAAGAAATCAAATAATAGAAGAGGGAAATACAGCAAGAGATGGAGAAGAAGGGAAATCAGCTAAGTCTTGTGTCACTAGAATTAAAGATGTTTCAACCACAGGAATCTACCCCCAAAACCAAGAGCACACTTTACATGCTGTATGTTAGCCAATTTGACAATAAATTATATTAAAAAAAAAAAAAAAAAAAGATGCTTCAAGAGGAGATCTGGGGACTATATCAAATTTTTCTGAGAAAGTGAGTAATATCAAGATAAGGCGGCATCCACTCTATTAGAATGACAGGAATTTAAGCCAATTACAAAGGGTTGTGAGCAGACTAGAAGTGAAAGAGGTAAAAAGGAAAAGCATTTTACTCTACATCTTTGATGAGTTTATCAATTTTCATTATACCCATTTTCAGACTTTTTTTTTTTATTAAACCAGAAATAAATAACAAATGTTGGTCTATTCTTACATTAATATACTCCACAACTCCATTTCTCTATCCTTTTAATTTTTTTCAATATCAGTATATGTACTTTTGATTAACTATCAGAGTTCCACATACAATGCCAGATTGGGGTTTGGTGTTTTGTACCACATGTGATTGAATTTTTTTGATGCAGAAGCAATTGTCATGCCGTTTTTGGTTGAATGGCTCACTCTGGCCAGAATCTCTTGGATGTGATCTACAGTCACACGTCTTCTGTTGGGTCACATTGTATTGCTCAGCTCCTTCGATCAATATGGAGCATTTTAAAAATTATTTTTACCAAAATGCAGTGTTTTGCAGTTATTCAAACTCATCTGCCACTTTGTTGCCCACTCATACTCTTTTTCTATGATCTTTCCCATTGAATTGACATTTTGCTGCAGAAGAAGCCTGAACACTCAGTGAAAACTTTTAGACAGCACTGTGTACTACCAATAAACACTTTGGAGACACTGGAGTCTCTTCTTTTGTCACTGTGTAGCAAGGAAGTAGTTGTCCTCGTAGCTAACCAGCAAAGTTCTGTTAAATCCTAAATTCCTTGACAAAGTTAAAGATACAGGAGAAAGAGTTATGGAAGTACTTTGAACATAAAAACCGTGTGATTTGTTCCAGTTTACACGGTAAAAAAAAGTGAACTTATGGTTTGCACTATAATGTGTTTTTTTAAACATCAATTATGACTTTATTTTATAATTCCCAAGGAACAATTTTTAACAATTCTCTTTTATCTCTAGGTGCTCTCTTTTGCTGCTGCCTGTTGGCTTTTTTTTTTTTTTATTGGTCCCTTTACTGAGGGGTCCTCCTTTTCCTTCATTTTTTTTTTTTTCTTTTAGAGAGAGAGCATGCAAGGAGCAGGGTACAGGGGCAGACGGAGAGAGAGAGAGCATATCTTGAGCTCTTACGCAAACTCCATGCTCAGTGGTGAGCCCAACACCGGGCTCGATCCCACGATCCTGATCCTTGATTTTAAGCCAACATCAAGAGTCAGATACTCAACTGAATGAGCCACCAAGGCACCCCTTCATTTCTTTATTACCTCTTGGTTACTTAGAGCCAAGGCCTAGCATGATACTCTTAATATGGTTGTGTGACATTTTTAGTTGCCTCTTAATTTTCCTAAAAAAAAGTCCCAAACATTTTATGACTTAAACAAATTACAAAATTAGATTAGTAAATAAAAAGCCATTTGTTTCCCCCAAAAGATAGTTACTCATCCACTGAATGGAAGCTAATCCATGTCTGATACACATTGAATTCATTCAGTGTTTATTGACCATGTACTATGTATCACGAATTCTGTCACGTGGTAGAGACATAATGGTAAGGACAAACTCTCACTGACCTAACAGCTAGCTCTAACTAGGCTAAAGGAAGCAGACTTTAATCAAAACATCACAATGTTTTTATTGGTTAATGCCAATTTTGTGTGTTACAAAATGCTGTGTTAATCCCTGTTGATTCTATTCAGCGCTGATATAAGCTTGCCATTTACAACAGTTTTATTAATTAACATCTTTACTAAGAGCAGTTAGATGGGCCTTGAGGTTGTTCATAATTTCAGCACACTATTAAGGAAAGGTTTTTTTTTTTTTTCTAATTTTTTAGATATCTCAACACATTTAAAAGTAAATATTTACTTCTGGTATATAAAGTAATATCCAAAGAAACTCAATTATTTAGTTTAAAGACTATATTCAGAACAATGTCCTAGCTGACTATTAAAATCAACAGCCCTCATGGGGCGCCTGGGTGGCTCAGTCGGTTAAGCGGCCGATTTCCGCTCAGGTCAGAATCTCGCAGTCCGTGAGTTCAAGCCCTGCCTCGGGCTCTGTGCTGACAGCTCAGAGCCTGGAGCCTGTTTCAGATTCTGTGTCTCCCTCTCTCTCTGACCCTCCCCCGTTCATGCTCTGTCTCTCTCTGTCTCAAAAATAAATAAACATTAAAAATTTTTTTTAAATAAAATAAAATGAAATCAACAGCCCTCAGTAGTTATGATATACTTGATATATAAAGGAAGTTGCTTGCTCTGAATTCTGTTTGAAAAGGATTTATTGAAAACAGCAAACTCTCCTCAAAAGCTAAAACATACTAGCTATCTCAAACTGTCTCATGATGATGTTTGATGCTGCCCAATAACCTTCTGTAATATTTACAGAATATTGCAGAGAATAACGAAAGTTCTAACATTACTTGGTTCGAACATGACAAATACTTTGTGACAAAATTTTACCAAAAAAGCCTGGGGCATCTGGTGGCTCAGTAAATTGAGTGTCCTACTCTTGATTTCAACCCTCTTAGATAAATTTTTTAAAAAGAAAAAAAGTGTGGTTACCTAATCCAGTTTTAGCTCTAATTTTTATAATTCAGATGAAACCCAGTAAGATAAGGCTCTAAACTTTTAACTGTATCTAATTTAAGATAGAATCTGAAGACTGCTTTAGATTGTCTTCCTCTCTCTCTGTCTTTCCTCTGCTCACATTCTGTCTCTCTCTCTTTCAAAAATAAACATTAAAAAAATTAAAAAATAAAAATAATTTCCCAAATCTTTTTGGTAATCTGAAAACTTAAAGTTATAGTAAATTAAGTTAAATGATGAACAAAACTTTTGAATTCAAGTTTATCTAGTTTTGGTGTCTTATTACAAAGAAAATAAAGATATTTCATTTATCAGTAAGCATGTCTTGTGCCACATGGATACATTTACCATGAGAAAAAATATACTTCTAGAAATTATGAAATGCATTCATAAACCTGCAAATCCATAGAATTCTAGTGTAACAGCAGTCCAAATTGCTTACTTCTTATTTTTCAATAGAAATTAAAGTTTCTAAGCATTAAGAATTCTAATCAATCCATGTAATTAAAATTACTAGGAATAGCAAGGCTAAAAGAAAGCTGTATATGAAAGTAGGTAAGGAAATTAAATTGTGTTTTTTGGATAAAGAAAAGTATTAAGGACATATTTTTGTTAAGGGAAAAAGACTAATTTGGCCTAATGAAGGATAACTATTTTGCTTTTTGTTTTTCTGCAGAGTGAGAAAGAGGAAAAATACAGGAAAAACCTGAATGATTATTTTAAGAAGTTGTAGATTTGTGGGAAAGGAATCTTGGAAAAGGAATTTCATGTATGGTCAAGCTGACTAGGATTGAAATGGGTTTATTTGAGTGTTTAAATAATGAGTCAATATTGAAAGTACACTTATGTGAAATTAGAATTTGTTTTCTCTCTGTTAAAAGGACAATGTTTTCTTGGACTATCTTGATGTGATTGTTGTAAGAGGTATAAAAAGTTGTTCTTTACTTTTTGGGTAATCTGCCTGGAAAGCAAAGATTTTAGGTTTTAGCAAAATAATTTCCTATGCTTCCTGTTGTCTTTATCAGGTCTTTGATTACTCGGGAAAACTGAGTTTTCTCAGTATTAAAAGAACTAAGTTTTGTTCACACTCATGTAACTTTCCATTTGCCTTTAAAATCTTCTATTGTCACTTTGGTTACATAGATAAGTATTATTTCATAATGATCTGTGATTCAATTTAGTCAAATGTTCAAACCTTTTGATGTTTTGACAACTACCCAAAATCAATTTCTAAATGGGGTCTTTTTGACCTCAAACTAACTTTGAGATTTCCCAAATGATCCCTGGAAAATTACAAAGAATTTGTCTCTCCACCTTGTAAAAGAGAAGTGTTAAAATTAATTAGGTTTATTTAATATATTTAATTACATGGGAAACATTGTCAATAAGAAGTAGTCTTAAACCTCAAGTTATATGTATATGCAAATACATTACTAATGTAGGTATCGCAGAAATTGTTTGAAGTTCATAGAGATTTATCAATACTTGTATGGTCCAATTGTTATAAATATGCTACAGAAATAATGGCATTTCCTTACCAAATAAACTATCATCAGATCTTTAATCATGGCCATTTGTCATTTGTAGATAGTTATTGTTTTTATTGTTTTTGCAAAAGTGCTTCATATTTAGAGAGATTTATGAGAAGGATTCTGACAAGTACTCTAGAATATAGATTTCTGATAACTGTAAGATCATGCCACTGAAATGGGCGAGAATCTCGAGAACAAATGGAAAACCAGAATTCAGGTGGAATAAGAATTAATAACATGGGACTTAATAAACTGGTAAGCATGATTATAGATTTTCTTACAACTTTTTCCTTGAGGGGCACTTGGATGGCTCAGTTGGTTAAGCATCTGACTCTTGATTTTGGCTCAGGTTATGATCTCACAGTCATTGAGATCAAGCCCTGTGTTGAGACCGTGCTAAGTGTGGAGCCTGTTTAGGATTCCCTCTCTCCTTCTCTCTCTGCCCTTCTCCTGCTCTCTCTCTCTCTCTCACTCTCTCTCATAATAAGTAAATAAATGTTAAACAAAACAAAACAAAACAAAAAAACATAAAGGCTAACTTACCAAATTGCTGCAAGTCATAGTCGGCTTAAGAGAAAAAGGTTTCCTTAAATTTGGAAAAAACAATACATTAAGGAACGAGCAATGTTTCAAGGAAAAAGTTGTGTTTTTTAAATTTTTTTTAATTTTTATTTATTTTTGAGACAGACAGACAGCATAAGTGGGGGAGGGTCAGAGAGCAAGGGAGACACAGAATCAGAAGCAGGCTCCAGGCTCTGAGGTATCCAAAGTATACTTTGGAAATAGAATTGAAACATTTACTTTTTCTCCCTATCTGATCCCTCCAGAATTTAGAAACTTATTGATTTGTCTTATTTTCATGACAATATTATTATTTGCATAAGTTCAACAAGAATTTTCTCTACTTATAACAGGACACAATTGGAAACCAAGGCTTTAACTGGAATGTCATATTTGGGGATGTGCAAAAAATGAGATATAACCATACAGTTTTAAAAAGATACAGATGACTTTATGGAGTTAATAAAACCTCTTGGAAAAAAACAGACTGGTACCTTGTTTATAGGGTTCCTGGCAGCCTCATCAGGTGAGTTACTTCTTGGTAGGCCCAGGAACCTCAGGGCATCTTGAGGACCTCAAGATGAAAGGAATTAACCCCAAATTGTAGACATTACAGGTGAAGTCTGATAGCAAGTCTTTGGCTTGGCTTCTTAGTCTGGAGAGGCTTTAAAAGTCCAATCTAAAATTCCTTATGAGAAGCTCCAGCAAAGCAGATTTAAAAAGAACCTATATGGTCAATAAGTATTCTTGCTGCATTTATATAAATTATCAGACCAAGTTTAATGAGACTAGACTTTTTTTTTGTAAAATTAGGGTTTTTTTTTTTGTTGTTGTTGTTTTGTAATTATATTTGCTAGAAATGAGGTCTGGATGCTGAATTCTTTCAGTTACCTCAAATATCTGGCTATGAGTCTCTAAACCACACTTTTGATTTTCTCCCAGCTTTCTGATTTGGGATCTTTACTTACAAAGACTGTCTTGAACCTTCTTAGAAGGGGCCATCCCAGGCCCTTCACACTATCCAGATAGCAGCCAAATTACAGGGACTGGAACCTTGGATTCACATCTCCCGATTAACAAGGGTCCTCCAGAGTCCTGGAACTTCACACCAGCTAGAGACCAAAAATTAAAATTGACCCTAGGTTCTTTCCCAGAAGCAGATGGCATCTTGAGGTGAATGACTCTCCAAAGATCATGGATCAAGATCTTCATCTCCAATATTAAATCTTTACTCCTTTTGTCTTTTTACTACGTGTTTTTTCTCTCTGTTAATGCACAGGAAGACAATGCTCCTTAACTCTGGTAACTATCGTTGAATCTACTTTAAAGGCTCTGGCTGCACAACAAAAGTCCTAGCTTTTCTTGCTAAGGTAGCTTTAGATAACAGAATTGCCTTAGATTACTTACTGGCTGAAGGAGGAATCTGTGTTATAACAAATACCTCCTGTGGTGCCTGGAACAACACCTCCAGTAGTCTAACAAATGAAAGAAATTAACAAAGTCAGTTGGCCAAAACAGGTTGGTACTCCTTCCGGTATATTCTTTGATTTATTTGATATCCGCCGGTTTAGTTCATGGGAGCTCTGACTAGGAGTATCCTAAAGTTTCCTAGTGTTATCCTCCTAATAGTCATTATTGTAGTCATTCTGGTGTGCTAAGACTCAAGGATCTTTTTTAAATTTTTTTTTTTTCCCAACGTTTTTTATTTATTTTTGGGACAGAGAGAGACAGAGCATGAACGGGGGAGGGGCAGAGAGAGAGGGAGACACAGAATCGGAAACAGGCTCCAGGCTCCGAGCCATCAGCCCAGAGCCTGACGCGGGCCTCGAACTCACAGACCGGGAGATCGTGACCTGGCTGAAGTCGGACGCTTAACCGACTGCGCCACCCAGGCGCCCCAAGACTCAAGGATCTTAAATGCATGTTTACAGACATCAGCAGTACCACAGATGGTCTCGTTGTGCTTGGGAGAAACAGAAAAAAAGATAAAGAGCAAGATGGACAGCAAGACCGTTTTCTCCCATGATGAAACAAGAATAACTCAAACCTGATGGTGACCAAGCGTAGTGCTTATACCACTATGAATTTAATTATTAAATTAATTGAACAAGAAGACCATTAGACTGAGGTATCTCAAATACTATGGTGGTCAGTATAGACAAACTGACATCTAAGACTGTAAATATCTCAAGGTTAAAAAATCAAAACCTAAGGACAACCAATCACAAACAGCTAACTGGTCTTTGAGCTATAGCCAATCAGATAATTCTTTGCATTTGCCCCTTCTCCCCATAGAGGTCATCCCCCTTGCTCTTCTTGGTGGAGCACTCCTAACCACTCCTGGTTTCATGCTCCCCAACTAGAATTTATTTGCACTCAAGTTCTTAAAAACAAACAAACAAACAAAAAAACTCTTCAAATTTTTAATATGCCCCAGTTTATCTTTTAATGCAGCTTTATATATAATAGCCATAAACTGGAATCAACCCAGATGTCCTTCTTCAGCAAAATGGTTAAAAAAAAGCTCTGGTCCATACGTTTCAGAGAAGCCCATTCAGCAATAAAAAGTGTAAATACAATCACTTGAATGACTCTTCAGGGAATTATGCTGAGTGAAAAAAAGCCAATCTACAAAATATACATACTGTATGACACCATTTAAATAACATTTTTGAAATACTCGGGGAACAGTGGGATAGGGTGGAAGAGAAGTGGGTGTGCTTATAAAAGGGCAACATGAAAGACTTTGTGAGGCTGGAGCTGTTAAGTGTCTTAACATGAGCCTACACACGTGATAAAATTGTAGTAAACTAAATCCCCCCCCCCCCCCCCACACACACGTACACACACATGCACACACACAGATGGGTACAAGCAAAACTGGAGAAAATTGAAAAAAATGGGTGGTTGTATCAGTGTTAATATCCTGGTTGTGCGATAATACTGCAGTTCAGCAAACTGTTACCATGGGAGGGGACAGTAAGAAAGATTAAAAAATAATAAAGAAATATTTGTTATTCAAAGTTTACAAAAGGGGTGCCTGTATGGTTCAGTCAGTTAAGTGACCCACTGACTCTTGATTTTGGCTCAGGTCATGATCTCATGATTTATGATTTTGAACACTGCTTCAAGCCTGCGTGGGATTCTCTTCTCCGTCTCTCTATGCCCCTCCCCACTCTCTTTCAAAATAAACAAATAAATATTTAAAAAATAACATTTACAAAGCTAATTATTTGTTAATAAAATATAATCTCCATAATTTTTTTTTGTAAATTATAGGATTCACATTTACTTTAAAAATTTTTTTAATGTTTATTTCTTTTTGAGAGAGAGAGAGGGAGAGAGACAGAGCACGAGCAGGGAAGGGGCAGAGAGAGAGGGAGACACAGAATCCAAAGCAGGCTCCAGGCTCTGAGCTGTCAGCACAGAGCCCAATGCGGGGCTCAAACCCACCAATTGTGAGATCATGCCCTGAGCCAAAGTTGGACGCTTAACTGACTACAACACCCAGATGCCCTAGCATTCACATTTCTGAAGCTTATTAGAATTTAAATGAATATTTATTAATGTGTAAAGTTACCCTAAGGCTTTTAGCAAACATTGTTTCACTCTCAGCAAATTTTCTGCAAATGGACTTCCATGTGAATTTATATAGGAAATCACTCAAATATCAGAGGGCAAAATAGCTAGTAATAGAAAATTTTAATGCCCTTTACCTGTACTTTTATATTACCTATTTTTATTCACATATATTGTGAGAAATGTACCTTATGCAGTGATAAATAATTTTTGGTTACAAGATGACCAATAATGTTAACACAATTCAATGTCTTATTGAACTACTTACTATCTGTTAAATTTGTGGGTTTTATAGCCTAACATCTCATACCACAAAATATTTTATTCATAAGCCATGTGATCACTGTTTCACCAAGATTATTTAAAATAGAGTATTTATAAATATTTCTTTATTTTTAAACAAAAACTTTTGAAAGATAATAATTCCAATCAAATGATTTGACGTTAGCAAATTTCCTCACTTTGAAGAAATGTCCAAGGTAACATACTTCCAACTACAATATTTAATATTGAACAGTGTTGGTGTTCAATGACATTAATTCTGTGATGACTTTTTGTTTATTTCTCAATTTGTTTTTTTATAGACTTTCACAGGAACAAGGGAAGTGGTTGAATGTGGTTGTTTCAACTCTTCAATGAGGTTTTGTCTCAATAAATGCATTGATATCAAAGCCATGCAACTGAAGGAAAGCACTGAAAGATTACCAAGCAAAATATTTGATAATCTAACCAAAATAAAGAGCAATTTTGGATAGAAAAAATAATGTTTCAATTATGATATTCAATATTGCTTTGTAGAGTTATGTTATGTAATAATAGCAACTGCAGTGTTTTTAGTAAGAATGTGCTTGAATTAAAATTATAGAATATAAACAATATATCAGATAAAAACAGGAAATTGCATTTTATAAAAAGAACACTAATAACTGGATAAAATATAAAAAATATTAAAAATGTTTTGTTTTTTGAAAACGACATAATTTCAGAATAAGACCCACAAAATTCACACACGCAAATAGCAAACCAACCAATGAATGAGTTATAATTTTAAAAAGTAATTTCTCTTGAGTTCTTGAATTCTAAAGAATAGATGAAACTGTTAAGAAACAAAAATTAAAAACCCATCAGATTCCTTTAGCCTTTCATCACTATGTGTTAGGCTTGAAGTGAGATGTATATTCTGTGTTCTAATAGGAAAAAAAAGTCATCAGAAATCCACAGAATAAAACACACTATATTTAGCAAGCTTCCAAATACACAGTGAGTGTTCATTAAATGCTACATAATAATTACCACGACAATGATCATGCTATTGAATAATAACTCTGCCTGATACAAGCTTATAGGATACATTTAAATGCTAATTTAAAAGCATTTAAATTTGAAAGTAGAAACTTCCTGTTTTGGAATGAAATATTGCCTTAGCAGTTGCTCATTAGTGGAAATTTAATGAAGAGAATAGTCTTAGGCTATGATTAAATCTTTGTTTTGTACTAAGCAGAGTTTACTGTTACTACCAAAACACTGTTACATAATAGAAACACTTTTTAGAAATTATCTTAACTTCCAAATGCCTGTAAACTTGCAAAGCTCTCAGTGTTTGTCTTTATGGTTTATCAAGAATGTGAGATAACTTTCAAATATAGACATACATAAAGATATTAACAACATTTGTATTCTTGGTTTAAAGATTAAGCAACTATGTACGCATCCTCATTTTTTGGATTTGTTTTTCCCTGCTATTTTATACCACTTAGATCTAGTGACTATAAATTGTTCTGCTAATGTGACTGAGGTCGCTGTCTCTATCCATGTGTATATGAGGCACTTATGAGAAAGGGTAAAATAATGGTAAACCTGAGTAGCACCATGAGGTTTGATAAATTTTTTTCCTTTCTTTATAGCATCTTGATGAAAATTTACTATTGTTATATAATAATTATGACAGTTCACAAATTTATTTGGCTAATTTCATGCTGAGTTATTTCAAATTCTATGACCTTTCCCAAAATGTCATATCATCCCCTTTCTGGGAAGTTGATGTGGTGACTGTGCAGTATACTAAATGTAAAAGGAGCACATTTATTTATTTTCATTTAATACATCCTTGTATGTGTAAAATAGCAACAATTCAACTGAGTAAATTTGAAGATCAAGTTGGCTTTATTGAATGATTAATGACTCAGGCAGCATTCCATCCAAGATGTAGAAATGAGGTCCAAAGAGCTACAGAAAAGGAAAAGTTTAAAGTCTGGAAAAGGAAATCATAAATGCAAAAGAGAAAAAAAAAAATTCAGGTTTAGGCAACCTACCTAGGGGGACAGAAGGAGACTAGGTGGCAGATTACCTCATTAGTGCTAACCAGAAAATTCCAGACTGACCAGTTAAGACTACTTCCTGGAGAAGATTGTAACTGTGATTAGGTTAGGTATTAGGTCATCATGGGCTTAGCATAGGTGACTCCATTTGGGGCATGTTATTTCTGTTTTTAAAATTTCCCCCTTTTGATCAAACTCACAGCTTAATTGAAAGATGTAATCAAAATTCGAGGCATTAACACCACTCTCAGTTACCATCTTGCAGTTCTCATAGTTCTGTTGTTCCTTTATGTGGTATCTATAGGTTATGCTGTTTTTACTTAACCCCCGTGATATTCACAGGTCATGGCTTCAAGTTCACAATCTTTAAGTTGGTCATTCTCTTTGCTTTTCTAATGTTGTAGTCCTAAGGAAATAATTTACTTGGTGGTTAGGGGCTGCAAACATGAATTCAAAGCTTTTGAGAGAATACAATGCCCCAGGGCATTATTATGATTATAATAAGCAGGATAATTCCCAGTGTTTAGTGGACACTTTGGAGCCATGGTCTCCAAAACCCAAACCAACCAAAATCAAATAAGTCAAAGAAAGACCCCTGTTGAAGGAATAGCATTAAATATATATAATTTAAATATATATATTATAAATATTTATATATTTATAATATATATATTTAAGAGAGAGAGAGCACAAGCATGGGCAAGGGCCAAAGAGAAGGGGGGCAGGCTGGGGGGGGGGGGGGGCGCGGGGAGAGAGAATCCCAAGCAGGTTCTGCACTGACTGAAATCAAGAGTCAGATGCTTAACCAACTGAAGGAATCAACTTCTTAAGCCAAATGGCATGCTTAGTGATGTTTTGTAATTGAGTTTGACATTCCCTATGTTAATCCAGGGGCAGCAGGTGGTGTTGACCACAGCACAGATTCCTCCTTACTCGGCTAAAAGATAATCAAGAGTAACTTTGGCCAGAGTCTAAGGATCTTTGTTGGGCAGCTATCGTCTTAGCAATATAATCTGTAATCTCTTCAAGTATTAAGGAGAAGTTTCTGAACATATTCTCATTTACATTTACTTGTAAGGAGGAAGTATGACTCTGCCAAAGGAAACAAATCTTGAGTCGTCCCCCGTGGTAGGTCCTTTCTAACTCAATAACGTAAATCCAGGGGAGTTTGACCAATGGCATGTCTTAGTTCACTTGTGAAAAATTAGGGGCACAGTTAGATAACCTAAGAGCCACGGTCTGGGTGTGCACCAGCTATTCAAGCACTCATAGGTCCAAGGAAAAGGATAACCACCAAAAACAAAGACAAACCCTGCTGGGACATGAGCCATTCCTGTTAAGGAGGTACTGTTAATAGATCCATTCACAAGGATTGCTGAATTTACTCATTCTAGCCAGAGGTCAGTCAGGTTTTTAGCACATAAGGGAAGAAAATCTCTAGCCTGAAAGAAAGAGTCATTCCAAATACCTTGTGAAGATGGGTGTTGCTGGTGAGATATCTTAGTGAATAGGGGCAGATCTGATCTAAATAATCATGGGAACATGGGGGTGCAAATGTACTAAGATTTACATAAGTAATTGTGTCTAACTTAGGATGTACAGTTATAATCAGAGAAAGTAAAAACAGGGTACTGGATATTCTGGTTGTATAAGTTAAACTCAGTAAGAAACTTCTCAGAGGGGTCAATTGTAGTTTGCAGTGAGATTGGAAATAGAAGAAATATTGATCACAGGGAGGACCAGAGGATCTCTTGAATCATGGATAGATCAGAATTTTCTATGACAAATCCAGCTACTGGAAGGTAGTCCACTTGAGCAATTGCCTGGGAAATAAGGATGAGGGCATTATCTTCCCAGACCAACGCTAAAGGGAAGAAGAGAAGAAAGAGTTTCACATTTAGTTAAAATATGAATCCGATGTCTTGGGTGGAAGCAGTGTACCTTGATGTCAGCTACTTCTCTTTTTCATCAGTTTGGTTCCAAGGTCTCTAGCTTTTGTAGACAGCTGGATGTCAGATGAAGACTCTTTAGCTGTAAGATGTGTGCCCAAGATTCAATGCCATCTAGTTTTACAGCAGTGTCACTTGTCAGGAGCACTTGGCAAGGTTCCTTCTACAGGGGCTCAAGGACTGTTTCCAGAATACCCAATTACTAGGCTCCATCTGTGACCAACAAGAGTCTTTGAATTGGGATCCAGGAAACCTTTTAAAAATAAATGTTTTTTCATGTTTATTTATTTTTGAGAGAGAGAGAGAGAAAGTGGGGGAGAAACAGAGAGAGAGGGAGACACAGAATCTGAAGCATTCTCCAGGCTCTGAGTTGCCAACACAGCCCAACGTGGGCTCGAACTCACAGACTGCAAGATCATGACCTGAGATGAAGTCAGGCACTTAACCAACTGAGCCACCCAGACGTCCCCAGGAAGCTCCTTTAAACTGTTAATGATAGGCTTTAGCAGAGGATGTTAAAGACTCACAGTAGCTAGTCATACAAGCATGAGACACCAAAGATAAGCAGAAAATTGTATACCAATAAACATTGTTCTACCAGTGACTATCTCATGTGGAAGGAGTTTATGTTTTCCAAAGGGGACACCGAAAATAGTCATAAAAACCAGAGGCAGTACCTTAGGCCAAAGGAGTCTAGTAATTCCAGCAAGTTTAGAGATTTTTTTAAGTTTATTTATTTATTTTGAGAGAGAGTGAGAAAGAGAGAGACAGACAGAAAGAGAATCCCAAGTGGGGTCTGTGCTGTCAGCAAGGAGCCCTACACAGGGCTTGAACTCATGAACTGTGAGATCATGATCTGAGCTGAAACCAAGAGTCAGATGCTTAAACTACTGAGCCACCCAGCTGCCCCAGCAAGTTTACAAACTTTAAGTTTGAGGATCCCATTAGTTCTTCTGACCTTGCCTGATGATTGAGGGTGATAGGGACAATGTTAATTCCAAGAAGTTTCTAAAGCTTTTGCTAAGGCTCATATGATTTTCCCAGTGAAGTGCATACCTTAATCGTTGGAGATTATGAAAGGTATACCTCAAGTGAGACACACATTTTCTAACAGTTTCTTTGCCACTGTGAGGGCATCAGCCTTATGGCAAAGGAAAACATGCACAGTAAGAATATATTATAACCTATCCTAAGTGGCAGTTAAATTAAGTCTAACTGCAAGTGCTCAACCACCCTTGAGGGAGGTCTGAGGTCTCCACGGACAAAAATAGATTTTTTAGGATTGTGGACCTGACTGGTAAGGTTGATAGTAGACTGTCTTAGCAATTTTATAGAAATGTCCCCACCATCGTCTGTTCATAATTTGAGTCATCTTGAATGCACCATAGTGTGTAGAAGAATGCGAAAACCAAAAGATAGGTTTTGCCAGAGAGCTAGGAAGAACAAAGTGGCCATCTTGGATTCTCCATAACCCCAACTGTTTATCTAATTTACAATCATTCTTTGTCCATCTTAATTTATCTAATTCAAGAGCAGACTGTCACCATGTTGCAAGGATGTCAGGATGGCAGAAGTCTGACAGTAAGAAGTCATTTTTTGCAGAAGAAGAGAGGACTTTATCCACATGTGCCACAACCTTTATGGATTCTATTGTTGCTGCCTTTGAATAAAAGTCAGCTAGGGCATTCCCCTGATACTCAGATTTAGTCCTTTTAGTGTGAACCCCAGTTTTGATGACAGCAACTTCAGAAGGTAAGACATTGGCAGTAAGAATATCATTTACTTGTCCATTTTTACTGGGGTCCCAGAGGACATAATAAAACCCCTCTGTTTCCATAAAATCCCCAAATCATGGATGACCCCAAAGGCATACCAGGTATCAATATAGATAGTAACAGTTTACCCTTTTGATTACTGGTGTGCTCTGGTAAGGGCCTGAAGCTCTGCTTGCTAGGCTGACTTAGCTTGTGGAAAGTTTCTTTTTTCAAGTAGTTCATATTGGGTAGTAATAGCATAACTAGCTTACAAATTTTCTTTCCCATGTCTCAGTATGACTTACCAAAAATCAGGATCAAATTCAGGTAAATTAAAGGAGTGCCTTGTAAATCAAGACATGGAATCACAAAATTGGATGTTAGCACCTCACAATTATTGGGCCTGCTTATGTCAGGTAGAGGTAGTAACATAGCAGAATTAAGAATTTTGTAATATTGAAAGGCAGATTAGGTGGTAAAAGGATCTCATAGGAGGTTAGTCAGCTTGCAGAGAAATGTTGAGTCAATTCAGAGTTATGAGTTTGAACAGTTTGTGGTTTCTAAATGCCATTTCCTAAGATTAAATCTGCTGAGGCTTCTACTAACTTTGTGGCTACGGCCTTAAGACAACTGGGATAGGCAGGAGAAACTGAATCAAGTTATATGCTGTTATAGACAGCAAGCCTGTATTTATTACCATGTTCTCATGTGAGTCTTCCAAGGGCTTGGTTATCTCTCTCACACATAAATAAGGTGAAAGGTTTTGAATAGTAAGGTAGCCCTTGAGCCAGCAGTTCTTACAAAGACTGAAGGCATGTTCATGTTCCCAAGGAAAGAGTTCAGGGACTGAAATTTTAGTAAGTTCATAGAGTGGAGAAGCCAATGAACAAAAAGATAGGAACCCATGCTCTGCAAAAACTAGCCAAGAATAGAAGAGCTGTCACTTAGTTGTGGGTCTAGGAAAACTTTAGATTAGTTTAATCCTTTTTGGATAGCTGGATTCACTCAGTGCTTAGATCATGACCTAAGTAATGAACAGTATCTGGAGATAATTATAATTTTTCCTTAAAGATCTTATGTCCCTCTTCACCTAACTATTGCAGCAAATGATTGCAATCTTTTATGAATGTCTCTTTGGTAACAGCACAGCAAGAGGTTGTCTACATATTGCAGAAGGGTCTATTTCCCAGGGAATTGGAGGGTGCTTAAATCTAGGTGGAGTACTTGGAAGAAATAGAGTCCTCTGTGAACCCTTGAGGTTTGACTATCCAGGTATATCATTAATTGTTCCGGGTAAAAACAGATATTGCCTGTGGAGGCCTAAGTGATGCTAAAAAGGCTGAACAAAGAACCACAACAATTGAGCATTGTGAGTCCAGTGGAATTTGAGACAAAGGGGTGTTTAGGTTTGGAACAATTGGGAAATGGAGAATAACTATGTTGTTAGTAACTCTCAAGTCCTGGAGAAGTTACTTTCCCTTCACTTTAGGTTTCTCAACTGGCAAGATGGGTCTATTACAGGAGCTGGTACAGGGAATGATTAGCCCCTAGGCAATTAGATCTTGTGTTATTAGAGTGAGACCTTGTGTAGACTCAGGCTTTAATGGATATTGAGGCAATTTAGAAAGAGGTTTAATCATATTTATCTAAAACTTTATGGACTCTGCAGTTTTTATTCTCCCAATGTCAGTATTAGAAGCAGCCCACAGATTTTGGCCCTAACAATGACTCTAAATTCTTCACCTCCAATAATTCTAAATGTGGAAGATGGGACTGGGGAACAGATTGAACCATCAGACCTAAACAAATGAGGATTGCAGACTGATTCTAAACAAATGGAGAACTGCAGAAAGCAGTTTGCAATGTGGAATCTGGGGACAGAACCAAGGGCTGGGCTATTAGATCAAATGGGGAATTGTGGTCCAAACTACCAGAAGTTCCCGATGTGGAGCCAGTGATTCCAAACAAATGGAGAACTGATTAGAAAGCCAAATGGATAAGGAGCTCGATGCAAATAGAGCAGAGCTCAGAACTAAGAAGAACTTAGTTACAGTCCTCAGAAATGGTGAGAGAGACAGGACTGAAAAGGGAGTTTGTGTGGGTACCATGCTTGTGTTTCTCATTGCCCCTTAATGTTGCCAGATGTTCACTTCACATCCCAACGCTGCCACCAAATCCATTAAATAACAAAAATTCAGCCAAGTAAATTTGAAAATCTGATTGGTTTGAGTGAATGATTCACAAATTGGTTAGGATTCCATCTAGCAAATAGAAAAGATCTCCAAAGAGCTACAAAAAGGGAAAGGTTTTTAAAACCTGAAGAAGGAAGTCATGAACAAACAAAAGGATTATTTCAGACTTAGGTAACCCACTTACGGCAGACAGAAGGGGGCTAGTGGCAGATTACCTCATTGGTGCTGACTAGAAGAGTCCACACCAACCAGTGAAGATTACATTCCTGAGGGTAATGTAACTACATTTAGGTAGGGTAGTAAGCCTCATTGGGCTTAGCACAAGTGATTGAATTTAGGGTCTGTTTCTTTTCTTTTTTTCTTTTCCTTTCCTTTTTTTTAATATGGATGTTATTATGCACCCAGCACTATTTTACATGCATTGAAAGTGTTATCTCATTTGCCGTATAATAACCTTATGACGTAGATGCTACAATCTATATTTTATAGATGAGCAATCAGAGGTTAATTAACTTTCCAAGATCAGACACTAACCGGAGCTTAAACTAGAATTAGAAACCAGAGAGATTGGCTCTAGAGACCATGCTCTCAGTTTGCTGAGCTGCCTCTTAGAGCATAATGTGGAAGCCACACATAGCCTGCAAACCCCACTCCCACCATTCATGTCATGTTTACCTTATGTACGTTTAAGTCATCTCCAAAAATAATAATAATAATAATAATAATAAAACTAAACAAAACAAAACAAAAAATGAACTGAGACAGAGACAGGAATAATCATGAGGATTACTTTAAATTGCCTAATTATTCAAACTCATTATCAAACACGTGTTCCAGTATATACTATTAATTAAACAATTTCATCTCTTGTTAGTCTCCAAATTTTCCTTGTTTCTCACAGATGTTAACAAAGGCATTTATTTTCTTTGAGCTTTATAAACCTATCTATGCCTTCATAAAATATGTGTTTTCTACTGTGAATGTCTTCTCCTTCAATCACTTCCAGTTCAATTCTGCACTGGCTGTCATGGCATATATAAAATCTCATAGGAATTTTTTTACCGATACAAAGCAAAACCAATTTTTATATTGTAAACATTCTTGCTGATATCTGTATTTCTGTCTAGTTGTACTTTGGAGAAGAAAAAGCACCGATGCATTCTATCATTCTCAATAAAGTGAAAAAAATCAGCATAGAGCAAATGTGTAAGATAATGAATTAGAAGTTATAAGGGATACTCCAGGGCACCAGCGTGGCTCAGTTGGTTAAGTATTAAACTCTTGATTTCAGCTCAGGTCAAGACCTAATGGTTCGTAAAATCAAGACCCAAATCAGGCTCTGAATTGACAGCATGGAGCCTGCTTGAGATTCTTTCTCTCTCTCTCTCTCTCTCTCTCTCTCTTTCTGTGTCTGGTTCTCCTTCACTTGTGCTCACTCAAAATAAATAAGTCAATTTAAAAAAAAAAGATTATTTTAGAAGCTATAAGGGATATTCCATATAATTAATATTTAATACTTCTGAGTTTCTAGGACACCTCAGGTATTTTACATGATTTCTGATTGATTGACCTTACCTGGAAACTCAAAATCCTTGTTTTATTTTGTTTTATTTTGCTATGTTTTGCATCAGCATTGCAATTTCCAAAGGTCATTTTATTTTATATAGCATACTGACTGACTTTCATGGACAGATAAGTGAAGTTTTCTGTCATTTGATTTATTCCTATAAATATATGTAAAAAATAGCCACTGATATGGTCTAAAAGTAATGGATTATGTTTAAGGCCATCTGGTTCTCCCACTGACTAGTTGTGTTACCTTGGTAAGTCACTCTAAACAGTTATTATTCCTATAATCACCAGACAGGAGATGTAGGGGGTAAAGTCAATGAACAAAGTGTATGCATTAAATGTTCCTTTCAGACTAGTTATTGGCCATAGAATTTTTAAAGATAAAAGATAATCTAAAAGTAAAGGTTTATGGAAAAGCAAACAAAATAAAACAAAAAAGATATATAAGTAGACTGTAGGATTGAAAATTATATATATAAATTGATATAAGTAGAATATTGTATACCTACTTATAAAATTAGAACAAATAAAATAATACCAAGTTTTCTTTTTGTTTAAAACATTTTTATTATTTATTTTTGAGAAAGAGAGAGTGAGAGATATAAAATGCGAGCAGGGGAGGGGCAGACAGAGAAAGAGACACAGAATCTGAAACAGGATCCAGGCTCTGAGCTGTCAGCACAGATCCCAGCACCGGGCTCGAACTCATAAACCGTGAGATCATGACCTGATTTGAAGTCCGACGCTTAACTGACTGAGCCACCCAGGCAGCCCCCAAGTTTTCCTTAAACTATGTCTATAACAAATGAAAAAGCAAAATATTTTTCTTGAAACAAGTAGGCAATTTTATCTGACTCATAGCTGGATATAGCAGAAACACACATACACACACACTCAATTGCACTCATTATGCAGGAAAATGTTGGTAATTAAAATATAAAATAGATCTTTAAACATTACTTCTGACATATATGAATAAAATAAAGTATATGAAAATAGAAATCAAGTATTTCATATGCTCATAAAGACCACTAAGAAATGTCACAATCATGTTGATTATGATCATTATATCAAGTTGTTATAACAAAATACCTTAGATTGGGTAGTTCATAAACAGAAATGTATTTCTCACAGTTGGAGGCTAGAAGTCCAGGATTAAGGAGCCAACATATTCACATTCTGGTGAGGACCTTCTTGGTTCATAGTCAACACCTTCTCACTGCGTCATCACATGGAGTGGTCTAGGAATCCCGCTGGAGCCGTTTTAATAAGGCACTAGTTCCCTTCATGAGTGTTCTATCCTCATGACTTAAGCACCTCCCAAAGACCTTCCCTGTTAATTATCTTTGGGGTTAGGATTTGAAAAAATGAATTTGAGAAGGGGATACAAACATTTAGACTATAGCAATTGTATGAATTAAAAAGATTAATAAAAAAGTAATTAAAATCACACACACACACACACACACACACACACACACACATTCTTAATAACTTACAGAGTGCCAGACTAATTTTGTTTAATTTTAGTGGAAACTTTTTATAACACTTTTCTTAGTTCATTAGCAGGAAAATTAACACTGGCTAAATGTGTAAAATGTGCATTAGTTTGCTAATTCTGCATAACAGAGTATGACAAACTTCATTTCTTAACACAATTTTATGTTTTCCCAATGTTTGTGTGTTACACAGATTATCTGAGTCCTCTGTTCAGGGTTTCATCAGACTGAAGTCAAGGTGTTTGTCAGGAATCAGTTCTCGTCCAGATTTAGGGGTCTTTGTCCAATGTAATCCAGGTGTTGCAGAATTTAGTTCCCTTTGGTTGTAGGACTGAGATTCCTTTTCCTTGCTTGCTGTAGGCCAGGCATTGCTCTTAATTCACAGAGATTGTCATGAACCTTCCAATACTTTCAGTCTCTTTGGAAGAGTCTCAGTCCCTTCTTAAGTGTTCCCTGAATATATCACACCCACCCAGATAATCTCCCTTTTGATTAATTCAAAGTCAACCAATAAGATTCCCTACCCAAGGGAAGAGAATGATGCAAAGATGCATACACCAAAGGACAGAAATCTTGAGGCCCAATTTGGATTCTTCCCTACTACAATGTATATTGTTAATAATACGTTCTATATCACTAATGTCTGCATAGAAAAATATCTCTCTTGACAAAGCAGATATACCTCCTTTTCGGAAACTTCATTAATGGAGGTTGAAAGAAATCAGAAATGCCATTGAATTTCCAGTCAAATGGTAGAAGTTTTTACCAAACTTAAAGACTTAAAAAAATATAAGTTTTGCTATCCTCCTTTATATCCTTATTGAATTCACTAACAGTAACCTGCAAGAAAATTCAGATAGCTCATGGCAGATGACACCGAAATTGCACATAGTTAAGTGACAGACCCATTCTCATAGCTGCTGTGCCAGATTTGGCATATCTTCTAGAATAGAACCACATAGATTCTGCACTTGGTATGTAGATGTGGTATGCATAGTGAAGTCCCCACAAAGATGTATGCCCTGAACCCCAGAACTTGGGAATATGCAAGGTTTCAAGCAAAGGAGAATTAAGGTTGCAGATCGAATTAAGGTTGCTAAACAGCAGATCTTAAAATGGGGAGATTATCCTGGATTATTCAAGTGGGCCCAAAGAGTCCTTAAAACTAGAAGAGTAAAGGAGCACCTGGGTGGCTCAGTCAGTTGCGCATCTGACTTTGGGTCAGGTCATGATCTCATGGTTTGTGGGTTCGAGCCCCACATCAGGTTCTGTGCTGATAACTCAGAGCCTGGATTCTGCTTCGGATTCTGTGTCTCCCCCTCTCTCTCTGCCCCTCCCTCATTTGCACTCTGTGTCTCTCTCTCTCTCAAAAATGAATAAATGTCAAAAAAAAAAAAAGTAGAAGAGTAAAGAGGAAGAGAAGCAGAGAGATGGTAGTGTGAGAAGACTTAGTTTAACATTACTGGCTCTAAAAATAGAGGGAGGAGGCCATGTGCCCCCACAAAGTGGGCAGAATCTAGAGACTGGAAAAGGCAAACAAAGTAAAGGAAACTTCTCAAGGGCCTCCAGAAAGGAATGCCTTCACCTGCCATTAATCTTAAGCCCAGTGAGATCTGTGTTGGACTGATCATCTACAGAAAGGTGAGATGATAAATTTGGGTTATCTTAAGCCACTAAATTTATGGTCATTAGTTATAGCAGCAACAGAAAATTAATACAATAACTGTTAATTTAGTAAACACATTTCATTCCCAGTCCAGAGAGAAAATCAAAAGCATTCACTGAAATGAAGAGTAAATAGTACATGACCTTGCCCAAGAACTGTCTTCACTCTGCTCTACTGTGTCAATTTATAGTCTGAAGGGGTCTTGATTGTCTGGGCATTCTACAGAACATCTGTCTGATTCTTTGTTGAGGACTTAGTAAGCAGAAGTATCAAGTACTCCACATGCCTTGTTAAGTTAAGGCCTTGCTAAAACAAAGGGCCTGCCACATTCATGAAATTTTAAAGGTCCAATGACCTGTATGTGTCAGGGTATTGGAACTTTCTACCACTAAGAAAGAGTCACAGTACTTTTCTGATTCATTTATCAGGTGACTTACAAGGCTGCCAGTTTCAAGTGGGGCCCAGAGCAGAAAAAGGCTCAGCAGCAGGTGTAGGCTGCAGTACAAACAGCTCTACCACTTGGGTCATATAATCTAGCAGATCCAATAATGTTGTAGAGCAGGAGTCAGCAAACTGTTTCTGAAAGTGGCCAGAGGGTAAATATTTTAGGCTTTGAGAGCCATAGCGTCTCTTTTGCAAGTACTAAACTCTGCTGATGTAGTGCAACTGTTCACCCCTGCTATTATAGTATAACCATTCAGCTGCATATTTGTAGTGCAAATGTAGCCATAGATGATACATAAGCATATGAGTATGGCTGTGTTCCAATAAAACTTTAATTACAAAAACAGGCCCTGACTCAGATTTGGCCCACATGCTATAATATTCTGAACCTCGTTACAGGAAAACACACACACACACACACACACACACACACACACACACACACACGCATTGTTTAGAGTCCTTGGAATGCTCCAATAATAGAGTCACAGCACAGAGCACTGTGAGGCCTTCTCATCTTCAGTAGGGAACTGTATACTACTTTCAGTACAACTTCTGGATTTGGGGCCATAATAGATAGAGACTGAGTACCTGATTGTGAAGCATCAAATGGCCATGTGATTAAAAGCATCCAGCATGCATTCATTATTGTTAGATCTATTAAGTCATAAGTTCATGCCACATAGCAACAAACTACCATAAGTTGTGAAAGGTAGCATGATATGCCACCCCAAATATGTCTTTTTGGCACAAGGATTATTTTTAAGGAAACACAGAGACAGGAGAAACTCTGAAAAGAAGAGTAGGAGTTGTCCTTTTATAAGGGAAAATTACATTTATAAAAGAAATCTCTATGTTTAAAAATGTCTCCCTTTCTGTACCAGAAAGAGAAGGATGAGTGCAAATCACCTAAAACTCTATCCATGGAGAAAGCACTGACCTAACTGCTAACAAACCTTCCTCTTGTTTATTGTGCTTTTCCCAATAACTTCCCATAACTGTTCCAAAACACACACACTTTTGTTTCTTTTGTTTAGTTGAAAATGGTATTTAAGGTGGTGGCTTGGGCCATCTCAGAGAGTTACTCAGTTTCCCTGGGTATCTCTTATGTATACATGAGGTATGCAGGTTAATAAACTTCTGTGGGTTTTTTTTTTCCCTCTTGTTAACTAATCTTTTATTACAAGAGGTCTCAGCCATGAACTCAGCAGGGTGGAAGGAAAATTATTTTTCTTCCCCATACTAGATATGAACTTTGAACTCTAGAGGACAAAAGAGGAAGTACAGGGGAAAAGAAGGTTAAAAAAAGAAGAATGGAATTGATTACTGTTGACTCCTCCCTTCCTTCCTTCCTTCTTTCCTTCCTTCCTTCCTTCCTTTCCTCCTTGTTTCACTTATACTTTTTTATACCCACTCTTCAGTATTTATTGGCTAATGTCAAATGACAAAAATAAGGCAATTGTGTGATGAATTTGGTGTCTCTTATTCAAGAAAAAACAATCCATGGATTGGGGGAATACTGATCTTTCAAAGCAGGGGAGCACTCTTCCCAAAAATGTTTGGGCAAGAGTGAGTTTTGTAGTGTTGGAAGCAGCAATGCAGAAAAAGCATGATTGTGTAGGAGGTTGGGGATTTCCTTATAAGGCCAGCAGGTCAATCAGGGAATAAGGAAAGAGTATTTGGCTTAAATTGTTTGTCTGAGCTTGCATATCTGACCTTATTTAGAACAAGGAAATCATTACAGGTGTTTGGAAGTTGGGGATTGGCTGGCTGTATATACTGCATATCTGGTCAAGTGGAGCATTCACAAGGGGATAAAACTTACCAAGGCTTCAATCTGAAGATATGGTATACTGGACAGGAGTGGCTCCACCTTGAGCATAGACATTTTATTTCAACACTAGGTTCTGAGAATATATGGAATGTCGTATTGATGTAGGCTGGCTGGGTCCAAGGACCCAGAGGGGGTCCTGCAGGACCAGTCTAAAGGGTTCTCAGCTCTGTGCAGGGTAGAATTCAATTGCAAAACAAGAGAAAGTGAGAACAGAATTTATAGAGTAGTGTAAGTGATAGAGTATAAAAGCTGGAGTGTCTGGGGGACTCAGAAAGGAAATGAGAGAGAAGGGTATCTTTGCTTGAGGTCTAGGGTTTTTATTGAGGATTGTACAGTGTACATGTCTTCTCAGGCATCCAGAAACTGGTCAAAATTAGGGCAAGGGCTCAGGTGTCCTCCATAAGTCATTTATGTCCTGGAGCCATGGAGCTTGGCATCAAGGGTCTGGAGTCGATGGTCTTGGAAAGCATACATGATGACCTCATCCAGTCACTCTTTAGATTGTGGTGGAAGACTCCAAAGGAATCACTAACTCCTTGACCTTTTATAAGGAGAACATACATTATCAGTACTATAAGGGGTGTGTAAGGCAGGGGTGTAGGTCCTAACAAGAATAGAAGCACGAAGAAGGGCAAAAGAGCAGTTCTTCATAGGGTCTCTTCAGTTTCCATATCTCACTGTAGTGAGTGAGACAAACATTAAGTGACAAAACAGTCAAATATATTATTATAAATCGTCAAAAGTGCTGTGAAAGAAAATAAGAGTACAGAATTACAATGGTAGAACCACTTTATAATCAGGTTTCTCTGTGGAAGTATATTTAAGGAAATGTTAGGAAATGTTTTGAAAAATTAGAGGAAATCAGCAATGGAAAGATTGAAATGAAGTGTGCTCACAGAAAAAAAAAAGTAAGCAAAAGAGTTCTTAAAGTTCAGAAGAGTTTGGTATGTTCAAGGAATTGAAGCAAGGCTGAAATGATTAGTATGAGGGGATAGGTGAGGAATTTGAGTAAGAGAGGTGCATTCTCAACTGGGGCAATAGCACCCCCAAGGGGACAAAAATTGGTTCTTGGTGGGTAGAGGGTGGGTGAATCCTACTCTTTATGTATAAAGCACAGATATACGTATAGTACACAAGCAGATACAGAGTATATCTAAGATGTCAAAATTTAACAGGAGGAGTGATTAGGAAAAAAGAATATCTAAAAAGGCCTTCTAGGAGCTGTAAATGAACACAAATTTGAGAATCACCAATTTAGGGTAACACTGTAAGAAATCTTCAGTTTTGGTGGCTTAACACCATAGAACTCTATTTCTCACCTATGTAGACATGTGGACCTTGTTTTCCTCCACTCAGACTGCTTCTAAATATTGGCTCAGACAGTCCCCAAGGTCTCAGAGACCTGTCCTCAAAATCCAGGATCTTGCTGTCAGATACACTGTTGTGGTCTTATGTCCTATAAACTAGAAGATGATAATATATGCCTGACCATTTTACAGTTAAAGACAGGAACAAGACATTCATATTAAAAACACCTAAAGATTCAGAGAAGAGAAGAATGGTAAAAACACACCAAAGATATAATCCTGTGAAGGAGCGTCATCAAATCCTGCTCTGGCCGTGGTAGAAGTTACTTGATTAGACCCTGATTCTGGTCCCTGAAACTAACAACTCAGAACATTATTCTTTATAAACCTGGGCTGCAGTCTGCATAGTTTTTCCTACTTCGTTCCTGCCTAGACATAGGTAAGGGGGTATTAGTGTTATACCCTCCATGACAGCTGTAGAGTTTTGGCAATCTGCTTTCTGCTTAGGCAAGTTTAAGGAATGACATTTTTACAAATGTCAAAAGTTTTTTATGCCAGGGATTTGGTTTCTTTGGCAATAAAATTATCTACAACCTGGGTAGGTTTTCCTTCTAGCCAGTTGTAGGTACCAGGAACCATACCAAAGTCTTGTCTTAGAAATACTATTCAAATTTGTCTTAAGTCTTGATGTTTCTCCCCCACACCTTTTACTATCACTTAATTGTGGCTATTTTGAGGCAATCTAAAATAATAGAATTAAAAGGGAAAGTAAAACCTTTGCTTCAGGTTTGAGTCACTTGTATTAACAGAAAAATCTTACTATGCCTTTCTTGCCTTAAATCTCTTTTTAGTCCTTTATCTTACTATAAAGGAATAACAATAATAATAATAATAATGCCGACTATACTAATGCTTTTAATTTTTGGAGTCAATTTTCCCAAGAGCTACAGGTCTAGTGATACCTTGGTCCAGTTTCTATATTATGGCAAGCAGTGATTTTACTAAGTATTTGTCACAATATAACAGTTATCCAACAATTCTATCCTGAAATATTGTTTTTTAGTCTGTTGCTCAACCATTGATAAATTGCCACATATGTCTATGATTAATTGCAATAGCACCCCTCATCTAGTACTATTTCTATGCTAAATTGAGTAATCATAAATATGTGTGAAATAATAAATCAACAAAGATGAGGGGCGCCTGGGTGTCTCAGTCCATTAAGCATCCAACTTCAGCTCAGGTCATGATCTCACAGTTTGTGATTTCGAGCCCCATGTCAGGATGTATGCAGCCTGGAGCCTGCTTCAGATTCTGTGTCTCCTTCTCTGCCCTTGGCTTGCTCACACTCTGTCTTTTTCTCTGTCTCCCAAAAATAAATAAACATTAAAAACAAGCAAACAAGCAAAAAACAAAACAAAACAAAACAAAACAAAAACCAAGATGAATTCCTAGACAATACATAAACTAGACCTGTGGGAACAGCATTTTCTAGGGGAAACTCAATGATACCCAGGCAAGTCCTTCATTGCTCATCAGAGTTTAGAATAATGCTCAGGGATCTAGCAGGTACAAGATACCAAACTTGAAGAGAAATTTGGGGGCTATGGGATTTTTAGGCCTTGCAATTACAGGCGTAGAACTTGGCAGATGAGTCAACAGAATCCCCCCCACCCCCCATCCCTACCTTCTGCTGCCTAAGGCGCTCATCTATAGCTGGTTTTACCAAACATTTTCAGAAGTCCTCATGTGTATGTTGTCTGGCCACTCACATTTGTTGATCTGTCATTCTTGATCAAATTAATGCACACTTCCCATCACTATAACAAATAAACCCCAACATTTCAGTGAGTTAGCATATTAAAAAATATATTTCTCTCTTATCTAACAGAACAACCAATTTTTCCTATTATGCAGAGGGCTGTCTTCCATGAAGTAATTCAGAGAAATAGTTCCTTTCGGTGTATGGTTCTGGTCGATAGAGGTAAAAAAAAGGAAGGGGCACAGAGCATGCATATAATTTTCTCCTTTGTGTTGGCCCCAAAGTGACACATATCACTTTGTCAAGAACTGTGAAAGGTCATAATTTACCTTACTTGGAAGCTGACAAGTTTCACTGCCTCAAAATCATGCAGAAGACATGAGACTCCTCACTCAGAAACAAAGGACAGTTTATTACTTACCCCAACAGCAGTAGCCAGAGTATCAACATATATTCTGTCCTCATTTCCATATGGTGACACCAAGAGGGCCAGATGTTACCTGCACACATAGTGGGTTATATTCCATAGGAGAGGAACCCTAAGTTTAGGGAATGTGAATCTTTATTAATGGGTAAGAAGCATGCTTGTTGTTTGCTCTGAGGGAGACATTATTCTTATTATACTAAGCAGTAAGTATACATAGGTCTGCCCCAGAGGGAGATATTATCTCTATGAACACATTCCTGAAGATAGTTAGGACAACATTCAGTGACTCTGCTTGTAAGACATGGAGACATAAGAGATCCATAGACAATTTTCTCCCCAAACTATCCATCCATCCTTTTGATACCATTTTGGTTTTTGATAGAGTTCCCTATTAGATTATGCTACTCCATTAGTTACTCTGAAAAATATGACAAAAGTCCTTCACTTTTCTTGTATGGCATTTAATTAAGGTTATTATCAATAGGACTCCAAGAAGCCAGATGTGGTCTACCTACAATATTAATCTCAAACATGCCCCTCGATGTCCTAACAGAACAAGTCTTATAAACCAATAAGGTCTAACCTTACAAACCACATGGCTTTTTCAAGTCTCTTCATTAAAATTGCCCATGGCATTAATCCAGCAGGTTATGTTACCATACAGACTACTCTTGCTCTTAAGGATAAAATCTAAGGCAATCCTAGCCTATGGGTTGATGCTGACTTGAAAGCTTCCAAGGCCCAGATGACACTGTTGTAGGATTTTTTACCTCAATATCTGGGGGTTGTTGCTGGAAGCCGAGCTATCCCAGCCTGAGTGGCAAAGCCCGGGCTGTGGACGGATTGGTGACTGCAAGGTGGACCACCAACAGTGAAGTTTCTTGTCCTCCCGCTTTTAGGTAATTTGGCCTTCAAACTACCTGGGGTATTGTCTGTTGGGGAATTGCCCTTGACAGGCCCTCTGGGAAAAGAACCATTAGGTTCTTGTGCGGCCTTACGTTTAGCCCTTGCCATTCCCCATGGAGACTCCTCTACTTGCAAAAGGATAGCCTCGTGCAGTTGCCAGCAAAGGAGGCCAAAGAAGGAGAGACATATGGATCTGAAAGCCCCACTCCGGTAACTAAGGAGTGTATCTATGGACACTGGTCACTCTGACCCCTAGGTCCACTTGGCCCCCCGGAGGCATTCCAGATGATGATTGAACCTAGCCAGTTAAAGTACAGAATGGTTCATTGGTTCCTAGGTGCATTGTCTGTCTGAGAATGTATAAGGCGTGGGTTTCTTCTGAGAATGTATAAGGCCTCTTGGCCCCCTTCTTGGCACCTCAGACCCAGGAGAACACTTTTGTTCTTCAAAACCACGAATGGTTCAAGGAAGCAACTAAGAGGTCATGTCCCTGTAACTGTCCCACTTGAGGTGTTGAAAGATAAATGACCTTTCGTGAAAACAGCAAAGCAAATACTTTATAAATTATAGATAAACATAGATACATAATAAAAACAATAAAAGAAATTAATCAATAAGGAAAAGGCAGGAGGGAACGTTATGAGAAAACAATCATGTTATTCCTTATTGGGTGATTATACAAAGGAACAATTTTAGAATTGGGTAATGTTAGAAAAACATAGATGACGTATGTTACAAGGAAATCACTAGCATAAATAATGCCACGTTTACTGCAATAAATTGGCCAGTTCAACACACTGCTGTTGTCTGTGTCCATTTTTATTTTAGTTTTAGTTTTTTATTTTAGTTTTTTATTTTGTAGTTTTTTATTTTAGTTTTTTTTATTTTAGCTTTTTATTTTAGTTTTTTATTTTTGTTTTAGTTTTGTTTTATTTTCACTTTTTCGCCAACGCCGTTCATCCTTCGGGAACCCCTGGACCTGCTGGAGCTGGACTCTGGCAGGTTGTTTTCTCACCACTTTGAAAAAATGAAGAGGTGGACACAAAATGAGCAGCAGGCAAAAGTTTATTGGAGTATAAGATTAGAAAGTAAGAATTGTAGGAAAGCTCTCTTTACAGAGGGGACATTCGAAAGGAATGCCCACTGACAGTAGACAAGAGTCCTTGTTTCATAAGATTCTGGTTGCCCCCTTGTTCTTCCCCCTTGTTCCTTCTCAGGTTCTACCCTTATTGGCTGGATAACTCTAGGTGCTGGATTGTCCATTCCTGATTGGCTCATTTCCATTGTATGAAGGGTAGTCTATGGCCATGTGTTCCTTGTGGGTTATAGGTTTTATGGTTTAGCTAGGTATTTTGATTGTCAAATTCCTGAGAGGAACCTGAGGGGAATAGGTGGTGTCTGTTACATTCTTAAGAGGGACTTTATGCCTGAGGGGGTTTGCTGTAGTCAGACATTCCCAACATTGTTCCAAAATATGTGTCTTTCCCCACCCAGGGACCTCAGGTCCTAATCTTTCCTTCTGCCATTTTATCCTATCTTTTCCTATTATAGCACCATGCCAGAGAAGTAGGCACATATTTTGTATTACCTTTTCTAAATGGATGATTCCCTTTGTGGGAAATTGACCTAATTCATGAGGCAGTTACACTTCCAGGAAGTTCCCCCAAGTAAACAAGGTTAGCTACATTTGAGACAAATCTCAGTAGTTATTTTACAACTACCTGATCTAATGGCAATGTTCCCCAAAACACTTTGAATTTTTCTAATAATTACCATGAAAGTATAAGTAAACATATATCTGGGTTAAAGGCACATTAATAACTAATTTTCATACAAGATGTATAGTCATAGGACATAAATTATAGCCCTAGAATGAGAGAGTTGTTCGCAACTGTTGGGACCCATCTCCCAGATGTGTCTACATCTTTCTGGGGGCCTGACTTGCAGGCCTTTCAACATGGCTTCCTAGCTTGCTAGTAAGCCTTAGGGTTTACTATTCATCTTGAATAATTTAGTCTAGTCATTGATTTTGGAAGGACTACCTGAGAACAATCAGTCAAACCTGTCCATGTCAATAGCCATATGCAGCCATCTATCTTATGGAATGAGTGAATTATAGATGTGGCAATGGGGGTTGAAAAAACATTTGCAGGTGATCACAGTTGCTTTTCATGGAAGATAGAGGAGTTAGAGCCATGCTCTGATGTTCCAGTAGAGTTATCAATGAGATTGATGATCAAATTGTGTTTGAGCCATTTAGTGATAAGTTGTACACCCAACAATCAATAAAATTAAAGTTGCTGGAAACTGTCTCTGAGAGAATATATTAGTTGGAGTTCTCCAAAGAGACAGACCCAAAACAGAAATGGGTATATAAGAAGAAATTTATTATGAGAAATTGACTTCTGTGATTATGGAGGCTGAGCTGTCCCTTGATGTGCCAAATGCAAGCAGGGAAGACAAGGAAACCTGGGATGTAGCTCCAGCCCAAGCCCAAACGCCTAAGAACCAGGGAAAGCAATGGTGTAAGTTCCAGTCCTATATGGTGCTGATGAGAATCAAGAGCACTGATGTCTAAAGGCAGGAGACAGTAGATGTTTCAGTTCAAGCAGAGTGAGTAAACTTGCCCTTTATCTACCTTTTGTTCTCCTGGCCCTCAGTGGATTGGATGATGCACACTTCCAGTGGTGAGGGCAATCTTCTTTACTCAGTCTACTGATTCAAATGATAATCTCTTCCCGAGACACCCTGACAGACACACCCAAAAGAATGTTTTACCAACTATCTGAGCATCCTTTTCCCAGTCAGGTTGACACATAAAATTAACCAGCACAAAGCATATAATGGATCTTTTTTTCTTCCTTCCCATAAGGAGGACTCCTTGGATAGTCAGAAAGACAAAAATATATACATATTGTCCTTCTGCTCCCTACATCTGGGGATCTAAGGTGTTTCTTCCCAAAGTACGGAGGCTTTTCTCTCTCCATCATCCCTGTATTATGTGTCTATTCTGTGTATCAAATTATTACACACTTAGCAGCTTAAAACGACTATCATTTATTATTTCACAATTTCTGTAGGTCATGAGTCTGGTCATGGCTTAATATGAGTTACTGAAATCCTCAAGTCATTGGCAGAATTTATTTATTTAGGCTGCCGTACTAAACTTTAGTTTCTTACTGGAGACTACCTCAGCAACTAGAGGCCATCCCCAGTTCTTGAAACCAATGTTCCTTGACACACGGTAGCTTGCTTCCTCAGGTCCAGTAGTACACAAATATCATAATGTACTCACAGCAGTGGTATACTGTTACCTTGGGCATATAAGGCTGTAAAGTAATCATGGGAGTAACATCACCTTCGCTGTCATAGGTCATGCCCATAATCAGTGGAAACAGATTACACAAGGGAATGTACACATGGAGGAAAGAATTACAGAGAGCCACCCTATGGTCTGTACCCGATAGTCTGTACTCTCGTCTTCCAGTAATTCATGTCCCTACTACATACAATATATATTCATTGCCTCCCAAGGTTCTCAAGGGTGTCATTCATTCATCAAGCCCAACATCCAAAATCTCATCATCTAAATAAGGTTCTGATGCAGATGGGGTTCCTGGTTGTAATGTGTTAAATGGAGTTCTAGGGTACATTTCTTCTTCATGTGTGCACCTGCAAAACTAAAGACAAGCCATCAACACCTAGAACACCAATAGAAAATAGTGAGACTAACATAAGAACTATTGATAACTATAAACTAAAATAATTTTTCTTCTTCCCATCTTAGTCCTTTGCTGAGACCCCATGTAATAGATTAACAAGAAGGGGGGGAAAAGTTTTATTATATGTATACCTCATGCATACATGAGAGGTACCCAGGAAAACTGACTAACTCCCTGAAATGTCCAACCAACCACCTTGAATATGATCTTCAGCTAAAGACAAAAAGAAAAATGTTGAGGGAAGGGGAGGCAATTCAAGGGAAAGTGATTAGAGAAAATGTTTGGTAAATAAAAGCTGCTGAGAGTTATTATCTGGGTTCAGGTTCCCTTTTTTAAATGTAAATTTCCCACGTAAATATAGCTACTCTTTATAAAAGGGTAACTTCTCCTCTGCTTTCAGAGTTTCTCCTGTGTCTGCAGTTTATCAAAATAATCAACTCAAACTAAAGCATATGTCAAAGAGCATTATTTGGGGGGTGGAATACACTTCAGCAGTCTTAGGCAGAAAGGAGGGCTAGTGGGGGGGTGCAAAGGGGTCACTGGTACAGCGGATCTGAAATGCAGGTGGACAAATGTTTGGCATTTCTTGATTAGTTTTCAGGATGTGAGCATAACAATCCATGTCATTCAGCTCCACTCTCTGGATTCCTCCTTTTTTATGGAAGGTAGCACACTTCTGAAGCTGAATAATTTTATCAGTCTGCTTCCTGCCAGTAGAATTTTGGAGATCTGACAACTGTCTTTTATTTTATACTTTCAGTTCAATGAGGAGTTTTTTTGTTTTTTGTTTTTTGTTTTTTGTTTTGTTTTGTTTTGTTGTTGTTGTTGTTGTTGTTTTTAGAAATAAACTTCTCAAAAACTTTGTAGGTCTCCCTTTGATTTCAATGCAGGTTAACTCCATTTGACAAAATTCACCTCTACAGATTTTTCCAAGTTAATCCTGTATCTGTCTTGGCTTCCTGCTGTGATAGATAAGGGTCAATGCCCTTAAGCCTCCTGGAGGCCCTGTGGTTTGATTAAGATGATCAATGAGGCACACCCTTAATCTCTTCAAAAGGCCCTTTGTGTGAACCAGTGCTCTAACTTTGTGGGTTTTTTTTTTTTTTTTTTTTTTTTTTTTTTTTTTTCCCTGAAGCTTTAGCAAAAGTTTATACAGCCTGCATCCTTGGCTTTTCTCCCTAAGCCAAGACTTCAGAAGTGATGTCTGAACTTTTGCATCTTTTGCCCTCTTAATATGGTGAGAATTTTCAAATTCATCAAGTTCTGATTCCTTTTTGTTTAACAATTTTATCCTCAATTTCTCTCTCTCTCCTGCATAAGCGGAGATGTCACTTTCATTACTTTGCTTGGAAATCTGTTTAGCTAAACAAGTTCTTCACTTACAGTTCTGCTTTCTTCTGATATCAGAACACAGTTCTGCTAAGCTTTCTGCCACCATATACATCAAGAGGTGGGAATCCTGGAAAGCCACCCTACATCTGCTACAACCCCCAAGCTCTTTCCAGTTAGCTATAACCACATTTTATTTTCTCTCAATAATATCCTACTACACACAACACTTTTGTCTAGAAAATTCATATTTAAGAAGTACAAGGAAATTTTTATAAAACTTAGTGAAACCCATTACATCACCAAAAAGGTCACACATGGGTCATTGTAGAGGAACTCAGCAAACAGTAGACAGCTACTAAAAGAGTACACCAATCAGGCCAGACCTGAGTTATTGATAGGGGAAAGAGAGAAGTATCATACCTAGAAATGGTCAAGGCATATTCCTAAACTTTCAAAATAAGTCTACCAACCTCCATCATTTTCATCCTGATCATTGCCCAAGAAACACCCGAGAGGACATAATGCCTTTCTGGAGATAGCTGCATTCATTGAGAAATTTGCCTTTCTAAGGTATGTGGATGAGGAAAAGGTACAGGATGTTGAGTTAGAAAATATTTTGAGTCACTTTTTGAAAAGGTTATTCCAGTGTTCAGTAACACCAGATTCTTTGGATAGAAGTTCACTAAAAACCTTATCTATGAGCCCATTGTTGATTCTAGTTGGTATTATCAGAAAACAGGCCCTTATCATGAATATTTATATGGGTGAACAAAGGAGTTTGAACAGCAACTACAGTTTGTTTCTATAGTTCACAATCCCAAAGAAGGATGTCTTTAATCTGTCAGTTTGCAATGTTTAAAATGTTATACCAAATAGTGAGACTATTTGCAACAGTTTAAGATTTAGAAAAAAATATGTTGTAAAAATTTACTAAAAAATGTATTGGCCAGAGATGTGAGAAGAGCCTTTATTTCTACCTACTGAGTGGAATGACCACCAGTGTTTTTGTTTCTGCATAGTTAGGGCTGAGGTTGAATAGTCTAGTAACCCAGCGGATACCATTAGTGATCCAGGATTAGGCATTTAGGGAAATCTCTGCGAATTGTGGGTCCCATTGAGCTAGCAATTTCCTTTAGGCTGCAGAATGGGATATTATGTTTTCCCCAAAGGAACAGCTGCCACTTTTTAAATGTAAAACAGATTCCAATGAAAAAAGACTGGCTGTATTGTAGAACATGCCATTTCTATTTAACAAGTAAGGCTTGTTAGGTCCTTCCTACCTTTTTGATCAAGTTGTAGTTGAACCACCCTAAAATGAAAATATCAGATGGGAGATTCACAATGACTCCATAAATCAGGTATGTAGTTGAACATTTGCAAGTGGGGGAGGGACAGAGAGGGAGAAAGAATCCTAAGCAGGCTCTACACAGCACAGAGAACCAGAGTCCAATGCAGGGCTTGATCCCATGACTGTGAGATCATGACCTGAGCTGAAATCAAGAGCTGGACACTTAACCAACTGAGCCACTCACATGCCCCGGTATTCAATTTTGATAAAAGGCCAGTAGCAAACTAATAGCTGCTTGTCAAAGGGTCTGTGCCTGATAGTCATGTCAGGGATGTGATGAATCCAAAACCACATGTAGGAATTCTAGGACTGTCATAACAAAGTACCACAAACTAGGTGGCTTAGAACAACAGAAACTTATTGCCTCACAGCTCTAGAGGCTAGAAGTCTGAAGTCAAGATGTAGGCAGCGCTCTAGTACCCCTGAAGTCTCTCAAGAAAGTTCCTTCCATGCCTCTCCCTTCCTTCTGGTGGTTGTCAGGAGGACTTGGCATTCCTTGGTTTTCTGCTAGGTCTCTCCAGTCTCAGCCTCCACCATTACAGGGCCTTCTTCCCTGTGTGTCTTGGGTCTTCATGTGGTCTCCTCTCTATGCATTTGTGGCCAAATGTACTTCTTCGAAGGACACCAGCCATTGGACTAAGACCACCTTAATTCTCTATGATCTCTTCTTAACTTGATTATACCTATGAAGACCCTATTTCCAAACAAGGTAACATTCACAAGTACTGGTAGTTAGAACTTCAACATATCTTTCGGGAGGATATGATTCAATCCACAACAAGTTCAAATTATCAAAATTGTTAGATACTAAAATTCAAAAACTTTGGTTGGATTGCTGCTGGAAGCCGAGCTATCCCAGCCTAAGTGGCAGGGCCTGGGCTGTGGACGGATTGGTGACTGCAAGGCGGCCCACCGACAGTGAAGCTTCTTGTACTCCTGCTTTTAGGTAATTTGGCCTTAAAACTACCTGGGGTATTGTCTGTTGGGGAATTGCCCTCGGCAGGCCCCCTGGGGAAAGAACCATTAGGAAGAAAATAAGGTTCCGCAAGAAATTGTGCGGCCTTACGTTTGGAGACTCCTCTACTTGCAGGAAGGATAGCCTCATGCGTTTGCCAACAAAGGCGGCCAACGAAGGAGAGACATAAGGATCCGAAAGCCCCACTCAGGTAACTAAGGAGTGTATCTATGGACACAGGTCACTCTGACCCCTAGGCCCACTTGGCCCCCGGAGACATTCCAGATGATGATTGAACCTAGTCGGTTAAAGTACAGAATGGTTCATTGGTTCCTAGGTGCATTGTCTGTCCGAGAATGTATAAGGCCTCTTGGCCCCCTTCCTGGCACCTCGGACCCAGGCGAACACTTTTGTTCTTCAAAACCACGAATGGTTCAAGGAAGCAACTAAGAGGTCATGTCCCTGTAACTGTTCCACTTGAGGTGTTGAGAGATAAATGACCTTTCATGAAAACAGCAAAGCAAATACTTTATAGATTATAGATAAACATACATAATAAAAACAATAAAAGAAATTAATCAATAAGCAAAGGGCAGGAGGGAACGTTATGAGAAAACAATCATGTTATTCCTTATTGGGTGATTATACAAAGGAACAATTTTAGAATTGGGTAATGTTAGAGAAACATAGATGACGTATGTTACAAGGAAATCACTAGCATATATAATGCCACGTTTACTTCAATAAATCGGCCAGTTCAACACACTGCTGTTGTCTGTGCCCATTTTTATTTTAGTTTTAGTTTTTTATTGTAGTTTTTTATTTTGTAGTTTTTTGGTTTTGTTTTGTTTTATCTTCACCGACGCCATTGTTCCTTCAGGAACCCCTGGTTGCTGGAGGTGGTCTCCGGCAGATTGCAGTACCCCAAAAGTAGAAGCCTGACTCCTGTATCCTGACTCCTGGGAGCAGCCTGCTGCCACTACTGGGATGAGAAGTGAAGCATATAATATATCACTTCCTGCTATATGTTAGATGTAGGAGCAACCAAACTAGTACATTGAATTGGTCCAAAGGGCCTACCTACAAGGTCACATTAGCATCTCTCACCTACTATAAACCTTAGCCAAACTGCACTAGCTGTATTTGGGCACCTCTCTCACCATGGAAGTGAGTAGGTTATCTCTTTGGGTGCCTGATCCAATACAGTGATAAAGTTTTGAAACCCTCCCTATTCCAAAGCTCAAAGTGTATGTGGCCTTTGGTCCTTCTTGGGATCAGAAAGATCTTGGCTTTACCACTAGTCATCTTTATCCTTAAAGCAGATGAAACTGGAATAGAAAAGAAGTCCTATGAGTGAAGAGGGAAAGAGTGGCTCCTCATTAGTGACCAAGGCACATTTGTTGTCAATTTCTGTTGTCAGTCACTCATGGCTCAACCAAATAAATTTTAATGGCTTTCAGTACACGTAAAGCTCCAAATTGTAGAGCAAGGTAGTCATTGCCAACATTATTTCAGCTTAGAAACTCTTTGGCTCAGTAGCCACAATTACATTCCCTATCAGATGCGGCTGTGGAGATGTCCACTCCATCTTCCTGATAATATGTCTTCCTCTGCTTGCCCAGATAAGATTGAGAATGATCAAGGCACCATTTATACAGGCTGTTTCAAACATATTTCTCACTCCCCAGGCTCTAAACTTTCATTAACAAGCCGGGCAACTGCTACCATTATTCCCGCCAGCCTCCACCCCCGGCCCTCCCCTTCAACACTTGGGTGACAACACTCACTAGGTAGTCTTCTCATATCACTGATATTAGAACGCAGGGCCTTTGCCCTCCCTCTTCCAAAAATGCATGTCTCTGTCAGCATCCCATCTTCATAGCCAAAACCATCAAGAACTGTGAAGAGTTTGAGATTTTACCCTAGCTTGCCAGCTAACCTGTGAAGGGGACCAGAATATGCAACCCTAAAATATGCCACTTTCACATAAGGCTTATTTTGAGCTGAAGGCAATTGAAGAACAGACACAGGAAAAGCTCTAAAAACAGAGCATATTTTTTTTGTAAAGGAAATTTACATTTATAAAGTAAATTTAAATTTGTAAATGAGTCTTCTCCTGTACCAGAAAGAGGAGAACAAGTCTTATCACGGGGACACTTAATTATCTGAGATGACTAGATTCCTATTAGCCCAGACTCTGCACAACAAACCTTACTGAACAACCCTTGTTTACCATATGTTCCTAGTCACCTTTCATAATTTACTCCCTTCCCAAGAGACTTCAACCCTCTTTTCCTTTTTCCTAGCTTCTTCCCCACACTTTGTCACCCTTTGGGATAGTGTATAAGTCACCAAATCAGGCTGCCTCCTTGAGTTATATTTCTTTGTGAACTCTGGAGTGCACATAAATTATTAAATCTCTTTTTTTCTCTTATTAATCTGTCTTTTATCATTTTGATCCAAGAGCCCCAGCCATTGAACATAGGCGGGTAGCTAAAGAGGTAAGTGTTTTGTTTTGCTTTGCTTTCATTTTCTTTTCTTTTCTTTTTTCTTTTCTTTTCTTTTCTTTTCTTTTCTTTTCTTTTCTTTTCCCTCTGCTACACCTACTTACCACAACTTCATGAATGCTTTCAGGAAACACAAGACTCTGAAGTCAGAGACAAAAGACAATTTATTAGTTACACCAATAGGAGCAGCCAGAGTATCAGTGTGTTTATTTTTGCCAGTTCCCAAGCCTCAGACCCTAAAAGGCAATATAAATAAAACCAGACACCTGAACACACAGTAGGTTACTTTACATTAGAGAATCTCTGAGCTTATGGAACTAGAATTTTTGGTAATATGCAGTAATTATACCTATCTTCTGCTTCAGAGAAAATATTTTTTTTATTTACATTTTTTTAATGTATATTTTTGAGAGAGAGAGAGAAAGAGAGAGCACGAGCAGGGGAGGGGCAGAGAGAGAGGGAGACATAGAATCCAAAGCAGGCTCCAGGCTCTGAGCTGTCAGCACAGAACCTACACAGGGCTCAAACTCACTAACCGTGAGATCATGACCTGAGCCGAAGTCAGATGCTTAACCAACTGAGCCACCCAGGCGCCCCTATTATTATTTCAGTACTAAAGAGTAAGTATGTGGAACCTATGGCTCTATGCTCCACAGGTGGACATAGGCTGTAAGCCTATGTGAGCTTCCAAGGCTGTAAGCAAGCCTGCCATTTTCTCCAGAAGGGGAAACTATTTCTATTGTTCAGGGTTGTTTACTGTGCAACCATCCTTGAAAATATAGCCCTAAACAAAATGTAGTCAATGCCTCTACCCACAAGACTCACAGATATGCAAGAGAAACATGAGTAACTGTCTCTTAGTACATTTTTACTCACATTTTATTGACAAGAACTGGTTCCCAGGCCTCATGGTTGAGAGTAGACCTGGGAATAATAGTGTCTGGCTGAATAGTTTCCTCCTAGTTGTAACCTATGGATTAAAACCATGAATTCTCTTTAACAGGTAGACTTTACTCCTTAAATCTCATAGTTAAATTATGGATTGTAAAATTTTATATAAAAGAAAATAAAAATCAATAAAATACAGTAAGCAGATTTGGGCTTTTAAGTCATTTTTCCAATGTGAAGAGATTTTCTCAAGGAACTTGGCAGGTGAAATGGTACATTCAACTCCTAACCAATTAGCTTTCAGATTTTAAGTTTGAAAACTTGTTTGCAAAATCATGACAATCAATATTCCTACCTTTATATTCCCATTTTATTATTAATATTTCATGATGTCATGTCATATATAGATAATATTGAGATACTATTATTTATCTTAAAACCATATGATGATAAACATAAATAACTTACTACATATTATTGCAATTCCAGTGTTTATTATTTAAAATAAATTAAAATTGATACATGAAGTCATGTGAACTACCAATCATACTCTAGAACATTAGCTTTTGCTATTTTTTTTCTATTTTTGGTGATGGACTCAAATTAATCCTGAGAGCCCCTTAAAACCAACTAAGTATGTCTGAATGGTTAGCAGAGCTAGCAAAACACCTACCTGAAATTAAAACTCATTAGCACCAGTTACAGACTGACCAATAAGCTATAGGCTGTCATCAACATTGAATATAATTGTAAAACAAAAAGGAAAATTAAACCTTATATGACCCTAAAATACACTCAGAGGTAAGGGAATATACCATGTCCAAAGCAACAAGAAATGAGGCCATCTTTCTCACCCCACCATTCAGAGGTGGGTAAGATTTAATTAACATTCCATACACAGAAGTCAGTGTGACGTAGGTAAGAATATTGCCTTTGGAGTCAGATAGGCATGGGGCTGAGTCAGATCTGCTCTCTACTGTCTGACCATAAACAAGTTACATAGCCTCTCTCTTAAAAAAAGCAAAATTTAACTGAGTAAATTTCAAAGATCTTATTTACTTTATTCAATGATACACGAATCATGCAGCATGCAGTCTAGCTGAGAAAGAAGCTCCAAGGATCTGTACAAAATGAAAACCTTTTATAGGCAGAAGGGAGCAGGAGCAAGGAAGTTAGACTAGGCAAAAAAAGTGGGCTGCTTATTGCAAGGTTACTTTTCCTTGGAGGATGGCAGGTGTCTACCAGGCAGATTATCTAACTAGCGCTGATCAGGCAACTCTTGATTGACTGATTTAAGATTCCATTACAACCAAAACTGCAATTAAGTAGCAGTTTGTGATGTGGAACAGAAACTAAGCAACTCCATTTTGGGATCTGTTGTCTTGCTTTTAACTTCTCTAAGTTGCAGTTGCCTCTTCTATATTATGGAAATAATATAGGTGACTCCCTTGTGGGTTCTTAACAGAATTACATACAGTATGTGAAATTTTAACTCAGTGCCTGGAACATAGTACACACATAGTTAATGACTGCCCTTATTTTTATAGCTTATCCAGTATATGTTAAGATTATGATGCTTCCCACCATGATGTAAATGTCCTAATTTTATAATAGCTAATTTTATACGTTAGACATATTTCATATGTATTTGAAATAAGCCTTAAAAAGTATAGATTTCTTAGTTTTTAAAAACATCTTGGAGAAAAAATTTAGTCAGTCATACAGGGCAGTGTGGATTAGACTCCCGGAATTCAAAGACAACTCTAATCTAGGCATCCCACATGAAGATTCATGCAAACAAACAAACAAAAAACACTGGGAGAACATGAGAACATACTATTCATACTATGTAAGTTAGCTTAGACTGCTGTAACAAAATACCATAGACTAGGTAACCTAAATAACAGACACTTATTTCTCACAATTCTAAAGGCTGGGAGGTCCAAGATCAAGGTTCTGGCATATTCAGTTCCTGTTGAGTGCCCTTTTCCTGGCTTGTAAGATGGCCACCTTCTTGCCGTATCTTTACCTGTCTGAAACAGAGCTCTGGTCCCTCTCTTCTTATAAGGGCACTAATCCTGCATGGGAGCCCATACTCTTGTCTTCATCTAAACCTAATTGCCTCCTAAAAACCCCACCTCCAAAACCACCACACTGTGGGTTAGGACTTCAGCATATGAACTTTGGTTGAGGCATAGGGGATATAAACATCCAGTCCAAACATACACTCTTGTAACTTATGGTATCTATTTTACTAATTGTCATGGATATTTTTTCTTGTTGATAAATGTTCTCTGAAAACATGAAAAAAAAATTCTGGAAAAAAGACTTGGTCAGGGAGTAGGGTAAATATCTGGAAGTATATAGTCAAGTTTGTTGTAGAGGGAGGCATGGGTTGGAGCTCCATTTTAAGTGGTTTGAGGCAATTTAAATGATTTGAAGTTTATGATCAAGTTGCTTTCACAAGAAACAGCACTGGGAGCTAAGATCAAGGGGTTCAGGTAAAAAGTTTACCAAATAGGCAGAAAACCTACTGAGTAGCTTAGGGACAGCACATTTTTAGGCCAAATTTATCTCAAACACAGGTTATGGGAAGGGTAGACTTTTACCAGCAATGGTCCATTAAGGGATAAGAGACCCTGGCTAGCTGCCATGAAGTGTCCTGACTAGTTTGGGGTTTGGATATGTTGAAATCTCCACTTGAGGCAAATCGTCTCCAGTAGATGGTACTCTTAACTGTGAAAATGTGGTTTTCCCAACATCCAACTCCAGGAGCAAGGCACACAGATTGTTTTCCAGTTTGTGTTTCATATTTCTCTTCAGATCCATCACTTTCTTTTGATTGAAAACAAAACAAAACAAAAAAACTGTAATACTTCTTTCAGTTTGTTAAGGAAGCAGCTGTTACTGTAAATGACAATACATCACAATCCTCAGACTACAACAGCTCTGAAATATTATATGATCATTTATTTACATTTATATTGTGACTATACCTATTGTCCTAAAAGATGTACTAATACACATAAAGAGTCATTTACTTATTTCTTTTCATATTTATATTGCTTTGTCCTCACATTCATAATATTATGCTACTATATTTTCTCTAGAATTTGATATCATTCATATATTAATATCATACTAAAGGCTTTGAGGAAAAAAGTTTAAAGATTTATATTTATATAAATATATAGATATATATATATTTATATAATGTGAGTATACCTGAGAGGAAAGAAAATAAATATTTAAGTATTTATTACATATATGATTTATGAGATCTTTTTGAATAAGAAATATTACTTTATAGGTCCTGGTTTATAGATTTGTAAATTTCTTATTTTCTGGATCTAGAAAAACCTATTCTTGCAGACAGTTTTACAAGAATAAGAAACACATAATATCATAAATTCAATAATAACGGCAATATGTACCTGTATTATTACCCAGAGCAACACTGGGAGAGAGAAAATGGCTGAAAAATAAAGGGCCTCGTCTTTGGCTTTGACCCTCAAATCTCATCTTTAATTTGAGAAATGCCCTATAACTCCTCTAAATTGAATTCCTCTTGGATAGGTGTCAAGGTTTAACAATAACTTTTATTTTTAATGTTCATTTATAAAGATAAAATATAATCTTATTTGAAATTGGTTTAAGGGTTTGCCAGCCTCTAAGTGTTCTAAGAAGATACACAATTTTAACACAACCTAGATGCAGGGTAGAGAACTTGGATGAAACATATGGTTCAATATGATGGGATCCTAAGCCTTAAAAGTAATGCATGAACTTCAAAGAATGTTGAAGTCATTATCTATAGCGAGAAATGGTAGATCATACTAACTGCATTAAAGTCATTTGAGATGGAATATCTTCTGTATGCTACAAATTATAGTCATACACATGAAAACTCCTTGTATCATTACTCACCACAGGTATTTAAGCAAAGTAAGGAAAAACCCAAAAGGCAAGAGTAATGGCCAATATGAACCTACTCTGCATTTATTTTTGAGTCTGTGACCAAGCTGAAACTCCTTTCTCACAAGTGTGGAAAACTGGTATATAGAACACGAGTAACCACCAACAGTCCATCGTTTAGAACAAAAGACAACAAGAGCAATGCCAAGGCTGAGTTTGGATTATTATACATTTCCCTTTATGCTGCAGAAAAGTTAAGACAATCAAGTGTTTGTATATTCTTTTCACTGGGGGAAAATTATGTAGCATGATTGGGATATGAACATTTGGAAAGGTGGGTGACTAAGATTTTCCACAAGTTTTTCCTACATTGACTACTGGAGAACTTGGCTTTGAACTCAAAGTGCAGAGTAAACAATTAACTATTCTAGATATTTATATTCTTTTTTTCCAAATTTATATGAGGAGAGAGAGAGAAAAGAAAACAAGTACTTGCTTCAGATTACTGTGTTTTCTTGTATACAGATAGTCCTTGGATCTAGGTGGTGATTTTTTTGTTTGTTTGTTTGTTTGTCTCCTAATTTCTTTCCTAAAGGAGCAAATAAGATTAGTTACTTGCAAAAGGAAACCTTTGTTTCTTAGGCTTCTTTAGTCTAACAATAAGAGAAGATAAAAAGTCCACAAAGTAAAATTTCTCTGGCACTGCTTGTTCCTATTTATTCTTCAGGAAATCCGTTCTCCCTCAATTTCTTCTTAGATAATTTTCAGAGGTTCCTGGAAGTGTCAATCCTCCAAGACGTTAGTTGTCTCCATGACTACTACATGGTTTTTGTCATTTTTCCTTTCTTCTTTTGCTCCCTGAATATCCCAGTTATTGCTACCCCTAAAATGTCAGCTATGCTATCAGTACCCACTAGAGACACAACTCCATCTGCTGTTGCCAGATTCAAACATCTGCCCTGGGGGCTGACCTTGGTGCTCAGGTCTACACCAATTATTACTGACTGCTGATGTTGAGGACCCCACTGACTAGGCCAGGGATGCTGCCAAATTTGCCATCCTGTCTCCATCAATCAGCACAAATGTCATCTCTGACTTGTGTTCTCAAATTTTTAAGATCTCACATTATAGAAAAACAACTATTTCCCTTTTCTCTGTCTCTCCGGCTGTCTGTCTCCTCTCATCGTCTCTCACTCTCTGTATTTTTCACTGCCTTTTGTTTTTGAACAAAATTTAATCCTTTTGTTCTAGACAATACTTAAATATTAGGAAAGCTAAAATTTTAAAACTCAAAATACGTTGGCTAAGTTTTCTATACGTTACCTTTACAGAATGGTTCTGATTTTATTTTTCCAAGAGCCGTTGCCCCGGAGGAAGGAAGAGCAGCCTAGAATAGTCTCTGGGGTTTGTACTGTCTTCTCAGGCCACGTGTCAAGTAGCAGAGCAAAGAACAGAAGTGAAGAAGCAAGTGTCCCTTCCCCTCTCCTCTTGCTTGCTCCCCGGCCTTTTTTTGAAACATTTCTGAATAACACATGAAAAATTAGATTTGAATATAAAAAGCTAGATGACTACCCCAATTCAGAACTGTGTTTCATTAGAGGAACCCGGGCACAGACAGGACATGAATTGCCCCTTATCTACAAAGACATTGTGACAAAGGTCAAAGTTGCACAAAAAGTCATTTGCAATCATTTGGAGTCTCTGAGCAAAGGCATAGCTAAGCATCAACTCTGTAAATTGAGGGGATTTGACCAGATGGTCTGTCACATGGCATCTAGTTGAGAAGGCTAGCTTTTTAAAAAAATGTATGTATTTATGTAATTGTTTTTAATGTTTATTTATTTTTGAGAGAGATAGAGAGAGAGAGAGAGAGAGAGAGAGAGAGAGAGAGAGAGAGCTGGGAAGGAGCAAAGAGAGAGAGGGAGACACAGAATCTGAAACAGGCTCCAGGCTCACAGAGCCTGATGCAAGGCTTGGGACTGGTGAGATCATGACCTAGGCGGAAGTCAGACATTTAACTGACTGAGCCCCCCAGGTGTCCTTGGGGAGGCTAGCTTTTAAGCTCAACTCCTTCAGGCTGGGAGGACTCACCTTCTCTGCTAAGGCAGATGCTGGAGGGAAGGTCTATCATACTGTGGCACAAACCTTCTGCTATAAAAAAGAACTATGTTGAGAGTAAAGTAGATCAATAGAGTGAAAAGTTTTACCATACTTGTGGGGTAAACTAATATTCAACAGTTTAGCATTTATGTATGCTATAAAACTGTGGCAAATTACAATCTTAAACAAATAAACCAAACACAGTCCTAAGGGGATGTTAAATTTGCCTAAGCCCAGTGAATTACTAAATCCTGAGAGCCTATAATCTGCTTGTCCATTAGACAGTTTCTTCCCGGTCACCTGGACAAAGATATTTCTTGTTTCCTGGAGGCTCTGAAACACCTTTTTAAAACAGGCATTAAGACATTAAGACTCAAGGATTTTCAACCATAATGTTACGAAGCCTCATTTTTACAGAATATAAAACACTCTGTTTCTTCCACTTCTAATAGCTTACTCTAAATTGTCTTCCTGCAGCATTTCCGGATTGCGGGACACAGGGTGCTTAATCGTGCTCACTCCTTGCTGAACGCCTTACAACAGTGAGGAGCTTCAAGCCTTGCACTTCTGGCATTCCGCTTATTTTAGGGATCCAGGTGATCCGTAATTTGATACCAAGATGAAGATCTTCTTCTGTCTTGGTTATTTGGGGTGTTGCTGTAAACTCCTCTCTCTCTTTTAGAGAAAGACAAGACTTTTCAGATTCCATCTTACGCCCGGCTCTTCTATTGATGTTATATCTGTTTCAGCAAACAAAGAGTCAGAGGTAACTCCTGTGATTCTGTTTGGGTCTTACAAATTATGAAGAACAACTTCTTGGCAACTCTTATATCCGTGTTGCCCCATTTCGAATGGCCTTTTCTTACAGCTCAGTAACATCAAAGGTGCTTTTACTTGGCGACAACTTTGCTGTGCAGATTCAGAATTTAGGAAAATTTTCAGCCTTAGGAAAACTAGGCAATATGATAAATATTTCATTAGAATGTACACCCCTTCAATGAGCTGCAGACACTCTGTTGGAGTGTAGTTAATTTTTTTTGGACAGTGCAAGTGGTGCATCCTTTTCTTCATGTTTTTCCATACTCTTCCAGAATGAAATATTCATTTCCTCTATTTTTCTTTTTGTTTCAACTTCCATAGGAGGCCATTTATAGATATTCCCCTTAGATTTCTGCCATTCATCCAGGTGTTCCCTTTGATCCTCTGCTGTGATCTTCTTCTTAATATTTTGATTAATTTGGGTCCCATTTGGGACTCTTCTTCCATTTATGGTTTTGTTACCAGCTTGAGTTTTGGGAGCTGTCTTATTGAGAAAATGGTTCTGGGGAAGAATCTTTTTCAACTTGGAGTCCAAAGTCTGTGCTTTTTGTTGATAGCCACTGCTGCATTTATTCCCACTGGTTCCATTTGCTGTTATGTTAGGGGTGCTTGGAATGACTGAATTGAAACTGCCAACTGTCAAATTAGAACTTTGGCTTATGGCTTTTGACTTTTGCAGTTCACGTGATGCCTGAGGTCTAAAACAAGGTTGAGTGGATTTCTGATTTTGCTTGATTTTAGATGTCTGCTGGTATAGCCTCCCAGAAACACACTGGGGCATGTCCAGGGTTTGGTTTGTTTTACTTTCTTCGCAGTAATAGTGTGTGACTATAACTTAGCTTCATTTGGTTTTTCATATTTATCTCTATTAATCTTTATATCCTTTATGTCTTCGACCACTGGTTTCTTTGATGCTCGAGTCCTACTAAGGGTCTGAACATAGTGAGAGGAAACTGTCTTTGGGAGTTTTTCCCCTGGTATTGCAAGATTTGTTCCTCTAGAGAGTTGCTGTGACTGTACGGGTGGGATCCTAATTTGTGTTTCTCCAACAAATTGTTTACTAGCTCTGTCTTTCAAAACAGCACCATTCCCTGAACTTTTGCCCAAGGCTTGTTTAGGAGCCAAACTGCTCTTGGTTTGACTATGAGCTAGTCTTTGGCTTAGCTATTTATTGTCCATAATTTAGAATTTGGTTTCCTCTCAGAGTATGGCAAGGTTTGGGGCAAGTTCTTTCTGTTAATCTCTTCTAGAAAGCTTTCCAAGGTTTCATTTTCAACATGGTTATTGTCCACAAGGTCTGCACGTTTAGCGTTTCCTCCATCTGCTACCTGCTGCTTTGCAGTTTTCTTTTCTTGTATATTAAGTGATCCCATGGTTTTTCTAGAGAGTTCTCCAGTAGTGGATGATCCAGCTTCATGCTGTTGTTGACTATTGCTAGAAGGCTAACAGTTTGAGGTAGAAGAAACACAGCCTGAAGTCAGCCTTTTGCCCAGAAGTTTTGGTGGCTCCAACGTTGGCTTCTGCGATCTTGTGATATTATCAGGTTTAGGCTGGAGTTTAATGCTGATGGGTTTTGTAGCTTTGATAGGCAAAGCAAGATGTTTGCTAACATCCTTTTTGATATAATAGATTTAGAAGGTGGAGGATTCAGACAATTACCCTTTGCATTTAGATAAGTAAGGCTTGGTGGTTGGTGCTTCAGTTTTCCCTTGGCTGCCAGGTACCCTGGAGCTTTCTCTGCCTGTGGACAGCCCTGGTAGCAACAGGACATCTCAGTGACAGTTTTTCTTCCTGTATTTTTAACTGTTTTGTATTTGTGTCTTAAGACACAGAGAAGTCAAAGGGGTATTTACCTCTTGGACCTTGTCTTAGGAAAGGAAAGATAGAACATAAGTATGTCCATAAATAATCATTACCTATTAAGTAAAAGAAAAATGGGTGATGTGACAGAAAATAACAGGTATGTGGCTGCTTTAAATATGTCAGGGAAACCTTTTGGGGATTATTTAACCTGAAAAGAAAAGCTAACCATGCAGAGCATTAATATTCCATTTAGAGGCCAGAGCAAATTTATTTTCTTTAGGCAAGAGAGAGCTAAGTATATTAAGGAACTGAAACGAAGCTAATTTATCATTTAATTTATATGACTTGACTCTACTTTTATTTACTTTTTTCTTCGTATTCACTTATACGTGTACATAGACCCTACTGTTTTCTTAAATGCCTAAATATGCCTGTATTAAAATGAATACAGTTTAGGCTCAAGTGAGATCCTCTCTGTAGATGAAAATATGCAGTAGTTTAAAAGGCCAAGAGACCCCCAAAGCTGTGAAAAACCCCAAAATCTAAGGTCATGTTAGGCCTTTCAAATGAAACTATAAGAAGCTCGACGTTTGTGGTCCAACAGGGAAGAAGCTTAGAAGTTGCCACTTCATTTCAACAAGAAGCAATAAGCTGAACAAGCTGAAAAACTAATAGCTTTTCTTAGATCTGTAAGACAGAAGGGCTGTCACAGAGCAAACCAATGCCCCCCAACTTGGAGAAACCAATAGGCAAATATGAAGAATCGCAGCTCACTAGAGCAGAAACCCATGAGCAGAAATCATCACAGGGAAGGGAATCCTGAACTGTAAATGATGAACTGCCGAAGGCTCTGCGTTAGTAAGTCTGAGAGATAAAAACTTCAGGGGACCTAGAGTCAGAAAAGGGGCCCCATGCTTTTCTGAGTTTTATCTCCTGGAGCTCTATCAGGTTATCACAGTGAATATTAGAAAAATCCCTTTCTGCTTACAGTAGGGGAGGGGAAAAGAACCATTTTGAAATACACCACAGCATTCTGTTCTTAATAGTATCTGCCGTAGGAGAAATTATTTAAGCATAGCCTAAACTGCTGTGGTTTTACCAGAGTCTAAATGACCCAAGGGAAGAGAAATATCCAACTCTAGCCCATTCTAGCTATCCTACACAGCCTAAGGAGTGAAAAAAATGGGGAGGCACTTGTGAAGATCACAGTCCAGAGGCACAGACTCATTAAAAGACTGAGACCTAATCATAGAACAATGGAATGCTTGCCTGAGCAAGGATACCTCACCACCTTTACTGAAGGTCTATTTATCATTGTTCCATTATTACCACTCAATTCAATAGTATTGGATTGGAGATTTCAACACACCTTTATCAGAACAAGATAGATTTGAGGCACCTGGATGGTTCAGTAAGTTGAGTGTCTGGCTCTTGATTTCGGCTCAGGTCATGATCCCAGGGTCATGGGATCCAGCCCCACATGGGCTCCATACTGAGTATGGAGCCTGCTGAAGAGTTTCTCTGTATCTCTCTCTCTCTCTCTCTCTCTCTCTCTCTCTGCCTGCTTCCTAGCTCGTGCTCTCGCTCTCTCGCTCTCAAAACAAAACAAAACAAAACAAAACAAATGGGTAGATTCAGCAGGAAGAAAGTCAGTAAGGACATAACTGAACTCAACACCATCATAAATCAACTGGATATATAATGTACATCTATAGATTACTTCATCCAACATCAGCAGAATATGCATTCTTCTCAAATTCACATGAAGCACTCCCCAAGATAGAACAAATTCTGGCCCATAAAACACATCTTAACAAATTTAAAATGATAGAAATTATGCAATGTCTGTTTCCATATCCCAAAGGAGTTAAACTAGAAACCAATAACAAAAAAGATAGCTAGAAAATCCCAAAACCCATGGCGATTAAACAGTATACTTTTAAATAGCACACAGGCCAGAAAAGAAACCTCAAGAGAAATTTAAATATTTTGAACTACATAAAATAGAAACGCAATTTATCAAAATTTGTGGGTTGCAGCAAAAGTAGTACTTACAAGGAAAATGACAACGTTGGATGAATATATTAGAAAAGAAGCAATATCTAAAATTAGTTATCTAAGCTTTCACTTTAGGAAGGAAGAATACATTAAATCCCAAGTAAGCAAAACAAAAGTAATAATAAAAATTAGAGCAGAAATCAATGAAATTGAAATAGCAGGTGAAGGAGTAAATAAACTATGTGTAGTACATCTAGACAATGGAATATTATTGAGTGCTAAAAAGAAATGAGCTACTAAGCCATGAAGGAAACTTAAATGTATTTTACTGAGTGAAAAAGGCCAATCTGAAAAGGCTACAAACTGCATGATTCTAACTATTTGATATTCTAGAAAAGGCAAAACTATGGAGACAGTAAAAAGATCAGCAGTTGTCATAGATTAGTCAGGGAGGGATAGAGATGAATAGGTAGAGCACAGAATATTTTTAGGGCAGCAAAACTATTCTGTAAGATACTGTAATAGTGGATACGTGCACTTATGCATTTGTCTAAACCATAGAATGTAGAACACCCAGGGTGAATCTTAATGTAAACGATGGACTTTGGGTGATAATAATGTCCAAATGTAGTCTCATCAATTGTAACAAATGTACCAAACTGAAGATGTTGATAATGGGGAAGGCCATGCATGTGTAGGGCCAGGGGGCATACGAGCCCCCTTTCTTTCTTCTGCTCAATTTTGCTACGAACCTAAAGTCGTTCTAAAAAATAGTCTATAGAATTAAAAAATATATATAACTGTCAGCATTTATGGTTGCTAGACATCAAATTAATTTAAGTAATCAAGATCAATGTATGACAACAAATCTGAAAAACATTATGTTAATGAAAGAGTCACTCAAGCCCACATATTGTATGATTCTATTTATATGAAATGTTCAGAATAGAGCATTCAATAGAGACAGAAAGTAATTTAGCAGTTCCCAGGGGCTGGATACAGGGGGAAATGGGACATGACTGTTAATGGATTTTTTTTCATAATTAAAATATTCTAAAATCAGACGCTGATTATGGCCGCATAGTTATATGAATATACTTAAAAACCACTGAAATGGGCATTTTTAAAGGATGAATTTTTATGCTACAAATGGAAATTGTATCTCAAAAGAAGCTGTTATTTTACAAGTTAACAAACTATACATGTCTTCAAACATTAAAATGTTGCTTTTTAAGTGGATAAAATCAAACAGTAACAGAGTTACAAATTTCTCAGATAATAACAAGGGAATTTCCAAAAGGAACTCTAAAAAAGTCAGACTTTTTTGAAGGAATTACAGGGCAAAAGAAAATGTGTAAAACAAATTATAATGTTTATTTTATAGATGAGTAACTAAAGCTAAGTAAGAACAAGGACTTTGGCCAAGGTAACAAGGAAAAGAAACATCGGTGCTGGTACCTGAATTCTGGCCAATTACATCGAATGCTAAAAATGTTTTTCTGCTCTTGAAGTTTCCTTAAAATTCTGATATCTTAGCAAATAAATATCTTTCTCACATTAAATCATATTTCTAGGACACAAATAAAAAATCTATAAGGTGTTAAAAAATTCATACTTTTAAAATATTTACACTTCTAACATTTCTCCTTCAGGGCAGAAGAAAGGGAAAATGCATATTAAATACTCCAGATAGTTAAAATTTCAAAAACATTCAGAACACGGCTAATAAAAATGCTTTGCAAACCAACTGAATTCTAACCATTATGACCACAGATTTGATACTGCTACAATGAAACATTTGTGTGCATATGTGGTGTTAAAGCCCTGTCTCATCGGTTTGGGCACCTAATTCAGAAACATCTCTTTCAATAGTATCGATTTACTGTGGAAAATAGATTATTGTATGAAAATAAGCCATTCATCAGTCTGTCACTATCAAATGAAGGCAAGTCAATCTCTCTGGATAAAAATTCCATGTCACCAAAAAAGATGCTACATCAATTTTTATTAAAAATACACATTTTGGGATGACTTGGTGGTCCAGTTGGTTAAGCACATGACTCGGTTTTGGCTCAGGTCATGATCTCCTGGTTCATGATTCAAGCCTCCTGTGGGACTATGTGTTGGCGATGCGGAGCCTGCTTGGGATTCTCTCTTTGTCCGTCCCTGACTCTCTCTCTCAAAATAAATAAGCATTTAAAAAAATATACATTCTGTTTATTCATTCATTCTAAATATTCATTTAGCCTATCAATGTCAGGTACTTTAGTAAGTTCTAAGGTTGTGATATAGACCAACGTAAGGTATCTTTAAAGGAGTTCCCAGTTTAGTTGAAGAAACAGGCATGCAAATAGAAATTTGAAATACTTATGATAATTTTAAGGTTGATATAAGCATACAGTATAGAGGATTGATAAATCTATTGAATGGGTAGATGAGCTGCAGAGTCAAAATAAAATTTCTCAACTAGAAAGTTAAGAGCGTCTTTTTCAAAATAAAATATGTGTGACAATTATGAAAGCTGCAACTGTTCCAGTTTTCAAGTAAAAAGCAACCCCAGTGCCTGAAAAGGTGCTCGACATAACTAATCATCAGGGAAATGCAAATCAGAACCACAATGAGCTATCACCTCATACCTGGTTGGTTGAATGGCTATTATCGAAAAGACAAGAAATAACAACTGTTGGCCAAGATGTGGAGGGGAGGGAACACTTGTGCACTGTTGGTAGAATTGTAAACTGGTGCAGCCACTAGGGAAACAGTACTGAGGTTTCTCAAAAAAAAAAAAAAAAAAAAAAATAGAACTACCATATGACTCAGCAATTCCACTTCTGGGTATTTATCCAAAGGACATGAAAACACCATGTTAAAGAAATATCTGCACACCCCCGTCCCTAAGTTCGTAACAGGATTATTTATCATAGCTAAGTTATGGAAACAACCTAAGTGTCCATTGATGAATGAACATGTAGAGAAAAAAATATATATGAAATATTAATAAATATAAATATATATAATAGAAATAGAAATATAGGAATATTATTCAGCCATAAAAATAGAAGGAAATTCTGCCATTTCTAACAACATGAATGGAACTTGAGAGCAAAATGCTAAGTAAAATAAGCCACCCAGAGAAAGACAAATACTGTATGATCTCTTTAGGAAACTGAAAATAAACAAAACAAAACTCATGGTTATAGAGAAAAGATTGGTGGTTACTAGGGGTGGGGACAGGGGATGGGCAAAATGTGTAAAGGTGGTCAAAAGGTATAAACTTCCAGTTATAAAATAAATACATCCTGTGGATGTATTGTACAGTATGGTGATTAACTTAAAAGAAAAAAAAAAAAAAAGATCAGTACCTCTCAGCTACAACCTAACTTCTGTGCTTACAGAAAAAGATATCAGTGTAGTTTCAGACAAGTAAGAGCACAAAATTATGCATAAACTTAATGAATTGCATTATCCCGCAAACAGATGATACACCATATGCACAACAGAACATTTAAGAGTTTGGGATTCATTTGAGGGTTTGTAATGCAAAACATCATAATTTTTCTGATATTATAGTACTTTTCAACTAATTTACTAGCTAATACCTTTGAGGAAGTTAAGTGCATAGGAAAATTCTATTATAAGACAGAAAAAAGGATGAATTACTAACTGGGAAACAACTATACTAATCTGGAGAAAATATTTTGTAATGAAAATATGATTAAATCCTTTAGCTGAAAGCAAATTTATGAACTCATAAAAAATCACTACAAAATAAAATATGTAATATACATAATTTTATTAAGACAACTTTATATAATATCTTTACTGTTATTATTATATATTTTTTTTAATTTTAGAGAAAGTGCATGAGCAGGGGAGAGGGGCAGAGGGAGAGAGAGAGAATCTTAAGCAGGCTCCACTCTCACTGTGGAGCCCAATGTGGGGCTCAATCCCATAACTCTGGGATCATGACCTGAGCCAAAATCAAGAGTCAGATGCTTGACTGACTGAGCCACCCAGGCACCCCCAACATAGAAATATGCTTATTTAAGCAAACAAAACAAATAAAATTTATTGTATTTTTAGCCATATAACTGATCTCATAAATATTGTCTATGTGATATAATAAGTCTTAAATTTTAAACACCAGTATATATGAAAGAACAAAATTCTGACAAAACTGTACATATAGTAAAAATTCCTTTGATTGGCTCACATCAGTACTTTTTACATAATTTGAAGAAAATAAGATAGTTGTGCTGATAGCTGATGGGAAAACCTGGTCTAAAAATGTTTAATTCAGTGTTTTCCAAGACCATCTCCCAAAGAGTGTGTGCTAAGATTTCCAAGCCCTAGTAATTATGGAAAAGGATGCCAATTTTTTCTCTATATCATACATTTTTTCATATAAATGCACAAATGTGATTATAATATTAGACATATTAGAGAAGCATTAAGTAAGTGCATTTTCTTCCATTTGTGTGTCTCCATTTCCCTCTATCCACTTAAACCTAAATATATTTATTTTATTGAAGGGTTCAAGACAGATTTCCCCAAAATATACTGCTTTAGCAAAATGATTATTTTCAATTTAAAGCAATTGAGACCTAGTAAATTCAGGAAAGCTCTTCACCTCCCCACAACTGCCTAAAAGGATTTATATAGAGGCCTTGCTCCAGGAAGAGAGCTTGTACCATAGATAGCTCTATTATGATATGAATGGTGTATGGCAGGCAGGGAGGAACCTAGCAAGGCCAGTTTGACCCAAGTCCTCTCTGTCTCATGGTTTCTAAGTGCATTATTTTCCTTTGAATACCCAGACCCCTACCTCTTTCTCCTTAGCTCAAAATGACATATATACCTCATTTTACCTGTCGTTGGAATTTCCATGTCTGTGTGGATTCCCATATACTATTAAATTTTATTTTCTCCTGTTAATCTGTCTCATGTCAATTTGAGTCTTAGTTCAGCTAGAAGGACCTTGAAGGGGACAGGAATTCTTGTCCCCCAACATTGTATAAATAGACCATACTAAATATTCTCATTTCTATGAGCTCTCTAAGTGGTTTATGTCTACTTTTGAGTTTTGTTTGAGTCATTTCATTATTTCAGATGCTTTAATGTGTCCACAAAAACCTGCAAAGCATTGTAGAATAATCATGTTTTAATTTCCAAATATTATTAAACTGCTGGAAAGCTTTAACTTATAGCATATTTCCTGCAGCATGTTTGACAATATTTACTGCATCCAAATGTTCTACATGCACACTTTTTTATTTTTTGAAATTTAGAAATTTTATCAAATCTTGCCAAACTCCTTTAGTAATAATGTTTTATTTCTTAAATTTGTTGATACTTGATTATTACTATTATTATTGTTTATATATATATATATATATATATATATATATATATTTTTTTTTTTTTTTTTTTTTTTTTTTTTTTTGAGAGAGAGAGAGAGAGGGTGCAAGTGAGTAAGAGACAAGTGAGCAAGGATCATAAGCCCAAAGCAGGGCTCATGTTTTACCTGAAGCGGGGCTCATGTTTGCCCAAAGCAGGGCTCATACTCACCTGATACGGGGCTTGTGCTCACCCAAAGGGAGGCTTGAACTCATGAAGCATGAGATCGTGACCTGAGCCGAAGTCAGATACTAAATGATGGAGCCACCCAGGCACGCGATACTTGATTATGTTGGCATATTTTCTTATATCAAAATGCTCTTGCCTTCTTCCTATGAACTTCACCTAGTTGCACAGTAATTTTTTTTCCCTTAGATAAATTGCTGGATTCTTTTTTTTTTTTTTCCTAATTGTTCATTTAGATTTTTGTATTAGAATATGTCTGAAAGCTCATAGTATTTTTTTTATTTTAAATGTATTAATTACACATTAATAATTAACAAAGTATGCCTAGCTTTATTCTTTTTCTTTTTAAACCTGTCTGAAGTTCAGTGAGTCTCATCAATCTGATAATTTAGTTCTTTATTCAATTCATTAAGAGATTTCTTTATATATTTGTTACTTACCATCTCTTAAGCTCTGTCATTCATTTTTTTTCTTATGGAAGTCCAATTTTTTTGTTATTTTTATTGTATCTACTCTATAATGGCATGTCTTTTTTTGTTTTTTGGTTTTTGTTTTTCCCACATAACTTGTGCCACTTAATATTTTCACTTTGTGCTTGGAGACATTTCTTCTACTCGATCTTCTATATCCGTAAACGGGTTCACAATTTAAGCATACTATCCTTCAGTTTACCTGCTGAAGTATTTAGTTGGGAAATCTTAATATTTGTGTTCCAGAAAGCATTTGTGATTGGGATTCACTTGAGTTTTCTTGAGGCTTTTTGTTATTCGTTCAAAGTAACTTTCTGTCTCTTGGAGCAACTCTGTTTTGCTGGCATGAAACGTGTTTGTGCTGACTGGATCTTCTCTCTGGCTGCTAGAATCCCTGAGATGATTTGTTATTCTCTCTATTAGCCTTTAGATCTGGTAGTAGGAGTAAACAAGTGGGGGCAGTTTGGCTGGTTTTTACAGCCCTGAGCTAGTGGTTCAGGGGCAGAAGGGCTGCAGGTCCCCTGCTGAGTAGCAGGATGAAGCCTTTGCCATTCCCAGGTCTCCAGGCATATTCTCAACTTTAAGAGCAGAGGACATAGTCCAGCTTTTCCCTAGTTTCTAATATCACATGCATTGGACAAACTTTCATCAATGTCAAATTTTCCTCTAGGGATCTCCGTGTGCCAGGGATTGCAGAGAATATGGTGATTCTGTTCTAGCCCAAGGAAGAGTCCTCATCAGTTTTCTCTATCAAGATCTCCTTCAAGCCTAAAGCTTCTCCTGTTCCCATCTGTAGATTGATTTCAAGAGCTAATTGACTTGGAAAAGACAGCCAGGAGTCTGGAGAAAAAGTATACAGAACCCCATGTATTCCTTTGGTAGGGCTGCCACTTAAAAAGTACCACAGATGGGGGCGAGGAAGGACCTTAACAGAAATTTATTGTCTTACAGATATGGAGGCTAGGAGTCCAAAATCAAGGTGTTACCAATTGGTTCCTTTTGAGAGCTGTAAGAAAAGGATCTGTTCCAGACCCCTTTCCTTAGCTTATAGATGTCCATCATCTCTCTGTGCCTCTCTCCTCTTCTTTCTAGGATATCTATCTCTGTGTCCAAATTTCCCCTTTTTATAACTTTTTCAAATATTTATTTTTGAGAGAGAGAGAGAGAGAGAGAGAGAGAGAGAGAGAGAGAGAGAGAATGCGAGCAGAGGAGGGGCAGAGAGAGAGGAAGACAGAATCTGAGGCAGGCTCCAGGCTCTGAACTGTCAGCACAGACTGCAATGAGGGGCTTGAACTCACCAACCTTGAGATCATGACCTGAATCAAAGTCCGATGCTTAACTGACTGAGCCACCCAGGCACCCCCAAATTTCCCCTTTTTAAAATGATACTAGTCATACTGCATTAGGATCCCTCCTAATGATTTATTTTAACTTGATCATGTCTATAAAGATTCTATCTCCAAATAAGGTCACATTCTGAGGTACTAAAGGTTAAGAATCCAAACACACCTCTTTTCAGGGGTTATGATTCAACTCACAACAGCCATATTTAGGTCAACTGTCTATGATACTTTATGTATATATAAAATGATACTTTGCCTAATATATCAGTGAAGGCCTGGATTGGTCCTGACCCCACATACCATAAATGTGGGCAAACTGTAACACAAAATTCTGGAGGTGGATAGAATAATAAAAGGACTCTAGTTCAGAGGACCTGAAGGGATCATGAGAACCACAAACACATTATCATAAGCAATCCTAGAATTTCACATGTATGTTTTACACATTACCAGCTGAACATAAATGAGAATTTTATAAAACACTCAAAGGTGTTTGCTACTACAGAAGTTTCTAATTTTATCTATAAACCACCCTTTTGGTTATTTATTTGCATTTTCACCAGAGTGAAAGGTAAAACATAAAATATTGCCTTTCCAAAACATTAAAACAAAGAAAAAAGAAAAAAACCTTACAAGTTTAAAGGAGGTCATTGAGTTTAATCACTATATTTAGTGTCAAGTGGGAGCTCTCTAGTAAAACAACTCTGAGTCTGCATTTCAATTAAGTTTAGAGAAAGGTGGGGGAGGGAGGAGTTGCAGAGGAAAAAAAGCTTTAGTCTGAAGATTCAAAAGTAAAAGAATTAATGAGCCATGTTAAGTGACAATTTTTTGTTAAAGAGGATAGTTAATAGCTATTTAACTAAATGGACTTTTAGAAACATTCTAAAATATGCCGCTCGAAAATATTTTTATAAAGTTTCCTAATTTAAAAGGGGAGAGTAGGCAATTTTCTATTGAAATCAAATACACAACAATGGGCTCACAACCATTAGATTAATTGGTTTTATATCATGTGTATTCTCATTATCACTATATAAGTTCTATATTGATCCCACGTTCTTGGAACAATTGGTATTATTGATTAAATTTAATTTTGTCAATCTGTTGGCTCTAAAATTTTGCCCCATAATTTAATTTGAATTCCTTACCTACAAATAAAGTTGAACATCTTATATATGACCTAAAAGAAATATAAATGACCTATTTCTTCTTTTTTTTAATTCCTGTTCATGAAATCTTTCCATGTTTGTTTTGTATTGTCAGTCTTTATTCTTCTTGATTTTGTTAAAGAAATATTCTACCTATCCATACTTTGTCTGCTATATTTTTATGTTATTTTTAAGGAAACGTCTGTCTACAAATACTTTGACAACTATATTATAATAATATATTATATTATTATTAAATTTGTCAAATATTTGGCTTTCATGATCATCTAGTTTATCTTTGTTTTCCACTTTATTTTTCCTCCTGCATTTATTCTTTCTTTCTACACTTATGAATATCCAGTTGTTCATTCCAACATCCAAAAGATGTATCATATATTGTTAATTTTCAGCCTTGATTTATGAACATTTAACAGCACACATTTCTAATTAATCACCAGTTTAGCTGCTTTTAATATGCATTTTATTATCATTAAGCTTATTTTGTGATTTGATATATATATATTTTTTTATTTTTAAAAAAATTTTTTTTTTTTTTAACATTTATTTATTTTTGAGACAGAGAGAGACAGAGCATGAACAGGGGAGGGGCAGAGAGAGAGGGAGACACAGAATCTGAAACAGGCTCCAGGCTCTGAGCTGTCAGCACAGAGCCCGATGCGGGGCTCGAACTCACAGACCGTGAGATCATGACCTGAGCCGAAGTCGGGCGCTTAACCGACCAAGCCACCCAGGCGCCCCTGATATATATTTATATATTTGTTTGTACCCACAAGTTTCTTAATGCATAGTTATTCATTTTAACTTGATTAAATATCAGTCATAAATGCATTCTCTGAAATGATGGCACTTCTTTAAATTAGTTGAAACTTATAGAATACATTATTATGTTCACTTTTTACAGATGTTCAACACATGCCTAAAAAGTGCTTAATTTGGAGGAGGTAACATTGTATATTCATTACATAAAATTTGTTTACTATACACACACACACACTATATATGTATATACTAAATGATGTATTTATAATATATATAATAAACACTATATATATATATATATATATATATATATACTTTCATAATTTATATCCTGATTTTTTGTAAGCTTGATCTAACAGCCATTGAATAGTATGTTAAAATGCCTTTTTTGGATGCCTGGGTGGCTCAGTTGGTTAAGTATCTGACTTCTGCTCAGGTCATGATCTCACAGTTTGAGTTCAAGCCCCACATTGGGCTCTCTGCTGTTAGTGCAGAGCCTGCTTCAGATCCTCTGTCTCCCTCTCTCTCTGTCCCTCCCCTGCTCATGCTCTCTCTCTCTCTCTCTCTCAAAAATAAAATAAACATTTAAAAAAGTTTCTTTTTAAAAATGCCATTTTTTTTGCATTACATGTTTTAAAGTTATATTTTTAAGTGCATACATATTTAGAAGTTTCATGTCTTTCTGGTGAAAAATTTTCATTACATAAAGACCCTTTTTGTGTGTAAATATGCAATTTTCTTCAATTTTGTTTAATATTAGTGTGGCTACACTAGCTTTTATCTATCTATCATCTATCTGTCTGTCTATCTATCTATCTATCTATCTATCATCTATCTATCCATTTTTTATTGGTTAACAGTGCCCTGATGTACTTTCTTCTCCTCTTACTTTTATCCTTCCTGATATCCTTTAGTTTACTTCTGGTTCTTACAAACTGTATATAGCTGTTACACCTTAGTTTCATTTTTAAAAATAACCTTTTGTCTGTAGTGGATTTTGAGAACTTTTCTTTGACTTCAGTATTATGTAGTTGTATTGACACTGATTTTCTCATTGACCAAACTCTACTCAGCCTCCCCTAGGCTTTTCTGACTTTTGGACTTTTGAGTTCATCTTTGCATTGTCTAATTTTAGCAAGAATTCTGCTAAATTATTTTAATAAGAACCCCACATCCTCAATTTCTGATAGCCATTGGTATCTAATCATGTTCCTTATTCCCCACCGTACCCCAGGTCAGCTGGACTGCCTGCAGCAAGAATCCTGTTAGGTCACTTTAGCCAAAACCACCACCCCTCCCCCGCCCCTGTTTCCTCTAGTAAATTTTATCAAATGACCTGCACCCTGCTCTTTGGCTATTAATTTCTACTTGCTGAAGCTATATTTGGAGTTGAGTTTGATTTCTCTCCCCCACTGCAACATTTCATCTCTGTGGTCAAATACCCATACCCCTTCAATAAAGCCTTTCTTACCATGCTTTCACAATTGTCATTGAAAGTTGTTTTTTGTTTTGTTTTGTTTTGTTTTTCTTCTTTAATAGTACTAACTGAGATGAGTCTAGTTGTAGTTTTCTGTCTACTTGCCCCACTGGGACATTTTGCGCTTCTATAAGATTAGAACAATGCCTTTAATCATTTTGATAAAAATTTCAGGTATTTATTTCTTCATATTTTACTTACCCCCATTTAATTTATACCTTTTTGGGAAGAGGGGGAGAAACACAAATCTGATGTCTGCTGAAAATTATGAATCTCTTCTCCATGTCTTTAAAACTACTTTGAATATTTTTGACTCTGTTGGCCCATATTGTATATTTTTTCAGATCTACCTTCCAATCCACTAATTCCCTTTTGGGATATTTAATCTGCTGCTTCAACTATCCAAAGTTTTTTTTTTTTTTTTTTTTTTTTTTTATCTTTCATAATTTTTACTTCTAGATACTTCCTTGGTTATTTTTCAGACCTATCTGGCCAATTTATAGTTCCAGTCATATTTTTATTCTTTTCACATATTAAATGCACTTATTGTATATTCTCTAGTCATTATTCCACCATTTAGCCTCTGCTCTTCTAATTTTTTTAACTGCTTTGCTGACTATCTATCCATTTTTTATTGGTTAACAGTGGTGGCCTATCTATTTGTGTGATTTTTTTTTGGGGGGGGGTGGGTATTGGATGTATGTTCCTTGAAACTTTATCTATGGGAATTCTTTCAAACTTGGTCTTAAGATATATTCCTCCAGAGAGTATCTATAGCTGTTTCTGCAAGATTTCTAGGACACGATAATCACAGCACAACTTAAATACATATTTGAAACTTGGCATTCGTGTGGCCTTAGGAGGTATCAATTCTGGCTCAAAAACTTTGTGTAGGTTTGTTTTGGCAAATAACTTTTCACTGAGAGTTGTCTGCCTCCATTAAGAGCTAAAGCTGAGGCAGACAAGTTTCCTTCTCAGAATCCTTTGGAATATGGACAGTTTTTCCTATGGTTATAGTTTTTCCTGTGGTGGATAGTTGCTTCCTATGGTTATTAATTCTTGGGATTTCTGGTTTAAAAGACATAAGGGCGTCTGAGTGGCTCAGTAGGTTAAGTGTGGAACTTCAGCTCAGGTCATGATCTCATGGTTTGTGGGTTCGAGCCCCGCATTAGGCTCTGCACTGACTGCTCTGAGCTTGGAACCGGCTTCAGATTCTGTGCCTGCCTCTCTCTCACTGCCCCTCCTCTGCTTGTGCTCTCTCTCTCTCTCAAAAATAAATAAATATACATTTAAAAAAAAGACATAACTCTTTAGGCCTTTGTTTGAGCTATAGTCCTTGCCTCCAAGTCACTATCAGGCAAAAACTGAAGCTCTAACCAAGAGGATCAGCTGGTTACTGCTGGAATCCTTACAGCTTTAGGCTTCACTTGCTTTTTCAGTTTCCTGCTCTTTCATTGGTTTGGGCAGATTTCTGTGCAATCTCAGCTAAGCATTTAGGTTTTTTAAGCAAATATTTTCCTAGTCTTTAGGTATGTATGAGATGATTGTTTTTTTAAAGGATATTTACTCTTTCAAAAATACCAGATATAAACTCTTAAGGAAATCTTAAAGACAGTGGAAAGAATATTGGGAGCAATAATTTCCCCATAAAATTCATATATAAATTTTTGTCATTTTCATAAATTAGAAATTAATAGTCAAAATCATAAAGTATTTATTAGCTGTATGAATTTATGGATTTTACTTGCTTCTATATAGGCAAATTATTAATTATTGCACATTATTACATATTTTGGTTATTATATAGTCACTTTGTTATGTAGTTAATATGTCAAATAGATAAGTTCTTAATGTTTCTTCTTACTGTGTTTGTGGCTAAACTGTGGAGATTAATATATGCATCATTAGTTTATACTACAAAGTAATAGAATTGCAATATTTAGACTTCAAACACAAGTGGTTAGCTATTGCCTAGGAATCAAATTTCAGTAGTTGTTCACGTCCTACAGCTGACCTTTTTGTTAATGAAGTAAAAAATATTATTTTAGAAATAAATCAATATAAGTATGTAAAGGGATTGCTGAACTTTTCAAGGTGTTTTTTGTTTTGTTTTTTTTTTTTGCCTGGAAATTTAACAACATATGTCAGTATTCATCATTTTCAAATTAAGTCAGAGTTTTGGAGAAAATATTTTATTGAATTTCTTATGAAGTGGTATTATTACCCATTTTGAGAAATAAAATGTACTCCAATCTGTAGTTGAGTGCCATAAGCAATTTAGTGTGTGATGAAATATATATGACACTAAAAGAATCATACTCATAAGTCCCCTCAGATCAAAAATGAAAAGGATACAAGTTAAAGTTGTGATGTTTTGCATTTTATTTGTTTGGAAGATTTTTTTTTATATTTCAACATGTAAGAGATGGAAAATCTACCCCATGAGAAAATTGCCTCAGGAGTGTAAGTATGAAATGGGGTTTTATTGAATTAATAAGTGGAGGAAGATATCTCTGCCATTACAACCATGTTAACATATTATTAACCATCCAGAAAACTCAGCAACAATTTTTAACTTTGTGCATTATTTGACCAATATTTATGGCCATCTGTGATATGCTTCAAGCTTCTTTTTCACTACTTTCCTTCAGTCACCCCCACCCCCTGTTTTTATACCAATAATATAAATTGAGATATTGGAAAAGCCATTTAAAATTTTTGAACCTCAATTTCTTCATCATTAAAACATAGATAAGATTATGTATACCTTAGAGTCTTGAGAGCAGAAATTAAGATAATATGCAACGTATTCAATACAGTAGTTAACTACACAAATGTTATCATTCAAAATTATTCACCCCACTGTTTTCTCTTTTATGCTTTTGAAGATATTTTACCCTCCTCTTACAAAGTTTTTTTCATTATAAATTCTAAAAATTAACTGTGCATTGGTTTCAAAGCTTTGCTAAATATCCCTTACCTTATGAAGATTTTCCAATTGTCTCATACTTTCCATTTTAAAGTAATTCATTTGAATTCCCATAAGCATTTCTCTTTGTATCCTTCAGTACTTACATTCTATGAGATACAATGAATATTCATGTATATCGTACATATTATATAGATTGCAGCTCCTCTGGGACAAGATTTGTTTTTCATTCACATGTGTATTCAGGAAGCACCTAAGATGATGCATATTATAAATTCTATATTTGTTGATAAATGCATTGTTTGAAGAAATAATTTGGAGGTACTGTTGCAAGTTGTGCCTACTTGATACCAAAAATTCAGAGAAAAAAATGAAATATTCAATAAATTAACTGCTTCTAATATCCTACTATTTAAGATCACCTAAGGAAATATGGCAAATTACCACTACTATCTGGAGAAAAAGATGACAAGCCTGAGTGAGTATTAAAATAGTAAAAATTACAATATAGTGGATAATATTCATCTTACTGATAAGGCACTCTCAGAGTGAACTGAGGGCACACATATAAACTTGAAGGTTACTTTCAGATGGCAAAGGAATATATTTGACCTGGAAAGAACACCATAATATAAATATCTTAAATAATTGTGAAGAAAGAATGGGCTAAAAGAGATTAGTAAGAATGGACTCTAGAAAAGGGACAACCAAAGAGCAGAGGATGTGGATTAATTCATTCATTCATTCACTCAGCAGATACTTCCTAATGTGCCAGACACTGTGCTAACATAATGATGCATATTGCCCCTGCCTTTCAAGAGTATTGAAACAAAGGCAAACATCAAATTATAATTGAATCTATGAAGGATATGAATCCTGATTTAAAGGTAAAAAGGATATTTTTGAAAGGAAAGAAAGAAAGAAAGAAAGAAAGAAAGAAAGAAAAGAAATGGAAAGAGAGAAAAGAAAGAAAAGAAAAGAAAAGAAGGAAAAGAAAGAAAAGAAGGAAAGAAAAATTCACTCATACTCTGAATTAAAGGCTAGAAAAAGACTAGACACAAGAAGCCGAAATGGAAGAGTGTTTGAAGTAGAGAAATCATGAGATAAGGAACAGCTTATGTTACTGGTGCATAGTGGTGAAAAGGGAGACTAGTAAAAATTTGAGGAATTTGCCGATTGAAAATCATTCAGAGCCTTGTCATCTGTAAAGAGAACTGTGGATTTTTTCAAGCCCAGCTTTTGGTCTTCTGATTGTTATTCTAAATTCCTGTGGATTTTAGTCTATTGCAATGGAAAGGCATTAATGGGTTTTAGGAATACAAGTGGCATCATCTGATTTACGAAAACAAACAAAAGAAACAAATAAAAACTCTTTAATATTCACAAGGGAGAATTACAGGGGAATCAGAGAGCAAACAGGAAGAACAATTAGGAGGCTGTTGCTGAGATTCCTGTGAGAAACTTTGTATCTTGAACAAGGAGATGGAGATAAATTATTAGATATTTCTACCACTATTCCAAAAGAGGTACTTGATCTGCCAACATGTCATGATTATTATGAATCAGATCCCTGTACAAAAGATAAATTCACTAAGCTCACTTACTTGGTGATAATATCTACCTCTGCAATAAGATTAATTCTCTTCTATTTGATTTGTTCTGAACAAGTGACTTTCTTTTAAAAAATTTTTTTCTTAATGTTTATTTATTTTTGAGAGAGACAGAGACAGAACATGAGTGGGGGAGGGGCAGGGAGAGAAGGAGACAGAATCTGAAGCAGGCTCCAGGCTCCGAGCTGTCAGCACAGAGCCTGACGCAGGGCTCAAACTCACGACCTGTGAGATCATGATCTGAGCCAAAGTCAGACACTCTACCTACTGAGCCACTCAGGCACCCCTGAACAAGTGACTTTCTGATTGATTCCTAAATTAAAACTTTCTTTCAACTTTCCCAGAGAGTGTTAATTGAAATATGTGAATATTATAATTATTCCAAAAAATGACATTACTTTTTATAACTTTTTAAACTGGCATTTTACTTATACATAACCTTTTGATGAGATGATTAGAATGACCCCATATGACTGAACCTGATCAACTCTCAGTAAACTATTTCTAACCCCATACTACATTGACTTCAAAAAAAGTAAGTAACTCTTTTACTAAATTGCAAATCATTTTATCTATCTATCTATCTATCTATCTATCTATATTATCACATGTTTTAGATCATAGGCAGTAATAACTGAGCATCTGATAAAAGTTTTACATTAGATTGAATTTGATTTACTTTTCTCTAGGTTAGTCAATATACATACAGTTTGAGACAATAGTAGAAATACACTATTAAAGATAGCTCAGTGGGAGTAGACAATTGGTGCCAAAGGCACCAAGTTCAAGTTTAATATTTTCAACTTGCTAAATTTGTGGGTGTGTAACCATCACTTAACCACTGCAGGCTACAATTACTTCCTTTGTAGAAGGAAAGTATTAAATCTGATGAAGATTAATATCACATTCAGCTCTGAAATCCCATGTCTTAGATAACATAAAATATCATCTGTTAGTTCAAGAGAGAAATAATAAAGGCAATAAGGAGAAGAGCAGAGATTTGAGCAAATCAGAATCCAGCTTAATTTTATATAAATGGACTAGTCAGTTATTCATCAGCCACAGAATGGTCTTTTTTCCAAAAACACATTCATTTCCTTACCCGTCCAATCAGGACTATTATTCTCAAAAGAATAAAATTTATGAGAATAGCTGTCACAAATATGTAGATGCATGAAATTCATTTTGACCTTATAGAAATTAAAAGCAAACAATATAAAAATCCATAGACAAGAAGCCCTGGAAAATTAATCATTACATGTTAACTCAAAGAAACAAAGCACTACAACCCACTCTTTGATTAATTTCTGATTTACTTAGTCAAAATTAATCTAGTACCCAATGTAGTGTAACAAATTCACAAATCTAATTCAAAAAATATATATTGTTTCTAATATGATTATTAATGCATTCAAAAATTATTGAGTATCTACTATATGCTAGGTTCTATTCTAAATAATGGTCATTAGCCTTACTGCAGTGACAAGTCAAACAAATAAAAGAGGAGGATCATAGCTTTTCATAAATAATTTGAAGGAATAATAATGGTTTTGTGAAAAAAACATTAATCTGGAGGTTCCATATTACTGTCCTCTTACATGACATTTATACTCAAAAACTGATTGACTAGGTATATATTAATTTGATAAAGTATAATATTTACATGTTTTAATATTAATAATGAGATGAAATAGCTAAAATTATCATCTTTTAAGCTGTCATGTAACCTAACTATCCAGATTAATGCAAACACAGAATTTTAAATGTTGTGCATTAATTTGCTCACTTAAATAAACTTCCATTGGTTGCTTCCTTGGGACCAGAGAATGAATCTCAGAGGTAATTTAACTCAATTCCCTCAATGGATATATTTTTAAAGATATATTAAATAAAGATATTTTTTAAAGTAGATTAGTTTTCCAAAGATACCCAATTAGATAGTGGAAACAAGGTAAGGAATTCAGGTCTCCTTGAAATATAATAAGTTTTGTTTCTTTTATTATGTGTGGTATTTAAAAGAATTATTGCTGTTCAAAGAATGACCAACTAAAAAGAATTTGTTCTTAGTGAGCTTTCAAAAGGTTCATTGAAAAATTGAGTTAATTAAAATTGTATGAGCCTTCTCAGGTACAAATATTCATGGGTAGAAGCAGTGATATTTATTATGAGACTTCTGGAAGTTTGTAATTTAAATCAGAAAACAAAGATGCAGAAAGAGACAGATACAGTAATAACATATAAAAATAAATAAAAAAATTCTTTATTCTCACTAAATGTAAATAAGCTTGTCTACTAAAGAATAAAAAAAGATTTTTTTTTCACTGTGTCCTCATTTGAGAGGGTGAGAAGGTAATGACTTATACCTTCCAGTTAAACAAAGAATTACAGGATAGTCAATATGTCAATTGCTGCTGGAATTTAATTAACAAGAAAATGTTTGTGTGAAAGAGTAAGAAGACATTCTTGGCATGTAGTTTAGTCATTGAGAAAGTTAAGTGATTAAAAAGGGGCTTTCAGAATAAATATCTAAGGGAGTTTAAGGGAAAAGCTAAGATTCAAGTAATGAAAGCTTTAGTCCTGGTTGATAGTAAATAAAAGCCACTATAAAGATCTAATAGCATAGGTATTAGTCTTTTTTAAATTCTATTTTGAGATACATGAATAAATATGCACATAACATACGCACTCATACACACACACTTTTCCTTTCTAGTCTTCCAATCCAAATCCCCATATAAGGGAGGGGGGTGGGCTGGGCGAGAGGGAGGGAGAGAGAGGAGAGGGAGATGTACATGGACGATGGAAGAAAAGATGTACCATATGACCTAGTTGTCCCCTTCACTTGAATTTATTATTAAGATATGGAAAGTGTGTACGGAAAAAAAAAATGTTGGGTGGCATTGTGCCTCTAAGTAGTCATCTCTTTAGATTTCCCACCTTCATCTTTTTAGAACCCTTATTACAACTGAAGAAAACTCAACTTAGTCCACTCAACAATGTTTCCTGGCCAGAAGGAAGCTGGCTAGTGTTATGAGAATTTTAGAAGCAGCTGGTTCTCCTGTTCTGCTGATGCTCATGAACCATATTCTCTGCTCTTCTCTAGCCTTTTCTAAGGGTTTGGGTTTACTGTTGACTCCTGCATTTTGATATGAGGTCAAAGAGATGGGGTCACATCTGAAAAGACCTTTCTTCCCAAATTGTGCCTTTTCCCGGAAGAAAATAGAAAAGGGTCTCTCCAGCGCTGTTTTGCTACCTAATTCACAAAAGCCGCTGACTTTCCCAATGCTTAGTCCTGAGGCTTTCTTCCCTCAACTCCCTCCAGTCAGAGTTAAGGCTCTGCACCAGTTATTCACTGCTTTTTTTAAAGGGTAAAGTGCTAAGCACGGCCTACGGAGATGAGTAGCCTGCCACTCAGTCCCGCTGTGCGGTCGTGATTGGAGAACAGAACACTGTCGTTTGGCTCCGCCCCCGCTTCCCTTTGCCGCGCTAGCGGTGTCGGGTTTTACTCAAAGGTGGAGAGTGGGATTCGGCGGGCGGCGCTAGGAGCAGGTGAAGAAGCATCCTTGTTCCGGCTGTTGCTGTTATTCTTTCTCCGGTGTCTGAGTCTGGGAAGGACAAGCTTTCTTTGCTGCTAGAGCTTCAGTGAACTGTTGCCCAGAACCTAGGCACTTCAGACATTTCATCTCACCCCTTATTCCGCGTTCGCTGTGTAAACCACCTGCACATTTGTAACCCTGTGAATCTTCCTTCTGCTCAATGCCCAGAGAAGGGGTCTAAAGGGAATTTCAAGTGTTTGAAAGAAAGGGTCTTTGCCGACTGCGGGGAGCTGTCTAAGGTGCTGAAGCTTTCCAGGCGTTCGTCTCCTGCAACACCACGCAGAGTTAGATTGCACATTTTTCGTTCCTGGCTTTCTCATCCCCCATGCCTTGGATAAGATTAATTTCAGGATCGTGAAAATCTCTCCGTATCATGGCCCACGTGAGACACTTTCGGACATTCGTTTCAGGATTTTACTTCTGGGAAGCAGCACTGTTACTCAGGTGAGTCCACTTGTATTTAACAGTTGAAGAATTCATTTAAGCCTGTGCACTAGATTTCAACCACTTGTTATTGATGAAGTCGAGAATGCAATTCGAAATTGCATTGCAAGTATCCCTTAAATCGTATTGTTGTCTACCTAAAACTGTCTAGCAGTCTATCAAGATCCCTAAAAACATGTAACTTTGCTCTATTTTCACTATATAGTGCTTTTTAAGTAACTGGCCTCATATTATTTGCAGCTAAGATTACCTTTGGAAAATTATTTCCAAAACCTAGGTCTTCTTTCTCAAATTGCTTTTGGAGTTTCATTTTTCTAAGTGAAATACAAATTCTGAGTGTTACTCTTTTTTTTGAAAGTTACAAAACATTTAGTAATTAGAAGTAATTAGAAGTAATTAAATGGCAAAAAAATCTAGAACATAAGCATTTACTTATCAGAGAAATTCTGAGCATTATTGATACATCCAGAGGTTAAGTTAAATAAATAAATAACACTTAAGGCCTTGTAAGTACCAATTCTAAAGGGCTTAGGTCAGGTAATACGTGAGAGCAAAGTCATAAATAAATCATTAGATATGTTTTATGTCAAGAATAATCTTTTGAGAGAAAGTGATACTACAATAAACCTACTAAAGAATAAAATTGTTTTATGATATGTAATTTTCTTATCATGTCCAGTCATATTTGGTGGGATTTATTTATTTATTTTTTAATAGAGACTAGTCAAAAGATCAGATAATTTAACTCCTATTCTTAAAAAAATTTTTTTTGAGATTACTTATTTATTTTGAGAGAAATAGAGAGAACATGCATGAGCAGGGGAGGGGCACAGAGAAAGTAACCCCTATTCTTAATACAACAATATATAAGCAAGATTCTTCTCATACAGACTTTTGAACCACCAATGTAAATTTTAATTTACTAGTGTAAATACCTTAAGATTTCATTTTTATGGCTCTCAAGCTTTTCAAGAGAATTAAAATCAAATAATTGGAATAACTAAGTTGTGTGTATATTAATTTCTATTTGAAGTATGTAAATATTGTCTTCTGGGTTGCTATGTCAGTTTTTCACCTTTGGGCACCTTAGAAAAACATAGCGTATCTCATAAAAACTGCCTTACAGGAAGTTATGTTATTTTGATATAACGGTAGTAAGAGGAATTAATTGTGAAGGTTATTATAATTTCAAAATTATTTTTTTGAAGTATGGGTTAAACCACTGTAAACTAGGATATTTTCAGTGAAAAAAATTTTAATGTGACTAAATTTTTATAACGACAATTGTCACAAATTTTACTATTTGTGACATGATTAAAACAAAGAGTGTAACATTTTTATATTTATAAAAATTTCATGGACAGGGGTACAAAATTCATGTTTTAAGTGAAATGGGTTATTTTACTTTAATTATTTCTTAATATCTTAGATGACGGTATGCATTTTTTTTTTCAAATAAATCAGAATAGCTTAGTGGTAGACACTTAGTTAGGAAGTTTAATGTCAGTAACTAAACCATTTTGGTCATTAAGGTCAAATTTGTATACTGGTAATTCACTATATTTGTTATAATATATTCTTAAGTATATAATCTTCACCAGTACATCCTTTGATTTTTGTCTAGTTTTATTTAAATTAACACAAATTTTATTTCAAATTGATGATCATAATTTTAAAAACGTACCTTCATTAATATTAAATAATTGTAATTTAAAATGCTCTTTGTGAATAATCCAAAAATGCAATCCCTTGAAAAATACGTACCCAGTATAGAAGTTTGTGCGATACATATATTCTTTATCAAGTTTTTCCTTTCTTCTTTTATAACTTGAATAAAATTTTTCTCTTAGACTGGTCTTAGATGAGAGTAATTCATTGCTCTATGAAGAACTTTAATCATTTAAATTTTTTAATCAATTAAATTAAAAATTTAGGGGTGCCTGGGTGACTCAGTCAGTTAAGTGCTGACTGTCGCTCAGGTCATGATCTTGTGGCTAGTGAGTTTGAGCCCCACGTTGGTCTCTGTGCTGATAGCTCAGAGCCTGGAGCCTGTTTCAGAATCTGTGTCACTCAATCTCTCTCTCTCTGCCCCTTCTCCACTCATGCTCTGTCTCTCTCTGTCTCGCTCTCTGTCAAAAATAAAATAAAATAAAATAAAATAAAATAAAATAAAATAAAGTAAATATATTTATTTTCAGTGATACCCCTTAAAAGAAAATTTCCTATAGTTAAAAAAAAAAAAGGAAAGCTCCTTCTACTGGAAATATTTTGTAAAATAAATATCTTTAGGAAAACTATTCTTTATCACTAAGTCTGCTCATATTGAATGAAAAGGAAATATAAAAGAAAAAATGAAAACAAAAAGTATTTAGTATTAATTTATAAATGTATCTAACTTAAAAATACTTTTTAGGGCAATTTGGAGGCAAGAATTGCAACTGGAAACATATATTTTTATAATTAAATAATTTACTAGTATAAGCTTCTTTTCATAAGCTTTAAAGATTTTAAAAAATCTTATTGAGATGTAATATACACACAGATACATACACAAATAATAAGCTTCCATGTGAAGTTTCACAAAGATAACACACTCATGTGAAGAGACCATGGATCAAGAAGTAGAATTGCCCTCAAAAAACTAAAAATGAACTAACATATGATCTGGTAGTCCCAGTTCTGGTTATTTATCTGAAAGAATTAAAGTCAGGATATTGAAGAGGTATTAGTAATTCCATGTTTATTGCAGCACTATTTATAATAGCTAAGGTGTGGAAACACCTAAATGTCCACTGACAGGTGAATGGACAAAAAAAAGTGGTATATAAATACAAGGGAATACTATGCAGCCTTAAAAAAAGAAGGAAATTCTGTAATAACATGGATGGATTTTGAGGACATTATCCTTAGTGAAATAAGCCAGGCATGTAAAGATAAGTACTAAGTGGGGAAAAAAAAGTAGAATTGCCAAAACCTCACAAAAACAGTCACCCTCCTACCACCATACCTTTTCCAGGCACCACTTTGCCCAAAGATGATCACTACCCTGACTTATACAACAATGAATATGCTTTCTTTTTTTTTTTTTTTTTTTTTTTTGCTTTTGAACTTTATATAAATACTTATTTGAGTGAGCTTTGTTTTTTAGAAGCATTATGTTTATGTGTTTTGTCCATATTAGTACCTGTAACAATAATTTATTCTCATTGCTATATAGTATTCCATTACATGAAGACATCACAATTTATCCAGTGTTCTCTGAAGGATATTTGGGTATTTTTTACATTTTGGCTAGTGCTGCTATTAATATTCTTGAACAAATATTTTGTGAATACATGTGAATGCATGCACGTGAATACATGCATTTTGGGGGCAGAATGGGTTGGGTCTAAGACTTTCTCTAAGATAAGAATTGCTGGATCATAGAGTGGGCATGAATATGTTTCACTTCATTAGATATTGTAAACTTTCCAAAGTAGTTGTACCTATTGATACTTCTATCAATAATGTATGACAGTTTCTGTTGTTATTACTAGTACAAAATTTGTTAGGGACATATTATAAATATTTATAGCATTTTCTTAGACTATTATTGCAGGCCCACAGATGATATATTTGTCTTGGCATAAGTTTTACTTTTTGTTAAGTTTTATGAAGGCAAAAACATCAAAATAAAAATATTTACTTCTACAATACAATTAGAAGTATTCATTATCAGAATATATCAGGTCTAAAAAATGTAATTTTTAAGGAAGAATTATTAAAAAAGATAATTCTTTTATTTTTTATTTTATTTATTTTTTAAAAAAGATAATTCTTTTAAAAATACAAGTGAGAAAATTGCATAAACAGATGTGAGAAATCTGAATTTCTTAGCAGTAAAGTTTTTTTTTTTTTTTTAAAGTTTCACACTTCGCTCAGATATTGTAGTTTTCTGAAACAATCCTTCTAGGCTTTTGGGTTCTAGTCCTCATATTAATAAAATAAGGAACAGAACACCAGTGTTCAGCTTTCTTTGAAATGCAGATAAGTGATGATTATGAAGAGCTTGCAGAACAAATTCTAAAAACAGGAGAACTGCCAAAAATATTTCATTTAAATTGATTATTTTCATAAAATACAATTTTATTTTTCATATTTATAATTTGATATCAACTACAGGCTTGCTACTTGAATAAATTATGGTACACTCTGTCAAAAACTAAATATGTGAATTTCAGACTTCATGATAATCACAAATAAAATGCTATCTTGGTTTACTTTGAAGCCTAAGAAAAACATTTTGGCATAGAATTTCTTGGTTTTGCTCTTGGTATGTTTTGGAGAATAGGGAAAATCCTTTTTAATGTTGGCTCTATTTTCTTATGTAAAGTATTAAAGAGAAATGTACTTGAAAGAATAAACTTTCATAATGATTTCCTGTATACAGGAAATACATACAGCAATAGGATTCTATATAGTTTTTTAAAATTGTGCTACACATAATATATGCTTCTTACCTTTGTGTCTATAAATAATCACACATTTCCCAAGTATAGAAGGATAATGGCCCAGTTCTCTGGTCAATGCCTTAGGCAATTTACCCTGCAGATTCAGAAAACAGCTTGTAAAATATTTCCTATGCTATATATATTTTTTCCTCCCTTAACTACACTCACGTACTGAGGCAAGTCAATCAACAAATATGTATTTAATGTGTAATTTTAAGCAATTCAACAAGATTCCTTTACCAAATTCTTTGCACAATTTTTTGTGCTATGTACTGTTTGGCTATGGAAGATTGAGAAACTACCACTTTTCCCATCACAGAACTTAAAGGGCAGCAGGGGAGAAAATACAAAGGGCCAAGTAACAAAAGAAAAACACAAACGGCAATGTTTTAGGAAATGTGACATAGGAAAGCTATCCAGAAGACTTGGTACTTGTGCTGGATCTTGTTAAGATGCTTAGTCTGTGGGCAAAAGTGAGACATAAAGGAAATGGTAATGGGCATATTGTATGCTTAGTGAGTGGTGATAGTCAAATTCGTAAAGAAATTTCGATTTATGGTTTACATTCATATTCTGCTAGCAATAACTACTGAGCTGGCTACAATAACAAACCTGCAGAAATACAGAGAAGGAACAGCTGCCTTTCTCAATAGAATGTGGATAAAATTTAGAAGTAAATAATACTTGTAATTGAATGGTTGTCATTACAGGAATGGTCTCTTGGCACAAAGTATGTCAGTAAGATTGCTAATAATAATTAGTAACAGTAATAACTATATAAGCCAAAAACAATGGCTAAACTACAAGAAGAAAAGAATAATCTCTTCCTTTTAGAATTTGAAAACTATATTTGAACTTTTCACCAGAATATGGTCTCCCGAAAGAAAGAAAATCAGGTAGAGGATTGGGATTGTTGAAAGAAAGAAAGAAGACACTGAACTTGGTTTGGAGTATTTGAGTTTGAAATGCTAGCAGCCGATTTGGTATCCTGCCATCAGCTTTGACTGCAGAGATGATGCTTGAACTGTAGAATTAACAGTCAAAATGTTATGAAGGCGATCATATTGTATGCAAAGAAGAGAGAATAGAGAAAATATTTATATGCAGTAAGGGTAGAACATTGTAAAGTTGGGCACAGAGAAGTACACAGAGAGCCCTGAGTTAAACTGGAGGTAAGACTGATTATAACCAAGTGACAGAGTCACAAATTTATCATAGTGTTATATAGTCGATCTTAAAGGCCTGCTCATATCAACAGTATATATCTTTCTAAAACTTTTCTATAGAACTTTCCAATGCTGTAATTTCAACTAGTCTTATAATCTTACAATCATAGACCGTACCTTTTATCACTTAGTTTTCTCAGGAGACTTTTAGGGAACTATTTTGAGGAAAGTACATCTTTTACTTTTCCTTACTTTATGAAGTATATATAGTGGATCCTCCTTGATTTTCCCAGCAGACATTCTCGTATCCTTCTCGGTATGATTATCTTCATACTGGATTGACAATATTTATTGAAAATAAATTCATGTGTAGGTAGATATTTATGTGGAAATGTGGGTTATTTGTCTTTCCCCACTAGGAGAATGGTGTAGCTGTAGCTTTGTTTTGCTTAGGTGAGTGGCTCAGGAATAGAGACATTTGAATCATCTTCAGAGAACTTATTCTGGAATGAAGGCAAGAATTCCAAGACCAGACCAACTGTCTGGCAACAAACAGAAAGTGTGTGAATAAAATGAGCTATTCAGCTACAGAAGACAAAGCTATTCTATCAACTGCAAGCAACCACATTTTAAAGCATTTTAAGGAAACTTAAGTTTGCAATCCTCAGATGTCAGAAAAAGAAAGAATGCATATTAAAAAAAAGCAGCTTTGTCATAGTACATTTCCGAAATTCTTTTATAATCTCCATACTGGGGATACTTTTAGGAAAAAGTATTACCAGTACCTCTAGGACAATTTAATACACAAAAGTAGTAATTTCAGTGGTATAAGTTAAGAATAACATAAAATCTAAAGGTTATTAGCATCCTCTAAAAATAGATATTGAATGGAATAACATTCAATGCAAATGATGAAGAATTCTCTATGAGTGCATCAAACATTTGCCATAACCAGTTAGAAATTATAGCTGAACACAGATATTTCTGATACTGTTATACAACCATCACCACTGTAGGATGATTGGGCTTACATTAGAGGTAACTGGTCCATCCAATATCTTACCTAAATTTGAGAATCTCTCAGAAATAATCTCTAACAGGTGGTCATCATATAAACTTGAAGATTTCCAGCAATAAGAATGTCTTTACCTTAGAAGGAAACTATTTATCAAATAATTTTAATCAATAAAAAACTAAAATGCCATTCCACTTTCTCCTGGCCAAAGTGAACTTTTTCCCCTATATGTGCCTCCCAAAATATTTGTCTCTGTATTTTTGGCTTGAGTTTTATGCCTTTTCTTCACTTAAAATGACCCTATTGCTCATGGAAAGTGAGCTTTTATGTGAGGCATGGTTTGAAATGATAACATTTTCTATGCAGTTACTCCATGAATGGAGGTTGGATTCTCCAGTTTCAGAGGGGCTACAGCATTCTGCCTGACTTTCTCTATGACTTCATATAAATTTACAGAACAATGAATCCATTCCAGGCAGTATGTGAAGTACTGAGGAAACAGAACTTCAATTTTTAACAATATGCCATTGTGGAGGGAAGAACATATAACATCCCTTTCAAATGTGTTTCATATTTTCATGAAAGTCTTCTGTCTCCCTCTTAATTGTAAGTCCCATGATGATAGGATTGCTTCTGATGTTTATTTTACTCCATTATATTTAATTCAATGTCATGTGTGAAATAGATGCTCAATAAACAATAGGTAAGCACTGAGATAACATCTGCCTGTCACATCAGTCTACCTGCCTATGACTTTAGATTTGAATTCTATTTAAATCTGTATTATTACTTAGAGTGAAAAGGGAGTCTGAGTTCAAGATCTCATAAAAGGTAGAAGATCAAACAAATCTCAGATATTACTTACTCTGGCAGCATCTAGTGGAAAAGTAATGGATTTGCTTCTCATTATCACCATGAGAATCTAAAATTTGTGTTGTATAATTCATTATTTCTCAACTTTTCTTTTCACATTATTGCCTCCTAAGGAACCTTTTAAAGATATTTTTAGACTTTTAGATTTTTTTTTCTAATTGTCTTCATGAAATTGTAATACCACAGCATACTATATATTTGCTCATGTATAGTATATACAATTTGTGGTATATGTTTTATATACACACACATATATATAACATATATATATATATATATATATATATATATATATATACACACACACATACATACATACACACACACACACACACACACACACACGGCTTTATACATAAAAGAATATGATTTTTGACCCCCAGTATAAAACTTCCAACCCTACCGAGAAGGCATGGTGTATTGGTTGCTATTTTTCCATGATGCTGCTTAGACTAGAGTTGTATAGTTTTATCATTTTGAGTCATGTCCTACAACTAAAGCAATAGAGGAAGTATTTCCTTGTTTGGATCTTATTATTAGGGCTTTGTAACTTTGTAAAATGAACAAATGGTTGACATCATTTCTCCATTGACATCCTGTGAGATAAGTTAATCCTAAAAGCATTAGAACTTTAGCAACATCTTTTTCCATAAATACATATGGTTCCCCCAAACCACTAGGATTTTATCAATAAATTTTAAATCATCACTGCCCCTACTAACACCATTATTATATGAATTTCATATGAATATTATTTATTTATTTATTTATTTATTTTTTTAATGTTTATTTTTGAGACAGAGAGAGACAGAGCATGAACAGGGGAGGGGCAGAGAGAGAGGGAGACACAGAATCAGAAACAGGCTCCAGGCTCTGAGCTGTCAGCACAGAGCCCGACCTGGGGCTCAAACTCACAGACCGCGAGATCATGACCTGAGCCGAAGTCGGACGCTTAACCGACTGAGCCACCCAGGCGCCCCTGAATATTTTTTATTTAGTTTAGTTTAAAGAGAGAGAGAGCATGAGCAAGGGAGAAGGGCAAGAGAGAGACTGAGAATATTAAGAGGGGTCCAGGCTCAGCACAGAGCCTCATTGTTCCCATGACTCTGGGATCATGACCTGAGCTAAAATCAAGAATCTGAGGGTCAACTGACTGAGCCATCCAGGCACCCCCCACATACAAATATCTTTTGAAAAGAATGTTAGAGTTATTATCATTTAAAGTTTATTTATTTTCCTATTATGTAGACTCTGTTGACTTTCTTTTGTTATTGATGTTAGATAAATGAAAGAGTACACATTTCTTTTTAAAGTTAAATTTCTAGTTGTTATAAAACAGGATATCAATAGTACCTATATTAGCTCTGGATATTCTCCAATACAAGGGTTAAGGATATGTATAAAAATCTGAGAATATGTTACTATTAAAAATAAAAACAGCCTGGTGGCTCAGTCAGTTAAGCATCTGACCCTTGGTTTTGGCTCAAGCCATGATCTCATGGTTTGTGAGTTCTAGCCCTACGTTGGGCTCTGTGCTAACAGTGCAGAGCCTGCTTGGGACTCTCTGTCTCCCCCTCTGTCTGTCCCTCCCCCATGCTTTGTCTCTCTCTCTCTCAAAAATAAATAAACTTTAAAAAAAAAATTTTATTAGTTTTCTTTATTTTTGAGAGGCAGAGAGAGAGAGACAGAGCGCGAGTGGGGGAGGGGCAGAGAGAGAGGGAGACACAGAATCCGAAGCAGGCTCCAGGCTCTGAGTTGTCCACACAGAGCCCGACCTGGGGCTCAGACTCACAAACTGTGAGATCATGACCTGAGCTGAAGTCGGATGCTCAACCAACTGAGCCACCCAAGCGCCCCAAATAAACTTTTAAAAAATAAAAACAAAAACTAATTTTCAGAAAATTGTAGTGACGAGTAAAACGCTACAAATAGAAAAGAAAGTTGTTATTAATGGTCAATAAGTGTGAACAAATCATCAGAAAACAGTTTGTCCTGTGATTGTTGTTGTTGGTATTGTTTTTGTTGCTTTGGGTTCAGACTGTCCATCCAATAGTTTATGGTGAGGACCTGGGAGAAGATGAGTGATTTGAACCTCAATAAAATGACCACTCCATCAAATGACTGGGAGGGAAATGTGAGTTCTATCTGTCTGGCTAATTTCTACTCAACTCACTTTACCTTCTTTAAGAACCCTTCTCTGATCTTTCTCAAGTCTAGGTGAAGATACCTCTTCTGTGCTCCCAAGCACCAAGTGCCTTTATTGCACTTATCCCAGGGGGTAGTAATTGCCTGAATCTTACCTCTAGCTTGAACTATGAAGTCCCTCAGGACAGAACAGGAATGTATGTCCAGTTCTATCTCCAGGGCTTGAAAGAGTGTCTAGCACACTGAAAAAATGCCCATTCATTTCCAGAATGAAGCGTCGTTTTTATTTCTAAAAGCAGATTGACAGTTTCAAATAAATAACTCTTTCTCGGCATAAATAAAAATACCATGTTGATTTCTCTGCCTTTAGCACTCAGGAGGAAACTTGGTAAGCAATTTGGTGCTTTGGTTTTTCTTTATTCCTAATTTTATTTTTTCTGTGGTAATATATTTACCCACTTGCCTCTTATCTCTATCTTACAGAAAAATTTTTTTTAGAAAAAAGTCATCTACATGTTTTCATTTTTCTCACTACTCACTGATCCCTCACTTGTTCCTATTTGGGATATATCCCCACCTGTACTAAATGAAGCAGTACAGAGCTTTCATATTGTGACAGCTTCTTCTTTTCTAAACGTTGGAAAAATGCAAATAGCATTTCATATAATAATGGCTGTCTATAATAATATATATTATATATATCATATATAGTAATAGTTCATATGATAATAGTTATTAAAATAATTATTAAATGTATATATAAAATGTTCATATGTATGCATATATAAAATATATATACTATGTCTTTAAATCAATATATAGCTTTTAATTATATACTTTTTATAAGATCTTTGCACTGGAAAGGGAAGACATAACTAAACGAACATCCTAAATAGTAATCAAATAAATAATGCATATTCTCAAGACATCATATTTAAATTTCTATTTTTTTTAAGTTTATTTATTTTGAGAGAGAGAGCTTGAGCAGGGGAGAGGCAGAGAGAGAGGGGGGTAGACAGAGAATCTCAAGCAGGCTCTGTGCTGTCAGTACAGCCTGATGTGGAGCTCAATTTCATGAACCATGAGATCATGGCCTGAGCAGAAACCAAGAGTCAGATGCTTACCTGACTGAGCCACCCAGGTACCCCTAAATTGCTATTATTGTGCTATCACAATTCTGGGATCAGAATCACTGACAATATTCCAATTCCCTAGATAAACTGAGACCATTGATATCACAGACTATTTATTTTTGAATTTTAATCTGTTTATTCAAATACTTCTAATGTTTTAGGCCCACGGGACTCTATGAAGGGTGGTTTGAACAATAATTTCTTTTTTTCTGGCAATTATAAAAAATGTAGTCATGAACAACTACCCAAATAGTAGCAATTATAAATATTAAGGAAAAAAAAATCTTTTTTTTTAATGGAAAGGAGAAATTCTTTATAAAAAAGAAAGGAATTTAAATAGACCTTAAGCAGTTGACAGAAGTTAAGCAGGCAGAAAAAGGGGATCACTTCAGGCAGGAAAAAGCATCGTTAGCAGAGGCAACAGGCCTCTTTCCATGAGAAATGGAGGGTATTGCAAACTTCCTATTAACAGTTCTACCTTGGGACCCCCAAGTTTTCCTTTCCTTTCCTTTCCTTTCCTTTCCTTTCCTTTCCTTTCCTTCCCTTCCCTCCCCTTCCCTTCCCTTCCCTTTCCTTTTTCTTTTTTTTCAGTTTATTTATTTATTTATTTACTTACTTATTTTTGAGAGAGAGAAAGTGCAAGCGGAGGAGGGGCAGAGAGAGGGGGAGATGGGGACAGTGGGGATGGAGGATCTGAAGCAGGCTCCATGCTGAGAGCCCGATGCAGGGCTTGAACTCATAAATCATGAGATTGTGACCCAGGCTACAGTCAGATACTTAACCAACTGAGTCACCCAGGAGCCCCCCAAGTTTCTGTTCCTAATAAATCCATGCTTAAGTTGTTTTAGGACTAACTTCACAGGAAAAATCTGTATGACTATCCTTGGGTGTTAGGAAAACATCAGCAAATGTTTATTCAAGTAATTTTTTTCTACTTCTAAACAAAATGTTTCATTGTCATCATTTGATTATGAGGAATAAAATATTTGAATAAGCTGTGTTATATCCGTTTGTTCTGTTGATGTCAATATACACATATTTTTATTAATTTGTATTATTTACATGTGTTTATTCTGTATATCAGAAGTCTAAGGGCCGAAACTTAATTAATTAGCAGACTAAATAAAACAAAAATCCAAGAAAAGAAGAGATTTTTGACCTCATAGTTTTATAAACAAATGGTTACATTCCTAACAAATGAAAGAAGAATGACGTGTGTAATGAAATCTTAACCTCCAAAACTTAAAAAACAATCTCCTTATACATTTATTTCTACTAAAAAATTACAAAACACTCTAATATGCACTACATAATATTTTCTATCCGTTCTTAAATTATTCCTTTTTAGGAAGAGACTTAACCCTTATTAAAGTACTGGCCGAACTTTGTATAGTATATCCCACTGCATGGTAAGAATAAATGAACCTCTGTGTCCTTAACTAGCATCTTGTTTTATTTATTGGCAAGAATAGAGGTAGCAGGGGATCATATGGGTGAAATTATTAGATATCTCCTATCTGTCTTATGTTGTTTCTTTGTAACAACCTTAAACCACTTTAAAAGATTGTGAAATCCTTTTTTTCCCTTTAAATCCGTGAAATTTGGGGTATCTCTTTCTTCTTGTGAATCTTAAATAGGATGAGAACCATCAAAGACACTGACTCTGCTGCAGACCTCAATTGGTACCTCCTGAGATTATAGTAGAAAATTAGGTTTTATGTGTAACCTAAATATTTCATTCTAAGTATTAACATGTGAACTTATAATTTTGCTCCACTTAAAAATGCCAAAGTGTATATAACATTCCCTGTGTGTATATGTACCATTATCATCCATATTAACTTAAAGCAGAGATTGCATTGGAAAGTTTAATTGAAATGCAAAAAACAATTCAAATTCCTAGAGCAAATAAAAATTCAAACTAAAAAAAAAGTAGTAAAAAGAAGATGAGACGTATACCTTTATAGGAAATAGCTAGTTTATTTTAGGTGTGTTCTAAATTAACTTTTCTTGAATTCTGTCTTCTCTGTTCATGCATTCGTGTGTACACACGAAAACAAGAAGAAATTTGGAGAAAGAAGACACAGGGAATGGTCTCAGTCCTGTCTTTGAAGGGTTGAGTGATCTTTCTATAGACTGAGTGATTGTATTTAATATACTACTTTATAAATATAATGTGTAGTGCTTTATCCATCTACAGAGTACAACTGTTTTGACTAAGATAGTCAGACATGTGATAATTTCTCTTTAACAGAAAGTATGTACCTAGCATTACAGCTATAATTCGTCACTTTATTTAATATCAGTTGGCTTTTTCCAAATCTATTTCCCCACCCCCCTAACATCCATTGTAGTGGTAGATGTGATAGATGTTGAGTGGTAGCAAGATAAACAAGGGATGAGCAGAGTTCTTTATTGCTGTTGTTAGTTCAGATTAGTCTCATTTTGAGTGACAGAAAGCACACAATAAATAATATTGGCTTAAGAAAGATTCTATTTTTCTTCCCAAAACTAGAAAAATAAAAATAAAAACAAAAACAACAACTATGGATATGAGCAGGCCAAAGTCTGGAATGGGTGTTTACCAATCCTTCCTTCTACCTTGTTGTTTTGCCACTCCTAACGTGGTTTCTTCCTTGAGATCCAAGATAGGTGTTCTGATTCCAGTGATCGTAGGTATTTTCCAGCTATCAGAAAAGAGACAGGGGCTTCTATTTGAAGGCACTCCCAAGAAGTTAAAGATTTCCCAGTCTCCCTAGCAGCTTTGTGTGTCCTTGTGACCAGCTTCTGGCCACCACGTTGTAAATAGAAATGACACATTTAACTTCTCTGAAGTGCCATCTGGGGGAGATCCAGAAGTTCCAGATCACATTTTGCATTCTGCCTGATGGAACTCAGTCTTTATCCGAAGCAAAAGGGAACCAATTAAGTAGGAGAGGAGCATGATCAGACTGTGGTTAAGAAATAATCACTAAAGAAGTAATGTGGAGAACTGAAAAGAAACTATGTTGATGGTGGGCGAGGCAAAACTGACATCAAGGAAAGTAGTTCAGGGTCAAGCAATAGAACATCCTAAAAATGGAGAGAAAGGAGCAGATGGAAGAAATGACAAAAAGAAAAGGAAAAAAAAAAAAGACTCGTCCACTAGTTGGGCATGAGGAAAACAGAGGAGTCTAGAATAATTCCCGCAATCATACTTTTAGTAACTGGGTGAACAATACTGCCATGACACAAAACAGAACAAAAGGGGAGCAGCCATGTAGAAAAGTATCCTAATTTAAGTTCCAGATCTGGATAGCGAATGTCATGCCTGTAAGATATTCAGTTAATGAAACACTTCAGCATAGAGGAGGGAGTATGAGACCTGGGAATAGATCAGATTGGAGGACTAGAATTCTGGGGCAGGGCTTTTTATACTTGAATACACATGGATATTTCATCCCATTGGGGTAGGCAAAGAGCCTGGTGACTCACAGAGTCGTCAAGCCTGGCTCTAGCTGCCCCAGATCTTGTCTCACATGCTGCAGGCTGAGCTGTGGATATAGCACACCTATAATCACTGGGGCTTGCAGATGTGGAAAAGTCCTTCCCTGCCTAGGGCACTGCAACTGAAAATGTGGCCCTTCAGCCAGCACAATAACTGTCATCTGAGAGGCTATTAGACCTGCGGGGTCTGAATTCCACCACAGACATACTGAATCCAAATCTGCATTTTATCATGTCCTCCAGATGATTCATAAGCACATTTAGGTTTGAAAAGCACTATTTTAAGAACATAGTCTTCTAAGGGATGGGCAGAAGGAGAAGTACTGGGGGAGTAAAAAGGCAGGTATAGTAAGAGAAAAAGGAGAATTAGCACAGAGTATGTCACAAAACCTAACAGAAGAGTTTCAGAAATGAAAGAATAATCAATATCAAATGCCATAAAAGCAAAAGGAAATATAGAAGATTATTAGTAGCCTTTTCAAGTGCATTTTTGGTACACGTGTACAAATATGATAGCATTACATTGAACAATGAGCTAAATAAAAAGATAAATACAGATTCTTTTTTTTTTTTCCAAGAGGCTACTAGAAGGAGAAGTAACAGTGGACGCAGTTGAGATAGGCGATTGTTGATTTGTTTTAGTTGTGTTTTTGAAATAGCAGGAGACTTAAGCTTGGTTACAGCCTGGAAGAAAGATGCCAAGAGCTCAGGAAATGCTTTAGGAAGAGACAAGAGGGGGTCCAGAAGAGGAGGGACAATCACCGATAAGATGAAAATGAAGAATTTTAAGAGCAATAGTCGAAAGGTAGCTTTTGAACCAGAAGAGTAAGAAGTCTCTTTGTGTGGCTGGATAGAAGTTTAGAATAGATGCAGAATATAGCAAGCTGAAAGATATGGGAATTGTGATTTCATAATTCAGCAGTTGAATGCTCAATTATCTCTTTGAAGTAGGAGGCAAGGTCATCAGCTGAGATAAAGATAAACAATGAAGCAAATAAGTTTAGGCTGACTTCACAGTTACAAAAGAGAATAGAGCCCAGAGTCTACCTTACCTCTAGCGCCCTGGCAGGGCTGTGCTCAGAATCCTCCCAGAGGATTCAGCCCAGCCCCCTTATGGCAGGTGCCCTCACTCTACAATAGGTGAAAGAAGTCTAGAGACAGGGTCCTTATTCAGACCACTTTAATTTACGTGGCGGGGCCAGAGGTGGAACCTACCTCACCTCATGCAAATTAACTGCTTATTTTTCCAAGTGAGATCGGTAATTTCGGTTATTCTAAAGTAGAAAAAGCAATGATTGCATCACTCCTTAAAAGGTGAAATGTGACTCATTCAATTAGAATCATGGTAAGATTTATTTATTGATATTTTTGTTAAAAAATACAAGAATGAAACCCACTTTCAAAATTTTACTTTGTTCTCATGTTCTACACGTGAACACCAAGTGTGGCAACGCTAGCATACATTTTAGACTCACAACTCTGAACTGTTCCTTTTATATCTCTACTGTGGCTAACCTTTTCCTATAAAGCATCATCTCTAGGGATTTTGTTATGCTTGATTAAAAGAAAACATATGCTCTCACTGCCACAGGAAATAACTTCTATAATCTAGGGGGTTTTAAAATCCTTTTGTTTCCTGGGAAACCATAAACACGTTTCCCAAAATAGCTTAGGCATATACAAAGAAGGAAGGTGGGAAGAGGGGAGGAGGAGACCCAGGTGAGGCAGGGGGAGCAGAGGAAAGGAGAGTCCTAGAGTGAGTACCCTCAGCTGTGCTTGAAGTATGGTGTTGACACCAGTGATTGTACCTTCCTCATCTCTTTTTTTTGATTTTTAAAAAGAATATGGTTCAATAAAAACCTTCATTAAAAAAAGGAAAACAAAAGCCTTGATGGATAGTCAAATTTTCACTTGAGGGACATTGAATAGCACCATACTCATTGCTATATTTACCTTTCCTTCCCACTTCCAATTATAAACTCTTTTCTACTTTAGTGTTTGAATCTCTCCTTCATTCTGTGCCATTTCTCTCTTCTTACAGGGATGTAATGGTCAGACAAATATAAGGCTTCCTGCACCACAGGGAGAAAAAGGTCCAATCTGCCTTCAATATGCATAAGTCAGACCACCTTCCATTGAAAGGTGACATTAACATAAACATTTGCAGTCACACAAATGGGAATATCTACTAAAATCTAAATGTCTGTGCTCTGCTGATTCAGTATTATTCAGGAAAAGAAATTTCGTATGACTCCACTTTAATATTCTCTGTACATCTCTTTCAGATTCAGAGACTCTAGAGATTGGTACTTTAAAATATCATGCTTTTATGCCCTGAATCTTATTGATTTGGGGATTTACAAAAATGTGTTTCATTAGTAGGCACTGATGCAAGCACAATTAGTTGAAAATAGAAAGTAGAGAGCTGAAAACAAAGCAATACTGCTTCTGCTATCCTGTTTCCTTTGTAAATATCTCTAACTCAGTTATAATCTCAGGTAAAAGGTTGATTTCTGTATCACTCTCCCTGGGTAGTGGGATTAAGATGCTTTCTTCTTATTTTTTATTTTATTTTTATGAATTGTTTTGTACAATGAACATAGATTAACTTTTAAAAAATTTAAACAAATTTAATGTTTATTTTATTTTTGAGAGAGAGACAAAGTGTTAGCAAGGGAGGGGCAGAGAGAGAGGGAGACACAGGATCTGAAACAGGCTCCAGGCTCTGAGCTGTCAGCCCAGAGCCCCACTTGGGGCTTGAACCCATGAACCACGAGATCATGACCTGAGCTGAAGTTGGACGGTTACCTGACTGAACCACCCAGATACCCCCAGATTAAATAAAATTTATAGTGTCTTTTAAAAAAAAGATTTGTACATATTTTAAAAGTCGAAGAGGGGCGCCTGGGTGGCTCAGTCGGTTAAGCGTCCGGCTTCAGCTTAGGTCATGGTCTCATGGTTTGGGGGTTTGAGCCCCTCGTCAGGCTCTGTGCTGACAGCTCAGAGCCTTGAGCTGGCTTTGGATTCTGTGTCTCCCTCTTTCTCTGCCCCTGCCCTGCTCATACTCTGTCTCTCTCTGTCTCAAAAATAAATAAAACATTAAATAAAGTTTAAAATAAAATAAAATAAAATAAAATAAAATAAAATAAAATAAGTCAAAGAGGTGTCTTGCCAAATAAGATTCAGAAGAAAAACAATTCTTGATGACATTTCCTCCATCTATTTGATTAATCACTTTCAAATTATCACTAGAAATATCGTTCTAAAACTGGCGATCTTTTGATAAGTTAAGCTGGTTGAGGTATATTTGGAATATAAGGAAAAATTTGTCAAATTGAACTCTATCAAACTGAACTCTAGAAGGACTCTAGAAATTGTAGCAAAGTAGTATATTAGTGCTATGAGATGAGTTCCAATAAGACGAGTTATATGACACAGTCTCTGCCTTTAGCCAGGCAGTTTCCAGCTAGTGGAGGAGATCTTGGCAGGTTGAGTATCACCCATCAACAATGGAAACCAGTGGATGACAGAACCAAATGGCTTAGAAGAATTTAGTGGAGGAGGGATCACTTCCAAGTCAGATAAGCAAAGAAAAGCAATGTAGAGAACATGCCTTTTAAGCAAAAGAATTGGTAAGATTCCCTAAGGCAGGCAAACATGTGATCAGGGCATATTCTGGATTTTGAGCGATTACTATTGTGACTACTAGAGTCCCCTGACCATCTTCTGACTGAAGGAAACGTAAAGTCTATTTGAAGAAGAGTTCACCTTTCCAATTTTGATTTTGTTGATATCCAATTTTTTTTTTATTAAATTTATTGTTCAAGAGCACACTGTACTCCACAGAGTCAGAGCAAATTCCTTGATCAATTTTCAATTCAAAAGAATAGGTTTAGAGGTGGTGAACTTTGTGCATACCAGGTATGAATGTGTGTGGCGGGGGTGGAGGGGGGTGGCTATTGAGTGAACACAACTAGAATAAGAGAATTTCAAAACACACTCTGTAGAGGTTATGGTCTAGAATCAGGCTAAGGGAAGAAGCCTCTTTCGGTAAGTCAGAAGAAAAAATAAAGAAATTCCCTTCTCAGAAGGAAGGGAGGGGCAACTGTATTTATGAGGAACGTTTTATTATTTGTGATTCATTTTGAGGAATTAAGTACTATTTCACTGATTTGTGAAAGAAAAGGTAATACTGACAACATGTTTTCTGTTGTACGTTACTAAAGAGATTAGGAATGTAACTAGCACTTTTTTAGAGGTGCCTTGATGGCTCAGTCAGTTAGGCCTCGTTCAGATCATGATCTTATGGTTCATGGGATCAAGCCCCGTGTTAGGCTCTGCACTGACAGTGCTGAGCCCACTTGGGATTCTCTCTCTCAAAATAAATAATTATAATAATAATAAAAACATTAAAAAAATGTAGCACTTTTCAAAAAGCGTATGTATGCAACTGCTATAATAACTGATGTGTAACAATCAATCAAGGTAATGCTGGCTTCATAGGATTAGTTTGGAAGCTTTCCTTCCATTTCTAATATTTGGAATAGTTTGAAAAGAATATGTATTAACTCTTCTTTAAATGTCTGGTAGAATTTCCCTGGGAATCCATCTGGCTCAGGACTCTTGTTTGTTGGGAGATTTTTAATAACTGATTATGTTTCTTTGCTGGTTATGGGTATGTTAAAATTTTTTATTTCTTCTTGTTTGAATTTTGGTAGTGTGTGAGTTTCTAGGAAATTGTCCATTTCTTCCAGATTGTTCTGTTTGTTGGCATATTATTTTTCACAGTATTCTCTTAAAATTGTTTGTATTTTTATGCTGTTGGTTGCAATCTCTCCTCTCTCATTTGTGATTTTATCTATTTTGCATTCTCTCTCTTTTCTTTTTCATAATTCTGGCTAGACTTGATAAATAAAATTTATTAATTTTATGTATTCTTTAGGAATCAGCATTTAGTTTCATTGATCTGTTCTATTTTTTTTTTTGTTTCTATATCATTTATTTCTGTTCTAATCTTTTTTATTTCCTTTCTTTTGATGGCTTTATGCTTTATTTGCTGCTCCTTTTCTAGCTCCTTTAGGTGCAAGGTCAGGCTGTATATTTGGGACATTTCTTGCTTCTTGAGATAGGCCTGAATTGCTATGTCTTCTTAGAACTGCTTTGCTGCATCCCAAAGGGTTTGGACTGTCATATTTTCATTTTGATTTTCTTCCATGCATTTTTAAATTTCTTCTTTAATTTCCTGGTTCATTCAATCTTTAGTAGGTTGTTCTTTAACCTCCATGTACTTGAGGGCTTTCCAATTTTTTCCTTGTGGTTGATTCAAGAGTCATAGCATTGTGATCTGAAAATATACAAGGCATGATCTCAATCTTTTTGTACTTTTTGAGGGCTGATTTGTGACCCAGTATGTGTTCTATTCTGGAAAATATACACTCATGTGCACTTGAGAAGAATGTGTATTCTGCTGCTTTAGGGTAAAATGTTCTGAGTATATCTGTTAAACCCATCCGGTCCAATGTGTCACTCAAAACTATTGTTTCCTTGTTGATTTTCTGCTTATGTGATCTGTCCATTGATGTAAATGGGGTGTTAAAGTACTCTTCTATTATTGTATTATTATCGATGGTTTTCTTTATGTTTGTTATTAATTGATTTATATATTTGGGTATTCCAAGTTTGGGGCATAAATATTTATAATTGTTAGATCTTCTTGATGGATAGAAACCTAAATTATGATATAATGCCATGCTTCATCTCTTGTTACAGTCTTTGTTTTAAATTAGTTTGTCTGATCTAAGTATGGCTACTCCAGCTTTCTTTTAATGTCCGTTAGCATGATAGATGGTTCTCTATCCCCTCATTTTCAATGTGCAGGGGTCTTTAGGTATAAAATGAGTCTCTTGTAGGCAGCATATAGATGGATCTTTTTTTTTTAAATCTATTCTGAAACCCTATGTATTTTGATTGGACATTTAGTCCATTTACATTCAGAGTGATTATTGAAAGATGAATTTAGTGCCATTGTGTTACCTGTAGAGTTGCTGTTTCTGGTGATGTTATCTGGTCCTTTGTAGTCTTTGTTGCTCTGGGCTTCTTTTTATTTTTCTCCACTTAGAGAATCCCCCTTAAAATTTCTTGCAGGGCTGGTTTAGTGGTCATGAACTCCTTTAGTTTTTGTTTGTCTGGGAAACTCTTTTTCTCTCCTTCTATTCTGAATGACAGCCAAGAAGAAGTCAAACTTCCACCCTTTGTTGATGACATACACGCTATTGGAAAATTTGAACAACTCCACCAAAAACTGCTAGAACTGTTCCATGAATTCAGTAAAGTCACAGGATATAAAATCAGCATACAGAAATTGGTTGCATTTCTACACACCAATAATGAAACAGCAAAAAGAGAAATCAAAGAATTGATCCCATTTACAAATGGCACCAAAAACCACAAGATACTTAGGAATAAACCTAACCAAAGAAGTGAAAGATCTATATGCTGAAAACTATAGAAAGATTATGAAAATATTGAAGAAGACACAAAGGAATGCAGAAACATTCCATGCTCATGGATTAGAAGAACAAATGTTGTTCAAATGTCAATAATACTCAAAGCAATGTACACATTCAATGCAATCCCTATCAAAATAATGCCAGTGAACCAACAATTCTAAAATTTGTATGGAGACAGAAAATATCCCAAATAGACAAAGTAATGTTTAAAAAGGAAACCAAAGCTGGAAGCATCACAATTCCTGACTTCAAGCTGCATCACAAGGTTGTAATCATCAAAAGAGTATGGTACTGACACAAAAACGGATACATAGATCAGTGGAGCAGAATAGAGAACCCAGAGATGGACCCACAAGTGTATGGCCAACTAATCTTCAACAAAATAGGAAAGAGTATCCAATGGAAAAAAAACCAATCTGTTCAGTAAATGGTGCTGGAAAAACTGGACAGTGACACACAGAAGAATGAAACTGGACCACTTTCGACACCATATACAAAAATAAGTTCAAAATGGATGGAAGACCTAAATGTGAGACACTAAATGATCAAAATCCTAGAGGAGAAAACAGGCAGCAACCTCTTTGACCAATGCCACAGCAACTTCTTACTTGACATGTCTCCACAGGCAAGAGAAATAAAAACAAAAATGAACAATTGGGACCTCGTCAAGATAAAACGTTTTTGCACAGTGAAGGAAGCAATCAACAAGGCTAAAAGACAACCAACAAAATGAGAGAAGATATTTACAAATGACATATCTGATAAAGGGCTAGTATCCAAAATCTATAAATAACTTATACAATTGAACACCCACAAAACAAATAATCCAGTCAAGAAATGGGCAAAAGACATGAATAGACCCTTCTCCAAAGAAGACATCCAGATGGCTAACAGATACATGAAAAGATGCTCAACATTACTCATCATTGGAGAACTACAAATCAAAACCACAATGACATATCACCTCACACCTGTCAGAATGGTTAAAATGAACAACTCAGGAAACATCAGATGTTGGTGAAGATGTGGAGAGAGAGGAACCCTTTTGCACTGTTTGTGGGAATGCAAACTGGTGCAGACGCTCTGGAAAGGTGGAAAGCAAAAAATTAAAAATAGAACTACCCTATGACCCAGCAATTGCACTACTAGGTATTTATCCAAAGGATACAGGAGTTATGATTCGAAGGGGCACATGCACCCCAATGTTTAGATCAGTACTATTACCAATAGCCAAATTATGGACAGATCCCAAATGTTCATCGACTGATGAATAAAGATGTGGTATATACAATGAAATATTGTTTGGCGATCCAAAAGAATGAAATTCTGCCATTTGCTACAACATGGATGGAACTAGAGTGTATTATGCTGAATGAAATGTCACTCAGGGAAAGACAAATATATGATTCACTCATATGTGGAATTTAAGAAACAAAACAGATGATCATAGGGGAAGGGAAGGAAAAATTAGATAAAATCAGAGAGGGAAGCAAACCATATGAGATTCTTCAATACAGAGTACAAACTGGGGGTTGCTGGAAGGGAGGTGGGTGAGGGGATGAGCTAAATGGGTAATGGACGTTAAGGAGGGCACTTGTTGGGATGAGCATTGGGTGTTATATGGAAGTGATGAATCGCTGGGTTCTACTCCTGAAACCAATCCCACACTGTATGTTAACTAAGTTGAATTTACATAAATAAATAAAAAACAATAAAAAATTAAAAAATTGAATGGACATTGCTTCTGAGTTTGAGCATCCTCTTTTATACTAAATGTATGTTTCTATTTCTTTTTCTATGAATTACTTATCTATATGCTTTGCTCATTCTTCAATTGGATTACCTTTTTCTAAATAATTTATTGGAGTCCTTTATATAATTAAGATATTAATGCCTTATTAGCTAGCTACTATTTAATTTGCTTGTTTAACTTGTGGTGCCACCTTGTCATTCATAATTTTTTCCTGTGTTTTATTTATTTATTTACTGAAGTACAATTAACATACAGTGTTATATCAGTTTCAGGTGTACAATGTGATAACTCAACATTTATGCACATTATTCAGTGCTTATCATGATAAGTGTACTCTTTTTTTAAAGGTTTTAAGAGACAGAGAGAGCATGAGTAGGGGAGGGGTAGAGAGAGGAGAGAGAATTCCAAGCAGGCTCTGCACTGTCAGTGCAGAGCCAGATTCAGGGCTCCATCCCACCAACTGTGAGATCATGACCTGAGCCAAAATCGAGTCAGATGCTTAACCAACTGAGCCACCTAGGTGTCCCATGATAAATGTACTCTTGATCCTCTTTATCTATTTGACCCATCTCCCCACCCACCTCCCCTCTGACATACACCAGTTTGTTTTCTATATTTAAGAGCCTGTGGGTTTTTTTTTCTTTTTGCTTGTTTGTTTTCTCATCTTTTTTTTCTTTGTTCATTTGTATCTTACATTCCACATGTAAGTGAAGTCAAATGGTATTTGTCTGTTTCTGTTTGATTTATGTCACACGGATTTATACCCTCTAGGTCCATCCATATTGTAGCAAATGGCAAAATCTCATTCTTTTTTATGGCTGGGTAATATTCCATTCCATTCCATCCAATGGAATATTCCATTCCATATAATATCTCCTTTATTCATTATTGATGGAAATTTGGGTTGCTTCCATATTTTGGCTATTATAAATAATGCTGCAATAAACACAGGAGTGCATATATCTTCTTGAATTAATGTTTTTATTTTGGGAGGCTAAATACTCATCAGTGGAATTACTGGATCATATGGTAATTCTATTTTTAATTTTTTAAGGAACCTTCATATTGTTTTGGCTGCAGCAATTTGTTCCCACCAAATATGTGCAAAGGTCCATTCATAATTTTTTTTTTAATATTGATGCATTACTTCAATGATTTGCACATTAGTGTCATGCTCACTGCTACAATTTCTCTGTAATTCTCTCTTAAACTGTTCAAATAGGTTTTCACTGCACTAATTTCCCAAAAATTGCACTTGTCAAAATCACTGTTGACATCCACTTAGCAAAATAAAATGGCTAATTCTCACTCGTCATTTTATTTGACCAACCAGAAGCATTTAATGACTAGTCATTTCCTCCTCCTTGTTATACTTACTCTAGCTGGCTTCCAGGACACCACACCCCACCAGTTTTCCTTCTATGCCCCAGGGTGTTCTTACCACTCAACTTTGCTGTTTTCTTATCTTCTCCTCCATCTCTTCTCTTTTCTGTATTACTTACTTCCTTGGTGACCTGCTCTAGTTTCAAGGCCTAAACGCATCTATTTATCTACTTTCTAAATTTGTGCCTTAACCAATAAACAAATGTCCCTTCTCAGACTCTAGAGCATAAAACTCACTGCATCTTACTTAGCATCTTGGATGTCAAATAGACATCTCAAACAGCACATGCCCCAAATCAATCTCCAGTTTCTTGCCCCAAACCTACTCTACTCACAGTATTCCATTTTTTTTGGTTAATATCAAATCTATCCTTCTAGTTACTTAGGCCAAAAAAACGTGGATTTATCCTTGACTACTCTCTTTTGTCCCTCTAACATATCAGAAAATCATCTTGTCTCAAACTTCAAAATGCATCCAAAATATGATCACATCTCATCACCTCCAGTGTGACAGCTTGGTCTGAGCCACCATCACCTGGTCTGTAACAATGATCTAACTAGTTTCAGTCAATCATCCTGACCCCACCCCAGTATATATTGAACAAGTTAGTCATGCACAGTGATTCTTTATAAAAGAAAGGCAAGCCATGCCATGTGTCTACTCAATGCCTTAAAATCATCAATTTCACTCAGAGTAAAAGCCAAATACCATATAAAGGCTCTTGTGTCCTTACATGATTTGGTGTTTCATCTAACCCTTTGTCTAATTTGTCACTATTATCCTGCTAACTCTGTTCTAGTTCCTTTTTGTTCTGTGAATACATCAATTATTCTCCTGACTTAGAGCCTTTGCACTGGCTCCTCTCCCTGTTTAAATAAATACTCTTCCCTCAGATATTCAGGTAGCCAACTCCCTGACTTTAATGCCTTGATAAAGTATCACCTTATCAATGAAACTTACAATAAATACTTTATTTAAGATTTTAACAGGCTCCTATATCTTATCACTCTGGATCATCCTTTGCCGTGCTCTAAATTTCTCTTTCTTCTAAAATAGAGGGACACCTGAAAGGCTCAGTCAGTTAAACATTCGACTCTTGGTTTTGGCTCAGGTCATGATCTCATGGTTCATGAGTTCAAGCTCCACATTGGGCTCTGTGCTGTCAGTGAGAACCCTGCTTGGGATTCTCTCTCTCTCTCCCTCTGGCCCTCCCCCACTTGTTCCTGAGATTCTCTCTCTCTCTCTTAAAAATAAATAAACTTTTAAAAAATAGCAGACATTTTACTAATCTGTATATTTCTTGTTTATCACATCCCATTCTGCTGGAATGGAAACTCACTGAGATCAAGGATATTGGTTTGTTTTGTTTGTTGCTGAATCCAAAACCCCTATAATGATGCTTGGCATCTTGTACATTTTCAAGAAATATTTAATAAAGAAAAAGAGTGGATGTGGGTACTAAATACATTAGTCTTTCCATTTAGGCTCTCATTTTGTCTTACAACAATTTTTTAATAAATTTTTGTATATTTCTAATCCTTTAGATTTTTTCAAAGTGGAATTTTAATATGACTTTTAAAAATTGTATGACACAGAGAGCTTTGATACTGTTCACAGCATTTCTCAATACCATCTTCCTCATACTTAGCTGTCTTTCTGGAGAGCAACCATTTTTAAATGTTTATGTGTTTTTCTTCTTCTGATAATTATTTCCATACATCTAAATAACATCTTTAGGTCCTCATTGTTTTACATTTTGTTTTCCCTCAATTTTCTAATTTCTTCTTTTGTCTTTACTTACATTAAACATTTCTTTAAAGACTGTTTTTTTTTTTTTTACCCCTCACACTCTTAATCCAGTGGTTTCGTCTATGTGATATATTCAAAACCTGACTACACTCTACAGCAAAATGGTCTTCTTAGCATTCTCTCTTCTGATAAAAGCTATGTTGTTTGTTTTTTTGAGGGCTTCTGCATAGATCTCATCTGAGGAAATCACATTATTACTTTCTAAGTTGTATCAGCTCCTTTTAGTTTTCTGTTTCTTGGTTACTCTCTCATTTTGTTGCAGTATATTCTCAATGATTTTCCCAAGAAAGTAATAATACAGGTAGATTATTCGATTCCTTATTTTGTGGCTATTTAACTACTGCTCACTTGATTCACATATTGGCTGGAATACTGGATTAAAAATATGAAATAAAAATAATTTTTTCCCAGAACTTTGAAGGCTTGTTCTTGATGTCTTATAACATGTACAAATGCTCATTTAAAAGCCTAAAGGCAGTCTGATCTCATTTTGTGTTTTCTTTTTTCTTTCAGAATCTTTCAGGGTCTTCTATTAATTCTTAATAGTTGGTAATTTTACAATAATGGCTCTAGACATAGTTCTCTATTAGTTCAACCTCTTTTGAATTCAATGAGCTCATTCACTTTGAAGACACTTGTTTTTAGCCTTTCTGAAAATTCTCTCTCCCCCTCCACCTACAAGTCTATTATTTCCTCTTTTCATCTTCCAGAACTTATAGGAATTTCTAGTGTGCTGATATCTCCTTTGCTGTTTTCTTTTAGCTGCACTCTACACCTCTTTTGTCATTTGGTATTAGTTTAATGGACTTTGCAAAGGAGCAGAAATAAACACTATTAAACTATTTTAAAATATTTTAGTTATTTACATACTTTAGAACTTTAATTTATCTGAAATTTGTTTATATTTATGTTATGAAATAGGAGATCAAGTTTATGTCATTTGCCAAAAGATTGTTGATTGTCACAACACCATAGTTTGAAGTAGCTTTACCTCTACCTAACACTCCTCACTCTTCTCTACACTCACCTTATATCTCAATTTCTTAGCAAGTCTTTACTGACCATCCATCCAATATGGCCTCTATCAGTTCATCATCTTGGCTATTTTCTTCTGAGAATATAGAACAACCTCTAATGATCTTTATTACTTACATGATTATTTCTTTACTGTGTGTTTCTTCTATCATAACATAAACTAAACTCCTTGGTTACAGACTTCATTAGTATTCCTTCTACTGCATCCAGAGGTTTAGGTAAGTGGGTTTTACTGCATATGTACAACTAAATGAATTCAAGAATATGCATTTTGTATGTATAGGTGAGTCTATATAGATAGATATAAAAGTCTATATGAAAATTTATAATGTATATAGATGTATATATACATATGTATATGCACATATAGTTAATACATACATACATATATATGTTATATATATGAAATAAAATCTTGGGGAACAAATACCTTTTTTTTGTCTTATCTTGACAATCTGCTTATTTTACCTTCCATAGAAATTTAAGATTTTTTTTTGTTTAGTTTATTCTTAGATCTTAAAAACTTGCTTTTGTTGTCATTTGGTGGAATTAAACATAGTTTTGCTGAAAGGCTTATGCATGCAGCTGTTAATGTAATGATATATTTGTATACAGCTACAGATTTAATTTATATTTTTAAACCTAATTATTGTAAATGCCTAAATAACAGCATTAAACTCTCTAGATTAAAAAATGATTTATCAAAATTGTTTACATGGAAGAAGAACATGAACTATAAACTTCAGGAAAGTCTTTGCCATAGTTTTCACCTAATCTTTTAAAGGAAGACATTTTTATTTTGAGAGGAAATATGAAGTATCATCCAGACAAAGACTCTATGTGCTCTACTTTCCAAAGAGACAGTGATATTCTAAATCAAATAAAGGGTACTTTTATTGCTCTCTGGAGCTACACTAAAGTTGAAAGAGTTGAATCATTGACTTTGTCAGATAGGATCATTGGGAAAACATATCCTTACTTGAACTACCATCTTCAAGACCTAACTTCTATGAAAATAAAAAATAATTATTACTATAATATGATTTTTTTAAGCTTATTGAGTTCCATATCAACCTCTTCTAATGATCACATAGGATTTTCTTCATTTAAAAATATGGTATTGGGGCACCTGGGTGGCTTAGTGGGTTAAGCATCTGACTTCGGCTCAGGTCATGATCCTTGCAATTCGTGAGTTCAAGCCCCACGTCAGGCTCTGTGCTGACAGCTCAGAGCCTGGAGCCTGCTTCAGAGCAGAGCATGCTTCTGTCTCTCTCTCTCTCTCTGCCCCTCCCCTGCTCGTGCTTTGTCTCTCTCTGTCTCTCAAAATTAAATAAATGTCAAAAAAAATTAAAAAAATAAATAAGAATGTTATTTATCACTCTAGTGATATTTTTCAAGTACTATTTATTCATTTATTTCCAAAAATATTTACTTAATATCTCCTATTTGCCAACCAATATTCCAGGTGTCATGAATGCAGCAGTAAACAACAAAATCCCTGATCTTATGAAGTTATCTTCTAGTAGAGAAAAATATCAAAATAAAGTAAAATAAATAATACTTTAGATAATAAGGAGTTTTATAGAGAAAAGTAAAGCAGAAAGAAAAGAGAAAATGTGAGAAGGAAGACATTTTTAGTTAAGTGATTCAATTAGACCTTTTGAGAAGGTGTCATTTAAGTGAGGGCTTGAAGGTGATAGGGAGCAATAAATGTGGTTATCCAGAGAAGATGCTTCTAGGCAGAAGGAATGGTCAGTATGATAGCCACTATGCTTATTAAAAATTTTCAAAGAAACCATCCAGTAAAATGTCATTTCACAGAGAACCTATCAGAGTAGGTAAGTTTCCCTTTGATATTTCAAAACATCCTCTATTTCAACAGGTCCAAATTTGAACCCATTATTATAATTCTCAAACCTAGTCCCCCTTTTCACTCTATCCTATATCAGTGAATGATATGTCCATACATATAGTTGCTCAATCCAGAAAACTGACTCAATATTATCACTTATCAATTACCACATAACACATTATTCTAAAATGTAGTGGCTTAAAACAGCAATAAATATTTATTAGCCCCAAAGTTTCTCTAGGTCAGAAATTCAGGTTAAGTACAGCTTAAGTAGGATTTTTTTAAAAATTTTTTAAATGTTTATTTATTTTTGAGAGAAAGAGAGAGAGAGTATGTGAGTGAGAAGGGGCAGAGAGAGGGGGAGACAAAGAATCTGAAGCAGGCTCCAGGCTCTGAGCTGTCGGCACAAAGCCCGACTCAGGGCTCAAACCCATGAACTGTGAGATTATGACCTGAGCTGAAGTCCAGTGCTTAACCAACTGCGCCACCCAGGGTTCCCCTTAAGTAGGATCTTTTATTAGGTAACTGTCAAAGATGTTAGCCATGCTGCAGTCATATGAAGGCTTGACTGGGGTAGAGAATCTGATTTCAAGGTGGCTCAATCCAATAACTGAGAACTTGGTAAATTTTCTTGATGGAAGCCCTCAGTTTCTCCCATGTAGCTACTTGAGTGGCAGGGAGAAAAGTGGGTGATTCAAAAGAGAGCTAGATGGAAATAGCAATATGTTTCATGATTTAAGTACAAAATTCATGTGCCATCATCAAGTCACTTTGTATAGCGAATATTCAACAGGAGAAAAATTGGGCTCTACCCTTGGAAGGGAGGAGTGTCAAAAAAATTTGAATAAGTATTTTCAAAATCATCACAGTTATTCTTGAGATGTTCCTTTTGTTCAGAGTCAGTACCAAACCATCACTAAATTTTGTGGATATCTCTTAGATTCTTCTACTTTTCTCCAACCCTACTGCCATTTAAATTACTCAAACCATCCTTGGCTCTCACCTTGACCACTGAATTGTTTACAAACAGGACTTCGGACAAAAGTCCATGTATGATCTAGAAGGCAATGCATGATCTGGTACCTACAGTTCTTCAGCCTCATTTGTTATTAATTTGTCTGGCCTCTATTCCAGACACAATAACATTCTTTCAGTCTCTTGTACTTTCCATGACACAACAAATTCTGAGATATTTTCTCTTGTATCTATCCACTCAGTCTTTTCCTGTGTGAAATTCTGGACTACCATTTCAACAGTCCTCCTCCCTAAAAATTTTCACTGACTTTTATACAAATTGATATACTTCTTTTCACTGAATTTTACACAAGCTGATTATACTTCTTTTGAATTATTTAAAATGTGGCTAGAATAACAAAACTAAACCAAACTACTGAGCAGGAAATGATATAAATCAAAAATTGCTTTTAAATATTTACTCAGTAAATGAGTTCTAAAAGACTTAATGTTCTGAATGAGAAGTTATTTATTATTTAAGCAATGAACTAGTGTGTCAATTAAGTCCCTTACAACTAAATATTTGCAAGGTGACTTTGAACCTCTCTAGTTGATGTGGTCCCAACCATAAGTTGAATCTATGAATTGGGATGGGTCAATCATATCTTTTTCTTTTATGCTGCTCGCTCTTCCCTGAAACTTGCCTGTATTTTCTATTCGGGTATCATGTTATACTATTATAACCATCCAAGGCTGTTATATGTTTACATGAATTAGCTTGAGTGAATTTCTCTTCATTTCACCTAAAAAAATACCCCTGACCAAAAGAGCCATGGTATTAAATGCAAAATCCAAACACTGGCATAAGGACTTGGCATTTTTCAAAACATATATGTAGATTGTGTCATTTGTTTTACTAAATTTATCTGTGAAAAATGTGTGCCACTTTATGTATCCGTTTTTATACTGGTAAAAGAATATTTGCCTTGCCCAAGGCAAAACAACTTGCTAATGACAAAACTGGAAAAAAATATAAGCCTCCTGGCTGTCAATCTGGAACCTCAACTCTTGTACCATGATGACTTCCATTTAATTATCTTGCGCACTGAACACATAACAGAAACTATTAAGTCTATTCTAAGTAATTTTCAATGTATCTGAAACACTTAATTAGTTTTCTTTAAAATAAATAAGTCGTTAAGAAACTACAAATCAGTGAGTTAATTAACTGTGTTATGGCCTTTTAGTCCTTTCTGTTGAAATAAGCCATGCCAAATACCAAATAAATAATGCCCAAACTATAAAGAAGTAAAGGATTACTCATGAGAATAGACAGTTTATATAGAAGTTACAGTAGAAGTTTTCACAGAAGTTATAACAATTTGCCATACATTTTGAGCACAATATTCTACAACGTGTTTAGTAAAAATAAGTGATTTTATGATAAAACACAAACTTTGTAGATAAAAAGATTATATAAAGATTAGAATTAACAAATCTCAAATGACTGCACTATCTAATCCTCTGTCTCTATGTTTCCTATTGAATGGTGTCCTCCTTCTTCGCATCCCTTGCCTACAACCCTATATTAACCCTTCGTATGCAAACATACAATCAATATGTAATTATCACTAACCACTAGCAAGCATGGGACATAGACACCATAGACCCTAAAAAAACACTGATTTATATATACACTGAATGTAGACACTGCAATACTAGGCTTGGTTAAAAGGTCACCCTTGACATTCCAATTTACAGCTCTCCAATTCCACTTTTAAGTGACGATTTTCATGATTCGATGATTTCAGTTTCCCTTGCAGATTTCTGTGTCTTGATTTTTTTCTTATTTCTAAACACTTGTTCAGTGATTGCCCTTGATTATTTATTAGCACTATTCCTAACTTGGATAGAAGGACAGAAGGAGAGAAAATTGGGCCTTCTTTAGTATTAAACATACACTTGAAGCCTGATTAGTGCTAGACTTGGAGAGCCATAGTCTGATGTTTGACGTCTGCATCATTATATGTAGTTAATTTGTTTCAAAAATATTTATTCAGTTGTTATTCTGGATGCTCTGGATTTCTTCTGGGTCTATTGAAACAATCAGGACAGTCATGATTTGCTTAAGTAGTAGCTCCTACAAAGGAAGAGGTAGACATTGATTAATTTTATTAAAATGACTATTGCAATTGTAGTAAGTGCTACTAATGAGAAACATAAATGCGGGACATATTTTAGCAGGGTTTTACAAAATCAGAGAGAATAGTTAAGGTTTCTTGAGAAAATGATGCTAAAACCTAGATCAGAATTAATTAGTTGAAGAGATGACCAATGAGCATTCCAGGCAAAAGCAGGTTGTACCAGAGACATTGAAGAGAACATGGTGAGAAGCAGTTGGATTATAGATCTAAGTTAGAAGGTAGAGCCAAGTGGATCAATATGATATGTGAAATAAAGAGTGGCGTCAAGGGTTACAAAAGATTTTCCTCCGGACAAATGGCAAGATGGAGTTGCCATTAACCAAGTTTGAAAAAAAAAAACTGAAAAAAGAATAAGTGTGTGTGGGAATAGAAGTTCAATTTATCTTTGCTCTTATTAGAGATCTGATTTGCCAGCCATCTGTGATTATTTTATTCTAGTGTCAGAAATTGAGATGATTTAAGCTATGCCCAGTCTCCTACTAAGGCTTCTACGTGTCTGGTTTATTCTTACTCAAAAGTTGTAATTCTTTGAGATATTAAAGCAACTCATAGGAGCTCACCCTTTGGTGAGTCTGGGAATCCAGTTTTTCTCTCTCTAAATCCACAAAGCTTTCAGAACTTGTACATAGATCTCTAACCCCTCATCTACTACTCAAATTGATTCCCACCCCCGAGAGAAATGCAGCTCTAAATATTTGGCTCCCTTCTGTGAGTTTCCTTTATCTTAGGTCACAGCCGTCATTTTCCCTTGTGTTTTTAGCTCCTCCGTGCACAGATTTGTCTTAAACTTGTCTAGTTGTTTTCAGTGTAAAGTTCCACTTGTTTAAAATATTGGCTCATACATTTAGTGTTTAAATGGCTAGGCAGCAAACCTCTCTATACCTTAGTTCCTTCATCTGTAATACATAGGTCGCAATATCTAACTACCAACATTGTTATGAGAATTAAATGATATCATGTATATGAATCCTGTACCTGAGAGATCAGGAAGCAACTATGGTATTTGTCCTATTTATTATCAAGTAAAATAGCCTAAGCCCCGTCAAACTGCAGATATGAGTGCAGAAATGAGATCACTTTAAAATGATAATCATATGTGACTGGCACATTGCCCACAGTAGCAAGAATCAAGATCCTAGTACCTTGTTAATTTTTAGTTATTTTCCTGAGTCTCCAGAGATATTCTAGAATGGTCCTTTTATATTCCTCCAATATGGTCTCCTTTTTAAATAATTAGTATCATCAAACTATCAACTTAAAGCCTGCTTCACTGCACGTGTCTTCGTGGAAAAAAAAAATTATTCCTTTTCTAAGGCAGAATGCTTTCATGTGAAATACTCAAAACTTCACATATCCCTGATGTTCCAGTTCTCTTTAGTTCTCATAACAAGAATGAAGCCATAAGGAAATGGCAAGAATGTTCATCTCTTCCATACTGTGTTTTGTTTTTCTTTTTTCTTTTTTTAATGTTTATTTATTTTGGGGAGAGAAAGAGAGACAGAATGCAAGTGGGGGAGAGGCAGAGACAGAGGGAGACACAGAATCTGAAGCAGGCTCCAGGCTCTGAGCTGTCAGCACAGAGCCTGACACAGGACTTGAACCCTTGAACTGTGAGATCATGACCTGAGCCAAAGTCGGCGGCTCAACCAACTGAGACACCCAGGCACCCCTGTGTTTTGCTTTTCAAACGGGGGCAACAAATATCAATTGCTTGTATTTCTAAATCTCACAAAGTTCCGAATAATAACTGTGAAATTTTTTTTTCACCAAGAATTGAAGCCCTACAAGGCTGGTTGCAGGGCTATAAAATAGAGTAAACTGTGATTCTCTATTATACCCAAAACCCTCTCTGAGTACTGATTTATTCACCACAAGTCACACTTCTTTCTGCACAAATGAATTCCCAAAAATAGATGCATGGAGATTTGTGGCCCTATGTGCCAAGACTCGTTTCAAACCCTCCTTATGTTGTCCTGCTACATCTTTCATATTTTCCCTCAATTTTAAGGTGCATTTAGCAGAGGTAAATAGGTATTGACAACTTTACTAAATTCATCTTAAAATCATCCATCTTTAATGGTGATTTCTGTCCTCCAGAAGTGGATGCATTTTATTTTCTTGTCTCAATGAAGAGGACAAAGAGGAGAGAAGAGGAGGGTAAGAGATATCTTTGTGATGAATTTTGATTTCAATTCTTAAGAAAATAGATTTCTGCCAGTGTTTCAGAAATTGAAGTCTTTGAACTTGTAACTAGCATGTCTTTATAAAAATAAGAATATATAAAATGCTTAATTCCAACAAATGTTCATTGACAGGAATGTACATGACTTCCCCCACAGTTTCAAAGAAGAGTTGATAGGAAATAGTTAAGAGTAGTTAAGAATAGGTAAGAGTAAGTAGAAAATAGTAAAGATAATAAATATAGTACTTAGTGCAGTAGAAAAAAGAAGAGCCAAGTCCAGGAAGAAAGCAAATTAACAGATTTGAGATGTTCATATTAAAAGTCTTCTATGGGAATGCAAGCTGGTGCAGCCACTCTGGAAAACAGTATGGAGGTTCCTCAAAAAACTAAAAATAGAACTACCCTACGACCCAGCAATTGCACTACTAGGCATTTATCCACGGGATACAGGTGTTCTGTTTCGAAGGGACACATACACCCCCATGTTTATAGCAGCACTATCCACAATAGCCAAAGTATGGAAAGAGCCCAAATGTGCATCAATGGATGAATAGATAAAGAAGATGTGAGATATATATACAATGGAGTATTACTCGGCCATCAAAAAGAATGAAATCTTGCCATTTGCAACTACGTGGATGGAACTGGAGGGTATTATGCTAAGTGAAATTAGTCAGTCAGATATAGACAAATATCATATGACTTCACTCATATGAGGACTCTAAGAGACAAAATAGATGAATATAAAGGAAGGGAAACAAAAATAATATTAAAACAGGGAGGGGGATAAAACAGAAGAGACTCATAAATATGGAGAATAAATGGAGGGTTACTGGAGGGGTTGTGGGAGGGGGGATGGGCTAAATGGGTAAGGGGCATTAAGGAATCTACTCCTGAAATCATTGTTGCACTATATACTAACTAATTTGGATGTAAATTTAAAAAAAAATTAAAATAATATAAAATAAAATAGCAGAAAACAAAACAAAACAAAAAAGTCTTCTAAAAATTCAAAGCTGCTTCTTTCAAAAGTACTGATCATGAGTAATTTGCTAATAACCTTAGTAACTTGCTATAAATATGACAGTTTTATTGATACTTGAAGATTTAGACAAAAATAATAGACTTGATAATAAATAGTTTCTTACCTAAAAAACCATTATACATTAATCTTAGATTTCTTCCCACTGCCTCCTCCTGTCCCAAGTTTTAACAACTCAAAAAAAAAAGTTTTAAAATATGTTTATACAGATGATGATGTTGACTATTTAAAAATTAGAGAAAGATTCCTGATTGGTCATATGGAATTTCATGCTGTGTTTATTACTATAAGCTCTCTTCAGTGACTACAGTTCTCTGTAGACAGTCTAGTAATGTTCACATGGTGCAAGTCTCAGATATTACTGTAATTGGAAGAAAGTCCTAGGATTAATATGTCCGAGCAGGAATCATAAGTGATGGGAAGTCTTCCCATATGTATAACCTTTATCCCTTTCAGAAAAAGAAAGGATACATGATGTAGAGATGCTTTTCAGCCAGTCACTCCACATAATTCTGTTTGCAGTCATTCCTTCTGAGTCAAAATGGTGAATTTTCAGGGGCACCTGGGTGGCTCAGTCCCCTGGGTGACTTGATTTCAGCCCAGGTCATGATCTCACAGTTCATGAGTTTGAGCCTCCTGTTGGGCTCTGTGCCAACAGGGCAGAACCTGCTTGGGAGTCTCTCTGTCTCTCTCTCTCTCTCTCTCTCTCTCTCTCTTTCTCCCCTCCCACCATCCCTCTCAAAAATAAATCAATAAGCATTTAAATAATTGTGAATTTTTAGAAATAAAATCAATTGTCTACAAGCAGTTGGATGGTTCTTGTGTCATTGCAAGAAACAGAACTAGTAAAGAAAACTGGAATATTTATCTGCTCAGAATTTTCCCATTTTTTATAGGCATCATTCTGCAGAGTTTGGTGTGAATTCTTGGTACAAAACAGGAAGATTTTGCTCTCAGTGGTAGGAAAAAGGGAGCCAGCCGATCATTCTCTTCACTGTACCTTCACTTCCTTGCTTCTGCTCACTGATACTTCCCAGGGATTCTCTGTAACCTTTAGATGGGCCCAGACTGAGTATTCTACTGAACTGTGAATAATGTTAAAGATGCAAATCTGCGTTCTCTATGTTTTAGGTTCTTAGCACTGTGCTTTGCACCTAAGAAATTGCGAGAACTCAAATTCATTGTCTCAACATTTAACAGATATTTTAAGTGCATTTTGACATGAGAAAGGACATTTTTGTACAAAAAAATGCACTATAATTTTGTTGTTAGTAAATTTCTGTTTTACAGACCTCTGTAAATCCTCTTCTTCATAAAAGCAGTGAGAAAACTGTCAAGAAATGTGGACATCAACTTTTCCATAACTCTGTAAATTAATCAGAGATTTGTAGTAACACATGAAGTAGTTTAATCAAGAAAAACAGCTGAATCTTGGTAGGAACAGTGGGATTTGTGGCTATAACTTGTCCTATTCTTGTTCTCCTTTCTCAGCTCCATGGTAGCATGATAAACCAACAGCCTGCAATAAAAAGCAACAACCTGGCAGCTACCAGGGTGGGCAGAAAGGAGTCTGAATTCCTTTAAAGCCTCATTGTTAGACAAATGTCATTATCTGACCTGTCTGGAGGCTCCATGGAAGACACCACTTGCAAGACTGCTTTTATTTGACCTAATGTGGAGCTCATTCAGTATGAAAAGTCTTTTTCCTCAGGATGTTGGTCAAATAAATTTAGAGGCAATGTTTTAACCTCACAGGTGCCCAAGGTAGTGAGTAACAGTGGGGGCAAACAACAGATTGACCAAAAAGCCTAAAAGAAAAAGCAATGAAATGATATGCCCATAGGGGTTTGGAAAAGCTCACATATTTCTGGGTATCTAGAAGACCACGCATCTGTATGGGGTTGTGAGCATGCCTAGTGTCATGGACTTAATTGCATCCTTTCAAAATTCTTATGTTGAAATACTAACTCCCAATGTCTCAGAATGTGACTTTAATTAAAGATAATTAAGATAAAACGAGGTCATATGGGGCCCCAATCTATCACTGGTGATCTTCCAAGAAGAGGAGATTTTGACACAAACACATAGGAGAGGAAGAAACAGAGAGAAGATGGCCACGTGCAAGCGATGGAGAGAGACCTTCAAAGAAGATGAACCCTGCCAACAACTTGATCTAGGACCTCTAGCTCCAAGAACTATGAGAAAATTAATTGCTATTGTTTAAGGTACTTAGTCCAGGGAGCCTTGTTAAGATAGCCCTAGCAAACTGATACACAGAGAGTTGTGTGCATGATTGGGAAAGACCTGAGAAAACCTTAAGCTCTCCACCCTGGCTGGCTGTTAAAACCTGTGCAAATGAGAAATAAAGGCTAACACAGAGTTGTCAATTGCCTGACTCAGTGTTGAAGGTGTGGCCCCATAAACATAGGACTCCCAGAGAATTCTGGGAAATATATTGGTTTTAGGAATTTAGGAAAATCCTTGTCTACTTATTAGGTGATCCCTAAACCACTCAGGTAGACTTTACAGAATTAGTTCAGAAAAGCCAATTAAAAAACAAAACAGAAACCAGCAACAATAATAAACCTTAGGGAGGAGGGATAATATAATTTACCGAGTTGCCATGTTATATCATCTTAAATGTCCAGTTTTCAGTGACAATATTATGAAACATTGAAAGAAAAAAAAGTGTGGCTCACGCACAGGGAAAAAAAGGCAAGCGGTAGAATCTGCTTGAAGAAAGCAATGGCAGTGGAATTACTGGACAAAGACTTTAAATCAACTATTTTAAATACTTTAATAAAAACTAAAGGAAACCATGTTCAAAGAAATCAGCTATTTTAACTCCTTTACTAAAAACTAAAGGGAACCATGTTCAAAGAACTAAAAAGGAAGTATGACAATAATATCTCCTCAAATACAGAATATACCAATGAAGAGACAGAGATTAAAAAAAAAAAAGAAGAAGAAAAGAGTAACTCTGGAGTTGGGAAGTGGAATAACTTAATGCAAAACTCACTGGGAAAAAACTGCGAGTTTTCTCTGACCGCTACAACAAGTTACCACCAATAACAGCAACTTATTCTTCCCTGATTCTGGAGGCCAGAAGCCTGAAATCAGTTCACTGGGCCCAAAACAAGGTATGAGTAGGACCAAGCGCCCTCCAAAGGCCCTAGGGGAGAATCTGTTTCTTCCTTTTGCAGCTTCTATTGACTGCTGGCATTCCTTGGCTGTGGTCACATCACTCTAATCTCTGCTTGTACCTGTATGGTCACATTGTGTTCCCTCTTCTGTCTACAACCAAATACACCTCTGCCTCTCTCTTACAAGGATACACATCATTGCATAATCTAGAATGATCTCTTCCATGCAGTGCAAAATCTGATGGTTGTCAGTCTCGCATACATAGTATTCTATTTATTTTTAAAGGTGAAGGGCATTGTATTATTGGTTCAGATCCAGGTAAATTGGTGTATTTGTTGGTAGGAGAATGTCGAAGTTCATTTGCTGATAACTGAAGGGAGGATTTTGCAAAAGAAATACAGGGAATGGTTTAGAAGAAGCAAACTGTAGTTCTGAGAACTCTGGCAATGCCTTTCTGCCCTATGTTCTTGGGCCAGGGAAAATGAGCAAATGCTGCTTAAGATTACAGGTGAAAGTTACTTAAAACCAGGTGGTAGAGAAAGTTCTAGAGTTACTGAGAATGTAGTGGTTCTTTATGATATTATTATTATGATGTTTATTATTATTATTATTATTATTATTACATTACCTTAAAATAAGCTTTCCAGAGATTATGGTGGCAGGGAGTTCAACTGCCCAGTAATAATCAGAGATAAAGGGTCATAAAGTAATCTGGAGCCAAAAAATAGAGATAGGAGAAACTTCTGCCCCTGGAAAAAGCACGAAAGACAGAGAGAGAGAGCCACTGGGCAGATAAGTGACTTTGAATGTCCAGAACTAGATAGAACCTTGTGAACTGCACAGTAGTTCATGGATGCTGTTAGCGGTGATCCTACACTTTCAGAAATGTCACTGTCACATTACGATTGATATTGGATTTTAAAATTGCGCCTGTGTCTGTGGTACACAATTTAACAGTGATGGCTGTAAGACCCATTTTCACTAGTTATTAAAAATTCTGGCAGGAGGAACTTGATACTGCTGAGATCAAGCTGTGACCACAAAGGTTCAGGGTCTGGTGATGCTCTGAGTTGAGTGACAGAGCCGGGAGGATATGATGACTGACAATCTCTGGGAAGTAACATCAGCTTAAATATATCAGTTTCAAACACATGTGTGCTCAGGAAGTCTGTCTCACTTCCCTGAGCAAAGCGCCGTGGATGAAAAGAATCATTTGATCTTAGCAAGCAGGCCCAGGCTTTCCGGGGACCAGCCTAGGTAAATGAGGGGCTGGATGGGGTGCAGTGACATGTGTGAGCGTCTAGGATGAGCAGCTGCATAAAACAAACAACAAAAAAAAATTTAACGAAAAAAAGTGCAGTAGCTCTTTACTTTGCCCAGACACACGTTCTCATTGTGTAATAGCCAGGTGCACTGACCACATTTATGGTAATTTCTCGATCTTAGTGCACAGATTTTAGATCTGAACAAAATGTACTGTAGAGGAATGACACAAGATGAAAGCAGAATGAATTTAACTGGGTATGTTACTAATATAGGAAGCATCTAATTGAAGAAAAGAGCATCATTGTTTAGTCTGTAGGACAGACGTTTTATTACCATTGAGAAGAATTTACAAAACTTGAAAGGTGATGTTTATCCCCTCAGTAAAAGCAGTAAGAATTGTACTTCACAGCTGAACTTTCATTTTTTTCTTATGCCTGACTCACTAAGGATACTTTTTTAAAAAAATATTTTTTATGTTTATTTTTATTTTTGAGAGAGAGAGCGCATGCACGCACACACAAGTGGGGGGAAGGGTAGAGAGGGAGACAGAATCCAAAGCAGGCTCCAGGCTCCAAGCTGTCAGTACAGAGCTGGATTCGGGGCTCGCACCCACCCAATGTGAGATCATAACCTGAGCCAAAGTCGGTCGCTCAAGGGACTGAGCTACCCAGGCGCCCCACTAAGCACACATTTAACTAAAAATTACAGTTAGAAGTCAAACTTGGGTAAACACAAATTTTGAAAGCCTAATAATTTGGCAGCGGGTTTGTTTCCAGACTTAAAATAATGTCACCACTGACCTTTTGGGCTGAATACATGTGAAACCTTATAAATACTTGACTGTAGATCTGTCTATGGGTCTATAGGTCTATAAAGACCTATCTGTCATTATGCTAATATTCACCTTATAGTATATAGTATACATACTATATAAAATATATAAAAGTTTTTCTTTTTGTTTTAAAAGGTACTTTTGCTTTCCATTTTTTTAATTCTCTATTTATAGGGACAACTATTAGGAAAACTTTTGCTTGTCATTTTCTGTAAACTCTGAATGTTCTCATTTATAGCTTGGTTGCAACAAAGGAAACAGACAGTGCAAGATCTCGAAGTGCTCCAATGTCACCTTCTGACTTTCTGGATAAATTAATGGGGAGGACATCAGGGTATGATGCAAGAATCAGACCCAATTTTAAAGGTAATTATCTACTTACTACTATATTTGAAATGTGTTTTGAATATTATTAAACAAAATAAATTTTCAGACTGATTCCACCAAAAATTCTAATGCTTATTTTCAGTAATTATGCAAAGATATGTTTTGAAAGAAAAAATCTATTCTTATATTAATTTTTCTCAGAATTCGGCTTCTTTGAACCAATAGTGTTTGTTTTTCCATCTTTGTTATGGTAATTATTGTCATGATGATTCATTTTAGGAAAAAAAAATATATATACATTCCACTCACTGGAATAGAATCTTCTTTAGAGCTGGCAATAAACCATATTTTAAATTCCCCACAGCAAGACTCTTTTATATTGTGGAGAATCAAACGGTTGTTGAATTTATGTACTGGGTAAAGAGTCTGGATAACTAAAAGCCACTGATAACATTTCAAAAATCATTCCCTCTACAAAATTTTTTACTTAAATGTATAAGAAAGAGTGTAATTATCAGTTTCGAATACCCACCTTTATTCTTCTGTTTAATATAGTGAAAAGGAGCATATTTATACATGTCATATGTGGATTATCCAGAACCACAAAGGTCCTAGGGTAAAAGATTAGAAAACTACTTCTATGTCTGTATTTATTTAATATATCTTGAATAATATTCTATTCAATAAATAAAATAATCCAAATAATAATACATACCATTTACATGAGATTCAGTTAAGCTATTTTTATTCTTAAAGGTGAAAAGAAATACAATATAATCTAATTGATTTTTTTTTTTTTCTGAATTTGTTCTTATGGGGGAAAAAAAGGAATTGTTTAGCACTGATTTAAGAATTATTTACAGAGGACTGATAAATACCAAGAATGGGTAGTAGGAGAAAAATATAGGAGTAAAATTTGTTGATAATTTATAAGTAAAAAACTATGAATTGCTTCAATTTCAAAATTATTTCGACATTTATATTGTGGACTGTATTTCTTGATTTACGCATGTTGACCATAAATATTCTTAACTGCACGAGAAGAACACTAAATGTAAAGCCATGAGGAAATAGTACAGCTTAAGAGATATCATATATAAATGAAACAAGAGATTTCAGCATCATGAGGATCTTTTACAAATTGCGGAACAGCAGTAACCTTGACATTAGGTTGAGAACTAACTTTGAATTGACCTTGAAATATATGCAGTTGTCATATTAGTAAACAGCAAGAAACATAATCAGCAATTAGTAGATTCATTATGGTGATTCCATTAAGTGGTTCAAAGTATTGCTTTGTTTTCACTGAAAACTAAAGAGAAAAATGTGTTCTATTTTTAAATGTCTGTGAATATTTTAAAAACCACATAAACACTCAATGGAGGTCTTACTAAAAATATAGGTAAGTTACTAACTGCACAATAGTGGTCCCAGTGCCTTTGCTGCTCTCTTGGAAAATTTACTTTCATTTTATCATTTCAATCACTTAACAGACAAAGGAAATTTTAAACCATCTTCAATGTGATTAATATTACTATTAATGTGTGAGACCAGGAAAGGACTGAAAAGATTTGGTTTTGCTTAAAAAAAAGTAGTGATTTTTTTAAAAAATGAAAATACATTTCTAAAAACTAGCTGATAACCCAACCAGTTTAGAGGTGAGGAGATTTGTTTTTTAATGTCTATTACTTATTTTTGAGAGAGAGAGAACATGAGAGGGGCAGAGAGAAAGGGAGACAGAGAATCGAATATCTTACACTCTGAATATCAGAAAAGCAAGTGGACGCTCATATGATTACCATAATGTCAGTTTTTAAAAAAATGATAACTTAATGAATTAGTTCTTAGCTAACACTCTTGTTTTTCCATTCAAACGTTGTTGTCTCTAGGGAACGCTCACAGCTTCCTCCCCAAATTCAGCACATTCGACAGTTTCTTTTTGTTGAATAAAATAACATCATAATCCTTTGACCATCATTTTGTTGCTTAATACTGAAATATAAATAAAATATATTTAAATATTTTTTAGGTATATATGTCCTAACAAACTAAATACAAGACATATCAGAAGACGATTGTATCAGTCCCTCTATTGTCAGGTACCTAGGCACCCACCATGCCTCCTTAAGAAAAGTTCATCTGGGCTGCCTGGGTGGCTCAGTCGGTTTAGTGTCCGACTTCAGCTCAGGTCATGATCTCACAGTTCGTGAGTTCGAGCCCCGTGTTGGGCTCTGTGCTGACAGTTTGGAGTCTGGAGCCTGCTTCAGATTCTGTGTCTCCTCCTCTCTCTGCCTCTCCCCCTCCTCATGCTCTGTCTCTCAATAATAGATAAATGTTAAAAAAAAATTTAAAAAGAACAGTTCATCAGACAGAAGTATGAAGTGAAGAAACTGTTCTGGTAATATTTAACTCAGTTTTTCTGTGTAGTATCTCACAAGACTAAAACTACACCATCCCCCACAACCCTGCCATATTGATTTTTTCCCCTTTGTCTATTTTTTTTTAAGAATTTATTTGGCTAATCAAACTAACTTAAAGTGGTTATTATATATATATTTTGCCTCTAAGTTTGTCAAAGACAAGGAATTAATACTGTAATATTTTAAGGGCATGACCATCAGTAGTGTGATATGTGATACTCCACTAGTTTTTTTTTTTAATAATTAAGTAAAATTAAATATTTTTTTAAAAGAATAAGGATGGGAATTTGCCAAAGTAGATATAATAATGTATTACAATAACTTGAATGATTTAGTTAGTCCTCACATCTTCAAAGATTAAAATGTTGATAAAAAATAAATCTAGAAAATAATTTACTTTGATAATTACTCAGACAATAGGCAAGTGTTTTCAAAATACACAAGCATTGGAAAACACCTCACAGGGTTATTTAACCTCTCATGGAGTTACACATTTTGTAAGAGAAAAACAAAATCTTAATATTGACCTTCGCAGACAATTTACAGAGACTAAATAAGAATGTTCAACCTCATTAGCAATCAGTGAAGTGCAAATTATAATAATAATGTGATAGGATTTTCACCTTTCAAAATATGAACATTTAAAAATAATATGAATTATTTCAGGTTAAATGCATGAAGGAAATTTATTTCTGGAATATTGATTTCAAATTTGTGATTGTTTTCATGAGTATATATACATCAAAAGGGAATTTATCTTGTGGGCCATAGTGGAGAACAACTATTTAAAAATATAAAATGACGGGGAAGGAGACAAGATGGCGGAACAGCATGGAAGTTATTTGGGTGTCACGTCCATGAAATACAGCCAGACCAACACTAAACCATCCTACACACCTAGAGAACTGATTGGAGGATTAACACAACAATCTGCACAACCTGAACCACAGAATTCAGCAGGTACATGGGGTGGAGAGGGGAACTTGGGAAGAGAGAAGCTGGTGGCAGACAGGGAGCCGCTTTTCCAGGCAGAGAGAGGACAGAGAGTAGGTCGGTGGGGGAGAATACGGGAAAAACACTCCTCCCCAAAAGCAGCTGGAGAGAAGTGGAAAATTGGAAACAGCTGCAGGGATTAAACCAAAAAGGGAGAAAGGAGAAAGGAGACGGTTTAAATTCCATTAAGACTGTAAACAGGGGAGCACAAAGTCTGCAACTCCGCAGCTCGATAACTGGTGATGCTCTGGTGGGAAGGGCAAATCCCCAGGAACAGAGTGGGGTCTAGGAGGTTCTTGGGCCACACGGGGAAAAGCAGTTCTACTGCTGGAAGGACATTTGGTAGAGACTGTTGAAGCCACCTGATCCCAGCAGACCCCAGAAAACGGCCACATTTGCTGGTGCTGGAGCAAGGTCGTTAAGGGTGAAGCCTGGCGCTACATGAGTGTTGTGATTTTCCATAATCCCTGAAAAGCTTCTGTTACACTATCTCGTGAACTTTTGCTGGGACAGGCTGGCACCTGGCTGCAGTCTCGGGGCACCGGCAGCAGCAGGGTCCAGCAAGCGTTCCTGGGTGCACCCAACATTCAGCCATTGCTCATTTGGCCATTGCTTGGTGAGACCCTCCCGCAGAGGGGTGGAATGGGCCAAAGCCGCAGTCCTTCAGAAGTAAGGGGCCAGGGAAAACAGCCACATCTGAGACAAAACTTGGGAGAGAGGTACTGCCTGGGGCCTGGTCACGGAGAGTGAAAAAGCTGGGAGTGGACGAAAGCTGAAGACAGAGGACGGTTGCACAATTGCTGATCTGGGAGAAGAGAGTTCCTATACTAGAGACTGGGTAGCTGGGTGATGCCATTTTCACTGCTCCTGCACATGTGCATACGCACCCATGAGCACCGCAACAATCCAACCCAGTAGGCTAGCAGTGCCATCTAATGGAGAACGGAGCAGTTACACTGAGCCCTGCCAAACTGGACCAACCTTGCTCTTCAAGAACACAAGTCTCACTGCCTAGTTTATAGACTATAAAGCGCTACATAGTCTGACTTCTAGGGGAAAATGAGGTAATTTCAGTCCTATTTCAATCTGTTAGCAGGTCCATCTATTCAATATTCTTTCTTCTTTTTTTCTATTTTACACTACTTTTCTTTTTCTTGAATACAGAAATAGAAAAAAATTCATTTTTATTTTCAATTTTTATTAAAATATATTTTTAAATTTTTAAATATATATTTTACATTTGTATAAATTTTTTCAAATTCTATCTCACTTCCATCATTTTATTTTAGTCTACTTCAGTGTATTCACCTTTTCAAATTATCAAACAATTTCTTTTTTCCCTCTTTTTTCTATTTTTCGTTTCTTTTCTTTTTCTTGAATACAGAAAGAGAAAAAAAATCATTTTTATTTTTAATTTTTATTAAAAATTTTTTCTTTATTTTTTCTAAAATATTTTTTATTTTTGTGTAAATTCTTTCAAATTCTATTTTACTCCCATCATCTCATTTTAGTCTACTTCAGTGTATTCATTTTTTCAAATTTTCAAGAGATTTCCTTTTTTTTTTCTTTCCCCACCTTTTTTCCTCTAATCTGTCAACCACTTTCAACACCCAAACCAAAACACACCTAGGATCTAGCATCATTTATTAGATTTTGTGTGTGTGTGTGTGTTTAATTTTTTAATTTTTGTTTTTTTAATTTTAATTTTTCTACCTCACTATTCCTTTTCTCCCTTCAAAAGGACAAAATGAAGGAATTCACCCCAAAAGAAAGAGCTCGAAGAAATGCCAGCCAGGAATTTAACCAATGCAGATACAAGCAAGATGTCTGAACCAGAATTTAGAATCACGATAATAAGAATACTAGCTGGAGTTGAAAATAGATTAGAATCCCTTTCTGCAGAGATAAAAGAAGTAAAAAATAGAATGAAATTTAAAATGTTGTAACTGAGCTGCAATCACAGATGGATGCAGTGGCAGCAAGGATGGATGAGGCAGAACAGAGGATCAGTGATATAGAGGAGAAACTTATAGAGAATAATGAAGCAGAAAAAAAAGAGGGAGATTAAGGCGAAAGAGCATGATTTAAGAATTAGAGAAATCAGTGACTCATTAAAAAGGAACATCAGAATCATAGGGGTCCCAGAAGAGGAAGAGAGAGAAATAGGGGTAGAAGGGTTATGTGAGCAAATCATAACAGAAAACTTCCCCAACCTGGGGAAAGACACAGATATCAAAATCCAGGAAGCACAGAGGACCCCCATTAGATTCAACAAATACCGACCATCAATAAGGCATATCATAGTCAAATTCACAAAATACTCATGTAAGGAGAGAATCATGAAAGCAGCAAGGGAAAAAAAGTCCCTAACATACAAGGGAAGACAGATCAGGTTTGCAGCAGACCTATCCACAGAAACTTCGCAGGCCAGAAACGAGTGGCAGGATATATTCAATGTGCTGAATCAGAAAAATATGCAGCCAAGAATTCTATATCCAGCAAGGCTGTCATTCAAAATAGAAGGAGAGAAAAAAAGTTTCCCAGACAAATGAAAATTAAAGGAGTTTGGGGCACCTGGGTGGCTCAGTCAGTTGAGTGTCCAACTTTGGCTCAGGTCATGATCTCGCAGTCTGTGAGTTTGAGCCCCACGTCGGGCTCTGTGCTGACAGCTCAGAGCCTGGAGCCTGCTTCGGATTCTGTGTCTGCCTCTCTCTCTGACCCTCCTCCACTCATGCTCTGTCTCTCTCTGTCTCAGAAATAAATAAACATTAAAAAAAATTAAAAAAAAAATTAAAGGAGTTTGTGACCACTAAACCAGCCCTGCAAGAAACTTTAAGTGGGACTCTCTGAGAAAAGAAAAAATGAAAAAAATTTATATATATATATATATATATATATATATATATATATATGCAACAAAGCAACAAAGGTTAGAAAGGACTAGAGAACACCACCAGAAACTCCAACTCTACAAGCATCCTAATGGCAATAAATTCATATCTTTCAGTACTCACTCAAACGTCAATGGACTCAATGCTCCAATCAAAAGACATAGGGTAACAGAATGGTTAAGAAAACAAGATCCATCTATATGCTGTTTACAAGACACCCACTTTAGACCTAAAGACACCTTCAGATTGAAAATAAGGGGATGGAGAACCATCTACCACACTAATGGTCAAGAAAAGAAAGCCAAAATAACCATACTTATATCAGACAATCTAGTCTTTAAAATAAAGACTGTATCAAGAGATGCAGAAGGGCATTATATCATAATCAAGGGGTCTATTCACCAAGAAGACCTAACAATTGTAAACATTTATGTGCCAAGTGTGGAGCACCCAAATATATAAATCAATTAATCACAAACATAAAGAAACTCATCGATAATAATACCATAATAGTAGGAGACTTCAACACCCCATTCACATCAATGGACAGATCATCTAATCGAAAAATCAACAAGAAAACAATGGCTTTGAATGACACACTGTACCAGATGGACTTCACAGATATATTTAGAACATTTCATCCTAAAGCAGCAGAATATACATTCTTCTCCAGTGCACATAGAACGTTCTCCAGAATAGACCATATACTGGGACACAAATCAGCCCTAAGTAAGTACAAAAAGATCGAGATCACAACATACATATTTTCAGATCACAATACTATGAAACTCAAAATCAACCACAAGAAAAATTTGGAAAGGTAACAAATACTTGCAGACTGAAGAACATCCTACTAAAGAATGAATGGGCTAACCAAGCAGTTAAAGAGGAAATTAAAAAGTATATGGAAGTCAATGAAAATGATAACACCACAACCCAAAACTTCTGGGATGCAGCAAAGGTGGTCATAAGAGGTCCTAAAGAAGGAAGAAAGATCTCAGATACACAACCAAATCTTACAACTTAAGGAGCTGGAGAAAGAACAGCAAATAAAACCCCAAACCAGCAGAAGACAGGAAATAATAAAGATTAGAGAAGATATTAATGCTATTGAAATCAAGAAAACAGTAGAACACATCAATGAAGCCAGAAGCTGGTTCTTTGAAAGAATTAACAAAATTGATAAACCACTAGCCAGTTTGATCAAAAAGGAAAAGGAAAGGACCCAAATAAATAAAATCCAGAATTAAAGAGGAGAGATCACAACCAACTCAACAGAAATAAAAACAATAATAAGAGAATATTATGAGCTATTATATGCCAATAAAATGGGCAATCTGGAAGAAATGGACAAAATCCTAGAAACATATACACTACCAAAACTGATACAGGAAGAAATAGAAAAATTGAACAGACCCATAACCAGTAAGGAAATCCAATTAGTAATCAAAAATCTGCCAAAAAACAAGAGTCCAGGGCCAGGTGGCTTTCCAGGGGAATTCTATCAAACATTAAAGGAAGAGTTAACACCTATTCTCTTGAAGCTGTTCCAAAAACTAGAAATAGAAGGAAAACTTCCAAACTCTTTGTATGAACTCAGCATTACCTTGATTCCATAACCAGACAGAGACCCCACTAAAAAGGAGAAGTATAGACCAATATCCCTGATGAACATGGATGCGTAAATCCTCAACAAGATACTAGCCAACCCAATCCAACAATACATTAAAAAAATTATTCATCATGACCAAGTGGGATTTATACCTGGGATGCAGGGCTGGTTCAATATCTGCAAAACAATTAACGTGATTCATCACATCAGTAAAAGAATGGACAAGAACCATGTGATCCTCTCAATAGATGCAGAGAAAGCATTTGACAAAATACAGCATCCTTTCTTGATAAAAACCCTCAAGAAGGTAGGGATAGAAGGAGCATACCTCGAGATCATTAAAGCCATATATGAACGACCCAACGCTAATATCATCCTCATTGGGGAAAAACTGGGAGCTTTCCCCCTAAGGTCAAGAACAAGATGGGGATGTCCACTCTCACCACTGTTATTCAACATAGTATTGGAAGTCTTAGCCTCTGCAATCAGACAACACAAAGAAATAAAAGGCATCCAACTCGGCCAGGAGGAGGTCAAACTTTCACTCTTCGCAGATGACATGATACTCTATATGGAAAACCCAAAAGATTCCACCAAAAAACTGCTAGAACTGATTCATGAATTCAGCAAAGTTGCAGGATACAAAATCAACACACAGAAATCAGTTGAATTCCTATACACCAACAATGAAGTGACAGAAAGAGAAATCAAGGAATTGATCCCATTTACAGTTGCACAAAAAACCATGAAATACCTAGGAATAAATCTAACCAAAGAGGTGAAAAATCTATACACTGAAAACTATAGAAAGCTTATGAAAGAAATTGAAGAAGACACAGAAAAATGGAAAAAGATTCCATGTTTCTGGATAGGAAGAACAAATACTGTTAAAATGTAGATACTACCCAAAGCAATCTACATATTCAATGCATCCCTATCAAAGTAACACCAGCATTCTTCACAGAATTAGAACAAATAATCCTAAAATTTTTATGGAACCAGAAAAGACCCCGAATAGCCAAAGTGATCTTGAAAAAGAAAACCAAAGCAGACTTCAAGCTATACTACAAAGCTGTAACCGTCAAGACAGTATGGTACTGGCACAAGAACAGACATTCAGATCAATGGAACAGAATATAGAACCCACAAATGGACCCACAAATGGACCAGAAAATGGACCTACTAATCTTTGACAAAGCAGGAAAGACTATCCAATGGAATGAAGACAGTCTCTTCAGCAAGTGGTGCTGGGAAACCTGGACAGCAACATGCAGAAGAATGAACCTGGACCACTTTCTTACACCATACACAAAAATAAACTTAAAATGGATGAAAGACCTAAATGTAAGACAGGAAGCCATCAAAATCCTCGAGGAGAAATCAGGCAAAAACCTCTTCGATCTTGGCTGCAGCAACTTCTTACTGAACACGTCTCCAGAGACAAGGGAAGCAAAAGCAAAAATGAACAACTGGGACCTCATCAAAATAAAAATCTGCACAGTGAAGAAAACAATCAACAAAACTAAAAGGCAACAGACAGAATGGGAGAAGATATTTACAAACGACATATCAGATAAAGGGTTAGTATCCAAAATCTATAAAGAACTTATCAAACTCAACACCCAAAAAACAAATAATCCAGTGAAGAAGTGGGCAAAAGATATGAATAGGCACTTCTCCAAGGAAGACATCCAGATGGCCAACCGACACATGAAAAAATGCTCAACATCACTCATCATCAGGGAAATACACATCAAAACCACAATGAGATACCACCTGACACCTGTTGGAATGGCTCAGGCAACAATAGATGTTGGTGAGGATGCGGAGAAAGAAGATCTCTTTTGCATTGTTGGTGGGAATGCAAACTGGTGCAGCCACTCTGGAAAACAGTATGGAGGTTCCTCAAAAAACTAAAAATAGAACTGCCCTACGACCCAGCAATTGCACTACTAGGCATTTATCTAAGGGATACAGGTGTGCCGTTTCAAAGGGACCCATGCACCCCCATGTTTATAGCAGCACTATCAACAATAGCCAAAGTGTGGAAAGAGCCCAAATGTCCGTCAATGGATGAATGGATAAAGATGTGGTATATACATATATATGTATATATATGTATTGTACACACACACACACAATACATACATATATATATATATATACACATATACATATACATATATATATATGTGTATATATATACTTAAACCACATCTTCTTTATCCATTCATCCATTGATGGACATTTGGGCTCTTTCCGTACTTTGGCTATATATACGTACACACACACACACACACACACACACACACACACACACACGGAGTATAACTGGCAATCAAAAAGAATGAAATCTTGCCATTTGCAACTACATGGATCGAACTGGAGGGTATTATGCTAAGTGAAGTTAGTCAGTCAGAGAAAGACAAATATCATATGACTTCACACATAGGAAGACTTTAAGACACAGAACAGATGAACACAAGGGAAGGGAAGCAAAAAATAAAAATAAAAACAAGGATGGGGACAAAATCTTAAATATGAAGAACAGAGGGTTACTGGAAGGGTTGTGGGAGAGGGGATGGGTTAAATGGGCAAGGGTCACTAAGGAATCTACTCCTGAAATCATTGTTGCACTATTTGCTAACTAATTTGGATGTAAATTAAAAAAAAAAAAAAATCAAAAATAAAACAAGTTAATAAAAAATAAAAAATAAAAATAAAAAAGTAGGAAATTCTGCTACTTGCAATAATATGGGTGGATAGACCTTAAGGATATTATACTAAGTAAAATAAGTCAGAGAATTACAAATTCTGTATGCTCTCACTTATTTGTGGAATATTTAAAAAGAATTGAATTTATAGATACAGAGAACAGATTGGTAGTTGCCAGAGGAAGGGGATGGGTGGGGGCGAAGGGAGTAGGCAAATTGGGTGAAGGTAGTCAAAAGGTACAAACTTCCAGTTCTAAGATAAAAAAGTCCCGGGGAAGGGATGTACCGCATGGTGACAATAGTTACCAATACTGTACCATATACATAAAAGTTGCTAAGAGAGTAAATCATAAAAGTGAATAAGAAAAAATTGCAACTATGTGGTGATAGATGTTCACTAAACTTACTGTGGTGATCATTTTGCAACACAAACACTTGTCAAATCACTATGTTGTATACCTGAAACTAATATAATGTCATATATCAATTATATCTCAATAAAATTAATTAAAAGAAAAAATATATAAAAATAAAAACATAAAATGACTTTTGTTAAAATGTTACTTTGATTTTATTTTTTATATACTGCTAACATAAAAAAATCTAGATGTAGACATTTTTCTTTGATGTAAATTATGATATGTGTTTGTATTTTTCTCTAAAAAAACTCTCTAAAAAAAGCTACACCTTTAAAAATCTGACCTGTTTAAGATGAAATGTTTTAAATATGTTATTAAAATATACCCACAAAAGTAGGAATAAATAATTTTCTGAAAACACTTTAAATTGGCACTGAGCACAGATAGCACAGTCTCTTATATCAAAAATTATCTTAGTAATTAAATTAAATATAACTATTAACTACTTATAAAAATAAATACTGAAAGAAATTAAAACATCCAAATGCCTGACTCACCAACATTTTCTTTTTCACTAATTAATAAACTGTTCTTTTCCCTTCCAGAATACTCATAACTTACTTAAACTTTTATGAGAATCATGTTTCTCAAAAAAATAAAACAAAACAAAAAAACCCCACCCTCTTTGCCTGTAGGATAATTTGAGTGCGAAAACAACTCCAAATCTCTGTTATATCTTACTTCTGTTAAGTACAATGATTTCTTTTTTTTTTTTTAATTTTTTTAACATTTATTTATTTTTGAGAGACAGAGAGAGACAGGGCATGGCCAGTGGAGGGGCAGAGAGAGAGGGAGACACAGAATTCAAAGCACAGAGCCTGGTGTGGGACTTGAACCCAGGGACCATGAGATCATGACCTGAGACAGAGCCGGATGCTTAACTGACTGAGCCGCCCAGGCGCCCCTGAATTCTATTATAAAGAATACACCAAATAACATCAACTGGGTTTGGAAATGATCTGAGAGTCTGCTAAAAAGAATTAGCAAATAAAGCTTCACATGTCATTAAACTTGTTGACCCTTCAACAGAAATTAGAGTTTTGCATAAATCATTATTTTAAAAATGTGGCCTTAGAGGACAGAAATGATATGTATAGGAACTGTTGCTTCCATCTTAAAAACAAAAATAATAGGCAGACAACACTATTTCTCTCCTGGAATTTGAAATTCTTTCTCTTTAGAACTCTTCCTGTCTAGGGGAAAAGTAGAAACAAAAGAGGCACAGTGACAGAAAGCATTACACTGCAGACTGAACCACACGGTCCCCAGAGCCAGTCATGTAACTGGCTTGGAGGTCCAGCCAACTTAAGGGAAGACCCCCAAATCCTTGTACCCAGCAGTTTCTTGAATTCATATTTACATCCGACCCTTTTTTTTTAATTTCCAAGTTTCCCTTTTTTCTTTTTTTTTTTTTAAGTTTTATTTCTAACTCTCTCCACACAAAGATACAATAAAACACTTCCTCATTTTCAGAACAGGAGTAATTTAAAAATATACTTTCTGGGGGCGTCTGGGTGGCTCAGTCGGTTAGGCGTCCAACTTCGGCTCAGGTCATAATCTCTCAGTCCATGAGTTCCAGCCCCGTGTAGGGCTCTGTGCTGACAGCTCAGAGCCTGGAACCTGCTTTGGATTCTGTGTCTCCCTCTGTCTCCATCTACCCACCCCCATCTGTCCCTCTCTCTCAAAAATAAATAAATAACCAAAAAAAACCCTTCAAAAATACACTTTCTGATCATCTTTTTTTTTTTTTTTTTAAATTTCTAGGCTTTTTAAAGAGCAGTTATAGGTTCACAGAAAAATTGATTGGAAAGTACAGAGAATTCTCACATACCCTCTCCCATCCCCCACAATTTCCCCTATTGTTTACATCGTGTATTAGTGTGATACATTAGTTAGAATTGATGAATCAATATTGATTAACTACTGAATAACTATTCATCAACAGTTGATAATGATGTATTATTATTATGAACTGAAGTCCACTGTTCACCTTAGGGTTCACTCTTGATGTACATTTTGTGGCTTTTGACAAATGAGTAACCCACATGCAAGCATCACGTCTGTATCATACAGAAGAATTTCACTACCCTAAAAATCCCCTGTGCTTCAGCTATGAATGTCATTCTCTTTCCCCCCAAATCTCTGGCAACCACTGATCTTTTTCTGTTTGTAGAGTTTTGTTTTCTCAAGAATGTCATCTAGGTGGAATCCTATAGCATGAAGACTTTTCAAACTGGAAATATGCTTTTAAGGATCTTTCGTGTCTTTTTGTGGTTTGATAGCTCATTTCTTTTTATCACTGAATAGTATTACTTGATAATCTCTTGTTTATACATTTGACATTGAAGTAACTTTATACGATGATCAAGCTACAGAATTCTAGCTGAAAAGCTTGTTAGATATTGTTCCATTGCCTACTGACATTTAGTATTTAAAAAAAATCAATATGCTATTTTGATTTTTGCTCCCTTACATATAGCCTATTTTTTCTAACTGTGCATATTTTTCTTTTAAAAAAAAGTATGGCTTATGCTAGCATTGTTTTGTGTTATTCTCCAAAATAACTTTCTTTTAAAAAAAATCTAATCTTTTCTCGTCTATGTCCCACCCATACCCTTTACCCTTTTGTCTTTTTCCTTTATACTTAAGGAGGACTATTCGGATTTGTGGCATAAATGACTCTTTGATATTTTACACGGTGTCATTTGATGTTTATTTATTTATTTTGAGAGAGAGAGAGAGAGAAGGGCAGAGAGAGAGGAAGACAGAATAGCAAGCAGGTTCCATGCTGTCAGTGCAGAGCCTGATGAAGGGCTTGATCCCATGAACCATGAGATTATGACCTGAGCCTAAATCAAGAGTTGGATGCTTAACCAACTGAGTCACCTCGACGCCCTTTACATGGTGTTATTTGGAATGTGTAGGAAGATTTTAATTCTGTGACTGTATTTTGGTGTCTTCACAGTCGTCTTTATCCTAGACCATTCTCCTCAAATGTGAAGTCATGAAAGTCGTGTTACAGGTTGCTAGGCAGGTGCTATTTCATATGTTTAGCTGTTTGTTTTGTTTATGACCACAGTAAAAAACAGGTACCTGAACTTGGTAAAAATTCAATTGTCTGAAAATACTAGTGATGGAAAGCAGCACTTCCTTGCCTCAACGATCTTTGTTCACAGCTATTCATTCTTCTTTAAAGCAAACACTCCCAGGGTAAAATTGGTTACTTAGGTAAGTACCTGTTCTCATCTGTCCGATTGGTGTCCAGGCCTCTTACAAAGAAGGCAGTAGAAGATTCCTTTGCCCTAACTAGACTTCTAATTTAGTGCCTCAATTTGTATTCACCTTTTCCGTTTTTCTTTTCTGCCCAATGATTTCTCTTTTCTTCCTGCAGGAAAAATTATGTTTATTCATCTTGTTCACTCTATTCAAGCTGCTACTTATATGTGATCAAAATGCTCTGTAGTTCAGGAAAGATCGAGTTGATTTGAGTGCTGATACAGGTTTTGCCTGGTGTGTGTGTATGTGTGTGTGTGTCGTAAGGAGGTGGTTTTCTGTTATTTCTCTCACTAGAAAGGGAAATCTGGCAGAGGCATTCCTGCCCTGAACAGAATTGTGCTTTAGATGAGCATTGAGTGTCGACTAGGCTTTGGTCTGGGGTCCTCCGGGTGCCCAAACACAGACATCTTTAGTTTTAAAGTACTGTCAGGAATTCAGCTTTCTCCAATCATCTTTATTTTTTTTTAACTTTTTGCAAAGAGTTAGAAGTTGAATAAATTCTGGGGATCTAATGCACAGCATTGTGGTTACACTTAATACTGTATTATACACTGAAAAGTTGCCAAGTGGGCAGATCATCAATGTTCTCAACACAAAAAAAGAAATAGTAATTATGTGAGGTGATGGATCTGGAAGCTAAATGCTACAGTGGTAATTATATTGCGGTATATAAGTGTATCAAATCAACACAGTGTGCACCATGAGCAATGTTTTATGTCAATCATATCTCAGTAAAGCTGGAAAATAAAGCAATTGCAAAAAGTCAGCATTGATTCACAGAACAGTATTATTTCCAATCACCTTAATAAACTATGTTTGTAAAAAAAAAAAAAAAAGTTTTTCCATGCCTTCAAGAATTTCTTCGAGATAAACCCCAGGCCATTCCTGCTCCGCAGGACAGGAAGCCGGGAAGTTGTGTTTTTGTTTTTGTTTTTGTGTTTTTAGTTTATTTACTTATTTTTGAGGCAAGAGGCAGAGAGAGAGGGAGACAGAATCCCAAGCAGACTCTACACTGTCAGCGCAGAGCCAGACGCAGGGCTTGATCTTAGGAACCATAAAATCATTACCTGAGCTGAAGTGAAAGCAACAGTTGGATGCTTAACCGACTGAGCTACCCAGGTGCCCCTGGATGGGAAGCAGAGAATTTTTGAGATAGGTACCCATGGCCTGTCCCAGCAGACCCCTTTTAACTCCCCTCCTCTTTTCGTTCAGAGGATGACCCTAAGCTTTATGTCTCCCTAGGTAGCTCTCCCTTCTCCATGCCGTCCTAACCTGCATTTCTTTTAGACTTTCCTCTGTTTCATCCATCAACCATTTTTTTCTCCCTTCTGTATTTTATGTCATTAAACTGATTATGGCCTCCCTCTCATTCTTGGTGTGATAACATCATTTTATGTCTTCAGAGCAAAAGAAAACTGGGTTCAATTTTCCGTCTTGAAATAGAAGCATCCAGGAGTCATTTGAAGCTAGAAGCCAGTTTACCAGATGAAAAAGCAATTGAATAGCAAATGAATGTATATCCAAAGACAATAAACTATTATTTCAGTAGACCATTTTACCAGCTTTTTCTAGATTTTAGTTATTTCTTTTGACCCTATTGTTTAGACCCCAGTTGGTCTTTGATAACTCTTAAGTGTAATTTGGATCCAGGCAGAAAGTATTCTCTTAACAATCACTCAATTACATATTCCTCCTAAACATTTATTGCATATTTGTTGGGTTTTTTTGTTTTGTTTTGTTCTATTTCCAACGATTACTTTCTTTATCTAGAAATAACATTGTTTGTCTTGACAATGTCTTTGTGGTTTCTGTCTTTTCATCTGTAATATTTCCCTATGTTAATCCCTTTCTCCCACATCACAAAACTCGTTTGCAAATAGTCTATTCTGCTCTAACACATTCTGTCCCCAGAATGGCATCTGTACCTAAAACTCATTTCCTTCCTGGTTTTTTTTTTTTTTTTTCAGGAAAAGTATTAGCATCTTCTTTATCCATTTTAACTATTTCTATTCATCCAGGAGTTATTGTTCTTGAATAAAATTCACAATAATTTTTTGAACAAGGTATAGTTTCTACTTGCATTGTTACATGATACAAGGTCATTTTGGCAAGAAAAGTGTCTTTAATAATAAATCTTCCTAAAACTATAAATGTTCACCTGAAATGCTCACAAATTTACATTGGTATGCTCTATATCTTATGTTATCTTTGGTTTTTAGTTTTTAATGTATTTTTCTGTAGTAATTTCTCTTTTTTTAAATTTTAAAACAATCCCAAATTAGCAGAAGATTTACAAATATCGCACAAAACTTTTTTTTTTCATGAACCACTTGAAAGTATGTTGTTGAACTGATGCCCCAATACTTGAGAATATCATACAAACAAGAACATTCATTCTCTTAGACAACCACAATCTAACCGTTGAAACAAAATTAACATGAATATATAGTTATTGTCTAATTCATGGACCCCATTCAAATTCTGTCAACTACCTGAGTATTGGCTTCATAGCAAAAAGATCCAGTTTAGAATCATGTCTTGTATTTAGTTGTCATTTCTCCTTGTTTTATTCGGTTTCAACCAGGACTTCATTCTTTTTATGACCCTTATGATCATGACATTTAAAAAATATATTATTATCTCTTTATTTAGCAGAATGTACCTCAGTTTGCATTAGTAATTTTCTTCATGCTTCAGTTTAGGTAATGCATTTTAATAAAAATATCACAGAAGTGTTACTTTGTTCTGAGTGCATTTTATCAGATGGTGGACCATGTTAATTTTTGCCATCACTGTTAATGTTCATTTTGACTAACTGATTAAGTTGGTATATTCCCGTATCTATCTATGTATCTATGTATCTATCTATCATCTATCTATCTATCTATCTATCTATCTATCTATCTATACGTATATACATATACAGAGGCATATACATACACACGTGTATATTCATGTATTTACTAATTTACATTTCCATTTTTACTTCTCTGTTGAAAACCATGATTTACATTGATCTCTGATGCATTGGTTTATTCTTATTTCTGAGTTTCCACATTTTAACTTCCTCTTCTGACAGTAAGAAATCTGGCTCCACACCAGCGCAGCTACCCCACTATAGGAACATCCTCCTCACTCTGGCTCCCACACCCTGGTGTGCTGCGAATCCCGTCTCCCAGATGTCCTTCTCATCCTATCTGTTTAGCCACCCTTCCCATGGCCATCCCAACATGGACGCCTATTTTGTGTTGCCTGATGGAATGGCTTTAAGACTGCATTTTCAGGAAGAAAATGGAGGGAAAGGGAACAGAAAGAAGAAACTGGATCCTATTTTTATGCCATTATTTTCAAACTTTTTTCAAGTATCTAACAAATGATTTAAAATCTGGATTTGAAGTCATCACATTTATTTCTATCAAGTAAAAAATAAAAGAATATCTTTCCTTGTGACCTGACTACATACATATGTGTGACATGTACCTACATATGTACATGCATATAGATGTAAATACAATTTTTTTTTGAGATTTAGTCTTTCAATTGCATTCTGGGTCTTTAAAAAGGGTGAGGTTTTAATGCAACATTACATTAAAAATTTCTTGGAATCATTTTCATGAACACTTGGGCTGCTTTTTGTTTTTTCTTTGTTGGCTTGAGATTTACCTTGTGAACAATTTTTTCCCTGGTATGAATAGCAATAACATAATTGCCAAGGGTTTGCAATGTACTTTGCCATTTTGCCTTTATCCGTCTCTGAATTTGAAAGGCATATTCTATTTCTTTAAGGGACATCTAAAAGAAAACATGCTGCTGAAAACATCTGTAACTACTGTCGTTTGCTTTTTGGGCCAACGATGGCTAATGTAATGAACAATTTAAAGGCACAATTTGCCATATGGATGCTATCGCAATTATTTGCTCTGTTGCTAAACATAGCAGTGTATTAGATGGATTTAACAGCTTTTGCACTGGCACAGAAAAGTAGCAGATTGGCCAAGGACTGCTAAACAGGTGCTCTCTGTAATGGCAATAGAATATTTACAATCTTCTCTGAGCTTCATTCTCTACAAAGTTTTTGAATATACTTATCAATAGCTAAGGTAGAAAGATTACTCTAATCTGCTGCTCTGATCTGCCATAGACCAGAAGAAGCTTAAAGTATAGAATACACTGCTTCATAAACATTATGGTACTGCATCCATTTCATTCTTTGTAGTCCATCGACACTGTCACTGCCTGGGTCAGGGCCATTCTATCTCCCATCTGGACTATAACAGTACATTCCTGTTTTCTCTGTCTCAAAGCTTTTGCCATCCATTCAGCTACTCCCTGTGTTGTGTTGGTTCACTACACAACCATGATGAAAAATCTGTAATGGCTACCTCATCTTCATAAAGTAAATTCCAAATACCTTCAGATCTCATCAAAGAGATTCTATGATGTAGCCCAAGACTACGCTTAAAAACAATGACTTTTATTTTCAAATTTGTTTATACTTTTAGTACAGTTTTTTCATTTTTTATTTTTTTAAAAATTAAAAAAAAATTTTTTTTTTAATCTTTATTTATTTTTGAGAGAGTAAGAGACAAGAGTGAGAGCAGGGGACGAACAGAGAGAGAGGGAGACACAGAATCCAAAGTAGGCTCCAGGCTCCGAGCCGTCAGCACAGAGCCCGATGCGGGGCTCGAACCCACGAACCGTGAGATCGTGACCTGAGTTGAAGTCGGACACTTAACCGACTGAGCCACCCAGGCACCCCTTTTCATTTTTTAAAAAATAAAATTTTATAGGGGCTCCTGAGTGGCTCAGTGAGTTAAGCATCTGACTCTTGGTTTCAGCTCAGGTCATGATCTCATGGTTCGTGGAATAGAGCCCTGCGTCAGGCTCTGCACTGACGGGGCAGGGCCTGTTGGGATTCTCTCTCTCTTCCTCTCTCCCTGCCCCTCCCATGCTCTCTCTCTCTCTTTCTTTCTCTCTCTTTCTCTCAAAATAAATAAACTTTAAAATAAAATAAAATTATATATATGTATATGTATATAAATACACACATACACACAAATATTTCGAGTGTCTGCTCTATTTTTGAAATTTGGAATTAAGTTTTAGTGCTTAAATTCATTCACCGTTCTTCCCGCTGAAGAAGAGAATACACACATAAGTAGTCAAATGGGAACCACATAGCACTCATGTATGTTCTAATCATCAGGCAAAGAACACACCTTACAACCAGGGTAATAAACGCTAATGTGTAGACTTCAGACCACTGGGATTTACTTGACTACCACATGGAATTTAGACTTTGAAACCAGGCTGACTTTCTGCCTTGAGAAGGAGCTTTCTGAGTGTGATTGCAGTCACGTTGAAGAGGCCAGGGCTTAAATCTGTTTCATATAATATTGAACATCATGCTCTTAAATTGTAAGTGAAAAAAGCCTCAATTAGTCACTCCTCCTTTGACCACTGCTCTTCTGTGGGTGGAACCATGTTATTTTCCTTATTTCACTCATTGACGTTACTATGCGAGCCTCTGGTAAACTCGGGATGCGAGTGCCACATTTTAGGGAGAAAACAAAAACGTCAGAGGAATCTGCCTAGCACAGTACTTAATACTGAGGCTTTCAGAACGTTCCTGGAATCACTAGGGCCTGCCATAAAGCATAAGCGACACAGAAATGCAACTGAACGGATATCACTAACTTCAGGCCGCAGAAGCCCATGCTGAATGTTCACCTTTGTTCTATTTTTCACGGCTACTATCTAAAATTATACGGATAATAGTTAAATTTTTAGGATGAAGTTAAAAAATATAATAAAGGATGCCTCGCTTTCTATTCAATGCCCAAAGAGAAATTAAATAAAAGTCAAAAAAACAAAGACCCTGCCTCTTGCTAGATTAAAATAAGAATCACCACCACTGCCCCCCCCCCCCCACCGCTCGATGTTTTATTTATTCCAATTTCAGCCAAAGAGTTCACAGTCAGATGGAGCAGGCAGCCTTACAGTGACAGCTGTTCCCCCAACATGGATGTACTTCCATCAGCATTTTATTGAAAGATGAATTAACCCAATACCAATGCCCTGTGTTTTCCATCTTCCAAAGGCTGTGAGTCAACAGAGCCCAAGAGAATTTATTCCAGGCTAAACGATATTCCCCAGATTCATAGTACTGTTAACAGCAAAAGAAAATAATAGAGTTTCAGCATTCGTTAGAAAACACAGAATAACCTGGAAAATATGAAAGATTGTTTTTTTCAATATTCCAGATACTCTGTGTACATAGTTTAGAGTTCAATACCTTAGACTTACATAAGTCAAAAAAAAAAAAAAAGATCTATCAGTTAATTGTGACTTCACGCTTCCCTTGAGATGGGATAAAATATTTATGAAGTAAAAGATTCGTGTTTTCTCCTCTCTCACATAGTGACATATAAGACACCCTTACCATCTTACAAATTTGTAAATATTAAAAATGACAAAGAATTATTAAAAAGAACTTCTCACTAATAGTCAAATAATTATAGCACCTCCAGGATTCAGGATTTTCATAGGGTTTTCCGCTTGTTTTTAATTTTTGGTTTTAATTTTATAGACAGAGTGTACAAACAGGAGAGAGGAGCAGAGAGAGAGAGAGAGAGGGTGGGGGGAAAGAATATCTTAAGCAGACTCCGGGGCTCAATCTTACGACTCTGAGATCATGACTTGAGTTAAAATCAAGAATTGCTCGCTCAACCAACTAAGCCACTCAAGGCCCCAAAGTTTTCTTGTTCTTAAACATCCATCCTTCATACTGAAAACAATTTACCTTCTCTACCTGTTTAATTTTATGTTCTACACATCTTGATGCTCAATAGGCTTTGGTCTGTTTCTAACTGCACAGCATCTACTTGTTTTAGTAGTATTGGTGACCAAACTTAAAATAGGCAACTCTCTTATCAATATCAGTGGCCTTGCATTTTCAAGGCCTTGTTCTAAGTCCTGACACCCATCTCTCTATTTCTTCACCTCTAGAAAAATCTCGGTTCATTTTTAGCACTGCGATATAATGGGCACAGATGTTTTCTAGTCTGGAATTCCTGAGTGGTTCCCAGCATCACTGCACATCTGAATCATCTGGGGAGCTTTTAAAAATATCAATGCTCTGGTTGCATGCCATAGCATCCAGGTAAAATTCAGGTATCCATCTTTTTTAAAGATCCTCATATGATTCCAATGTGCATAGGATCCATTGGCTTATGGATTGTAGACGTCAGTTTTGAATAATTTTGTGGGGTTTTTTTCCTCTACTTTCTTCCAGCAGGACATATGGCTATCAGAAATTGAGTAGAAAAATAAAAATGAGAATTGTGCACCAGAAATCAAGAAAATGTGAACTGAAACCACAAATGATTTTAAACTATTCCGACTAATGAAACATTGTTTTGTTTTATTATTATTATTATTATTATTATTATTATTAATATTGGTACAAAGAGACTCCTTTTTATCTTTACAAAGGATCAAGAATCAGAATGGCTTTGGAATTTTTAACAGCAATGCAAGAAAATAAAAATAAAAGAGAAATGTCTTTGAAATTCAGAAAAAAAATTTTTTTGAACCTAAAGTTTTCTACCAAATTTAGATGTTAAAAGGACATTTAGGGGTGCCTGGGTGGCTCAGTCAGTTGAACTTCCAACTTCAGCTCAGGTCATGATCTTGTGCGTGGGTTCAAGCCCTGAGTTGGGCTCTGTGCTGACAGCTCAGAACCTGAAGCCTGCTTCAGATTCTGTGTCTCCCTCTCTCTCTCTGCTCCTCCCCCACTCATGCTCTGTCTCTGTCTCTCTCAAAGATAAATAAACATTAAAAAATAGTAAATAAATAAATTAAAAGGACATTAAAAGAATTGTGAACAAGTGAATTCTCAAAAGCTTCACATCCTTATGCATCATTTCTCAAAAAATTCCTAAAGGATTTATTCTACTAAAATTAAGAAATAAGCCAAGTAAAAAGGAAAGTCAGGGACCATGAAAGGCAATCTGACAGAAGAGAGATGGAAGTAAACCCCAGTATAATGATTATGGGAAGTCATAAGATGGCTGCTATGCTCCAGAGCAAAAAGAAAAAAAAAAAATCTAATTTTGGAATATATCCAAAGGAAGATAAAGCTAATAAAATATCTGATGAGTCTGACACTGAAACATAATTCAGACATTTCAGAACTTCTGGGTAGGTTAATGATACATATGGAAGAAACTATGTGAAATACATAAAGAGTTTATCAACCTCAAGAAAGTGTTTACTGGGAAAGAAAAGTAATCATAATTTATTGCATGGCTTGGTTGGAAATAATATTTACCTTGTCATAATGTAAAAAGTGAATACTAATCTAACAACAATGGCAGTGTAACCATATCTGTGTACTAGGAGGATAAAAAAAGAGGTTTATGTTAATGGAGGTGGTGATAATGGCTTGAAAGAAAGCTAAATAAATCCTCCTCTGCTGTGGGTATCAGAACATATGCTTAAAATGGGAGCATCTAAAAGTAGCAAAATAAGTTCATTATTTAGAGAAAATTAGGTAAATCCCCAAAGAATCTATTATATAAGTTGGAGTGATTATCTCTAGCGAAGGGGACATAGAGGTATAGGGCAAAGGGCAGGCATCTTAGCTAAGGCTTATATATTAGTTTTTGTGTGTGGCATTATCTGACTAATAGGTAGAATTTAACTCCGAGTTATTTTAACCCTTACCACACAATATTTCAGTGTTGCTGATTTATATATCTATCAGCCTAATAATAAAGTCTGTAGCTAGATAATGGAATCCTTGGGATGTAATGTTATGTGAAGGTCATGGTACAACTTGATATGATGGGAAAAAATGACTCCTAGAATCAGACTAGTGGTTCCAATTCTAACTATGCTATTCATTAGCACCTTATGTATCGTCTCTGAACTTTAATTCCTTTTTTGATAAGTGGTGTAATATTACCCATTTGCAGTGTTATATGGATTAAGTGGTATCTATGAATCAGCACAACACATGTTTAGTACATGAAGTACTAAACAATTTATGAGATCTTATTCCTCCTGCCCTGCTAGATGATAATCTCGTTGTGTTTTCTGCAATTTGGTGTACACAATTTGTAAATATTTAGTAAATTAATGAATAAATGGATCTCATAAAAACAAAAATTATTGGTTTTTATGATGAATGCTAAACGCACTTACAGGGGACTTCTGGAATGGCAGAATGATGTTTTCTGTAAATTCACTCCTCCAAAAAAAAAAGCAATAAAAATACTGAAAAAACTGTCAAAGTTAACCTTCGGGAGCTCTGAAAAGCTTGCAACACACTGAGGAATGTGTATTCAAGTAAAACTAATAGGTTTCTCTAAAAACAGGGCATGTAAATATGGCTCCCCTCCTGAGCTCCTGGTAGCCTTGAAAACCAGCAGCCTCTCAACCATAGAAGCTTACAATCCAGAGCCTAGCAGGTATCAAAGTCCATCCCTAGAGCTATGTTATTTTTATCTGGCCTGCTCCCTAGAAAAGTACCACTCAGATGGCTTATCATTATTTGGCTTTGACTGGGAACTCCCTCAGTGGGAAAATCCTATCCCAGGGCATTTATTAAAAAGGATCACAAAAGTGATCACAAAAGGGGCACCTGGGTGGCTCAGTCCTTTAAGCTGATGACTCTTGATTTTGGCTGAGGTAGCGATCTCAGGGTCCTGATCTCAGGTCCTGATCTCAGGGTCCTTAGAGCTGAATTCTCTCTCTGCCCCTCCCCTGCCCCTGCCCTTGTTCCCTCCTTGTTCCCTCCCCTGCATGCTCTCTTGCACATGCGCTCTCAAAAGAAAGAAAGAAAAAGAAAGAAAGAAAAAGAAAGAAAGGAAAAGAAAGAAAGAAAGAAAGAAAAAAGAAAATGATCATAAGAAACTGTTTTAACACTGCAGCTGCCTAACACTGTGTGATACAGAATCCTCAGTGGCTGCACACTGTGGGGAAATACAGACTATTAGTCCAGGAAAGTCACTAAACAACAAACAACAATAATAAACACCAGTAACAACAACTGGGCTTTGCAAATGGGAGGTCTGGTTTCCAGGGTTGCCACATTGCATGATTTAATGTATCCAATTTTTAACAACAACAACAAAAATATGTAGCATGAAAAGAAACAGAAAAATAGGGCCCGTACATGGGAGGAAAAAATCAATAGGAACAGCCTAAAGGAGCTCCAATGTTGGACTTACCAAATCAGACATTTACAAAGCCATCAGAGATATCAAGACCAAATGAGATTGAAGACTTATATAATGGCCAGCTTCAGTGTTCAAAGGAGACTATGAATTTGCGATTTTCAATTCAGATTATTTCACAGAGTGATTGCCTTCAATTTTATGCATCTGTGTGTACACAGATATAAAATATATATGTTCCTTTTTTTAAAAAAAACTGATAATGAAAAGAATGGAATTATTTAAAAATATTTTAGATAAGTATCTAAATAGTCTTTATGTTTTAATCTCTTTCAGGCCCTCCTGTTAATGTCACATGCAACATATTCATAAACAGCTTTGGCTCTATCGCTGAGACGACAATGGTAGGCATGTTTACTTTGTAACAAGTTTCACACTGGAGTATTTTGTAATTACATTAATGGCACATTTTCTGCTAGTGTTATGTAATTTAAAGCCAAAACTGATGTAATGATATTTAAAAACATAAAATTAATGGTATAACTAAACTGTAATCAACTACAGGCAATAACGTTTCATTTAGAGATGGTATAGTAGAGAAAACGTAAATAAAAACAAGAATGTTTTTTCCCATTTTGGTAATTAAATATTAAATCTCAAATTAAAACTAAAATTTTACCATATAAACCATTTCTTTTCAATACTCTTTATAAACCAGACATAAACATAGAAGTAAATAATTTCATGTTCATTTATTCTGTGTACTTAGAATGTGTTTATAATATTATTTTGAGTCTTTATTTGGTTACTTTTCCAAATGAATATAGTATTTGCTCAAACATTATAAACGTTTTGTGAATTGTGGTATCTGCCTTAATTTATTGAAACACTTTGAACAGAGACTTCTGTTGAGAGCTATGTAGTTGAGAACATTTTATATAATGAAGTTATTAAAGCCAAAACAATTATCATTACAGACCAAATTTATTCTGATTTGAATGTTATAACTTTCTCTAACGATCATGTTGTATCTCTACCTTACCCTGTTGTATCTCTACCTTACCCTGAAGCTTTTATTGTGCATTTTAGCAAAACTAAAATGCAGAGACAGACTTATGAGCCACTCATATCTGAAAATTGTCTAGCAGGCAAATTTTTTTTTTAATTGAAACTATGTATGGTGGTTTTTAAATTACCCAGAATTATAATCCATTCCTAAATTTAGCAAGTATAATTTGCATTAATTTTCAAAGTTGATGTTAGCTAAAATAGGATGTAAAATACTTAAAAATTTATTAGCTTCCAAAACCATTATTAAGTAAGTAGAGAACTATGTTCATTTTACGTATCTCAGAATGACTTGATAGCAAATTCTCTAAGAATAAATAATCTAATATGCGAATTATTACGGGTGGATATACAGGTGTGTGTGTGTGTGTGTGTGTGTGTGTGTGCGCATAGAGGATCTATCTCAACAGGAAGAGACTTTACTTCGGCATCTTTTTTTCCCCTCATGTATGCAATATTTAGTCATTTAGTGGCATCTCTGTGGTTTTATCAAACTCAATATAATATAATTACAATAAAAGCATCAGTGAAGAAGAACTTAACTCACTTATTTGGGCATTATATAGAATTATCTTCACTACCGTATACAAATTCACATGAATGTATGTGTGTGGAAACACAGAGAAAATGAGTATAATTTGCTTGCATAAGCACAGTGTGGTTCTGGTGCAATTCTGACTCTAAAATGACTATGATCCTGTTTTAAGCTTTGACATATTATGGGTTTTCATTGAATATTTTGTCCTGATTTATATCCTGCATTTGTACTACTGGAGAGAAAAATTTTCCTCTACCCTTCAAGAATCTTTTGACTGGTTTAGGAATTAAGTCAACATGAGACAATTAACAGGAGAAAATCAAATATAATAACATACATATGAAGAATTCGCATGAACATAAGGGATTTCAAAGATAGTCAGGCAAAATGAGGTATATATGTCATCCTAAACTAAGGCGAAGGTGGTAGGAGTCTGGGACTTCAAAGGAAGGACAGCAATTCACAGGAAGGTGAAAAAGAGTAAATGTTTGGTAAACAAGTGTTTGCTGGGCCACTCAGAAACAATGGGACATTGAGAGGACTTTAATCCAATAGGCGTTGCTAGGGCTCCTACCTATCTACCAGACCTAGTTCATATTATAACTATAGTTATCTATGGTGCTAGCTCCCTTCCTGGAACAGGTCCTCTGTCTAAATCCTTTTAGGCAGTTGGCAAAAAGAAAAACTTCCTGAGTCCTCTGGGGTTTTTTCAAACTTTTTTTTTTTTTTTTTTTAATTTACTTGGGGGTGGGGAACAGGGGCAGAGTGAGGAAGAGAGATAATCCCAAGCAGACACCATACTGTCAGCACAGAGCCTGATGCAGGGGTCGATCCCACGAAGTGTGAGACCATGACCTGAGCTGAGATCAAGAGCTGGGTGCTTAACTGACTGAATCACCCAGGCTCTCCGTTGAGTCTTCTGTTTCTTAAAAATAATCAACCTAAAATAATCCATGTGCCGAAGAGACACATTTTGGGGGGAAAATTTTTTTCCTCTACAGTACATTCTTAGTCCAAATCATATTTAAAGATGAAGGAATCTCTACTGGCTTTTTTCTGCTTAGACTTTCCAAATTGTATTTCTAGCCCTGGCAACCTTTCCTTTTAATCGCTGCTATACATACTGTACAATCTCGAAAGCCTAAAAATATGTTTATACTTTCTCTTCTGCAAGATTGCTTCCACAAAATACTTTCAGCAGCAATAGTTGGAAAGACTTACAGCCTTACTTGTCTTTGTGGGATGGAGGAAGAGACTTGGAAAAAAGAAGACATGGCCAGATTTCCTTCTCATTAAACCTGAAAGATTGTCAGGTTCCTGAAGGTCTTTGCTTTTTATAGCATAATTCATCAGCCCGCCATAAATGGTTATAGCACACAATCTACAGGGTGACGACACCAGCTAAATTTCTCATCTTTAATAATTTTAGACTTCCTTTATAAAATAATATTACATAAAAACTTGCAGAATATTATACATACACTCCCACAGTGACTCTTACTCAGTTTTATTTCCCTTCTGTAACATAGAAATCCTTTCAATTCCCACATATTCCATCATAATGTATTTTTTAAAAATAATTTAATGTTGATTTTTGAGAGAGAAACAGAGAGACAAAGCGTGAGCAGGAGAGGGGTAGTGAGAGAAGGAGACACAGAATCTGAAGCAGACTCCAAGCCCACAAACCATGAGATCATGACCTGAGCCGAAGTTGGATGCTCAACCAGCTGAGCCACCCAGGCGCCCCATCGTAATGTATTTTTTGAAATCATTTTTAGCATCTATCCCTTTCCTCTTCTGGGTCACAAGTAGCATCAATAAGGATTAATCAAACATCTCAGAGATTAATTATTATAAAATTTACTGTGTCCTCTTTGATATCTCTCTTTTTAGTCTTCTAAACTTTTAAACAGGTGATACTATTTCTATTCATGTAATCAGATTCAATATTTGTAAAATTTTTAATGGCATCAGATGGAAGAGCTGCAACATGGTGTCCATATACATAAGAATGAATAAAATTAAAACTTACTATATTTAATATCTTACGATTCATAAAATATTTTCTTACCACTTAATTAAGTTGATGTATTTTATTCATATTTTCTACATCATAGCTCTGCAAGTAAACTTGGTCCCATTATTTTATTTGCTGTGATGTTGTTTAAATTAATTTATTTTTATGGAAGCATTTATGTATTTTTAAAATATTTACATTCCTTATACTGATGTAGTTTACTTTTGGTTTTACAATACAAATAGCCTAATTCAAGTAAGAAGATGTGTTAAAATTGAGAAGATTGAATTTCAAATGACCTGCAATCCTTAATAAATATCTTTGCATCTGAGATCTCATATCTAAAATAAAGCTAAATAATTCTCCCAATCTGTATATCTCTGCTTAACAAAGACATTAACTGTCTTCAATGTCTATTTACAGACAAGATATGTTAAGCTCCCTCTGCTGGTGTAGTTTCTCACAATTGTATCTCTCCACATTTAAAATTCACCCTTAGTCCCATTTGAGGTAATTATTTGATTCTTGAGAAAATAGCTCTAGTAGATATTCTACATATTTACCAATTTTTTGAAAATGAAGTTAATTTAAAATTTTAACATATTTTGCGTCTTCTTCTTGTACCAAATCTGGTTTTTTTTCAAATATTTATGCGAATATTTCCAAGAGCATAAGCTCAAATTTATTTTTACCCATGAAACTCCTCCTTTCCCAGTATAGATTTGTCTAATTAACTTAATGTAGTTCCAACTATTCTCACTTGAGTACAATTTTATTATTCTTGGCATATAGTCATCAACTTTTTGTTCTGTAGATATTGTGGAAATTTGAAACTCCCTTACCTCTCTCACATTTGGGTCATGTGTCATATATTATGAGATTCTCTAAGGGTGTGTTCAGCCTCCATTAGTCCAAGTTCACATTTTTCTTAAGCAGGCAATGATTGAACAACTATTGGAAACCACAGTTCTTAAAAACATTAAATTAAAGAGAAAGTTGGTTTACCATCATTACAGTCATTCTTTTTCCCCTTTTGTAACATGGCTTGGTAAGGGAGGTACGTCTGTCCTGCCTTCTAAACTTGGGGTGACAAAAGTTGCTCACGATTGTTTTCATTGCTTCTCTGAGGGGAGGCTTAAGATCTCCACATTGATTTGAATCCTAAGTAAAACATAAACTCTTGCAAACCTGTGATGAGTTCTGGATAAGGCTTATATGCCAGGCTGAAAGCATTTGTAAGTTGGGCTTTAAAAAAAAAATCATAGATGAATGTAGTAATTTGGGTGTGTATATATAGCAGTGTCTCAAACTGAATATATTGGCTTAACCTATCTTCAGAAAAACAGATGGCTCTCCATCTTGTTACACATATGTTCTCAGAGAGTTAGAAAACTGCTCGGCTATGTGCCTTAAGTCAATATTTACTCATTGAACCATTACTTTTCACTAGTGCTGATAGAATAAATTATTTTTACAAAATAAAAACAAAAAAGTTAGCTATTTTGGTATAAAAGTTTTTCAGGTGTTTGTATACAAAGACATATGGCGGCGTTGGGTGAGAGTATCTGAGGGTCTGCCGTGATCTCACCGAATTGCCAAATAGCACATTTTCTCAATTTTTCACAGAAATGATGGCTTTATATAATCATACATTTGTACATGCTACGTTGAATCATCAATTAGAATTTCCAAAGAAGTCTAAGCCAGTATGGCATAAAAAAAAATTATAGTAGCCATTTATAGATTCTTTTTATTTTATTTTAGTTTAGTTTAGTTTAGCTTAGTTTAGTTTAGTTTAGTTTTTTAAAAGTAGGCTCCATTCCCCGTGTGACACATCTGAGCTGAGATCAAGAGTCATACACTTCACTGACTAGTCACCCAGGGGCCCCTCCATTTACAGATTCTTTTTTTTTTTCCATTTACAGATTCTTAATGGAAAATCCTACATGTCCTTTTTTTCTAAGTGTATTTTTTATCAAATAAAGTTTTTTATCAAACAAAGTTATTACCTATACAAATTTTTGCATAGGTGATATAAATAACACTCATTTTTCTATCATCTTAAGAAATTAAACATTAAAAAGAACTGAAGCTGACCATGTACTCTTTCCCCAAACACTGCTTCCCTGCCTTTCCAAAAGAGGCTTTGCTTCTGAATTTAATATGAAGACATAAAATTCCATTCTACATTATGAAAATGTGAACAAAATGGCCATACTATAGTATCCACATAGAATTTGATTTTTTTGTTCAAATTCATGTTTTTTAAGATAAGCCTTAGACTATTTCATTCATTTTTATTTCAAGAAGTATTCTATATTGCATTTATTCATTCTACATTTGCTGGATATTTTGACTGTTTTTAATGTTTTTACTACTACAAAAACTCTGCATTGAAAATTGTTGCACATTATCTTCTAAGAGGCATAGGCAAAATATTCCACAGGGTATATACCCAGGGGTGGAATTATTTGGCACGAGGTTAGATACTCAGAAGTGAAATTGCTTGGCTCAAATATTACTGTATTGCTCTCTAATGTGGCCATTCTGTCTTAAAGACCTACAATTAATTTTATGAGATTTTCTCATGTTTTATATCACTCACAGATAGTATTTACCTACTTTGGACATAATTGCCATTATTACGTACTGCCTTGATTAATAGTGTGGTTACGCATTTTACTGGAATGTCATTCATTCATTCATTCATTCATTCATTTTTGCCATTCTGGTGTCCTTTGTGCAAAATGCCTCTTTATGTCTTCTACATTTATGGTCGTTTGTTTTTATAATGTATACACCAACATACACCACACACACACACACACACACACACAAACACACATATTATTCTGAAGATGAATGCTCTGTTATGTGCATTTTAAATACCAATTCTGCTTTTGTTTAGTGTGTTCATGATGTTTTATGATGTATAAATTATTTTTATTTTAATTTATAAACTTTAACATTGTTTAACTCACTGGTTTGTGCTTCTTTGTCTAAAGAAATCCTTCTCTCACCCAAGTTCATAAAGACATTTTCTTATATTTTCTCCTCCTGAAAGCATTTTGCTTTTCCTATTAAGGTTTTAGTGCACCTGGAATTTTGCGTAGTTGTTTATATGTGTACGATGTGCAGTAGGTATTTATTTTTATTTCACAATTGAATAATTACTTCTAATAGTTTGCAATTGTACCTCTGTCATATCTATCCCTAGATGGAATAAGTCTGTTTCAAAATTTGTAATTTTGTGCCAATGCTGAATTTATCTATGCCTGCATCAATATTATAGTCTTATTTATTATAGCTTTAAATTAGGCTTGATATTTAATAGGACAACTTCTCAAACATACTTTATTCTTTTTCAAAGTATTCTTAACTCTTCTTAGAAGTTTGCTTTTTCATGTAAATTTTAGAATCACCTTGTCAAGTTCCACAAATTAAACTGGAATCTATGAATGAATGTTGAGAAAGTTGTCATCTTAAAATACTGAATCTTTCCATCTATGAATATAATGTATCTCTCTTTTACTTAAATATTATTTAATATTATTTAACAAAGATAGAACTTCTCATAAATTTTTTACATATCTTATAATTTTAATAATTACTCCTTATTTTTATTTTACTTTGCAACACTTTAGCTGTGTTTTCTAATTCTTTATTGCTGGTACATAACAATATGTTTGTTGTTTACATTGGTTTAATATGCTTTCATTTTAGCCCTAAAATGTTACAGTTCCTTCATGCAATCATTTTATCTAGGAATAATATGTTGATTTGTTCCTTTTCATCTTTATATGCTTGACTTCTTTTACTTGTCTTGCTGTTTTAGCAAAAATAGTGTTGAGTGAAACTTATTTTATACCTGGTTTTAAAAGGGATATTTCTAATATTTGCAGAATAAATGTGATGCTTGCTTGAGTTTGATATCCTTTACCAGAATTAGTTCCCTCTTTCTGTAGAACACAGAAATCATTAAAACAGAACAACCCCCAAAACAGTAAGTCTTCTAATCCGTGAACTAGGGTATCAGTTTATTTGTCTTCTTCAGTTATTCTTAGCTACATTTTTTGGAGCTTGTCATATATTTTGTTTATTCTGAAGTATTGATGTATGGTAATAAATTTTACATTAAAATTTCTCAAATAATTTTTTATTCTAGAGTAGTTTCATATCTATAAAAAAGTTACATAGTATGGAGTTCCCCCATACCTCCTTCCCAGTGTCCTCTGCTATTAACATCTGGCATTAATATGATACATTTGGCACAACTAACGGACAAGCATTTGATAAATTATTATTAACTGAAGTCTGTATATTTTTTAGTATTTCCTTATTACTTCTTTTTTTTTTATTTTAATGTTTATTTATTTTTGAGACAGAGAGAGACAGAGCATGAATGGGAGAGGGTCAGAGAGAGAGGGAGACACAGAATCCGAAGCAGGTTCCAGGCTCTGAGCCGTCAGCACAGAGCCCGACGCGGGGCTCGAACTCATGGACCGTGAGATCATGACCTGAGCCGAAGTCGGATGCCCAACCGACTGAGCCACCCAGGCGCCCCTCCTTATTACTTCTAATGTCTTTTTTCTGTCCCTAGACCTATCCAGGATACTATGTTAAGTTTAGGTGTCCTGTCTCCTCTCCTTATACTTTCCGTATATTTTATGGTCTTAACAGTTTTGAGTGCTGGTCAGGTACTTTGTAGAATGTCTCTCAGCTGACATTTTTCTTATGACTAGGCTGGAACCATGAGGTTTGGAAGGAAAACCACAGAGGTAAAGTGCCATTCTCCTCACTTTATATCAAGGGTGTGTGCTGTCACTTTGTATACTATGTATTCTCATTAGCAGTGACTTGTCAGACTTCGCCACTGTAAAGTTAACTCCTTTTTTCACCTTCTCCATACAATATTCTTTGGAAAGCAGCACACAGACCATACTTAAGGATAAGGAAGAATTACTTTCCATCCCCTTGAGGGAATCATATTATTTGGCATTCTTCTATATAAGACATTTATCTATTCTTCCCCATTTATTTATTTGTCCAATGATTTATTTATACTAGTATGAATTCATGGATATTTGTTTTATACTTTAGGTTATAAGTCAAGAGTACATTAGCTACGTTTTTGTTCAAGTCATTACAGTTTTGGTCATTCAGTTGACTCCTGTATCCTTTTCACATATTTCCATCATTTTGTTTTTTATGTGCACTTTCTTGCATCCTGCTACTACAAGATGTTCCAGACTCATCTTGTATCTTCCCTGCTACAACCCTAGAGTCAACAATTTCTCCATGGATCCCTGGCTATTTTTATTGGAGAACGGTATTAGAAACCCAGATCTGGTTACTAGGTATGGTTATTGCTACAGAAGTGTCATTATTTCTAGGCCCTCTAAGCAGACAGAGCTTGGAAATGTGTGTATGTATGTGTGTGCAAATGTTATAATTTAGACTGTATTTTCCAGTTGTTTCTATAAATATACAAACAGACAATTATATCTTAGAATGTTGATGAATATCCTAAGAACTTGATAACTTAGGTAGTTTTGGTACTACTTTGCCACTTTCTTTGTATTGTCTATGAATATGCCCATGCAAATGGTTAAGACAGTTGTACACCTTTCTGTTCTTTATGCTTTAAATCTCTCTTCCTCTTCTTCCCTCTCTCCTTCTCCTCCTCTTTCCCTCCTTTTCCCTCCTACATTATTGCACTGGTTCACAAGTCCTGTACAATGATAAATAAAATGGATGGAGAATGACCACCTTTGTCTTTTCTCTGATATCAGAGAGAAATCATGCAATATTTTGCAATTAAAAATGGTATTAACTGCAGATTTCTCCTAAACGTTCTTTATCAGACTGAAGAGTTTTCCTTCCATTACTTATACACTGAGTTGTTTTTTTTTTAATCATGAGTAGGCATTCAATTTCATTCAGTGCTATCAGCATTCATTGAAATGATTGACTTTTCTCCTTCATTCTGTTAGTAATATGGCTTATATTAAAATCAATCAAATATATATTGATTTTCAAGTAGAAAATCATCTTTGCAGCTCTGGGATAACTCCCCTATGACCATAATTGATTAGTCTTTTTATATATTGCTGGTTTAATTTATGATATTTGGTTTAGGATTTTTGCTGCTGTGTTCATTTTGGATATTGAACTGTAATTATCTTTTCTTATATTGTCAAGAGCTGTGTGTGGTATCAGTTTTATGCTAGTTTCAAAAAATTAGGAAATATTCATTCTTCCCCTACTCTGTAAAATAGTTTGTGTAGCACTGTCATTTCTTCCATAAGCATTTGGTAAAATTTACTAGTAATGCCATCCATGTTAGTCATTTTGCTTGGGGGAAAGATTACATTTACAGATTCTACTCTTGAACAGATAGAGGACTATTCCCTTTTTCTACATTTTGCAAAAGTTGTTTTTAAGAAATTTGTCCATTTCTTTAAGAATTTCAAATTATTGACATAAACTTATTTATAATACAATATCATTTCATCTGAGGTATCTTTTTAATGTCTTCACTTTCATTACTTTTAATAATAATTTTGTTTTAGCTCCCTTTTTCTGAATTAGCTTACATATGGATTTACTTTTGTCTGCTAGGAATTTTTGCTGCTTTCTGATCATTACTATGATTAACGTTAATCTTTTAAAGATAATAATAGTCAATTTTTATCACTCCATTTGTTCTTTTTGTAAAATCTATTACACTGAATATTCTGTACCTCATTCTCTCCATCAGAGTTTCTATCTCTTTATATTTCTGTGCTGCACATTCCTTATATTTAAGAATTGTCACTGGTAAATAAATTATTGGAAATCCATAAAAATCCCAAATAAGCTGTAATTTCATACCAATCCACTTTATATTTCTTCATAGCAAGTAACTCAATGACTTACATAAGGCAATTCATTCACACACTACGATGATGATGTTTTTCTTACACCACTTTATTTGGCTTTTAGGATAGCATTTAACTCTATGTACTGATTTGACAAATAGACTTCATTGACATCCTATTATTTTATTCAGTTTAGTTTTTTTTTTAAATTTTTTAACGTTTATTCATTTTTGAGAGACAGAGAGATACGGAGTGTGAGTGCACAAGGTGCAGAAAGAAAGAGAGACACAGAATTCGAAGCAGGCTCCAGGCTCTAAGCTGTCAGTCAGCACAGAGCCCAACATGGGGCTGGAACCCATGATCACTGAGATCATGACCTGAGCCAAAGTCTGATGCTTAATCGACTGAGGCACGCAGGCGCCCCTTATTCAATTTAGTTTTAAGTACTCTTTATCTTTTTAATATTTCATTTAAATCCATAGACATTTACTTAGAATTTTTAAAAAAATTAATGTTTATTTATTTTTGAAGGAGAGAGACATAGAACATCAGTGGGGGAGGGGCAAAGAGAAAAGGAGACACAGAATCCAATGCAGGTTCAGGCTCCGAGCTGTCAGCACAGAGCCTGACATGGGGCTTGAACCCATGAACCGTAAGATCATGACCTGAACCGAAGTTGGATGCTTAACCGACTGAGCCACCCAGGTGCCCCTAGAGTTTTTTGATTATGGGCTCCACAGAGCAGCAATCCACTCTGCAATATTCATTATTATATCATTAACAACTAGAATAATTCTTAGCACAAAGTAACTTTTAATTATATATTATTGAATATCTGTATACATGTATTCTGGCCAACAAAGAGTCTTTTTTCCAAAAAGAAAACTTCACTACTGTATCCTTGTAAGAGTGTATAACTGTTTATTACTTGTATTGCTTCCCAAAATGGTCTCATTTTTCATTTCTGAGTCCTTGTCACTGTTTTAATTTTTTTTTACTGTTTTATTTTATTTTTTGAGAGAGTACAAGTGGGAGACGGACACAGAGAGTGGGGCAGTGGCTCTGAAGAGGGCTCTGTGCTGACAGCAGTGAGCCTGATGTGGGGCTTGAAGTTACAAACCATGAGATCATGATCTGAGCCAATGTTGGACACTCAACCGACTGAGCCACCCAGGTATCCCCTGGTCACTATTTTAAATTGGTGCTACAGTCTCTTAAATATGAGCCAAGTAACTAATTGTGCAATCAAATTACTGTTTGCTAACATTGCTCAAATGAACATGGCTTTTTTATTAAAAAATTTCCTTATAATTTTATCTTTCCTCAAAAAGTATTTGCTTTTTCAGCTGTATTGCTACAGATAAGTTCATTAAAACACTAAACTTTTGTTGGGGCGCCTGGGTGGCTCAGTTGGTTGAGCGTCCGACTTCGGCTCAGGTCATGATCTCACGGTCTGTGAGTTCGAGCTCCGCGTCTGGCTCTGTGCTGACAGCTCAGAGTCTGGAGCCTGCTTCGGATTCTGTGTCTCCCTCTCTCTCTTCCCCTCCCCTGCTCATGCTCTGTCTCTCTCTGTCTCAAAAATAAATAAATAAATAAATAAATAAAACATTAAAATTTTGTACGTAGACTTCGCTATGATAAGAAATTAGAACTCTTATTTTATAGTGCTTATGACAATCAAAGAATAATGCTTAAAAGTCTAAACTATTAAGATGTGATTGTTTCCGGTATCAACTAAGTTTAACCATAACTTTTTTATGACAATTGGAAGGAAATGTGTGTAATTTGAAGGAAAGTCTATTTTTTTTCTATCTTTTTATGAACTTTTCCAAAAATGAGTCATTGGTCCTTAGTATCTATTGTCAATGGCTTAAGTTCTTGTAAAGTTTCACTTTATGAGTCTCATGTAGTGTTCAATGACTATTCCTGTATAATTCATATTTCTAGATTTAATAATGTTAATGTAGCATATGACTAGATGGACCCTATTTCATTTCCTTTTAGAAAAGCCTGAACACATCCTGCTATCCATTTAACATTAAGCTTATGTCTGTTAACATCTTATCCTCACCATCTTATTTTTCTTACTTTGAGTAATGGGTAAAGCCTAACCAAATATAGCAATGGCATTGGTCTGAAAGATTTTTAATTTCAAGCATGAGTAACCAGTGAGTGGCAGCATGAATGTGTTCTGAATATCATTATAAGCATGAATCAGAAATAGGGTATATTTATGGGAAAGGTCGCAGAAAGATAAGTATGCATGAAGGTTACACATCCTGGCAAACCCGTCAGAAATACAAATAAATCTCTGCCTGGTGTAGTCATCCACAAGACCGTCCTTATGTTCATGTATCTCAAAAAGAGACTGTCTATCCTATTCTCACAGGTAAAGTTTCTTATCAAGAATATCACAAATAATACAATTGCTTAATTGTGCTGTGATGTTATTAAAACAAACATGATCTTTAAAAGCATATTTCCAGTGCTCCAGGAGAAAAGTGCCAAAGAGAAACTCATAACAGAAAGAAAGCTTTAAGTGGAGAAGGGAGTTGTCAAGCACATAGTTCTGCAATTTCTCTACTTTATTGGACCACATATTTTTGTAGAATTCCTGTTGTGCTGGCTAAGCAGGCTGAAAACTTAATTGTGTTTTGTTGATGCATTTGAAATATTTGGATTAAGACAAAATGAGGAAGATTATAGGGGTATATGTAGTGTCACTTAACTCTCTTCTCTGCCTACTAAAGCTAATTTATAATGGAAAGTTACTATTATCTGCATGTAGTCCTCTCCAGAGGAAGATGTTGTATAGAATTCACTGCTACCAGATCAATTAAGCACTTGTTGGCCACCTAACATGGCATAGAAATGATCTGAATCTCATGAACAATTCATAGCAGTGGTATTCATCTTCAAGGTATTTGTTATCATGCAACCTTTTTCTAAGAGAATTTGATTTTTCTAAAAGAATGCACTCCAAAATGTCATTTCAACTTCTATAAAGATAAAATGGGCAGCAAGAGAGGGAATTGTGTTCTCTAAGATGATTGGCACTAGTCATAATTTGTTACTTAGTCATGAATTTAGCATGTCAATTAATGTTAAGTACTTGGCAATCAATTTAAATTGCAAATACCTCTTCAGCTGTGATTTTGAATCTCTGACAGATGAATGAGTTAAAGTTAGCACTGACACTCTCTAGACCAGTTAGATGACACGTTTCCATTGCTGTGATGAAACTAGCAGCCTATCTACAAATAAGACAACTATGCTTCACATGGACTCAAACGAGCCAGATGACAGGGACCTGAGGCTGGGCCACAAGTACCCTGTCAAATAGTAATAGATGCAGGCAAATAGTTAAGCAGTTCATGTTCAGAGAATTGGTTGGAAAGTTCCTACTTAACTAACCCTACTTAACAACGATGTGCACGTGTGTGTGTGTGTGTGTGTGTGTGTGTGTGTGTGTGTGTGTGTGTGAAATGAGTTTTAGTACTTCAGGATTTGGTTTTAAAAGTATAAGGAAAATAATTTTGTTCTCAATCTCATCAAGAAGGCTCAATAACAAACTGTTCTATGAGAGAGCATGAAGATACATAGATTTATTATGAGCACATATGTATTACTATGGTATGCACCATCTTTTAAAAATTCTCCTTAGTAGTTTCTTGGAACGTGGCCAACACCCTATAGAGACTAGCTAAAGCATAAGATGAATAATCCTTTCATAAAGTTATATTAAGAGGTTTAATTAACACAAATGAGCTTATAACATATATCAACATTGAGTAGATAAACTGTATATATTCACAGATGAGTCCTGGGCAACCTTCATCTGTGATACCCATTTAATTTATCTGTAGATGATATCGAAGTCTTATTTTTCCTCTTAGGGGAAATTTGGGAGTGCTTTCTTCTCCATTAAGCCTTCCAGCTCTACTGGGACTCTTCTTCCTACAGATTTTTAGAATTACCGAAGAATTCCTCTCTGCTTTTCCCTATCTGAACTCTTATCTCCCTCTTGGAGGGAGCCAAGATGGCAGAACAGCATGAACTCTCATCTCCCTCTCTCCCACTTGGACTTGCCTCCATCCCTTAGACAATGATTAGGCAGTGATGTTTCACTTACAGACTTCCAGGAAGTCTCTGGCCTGGTGCATGAGTCTCCCCCAGAGGTAGTTAGAGAACAGCTGATCCCTCTCTGAGCTAATGGGATGAAATTTAACCCCCTTCTTTGGTGGAAGTCATTTTGTTTCATTTAGGTTGTTCTTGCACTGATTTTCTCTTTTCTAAAACCATTGTTTATCCATATCAGGTCTCCCTGTAGTTTCTGCTCACTCAGTCTTTTGATGATCATTTAATTTTTAATGTACCCTGTATTATATGCATGTTAAGTACACATACTAAGAAATAGTCAGTAAAATGGTTAAAAATTCTAAGTATATTTTACTATCATATTTTAACTTGCTGTAAAGATAATTGCCATTCCTCACCCATGTGCTATAAAATTAAATATGATTAATCAAAATTTGACAGCAGATCCAAAAAGAAACGAATAAGCTCAGCTTCACTGTTTCCTTAGTTTGCTGGAAGATAATGTTCCTCCACCATTTTTTTTTCCTATTATGCCTCCCTAATGAACATTTTTAGACATTGTTTTCCCTAATTGCCCTCTCTATGAAATTTTAGCACTTCAGATATCCCGTGTATCCGTTTATATACTCTGTGTATATCTCTGACTTACATGTAAAAGGAGTAATATTTTTTTCATTTTCCAAGAACCAATTTTTGCTCCCTTGAGAAGGATATTGTCATTGTTAAGAATGTGTACTCCAAAGTGTACTTATATTTATAGGTGTACTCATGAGTTCATTTGCCCAAAGCTAATATTTTTCTCTTCATTGCTTGGTAGCATATGGAACAGCAGGAGAAAGTGGGACAAAAACACTGTGAATTCTGAGGGGGGAGAAATACATTTTTATGCCCCTGGCTATTTGCAAAACTAGTGATGCACATGGACTGGAGGCCAAAGCATATTCTCTGGCTCATTAATGTGTTAACTTCTTCTGTTTTAGATGTTATTTTTCAAACTTTATATGTGTGCCTGCACACACACCACACACACACACACACACACACACACACACACACATGCCCCTACACTAATTGTATTTACATTCAGATTTGCTTCATATTTATTTTCTATGTCTGATACACAGGCCATATTTGTTTTCTTTTCTTTTTTTTAAATTAAAAAAATTTAATGTTTATTTATTTTTGAGAGAGAGAGAGAGAGAGAGAGAGAGAGAATGAATGGAGGAGGGCAGAGAGAGACACACAGAATCCGAAGTAGGCTCCAGGCTCTGAGCTGTCAGCACAGAGCCCAGTGTGGGGCTCAAACTCACAAACTGTGAGATCTGGACCTGAGCCAAAGCCAGATGCTTAGTTAACTGAACCATGCAGGCACTCCTCCTTTTCTATTTCTGTGATGATATTTATGTTTTGCTTTTACTCGTAACCACTGTTGTATCCTATATTTCACTATTTAATAAAATTGATCTCAAAATACTTCCCATGTAGTTCATTCCTCAAGCCTGTTCCAGTGGCAACAGATCTTTGTGAGGTACACATAGTACATATGACATTACTGTCATGGCTAAGATAGAAGAAAGTTTTATAAAGGTATAATTTACTCAAAAATAGAAGAAACTGTGACTTAGATCTCTCAAGGGAAAGTTCTTCATGAGATATGTTTAAGAATTGTCTGAAAACTTCCCCGAGAACTTGAAGATCAACCCCTCTATGAGTTAAGCTTCCAACAGAGAGGTGCCCAGAACCCAGATACCAGGCCTCTACCCTGCTTTTCCTCCCACTCCCATTAACTAGGATGTGTCTTGGGGTAATCTTTTCAAAAGCGTGTTGCTGATTGTGGATGCCATGTTTCACATTCCATGTATTTTCATGCATAGCCCTTGAAGTAAATTGTCTGGGGCATGCTTTCCTCACCTATGCCCTTCTCCCACTTTCTCTCTCCCTCCTTAATTTGTCCACTGTCCCCTTTGGAATCTCTGTTTCTTAGTTGACAAATTTACCTACCCCGATCCACCCCCCATACATACCCTTTATGATGAAGAGTATCTCCATTGTCTTAGTATCACAGAAGGGCTCTCTCCACTACCTCTGCAATGCTTGTAAAGGTCTCCCATAATCCATGGACTTCAGGTCAGGAAGTTTTCTCCACTTCTTCATTCCACTTCCAGATACTTCTTCAGTCCTGCTTTGAAGCTACTATCTTTGAGTCTCCACATTTCTCCCCTGCTTTGATTCATCATATGCCAGTGTTGTGGTTACTCTACTCATCCATCTAAGACTTGAGCAGCTGATCCAGAGTCTTCTCCATCTGCCTTAATTTGACATGGTAGAACATCCAGCACCATCATCCCCCCAACCTCCTCACCTTTAATAAATATCTTTTTCACTTAAATTCAATCATCCACCTCCATGGATCTTGGGATCTCATGGGACTTGGTCAAAACATGAAATCTCCTCCAAAGGCTGAACAAATTCAAACATCTCAAACTTTGACATTAATTTCAAATCTCTTTCTCTCTTTGGTCTTTCAGCACTGAATTGCATAAAAATAAAACACACTCTAGTTATTTTATATGGAAATGGATACAGTCCAAAGAATAAAATACTTAGAGGCAGCTCTAGGTTGATTGTTATCCAAAACTAGCAGTTTCATTGTTACTTGATGAATGGGTCAAAAAAAAAAAAAAAAAAAGAAAAGAAAAAGAAAAAAAGGCATCGTACTCAAATATGGTGTATGTTGCTGCCATGATTCAAAGAAGTCCAGGCAGCATTGTTCCTCTTTCTTGGTGGGAGGGAAGCAACTTGCCCTGCATGTTTAAAGAGATATCAGGACATGTTGTAATTCCTTGATATCCTGAAACTTTGTTGAGTTTCTTGGGGTTATCTCCTCTTCTCTGGCTCTTATAATGCTATCTGTTATTTTCTACTCACCTATTCTAGCAGCATGGTATCTTCAATATTGTAGACCAGTGAGATGTCTTGTGATGCTGGACTATCAGTGTTCTCATGATCTTAATTATGGCAACTAGGCTGCAGAGTTGGATCTATTCCATCTTTGCAAAACAGCAAAGATATTTCTATGAGATAAAAGTTAATGCTTCTGATGTTCTCTGCTTAAGAATTTAGAAGAAATGTATTTAACACATCAGTCATAAACCAAGTGCCAATGACCCTATTGGTTTGCTCCAACAAAGAGATTATACATATGGAAACAACAGCTATAACTGAAGTAATTAGCTGAATAAAGGACATCCATAGGCATTTCCGAAGATTCGAGTGTCTTCTACACAGGCCAAAAAGGAAAGTCAAATAAAGATGTGAAAGGGATCATACCTCACCATCATACAAGTCTTTGAAGGAGTCATTAATATCTTTGGCACCCCCAGGAATCCAATACTGCTCTTCGCTAATTATGTTGGCAAGAAAAGGGCTTTAAAGAATTCCATGTTGGTATTCCTGCCTTCATAATTCCTACTGCGTAGGCAAAAGGGATTATATAAGAATTCTGTAGTTGATGACTTTACATATATCCAGCCATTCACTTAGGAAATGAGAAAATACCACAAAATGTCTTCATAGAACTATTGGAACAAATGTGAGATAAATTCTCATCCAAATTTCATTATTATCTGGCTCGCTCATAACCTGCTACTCTGACCAGTTGACAATAGTAGTATTTTGTATGTCTGGGAACTGGAATTAACTCAGAATGTGGTTCAGTGTTCTCAGAAACATTGTTCTCCATAGTTTGTGTTCCTCAGCATATGGTCAAAATTAACTGCTGTGGGTCCCTGTAGGAAGAATCATGACATGTGTTTGTGATGTCCTTCTCTAAAGGAGCTTGAATCTGTGAACTCACTCATGTTTTCTAATTAAGTGAAGTTTTGTGTCTGTCTTGGTAACTCAAGTAAAACCTCTTGGTCAGCACTAGGGTTCCTTTGATTATTCAGAACGAGTAGAATCTTCCTTATTGAACCACCTATATATTTGAAGCCTATGAATCAACCATCTACAATCTGATTCACATGTTCTAAATACCCACTCCAATTCTGCTCCAGTTATGTAATCATGTCTACTTTGCCTCTGGGGTTAAGTAAGTAATGCTAAATGATATCTGTCACTCTGACAACTAGCATTTACTATTGCAATCTGGAAGCACATTTCAGTGGCAATGTGTCCAGCTTAAGAGGAAAGCCATAACAGTGCTGTTTTAAAATGTTGTTCCTTCACTCAACAATGTATGTTTCAAAGCACTGATAAATGGGCCCCCCTCAGAGTACATAGCTATGGGGAATGAATGAATTAGCTACATATTTAAAATTGTTTCTATGCCCTTACTTCACAAGTCTTTGGATATCTTCTATAGTTAACTAACAAATGTATAGTATATCAACTTTATCAGCACAGGTCACTGCTGTTTTCAGCTTACCGTTAACCAAATGGACAAACAATTGGAACCACTCCGAGCTCTCTAACATACTGAATTCAGAATCTCTGTAGATATACCCGTATCAATAAATTTAATCATTTCTAAAATTTTATTTCAACACTCCATTTTCTGGTACTCTCAGAATCTATTACCCCATGTAAGTGCTTATGCTCATATAAATTAGAAACACCTGGAAATTCCTTGGGGTGTAAAACTTCTCTTCCTGGGATTGACTGTACTTGACTCCCTGGCTGCTTTCAGGGATCTAATGCTTGGTACAGGTGTGGGGCAATGATAGTTGCTAGAGGTGGATACAACGAGAATAGGCATGCCCCTCATCACCCTGCAGAGGAAGAGCTGCTTCCGCAAACACAGGCAGTGGAGTTTTGTTGCTCGAAATACTTGGAGGTTTCCAAACCCTCCTAATTTTAACCATTCTAACAGTTTAAATTTCACTCTTTCCAATCAAGGTCCTAACATTCATCTATGTCACCCTGCAACAGAGTGACTAGAATATGGTCTCTGGCTTAGTAAACTACAGATTCATCCTTTGCATCTCATTTTCAGCCATACAATCTCTACCCATAAAGGTATAGGAGATGAGAGACTCTTTGAGGAAAATCGTGAAAAAAATCCGTGGCTCTCCAGCCGGCCGTAACCTAAGAATTTAAATTTCTGAACTGGATATATATATTTTTTTTTTCTCTAAACTCCCAATTAGAAGCAAACAGCCCACTTCTCATTTCTGTATCCTTCATGCCTATGGCATTATATTTTGCTATGGCCTTTAGCGCTTGGTCTGCTACCAAGTGTATGAAAATCATACATTTCACTTTGGATGGTCATGAGTAAAATTTTCAGTTAATTTTACCACTGCTTTCCACGCGCTACTAGCGTCCCCTCCTTATGGGAACTGAAATATGCATGGCCTTCAAATGCAAATAGGCCAACTGAACAGTGCTTCCCATTGTGGCAACTCACCCCTGGTGACAAATACTAGTCCAGTTGGTGTTCAGTGGCTGTACCAGAAACCACCTCATTAAAAAATTTAAAAAAAAGACTTAACACTGGGAATTAGATGTGCATAAAATTACTGGAAAGCTAAAGAAGAAGAATTATAGTACAGATTTGCCTTGTCAGCAAAGCTGTCCCCTGCTTGATTCAGGAACAGGGGAAAACAGGAGCTTCCAGGATAAAACACTGCTGAAATGTAGTAGATTCCTACTACAGTAGTTTCTAGATTCGAAACTGTCACAGCAACTGGGCCACCATGAAGTATTGGATATGCACTATTTACTGAATATTCTATATTTATTCCTCTAACAAGCGTGAAACTAGGGACAGGAAATGGGAACTTCTGACTCTGCTGCAGAAAAACTCAATGCTACCGTAACTCCAGGAACTTAGAATGAGCAAGATTGTGGCAATGTCGCGAAGTGCATCTGAATGGTGAAATGTAAGCCACATCAAGATGGCTAGCTTCAAGTGAAATAAGGCAGACATAGAAAGACAAATACTGTATGATCTTACTTGTGTGCAGAATCTAAAAAGATAACGTTGAATTCATTAAAGCAGGGAGTAGAATGGTGGTTAACGGGGGTAAGCATTTGCAAGAATTCAGAAGATATTGGTCAAAGGGCACAAAGTTGCAGTTATATAGGATGAATCAGTCTAGAGATCTCTTGTACAGCATGGTGACTATAGTTAATAATTTTGTATTGAACAGTGGATATATGCTAAGAGAGTAGATTTTAGGTGGTCTCATCACACATGCAAAAAAGTGACTCTGTGAGGAGATATGTTATTTGGCTCAACTGTATTAATCATTTTTCTAGATATATATATATATATATATATATATATATATATATATATATTGCCTCATCATGTTGTATACCTTAAATACATACAATTTATCTTTTCTCTTCAAAGAACAAACCACATTGAGAAAAACCAGAATATTTGATGACTAATAATATAACATATCATAGCAGGGGCCGTGGTATATATAGGTTGATTACAATTATTATGTAAAATAGAAATTCTGAGTGTCACCCGTATGGACCTAAATTCTTCAAATTTAAATCTTCATTCTTTCTGTGAGTTCGCCTGTCATTCTAAGGTGCTGTCAATTTTAAGAAACACCATTGTTTTAACAACAATTTTTTGACTGAAAATTATAGAAACACTGACTGACATGTAAACATCTATTTTATGTAACATCTAAATTTCAGATATGATGAAGTTTTTTTTTTAATGCCCTAGGCATCTATGAGAATAATTTTGCATGGCTCTCTGACTTCTAGAACTGTGATAATGTTTCACCTCACCAGAAACAAATAAATAGTTGAAATCAGCCAAGATTTGGGTTGGGAGATCCAAAATATAATGCAAACAGTAACAATTAAACTTCACTGTGACTTTACTGTGAATAAACCTGGCAGATGCCACATTAATGAAATAATCAAGCCTGACATCACCAATAACGAGACATGTCAACATCAAATGCCACTGTTATGTCGCAATGAGAAGGGAAGAGTATTCTTTCTGTGATAGTCTTGTTAAAAACGAGTAGTACCAATCTAGTTGTGAGAAAACATCAGACAAACTCAAACTGAGGGGCATTCTGTAAAATACCTGTCTTCAAAGGCATCAAGGACACGAAAGACAAAAAAGGCTGAGGGATTGTCACAGATTGGCAGAGAAAGGACAGCTAAATGTGATGTGACATTTTGGATTGGATCCTAGGCCAGAAAAAATGAGAAAAGGACATTAGAGGGAAATGTCACTGAATTCGCAGTCTGTAGACAGGTTCTATCAATGTTAATTTTCCGGTTTCAAAAACTATGCTATTGTTATGTAAGGTGTGACATTAGGGGGAGGTGGGTGAAAGTTTACAGAAACAATCTGTGCTATTTGTGCAACTTTTCTGTAAATCTAAAATTGGAAAGAAATACTTCTAGGTGCACAGCATATATGGAGCTTCATACAATCAAACAGATTGCTTCAATAATTCAATAAATCAAAACAGATTGTTTGATTGTAACAGTTTCACAGTTGTGAAATAGGAAGGCAAGACAAAACGAAAGAGCCAGCAGCATGGGCCTTCAATAATCTGGCACCTCTCTTCTGCGGCATCATCCCTTCCCCTCAACTCTGCTCCTTAGGATACAAACTGGGTTTCACAAGGATCAGGGGATCTTGAGAAAAAGGATGACGTATTCGTAGAAATTCTCTTCTAGTAATTTTTGTCCTTCTGGGAAAAGTGATAAAATGCCAGAAGACAGGCTCTAAGAGCTGTCATTTGTCTGCTGCGATCATAGAGACTTTACAATTGCAAATGACTTAACACTGCACATCTGAATTTCTGTCTACCTTCCTTCTACTCTCAAGCAGAAAGGAAAAAGCAAATATTTCAAACAAAAGAGGGAGATTATTTTACCTTCTTGAATTTCTGTATGAGTTTAGCAGTATCTTGCCCTATAAAAGCCTAGTGGCTATTAGATTCAGAATGCAATATATTTTTGTAATCCTCTTTCTTTTCTGAGGCTTCTATATCTCATTACTCACAAGGGCTAAATTATCTAGCCGCGACAATTTTCAGTACTATAGCTATTGTGGAATATGTTATAAAACTTAATTCATTCTAACCAATTCAATACTTGAAGCAAAAGCTTTAGTGCTCTTCTTCAAATCGCATTTCTCAAAATAGCTCATATTTAAAACATAGGGCGATAGACCCTCTTAGTCCCAAATGATTTAGATATGCTCCTGATTAATATGCCTGCAAATATTGAACCATTGATTCAGTTTTGGGCCTTTCAGCTTCCTATTGAAGAACATTTGTTAAAACTTGAGGATGTTTTATTCCTAGTTCTCTCTTTTAAAAAACACAATTTTTGAGTTATGTTTTGTCATACTTTTAAAAAAGCTTACTCTTACAAAAAACTATGCTGGGGAATTTCTAGCTAATGCCAATTATTCTGTACACTGAGAAAAGGACAGTTTTACTTATTTGGATTCAAAGCTAAACAAACTCAGAGAAGAACAAATAATCTCTTTATGCATTTTTAGGTCTGTTCCTACTCTGCACCATAGAATGGTAGCATTCTTGTAGTTTTAAAGTAATACTCACCTGATTCAAAATACAGAATACCCTTGTTATATGCCCTTCTTAGTTTTTTTGCCTACATATTCGAATCTTAGTAAATTGTTTGTGATTTTGAGGATATAAGTGGAAACAAAAAGTCTCTGTCCTTCAAATACTTTATGTGATCCTTCTTCTCCTGTGAAACGTGTCTAGTCAGAAGGAAGAAAAATTGTCAAGTTATCATTTTCTAAAGGATGTCTGACTAATTTATAAATTTTCTATAATAATATTAAAAATTTTTTTCAGTACTAAGAAAATCTATGACTTAAAGTAGTAATATCGCTAGGAGACATGCATGTTAGAAAAAAATACAGGTCACGTTTTCTCACGAGCCAACTTCTGGCCTTTCGCATCCATTGCCCTACTGCCTTATGGTAAATTGTTTCCAAGGATCTCCCGTATCTCTTTGCACACCTCTTTGACATGTGACTTTTTTATTTCCCCTCTCTTTGAACCTGCACTGGTTTTGTTACTTGCTTTAATTAAAAACGGTGTGGCAAAAGTGACGCTGTACAGTTTGCTGAACCTTAACCTTGAGAGGCATTACGGCTTCTGCTTTGACCACCCTGGAACCCCAAGACAGTCATGTAAAGACTTTTCTAGCCCAATAGACAACAAAAAGACCACGTGATGCAGAACCAAGGTGACCACGTCAACAATCGGCAAGTAAATGTTAAGCATATGATTGAGGCATCTTAAGACCATTCTACCCCAATCAAACAACCAGATGACTGGAGTTGCTTTAGTGATCCCGGGCAACGCCCAACAGAAGAGCTCTCCCCCATCCCAGCTGATCTTAGCCCATTTTGCAGATGCCTGGAATTGTGAGCAAATAAAATTGCTGTTTTATGGCACTAACTTTTGGGCGGTTTGCTACACAGCAAAAGATAATTGATTCAATATTTGAACCTTGAATGCAGTTATTTCCACTACTTTTACATTCAGAAGAGAGGCTATATGTACCTATAAATTACAATAGACCCTATGGGTATTTAAGTGTTTGGGCTGCTGGCTTTATAAGGGTCATTATAACATAATGAGCTTGCCACTAGGCTTCAGGTTAAGGTGACCATATAGTTTCTCCTCCAAATAGGAAAAATTTAAGACTAAAAGGAATTTGAAAATTATTTATTTCCTAACAGATTAGTTTTACTATATTGAGAATTCACAAAATATTTGTTTAAACCTATTTCAACCAATAAAATTCATTATAAAATAATAAAAATAATGTATGTCCATATCTATGTGTGTGTATGTATTCAAACAAAAAAATCAAACCTTTTTATGTAATTTATCTGACTATTAAATATAATGGAGGCAGAATAACTGTCTTGGCAAACAGTCATATTTCTTAGTCAGTTCGTTAGATTTGTATATTTCTACACTTGATCTTAGCCAAAAGGCCGAGAAGCGATAGATTTGTATGTTTCTAATATTACATCACTGATGTTTTTTCTGGAAAATGAGTTCTTGTTCCTATATGGTTTTGTTCCTTTTTGTTTTAAGATTCTTTTTTCATAAAATTACTTGAAATCTTCTTCAAAGTTGAATTTTATGATTACTAAATTAGAAAGTATTGAAACCCTCAAATAACTCATAATAGAACATAACATTTTTTATTGATAAAATATTTGCACTCTACAGTGCTTGGTAAAGTGAGAAAAAATCTGCTAAATGAAAGAAATTCCCAACTGTAATTTCTTTGAATTTAAACACATAAATATTCCATCCCAAATATACTCAGATGCAGTCCTTATATTGGTTTAATGCCCGTATTTCAGAAATAATTTCACAACACAACTTGTCAAATATATTGTCTGTATTTATAATTTATTTAATTGTTCCCCTCAATTAAGAAACTATAAAATCATAAGCATACTCAATTTTACCCCATTTCAATATAATAATAACTTCTTCAGAGAAAGTGAAATAATTATGTACATGTAACACAACATATGCTGGATCTATGGGTTGAAAACCATTAATTGCTGATAAAAGAAATCAAAGAGAGAAATAGATGTGCATTTTTTATAAACTGGAAGACTCAGCACATGGCTTAGGTGTCATTTCTCTTAAAACCGATCTATAGTTTTAACAAAATTTCAATTAAAATACTGGCAGGATTTTTTCAGGTGTAGATAAGCTAACTCTCAAATCAATGAAGAAAGGAAAATATTTTTAAATTTCCAGAATAATTCTGAAAAGAATGAGCCAAGTTAGAGGACTTGCGTCCCCCAATATTAAAACTTACTATAAAGTGACATTAGTCAAGGCAATTAGGTATTAGTGAAGACTAAACACATCAATCAATGACAGAGAATATAGTCTAGAAATATACATATACCTGATCAAGTGAGTTTTGAAAAAGTTTTACAGGCAATTCAACAGGAAAATATGATGATTTCAACAAATAGTTTTGGAGCAATTTATCAACCATACAACATAAAAAAAAATTATCTCCAACACATACTCACATATTATACAAAAATTAACCCACAATGGATCCTAATCCTAAATATGAAACCTAAAATTTTAAAACTTTCAGGAGAAAGCAAAAACATAAGGAAAAATTTTAATGCCCATAGATTAGGCAAAGAGTTCTTAGATATAAAACCAAAAGCACAAACTATAAAATAAGTTGATAAAGTGAACTTTCTCATAATTAAAAACTTCTATGAAACATGCTACTAATAGAAGGAGAAGAAAAGGGAAAATATTTGCAAGTCTCACATCTGTCAGAGGACAGGTATCTAAAATATATAAAGAATTCTCAAAATAGTAAGAAAAAAATGAAGGGCAAATGATTTATACAGACACTTTACTAAATATATATATTATGTTTATGTATATAATATATATAAGTTGCAAATATGCTCACAAAATGCTGTGCAATGTCATTAGTCATTAGCAAAATTCAAATCAAAACAACAATGACTTCTTAACACCTACATATTAAAAAAGCTAAAATTCAATTTAAAAAAAGTCTGAGCATACCAAGCACTGGTAAGGCTACAGGAGCAATTGAAAGTCTCATATATTGTTGGTGAGAGTACAAGTTGTACAGCCAATCTAGAAAACAGTTTGTTATTTTTCTTCTAATGTATACATGCACTCAGTATATGAACCAGTAATCCTACTCCAAGGTGGGATTTAAGGGAAACAACAACTTGTGTTCACTTAAAAACCTATACACAGGTGTGTACAGAAGAATTTTCTATAATCACAAAATACTGGGTCAGTGGGCAAACGGGTTTGTCCATACAATGGAATTCTATTCGGCAACTGAAAGGACTAAACTGAAAGGAATAAATCATACTATAACTTAAGTAAAAGAGTCAAACTCCAAAAGTTAAATATTGTATGATTCCATTTATATAACATTCTAAAAAAGGCAAAGTGACAGAGATGAAGAATATATCACTGGTTTTAAAGCGATAGGTGTGGAAATGGCTTAAATATCAAGGGCAGCAGAAGGGAATATTTGTGGGTCAGGGATCTGTTCTGTATCCTGATAATCTGCACAGCTCTGTGCACTTGATAGGACCGTAAATGTAGGTTCTCTCCGAATTAAAAAAAAAAATTAAAGGGACCTACATGTGGCTCCTCTAGCATAGCTTATCAAGGGTATCTAACTACATACGTGGTAGCTGGCTTGCCCCAGTTTCAAGAGGAAGAGTAAAAAATTGCAAGACCTCTTGGCCATCTTTAATCTGACACAATCTTCCTCCTAGTGACTATTATTCACATTCTTCCAACATGCAAAATAGGGACACCCCTTTCTAAAACCCTCAGCTCCCTTGTCCTAGTATGACCTTAAGTTTGGGATCATGCCATCCAGAAAAGGTCCAAGTGTAAATTAGGCTCCCCAAGGGGCCATCTGGATTATGCTTCGTCTTCATCAAAAGATCAAGAGGACTCAAGAAGTTATCCATCCTATATAGTTGACATTCAAAGGTGCTGCAAGAACAGGGTAACTGCAGTAGACACTCTCTTTCAAAGGTGGGGAGGGCTGGGGAGTACCACCCTCCTTGTAAGTCACTGGTTCATAGAAGTTTTAAAGGCTAAGCAAGCACCTCCCTCCAGTTACACAATTAGAGCCCAGGCCTATTCCCTGCAAATGACTCTTTGTGGATCTTGACTTCACCATTTGGGCTCTCGGTTTTGCCTTCTGAGTCATCTTTACTTTTCTATAAAAAAATGAACCATGTTTGCTGCCAAATAGACTTTCAATCAACATCCTGCTTGTAGAAATTTGAGAATTGTTTTCAATTTTTTTAAATGTTTATTTATTTTTTACAGAGAGAGACAGAGTGCGAGCAGGGGAGGGGCAAAGACAGAGGGAGACACAGAATCCCAAGCAGGATCCAGGCTCTGAGCTGTCAGCACTGAGCCCACTGTGGGGCTTGAACCCACAAACTGTGAGATCATGACCTGAGCTGAAGTTGGATGCTTAACAGACTGAGGCCCCCCCAGGCACCCCGAAATTTGAGAATTTTTTAAGCTGTCTGCATTTTGAACTGTTCTTATTCATTTTAATAGAAGCCAATGGTACTGTTACTTGTTGAATTCTCTTACCATTTATGTGGGCTTCCTATCTTTCCCTACTTTGGACTGAGAATCAAGATTCTGTGGGATCATGTTCTTAAGATTCTTGGAAACCTTTTAATCTTGCTCAGAAAATCTACCCGGCAACTTTTTAATCTCTTGAGGTATATAAACAAGGGTTTCACAGCCTCACCCTTGAGAAGATCTTCACCCTGGGCCCATAAAAAAATGAAGCAACATTTTTGAGATTTTTTTTTTTTCCAGGAAATCTCCTTAGCCAAATTCAATAGTTCATGAGTTGGATTTCCTATTTTCCACATTACCGAGGTGATAGAGGTTGGGTGTTTTGTTTTGTTTTTTTTTCCATCTTCCGATAATAATTTCTTCCTCATCTTTTCAGCCACCACAAAGATCTCCAAAACCCTTCAAACTGCTGCCTGCTGTCTGGTCTCAAAGTCAGTGGCAGGTGTTTTAAGTATTTTCTTACTGCAGCATCTACTTCCAGTTACTTAATTCCATTTCAGATATTGCTGTATATCAAACCACCTCAAAACTTAGTGGCTTATAAAAACAAGCATTTTATTATATTCCATAATTTCAGAGGTTAGAGATTTAGGAAAGACTGCTGCACTTTTCTCACCTAGTTTCACCCGAAATCACTCAGTGAGATTCACTTGGTGGGTGGGCATATTACCTAGGAGAAAATAATCTTCCACCATAAAAGACACTTTGCTTTTGAGATGGTATAATTTGTACTAACACTACATTGTGTATCATGCAGTGAGAGCTCAAGGCGTGAATGAACATGAAGGAGATCTCAGTTTTTGTTCTTGTTCTGTATAATGGCATTGGTAAGGACACTTATTTTACTCCATTAGTTTTCATAAGTTGAAGTGACTTCCCTGTCATAAAATTACTACAGTATAAACAGGAAGTGAATTTCACAGAGAAAATAATGTATCGATAGATTCTAAAAGTTTTAGCACCTGTATTGTGCTAAACCCACTCTAGGATTTGCATTTGATAGAATATGGATGTCCTCAATTTTATAAATTCAAAAAAAAGAACACATCTTCAGGTTGCCGAATATTTTATGAAAAGTGAAAACTCATGGAGATGGGCTACTTTCACCTGTGTTGATATCCTACACTTGAATATTTTTGAATATGTAAGCATAATCACAAATATCTAGAAATACAGAAATATTAAAATGTGTGGTGCTGTCTACCACAGAAACAAAGTATCTAAAGATGGATTACAGTTTTCTTATAATTCTGTATTTGGTGGGTTGCATATATACTACTAGGTAATTGTTTTGAAAGTAAATTTTGTATTTTGTTAAATGGTTATTTCATTTCATGTAGAAAAAGCAAATATTCCATCTGTTACGTTAAAGAACTATCCTAAATGAGGCTGCTGTTACTAAAACCCAAGGTCAGCTACCCATCACTCAGAAAACCAATACTCAAGAGAGGAGTTTAGATTGGAAAGGAATATGAGCTTTATTCAGGAAGCTGGCCACCTGAGGAGAAGGCAGACTCCTGTCCAAAGGCTAACTGTCGTTTCTGCCTTGCCCAGGGGTTTTTAAAGGAGTTTAGGGGAGTTAATCAATAAAGGAAGTACACTAGCCTGATATTTCTTTTTATTAATTTGTATTTAAATTCCAGTTAGCTAACACGTAGTGTGATATTAGTTTCAAGGGTACAATTCAGTGATTGAAGACTTCCATCCAACACCTGGTGCTCATCATGAGGGTACTTTTTAATACCCATCATCTATTTAACCCATTTCCCCACTCACTTCCTCTATGGTAACCATAAGTTTGTTCTGTATAATTAAGAGTCTTTCTTGGTTTGCCTCTCTCTTTTTTCCCCCTATAATGTTTGTTTTGTTTCTTAAATTCTACAAATAAGTGAGCTCATATGGTATTTGTCTTTCTCTGACTGACCTATTTCACTTAACATAATACTCTCTATCTCCATCCACATCATTTCAAATGGCAAGATTCCATTCTCTTTTTGTGGCTGAGTAATATCCCTTGTATGTATGTATATATATATATATATATATATATATATATATATATATATATCTCACATCTATTTATCCATTCATCAGTCAATGGACATTTGACCTCTTTACATAATTTGCTATTGTACATAGTAATATGTTGTTTAACCTTCATGTATTTGTGGTCTTTCCAATTTTTTTCTTGTGATTGACTTCAAGTTTCACAGCACTGTGGTAAAAAAAAAATATGCATTAAAAATGCAGTTTTTACTTGTTGAGGCCTGATTTGTAACCTAGTATATGATCTATATTCTGGAAAATGTCCCATGTGCACTTGAAAAGAATGTGTATTCTGCTGCCTCACGATGCAATGTTCTGAATATATCTGTTAAGTCCATCTGGTTCAGGATATAATTCAAAGCCATTGTTTCCTTGTTGATTTTTTGTTTAGATGATCTGTCCATTGATGTAAGAGGGATGTTACAGTCTCCTACTATTATTATATTATTGTCAATTAGTTCCTTTGGGTTTGTTATTAATTGTTTTATATATTTGGGTGCTTTCATGTTGGGTACATAAATATCTACAATTGTTAGATCTTCTTGTTAGATTGTCCCCTTTATTATGATGACACTTACAACAGAGATAAGAGTTAAAAAAGAATGAAAATGAAAGTAATGAAAATGAAAGTAATGAAAAACATAATAACTGAGATTAGAAACAGGTTTCATGCAATGAACAAAGCTGAAAGAATCAGAGAAATGAATGAGGGATACAGAAGACAAAATGATGGAAAATAATGGAGCTGAACAAAAAAGAGAAAGAATTATGGAACATCAGAATAGATTTAGGGAACTCAGTAACTCCATTAAACATAATAACATTTGTATTATAAGCATCAAAGAGGAAAAAAGAAAATGGCAGAAAATTTATTTGAGGAAATTCTGACAGAAAACTTACCTAATATGGGGAAGGAAACAAGCATCCACAGGCAGGAGGCACAGAGAACTCCCATCAAAATCAACAAAAGCATCCCAGCACCAAGACATACTGTAATTAAATTTGCAAAATACAGCAATAAACACAAAAACCTTAAAAGCAGCAAAAGAAATCCTTAACTTACAAGGGAAGACCCGTAAGGCTAGCTGCAGATTTCTCAACAGAAACTGATAAGCCAGAATAGAGTGTCATGATATATTCAAAGAATGGGAAGAGTCCTTAGCCAAGAATACTCTATCCAGCAAGGCCATGATTCAGAATAGAAGGAGAGATAGTTTGCCAGACAAACAAAAACTAAAGAGATCAAGACCACTAAACCAGCCCTGAAAGAAATATTAAAGGGGACTCTTTGAGTGGAAAAGAAAGACCAAATTGACAAAGACAAGAAAGGGAACAGTAAACAATGACAAAACAAGTAATAAAATTGCACTAAATACATACCTATCAATAATCATTCTGAATGAAAATAGACTAAACACTCCAGTCAAAAGACATAGGGTATCATAATGGATAAAAACAAAAACAAAAACAAACAAACAAAAAAAACAAAACAAAAGCAAGAAACGTGTATATGCTGCCTACAACACAACACACACATTTTAGAGTGAAAGACACCAGCAGATTGAAAGTGAGGCAATGGAGAAACATTTATCATACAAAATGTTAAGGTAGCTTTCAAAATCATTGATAACCTAGAGTTTTAGTTTTGCTAAGTGATAAATTGGTTTGAATTCTTGGATAGCTAGGTCTTTTCCAAATGGGATAGAATACTAGAGCATTAATTACCGAAAATAAGTTTGTCCACCTTGGCTTCTTATTTTAGAGAAATAGAGGATACTCAGGTGTTTGGGAAAACATGCTTTATCTTTTATTAAAAGATTGTAGTGTGGAAAAGCTCATGTTTCTAGAAATTATGAAATGTATTCATGAACCTCCAATATAAGGAATTCTGGTGTAACAGTTCACAGTTGTTTACTACATAATTTTTACTGTAGACTAAGGTTTCTAAGAGTTAAAATTCTGCTAAATATAATTGAACCTGATGGAAATGATAAGGGAAGCGACTCTGTATGTAGGAAAGTAGGAGATGTGTAAGAAAGGCATAAGAAAAGAGAATACATGGTTATTGAGGCGAAAGAAAGTAATTTTGTCCTACAATGAGACTGCTATTTGGAGAGAAAAGTTTTAGGACAAACTCTGAATGAAAAAGAAAGTTGGAGAAGGTTTGAGAAGCTTTGGAAGCTTTGGAAAATAATTTTGTGTGTGGTCAGGACTGATTCAGATCGAAACGAAAGGATTATAAAACTACAGTGGTATAAAATTGAATTTCTGCTTTGCTCTTTATTAAAAAGACAAAGTTTTCTTGGGTTGTTGGCTTTCACTTGATAAGAAATTGTAAACAAAGTTGGCTGTTCTTGGCCCACAGAACCAAAGTTTCTATGTTTTGTCTTTATTAGGTCTTTGATCACATAAGAGAACTAAAAGTTCTCAATATTACAGGAGCTAAGTTTTGCTAACAATAGTCTAACCTTATGTGGAATCTCTTATTACTACCTGGATTATACACATAATTAAATATTAAGTTCTGTAATGATCTGCAATCCTAGTTCAACATGCACTTTAAAACTTTCTGATGTTTTTAACAAACGTCCAAGATTGGAATTCTAAGTGAAGTCTTTTTGACTAATGAAGCTTGTTTATTTGGTATGTCCAGTTACTTGGGAAACATTGTCAAACAAATGATGATAAAACTTCTTAGCTGGTATTGTATGGGTAAATGCTCTCTGTTCTAGAAAATATATACATTTCTGAAGTTTTAGCAGTCCTGGTATAGGATCATCTCTTGACACTCTAATCATTGAAATGTTGGGTGTCACAGAACTAACCAGGTTTCCTTGTCAACTACACTGCAATGAACTCTCATCAGATCTTTAGCCATGTCCATTTTTGATGATTTGTCATTTATAGTTATTGTTCTGATGCCCTTGCAAAATGTGTTATATCTTCAAAAAGATTTATGAAAAGGTCTTTTGACCAATACAGATTTCTTATCTTTAAGATCATAAAAACAAACCTGGGTAAGAATTTCCAGAAATAATGGAAAAGATTCCTTTAAACGTACAAGAATTAGTAACATGGGACCGAATAAATGGAGGAAGATGATTAAAATTTTTGTGCCAATGGGGCGCCTGGGTGGCTCAGTCAGTTGAGTGTCTGACTTCGGCTCAGGTCATGATCTCACGGTTCGTAAGTTTGAGCCTCGCGTCAGGCTCTGTGCTGACAGCTCAGAGCCTGGAGCCTGCTTCAGATTCTGTGTCCCCCTCTCTTTCTGCCCCACCCCTCTTGTGCTCTGTCTCTCTCTGTCTTTCAAAAAATTAATAAACATAAAAAAAATTAAAAAAAACTTTTGTGCCGGAAACCAGATTCTCCTTTCTGTAAAATCTCCCACTCCAAAATCCCTTCATCATCTCTGATCAGCAGGAAGTAGCTACAGAAGATGGATCTTTGTCCCTAATCCCATAGATAGGGAATGATGAACTTGACAGTGGTTATTGAAACCACCTCTGCCCCCTCTGGCCAATCTGGTTGTCTTTAAGCCTTAGCAGTCATCCTCAGCCCCGTGATTGATTAACTAACATTTCTTTCTTTGTATATCTGTAGATTATGCATTCTGTCCTAGAAAGAAAAGAGCACTTGTGCACATCACAAAACAGGAAAACAGACCCTTTCGGACAACACCTTTGCACAACCTCCAACTGCTGAGATAATATTTAATGTAGATAACTCTAAAACATGTCTATTTTAATTAAATCAACACACTTAAACTAGCTTCAATACCAAATACTTTGCACCGATGTCCACTAAAAATCAATCTGTTTGTTTCCCATTGTCAACTTTTTACCCGGGGCTCTTCATGGGAAATCTAAAGTGGATGGTTAAAGTCCAAGAGAGCCGCTGGACCCCTTCATGTTCATTTGAGAAGTGCTTCCGTTTGAACCTCTTAACAAGGCAGTCTCACAGCTTGAGGTGCTTTTCACTCCTTGACAGAGAGGGTAGGGGGATCAGGAGTCAATGGTGCCCGAGATACTTAGGATGCTATGCCAGCCAAGACGGCAGTCATGCAGAAACAGGAAGATGAAGCAAAAACAGGTGCAAGGGTGCCACCAGCTCTCTGTCCCCTGCTTGTCCCTCCTGCATGACACATTTTGTGTTTTGTTTTGTTTTCTGATTGTTTTTCAGTCCTCTGCACCATTTATTGAAAATATATCCTAATAGATGTTCTTTGGGAACACAAGGTGTATTTCCCATCTTCCTGGACAAAAGTTCAGAAAGAACACAGAAGAAACAACACCGTGACTGAGTAGCACCTCTGTTGGCATTCACCCCCCCCCCCCAAAGTTGGGGGACTTTATGGACTGAACCAAATAGTCTCCTAGTTTCTGGATCCTCCCCAAAGTCAGAGTCCACTGACTAAACTAAATGGCTCCCTAGACAAGCTGAGAGAGCCAAACCAACACCCTCTATTTGGAGACAACCCAATGGTAGGAAGAAATCCAAGACAGCCATTTTGTGGTCATCTTTCCTCTGAGCTTAACCTACATAGCAAGGCGGTGTTACAATAAAACTATCTTTTTCTTAGCCATACGGTCCTGGTGACACTCCTTCCACTTAATCAAGATTCAGCCCAGTGGGCTACTTGGTGGCATAGAGATTGATCCTACTATTCTACACAAATTTAACACAATGCAACACCCCCCTCCACACACACAAACATGCCAAAACAGAGGTGTTCCAAATTCCAAATTCAGTGACCGTTATTCAATTCCCTTTTAGTTTTTCTTGAAAGCCACACCTTCCTCATGGGAAAAGCATGGAGGACAAAACAAAAACACACACAGTTGCTTCACAAGTAAAAGATACCTGTGTCTGTGTATACTCTGAAGGACTTATTCAGTCCCCAGGCTGGTCAGTTGCCCCAGATGCGTCTTTCCTTTCCACTCCAACCAAAAGGCGAAATTGGCAGCTAGCTTTGGTGGAGAATAGGAAGCAGTTGCCCTGAGACAGATCCCTGCAGGGACAGATCTCTCAGACTCCTTCCCTGAGACCAACTAGCACCTAAGCGGCTAACGTCCTGTCAGCCATCTAAGTTATTAGCCGGGGCTGCCTTGAGATTCCCGGGGAAACTGAGTGCCACAGTGACCGGCATTGGCCCCTGGCTGGCTTGCCAAAATTTATTACCAAAACCCATCTTTGGCTGCCCATTGCTCAAAAGCCAATATTTAAGAGATCAGTTTTGACTGGGAAGGAGTAAGAGTTTCTTTCAGGAGGCTGGCCACCCAGGGAGAAGGCAGACTCTTGTCCAGAGGCTAACTTCGAGGCTTCTGCCTGGCCCAGGGGTTTCTAAAGGAGATTAAAGCAGTTAATCAGTAAAGGGAGTACAGTGGTCCCCAAGCATTTCTTGATTACGTGCAGACTCCATTGATGCCTTGTACAGATGTTATCTCGGTGCTGGGATATTGTGCAAGGGAATTGTCTGAGGGGGTCTGGTTCCTGTTTCGTGATGTGCAGAAGTGCTCTGTTCTTTCTAGGAAATAATGCAGGATGTACAGATATAAGAAGAAACGTTGGTCAATCGATCCCGCGGGCTAAATGTGATTACTAAAACTTAAAGAGAGATATGTTGGCCAGAGGGGTAGAGGCCACTTCACTGCAATATTTAATAATTGTTTCTAAAAGAAGTTAATTCTTCTATAGCTCTAAAGTGCAGTTAATAGCCACCATACAGCTTTTGGCCTTTCCTCAAATCGACAAATAGCTAGGTAAGAATGATCTGGATTGCTCAGAAGGAAATCATTCCAAAGAAAATCTAAGTTCATTTTGAACATATATAACTCACTAAATCTTTTCTAAAATTAGCTGCTTTTAATATTTTCCCTCTATCATTTCATAGAAAATCATATACAACATAAGCCTTCATGAATTCAAAGATTCGCAGAAGACTTAGGGGTTTTTCAGAAAAAGCGTTGAATGTTTAAATATCAATTAAAATGTAAAATTGTGATAACAAGCCTCAATGTTAGAACAACTTGAAAATACTGAAAGTATTTATTGAAATAATTGATTTACATGACCAATTTTCTGACTAAGGACAAATGTAAAAACGAACACGCAAAAACAATAATCCTTTGCCAGTAATACCTATTTTTTGTTTCATTTTAGTTTTTGTTTTATTAAATCATGTCTTGTCCCAAAATTAATATTGCTAAGTACTAAGAGTTCATTAAAATGTGAAGGGAAGCGGGGGCATGATCCCAAAATAATAGATTAAATTTGAAAAATATATAAGTGTATAACTAAAAATCTAAATATATTTAAACTGGAAACACGTAAATGACTGTTTAATAGGCACAGGGACCTGGAAACTAGATAGTGTTGATGGTTACACAATATTATGAATGTACTAAATGTGTCTGATGGTATTATATGTATGCATTTGATAACTACTTATTTATTTTAATAAGAATTTTATTTTTTTAATGTTTATTTTGAGAGAGAGAGAGAGCATAAGTGAGCAGGGGAGGAGCATAGAGAGGGAGAGAGAGAGTCCCAAGCAGGCTCCGCACTGTCAGCGCAGAGCACAATGCAGGGCTCGATGGCATGAACCACAAGATTATGACCTGAGCCAAGAGGAGGAGCCACCCAGGTGCCCCTGACCACAATTTAAATTAAAGAAAGAAAACACATATAATAAAACATAACACAGTTTGCATAGAACATTTACGGAAACATATTAGTTAAAAGATCTTCAAATAAAGTATTTTATTTCACTATTTATCCACCCTTTAGTGTGGAGTATGTCTCAACTATTCTCAGAGAAGTTTTCTTCCTGTTAGTGAGTTCTTAGAATTTCCTGTTTGATTTGAAGAGCTTTTATATTGTTGACTGAGAGATAGGATGCTCTGAAGACCAAATGATAGTTGATTTTCCAAAAGACATTTATCTTTTTATGATCCAAGTCATATGTTCCAGTAGTGGAACAACAGTTATTTAATGGAAGTTCCAAAAATAAATAATAATAAGCAAAGCGCTGCCCACATGTCATTAAATATGCAAATTGCAAAGTCGTAAGTGCTATGTGTAAATGGTTATGTTCATTTGAACACACAAATTGTGAGGCTAACATTAGGTAGAAATAAAAGCAAACAGATAAGCACATTCTGTTTTGGGTATAAATTTTGATACAAATTTTGGGTCATGAATGACAGTAGTAGTGACAGAATTTCCATGTCTTTGTTGCCTAAACCAGGAAAAACATATAAACTTCCTCTTCCTATTTGGTATAATACCAAATGGAGTTAACTGAAGTTTAGACACTGATTTGGGCAGAAATATGAGACAGGAAGATTGTGCCAGTTTGGGGTTTTTTTTTGGGTGGGGGGTTGTTGGCACAGATTGCTTTAGCAGAGAATGCATTCTAGCTGGCTGTGAGAAGGTTGAGATGGAATGCCTGTGCATACAATCTGCAGGCAAAGGGGAATTCAGTAGGAATGGAAGTGAGCACTGGAAGCAGAAGGAAGTCACTAGTTAAACTGAATCTCATGGAGCACTGCAATGACACATTAAGACGTAGAATAATTTGCTACATTGCAACCAAAGAAGAACATAAATTACTAGTTTTCATTGAAAGGAAGCAGCCACTGGAAGTATTGACTCTGTCCAGATCTTTACCTCTAAAGCCAGACATGCCCAAACTGAATGAACTACATTAATTGGAAAAAATCTTCTGCAAGAACGTTCCCATGGACTAAATTTACCTCCCCAGAAATTTACACCCTGAGCAGTGGAATACAGCTCTTTACTGTTTTTGCCAGTGGTTTAATTTTTTAAGCTTGCTATTGTCTGAATGTTTGTGTCCTCCCCAAAATTCATATATTGAAATCCTAACCCTGCCAAAGGTAGTGGGTAGAACTAGGAGAGATGTGTAGGTCATGAGGAAACCCTCATGAATGGGATTAGTGATTTTATACAGAGATCCTGCAGAGCTCCCAGCCCCACCATGTGAAGATACAATGAGAAGTCTACAACCTGGCATCCTGATTTTGGACTTCTAGCCCCCAGAACTGTGAAAAATAAATTATTGTTGTGTATAAGCCACTCAATCTATCATATTTTGTTATAGCAGCTTGGACAGACTAAGACAAATCAGAGTTTACTGAATGAAACAGTGTTATTGAATCGACTCAACACACATATTCTGACCAATCCTGTTAAATTCTAATAACTAACATTTCCTTTAAATACTGTCATTGTAAGAGAAAACCTCTCAAATTCTGAAAACAAATAGGGATTGATTTTGTTTGTATTGTCTACATATTTTTTGAGAGTCTACTTTAATGTTCAGGAATTCTTAACTTTAAGTTTCCAGAATCGGTACATAATTAGGTTTGCTAAAAACATGTTTTCATAATTCTAAAACAACTCTACCCTTTTCTAGAGGATAATTAAGCATATGGATAATGAAGAAGTCAAGGGGAGATTTTAAATAACCTTTCTGAGACTCTAAATAGTTCTTACAAAATGTTTTTTATCCCCCTCCTGGTTTAGTACTGACAATGGAAAGGCACTTTCCCAGTGGGCCATTATTTCAGAATCAGTGGCCCCAAATGACCACGCTCCCTGTGGTGGGGTTTATAGAGCAGATGGTACCAGCAACATGGGGAATATTATGGAGATGACATTAGCAGCAATTATTCTACCATTGAGTATTAGTGTTCTGCACTTTGTGATGCATGGAAACCTTCGTTGTACAGTACTGCAGAGTTAGAAAATCTTATAAAATGAAACCAGCAAGACATTTGTTAGGGAGTTTGGGCTTTGTCCTTATTTCTTTGAGAAAGGAAAATTATTTTCTGATCATTTTGAAATTAACCAGGGTGTCTCATGAGGACTCCTAAAAACAGGAAGAATTCTGAGTTATTTTTCCATTTGCATATGAATTCAGTGATTTTTGCCTTAAATGTTCTATCCGCTCAAATGATTGGCAAAATATTCTATTGTTCTAGAAACTTCTTTGAAGCATGAGAATGATAATGCATACAAATCAATTAATAGACATATATGTATCAGGATTTGTTTGTTTAATTGCTGCGGTAACAAAATGTTACCAAATTAGTGGATTAGGGACACAAAAGCATTCTCCTACAGTTCTGGAGCTCAGAGGTCAAAAATGGGTTTTACAGGGCAAAAATCAAGGTGCCTGCAGATTTCTTTGAGGAACTCTGGGAGTGAATCCATTCCCTTTCTTTCTACATTTCTAGAGGCTTCTCTTCCTCTTTGGCTCATGGCCTCCTTCCTTTATTGTAACCCAACTCAATCCCACATCACATCACTCTGATACTGACTCTGCCTCTATTTCGCTTATAAGGATCCTTGTAATTACATTGGGCCCATCTGGATAATCCCATTTCTAGGTTCTTAATCACATCTGCAAAATCTCTTGCACTAACTAAATAAGAGTGCACATTCACAGATTCTGGGGATTATGATGTACACATCTTTGGGCCATCACCCCACCCACCACAACATCATATAAGATGTGCAATAAAAAGATGCTAATACTATGTGGGAAAAATTATAAAATATTTTACAAAAAGTATATCAATGGCAAAACACTGCAAAGTGTAGTGTATTTCCTATAAATGAATAGACAGTTCCAATGAACATTTCCAATGATTCATTTCATATTCAGATATCAATATTTTGGTATATAACTACATGAATAATATATGTAAGTGACAAGGTATAATGTAATAGAGCAAAAACTATTGAAACTACCACCTAACTTCAGAACTAAAGCATGACCAATATTAAACATTCCTGTATAGTCCACCCCAGTCCCATTCCCTTAATATCTCCCTAGGTAACCACTATCATGAATTTTGTGTTGTAATTCCCTTTGTTGCTTTCACAATTTTGATGATAGTGAAATAGGTAGAAGATCGATAGATGATACATAGGTAGATAGATGATAGATAGATAGATAGATAGATAGATGATAGATAGATAGATAGATACAACACAATGAATTTTGTGTTGTAATTCCCTTTGTTGCTTTCCCAATTTTGATGATAGTGAAATAGGTAGAAGATCGATAGATGATACATAGGTAGATAGATGATAGATAGATAGATAGATAGATAGATAGATAGATAGATAGATAGATGATAGATAGATAGATAGATAAAGAGAGAGGGATTGCCTGGTTTTGAATTTTACAAAAATAGGGCCATAAACATTTTGACATTTCCTTTGTTTTCACTAAAATTTAACATTGCTAAGATTCATCCTCTTTATTGCAGATAGTAGTATCAACTCATTTCACTGTTATGTAATACCTAATTTTGTTGATGTATTGTAGTTTATTATCCATTTTCTTGACAATGCATATTTGGATTAGTTCCCAGTTTTGTTTGTGTGTGTGTGTGTGTGTGTGTGTTTTTTTTTTACTATAGCTAACAGACTAGTATAAATACTAGTGTGTAATGTCTCCTCATGCACATGTGCAGGAGTTTAGGATCTATACTTAGAACTAAAATATTGGTATCTTGAGTATTCATATGTAATTTACAGTACAATGTCAATTTTTCCCGTCTTTTTCTACTTTCAACAGTAGTGTATATAGGATTATTTTGCTCTATATGTTTGCCAAATTCTGATATCATCAAACTCAATGTCTTAATTTTGCATTGCTTTGCTTACAAATGAGTTTGAGCAACTTTTCACATACTTCTTGGACATTTGTGATCTTTGCCCAGTGAAATGTGTCTACCTTTGATCATTTTTCTACTCAATTCTTTGTCTTTTTCTCAACGATTAGTATGAAATATTTTATAGTTTGACAATAGCCAGTTGTCAGTTATACCTGTGTGACAAATACCTTCTTCCAGGGTGGTTTGGCTTTTCATTATTCTTAAGTGGGCTTTTAATGAAAAGAATTTCTTAATTTGGAGGGGATCCCGGGTGGCTCAGTTGGTTGAGCATCCAACTCTTGATTTCAGTCTCGGTCATGATCTCACGGTTTGTGAATTCAAGCCCTGGGTTGGGCTCTGTGCTGACAGTGTGGAGCCTGTTTGGGATTCTCTCTCTCCCTCCCCTTCTCTCTTTCAAAAATAAATAAACATAAAAAATCTTACAAAAATAATTTCTTAATTTTGACATCATGGAATTTATTAATCTTTATTTTATGATCAGTACTATTGTGCTTCTTAAAAAATCGACCCTACCTCAAGGCTAGACTACTCTACGGTGTTTTCTGGTTTTTTTTTAACCCATCTTGTTTGAACTTTTAATTCATCCAAACTTGCTTTATTGAACCTTATTGTTGGGATAAAATTTAACCTTCTTGTTATACACAAAACCATTTAGTAAGTAGTCCATGCAGCCACCAGTAATCTGCAGTTCTACTTCCTTCGTATACCACACGAACAGTTGTTTTTAGACTCCTCATTTTGTCCCATTGATCACTTTGTCTTTGAACCAACCATAATGTTTTAAAGTTTTATACTCATCTTAAATAGTTCCTGTAGTAAGCCTTTCTACTCTTTTCTTCTTCTCTAAGAATGCCTTGACTATCCTGGACCTTTGGTAGTATTCTATACAAATTATGTAATTAGCTAATCAATTGTCTCAAAAAATTGTTTTGTTTTGACAAAAATTACATTGAATCTAGCAGCTAGTTAGTAAATAATTGTTACCTTTGTAACATTTCCTCTTTCTTTGTAGAATCATGGAGTTTCCTCCCATTTATTTATTTACTTACGTTTTCAAGAAATTAGAAGGTGTTCTAGGTAAAACTTTCATGTTTTTAAAGATTTATTTCTATATGTCTTATGTGATCAGTCATAGCCTGTGATATTGTTTTTTCAATATTTCAGTTCATTTCAACCGCATAAATTATGCATTCGTAGCAATTTTTTATATAGAAGAAGTCTGCTCAAATTCATATCAAAGTTTTCCAGTTCTTGCCCCTCATTTCTGTTTGCATTTCAGAGCAGCATTCTACGTGTTTTTTTGTTTAATTCTGTCCTTCTGAAGTGCATTAATTAAAAGTCTACTTTATAAATGTTCAAGAGAAAACTGTGTTTTTCTTTAATGATTTTTTCACTTTCAATTTTGAAAGATTATTACTGAGTATACTAATCAAATTAACTATAATATTCTCTTAATATTTTGAGTACGTTAACCCACTATATTCTGGATTTCATTATTGATGCAAACTCCACCACCAGTCTAAGTATTTTCCAATAATGGTGATTATTTATGTATCATACATGTATCATATGATTCGTCCTTGTCAGTCTATAATTAAATGATTTTTAGTGTATTCACACAGTTGTGCAACCATCACCACAACCATTTTTGAACATTTATTGTCCCAAAAGAAACCAAGTACACTTTAGAAGTCACTTTTTACCTCTCCCCAACTACTATTCTGCTTTCTGTCTCCATAGGTTTGTCTAATGTCAACATTTTATATACATGGAATCCTACAATACATGGTTTTGTGACTGGCTTTTTTAGCATAATATTTGCAAGATTCTCCCATGTTGCAGCATGTATCAGTACTCCATTTATTTTGATGAATGTTTAAATAAAATGTGCTGGAACTCCTGGGTGGCTCAGTTGGCTGAGAGTCTGACATCGGGTCAGGTCATGATCTCACGGTCGGTGAGTTCGAACCCTACGTCGGGCTCTGTGCTGACAGCTCAGAGCCTAGAGCCTGCTTCAGATTCTGTGTCTCCTTCTCTCTCTGTCCCTCCCCTGCTTGTTCTCTCTCTCTCTCTCTCTCTCTCTCTCTCTGTATCTCTCTCAATAGGTAAACATTATTTTTTTTAATAAAATGTGCTATTCCATACAAGGGAATATTGTTTGGCAATAGAAAGGTGATTCTTTTAAACACAGTTTTAATATAATGTCTTCACATGGACTTTTTTTTATTTACCTTTATTGGTATGTTTGACTTCCCTGTATCTGTGCATTAGTTTCTTTTGTTTGTGCTACAAAATTCTTTATTCAGATGTTTCTTATATGCTTTAACACATCCATCAAGTCTTTAATTTCAACAGTTATGTTTTTATTTTATAATTATTTTATTTTATGATTTTCAAATATTCCTGGTAATTATTGGCTTCTAGTCCTGAATTTACCTTTTATTTCCTTAAATATATGTTACATGTTTATTCCATATTTTGATATGCTATTTCCATTAAAGTTCATGCCTGCTCATGTCTCCTTTTTTTGTCTGTAGTGAATTATTGCTGTTGCTATAAACACATTTATCTGAACATAATCTGTGATATACTTGAGGATCTAATGGGTTAATTCTTAGTCACAGGTTTGGGTTTTCCATTTTGTGGTGGCACATGACTCAGTTTCCCAATCTAGACCTTTGTATTTACCTACCGTCACTGCTTTTACTGTGGCTTTAGCTAACTTTTATTTTTGTTACCATTTTTGTCTTTGAAGAATCCCGGTATTTTCTTGAAGGCAGTAAACTTTTGAAAAAGTATATATATATTTCCTTTATTCAGAAAATAATCTACAATAGGTGGGCCCTTCCATGTGTCCAATCTACCATTATGTTGGAAGCACAAGTCTTCATAAATATGTTTTTCATCAATATCTGTATCTATAACTGTATTTCTTACACATCAAGCCTTGTTTTCTCACACTCTTTATTATATTTTAATTTTTTAAATAAAATAACACCAGGTAAAAGTCAGTAAAAGCTCTTATTTTCATAATATATTTCTTCCTTATCCCCTGCTTTGATTCGTATTGTCTTCCTTTCCCTTTCCTTTAGACTATTCACCTCCAGATGACAGGCACTATGCATAAGTCACCTTATAATCCTCTGCAATTGCCTGCTACATAGAAAGTGCTCAATAGATATCAAGTGAAAAAAATAAATTATGATATTAAAATTCAGCCAGCTTCCTGTGCTAATCATCCAAAATTACAATGATTACTGGATTTTGTGTCAAAATACGAGATACATTTTATTATGTTTTCAGTGTTTGCCTACGTAAATTTTTTTCACTTTGAAGATCAAGCCCAATTAGATTTTCCTAAGGACATCTTCCCTGATCCTTCCACCTTGGTCCCTGTTAGCTACATATTCCTTATGTTTCCATAGCTTGCTGTGCAATGCTTCCAACAGAGCACTTATAAGGTGGAAAGCTAATTGTTTACGATATATCTTGCACAACATAGTGATAGCAGAGATCATCTGTAAATATTGTGTCATCAGCACTCAACTGAATCACAGTTTGGCAATATGTGATGAGCATTTGTTGAATGAATCTAAATAAATTTGAGGATAACATTGGTCTGTTAATATATTTTTTAATGTTTATTTATTTATTTATGGAGTAGGGGGAAGCACAAGAGCAGAGAGGGGCAGAGAGAGAGGGAGAAAGAGAGAATCCCAAGCAGGATCCACACTGTCAGTGCAGAGCCTGATGCAGGGTTTGAACTCATGAACTGTGATTTCATGACCTGAGCTGAAATCAAGAGTCTGACATTCAATGACTGAGCCACCCAGGCACCCCTTTAATACTTAATTTGAATAAATTTTGTTGAATTTTTAGTAAAAATAAATGATCCATCTTAACTTTTCAACATAGAGGTGCTCAAATATATGCATGTGCCATTAAATATACACATTTACTTTTACAGAAAGCCATTGAATAATGATGTACTGTGGCAAACTTACATCAAGTTAAGCATCGCAGTTTTCAAATAAGTTTCCAATAATTTAATGAGGTTAAATACCATTCTCAAATAATAGCATTAACAACATCATCAGCAATTTTAAAAACAGCGATAGGAACCGAATTCTTTACCTTGGAAAAAGTATCTTTTCAAAAGATTAATTAATATTCTAAATGTTGAATTTGTAAAACCATTCTGATTAAATCAGATTTAAATAAGAAAGGCAGTAATAGTTTCCATGAAATCATCATTTTAGATGAAAATGTTTGCAATCATTGGAAAGCATCCAAGTTGTTTTTAAAAAATCCTCTACTTGGTGATAATATTTATTTTTGTGCTATTTTGCAATGAGTATTTTCATAATAACATTTTAATAGAGTATTTTTAAAGAAGTATCTTCTGAAAATATGCCTAGCATATTCATTTTTAAGAATACTTTATATTCGGGGCACCTGGGTGGCTCAGTTGGTTGGGTGACCAACTTCGGCTCAGGTCACGATCTCATGGTTCATGGGTTCAAGCCCTCTGTCGGGCTCTGTGCTGACAACATGGCACCTCCTTGGGATTCTCCCTCTCTCTCTCTTTCTTTCTTCATCTCCCTGACTAATGCTTTCTCCTTCTCAAAATAAATAAACTTAAAAATAATAATACTTTATACTCCTAATTTTTGTCCAAATTTGAGACATGACACAAAAATATGTTTAGTTATAGTAAGTAAATCAACACCTTTAAGGTGTTTGCAAATTGTATGATTCCATATGAGCTAGACCCTAATCCATCACATGAAAAATTATTTGTATAAGAAAAAATGCATCAACCAAACAAACGAGCAAAGGGGGAGAAAAGAGAGAGGCAAACCAATTAACTATAGAGAACAAACTGATGGTTCCCAGAGAGGAAGTGGGTGGGGAGAGGGGTTAAATAGGTGATGGGGATTAAGGAATGCACTTGTGATAAGCACTGGGTGCTGTATGAAGTGTTGAATCATTAGATTCTATACCCAAAACTAATATTGTAGTGCATGTTAACCAACTGGAATTTGAATAAACACTGAAAAAAAAATGCACTGTATAGCTATTGGAATGACAATTAAGAATGATTAGAAAACGCGAAAAATTCATTAAGTGAAAATGAAAGATGCAAAAACACATGTGCAATATAATTTCAACTATGTGAAAATGTGTAGGATAAAGAAAAGAAAGGAAACAAACACATCAAGATGTCAACAGCGATAGCATCGTTGAGATCGGTTTCCTTTATTCTGTAACAACACAGCTGAAACCCACTTGCACACATCACCAGTATAGAAATGTGGTGGCTACTCCTACGGAGGCAATGCGTGTGTACATACATGCGTGAGGTGGGGAGGAGGGAGGAGGAGAGAGGGAGACAGACACAGAGACAGAGAAACAGATTAAAAAGGAGAGTAGAGGGCAGAAATAAGTACGAAGGCAGGGGAGAAAAGGAGAAAGTGGGGGAAGGCTGCTGGACTGGAAATGACCTGCAAACACTAGGGAACTTAAAACTTAACTGAATCATAGACCAGAGGGAAGAGAAGCAGTTGACAACTTGTATTAACATTAGATGATTATTTTTCTCTATTTTTTTTTCCAACTGGTCATTTTAGTTAGTTTCTAGCAATCCTATACTCCCTTATGCAGCCAAAGATGAGTATTGTGTTCTGTGTCATTTTCGGTGATACATTGGGCTGTGGTTTTTACTAAATTTGGTCTTTCCCCAGGGTACCTATTGTGGAGCAATGACAACCTGGCACCTATTAGATTTAATTGGATAACATTTAGGTATAGGACTTGTGATTTCCTGTCAGTGAGTATGTTGGTCTGTAACCCCCAAAATTTATTACAAAACAAGCAAACACAAACCACAGAAACCCAGAATCTTTGCATTAATTTACAAAACATTTGGTTTGCATACAAGGCAGTCATGACTGGCACTAAATCATGCGGGCAACGTATTCTTCAAAGCTCTGAAACCAGAATGTATGGGCCTGGATTACAGTTACTCCACCTGTTAGCTCAGTAACCATGTTGAAGTTAGTTAGCTTATCTTTGTCCCACAGTCCACATCTGTAAAACTAGGCAAATAATAACACCTACCTCATAGATTTGTGATGAGGACAGTAGGAATAATCCATGAAGCACTTAGTATAACATCAGGCACAGAGTGAAATGTAAGCAGCTATATTTGACATTATATGGAAAGGGGCTTTATAACACAAACAAATTATAGAGGCAGGGGGAGGAGGGGCAATTGAATACAGACAGGAAATACAAATATACATAAATGTTGAAATGCAAAAGTTAATACAAAAAGTTGATGATAAGCTTATCATAAGAGTTTGAAAATTTTCCTTAAGATACTAGTCACTAGGTTCAACATTACAATTATCTGTCCCAAATGCCTATTATTTCAAAAACTAATTTATAAACCGAAAATACAACCAAATTCCTATTTAATATGAATTCTAATTCTGAGGATCTAAAAGCTAATATTTAATGAGTGTGGTCCTAATACTTGTGTGGATCGATCCAGTGTTCAAAGCACCCCTCTCAGGGGAAGTACTGTTGTAACCATCCCTATTTTATGGAAGAAAAAACAAGACATAGGAAGATTAGAAAGCTGTTCACTGGGAGAGCTGAGATTTGATCCCAAGAAGATTTACTTCTGGGTCTAGTATATAAAACGTTACAATATTTGCCTAATTGAATTATTATTTTTTTGTGTCTTATAGTGTAAGAGTTTTAAATATTGGGCCTGTTATTTACTATGTGACATACACATGAAAGTTAAGTACATTTGAATGGATACTTACTTTCAAAACGAAACATGGTATATAACTTTGTCAACAAGATATTTTCTTACAAAATTAATGTTATTAATGTGTATCATTCTATTCTAATAATAGTAATAATAAATTTTGACTTCTGAAAGGTCAAAATTAGTGTTTCTTCTAATTTATGAAATAATGGCTGTATTTCATCACTGTTACTGTAAAATATTAATAATAAATTACTATAGTATAGCATATATTTACAAATCACTCATTTATTATGTAGCATGAAAAAATGATGAAAAAATAAAATTAGCTTCTGGAGGGTTTACTGCAAAAGGGGTTTGTAGGGAAAAGAATCATTAAATGTCTTTGTCCTAAAATTTGATGATTCCATATAAAAGTCAATTCAGTTGCCTTATATGACTTATGAATGAATTCAGTGCATATCTAGATTTTAGAAATGTGAGATACAAATATTTATTTCATTCTCAATATATATTATCTCATTTTTATCGTTGTCCTTTTTTTTTTTTTACTTGCGTATAACCTTTCTACATTTTCACCATTATAGAAGTATAGCACAGGTGAACAGAGGAACTTCCCATTAATAAAACAGTCTTTCTTTTATGTATAGCCAAAGAATTATTACACACTTTGAAGCTGGCTTTAGTGGGTCTATTTTAAATTTTTCTGCATGTGCTGGATACACATCCATTATCTCTATTTTGCAAAACTGTGTCTTTATTTCTTTATTTTTGCTCTTTTAGTATAGGCAAGTTATTTCAAATTGAGTTACGAGGACTTCTCTTAGGTGGCATTATTTGACTATGTCATTTTTTACCCTTTGCACATTTTCACAAGTGATCAAGACTCACGGATAATATAAATGGTTGACTAGTGTAAATGGGATACATTGGCTATGAGGAATCAGCTTTAAACATTTATTTTCAAAATGCTGAATTTGGTTGTTTAATGGGGAAGCTTCCCAGCACAATGTTCATTTGCAGGCAGGTCAAAACTCAGACTGTGAGAACTGTTAAAAGCTTAGTTTCTAGGTCATCAAGAGATGGCCATTTTTTAGTTTTTCATTAGACCCTGGTCCTAAACAAAGACTTAAATATGTTAGTAAACAAAGATATTTCTGGTTATTCACAGAAAGAGCACAATGGATATAACATTTGGCCTTGGTGACAGGTGGCAGGTGGTTTCTGCCCTGTGTGATTTAGAAACAGAAACTGAAGGATACTTGATGTCTTTTTTAAACTCAGTCTTAGAGCAAAAAGTGTTTCGGGAAGATCTGAAATTGTGTCTATAAAGCTTATCACGAAACCAATAGCATAGGATAAGGAGAGTCAACCAAATCTTACTGTATACACTGTGGTTAAAAAGTACTTTTAGGGGTGCCTGGGTGGCTCAGGCGGTTGAGCGGCCGACTTTGGCTCAGGTCATGATCTCCCAGTCCGTGAGTTCGAGCCCCGCGTCGGGCTCTGTGCTGACAGCTCAGAGCCTGGAGCCCGTTTCAGATTCTGTGTCTCCCTCTCTCTGACCCTCCCCTGTTCATGCTCTGTCTCTCTCTGTCTCAAAAATAAATAAAACGTTAAAAAAAAAAAGTACTTTTATTTTAGCCTCACAGTGAGGAACATTTGCAGCGTATTCTCAATTATGCATATAATTGTAAGAATCAGTCCCAAGGAAATTCTTTAGTGGTCAGTTATTTTTCCTGGCAGGCATCATTATAACTGGGGTTGCTTTCATCTTCTCCTATGGTTAAGACAGAGGGAAATTATTCCTTTGGTGGTAGTCAGGGCTGAAGCACAGACTTTAGAGCAGCAAAGCGATGCAAGAACTGGCCGCCAACCATGGAGCTCTGCTCCTTGGCACTCTGAATTCTAGGCGAAAAGAGGGTGACCTGTCTTTGGCTGGTAGAAGCTTGTTCACGTATCCCCATTTACAGGTTCTGCAGATCCTGTGGCTGGTGAGATTTCCACATTATCGTGAACTTTGTGGTAAAAAGCCAAAGTGAAATCTGTTCCATTGTCACTTTGGAAGATACATGGGGTACCTAGCAAGCAGAAAAAAATATTATCTGGTATGTAACCTCAGTTGCAGTTAGAAGATAAGGGTCTCGGTGTGCAAATAATGATCAAGGGAACATATAGATTTATTTAAAAAAATTTTTTTAATGTCTTATTTATTTTTGAGACAGAGAGAGACAGAGCAGGGGCAGGGGAAAGGCAGAGAGAGAGGGAGACACAGAATCCGAAGCATGCTCCAGGCTCTGAGATGTCAGCACAGAGCCTGATGCGGGGCTCCAACCCACAAACTCCGAGATCATGACCTGAGCCGAAGTTGGTCACCTGACCAACTGAGCCACCCAGGTGCCCGGGGAACATATAGATTTATAACATTCACTACTCTGAGTTTCACCTCCCTGCAAGAGAAAGCAATCTACCAGACCTGATTTTATGGAAACATTCTTTGTGATTGCTTGGTTACATATTCTGATACCTGGTAATTTGGTATTCAAAGAATAAAAAAAAATAGATGAAAACTGGTGTTCAGTTTCTCTGAATATCTCCAGCCTTGGCTATATTCCATGGAAATAAAACCTTCCTAAAATGTTCACTTTACTCCTGCTTATAATGAAATCTACATGTTTAATTTATTTGCTCATTTCAAAAATCTAAAATTTATGTGCTCATTTCAAAAGTCATAGGTGGTGCTTATATCCATATACTGGCTATCAATCTTTGTCATTCTATACATTAGTCCAGAAATTGTGAGCAAGAATTTGATTGAAGTCATTGACTCTTCCCCCCCACCTTTTTTGTTAATGTTTATTTTTGAGAGAGAGAGAGAGAGAGAGAGAGAGAGAGAGACAGAGTATGAGCCAAGGAGGGACAGAGAGAGAGGGAGACACAAATCTGAAGCAGGCTCCAGGCTCTGAGCTGTCAGTACAGAGCCCAACACAGGGCTCAAACTGAGGAGCCATGAGATCATGACCTGAGCCAAAGTGGGATGCTGAACCACCCAGGTGCCCCTGACTCTTCCCCTTTTAAAACTTAACTATGAGTAGTCTAATTGGGAAAACTCTTCAGCCAAATCTTCTTAAAGGATTACTGGCAATAATATTCCTCTATTATTCTCTTCTTATTTCAAAATCACCTTTTATTTTTCCCAAATCACCTGTTTCATGGAACTCACTGCTATATTAAACATGAGGAAATGTGTCTTCATTGTAAAGAAGTATATATAGTCATTTTTAGAAGACAGCTTTCAAGAAAATTTCACTAAATGCATTCTGGATGCTATTGGATATTTAAGAAAAGAAATGGTTCTAGAAAATAAATGTGATGCTGAAAATATTTTACTTCAAGTGTCTAATAGCAACCTAACATTTTATTCTGACAAACCAAGTTAAATTTGAATGGAATGGCAAAATATAGGCATGATAAAAGTGTACTCCTCTGTGGCCTTTTCTTTAGAGACATCTAGATCACTAAAACATGGGCAAAGCCTTGTAACTTAAACAACTCTTGTCAGTGGTAATGAGTGAGGATTGTGAGGTATGAAAGCTCACAAGGAGGTCAGTGGCTTTTGCTAAAATTCAGAGGCATCCAAAGAATAGCACATAAGATTCTAAAGTTTTTAAAGCAGGTTTTTTTTTTCCCCTTTCCTTCTTCTGCCATAGGATTACAGAGTCAATATCTTCCTTCGTCAGAAGTGGAACGATCCTCGCCTTGCATATAGTGAATACCCTGATGATTCTTTAGACCTAGACCCTTCCATGTTGGACTCCATTTGGAAACCTGATTTGTTCTTTGCCAATGAAAAAGGTGCCAACTTTCATGAAGTTACTACAGACAATAAATTGTTAAGAATTTTCAAGAATGGAAATGTTCTTTACTCAATAAGGTGAGTCATAGATTTAAAATACTTGATTTCAGTGAAATGCAGTGTTATTGTTTCGTTCTTTTTTTTTCTTTTTATGAATGTTTTGAGAGTTTTGAGTAAGGGCTACCATTGTTCTGCTTGAGTTCCTCTATTATACCATTTCCCAAATGTGTCTAATCACCAATAATAGACCCAAGTTCCAGATCTAGGAACTGTATAATTCTTGAAAAATCTATATTTTTAACAGCCTCTTAATATCAGCCAAATTGGTGGGTAGTTTAAAGGTAAATTGAGTGGTAGATGATTCATACATTGTGATTATATTTTTATGAATGTATACTTCCTTTAAATATTTATAAGTGAAGGAATATTTGGATTTGCTCGTTTGGGATTCATTTTCCATAAATTATCTTTCAGGTATTTGTATTTTTGTTTTAATATCCTTGGGCTTCCCTGTTCATCCTTTAGAAAAGATCTTATTTACATTTTATTTATTATGCATTTCTAAGAAAACTATGTCGCTTTTAAAAACGAATACCAAAGCATAACAATAATTATTACCAAAACTTAAACACTAATATTAAAATTTCTTGACTACTGAACTTTGGAGCTCATTCAACTTTGTCTATTAAATATCAAATAAGTGTAAATTCAATAAATAACAACTTGAAAGGATATATGTGGTGATTTTTGTCACACCTGAAAAATATTCTAAAATAAATGATTATCTTAAAACTTCCATAATTATTTTCTTTATTTAGTTTATATATGGACATTTCATTGTTTATATCAAGTCTTGTTGGATATGGACAATTCATTACAGATTTCTTTCATTCATTTTTTAAATTTTTAAAACTTTTTTAATGTTTATTTATTTTTAAGGACAGAGCACGAGCAGGGGAGGGGCAGAGAGAGAGGGAGACACAGAATCTGAAGCAGGCTCCAGGCTCTGAGCTGTCAGCACACAGCCTGATGTGGGGCTCAAACCCATGAACCATGAGATCATGACCTGAGCCGAAATCAAATGCTTAACTGACCGAGCCACCCAGGCACCCCTAGATTGCTTACATTCTTGTAATATTTTGGGGAAAGTAAGGAAATGATTCTGAGTTGCATCTTTTGTCTTTCAGTATGAGTTCAGGTGAAACAGATGATGTCTATCAGGCTCCTAGTTTTTGTTTGTTATACTCTGGCTCACATAAACAGACTAACTTCACTTTTTATGAGTTGTTTTTAGAAATCTCACAGGACTTTAAAATCTTCAAATGGCTAACAGTTTCTTTATTAACAAGAGTTGTGCTATTTGTCACTCAATTTACAAATGAAACATCTGCGATGTTTCATGACAGATTTGGCTTCCCTGCTTGTTTAAAGAATGTTCTGGCAGACCTGGCTTATTGAATTTATCCATAAATGAACAGATCCATTTATCTGTACTTCCTACTAAAACAAAAAATAAACTGAATAAGGAGTAAAAATGGCATTAACACACAGGAGGATGAAAGTAACAGGAAAGAAGACAGTGACAGATGAGCGATGATGACATATTTTAGGAAGCTTCAAAATGAATGCACTTGTGAAAACTGACTTAACAGAGCTGAAACTTAAGCTAACAGGGGGAGCCCAAAAGGAAGAAAATAATATCCTCACACTTTCAGAAATGTAAGGCAGCTCGGACTTCAGAAAGTAAGAGCTAGAAAAGAAATAAAAGGACAACAATTGATTTAAACTTTGTAGAAAGAAGACTGAGATTTCTTTTTCAGAAAATTATTTTAATGTTTATTTATTTTGAGAGAAAGACAGAGACAGAGTATGAGCAGGGGAGGGGCAGAGAGAGAGGGAGACACAAGATCTGAAGCAGGCTCCAGGCTCTGAGCTGTCAGCACAGAGCCCAATGCAGGGTTTGAACTGACATACAGTGAGATCATGACCTGAGCCAAAGTCAGACACTTAACCAACTGAGCTTCTTGCACTTGTCCTTCAGAGTAGAAATTGCCTTTTTGCCTTCTGAAATGGGCAGAAAGCAGGACAGCAAAAAAATCTTGGAGAGGTTGTGCCAAGAGCTTCAGGACTAGGGACTTCAGGCATGGGTGGCATCTATCATGTGTCATTGTACTAAAAAAAATAGAGATTACATGAGGCTTGCACACTGTATGGTGAAACTCTTGTTCTCCCTAAAATGCTGAAAGCCAGTTCTAAACGTCTTTCATTGAGTAGTAGTAGTCAGAAGAATACACCTCTGGAAAAAGATCTATAGATGCTGACAATTGGAGAACCACAAAGGAAAAATCTGTGCAGCCATGTTTTATCCTACAGTTAAGACCATTACTCAATGAACCATCCACTACTAACTGAGTTCCAAATAGTTTTTATTGCCTCATTCTTAAATAAAAACAGACAAAGGAGACCATTCTATAATATTAACAATAATCTAAAATTAAAAAAAAAGAAGCAGAGGCTAGAAGAAACATACAGAGAAAAATAAAGAGAAAAGAGGAGAAAGTTAAAGAAAAAGGATTGACTCAAGAGAAAATGAAGAGAGCAGAAGAGACCGTTAAAAAAAATCATCTCTAGATAGATTAGACAATTGCATGCATGAAGTAAGATCCTTCTAGGACAGGAATAAAAGGAGTCATTCAGAGCATAACAGGAAAATAGTAAACCAGAGTTTTTCACTTTGGTGAAAAGAACCAGTAGAGCATTTGGAAGATGAAGTGAAGAAATCTCCTAAGAAGTTATATCAAGATATACAGAAGTAGAAAAGAAAGAATATGAAAATCAGAACATCGATACAGAGGATTACTATCTGATTAGAATGAAAGAATGGAAGAAAATAGAGGTTCCCACGAAAAAAAGGAATTGATAGATTAGCTGCTATATTAACTATTGAGAGGGACTTCGTTGCTCTGATAGGAAGTGTGTTGAATTTGTAGCTCTGATAGGGAATTTGTTGACTATTAAGATGAGACGATTATTAGTACTAAGGAAAACAACATGCTACTCAAGAGTTAGAGCAAACTACCACGCGTAACCATGAACCTAATTACATGTTCATAGCACGTAAGCACTGAATATTAATTTAACCATAAATATTTATGTAACTAAATTTTGAGTTTTATGGGAGAGTTAAGTGCATGGAGTGTGGTATAAAAGAATTTTTTTCCTTATAGGAAATGGATAATTTTACAAACTTAAAAAACCAAGCATAGTATAATAGCAATTTGGATATATGACTATAAATCTTAGTAGAGTATCTAAAGAAAGGCTGCTTCTGAGAAGCTAGAACTGAACCAGGGGTAAGATGGGTGGGACAAAAATATAACTGTTTTTTTTATGCTTTCTATACTCTTCGAACTTTTTAAATGATATCCATGAATTATATTGATAATTTTTAAATGAAGTACTTTTCAAGTGAGGCCTTTGGGGCCAGAAACATGACCCTTTCTTAGATTGTCAAAGTTGGGATTTGGTTTTACTCTACTTATAAAATTAGCCTTTCACTTATTTTATGGATGCTGACAGAAGACGCAAGACTCTGAGTCAGAGACAAACGAATGTATTACTCACTGTAAGCAAGTAACACAAGCATCAGCGAATTTGCCTAACTGCTCCGTTGCCCTCCAAATTTCACTGGGGTGATGAGCCAGGCACTGATGGGTATCACGCACACTCTGTGTCCATGACACGGCTGTGGCACACTGAGTTTGGGGGATCCACTGGCTTTAGAGCAAGCTGGAAGCAAGCCTTCTCTTTGTCTAAAGGAACAACATGGTCTCATCTCTCAAAATTAGCAGCTGTATAGACAACCCTGAGAAATGGCTCAGGTAAAAGAATAGTCAGGGCCTGCAGTCTTGGCACATACCCAGCAAGACGTCCAAGGAGGACTGTCTCTCCCAAGCCAGGTCCCGGCTCTCTGATTTACCAGCTGTGATGTAGGGCAAGTCTCTGGTTGTGAAAGGCTCATTTTCCATATATGCATGATAGTGAAAATACTGATTACCTTGAGCCTGAAATAATGTATGTAAAGCACCCAGCAGAGTTCTAGGCATACAATAGACAGTGAAGTTATTTTTATCTTCCTCAAAAAAATACCCTCCCCCAAAACGTGCAAGTTCTGGTATTTTCCAGAATCTGTAAATCAACACTGTATGCACACTTGCAAGTTATTAATCTAAGTCTCCATCTTGTCAATTGTAAAGTGAGGATGGCAAAATCCTCACAAAATAATGGAAGCACATCAGAGGCAGTTTAATGTTATCTACTGCTTACTTTACTAATACATACTAATAGGTACTCACTCAACCTTACTGCTTATATTACAGGAGCATTATTTTCATTAAAATCAAATAATGGATGGAAACCATTTTGATAATAAATTTCATATACTGAAAAAAAATAAAATAAAAATAAAAATTAAAAAAAATAAAAAAATGGGAAGAAATTTTATATCAATAATGCTATGCACAGTGACTTGCCAAAGATCCTAACACAACTTCAACTTTCATTTAAAGTAAATATAATTGGGGGCTCCTGGGTGGCTCAGTCGGTTAAGCATCTGACTTTGGCTCAGGTCATGATCTCATGGTTCGTGAGTTCAAGCCCCACATTGGACTCTGTGCTGATGGCTCAGAGCCTGGAGCCTGTTTCGGATTCTGTGTCTCCCTCTCTCTCTGCCCCTCCCTTGCTCCTGCTCTGTCTCTCTCTGTCTCTCAAAAATAAATAAATGTTAAAAAAAAATAAAAAAAATAAACTAAATATAATCACTCTTTCTTTGAAATTCGGTTGTGAAAGGAATTAAGGTTTACTTATACAATATGTATTTTTTGAACATTAATTTTTACTAGAAAAGGCAAACTTATCAACAGATGCTTTTTAAAGATGTTGTTTATTCAAGGGTAATCAATTTACAATACCATAAAATAGCCGTTGTAAGAAGAATTTTGCTTGTGTGTGATTATGCATATTTCTGTGAAGAGGTCCTTAGCTTACATCAGCTTCCTTAAGTAACCATCAATAATACTGAGATTTCACTGGTGGCGGATAGATAAGCTTTATAATCATCTCTAAAATCAAATGACAACAAATTCCAGATTAGAACACTAGTTAGAATCTCCCTTCTAGTGCTCCAACAATCCAATTTCTCCAGAAAGTTTTTTGACCTTTATAGAATCATAAGAAAATACCAAAACACTCAAGTAAATATATAAAATTAATGGGGGAATTCCTTATATTTTCTAAGTTTAATTACATTTCTCTGATTTTTTGAAAGAATTATTTATGTATCTTCTACTTTATTTTTTTAGTGTTTATTTATTTATTTTTGAGAGAGAGAGAAAGAGAGAGAGCACACAAGCAGGGGAGGGGCAGAGAGAGAGGGAGACACAGAATCTGAAGCAGGCTCCAGGCTCTGAGCTGTCAGCATAGAACCTGACGCAGGGCTCCAACCCACGAACTGCGAGATCATGACCTGAATCAAAGTTGGACACAACTAACTGAGCCACCCAGGTGTCCCTGTTATCTTTTACTTTAAATGTAATAATTAATACTGACTGAAATGTATCATTTCTTGCATTATATAAACATAAAATTTGTAAAGTCATATTAATTAGAGAACTCATTTTCATGAAAAATGTTTCAATGCCTTTGAAAGGCAGTGTACTTAGAGGTTAAAGTTCTAAGAGGTACTTAGAGCTGGACTCCCAGAGTTGTAAATTCAGCTCTACTAATTTCTTCCTTGTAATGTCAGGTGAGCTGACCTGTTAGTTTCCTCATCTCTAAAATAAGGATAATACAGTTTATCTGTCTTATAAACTTGTAGTAAGGAATAAATGAGTTGAGAAATAATGTAAAGTATTTAAAATCGGACAGCAACATACACAAGAATGAAACTGGACCACTTTCTTACACCATACACAAAAATAAACTCAAAATGAATAAAAGACCTAAATGTGAGACAGAAAACCATCAAAACCCTAGAGGAGAAAACAAACAACAATCTCTTGACCTCAGCCACAGCAACCTCTTACTCCACATGTCTGCGAAGATAAGGGAACAAAAGTAAAAATGAACTATTAGGACCTCATCAAGATAAAATGCTTCTTCACTGCAAAGGAAACAATCAACAAAACTAAAAGGCAACCAATGGAATGGAAGAAGATATTTGCAAATGACATATCAAATAAAGGGTTAGTATCCAAAATCTATAAAAAACTTACTAAACTCAACACCTGAAAAACAAGTAATCCAGTGAAGAAATGAGCAGTAGACACGAATAGACACTTTTCCAACATCCAGACGGTCAACAGACCCATGAAAAGATGCTTGACATCACTCATCATCAGGGAAATACAAATCAAAACCACATTGAGATACCACCTCACACTGGTCATAGTGGCTAAAATTAACAACTCAGGAAACAACACATGTTGGTGAGGATGTGGAGAAACAGGAACCCTCTTGCACTGTAGGTGGGAATGTAAACTGGTGCAGCCACTTTGGAAAACAGTGTGGAGATTCCTCAAAAAATTAAAAACAGAACTACCCTACAACCCAGCAATAGCACTACTAGGAATTTATCCAAGGGCTACAGGAGTGCTGATTCATAGGGTCACATGTACTCCAATGTTTACAGCAGCGCTTTCAACAATAGCCAAATCATGGAAAGATCCCAAATGTCCATCAACTGATGAATGGATAAAGAAGATCTGGTTTATAGATGCAATGGAATACCACTTGGCAATGAGAAAGAATGAAATCCTGCCATTTGCAACACCATGGATGGAACTAGAGGGTATTATGCTAAGTGAAATAAGTCAGTCAGAGAAAGACAGAGACCGTATGTTTTCACTCATATGTGGAACTTGAGAAACTTAACAGAAGACCATGGGGGGAAGGGAGGAGGGAAAGGTAGTTTCGAACAAAAAAGGAGGCAAATCCAGAAGGACTCTTAAATACAGAGAACAAATTGAGGGTTAATGTGGGGGCAGGGGAGAGGGGAAAAGGAGTGATGGCTATTGAGGAGGGCACTTGCTGTGATGAGCACTGGGTGTAGTATGTAAGCGATGAATCACGGGAATCTACCCCCATAAGCAAGAACACAGTATACACTGTATGTTGGCTAACTTGACAATAGATTATATTAAAAAAAGAGTAACAGAGAAACTAAAAAAAAAAAAAAAAAAAGATATGTTAAAAGAAAACCAATTAATAAAAATCATACCCCCCCAAAAATAAAACAAAACAAAACAAAACAAGATAAAATAAAATAAATAAAATAAAATAAAATAAAATAGTGTCTACTACATAGTGAATACAATAGATATATTACCTATTATGATATTATAGACAATATTGCAAAACCGATAATTTTTTTTTTAAATTTTTTTTTAACGTTTATTTATTTTTGAGACAGAGAGAGACAGAACATGAACGGGAGAGGGGCAGAGAGAGAGGGAGACACAGAATCGGAAGCAGGCTCCAGGCTCTGAGCCATCAGCCCAGAGCCCCACGCGGGGCTCGAACTCACGGACCGTGAGATCGTGACCTGAGCTGAAGTTCGACGCTTAACCGACTGAGCCACCCAGGTGCCCCGCAAAACCGATAATTAATCAAGAGGTGTTCTTATAAAAGTAAATTACAAATATTAGGAACTAATAAAAATACTTACCAGTATGGGGCACCTGGGTGGCTCAGTCGGTTAAGTGTCTGACTTCGACTCAGGTCATGATCTTGCGGTTCATGCATTCGAGCCCCACATCAGGTTCTGTGCTGACAGCTTGGAGCCTGGAGGCTGCTTTGGATTCTGTGTCTCCCTCCCTCTCTGCTCCTCCCCTGCTCATGCTTTGTCTCTCTCTCAAAAATAAAGAAATATTTTAAAAAATTTTAAATAAAATTAAATAAATAAATAAATAAATATTAAAAATTTTTAAAAATACTTATCAGTTTCACAAAGAGCCAAAAATGGAGTCAGAAGAGATGTGTTATTGTTTTTATATATACTTACTTAATGTTTGAGATAGACACCTAGGCAATGCTTATTCAAAAATGGACAATACCTCAGTTTTAATCAGGTCTGCTGTTTGTCATAGATTATAGTCATCTTTTTTAACATTACTACTTCACTAAGCCAAGACTTTTTAAGAGAAAATAAAAAACACCATATCCTGTTTATGTGGCGTGTCTCAGAAAGAGAACCTAGTGTCCTCTCTTACACAAGAAGATATTCATTTCCAAAACAGTAGAATGTGATTAATTGCCTTTTGATTTAGTTTTCTTTTGATGTGGTCAGAACGTATCTTTGATTTATATGTCATGTTTTAATGAAGAAATTCAGAATCACACCCACCAAATTGACATGTATTTTTTTAATCCATATGTTGTTAAAGACATCATTGTACAGTACTTTCAACAAAGGAATGTCAATAAACAGATGTTTTTCAGGATATGATTTATGACAGAAGTTCTACAAAGTGTGTTTTTCTTTGCCAAGTAATTCCTTTCAAGCCTTTCTTTTTAAAAGAATTATGTAATGTTTCTCATTTTATGCCAAAAAAAATAGCCAGGATATGAATTTGACATCACACGCATGGTGAGAGCTTGGAAAAGATTCTAAGAATGCTATTCACTCTCATACAAAAGGTCACAGAATTAATCCTCCAAGCCAACATTTGAAACTGGCCGTCCAGAGAGCCTTGGAAGTTTGGAAAATTAATGTGCATGTGTTCAAAATATACTTGTGCATACACTTCTAATAAGCCCCATCGCAAGACAGAGAACATTGTGTCCACCTGATTTTACAATTGCCTTTTGAAGAGAGAACTTTGTAGATCTACAGGATCCTACTTCCAGGATCGCTTAACCTAGCTGAACCAGGAGAAAACAGCTTTTGAAGAGTGGACGGTATGAATTATTTTAGTGTGCTAGGGACTCTGACTTGAAGGGATCGTCAAGTGATCCTCCTGGGGCTCTAAAAAATTCAACAGCTTCACATGTCTGTCCATTTATATCTCTCAAATTATGTTAATTGGACCTCACCAAGAGTATTCACTGTAGAACATGCATTATTATAACTTTATGTCCAGGGTCTACATGAAAATGCCAGTTTGGAGAACATGGTTACATTTAGTAGGGCTGCTGATTATTTCTTGTTAAAGCTTAAATAGGCTTTATGCGTGATTTCATTCAGCCATCTTTTCGCCCATCATATATAATTCTGGGGAAGGGTAGATGGAGCAGTCTGGAGCAGTAGAATATACTAGTAATCCTTAATAACTGATATCTATTGAGTGCTTACTATGTGTCACGATACTTGTCTAAGCACTTTACATGTATTAAGTCATATATGTTCACAAGGTTTCTCCAGAGCAAGTTCTATTGCTACATTCATTTTGGACCAAAGAACTCTGAAATATAGTGAGGTGAAATAATCTACCTACTGTCACAAAGTTTAGGCAAACAAATCCACCTGAAATGCTCACTGACATGCTGAATTTCAATGGGAATACTTTAAAGAAAGGGGCTGGCTAGAGAGTTCTCAGGTAAGAACTGTATTTGAATAAACTTGGGTTTGTTTTATTCCTCTGGTCCAAGAACTACAAATATTGGTAATCCTTTAAAATTATTTTTGTCATTGGAGCGCCCGGGTGGCTTAGTCAGATAAGCATCCAACTTTGGCTCAGGTCATGATCTCACAGTTTGTGGGTTCGAGCCCCTCATCGGGCTCTGTGCTGACAGCTCAGAGCCTGGAGCCTGCTTCAGATTCTGTGTCTCCCTCTCTCTGCCCCTCCTCTGCCTGTGCTCTGTTTCTCTCTCTCTCTCTCAAAAATAAGTAAGCACTAAAAAAAATAGAAAAGAAAAGATTACCTTTGAAATATACTTTTCCGATAATATATATATATATATATATATATATATATATACTTTTGTAATGTAACACTTTTTTGTATATATATAGTTTTGTAAATGTAATATACTTTTCTGAATATATATATATATATATATATATATATATTTGTGAGTGATGAATTATCTGGAATACCAACATGCAAATACTTTCTGGAAGGGAAATGTGGGCAGAATGCTGGTCTGTGCCATCCAGTCGTCTCACTTTGTGCGAAGCCAAATTCAAAGTTTGTTTTGGTGAGCATAGGATTATGTCACACATATTCTAGAGGACAATTTCTTGACCCTTGTAAGACCTGGTGAAACCCCCTAGTCCTACGGCAAAAGACTCTTAACACCTAGAACTTTCAAGTCTTCTAGATTCAGAGATTTTTTTTTCCTCTGATATTACTGCTGCATGTTTATGGACCACTTCTTCAATGTTACAAAGATGACCAACTGAAAGTTGTCACATAGGATTGCTTCTCGGCACCCTGTTCTTCCAATTCCCTGGATATACTTGCCTCCTCAAATATACTATACAGGTGATCTTGGGAACTATGCCTTTCGGCATTTTGGTATTAATTTTATAGAAACCACTCAAATATCTTTTTGAGGGTCTTTTCTGGAAATATAGATCTTTAGTAGACATCTATAGCATTCTGTAAAGGAATAAATGAATGATCAAAATAAATAAATGTGATTGGATGTTTAAATATACAGCTTTTCTCCTCCCTGAAAGACAGATTTATATATAAAGGTACAGCTAGCTATTCTATAGTAAATAACATACCCAAGCTGGAACAATTTTATTTGGATACTTGTTAGTCATTCACCAAAGATTGTTTCCCAGTTGTACCCTCAGCAGCAGAATAATAGTATGATATCATAAATTACTTTTAAAAATAATTACTTTGAACTCTTTCAGATTGACATTAACACTTTCTTGTCCAATGGATCTCAAGAATTTTCCAATGGACGTGCAAACATGTATAATGCAACTGGAAAGTTGTAAGTATGAACAGCTTACTTTTTCTAAGCACTTTAAAAAGTGTAGTAGATATAAATTTTGATGGATTATGTAATTTATAATTTTGTAATTGTTTTTTTTCAGATATTTACTAAACAGGCATGTTATCTTTCACAGCATATTGAAAGTGATGTCTATCAACACATGCAGTCTATACTATTATAAATAAATTGAGGACCTAGGAATAACATTTTTAGGCTTGAAAAAAAGCCATACCCCTATACAAATTACCAAAGGTCAAAAATATAATAATCACTAAAGACAAACCACCATTTTTCCTTGAGTGCTTGCTATAGGCCAAGCATTTTGCATATGTTATTTTCAAAACTCACAAAAAAGATATTGCTGTCCCCATGTTTCCATATGTCAAAGTGGCCATTTTGAGTGCTTGAGTATTGTGTTCCAATTTATGGAGGTGGTGACAGCAGACCATCTGGTTCCCAAGCTTATGCTTACTTTGAACCGTTTTGCCACCACCCAGCTAATATTTATTCAGAGTATACTCTGCTGGGTATGTAATATATGTTATCTCAGAAGAAGGAAAATTTCTCACACTTTATCAGAGATTTAGCCAAGCTTACAACCATTCCTTTAAATTTTGTCTTGCAAAGTGGATCCATGTACATCACTGTTTAATGTTAACATATAAAAATTTCAAGTTTTTCTGTTTCTCTGAACTTATCTATAGAATCAGCCCAAACTTAGGGGCATCTAGGTGGCTCGGTCGGTCATGCCTCCAACTCTTGGTTTCCACTCAGGTCATGATCTCATGGTTAATGAGTCTGAGCCCCGCATCAGGGTCTGCGCTGACAGCACAGAGCCTGCCTGGGATTCTCTCTCTCCCTCTCTCTCTGCCCCTCCTCTGCTCTCTCTGTCGCTCAAAATAAATAAACTTAAAAAAAAAAGACAGAAAGAAAAAGAATCAGCCCAAAGTTAATTGTTTTTCAGTGTTCAATGCCATAAAAAAGGAATCATTGTGTAATCTTTTTTATGTGGTACTGTGTCATATTGGGGGGGGGGGGAGTTTGTCTGACGGATTCCTTGAGGAGAATTTGAAGGTGGGTCTCCAGATTTGCCGGCCTTAGAGGCAAGGTTTGTAGTGTGGTGGATCCGTCACTAGATGGCGAGCCTACTTCATGGGGGAATGTGGCCATGTCTCTTCTTGAAGCAAGAAAGTGGAAATCTCTCTTTCTTTATTCATAACTCCTTCTTGTTAAATTTAAATGCATTACTTTTATAAAATTGTAAGCATTCGCAGGAATAAAGTTAGTTGGGAGTGCTATTTAGAAATCTAAATGGGGAGGGGCAACAAAAGATTCCCAGAAGTAGAGCAGTGGATACCATGAAGGCATTTTGAGGATAGGCTGATTCTGTATTTTGGTTGCAAACAAAATGAGGTACATTGAAGGGTATCAGGAAAAAAATCATATGCAAAATATCTAAGACAAATGACTGCCTTAATTACTAAACCAGACATGCTGGATGTTACCTGATGAAGTTTTGGGGTGATGGGGGGTTCATAGGGTCCAGAGCCAATAACCAAGAAAGAATTCTTGAAGACATCTTTGGTGCAGAAAGGCGATTTCATTAAAGCAAGGGGACAGGACCCATGGGCAGGAAGAGCTGCATGAGGTCATGACCAGTAATTCATTGTATACCCTCAGGTTGGGAGGAGGTCAGGGATAGAGTAAGTCTTTAAGGAATTTTGGAAACACGTTTCCAGGACCCTGAGGGTCTAGCTGTTGCTAGGGAAACACCATTTATTACCGTTTAATACTACCTCAGTCATGAGATCCTTTAGATATATATCTGGGGCCATAAGCTTGGAGTATGATTGCCAGCATATATCTTGGGGCAGTTGAGATAAAGGAAGTTGACTTACAGGATCCTCCAGGTTGGGATAATGTTAAGCTAAGGTTCTCTTTTGCTCCCAGCAAAGTGTCATCCTTGAGGCAGCTGAGCTCCTAAAGGGAGATCACTCTGCCAGTCTCAACGACTTGTCAATGGGCTATAGGCAGTAAGGGAATTTAATTTTCCATTTGCCTTAGTTTCCCACATTACCATGGCAAGCACTTTAACCCCTTTTCTTTGTTCTTGGGCAGCCAGGAGTGTTTGAGGAATAGCACACAGATCCCACCTGGGGTTGGGGGTGCTAGCTTGTGCTTTAACCTTCAGCCTGCCTCATGTTCCCTTGTCATTATCCAATAAGCAGGAGGAGCAGTTCAAGAGTTAGGAGCAAGAAAAGGATTTGCTCAATATTATGCTTTTAATGTTCTTAAAAATTCTCTCAGTCAAATGAACCACAGTTATTTAAGAAGGTGTCATAGGGTGCCCGGTGGCTCAGTTCGTTGATGTCCAGCTTCAGCTCAGGTCATGATCTCATAGTTCATGAGTTTGACCTCCACACTGGGCTAGCTCAGCACAGAGCCTGCCTCAGATTCTCTGTCCCTGTCTCTATCTGCCCCTTCCCCACTACCACTCCCTCTCTCTCAAAAATAAATAAACATCTTTTTTAAAAGAAGTTTTTATAATATTCAGAAAAAAAAAGAGAGAAGAAGAAAAGTAGGGACAAAGGGGGATGATGTGGAAGGTAGAAACAATAGAGGTTGATACTCTAAGGGAGGCAAAATTTTATCTTTACCCTCTTTATCCTTTTTCAGCTGGGCTTGAGAATTAAACAGACATAACACAGATTAACAGGAGAAAAGGATACAAATTTTTTTAATGTAAGTTTTATGTAATGTGGGATTCCTCAGAATGAAATGAAGACTGAGAAATGGCAAAACCTAAATGTTTTATAGCAGGTTGAACAAGGAGAGGCCATTGTGCAAAGGTAACTAAACTATGCGGGGGAAGCTCGAAGAAGATAAGAATTATTTTAACGAGGTCTGTACAGAATTCTCTGGGCTTTGATTCCCTACTGAAGAATGTTTCTTTTTTCCTGGTATAGGGAACACATCTTTCACATGAGAGTTTTTATCTCCCGTTTTCAGGGAAAAAAGGGGGGGAGGGGATTAGAGTGTCCTTCTGGCATCGGCTATTTTTCAAGCATCTTTAGCTCAAAATAATCCTTGTGCTAACGTGGCATATTTGGGGGCGGCAAGAGGCTACCACCCTTCATTTGCTTTGACACAAAATGGAGCAGAGTCTCTAGGAGCAGATGAGCTCAGAGCTTAGGTAAATAGAATCATACTGGAAATATTAACAGAGAAAAAAAGTAGGATGAGAAATAAATGTGGAAGGGAATATTAACAAATCTCATCTTCATATATTCGAGGTTTGGGGAATTTAACTATAGAAAGCCAAAAAGGAGGAGTTAGAAGTGGGGATACACTATTAAAAGCCATATAGGAAGTGTTTCAAACAGTAAGATAAAATTTCTGAAGGAGGATGGAGAGGGAAACAAAGAAGAAAGGACCCTTTAGAAATGCCTGCATTTAGAGGTTGTTGGAAGGACTTCCAGTCAAAGGATGGTCCTAGATAGCAAATTAAAATCAGTATCATTAGATCTCAAAAGAAACTGCTGAGATCTGTTTAACAGCATCAAATGCTACCAAAAAAAAAAAAAAAAAAAATTAAGGCAACTGAAAACAGAGCCATTGTTATTTATGACAAAGACAAATGTGGTTAGAATGCTGAGGGTCAAATCTGGATTCGAAGTTTTATGTGTTTTTTTAAGTCCACGATGAGAAAGTGGGAGTGGTGAGTAACATCTATGACTCCATGAATGTTAGTTACTAAAGAAAGATGGGAAAGTGTACAGTGCCTGAGGGATAACTGGGTCATAGGAACTTCTTTTTTAGAGTAAGGAAAGCATACTGGGCTATTTTGCAGAACAAAAAGCTGACATAACAGGACCTTTCATTGTTTCTGCTTTTCCCAGAACATTTCCAAATCAATCAAAAACTCTAAGTGGGAAAACAGAGCCTCCTGCCCCCTCCCTCTTGTTTCGTATTTCCTTTATCAGGAACGAATAGTTTGCCTCACATGTCATTAAACACTTCCTGCTCTCTTATTAAACATTAATCAAGCTCACAACAGAGATACTGTTTATCAAGCTTCTTTAGCAGATGCTAAGAAAATCTTGTCAAAACAGAAGCTACTGAAGTCAAATCCTTCAAGATACTTTTCGTGAACTCTTTTAGAGCAACCACTCACTTTTTTTTTTAATTTTAATAACTGTTTAAAGTGACAAGTTAATCTGCTGGAAAGCAAGAGCTATAAGGAAACTAGTGTCTTTTATTGATTGAATTCTGACTGCAAAGGAGAAAAAGAAAGCAAATTGGGTTGAGAGGCATAGAAAACGAGCAAAAAAGACACATAATTTAAAGGCAAAGGTTTTTTTTTTTAATATTTATGTTTTGGGTGGGAGAACACAAGTGGTAGAGGGACAGAGAGAGGGGAACCGAGGATCCAAAACGGGCTCTGTGCTGACAGTCTGACAGAGTTGATCCCAATGTGGGGGCTTGAACTCACAAACTGTGAGATCATGACCTGAGACCTGAGCTGAAGTCAGATGCTCAACCGACTAAGCCACCCAGGTGTCCCAAAGGCAAAGGGTTTGTGTGTGTGTGTGTGTGTGTGTGTGTGTGTGTATGTGTGTGTGTGTGTGTGTGTGTGTGTGTGTGCTGTTTTGTTTTAATAATCTTGGATTGAGTTCTGTGTATGGTGTCTGGTACTGGGGTTGCCAAAACTTCAGTGTGATTTTATCTATGTATCTATGTATCTATCTTTCTATTGGTTTCAGAAGTAGAATTTAGTGATTTGTCACTTACATGTAACACCTAGTGCTCAACACAAGTGCCCTCCTTAATTACCATTACCCATTTAGTAAAGGCAAAGGTTTTAATGGTCTGTAATGATCCACGTTTCTTAAATTCAATGAATGTTCAATAATGTCTGTCACTGGTCAGGACGGTCTTAAGTGACCTGAGCAATGTTCATTGATCTAAGCGTCAGTTGGAAAATATCTATGAAGTATCATATTCCACACAACACAACATACATAAAGCACAAAAGTCCCTGTTTTTAAGGACCTGGAGGACCAGTTGAGGTGTTCTTCCTACAAATGATAAGTATATGTTCATGGATACTGTTAGCACAAAAGGGAAAGTGACTAAGGGAAGAGCAGTGCTGAAAGTGAATAAAATACTCAGAGAAGTGTATTTTGTCTAAATTCGCAATGACCTCACACCCCTAAAAGTGTATATTCATGACTTGGGTTTAAAATCCTGGGTGACACACAATTCCTAGCATTTGGAGAAGCAAGTTACTGGAAAGAGATGGGCAGGAAGAGGCCTGGGGAAGAGAAGTCCTGTGATAGAAACTGATGAGATAAATAAATAAATAAATAAATAAAAATGTATAAGCCAAGGGTAGCATGAAAGGGAATAAATAACTTTCAAGCCAGAAGTAAAAAATACTGATTCATTAGCTAGAAAATGGGAAAGGAGAAAAATGAAAGAAATGAAAATATAGTATAGAGGAAGCATAGAAAAAGAGCAAAAATAGCTTTCAATGCTACCATAATTAAAACAAATGCAAAGGTTAAATTAACATAGCAAAATAGGGATTCTCAAACTAGATGTTAACAAATATTAAGACCCAACAATATGTTGTCAACTAAATGCTTTTTAAAAACATTATGCAAAAAAATTTGGGAAAAAAGACAGAAAAAATGTGTATCTAGAAATGTTTCTTAAAAAATTCCCAGATAATAATTTCAATATCAGAAAAAAATAAGTATAGAAAAAAATTATTGGACACAAATGCTTGAGTAACATGTTGATAAAGAAATCATATATAAAAAAGCTGTAATAATTATAAAAACATCTTCCATATGACTTCCAAATACATAAAGCAAAAGCAGGCAGAACTACAATTAAAAAAATAGACAAATCAGTAATTTACTTGAAAGCACAGGTATAAATATTGGAACAGAAGTAATTTAAAGATAGATAAAGAGAAACTCATTGTTTTAGCATGCAAGAACATTTACAAAAATGTTACAATTACAAAAGCCACAAAGGAAGCTTTAATCAATTCCTAAAAATCAACACATGATGGACTGTGATCTCTCTCTAAAATGCAATATGACTAACTACGATATAAAGTTGCTATAAATTATATTCCAATAATTATTACATATTACTATGCAATGGTACATCTGGAAACCGATAGCATTTAGTAAGTGACTTTTTGTTTAAAGAAATAAAGGAGATTGCTGAGCTCAAAATCCTGTAAAATAAAATGGATCTTTTATTAAAAAAGGAAAGAAAGAAGGAAAGAAAGAAAGAAAGAAAGAAAGAAAGAAGAACTTCGTACTAACAACCATGGAGCTAAGCCTTTTATTCAAGAAGACGAAAAAGGAATAATAGAGCATTCAAAGAATCACATAAAAAACCTAAAACTGGTACTTTGAAATGTCTAAGAACCTAGACACGCCCCTGGAGAAACTCTTCAAAGAAAAAAGAAATTAGGTTGCATAGAAGAGATGCAGGGTGAAGAGAAGAAAATAATAGCGGGTCCACTAGATTGGAAACAATACAAGAAAATCCTGAGCACTCCATCTTTTCCAGTCATATCTACTGATCAGACATTAGAAAAGAACCTGAGGCAAAAGCTGTATTTGAAAAAGAGAATGAAAAGAAATCCATACCCTGCGGATAGCTAATGTCAACATAAATTAACGAGAAATTCAAAGACCTGAGACAATAATGAGAAAAACAGAACATTTTGAGGACTTTTTCAATGACTTGCATAAAGAATTAAGCATAAAGATGATTCAAGTTTTCTTTTAATCACAAGGATTAAGTGTTGCTTCAGTTACATGAGTTAGAAAAGAGTCGATTCATGAAGAAAATAGTGCAGAAGCTGACTTCTGCTTAAATATGCTGTGTTTCTTGTAAAAATACATAACTTCACCAGAAATTTATTTTAGATTCCTGGATGTTTTGGAATACAGCCTGAATAAGAAATGGTTGTGAAAATATACAGAAATAAGATTGGTAATATTGCTTGGAGACGTGAAGATAAACGAGATTCCTGAAGGTAGTCTTAAAAATAAAGAGCAAGGGAAGATGGCGGCGTAGGAGGACGCTGGGCTCACCGCGCGTCCTGCTGATCACTTAGATTCCACCTACACCTGCCTAAAGAACCCAGAAAACCGCCAGAGGATTAGCGGAATGGAGTCTCAGGAGCCAAGCGCAGACGAGAGGCCCACGGAAGAGGGTAGGAAGGGCGGCGAGGCGGTGCGCGCTCCACGGACTGGCGGGAGGGAGCCGGGGCGGAGGGGCGGCTCGCCGGCCAAGCAGAGCCCCCGAGTCTGGCTGGCAAAAGCGGAGGGGCCGGACGGACTGTGTTCCGACAGCAAGCGCGACTTAGCGTCTGGGAGGTCATAAGTTAACAGCTCTGCTCGGAAAGCGGGAAGGCTGGAGGACAAAGGGAGGGAGAGCTGCTGAGCCCCCGGACGGCAGAGCTCAGCTTGGCGGGGAACAAAGGCATCCGCCAGCGCCATCTCCCCCGCCCATCCCCCAGCCAAAATCCCAAAGGGAACCAGTTCCTGCCAGGGAACTTGCTCGCTTCGCGCAAACACCCAACTCTGTGCTTCTGCGGAGCCAAACCTCCGGCAGCGGATCTGACTCCCTCCCACTGCCACAGGGCCCCTCCTGAAGTGGATCACCTAAGGAGAAGCGAGCTAAGCCTGCCCCTCCAGCCCCCCGTGCACCTTGCCTACCCACCCCAGCTAATACGCCAGATCCCCAGCAACACAAGCCTGGCAGTGTGCAAGTAGCCCAGACGGGCCACGCCACCCCACAGTGAATCCCGCCCCTAGGAGAGGGGAAGAGAAGGCACACACCAGTCAGACTGTGGCCCCAGCGGTGGGCTGGGGGCAGACATCAGGTCGGACTGCGGCCCCGCCCACCAACTCCAGTTATACACCACAGCACAGGGGAAGTGCCCTGCAGGTCCTCACCACTCCAGGGACTATCCAAAATGACCAAAAGGAAGAATTCCCCTCAGAAGAATCTCCAGGAAATAACAACAGCTAATGAGCTGATCAAAAAGGATTTAAATAATATAACAGAAAGTGAATTTAGAATAATAGTCATAAAATTAATCGCTGGGCTTGAAAACAGTATACAGGACAGCAGAGAATCTCTTGCCACAGAGATCAAGGGACTAAGGAACAGTCACGAGGAGCTGAAAAACGCTTTCAACGAAATGCAAAACAAAATGGAAACCACGACGGCTCGGCTTGAAGAGGCAGAGGAGAGAATAGGTGAACTAGAAGATAAAGTTATGGAGAAAGAGGAAACTGAAAGAAAGAGAGATAAAAAAATCCAGGAGTATGAGGGGAAAATTAGAGAACTAAGTGATACACTAAAAAGAAATAATATACGCATAATTGGTATCCCAGAGGAGGAAGAGAGAGGGAAAGGTGCTGAAGGGGTACTTGAAGAAATTATAGCTGAGAACTTCCCTGAACTGGGGAAGGAAAAAGGCATTGAAATCCAAGAGGCACAGAGAACTCCCTTCAGACGTAACTTGAATCAATCTTCTGCACGACATATCATAGTGAAACTGGCAAAATACAAGGATAAAGAGAAAATTCTGAAAGCAGCAAGGGATAAACGTGCCCTCACATATAAAGGGAGACCTATAAGACTCGTGACTGATCTCTCCTTTGAAACTTGGCAGGCCAAAAAGGCTTGGCACAATATCTACAGTGTGCTAAACAGAAAAAATATGCAGCCGAGAATCCTTTATCCAGCAAGTCTGTCATTTAGAATAGAAGGAGAGATAAAGGTCTTCCCAAACAAACAAAAACTGAAGGAATTTGTCACCACGAAACCAGCCCTACAAGAGATCCTAAGGGGGATCCTGTGAGACAAAGTACCAGAGACATCACTACAAGCATAAAACATACAGACATCACAATGACTCTAAACCCGTATCTTTCTATAATAACACTGAATGTAAATGGATTAAATGCGCCAACTAAAAGACATAGGGTATCAGAATGGATAAAAAAACAAGACCCATCTATTTGCTGTCTACAAGAGACTCATTTTAGATCTGAGGACACCTTTAGATTGAGAGTGAGGGGATGGAGAACTATTTATCATGCTACTGGAAGCCAAAAGAAAGCTGGAGTAGCCATACTTATATCAGACAAACTAGACTTTAAATTAAAGGCTGTAACAAGAGATGAAGAAGGGCATTATATAATAATCACAGGGTCTATCCATCAGGAAGAGCTAACTATTATAAATGTCTATGCGCCAAATACCCGAGCCCCCAGATATATAAAACAATTACTCATAGACATAAGCAACCTTATTGATAAGAATGTGGTCATTGCAGGGGACTTTAACACCCCACTTACAGAAATGGATAGATCATCTAGACACACAGTCAATAAAGAAACAAGGGCCCTGAATGATACATTGGACCAGATGGACTTGACAGATATATTTAGAACTCTGCATCCCAAAGCAACAGAATATACTTTCTTCTCGAGTGCACATGGAACATTCTCCAAGATAGATCATATACTGGGTCACAAAACAGCCCTTCATAAGTTTACAAGAATTGAAATTATACCATGCATACTTTCAGACCACAATGCTATGAAGCTTGAAATCAACCACAGGAAAAAGTCTGGAAAACCTCCAAAAGCATGGAGGTTAAAGAACACCCTACTAACGAATGAGTGGGTCAACCAGGCAATTAGAGAAGAAATTAAAAAATATATGGAAACAAACGAAAATGAAAATACAACAATCTAAACGCTTTGGGACGCAGCGAAGGCAGTCCTGAGAGGAAAATACATTGCAATCCAGGCCTATCTCAAGAAACAAGAAAAATCCCAAATACAAAATCTAACAGCACACCTAAAGGAAATAGAAGCAGAACAGCAAAGGCAGCCTAAACCCAGCAGCAGAAGAGAAATAATAAAGATCAGAGCAGAAATAAACGATATAGAATCTAAAAAAACTGTAGAGCAGATCAACGAAACCAAGAGTTGGTTTTTTGAAAAAATAAACAAAATTGACAAACCTCTAGCCAGGCTTCTCAAAAAGAAAAGGGAGATGACCCAAATAGATAAAATCATGAATGAAAATGGAATTATTACAACCAATCCCTCAGAGATACAAACAATTATCGGGGAATACTATGAACAATTATATGCCAACAAATTGGACAACCTGGAAGAAATGGACAAATTCCTAAACACCCACACTCTTCCAAAACTCAATCAGGAGGAAATAGAAAGCTTGAACAGACCCATAACCAGCGAAGAAATTGAATCGGTTATCAAAAATCTCCCAACAAATAAGAGTCCAGGACCAGATGGCTTCCCAGGGGAGTTCTACCAGACGTTTAAAGCAGAGATAATACCTATCCTTCTCAAGCTATTCCAAGAAATAGAAAGGGAAGGAAAACTTCCAGACTCATTCTATGAAGCCAGTATTACTTTGATTCCTAAACCAGACAGAGACCCAGTAAAAAAAGAGAACTACAGGCCAATATCTCTGATGAATATGGATGCAAAAATTCTCAATAAGATACTAGCAAATCGAATTCAACAGCATATAAAAAGAATTATTCACCATGATCAAGTGGGATTCATTCCTGGGATGCAGGGCTGGTTCAACATTCGCAAATCGATCAACGTGATACATCACATTAACAAAAAAAAAAGAGAAGAACCATATGATCCTGTCAATCGATGCAGAAAAGGCCTTTGACAAAATCCAGCACCCTTTCTTAATAAAAACCCTTGAGAAAGTCGGGATAGAAGGAACATACTTAAAGATCATAAAGGCCATTTATGAAAAGCCCACAGCTAACATCATCCTCAATGGGGAAAAACTGAGAGCTTTTTCCCTGAGATCAGGAACATGACAGGGATGCCCACTCTCACCGCTGTTGTTTAATATAGTGCTGGAAGTTCTAGCATCAGCAATCAGACAACAAAAGGAAATCAAAGGCATCAAAATTGGCAAAGATGAAGTCAAGCTTTCGCTTTTTGCAGATGACATGATATTATACATGGAAAATCCGATAGACTCCACCAGAAGTCTGCTAGAACTGATCCATGAATTCAGCAAAGTTGCAGGATACAAAATCAATGTGCAGAAATCAGTTGCATTCTTATACACTAACAATGAAGCAACAGAAAGACAAATGAAGAAACTGATCCCATTCACAATTGCACCAAGAAGCATAAAATACCTAGGAATAAATCTAACCAAAGATGTAAAAGATCTGTATGCTGAAACTATAGAAAGCTTATGCAGGTAATTGAAGAAGATATAAAGAAATGGAAAGACATTCCCTGCTCATGGATTGGAAGAATAAATATTGTCAAAATGTCAATACTACCCAAAGCTATCTACACATTCAATGCAATCCCAATCAAAATTGCACCAGCATTCTTCTCGAAGCTAGAACAAGCAATCCTAAAATTCATATGGAACCACAAAAGGCCCCGAATAGCCAAAGTAATTTTGAAGGAGAAGACCAAAGCAGGAGGCATCACAATCCCAGACTTTAGCCTCTACTACAAAGCTGTCATCATCAAGACAGCATGGTATTGGCATAAAAACAGACACATAGACCAATGGAATAGAATAGAAACCCCAGAACTAGACCCACAAACGTATGGCCAACTCCTCTTTGACAAAGCAGGAAAGAACATCCAATAGAAAAAAGACAGTCTCTTTAACAAATGGTGCTTGGAGAACTGGACAGCAACATGCAGAAGGTTGAAACTAGACCACTTTCTCACACCATTCACAAAAATAAACTCAAAATGGATAAAGGACCTGAATGTGAGACAGGAAACCATCAAAACCTTAGAGGAGAAAGCAGGAAAAGACCTCTCTGACCTCAGCCGTAGCAATCTCTTACTCGGCACATCCCCAAAGGCAAGGGAATTAAAAGCAAAAGTGAATTACTGGGACCTTATGAAGATAAAAAGCTTCTGCACAGCAAAGGAAACAATCAACAAAACTAAAAGGCAACCAACGGAATGGGAAAAGATATTTGCAAATGACACATCGGACAAAGGGCTAGTATCCAAAATCTATAAAGAGCTCATCAAACTCCACACCCGAAAAACAAATAACCCAGTGAAGAAATGGGCAGAAAACATGAATAGACACTTCTCTAAAGAAGACATCCGGATGGCCAACAGGCACATGAAAAGATGTTCAACGTCGCTCCTTATCAGGGAAATACAAATCAAAACCACACTCAGATACCACCTCACGCCAGTCAGAGTGGCCAAAATGAAGAAATCAGGAGACTATAGATGCTGGAGAGGATGTGGAGAAACAGGAACCCTCTCGCACTGTTGGTGGGAATGCAAATTGGTGCAGCCGCTCTGGAAAGCAGTGTGGAGGTTCCTCAGAAAATTAAAAATAGACCTACCCTATGATCCAGCAATAGCACTGCTAGGAATTTATCCAAGGGATACAGGAGTACTGATGCATAGGGGCACTTGTACCCCAATGTTTATAACAGCACTCTCAACAATAGCCAAATTATGGAAAGAGCCTAAATGTCCATCAACTGATGAATGGATAAAGAAATTGTGGTTTATATACACAACGGAATACTACGTGGCAATGAGAAAAAATGAAATATGGCCTTTTGTAGCAACATGGATGGAACTGGAGAGTGTGATGCTAAGTGAAATAAGCCATACAGAGAAAGACAGATACCATATGTTTTCACTCTTATGTGGATCCTGAGAAACGTAACAGAAACCCATGGGGGAGGGGAAGGGAAAAAAAAAAAAAAGAGGTTAGAGTGGGAGAGAGCCAAAGCATAAGAGACTGTTAAAAACTGAGAACAAACTGAGGGTTGATGGGGGGTGGGAGGGAGGGCAGGGTGGGTGATGGGTATTGAGGAGGGCACCTTTTGGGATGAGCACTGGGTGTTGTATGGAAACCAATTTGACAGTAAATTTCATATATTAAAAAATAAAATAAAATAAAATAAAATAAAATAAAATAAAATAAAATAAAATAAAATATAATGTTAAAAAAAAAAAAAGAGCAAAAGGGGCACTTGGGTGGCTCAGTGGGTTGGCGATCTTTGCAGTTCCTGAGTTCAGGCCCCACAGCAGGCTCTCTGCAGTCGTCCTGGGGCCCACTTCAGATCTTGTGTCCTGCCCCTCTTTCTCCCTCTCCCCCACTTGCGCACCCTTGTTCTCTCTCAAAAATAAACATGAAAGGAAGAAAGAAAGAAAGAAAGAGCGCAAAAGAGAGGAAAAGAAGATAGCATCATTGAGTTTAATGAAAATTGGAGGACGAACAGAAAAAGTAAAACAGAGAAAGTCACTGAAAACTCTTTGAAACATTTTAACATGTGTTTCCTAGAGATTGTTTTTCAAATATTCTTATTCTATTCATGGAACGTACATTCATGTAGCACTCGCGCTGAACTTCAAGAAAAAATAGAAAACCAAAATTACCTTTTTTCAATATTTAACTATAAATAGAAATGTCTTAGGTGCAATTCAAATGGTGTTTATCATAGTGATTCGTTCTGCTGCCATTTAAATTTTTTTTTTTTCAACGTTTATTTTATTTTTGAGACAGAGAGAGACACAGCATGAACGGGGGAGGGGCAGAGAGAGAGGGAGACACAGAATCGGAAACAGGCTCCAGGCTCCGAGCCATCAGCCCAGAGCCCGACGCGGGGCTCGAACTCACGGACCGTGAGATCGTGACCTGGCTGAAGTCGGACGCTTAACCGACTGCGCCACCCAGGCGCCCCTCTGCTGCCATTTAAAATCAACATGAACTAACCACAGTAAAACTGAACTTTATCCTTAGAGTGACCTAGAAAGCTGAATCTCATCACTGAGAATTCCTCTGAAGCCAAAGGAAAGAATGGTGCCCCATGTATACAGGCACACTTCATTTTATTGTGCTTTTACTTGATCGTGCTTCGCAGACATTGCGTGTGTTTTACAAGTGGAGGGTTTGTGACAGCCTGCATCAGGCAAGTCCATCAACACCATTTTTCCAACAGCATTTGCTCACTTTGGGTTCTGGATCGTATTTTGATAATTCTCACAATATTTCAAACTTTTTCATTATTACTGTTTTTTACAGTGATCTGTGATCAGTGACCTTTGATGTTACTAGTGTAATTGTTTTGGGGCTCCACGAATCACACCCATATAAGACAGCAAACTCAGTCAATAAATGTATGCGTTCTGACTGCCCCACTGAGCAGCCATCGCCCCATCTCTCTCCCTCTCCTTGGGCCTCCTTATGTTCTGAGACATAATGAAATTAGGCCAATTCATAACTCTACAGTGGCCTTTTAGTGTTCAGATGAAGGAAAAATTCATAGATCTCTCACTGCTCTCACTGTATTTATTTATTTAAAAGTTTTTTTGTTTTTTGTTTTTTTTTTTGAGAGAGAGAGAGAGAGACAGAGAGAGAGAATCCCAAGCAGGTTCTGTACTCAAACTCAGGAACCATGAGATCATGACCTGAGCTGAAATCAAGAGTTGGACATTTAATTGCCTGAGTCACCCAGGTGCCCCCACATATCTCTCACTTTAAATCAAAGCTAGAAGTGATTAAGGTTAGTGAGGAAGGCATGTCAAAAGCTGAGATAAGCTGAAAGCTAGGGATCTTATGCCAATTAGCCAAGTTGGAATGGCCCATTAGCCAATAACAAGGAAAAAGTTTGAAGGCATTCAAGAGTGCTATTCCAGTGAACACAAATGATAAGAAGGCAAAATTGCTTTACTGCTGATGTGGGCAACGTTTGAATGGTCTGGATAGAAGATCAAACCAGCTACCACATTCCCTTAACCCAAAAGGTGTTCCAGAGGAAGGCCCTAACTCTCTGCAATGCTGTGAAGGCTGGGAGAGGTGAGGAAGCTAAAAAATAAAAGTTTGAAGCTAGCAGAGTTTGGTTCAGGAAATTTAAGGAAGGAAGCTATTTCTATCACATCAAAGCACAAAGTCAAGCAGCAAGAACTGATGTAGAAGGTGCGGCATGTTATCTAGACGATCTAGCTCAGACAATTAATGAAGGTGGCTACACTAAATAACAGATTTTTCGTGTAGAGGAAACAGCCACTTATCGAAAGAAGATGCCATCTAGGATTTTCCTAACTAGAAAGGAGAAATTAGCGCCGGGCTTCAAAGCTTCAAAAGACAGGCTGACTCTCTTGTTAGGGGCAAAGTTATCTGGTGACTTTAAGTTGAAGTCAATGCTCATTGACCACTCCAAAAATCCCAGGGCCCTTACGAATTATGCTAAATCTACTCTGCCTGTGCTCTAAATGGAACAACAAAGCCTGGATGACAGCACATCTGTCTACAGCATGGTTTACTGAATATTTTAAGCCCACTTTTGAGACCTACTGCTCAGAAAAAAAGATTTGCTTCCAAACAGGACTGCTTATTGACAATGCACTTGGTCACCCAAGAGCTCTGTGGGAGATGGGCAATGAAATTAATGTTGTTTTCAAGTCTGCGAACATGACATGCATTCTGCAGCCCATGGATCGAGGAGTAATTTTGATTTTCAAGTCTTATTTTTAATAAACACATTTTGTAACACTATAGCTGCCACACTTAGTGATTCCTCTGATGGATCTGGGCAAAGTAAATTATAAACCTAGAAACGATATACCATTCTAGGTGCCATTAAGAACATTTGTGATCCATGGGAAGAGGTGAAAATATCAATATGAACAGGAGTTTGGAAGAAGTTGATTCCAACCCTCACGGAAAATTTTGAAGGGCTCAAGACCTCAGAGAGGGAAGTCACTGCAGAAGTGGTAGAGAAGCAAGAAAACTAGAATTAGAAGTGGAGCCTGAAGATGGGGCTGAATTGCTGCAAGCTCATGATCAAACTTGAAGAGGTGAGGGACTCTTTCTTATGGATGAACGAAGAAAGTGGTCTCTTAAGATGGAATCTACTTTTGGTGAAGATGCTGTAAAGATTGTTGAAATGACAACAAAGGATTGAGAGTATTGCATAAATTTAGTCAATAAAACAGCAGGAGGGTTTGAGAGGATTGACTCCAGGTTTTTTGTTGTTGTTGTTGTTGTTGTTGTTGTTTTTTAGTTTATTTATTTTTGAAAGAGAGAGAGCAAGCACAAGCAAGGAAGAGACAGAGAGCGAGGGAGACAGAATCCCAAGCAGGCTCCGTGCGGTCAGCAGAGAGCCTGATTCAGGGCTCAGTCTCACAAACCGTGAGATGATGAGTTGAGTTGAAATCAAGAGTCAGACACTACACCCACTGAGCCACCCAGGAGCCCCCCCACCCCAGTTTTAAAAGAAGTTCTGATGTGGGTAAAATGCTATCTAACAGCATCACGTGCCACAGAGAAATTATTGGTGAAAAGCAGTCTGCCGATGCAGCAAACTTCATTGTTGCCTTATTTTAAGAAATTGCCACAGCCCCCCCAATCCTCAGCAGCCACCACCCTGACCACTCAGCAGCCATCAGTGTCAAGGTAAGACCCTGCACCAGCAAAAAAGTTTATGACTCACTGAAAGCTCAGATGATGGTTAGCATTTTTAAATAATAAAATATTTTTAAGTTAAGGTAGGTACAGTGTGTTTTTTTAGACTTAATGCTATTGCCCACTTAATAGGCTATAGTATAGTATACACATAACTTTTATATGCACTGGGAAGCCAAATGACTAGCTTTACTGCAATATTTGCTTTATCACAGTGGTCTGGAACTGAACCAATAATATATCTGTAAGGATGCCTGTAGGTTCCAAGTTCGACGCAGGGCTTGAACTTCCGAACTGCAAGATCATGACCTGAGCCAAAGTTGGACGCTTAACAGACTGAGCCACCCAGGCGCCCCTAATCCTTTCTTTTTTTAATTGGCTGTAGGAAATAAAACACAAAGCTATCTCTTCAAAAGACAAATTTTTATTGATATCACAGTTGTATTTATAAATGCATTTTGTCTGTTTGCTTCACAAATAGCTAATCTGTGAGGGAAGGAAACACAGCCATATTATGACTTAGACTGTGCCCCTGAGGGATTGACAGTAGAAATTGATGTGCAGGAATAGGGGTGAGACCAAAATGAAAGATTTAATTTTCAGCCTTTGATTTGTACCATAAAGAAAATTTAGAAATTGACAGGTTTCCCAGGCAAAGTAAGGGATGGAGGATATTTTTAATCTTTGTAGAATATTGAGTAATAATTTCCTAGACTCGTAATAAAGCTTCATTTTTTATAAAAAGCCAAAGATGACATGGTGTATATAATCTGTCACTATATCAATAAAAGATCTAATTCCTGATTTCCTATCTAAAGACGAATGTTGGCAACAAAACAGGAAAACCTCACCAGTGTGAGAAAGCTAAAGAAATTTTAATTACTCAGGTTAGAAAAGAAAATACAAGGAAATAATTCAGGGAGGAAAGGGCCCTTTTCCACAAGGAACAGCCTAAATCCCTAAAACTATAGGAAAAGATATTCTTAAGGTCAACTTAAAAAAAAATTAGACACAAATTGTAACTTTCAAAATGCGCTTTAATGGGGTTTTTGGATGGAAAGATCTAAAGACAGATGGGAAGTTTTTGTTATTTAGTTTGCAGATTCATTTCAAAACCACATCTGATATGATGCAGATTGGTTACTCTGGAGACTATTTAAGGAGTTTGGTGAAGATTTCTCACAATTATTTCCTAATGATCTCTACTGTTTTCAAGCTCTTTCATAATTTAAAACAGTGTGGATATTTTTCAAAATAATTCTATGCCTTTTGCCTGGCTAGTTAGAGATACAGATGGTTCTTGTTTTTCCGAGTATTTATTACTGAAGCCTCTACAGTTACAATGTTAGTTAGAAAGCAAGTTTTCCCTGAGACAAAAATATTCATTGATGAACTAGCTACTCATAAAATTACTCCCCACTTAAACATTATTGCACCCTTTTAACACCATGACTATTCTGTCTCAGTCTGTCCTCATCTTTCTAATTTGACTTTGCTGATTATCAGATATTCTAAACACATGACAATAAAAAAAAAAGATGGTGTAGTTGTGTCTTACAAAAAGGTGATATCACAGTGGTTGTATTATCCTTTACATATATTATTTGATTTAATCCTAAGTGCAACTTAATGAAATAGGTTTTATTATTTTTTTATTGTAAAAATCAGCAAATGAAGGTTTAGAAAGGTAAAGTGACTTTCCCACAGTCACACAACTATCAAGTGGACAGAGCAAACTTCTGTGAATTAATAGCTCACAAATTTATAACAAGCATCAGTTCTTTTTAAATCTAGTTCTAGTAGCCAAAATACTAGTAGAGTAATTGTTATAGGTTAGTTTACCAGAGAGTCTTAGAGAAATTGTAATTATTAAAATAATTTAGCAGGCCTATAACTTAAACGAAACCACATATAACAACCTGGTTAACGGTAAGATTATTCGAAATAATGCACAAATTATAAATAAAAATGTTTTAGTTAAATACATTTTGACATAGCAGTTGTTCCTTGTCAAGTCAATAAAATTTACTTGAGTAATATTCCTCCTGGCAATAATCAGCAAACATGTGCCAAGAGTGAGCATTTTCTTCCTCTTGTTTTTTAAATCCCAGCTGCTAGTTAAGGACATCAGCGTTTGCAAGCTGTGTCAAACCGAGAAATCTCAGTCTCTCTCTCTCCTTTATTTGACTGAGAAAGCTGGGCCAAATGTGATTCTAGGTCACTTAAAACTGAATGTGAATCTATAGTTTATTTATAACTCTCAAAACGGATTTCAAATTAAATATATTGTCAGTCATACCTTCCCTTTGAATAAGTATTTCTTTTACATACTACTATAAGGTATTAAACAATATCCTTTTTCTTTTATTTTCCTGTAGTCTTTTGAACTGTTTTTTAAATAACCAAAGGTTATTTGATTTTTTTTTTTTAATGATAACATAATACATCTGAATGATGTCTTCAAAACCAGCACGTTTACACTGGGAAATTTGAACAAAAGGGACTGAAAAACAAAAACATGTTTTAGCCTCAACTGAACAATCCTTCTTACTAGTGTTAACCGGTTTTGTCGTGACCCCTCTTCTTTTACTCTGTGTGTGTGTGTGTATGTGTGTGTGTGTGCGCGTATACACACACGGGCTATGTGTACGGTTATAAATGTTTCATGAACGTGTAATATAGCTGGGAATCTCAATTTCTAACTGATCCACCATGAGATTTACACCAAAGTAGCTTCCATATCATATTATCTGAGGGAACAAAAAGATTTTAGAACAAAGCCTGAAGGCTAAGTAAATGAAGATAAGAACTGATTGGAAGGTATGGCTGAAACGTTGTATCCTCGCAACAAAGGAAAACATCAAAGTATGATGATGCCAAGGGAACTGGATTTTACCAGCCTCAGATTTTGTTGGATGTGAAGGTACAGCCCCGCAGAGCCATGGTGAAACATCCTGAAGTGGAGGGTAGAAAGGGTTGAACGTGGCGAAATGACGTCGGTTCATGTGGTCTTCCACTCATTTCTTCTCATTGCCATCGGGGCGCTAAAGCTCCTCCCTATTATCAGGGTAACCTATAACTTATTAAAATGGGGACACTTAAAAGAGTAAAGGAAAGGCACCACAGATATTGAAATTATTATATTTTATAGTATCTATTTATTAACTGACAGGTTTTTTAGAATGTTAATGGGTAAATTAAATAGTCCTAAACTATTTCTTTTTAAAATCTATCTTTTCTGAGGTGCCTAGGTGGCTCCATCAGTTGAGCGTCAGACTCGATTTCTGGTCAGGTCATGATCTCAGGGTCTGAAGATGGAGACCTACCTCTGGCTCTGCATGGAGCCTGCTTGAGATTTGCTCTCTTGCTCACTCCGCCCCGCCTCCACTTGTGCTGGTGCCCTCTCTCCCTCTCAAAATAATAATAATAATAATAATAATAATAATAATAATAATGAATAAAGTATATCCTTTCTAAATAAATATATGCATTTATATATTATGTATATTTATTATATATATAAATGTATAACATATATATAAGTATATATATATATTAAAGAGAAAACCAAAATAATTGGAATTCTCTTTAAAGTTGCAATTTTGGTATTAAATTTGAAAGTGTTAACACTATCAGTTGACCTTGCCATATAATATAATGATTTCAATGAGAAAATATTCTCTATAGTTGAGGTAGCTACAATACTTGATAAATTCAGAGCTTGATTTTATGTATTTTATATTGATATATGTAACTATTTAAGCCATTTATTTTTACAGATATTGTCTTTGTCTTGAATAAGAGGGGTTTTTATCAATAAATATGCTTTTTAGGACAAAACTCAGTCAAATTAATTGTTTCTACTTAGGAATCTTTTTTAATTTTTTGTCTAATTTAGATTTGGGTGTATATGTCTTCTCAATCCCATTTCCATTTCAATATAACTTATCCAATTAAAAACAAGCAGTCTATCAATATAATCTTCCCATTCCAAAACACAGCTATCAAATTCCAATAAAAAAATAGTGCATGTCATTTAAGATTTTATTATTTTTTTCCTTTATATTATAGGGATTAATCTCAAGGTATTCCTGCATAGAAATTTTATTTTTATAATTACCATTTCTAAAAGCTTCAAAATGCAAAATTTTAGTGTTCCATTCTTAAAATAATTTGATTAAATATTTCCGACTGATCTTAAACAACTGCAACCAAAATTTAGAGAACGTATTTATCAAAAGTTCAATACAATTGCAGAACATACACGATGATTTACAAAATACTTCTTCAAATGTTCATACTTCTTAAAAATTTCCCAGATAACAAGCAGTAAATAGAGAAGGCATGTTGTGCCACAATCAAGTGTAATTTTTAATTCTACATCAGCTTTGTCAGATACAAGGAAGTATAGTTCAGGTGCTCTGTTCCAATAAAAAAGTCATAAATGTTAATGACTACCACTACTCTTTCACTGATAGAGTGTAAGAGTTTATGGATATAAAATAAATCATATATGCATCATAACTAATTCCAAAATGCCGCAGCTCCACAGATTTCTTTTTTTTTTTCTTTTAAGTTATGCTGTGCTCACCTTAAGTGCAACTAACATGTCTTACCGCACATCACTATTACAATTCCATTGACAGTATTCCCTATGCTGTACCTTTTATCCCTGTGACTTACTGGCTTTTTTACAACTGTGATGAATTCCAACAGAGATTTTATTCAGCTCTGTCACAAGCAAGGGACATTTATTTTCAATGTTGAACTTTTTAAGTGAATTTAAGAGAGACTTCTCAATGGAATTTACAGTGACATTACATAGCTCATCTTCAACAAATGTAATTCCAAAAGCTTTACTTTGATTACAGAATTAGATTTAAAAATTAATTTAAAATTAATTTAACCAATTTTCTCTTTAAAGTAGGAAATGATACTGAAACAAGCCTCACATCATTTCATTGCTTGCAAATTTCCCATCATGCACTTTTCCAGGAAAAATTAAAATGAAAAAAGAGTCAAATTAATTCAGAAAAGCAACAGTTTGATATAAATAAAGACTTGGTTTCTATAATGTAATATGTAAATGCTCCCTACAAATGCTCACATCAAATGATCATCTTTGGGCAGTGTTCTTGAAAGGACTGTATCTTTTGAAGTAGGTGTTGATGAGTTTTTAGCTCTGTGTTCCTGTGGCTTTTATGTGGACAGAGCTTTTGTGAATGTTAGATATAGACAGTGTTTATTGATGTTACACATTCATCATCAACTTTCTTGTAAATAGAAATTTGTTGCTTAATTTTCCAATGAATATTGAACTTTCATTTCTTTTAGCCCATTCTGCTAAAAGGATTTATTGTGAAATGTAAGAGGGTTGCCAAATAATGAAATAAAGAAATGTTTGTAGGTTTCAAAGCATTCACTGCTCAGCTTTCACTTATAGGTTTGTAATTTATATCCATGACACTTGGATACTTTAACCCACCTTACAGATGTCACAGGTTTGTACACCAAGTGGGCAGCAGAGGGGAAAAGTTACACACTTCTGCCCCCACTCAATTCAGGAGTCAGCATCCTCTGAAAGGAAGATGGTAGTTTCTTCGTTATGGGAAGGATTCAATAAAGACAGGTGGACCATTCCGGATGTTTGCTGTTGTACAAATTTAATTTAATGTGAAACTATTAAAATAGTCTCATACTCTTATGCCATGGGAGAATCTAGAAGTAAAATTGAAGATCAGTCAAAGCAACAATGATGTATTTTAAAACAATGACGAATAATACCTAATCTAAAAATGAAAAATCTTGGGGCACATGGGTGGTTCAGTCAGTTAAGCATCTGACTCTTGATTTTGTCTCAGTCATGATCTCAGATTTGTATGATCAAGTCCTCCATACTCAGTGTGGAGCCTGCTTAAGATTCTCTCTCTCCCTCTGCCCCTCTCCCCCAATCGCACTCTCTCTCTCCCTATAAAATAAAATAAATAAATAAAATTTTAAAATGAAAAATCTAGAACAAATGCTAAGCCAGAGAGGATATGAGGAAAAAAAAACAAGTACTATAGGGCTGTCTTGGCAAACCAAGATGTGTAATTTTAATATCATCATCCATAGGTAGGTGACTTTCAAACCTTTATCTTTGATCTTGACCTCATTTTCAGAACATATGTGAATGATTTCAACTATTTTCAACATATAAGTCAATGTTCAGACTTACGACCATCAACACCTGCATCTTCTGCTGGCATCTTAAACTCAAGGTACCCCAAAATAAGCTCTTCATATACAAGTACACACATAGGGGCACCTGGGTGGCTCAGTTGATTGAGCATCCAACTCTGGATATTGGCTCAGGTCATGATCCTGGGATAGTATGATCGAATCCCACATGGGGTTCTGCTCTGAGTGTGGAGCCTGCTTGAGATTTTCTCTCTCTCCCTCTGACCCTCTCTCCCTCTCACATGCTCTCTCTGTCTAAAATAAAATAAAAAAATAAAATACAAACACACACACACACACACACACACCCTCCCCTACCTCCTCCCTTATCTATTTCTGATTTAAATATTCAAATTCCTGATATATGCCATATACTATTTTAGGTACTTAAAAATATGCCAGTAACCAAAATGGAATAATCTCAGCTTTTATGAAGTTTCAGTTCTTGGAGGCTAGGTAGAAAAATACTAAAAACTTGATGCATATATGCAATGTCAAGTAGAGATAAGTTCTGTGGGAAAAGTGAACAGGAAAAAGCTATGCAGACTTTTTGGAAGAAAAGTATTTTATAAGATGGTCAGAGAAGGCTACTCTAATGACATGAAATATAAAGTAAAGACTGTGGCATAGCTACCTTTCAGTTACTTAGACCTGAAACTTCGAAGTTTCCTCAACTTATTTTTCCCTAAATATATTTTTAATTAATCCCCAATTTTGACAAAACAAGCTACTGAAATATTATCTCTGACTTATATTCCTTAAGGACCATCGGAAAAGAATGAGACTTTTTTTTCTTTGCCATCTCAAGAATGCAAACGACTTTTTAAAAATTTATTTTATTGTGGCAAGAACACTTAGCGTGAGTTCTGCTCTCTTAAATTTTTAAGGATGTATTATTGTTGACTGCAGGTACAATGCTGCACAGCAGATCTCTAGAGCATAGTCAGCTTGCTTGACTAAAACTTCAGGCTGGTGGATTAGTAATTGTCATTTTCCCTTCACCCTCAGTCCCTATTTCACTCTTTTATTCAATTGATTTGACTATTTTATATACCTCATATAAGTGAAATCATGCAGTATTTGTTATTCTGTGACTAGCTTATTGCACTTAGCATAATATCCTCAAGGTTCATCCGTGTTGTAGCAAAAATTGAAAATAAGAACCATACGATCCAGTAATTCTACTTTTAGGTGTTTTTCCAAAAGAATTAAAATCAGGATCTCAAAAAAAAAAAAAAAATTAACACCACTATGTTTATTGCAGTACTATTCACAATAGCCAAGAAGTGGAAATAATGTAAATATCCATTGACAGATGAACGGATAAAAAAAAAAAAAGTAGTATATACATACAATGAAACACTACTCAGCTCTTTAAAACAACAAAGATGCCTGGGTGGCTCAGTAGTTTAAGCGTTTGACTTTTGATTTCCACTCGGTCATGATTTCACAGTTTGTGAGTCGAGCCCCGAGTCAGGCTCCATGCTGACAGTGTGGAGCCTACTTGGATTCTCTCCTCCCCCACCTCTCTCTGCCCCTTGCCCACCACTCTCTATCTCTCTCTCGAACTTTAAGTCTCGAACTTTAAACGTCGCGTAAACAATTTTTCCAAAAGTCCAATTTTGACTTGAAAGTTCAACATCTATCATTGATGACAAATACTCTCAGTTATTTCCCTCAATATGATAGACTCACTTCCTTTGTTTTTGAGAAAATGGTTTGCCATAAATAATAACTATAGTTTACCAGCCTTTTTTTTTTTTCAGGTAAAAATGATGTTTCACACACACACACACAAACAAAACTGGTGTAACTGGCCGATCAGTCACCCCAGTACTCTTCCTTAGAAGAACCATCATAAAACAGTATGTAGCTGAAGTACTTTGTAGATACTTAACATTTTAACACACAGGATATTAATTTTTTTTTTTAACGTTTATTTATTTTTGAGACAGAGAGAGACAGAGCATGAACAGGGGAGGGTCAGAGAGAGGGAGACACAGAATCTGAAACAGGCTCCGGGCTCTGAGCTGTCAGCACAGAGCCCGACGCGGGGCTCGAACTCACGGACCACGAGATCATGACCTGAGCCGAAGTCGGCCGCTTAACCGACTGAGCCACCCAGGCGCCCCAACACACAGGATATTAAAAGGACTTTTACACAAGAGTCAAAACGTCATAAAATGATCATTGTTACTGCTTCATCAAGGATGCTAGACACTCTTTAGAATTAGCATTGTTAGTACTACGCTACAAGATGTGGCATTAAGGACACAATAACCACGCAGGTAGTTTGTTGCCATTGTCTTTAATTATGCTAAAGCACCAGAAGTTTTACCCTCCATTGTTTCTTCACGATCCGATCCAGCGAATGTCAACACAAGGAAAAAGGTGAATGTCTTCTCGTAATTATGAAAGTAGTTGGGACCTTGAGAAACTCACGAATGGATCTTGCTAATGTTCCTACAGGCTAGTTTTTGTCATATCACTCCTCTGCTCAAAAGATTCCAATTGTTCATCATTGCCCACAGGGAATGTTAAAAAATCAAAGCTCTCAACCTGGAAGTTAAAATGCACACAATCTTACGTTAATTTATCTTTTCATTCCATATCACCTTCGCGCAAACTGGCTCTAGAACAAACGAAGCTATTTCTATTACTATTACAAACCCTGGGAGTTTGCAGTTTCCCTCAACTAATTATACCATTCTCTGTGCCTGAGGGCCTTATTTTTTCCCACATTCTTTGTATGAAGCACATCTTTTTTTCAAGGTCCAACTCAAACGAGGCCTAAGTGGCTATCATAGATCCCCCTTCTGAATGCACTCAGCACTCTGTACCTCTCCCCTGCCATTTACGTTCTACCCTGTGATAACACCTCACCATCCCTGCAGCCTAGGAGGATGTCTAACACACAGCTGGTGCTCGGTAAATACTTGAACGTTTGGTTGCATTGAACCATTTGTGCACGTGTTTCACTGCAGCTACCATATGGGATTGTTGGTTGAAATTAGGGTTAATGTCTCTGTTCCCTGAATAGAGTATTTCTTGTTGTGAAGTTCATTATGATACAAGGCAATTCACCTCACCACCTTGATCTCATTAGTCAATCCTATTCTTAACATTCTCAAGCTTATATCAAGATCTTCGGAACAAGAGCATAAGAATGTTACAACACTTTCAACTGTGGAAAAGAGTATTGATTTTTTTAAAGTCACATTTGAAGGTTTATTGAGACAAAATTACCATTTAGTTATCTTCCTTGGACATCCCAGTAAATTTTTCAGAACAAAAGAATTACCCCCATCCATGCCATCCGACTATTATCTTTCTGGTTTCAAGCAGATATTTTAGGGACCATAAGGAGCTAGCATATTTTGATTATGAGTTTCCCATACCTAAGTCACTTTGTGTGGGCAATTGTCTAACATAAGGAAGCTAAAAATACTGCCTATAAATGGCATTAGAGACTACAGCTTGCTTTGAGGAAATCTCAGAGAGCTCGTTTCTTTTCACAGAAGACCCCAAGAAAAACTTAGAATGTAAAAACAAAATGAAGTTTCTCCATTGGTCTGTCTAAATTAGGATGAAATCTCACATATTTTGTCTTAGTCATTGCAGGTATGGGAGAATATGGCACATGTCTTACCTGGAAGCAGATAAGCAGTGGTGCCTGTATTAATATCTTTTTTTTAATGTCTTTTTTTTAAAACTTACTGTGAGAGAGAAAGCGTGCAAGGAGGGATGGGCAGAGAGATAGGGAGAGAGAGAATCCCAAGCAGGCTCCGTGCTATCAGCACAGAGCCCCAAATGGGGCTCGATCTCACAAGCCTCGAGATCATGCATGACCAGAGGGGAATTCAGGAGTCAGACACTTAACCGACTGAGCCACCCAGCCACCCCTGTTTTACTACCTTTGATCTTTAAGAAATTGCATGTATTTTCTCTCTGGGTAAAATGGTATTTATAATGGATATATCAGAGGGCTTATGAATATAAGGAAGAGCTTTTTAATCACTAGTAACCAAATCATTAATTGCGAGGTTCAGTGAAACGTATTATAGTTAAAGCAAATCAAGCGTAGCCCTGTAGGTTCCCATATCTGCTCTGAAACCAGAATTCGGACATGCGCCTTCACTCTAGGTGACTTTCCAACAGCTAGCAAATAGTTCTCGCTCCATAAGGAGCCATCACACTGATGACACTGTGTTAAAACTTCGACAGCAGACTCCCGCAAAGTCCAGAGAGATCCTATCTCTAATCACTGATGCTCTCACTACTACCATCCCCGCCATCTAGTATATTCTACTAGATATGCCCAAGGGTTAGGTGCGTGCAGTTGAACCTCTGACTCCAGATTCTGCTCTTTCCGGAAGGTTCTTTTCCAGGTATTGTGGGAGAAGGGAGGATGATCAGTTCCCTTCTGTACACATTGCTCTGTCCAGCCAAATCTGCTCCATACCAGTTGTTCCTAATCACTCAACAGCCTCTTCCCTACAACACCAGCTCATTTCCAGGATAGCTTGTTTGGGACAATTTCCCTTGCTTGATGCTTCATGGATTTAGAGCTCCTGCTTCCTTTATCGCCCACTTGACTTAGCTCAGAAGCCAGATCCTATGTCCTCTCTCTACCTCCATGGTAGCAGTCTTCCTCCAAAAGCTCCATTCACTTTTTGTCTTTAAGTGTATGTTTCAGCAGCTTCTCATTCAGAACAGGGGGAAGATGAAATCCTTCTTTTCTTAGGTGCCACTCCTATATAAATATGAATTTTTCATTTACTAAAAGATGCTGACTTATTACAAAATATATTGGTTAATTCTGTCCCGAATTCACCAATAGTATGTGCAAGAGTTTCCTCCTCCACAAACTGTCTCACATGGATTTTCTTTGTACTCTGAGTTTCTCTGAATAGCTGGCATTTCTATTTAAAATACCATTTTGTTCATTTTGGGATTGGGAATGTAGAAGCAAATGCCATCAACTAAAATAGTTAATGATTAAATCAAGAAAGCTAGAAGGCTTGTGGTGCCTGGGTGGCTCAGTCGCCTAAGCATCCAACTCTTGATCTTGGCCCAGGTCATGATCTCATGGTTCATGAGTTTGAGCCCCATGTCGGGCTCTGCACTGACAATATTCAGAGCCTGCTTGGGATTCTCTCTCTCTCTTCCCATCTTGTGTTTTCCTCTGTATTTCTCTCTTGCTCGCTCTTTCTGAAGATAAATAAACAGAAAGAAAGAAAAGAAAGAAAGAAAGAAAGAAAGAAAGAAAGAGGAAGAAAGAAAGAAAGAAAGAAAGAAAGAAAGAAAGAAAGAAAGAAGAAAGAGAGAGAGAGAAAAAGAAAGATATAAGCCTTGATATTTTCCCCCATAGATATTACAGTTTAGGCCTTTTCCTAATCAGTAACAATTTCAGTTTTTGTTGAACGAGTCCTGAGTACTTTGAGAGGTGAGGAGATATTTAATGGAGTGGAACCAAAATGAACTGTTGTAATAATTCTGTTGTGGCCCATTCCAAGGAAACAATGGATATGCATGTCCTTTGAAGTTTCTATATGCTATGTCATGGTTTTTATTAACCTACTATGTTTTCTCATATTATTTGGTGAGTATTCTATGAGAATAGATTTCAACAGACTTTGGTGAGATGAAACTGTCAGTCTATCCAGTTAAGATGACACTGGTCTTCCCACCCTATGTGAAATGTACAAGTTTTTTGTTTTTTTAATTTTATTTCTTTGAATGCGCTTTTATGCTATTAATATGTTTATTATGTTTTACCTAGTTGGGTACACAATGAATGATCTCATTTTTGAATGGCAAGATGAGGCGCCTGTACAAGTGGCCGAAGGACTCACTTTGCCACAGTTTCTGCTGAAAGAAGAGAAAGATTTACGATACTGCACTAAACATTACAACACAGGTAGGGTTTGAGCATTCTTTATAATGCCTGTGACTTCTGGTTTTATGATGTTCAATATTTCTTAATTATAGTGGTAGATTAATTATTTTAACTATTTATAGCTCAGTATTTTTCATAGTGACAGCAGAAAACAAATGTATGTGAAATTTACGAATACTTCAACTCAATGCATGTTGTTATATAACTGATTCGTATAGGATCAAAGAAATGCTCAATTATATCTATTTTTTTCTTTTGCAAAAAGCCCATAGTTCTGTCTAAACAATATTTCAAAAAAAAAAGTTCCTTTAATTTCTATGTGAACAATAAAATGTACTTTCTAGCTCTTCTTGGACAATATACGTTATGTTTGATGACAAAATGAAAGAAATTGCTTTTTTTTTTTTTTTTTAAAGCTTCATTTGCCTAAACCTCTCTTTTGGCTACAGTTTTATGCATTTCAAGTTACTGCTACCTAAGCACCTACTACTCACACTGACACAGCAGCCTTTTGCCTTTGAGGATAGATATATGTTTTTAACTTTAAATTTATTTTTGAGAGAGAGAGCATGTGAGCAAGGGAGAGGCAGAGAGAGAGACACACACAGAATCTGAAGTAGGCTCCAGGCTCTGAGCTGTCAGCACAGAGTCCCACACGGGGCTGGAACTCACGAACCGGGAGATCATAACCTGAGCGGAAGTCGGATACTCAAGCAACTGAGCCACCCAGGCGCCCCAAGATTTTGTTTTTAACACCAAGGATTGATATATTTGCACATTCATGAGATCTGTTCTCTTCTCTCAATCAGTACGGACTATTCCCATAATATTTATTCTTGCTGCCTAAACTATTCCTACAAATTCTGTTAAACCACCCACAAGTGAGTCATCACTTCAGTGCGGTTAGTCCACAGCCTCCCACTGGCATCAGCTGCTGCTCCTATTATTTCCTAACAGTAACTATGATTCCTCTTTGGCTCATCGATTGCCAGTACTGTGACCTGACCTTTCACTCTACAAGGTCTTCAATCTCTTTTATCTCTTTAATCAATTCATAGTACCTGGTGAAAAAGTCACTGCTGTTTTCTTAGCCCAGGGATGAGGCTGATATTTAATTTAATGGGGAGTTCAAGGTTAAGATCTCAACCCAAAGATAAAGGGCAAGCAGGTCAATACCAGGGTCCTGGCTCAACTCTCCAGGGTCAGTCACAGTGACAAGCAAATTTTAGAGAGATGCTAAGAAGCGACTAGAGTTGGTATAAGCTGGTGGACTGGTTTCCTAGGGCTGCTGTAACAAAATGCCACAAACTTGGGGTCTCCCCAAGACTCTCTTCTACGTCTCCCCTTACTCTATGAGTTGGCCACAGTGGCTTGCTTTCTTACGTACACCCACCGATTCCTGCTTTGGGTCCTTTGTATTTGCTCTTCCTTCTGTACATGCTCTTCTATACTTACATACATACTTCTCTACGTACATTCTTCTACACACACAAACATACTGTTTCCCCAAATTGTCCCAAACTCAATACTCTCACATAGTTCTGGACTGCTCAAATGACTCCATAACAAACACATGCTAAATGCCCAAATGCCCCCTTCCACTTACTGCTTTCACTGCCTAAAATTTTATCTTTAATTTCTATGCTTACTTACATATTGTTTCCTTTATTACCAAAAGTTTTTAAAGCCAAGGATTATATATAGTTTATTTCTTTGTTTCCTCAGTCTGCTGAAGTATGAAGATACTCAACAAGTATTTGTTGAGTAAAATAGTAAATAAAAAGTGGATTTGAACATGGAAAATTTGTCTGTACATGTGAGAGTATTACAATCTTTTCCTGGGAGGGGCAGATTTACTCTAAACAGGAAACTTTCCCTTTAGCTCTGTATCGGCAAGCAGGCTTTTTTTCCCCCTCCAGTTGTGTTGAGGTGTAATTGACATAAAATAATAGGTTAATCAGCGTGCAACATGCTGATTTAATATATGTATACACTGTTAAAAGATTCCCCTATCAAGTTAGTTAATACACCCATCCCTTCACATACTTACCTTTTGTGTATGTGAAAATATTTACGTTCTACTCTCCTAGCAAATTTCAATTATACAGTAATGTTATCAACTCTAGTTGCCATGTTATCTAGATCCTCAGACCTTGTTCATCTTGTAACAAAGGAATTTTTTTTTTTTAACAACTCTATTGAGGGGCTCCTGGGTGGCTCTCAGTTGGTTAAGCATCTGACTCTTGATTTCAGATCAGGTCATGATATCACTGTTGGTGAGACAGAACCCTGTGGCCTCTGCACTGACAGTGTGGAGCCCGCTTGTGCATCACTCTCTCTCCCTCTCTTTGCCCCTCTCTCACTTGCATTTTCGCACTCTTTCTCTCTCTTTCAAAATAAATAAATAAACATTTAAAACAATGCAACAACTCTATTGAGATATAATTGAGGTACTATAAAATTCATTTGTTTAAGGAACACAGCTCAGTGATTTTTAGTATATTTACCGAGGTGTGCGACCATCACCATATCTCAGAACATTTTATCACCTAAAAAAAATAAACCTCATAACCATTAGCACTCCTTCCCATCCAGCAGCCCTAGGTAATCAGTAGTCAACTTTCTGTCTCTATAGCTTTATATTTTCTGGATGTTTTATATAAATGGAATCATATGTGGTCTTTGTGATGGTCTTTTTTCACTTTGAAGAAAGTTTTTGAGATTCATCCCCATGGTAGCATATTTCCATACTTCATTCCTTTTTATTCCCGAATAGTACTCTATTATATGGATATACCTCATTTGTTTGTTTTTTTTTATTCATTCACCAGTTGATAGACATTGGGAGTGTTTCCAACTTATGAGCCACTTATGAACACTCATATACATATTTTGGGGTGAATCTATGTCATATCTCTTGGGTATATAATTTGGAGTGGAAAGTTGGATCACGTGGTAAATCTATGTTTAACATTTTAAAGAACTGCCAGTCTGTTTTTCAAAGTATTCACACCATTTTACAACCCTTCCATCAATCAGTGAAGGTTCCAGTTTCTCCACATCCTAACCAACCCTTGTTATTGTTCATCTCTTTTATTATAGCCATTTTAGTGGGTGAAACAATATCTCATTGTGGTTTTGATTTACATTTCTTTAATGGGTAATGATGAAAATCTTTGCATGTGCTTTTTTTAATGTTTATTTATTTTTGAGAGAGAGAAAGAGAGAGACAGAGACAGAGAGAGAGAGCAAGCGAGGGGCAGAGAGATAGGGAGAGGATCCAAAGCAGGCTCTGTGCTGTCATCCCAGAACCCTATGTGGTGGAACTTGAACTCATGAACCTGAGATTGTGACCTGAGCTGAAATCTGACACTTAAGCACTTAGTAGACTGAGCCATCCTGGCTCCCCTTTTCATGTGCTTATTGATATTTGCATATCTTCTTTGGAAAAAGATGTTTATTCAATTTTCTTACCTATTTTCTGATTCAGTTATTTCCCTTTTTTTAGTATTGACTTACATATGCTTTTTCCCAGTTGGTAGATTGTCTTTTCACTTTCTTAATTGTGTCATTTGAAGCCCCAAAACTTTTAATTTTGAGGAAGCCAAATTTATCACTTTTTTTCTTTTATTTCTTGTGATTTTGGTATTGTATTTAAAAAAATTATTGCTTAACCCAAGGCTATAAAGATTTACCCCATGCCTTCTTCTAAGAATTTTGTAGTTTTAGAATTTGCATATAGGTCTATGATCCATTTTGAATAGTATGAGATGGGGTAGATGTTCATTCTTTTGCATGTGAACACAAAGTTCTCCCTGTACATCTATTGAAAAGACTGATATTTCGCTATAGAATAGCTTTAGTCCTTTGTTGAAAATCAGTTGACCATAAATGATCATTTCTGGACTTCAGCTCTATTCCAGTGAACTGCATATCTATATGAGATGACCATGTTTTGTAGTTATTGTAGATTTGTAGCAAGCCTTGAAATGGGGAAATGTGAGTCCTCCAAATTTGTTCTTTTTTCCCCTGAAGGCTGTATTGGTTGGTTATTCTAGGTCCCTTGCATTTCCATACTAATTTCAGAATCAGCTTGTAAATTTCTGCATAAAGGCAGTTGATATTTTGAGAGAGATTGAAATGAATTTGTAGAGCAACTTGGGAAGTATTTTGATTTAGCCATATTTAGTGTTTTAATTAATGACAGAATGACTTTCCATTTGTTCCAATTTTCTTCAATTTTGTTCAGCTATGTTTTGTATTTCTTTAGTGTGGAAGCCTTGCACTTCTTTCATTAAATTTACTTATTAGTATTTTATTTTATGTGGTTCTATTATAAATGGAATTGTTTTTTTAATTTGATTTTTTATTGTTTATTGCTAGTGTTGAGAAACACAACTGATTTTTGTATAGTGATAGTATATCTTATAACCTTGCTGAACTCAGCAGTTCAACTAGATTTTTAGTGAATTCTCTAGGATTTCCCACATGCAAGGTAATATTTCCTGCTTGTAGAGATACTTTTAGTACTGCCTTTTCAATCTGAATGCCTTTTTCTTAATTGTTGGCCTAATTATCGTGGCCAGAACCTCTCACTACAATGCTTAATAGATGTGGCAAGAGAAGACATTCTTGCCTTGTTCCAGAATTTAGTAGGAAAGCACTCAGCTTTTCACCATTAAGTATGTTATTAGCTGTAAGTTTTTCATAGAAGCCTTTTATCAGGTTGAGGAAATTCCTTTCTGTTTCTAGTTTGTTGTGTTTGTTACGAAAGACTTGGATTTTTCACAAAGTTTTACTTCTGTTGAGATGATCATTTAGTTTTGGTTTTTGTTCTATTAATATAGTGTATTACATTGACTTTAAGGCTAAGCCAACTTGCTTTCATTCCATAATTGTAGTTGATTATGGTGTATAGCTCTTTTCATATGTTGCTAGATTCAGTTTGCTAGTATTTTTCTGGTTTTCCTGCATTTATATTCATAAGAGATATCGGCTGTATACATTTTTTTCCTGGGATGTCTTTATCTGGTTTTTCTATCAGGGTAATACTCACCTCATTGAATGAATTAGGAAGTATTCCCTTCTGTCTATTTCCTGGAAGAGTTTATGTAGGATTGTTATTCATTTGTCTTTAAATGTTTAACAGAATTCACCAGTGAAGCTTTCTGGTCTTTAGTTTTCCCTTGTGTGAAGTTCTAAAATGACTAATTCAACCTCTACTTTTTATAGGCCTATTCAGATTTCTATTTCTTCTTGAATCAGTTTCAGTAATATGTGTCATTCTATATATTTGTACATTTCATCGCTTGTTGGTATACAGTTATTCCTAGTAATTTTTATAATCCTTTTAATTTCTCCAAGTAGCAATATCCTCTCTTTAATACCTGCTTTTAATAACTTTTTTTTGCTTGATCCATCTCAGCCAGGATATTTTAATTGCAAATTACAGACAACCCAAATAAAAAGTTCAACTGCCATAAAATAGTCAACCTTGTGCCCATTTTTATATTGGATTATTTGCCTTTTTATCATTGAATTGCAATAATTCTTTACATTTTCTCTAGGTTTTTTTTTTGAAGAAAAGTTGAGACTAGAATGCATTTTTTTTTTTACTTTGTAACTAAAAAATGAATCAATCAAAATAAATTTTGAATCACTTACAAGAAATAAAATTTAAGCCTTAAAAGTAAAATAATTAAATAACTAATAATAAAATAAAATGACAGTCAAAATATAAATGTACTTAAAGAAGCTCCAGTGCTTATATCAGAATTTGTATAACTTGTTCATTTTTCTCTCTAGAACCACACATACACATGTGGTATACATGTGTATATTTTTATCTATTATCAATTAATTTATTATTAATTATATCATGAGATTACTTGGATTATTAATAGTGATAACAAGAAAATGTCTGTTATTCTTACCCTATTTCATTATTTAACTTTTTATATTTTAATATAATCTTAATTTTTTTTTTATGTTTATTTCTGCAAGAGACAGAGCGCAAGTGGGGGAGAGATAGAGAGAGAGGGAGACACAGAATCCGAAGTAGACTCCAGGCTCTGAGCTGTCAGCACAGAGCCCATATGTTTTAATATAATCTTAAAAATCTAAATTTATTTTTAAATATTTCAAGAATTTCTAGGCATTCTGTATGTAGTTGATAAATTGATGAAAAGATCATAGATAGCTTGCATGTATGTTTCTGATCACTAAACACTAAAGAGTGGAATCTAACTTCCCCAGAGTTTCTGAAACTTTGTTAGGGATTTTAAGCTCTGAAATCTCATCCATCCTTTCATCTAGCGAGTGTCCTGTGCATCACAGTAGCACATGGCTCAAGCCACATTTCTAGAAATTTTGCCCTGAAACTTATCTAAGAATACACTACTAATTTTCTTGGATGTGCTCTGTGATTCTCTTTCACAACTGGATCAGAGAATGTCACTTAAAAAAAGATCAGCATGTTAACTCACTGACCTTAATAAAACCAAGAATTTGGTTATTTAGATAAACAGTTATTTTAGGGAAAGATAACATGGTAATAGCACTAAGAACTATAGTCCGAGGGTAAGCAGAGATAACAACAAAATGGTTAACTAAGACATAATTAATTCCTCTATTAGTTACTTACCATAATAGAGACACATGTCGTAAATATATAGAGTAAATATATCTCAGGTTATTTTAGTGTGTTTTTAAATTATGCTCAAATTTATTGATGGAAAATAACATGTTTTGCTCTTCTTTGCATTAATAGTTTCCAAATTATTAATGCATAATTTATATAAATTACATTTAAGGAAGTATTTATCTTCAACTGAATTTTTCCTTTAGCACTTACTTTAAAGTAAATGTAAAGGCCTCTGGACCAAATAGCACCTGGCTCTAAGTAAGTACTAAACAGACACCATCAATGAGTAAAGAAGGCCTTTATGTAATAGACACACACTTCTCCTGTCTTATCTCAGAAACAATTGCTAGAATCAAGTGAAATAATAGATGTTTGAGTACTTTCAAAGTAGGAAGTGCTAATCAAATGTGAAGTAATAAGATTACAAACTATTTCCTGGTAAGTATACTCTCATGTTGCTTCCAGATGCTTACAGAACTAGAAGAAAACTATTTTTTCAGAAACCAATTTGCATATATGATTTAGGATCCCTTCTCACTGTCATGGAAAATTTTAGGACAAAATATAAAAAAAAAATGTGACATTTGATACCATACAAAGACCTATTTTTACCAATTGCTGCATTTATTTTACAACCAACTAGGCAAATTTACATGTATAGAAGTGCGATTCCATCTTGAACGACAAATGGGATACTATCTGATCCAGATGTACATTCCCAGTCTCCTGATCGTGATTCTATCCTGGGTTTCATTCTGGATCAATATGGATGCTGCTCCAGCCAGGGTAGCCTTGGGAATAACTACTGTTCTGACTATGACCACACAGAGTTCAGGATCTCGAGCGTCCTTACCAAAGGTAAGTGTGCTAAATGGACATACACATACATTTGCACAAATATTTGTAGATAGAAAATATTTTTACATTAGAAAATTCACATAGATACAATTGCCAGCTTTCGTCATTTCTTTTTCAACAGGATGTAGTATTGTTACTAATTTTTAAGGTAATATATAACCAAGGAAAAAAACTTGTAAATCACAGAAATAGATGGGGAAGATTTCTGTAAACCAATGATATCTTCCTTTGCAGTTGTGTTATAATCCCCAGTTATTTAAATATCAGTAACACTCTTATACATTGTGGAATTTTTTTATCTATAGATTTTTAAACATTTAGAGATCTATAAAACGTGTGTAAGTTAAATCTACATAGTAACTTTACATGGTGGCCCAATACTCCATTGCATGGATGTGCTGCTATAGTAATATACTTACTATTAGGACTGACACAATAATGAACTTTAATATGATGAACATTATATTCATGAATATGTATGTGTGTGTGGTATGTATGTGTATGTATATGTATATATATGTGTGTGTGTGTGTGTGTGTATAGCTTTACATATACTTTGCACTTTTCCTTAGTATAAATTCTTAGAACTGGATTCACTGTACTAATAGCTGTACGTATTGATATGTATTGCCAAATGTATGTCAAGAAAAATTCACGGCAGTTACTCCTACAAGTATTGTATGAGGGCACCCATAGTGCTATATGTAGCATTTATTATTTTTGTGGGTTTTTTTTTCTCCTCTGGCTTTTAAGTTGCCATAGGTCAATAAAAAGGAAAGCTTATCTAATATGATTTTAGTCCATGCTGAGCTGCCAGAATTAAAATAAACTGTTCTCTCTATGAAGTTTATAAAAGAACCCAATATTTCCTTTTACAACATATGCTGAAATAAAACATAGGAAGCTTTTTTAATCCATTTAGCAAAATAGCAATAGAAAATTATTTTCCTCTCCTAAATGACTTCTAAGAAAAATTTCTAGTATCTAAATTAAGTAATCCTGTCTAGCTTCCAACAAGCTTCACTATTATTTTCATTACGATCATAGAGATGTAATAGAATATAGTAGCTTTTCTTGTGCATTTGATGCTATCTATCTGCAATGCCAAGCAAATTATAAATCTACGGTCACGGCTTCCTTAACTCTTACTGAATCATATTGTATGATTCAATTTATTAGATTAAAATGCCTAAATAAATAAAAGCTGATGGCAGGACATTTTATCACTAAAATGTTACTTCATATAGGAAGAACTTGACATTTAACAATGCTCACACTGCCTAGATAAAATTTAATGGTTGTCTTTCAACATAAAGTCTACTTTTATTGACAGTTAATTGAATTTTCAAAATGATCCATATCAACTAGTGCTTTATAAAAATATTGTTCAAGTGAAAATTATAAGTCTGTTTATAAGATTAAGTTAATAAGTCTCAATGATTATTTATATAGATATAAATGTCTCAAGGGCTCTGATTAAAATAGTTGAAGTCCTATAGTCAATTTGTAAAGGAAATTGCCAGTTTACTCATTGATTTTCTTCATGAGCTAAACAAAAATGAAAGCACATTCATTCTGTAAGTTGTCAACTAGAAAGAAGAGAACAAAATGCTCCATTTCAGAAAGCAACAGCTTCTATGAGACACAGTATAAAGACATTTGAATACAGACATAAAGGCAGAATTGGGAGAGCACGAAGGTCTGAGTGGAAGAAACAGAAATAAAGAAAGCAACAATTGTTTTTTTTAAAACAAAGAATAGAGACACAAGTTTTTTTAAAAAGAAAGAAAATCTTGGGATGTCTTTATACTTTTTCTTAAGATATAAGAAATATTTTTTAAAAAAAATCATTAATTTCACTATGATCTCAGGGAAGGAATAAATTTTCAATTATGAGTTCAATTATATACATAATGTATACAAAGCCTTTACATCTCTTAAATCATAGAGACAATGACCACAATGGAAATGTGATAACAGATTTAATTCCAACCCACAAAAAGATAACTGATTACCAAAGTAATATCTTAAGAGAAAGTGACCATATCATTTTAGGCTTTGTGATAGTTAAGGAATGGGAGGTTGAACATATTGTTATTATTTTTTTAAGTTTATTGATTTATTTTGAGAGACAGAGAGAGAGAGAAAGAGAGAGAGTGAGAGAGAGCACATGTGAGGAAAAGAGAGAAGGAGAGTCCCAAGTCTGATGTGTTGCTCAAATTCATGGACAGTGAGATCATGACCTGAGCCCAAATCAAGAATCAGATGCTTAACTAACTGACTCACCTAGGTGCCCCAGAACATATTCAGTTATGTATATTAGAATTCAGGAAGGGAAGCACTGATGATCCAGGATAAACAACAAGAATTAACCTATTCAAAGAGATCATTCAAAAGAGGAGAAAATCTCTTGAAAAATGAAATTTTTATCCTGTGATTTTGGGGTCCTAGAAAGACAAGAGGTGAGGGCCCACACTTGCCTTTGGGAACAGATGACTAAATCCTACACCTTAAGGCCTGCTATATTCTCAACCTCACAAAAGAACCTTCAAGATGTCTAAAAATCTTGCCACTGAAATATCCACCATTCTCCTACTGACAAAATCTAGGAAGTAGGAAAACAAAATTAAATTCAGGAAACCAATAGAAGATTATCAGACAGAAGAGGAAGAAACAATAAATCATTAATTTATAGTAATTGCTTGGTGTTTTGTCCAGGCTGTGTGCCAATGCATCTCCTACAGGATACGAAGGAGCTTGGAAATCAGTCAAGTAAGGGTCAGGGTAGAAAATTGGAAAGTCTCAAAGGATATACCTTAGCCAGCACCTTGAGAACTGCAGAGCTGAAAAGATTCCTCTCTGATATTTCCTGTTGCATTGCCCTCTACAGTGTCATAATAAATCAAGCATGTAATAGTCCAAAGCAAAAAGACCCCTGTGATTCATTTCTTGGAATGTGGAACTATATGGAGTTTCTGCAGGGCCTACATTAGGTGACAAGAAGAGGGTGACAATACAGCCTATTGACAGCAATTTTATAAAGTTGTATAACTTTAGGGACACTCTTTAACACTGTGTGCTTGGAGAAGAATGAGCGAGGGAAAAAAATGGTGATGACCATGGAGCCACGTCATGGACGGTCTTATAAACCTTAATGAAGATCAGGTTTATTTTTAGTGGATTTTGGAGGGATTTTAATGAGAGCAGTAATCATTCTGACTTTTATTTGAAGATCAGATAGAAAGGGTACAAGTGGAAGCAGAGAAACTCCAAACAAACAATTGTAGTCTAGAGCAGGTGATGGTCTGGCTAGACTGGTAGCCATAGAGGTGGAGAGTAGCGGATGTATTTAGAAAAAGGTAAGTGTTTTAAAGAAAAATGTATTTGGAAGTGAAATACATTATGACAGGGGACACTCAGGCCTCAGACTTCAGGGAGTAAACCTATAGCTGGATAGGGAAGCAGAATAGAGATGATTTTCCTAAGAAAGAAAGAAGGCCCAGAAGGAAGGGAAAAAGATGTATTTGTGGTTGGCCCTCCTCCTCCAGTTGGAAATAAACCTGAATATTCAGTCTTATTTTTCTTTTCTTTTCCCAGGGCCATCTCCCCACCCTCCTCTCTCTCTCTCTCTCTCTCTCTCTCTCTCTCTCTCACACACACACACACACAGAATAGATTAGACAGCTGAATTAAAGGCAAGACTCACTCACCTTAAAACTTTACTCCCAAACTCTGAGATCTCAACATTTTGTGATTTTTTTTTTTTTTTTTTTTTTTTTTTTTTACATTTAGAAAAGCAATCTTCCCAGGAGACTCAGGTTTAATCAGAGGTGAAAGAGAACATGGCAATAATCATTTAATTATTTTTGAGTATATATATATATTTTTTTTTATTTGATTTATACTAATACCTAGTTAAAATCTTGGCACTGAGGGAATTATATTTTTTATTATGTCTAGAGATGGATCAGAATAGAGAAAATTGGTAGAAGGGACAAAATATAATTTTAATTTGGAAATTATGGGTTCTAGCAAGATTCTGCACGAGGGAATTCTGGGAAGATCTCAGCTATATAGCAATATCACATACATCTTACCCTTTCTTTCCTGCTTTCAAAGATCAGTTATTTCTTCTTCAAATCCTACTCCTATCCCTTTTTCATTCTCTTTCATTGGGACCAGCAAAGGTCCAGCTTTGTTACATGTTTTCTGTTTTATATCATCTGCAGAAGTACACAAATATTACCATGCACACCCTAAATTAGTCTTTTAAAAATGAGTTTCAAACTTATTGTAATAACAGAGAATAAAGATAACATGCTGAACAAACAGATGTATGTGCATGTGCCCACCCCACCCCCCCCACACATACCCAGACACAAGCTTGGCAGAGGCCAGAGAATCTCTAGCCTCCAACTTCATCCAAACCCTAGCTCTTAACACAATATAGTCTTAGAACCCAAAACCATTTCAGTAAAGTTGCAGTTATTCCGTATAACAACCAATCCCCAAGTCTCAAAGGTTTACCACATTTATTCTTGCTCACAGCCTTGTTAGCTGCCTGTGAGCAGCTCTCTTCCGGGTTTGTCTGAGATTGGCTGACTTGGGGGGACTTGGATCTAGGCTGCGGAGTAGGTTCTGTTCCCTGTGTCTCCCCATTTTGGGAGGGTAGGTGTGGGTAGCATGTTCTTTTCACGGAGGAGTGTAGGAAAGCAGGAAGGCAAGCAGGAACTTGCAGTGCTTTTGCTCAGAACTGACACAGAGTGACTTCCGTTCTCATTTTGTAAGTCATACCAGGTTTCATAGCCAAACCCAAGTCAAGGGGGGTGGGGAGTGGACTCCACCCACAGGGTAACCTTGAACAGGAAAGGAGAAAAAAAAGATTGTCAAGAAATAATCTTATCTACCTTAGGGACAATGGTTTGTTAAAACTGTCTGTCTCCTTTCCTAGACCTGACTCTGCCATATTAGGAAATACTCAAGAAAACAAGGGGAGAAAATGGGATGGGGAGAGGAAAGAGTGAGGAGTTCCTGGAAGATTCTATGCCACTCTGTCCTCACCACTATGGACATCTCATTTGGAGCAGAGCTACTAAATGTTAGAAAATAAGAAACACTAGAAATTTCAAAGGTGGACTGTCAATTAAATATTTCACACAAGCTCAGAAGCCTGTAGGCTTTGAAAATCTCAAATTCTGCACTAAAAGCTGTTTATCTTAAATAATTTCTTTTTGCTTTTTTCCCCCCAATTTGGGAAAACCATCAGAAGTAAATTTTTGAGAGAACAAAAGATTTTTTATAGTTCTATCCTCAGAACCTAAGTCAGCACATGATATATGTCTACTGAGTAAATATCATGCAGATATTTAAAGACAAGAACTTTTAAACATTTACTTAGTACTCAGTCTAAACTTGGAAAAGAAGAGAGTTTGTCATTTTATCATGTCTTTCTAAAGGAATGTAAAAATTCAAGTGAATTACTCTTGTGTATAACCATATTTTTCCACTTGAGAATCACCAAGTTACTGACAAAAATTAAAGATTGAAAGTATCTACTTTACAGTGTAATAAAAATATTGATTTTAGAAGATATAACAAAGATAGCTTTTATATTAAGTTTTCACTCTTCCTAAAAACATAATTTATAGAAGTCATTACAAATGTTAGAAAATAGCAATTGAACTATTATATTTTTATTTGGATACGATGGTTGTGTGGGGACACAAAGATCTGTATGTGAGATTGCATTGAAAAGAGAAGGATGGAAAGAAACCTGGAGGGTTTATACTCACTATTGTGTTCTTATCTAATTAGTTTTCATTCTTCTAAAAAAAAAAAATGAAGTTTTAAAGGAGAGTAAATTGCTGGGTCACCGAGGTGACTCAGTCGATTAAGTGACTGACTCTTGATTTCAGCTCATGTCATGATCTCTTGTAGGATATAGCCCAGGCTCTGTGCTGACAGCAGGAAGCCTGCTTGAGATTCTCTTCCTTTCTTTCTCTCTGTCCCTCCCCTGCTTGTGCTTCTCACTCTCTCTCAAAATAAATTAATAAACTTAAAAAGAAGCAAATAAACTCTCGAACTGTGAGAATCATGACCTGAGCCAAAACCAAGTTGGATGCTTAACTGACTGAGGCACCCAGGTGCCCCATTAGCAATTGTATTTAACTTATAATAGAGTATCTGATGCAAGCAATACATTTATTTTTTTAATGTATCAAATATACTAAGAGTTTGATTTCATATTATATTCACCTAGGGAAAAAAAGAAAAAATAAAAAGGCATAGAAAATGAAAGAGTCATTTCTTCATACCTTTTTTGTTAAAAATCACAGAATATAATGCATGTGTACGTCATCCAATTTTATTAGTGCTTTGTCTATTATCTATAAACAGATAATTCCTAAACATAGGGTAGTTCCTATAATAAGAAGGATAGAAATTGATAAATATCACTGGTTTTACATTTAACCTTAGATCTACATTTACTTGGTTAACATAAATTTACATTTACTTGGCTTCCTAGATCTCCCTAAGCTGAAAATTAACAAGGGTCAAGCCTGTCTTCTGATAGGTGACACAGAGTCAGAGCCACTGCATATATTCTTAAATCTGATGGTCCAATTATGAAAAAGCACATAATCAAATGACAAAGTTTAAATTGAGAAAATGATAAAATACAATGGCTTTGGCATCAGATTAAATTTAAAAGCAAAACAAGTATATGCCACCTTGAGACAATTTTACCTAAATAATGTTTTAATAACTCCTTTTTCCACATTCACATACATCCTAGACTCGTACCACAAACCTTCCAGGCAGATTAAAATGGAGTAAAACTCCCTCTCACCAGCGGAATAAAGAACATGGTCCCTAAATCAGTGTGGTTAAGCAACTAACCACACTGTAAATGAAGGCTCTTAGAACTCAGAGAAAAGGGGACTGGGAAGGTATATGGTTAAAACAAAGATAATATTATGGAAATAAAGAGACTCCTGTACAAAAATACAGAGGAGAAAGAAGTCACAGGTATAATTCATCCTTAACTGAGCAGTTAAAACAGATAATATATAAAGAAATGCCAGTAACTAACAGCATGCACCTAAGAAATATTTCCACTGGTATCTAGATTTTACAGTTTTATTTAAATGTTAAACATAACAGCCTTACCCTGTAGAAGGGATGATGGAAAAACTCCCATAACTGAGGGAGAAGTCAGAGATAAGTAGATGACTTTTCCAAATCCCTTAGCCTTTGTGATTGCACCTTTCTTATCTGGTGACTGGAGGGATTGGCCAAGTCCATTACTTAGGAAATAATGCAGTTCTGCTGTATTATGATTGCATCTCTTAAAATAAAAACCTTTATTTGGAAAAGAAATACTGTACTTGAAGCACCATTCATTTTCTAAGGTTTCTGAGGGTCATAATCAGTATGAATGCAACAGCAGTTAGCCTGGGCCCTTGGGAGTAGCTTCCCAGGGTGATAAATGGCAAAGTTCACAAAATCTTGTGCTGTGTGATTCACTGCCTGGTGTTCCAAGAAGACAGTTTTTCACATAGTTTCTTTTATTTTTCCATATCCAATTTATACTACTTTAACACCTATTTCTAAAACAGTGTTTATTCTTTTCCTTTGTTCTTATTCTTGTCTCTCTCTCGTGTTAGGTCTTAAAAGAAGCTCAAAATGATTTTGAGACTAATGTTTTTCCCTATAAAAGTTACAAAATGGAAAGTTCTTATACGGGTTTTACACCAGGGAGAAATGTAGGATCAAATATACCACAATCTGGATTTTACAAAACCAAGATTGAGGAATAGTCAGTGTGATCTGAAAATTCCCAGAAAAAAGCTGTGACACAGGCAGGAAATCTTTCAGTGTATCTCAGAAGAAAAGCACTTCGTTGTATGCTTGAGTCATTTGTCCATTCCACAGCCAGAACTGTTCATCACAGTTTACTTGACAATTCTAAGGAACTGGGAGTATCTACCAAGATTGACTACCATTAAAGTGAGAAAAATCACCCTAATGAAAGGGCTATTTTAACAAACCAAAAGCAATATAATGTGATGTTTCACTCTGTCTCTTTCTCAAAAACAGCAAACTTAGATTGAGAAGAGAATTGACAAAATATTCACTCCCAAATGTTTGCTGGAAAATCTCCCTTCCCTTCCCTTCCCTTCCCTTCCCTTCCCTTCCCTGGTGTGCCAACATGTAGGTTTGTATGAGATTTTGTGAGCCTCAACTCCTGGTTCTGGTCTACTCAATTTCTTGTTCTTAAATTTAAGTCGTGTTGCTTGTAAATGCATTTTAAAAGTCTATTTCTGGAAACTATTGGCTAATAATAGTCTTAGTTATAATTTGTAATTTAATAACTATAATTTACTATAAATAAGTTGTCTGGCTTAGAGTCTAATAAATATTTACTCACTAATGCCCTGTCATCTGTGAGCTGTAATCTAAGGCATTATCGGTCCCAGTAGACAATCCTTTCAACCACCTCTATGCGGAGTAAAGTAAAGGCATGTATCTTGGCCGTCTTCTTGACTACACCGTTTGGTGCCATACTTGTAACACAACTCACCCAATGACCTTGTAAAGGAATGTGTTCTAAAATTTCTGCTACTTAATAATCTTACCAAAAGCTAGGGTCAAGGTAAATATATTTATGAAGGGTTGTCTGAAATGTATGCAACGCATCTACTCTGAATTCCGAGAACGCAAAATCAAATGGCTTCAGAGGGCATAGGCGCAAATAAGTTAACCACAGAGTGTTCTGGTATAGTTATTAAGTGTGGAGATGAGCACCATGGTTAACTGGGAGGTGCCTTCCATACTTAGAAGCACGTTCCTTTTCTTTTTCGAGGCACTGTGTAGCAGGGGCAAACTTATTCCCGTGCCTAAATTTGGCTTGCAGCCTGCCTGTCTTTACTTGCCACTAGGTAGGCCATCTACTATCTGTCCTAGATTACGTTAGCGCTTCGGAATGCTACCTGGACTCTATTTTCTATAACCCGTCACAAGTGATTTTACTGAATTCTGACCTAACACTAAGGTTTGAGGAAATTTTTGGCTGGAGATCAAGGGAGGTTTCTGCTGCACTTTAATTAATTAATAGCTTTTTTTTTTTTTTTCTTTTTTTAAATAAAGCAGTGAGTTTTGCTCTTCAACAAAGCTGTTGTAGTTCTCTATGGAGACATCGTAAAACCGTGATTAGATCCTATCCACACTGTCCTCAGTTCTGTACCTGTAGGAATCCGGAATCCTTGTTTTTGTTTCAGAAATAAAACTAGTGGAAACCTTCCCACCCCTACTCCGTCTGCCACTCGTGCTGGCTTTCTCTTCCTTCCAGGCACATGGTAAGATTGTACCTCTTAGTTCTACTGTAGGGGCTGACCGGAAGGAGTGCTGGCTGATGAGTTTCGAACACAGTGAGCTGTGCCACTTCTAGCCTGGAGTATTTGTCAGCAAACACGAGACCCACCAGTGCCAGGTTTTCCTGTACTATCGCCACTGCCAATGTTCCAGATAGTGACTGCCCTATCAGCTGAGGTCCCAGTAAGAATGACAGTGACAAGAGTCACCATGTAATTCAAAGTGGACATGCAGTGTCTTTTATTGTTCTTTGTTTCATGCCAGTGAGATTTGGGGATTATGAGGATTATGGAGATTTGGGGATTACTGTGTCCTATCCTAGCTTGAATCCTTATACCTACTTCCTTGCATCATTGGTAGGATAGATGTAGAGAAATTCAGGCTTAGACAAGCTCCCCGAACGTGATTGCTCCCCAAGGTCAAGGAAATTTGATTCATTTGATTCTAGTCTTTATAGCCAGGATGACTGTAACTGATAATGATAAAGTCCAATTATATATATATATATATATTATAATATAATATATATATAAATATATATATATTAAATATATATAATTATATATATAATTAATATAATATATATATTAAATACTAGTTTATATATTATATTAATATATATATTATATATATAATATATATATATAACTGATAATGATAAAATCCAATTATATATATATATTATTAATATATATTAATATATATAATTGGATTTTATCATTATCAGTATATATATGTGTGGGTGTGTATGTATTTGTGTATATATATATGTATTTGTATATATGTATATAAATGTATATGTGTGTATATATATATATATATATTTGGGACACAAAATGCAGACTGTCTCTATTTTCTAATGATAACATTAAAAGTAGAATGAATGCATAATCTTTCTGGGAAAAAACTGACATAAGAAGTCCATAGAACATAATAATTCTTATATTCCTTTCTCTACATTATAAAACATTTTTTAGAATGAGAAAGACAAGGCCTTGCAGTAACCTAGCTTTGCATATTCAAATGATAATTTATCAAACTGATCTCTTCTTAGATTATCACATGACAAGTAGGGAATGGTTTCCCTGCTCATAAAAACACTTCATTTTAACTAATGTAAGAATGTTGTTGAGGGGACTTTCATTGCATTTCAGAAGATAAAATGCTTTCCTGATCTGGTTTTGCTTCTTCAGAGCAACTGGTTTGTTTTATGTGGTAAATACAATGCTCATGTCTCTTTTTCTACATTGTTTGCTAGGAAGCTGTTTGTAAGATTTTAGAATCAGCATATAGAGAGGACCTTACAATATGTATTTCGCGTACTGATTTCAGTCTTAACCACCAGATAAAAGTTAAAGAGGCTGGAATACTGAAGTACAGAGAGTATTCTTATTTAGTGCGTTCACAGTTGTCGATATGTAATGGTAGCCTAAAAAGAAGCAGCCTAAAAACTAGGTGATAGAAAATAGTAGTTAAGTTTGTGGGCTTTGGAACCAGAGGAGTTGTATTCAAATCTGGATTTGCAGCATGGTAGCAGTCTTAGTCAACTCAAGCTCTTATAACAGAAGACCATAGAATAGGTGACGTAAAGACCACAGACATTTATTCTCACAGCTCTGGAGCCTGAGAAGTTGAAGATCAAGACACTGGCAGAATCAGTGTCTGGTAAGAGTCTTCCTCCTGGTTCATAGATGGTGATCCTTTAGCCAGTAAAAGGCATGAAGGAGCTCTCTGGGACCCTTCCTCCAAGGGCACTAACCTCATTCATGAAGGCTCTGCCCTTACAACCTGATCATCTTCCAAAGGCCCCACTTCCTAACGCTGTCACCTTGGGGGTGAGATTTCAATGTCTAAATTTTGGAAGGACATATTCAGTCCATAACAGTAACTATGAGACAAGTTACTTTACTTAAGCAAGTTATTTTATTGTGCCTAAGTCTCATCTTTAAGATGGGAATAGTTTCCTCAATGGTGAGGATTAAAAGTGTTAATTTTAGACAACAACTAAGAAGATTCAGTAGTTCTATGGACACTACTAAGAACACCTCCTGGCATGTTAAGTGTTATAATTTTTCTCTAATAATAAATGGCTGGTGATTTGAAGTCCTTCCGTGTGACATGGAATCAATTCAACATGACTTGCGAATGCAGAGCATGATGAACACAGTCTAGGCCTTAGAAATACCAAGATGAATAAGACCTGGCTTTTGTCTTAGCCCATGGGATATATTAGCCTAAAAGGAGAAAGATACATAAAAAGATAATGTCAGTCTGGTGGAGCTAGGTCAATAATAAGATGAATAATTTGATGTTTGCTTAGACATAATTTGTTAGAATATCAGTATAGATACTTCTCATTGAAATTCTCTAGAACATACTCATTTTGGTATCCCCTTAGCCAAGGTTTTTCAAAAATAGAAAGCACTTAGAGATTGGGAAATAGAATAATTAACTAAATAAATAACGTTCAAGTGGTGCTAGCCAGCAGTCATCCTGTAGAACTTGCCTATAAATGCATAGAATTACAATTGTAAAGAGTGGACTGGGAAAGGGTTTCTATAAGGAGAGGGGAGGTAGAAGGTGAGAAAGCCTGTCCCGGTCTGGACATCTGGAGAAGGTTTCCCTAAGAATGTTTTGTCGAAGCTGAGACCTGAAGGAAACCCAAAAGAAGGAATGTTCCAGATGAAAATAAGAGGGATGAAAAGCTGCTGAGGCAGGATGAGGTTTGTCAGTTGCTTTCAGATTCCAAAATATAAAAGAAGGGAAGTATAGTTAGAGCATAATAAGCAAGTAAGGAAGTGGCATAAGATGGTAAATATCAATCCTCAGAGGCCTTCACTGACCATCCCTATCTAGCATAACTCTCTTCACCCTGCCCTTCTCTTCCTATTACCCCATTGTGGTTTCTCTGTTGCACTTCTTTTAAATTATATCTGTGTTTTTATTGTATGATTTCCCCAAATGGAATGTAAGTTCCATTAAAGACAGATTTTATTTATCTTACTCATCTCTGTAACTACACACTAAGAACTGAACTTGGGTACATCAATGGTGTTTAATAAATGTTGAATGAAAACAAAAAAGATTGAATGCATGTGGTAAGAGAAGTAAGGTGGGGGCCAATCATGAAGGGCTTGACCTAAAATAGATTTGAGACTTTAAATTAAGTGAAAGCACAGGAAGAGTTTTAAGTGGAAGGAGACATGGATTTGCATTTAAAAATAATCACTTATTGTGATTATGTCGAGGATAGAGTTGAGGGGCTGAAGAACAGATTATTGTGGTTGAGATCAATAGGATGGCTGTAGGAAGGACAGAAAATTATAAATTTGAGAAATAGAAAGAAAGTATAAATAACAGGGCTGGGTCTTTGATATGAGAGAAAAAGAGGACTTCTAGTGTGGGTATGAACAACTTCAGAGTATAGCCTTTTAATGGGGAGTAGGAGGCAGTTGTGTTTGTTTCCTATTTGTTTGGTAGAGTCTGGTAGAGCTTCATAGCTTTGTTGTTGTTGTTCTTCTTCTTCTTATTTATTTTTATTTTTTTATTAGAGAGAGAGAGAGAGAGCAGGGGGCGGGGCAGAGGGAAAGAGAAAAGAATCTTAAGCAGGCTCATGTTCAGTGCAGAGCCCAACATGGGGTTCAGTCCCACAACCATGGGATCATGACCTGAACCCAAATCAAGAGTCGTACACTCAACTGACTGAGCCACCCAGGTGCTCCATAGTTTTTGTTTTTAGTCAGAGTAAATTTGAGGTGCATGGGACATCCAAAAGGTAAGAAAGCTGGCTAGAGAGTAGTCTAGTCAGCAAAACTATATTTGGGGTCCATGAGCACAGAGGAGGAATTGAATCCATGATAATGGATGAGGTTGAATAGGGAGAAACTTCAGAGTTAGAATAGAAGAGTGGCTGGACTGTATCCCTGAGGAACTCAGGATAAGGAGGAAGGGCCCCCAAAGCAGAGTGTGTTAGAGCAGAGGAAGAGAAACCTGAAAAACATGGGTCATGGGAGCCCTGGGAAGAGTGGGCTCCAAGAAGGAAGCAATCTTCAGTACGGTGGCTTTAAAAGGGTCTCCAGGACAAAGGTCCTCCTGACTGGTGCATTTAATTAGTAAATGTTTAGGTTTTATTTTCTCATACTTTTCTATTCAAGGGGTAATATCGAGAAGGGATTGTTGCGTAAAATTGAGTCATGGTTCCAACAGCACATCGGACGTTGGGACTGTTGACAAGGTAGTTCAGAGGAATGAACTGCCTCTTGATTGGAGTAAGTCTTCCCCAAGAGACAGCAACAAGTAGAGGATGGAAAGACGGTATGAATCTGAATCACATGGGGTGTGTTGTATATCATGAGTATGTTGTGCATGTGTTGGAGTAAGAACTGTTGTCCATATTTTAGTTACTATCCCTAGAGTTCCAAACTTCCCACATCCTGAGTTTGCTGTACTGAGATGAGCAGTGAGGGTGGCAGAGGAGAAAAAGAGTTGAAATTGGCGAAGGGGGTCAGGGAAGAGGACAAGGAAAGTAAGCCCTTCAGGCTTAACACTCGGGAGCTGTTCACAATGAGCAGAACCCTGGCAGGCATAAATGACGTATACCTATCTCTGTTGTCATTGGAAATATTCATTGGATTAATACGGAAATTAAATTTCTGATTTATCTCTGGTTCACAACATTATAGATTCAGGTTGTTAAAGAATGAGCACATACTTTGTGAGTCATATTCTTCCAGGAATGGTGTAGCTTGAGATAGCATTTTTGAAATCTGTATTATATCTTCCAGGACAGTATGTATTTGAGGGCAGCCAAAGATTTCTGGCAAATTGTAGAACTCATGAGGTTTAAATCCATATTTTATAAACAATTAGACACTTAGTACAGCACTGAAATAAAATGAGGGTGTACCTATCTTTGCCTGGAAGTCACACTTAAGATAGAGGAGGAGATGTTGAGGGCTCCCTTGTTGGCATATTTCATATGTAGGTTGACACCGTTGTAAGCGTCAAGAAATGACCTCTTTTTAAAAGATAATTAATCCATTCCAAGACATGAACAAAACATCACTTCCGAAAGCGAAGCTACACATAAATCATCATCTGTGATTCATTTTTTCACCTGTATTTTAACATTTTACGCCTTCATTTATCTGTCTACTTATTCAGCAAATATGTGCACACATGCCAAACATTATTGCAGTGGTGAACAACTCAGAGATGACATCTGCCCGCAAAGAGTCTAAACAGAAAAAGAATAAGAATAGGCAATTACAGTGTAGTGTGTTCAGTTAAGCACAAGTGCCATGGGATTCTGAACCAGACTTGGGCAAAGTCTAGCCTGAGACCTAAAAGGCCAACTGAGAAGGGTGGGAGAGGGGTTTTTCTTCACTTTATTATTTACTGTTCTCCCCATCATAGACTTCCCTCCTTTGAACCACAACCTAAATTTGATCAAGGTTTCCAAATGTTGACATTTGACAAAAATAACATCATTAAATATGAAGAATGAAGAGAGAAAAAAATACAGAATATACAGACAGCACAGAAATAGTCAAATTTCTAAAGCATAAGATTTTGATCTCTAAGGTACATTGAGTTCCAAGAAGTAATTAGTACATCTTTGCTTACATCTCGTCTATATTTCTGCTGTCCTGGATCCACATCTTCTTAGGGAAGGGACATTTGTTTCTATCAGTGGGGAAGCAAAGTTCTAGGTAATTATCCATTTCCCAGGAAGAATGTAAAAAAAAAAAAAAAAAAAGCTTCGCATAAATATCTTTCATTCTTAATCTCATTCCTGGCAAATGAGAGAATATTTTTTCCCACATCTAATTGGCATGACTAAGTTATCCAACAAAATGAATTATCTCATACTCATGGCACAAAAGGTGATGATTTTATTGATATTGCTTTCATGATATAACACTATGTGTAATACAGGCACATACATATTCAGTAAGAAAAGATACTAAAACTTACAGAAAATTTTCATCCTTAAACAACTGACATACAGCAACATTTGTTCAATTGCATCATCAAATCACCACACCATTAAGCTGAGAGAAAAATTAAAGCAGTTTCTTAAAGGTTACTGACTTGTTCCCTCCAAAGGTCTTTGGTCTGTATGAATCTGTTTCTAGGAAATAGGGACTACTTCCTCCTTTTTACGTTCCTTTGTTTCACTTCGCTTCTTTTTGTGTTTTTTTCCTATCAAAAATAGTAATACTTTTTTTTTTTATAATTTTAAATGTTTGTTTATTTTTGAGAGACAGAGAGAAAGTGTGAGTGGGGGAGGGACGGAGAGAGAGGGAGACATAGAATCTGAAGCAGGCTTCAGGCTCTGAGCTGTGGGCACAGAGCCCAACACGAGGCTCAAACCCACAGACACGGAGATCATGACCTGAGCTGAAGTTCGATGCTTAACGGACTGAGCCACCCAGGCACCCCAAAAATAGTAATAATTTTTAAATTTCTCTGTTCTGTTGTTTTCTTTTTCCTTTCTTTATATTCTCTTTCTTACCTTTGAGGTGGCAGAAGACAGGAAGACCCTGTGGAGCTAAGGGGGCAGTCAGGGTCAACGATGCTGGCTGGGGTGGGCAGGACCAGAGTCCAGGGGTCAAGGACATGGTCAGGACCAAGGCAGCCAGTGGGGACTTTGGGTGTGAGGCCCGAGTCAGTAAGGCATCTGGGATTAATGGGGCTGAGGCTGGAGGGGGCCAGCGGAATTAAGATATTAGTTACATACAGGGAGACTCTTCAAATATATGTTAAAGATAATCAGACAAGTTTGTCACTGTCCAAGAAAGTGTTACATCAGTGAAAAGAATGAAAGCTAGAGTGCACCCTGTCATATTGAGTTGGAATTAGAGATGCCAGTGTGAATTCATGTTTTCAATATAGATAGATAAATGATAGATACAGAGATAGATGATAGGTAAGTTATATATATGTTGTATATATAATAATAATTATATAATACATTATATTTCTCAATATAATATATATTATATTATTATACATAATTTATATATAATATTATACATAATTATATATAGTATACACATCATATATATGTATATATATCATATATCATATATATTAGTTATTTATGTATGTATATCATTCCTAACTCTGCCTACTAAGAGGGCCTATAAGTAGTTATACCCAGGAAACAATGAGCACACCCAGTGCCCAGATCCTTGGTTTCTAAAAGTCATTCTTCAGTTAAAAAAAAAAAGGATTCTTAGAGAAAGCCCTCAGTCAAATACTGGAACAAGAAATTACAGATAAGTCTGGAATGCCTTATGCCAGAAAGTGAGAAAGTACCCAAATCATGATGGAGACTTGCCAAAAGGATGCATGGCCTAACTTCTAGGGGCTCCTACTGACCCAATCTGTGTAATGTGAGCATCAAAATAGTGATGTTAATGCATGGTAACCCACTGAACAAAATCATTACTTGTCTATAGTGATATAAGTAATGTGGAAGACAAACTTCTCTTACTGTAGAGTGCTAACTAATGAATGTAGATGGAATGATGGAATTTGGAAATCCACATGTGGGAATCATCATTGTGATAATTGATTCAGACAAAAATCACCAAGGTCTAATGGATGAAACTTAATGAGTAAGAAGATATTTATTTACTCAAGAGAAATTGGTAACTTTATAATAGAGAGACCTAGTAGATAGCACCTTAACCAACTGATCAACATTGAGTGCTTTCTGATATGATACACTTGAAGAACAGGGCATCACTGTTCCTATTAAAATCCCATAACCTGAGTATAAAGTGAGGAACATCAAATAAGCCAAAAGTGGGAGACACTAAAAAAAAAAAATATGGTCTGCACTTATCCAAAATATTAAGGTCACAGAAGACAAGGAAAGGCTGACCATAATGTTCCACATTGAAGCCCAAAGAGATCTGACGCCAAGGGACAGCATATAATTCTAGATTAAATCCTGGACTGGAAGGACAAATGTTTTTCTGCTAAAAAGGGCATTATTGGGACGATTGCTGAAATGAGAATGGGTTTTTGGGTTGGATGGTTGTATTTTACTAACATCAATCTGATTTTGGGGGGTGTACTAGAGTTATATAGGAGGAGATTGTCTTTTTCTTTTAGAAAATACACACAAGTATTTTAGGGTAATGAGGCATCGTGTTTGCAAATTCCTCTCAAGCAGTTCAAGGAAAGGCCATAAATGATAAAGATAGAGAGAGAGAAATATATTTGACATTTGGTCAAATATTAACAACTGGAGAACTTGGGAGGTTTTTTGTTTGTTTGTTATTTTTATGTTTTTTACTGTTCCTGCAACATGTTTGCTAATGTTAAAATTATTTCAAAGTAAAAAAAAATAATGAAGAAAACATGGAACTAACAGGTAAATGGCATTGTCTATATTTCGATGTTACTTTATGCTTTCTTCAAGCATTGTTCCAGATTACACTGAAGGTGAAATTACATTTTCAACTTATTTTGTCTTAATCATACATTTGGCCTTGTGCCTCAGTTGACAACAAACTTTATTTAGTAAAACATACATAAGTTTTGATGTATGATTAATATATAAACTTGCAAAATTAATTTCTAAAAAGTGTTTATTAAGCTCAAGAAGTATTGATCTTATTCCTTTCTTCTTCAAGATGATATAAATGGTACAATGTAGAATCAGATGTTCAGTTTTGTACTCAGTGGAAACAACGGTACAAGTCAATTTGCTCACTCTCTCTTTCTCTCTTGGCCAGGTTTCATATGTCAAAGCTATTGACATTTGGATGGCAGTGTGCCTCCTTTTTGTGTTTTCAGCACTTCTGGAATATGCGGCTGTAAATTTTGTATCTAGACAACACAAAGAACTTCTGAGATTTCGACGAAAGAGAAAGAATAAGGTAGGTGATTAAATGCGTTGGGTTCACTGGGATACCAATTTTCACTGGAAAGTAAATTTGTTACATTTAATACAGTGGCACAGAGAGGAAATGGAATCTGAGGACCCAATCATATGAATATTCCTTTGGTTTTGTCAAAAATAGCTTCAGGGAGAAAATGGTGACACCTAGGTCTACTTTACACAACATATCTGGTGCCATGAGAATTTATCAACTTCTTTCTAATGTACTTCCTGGAACAACACCATTTTTTGCTTCAATTAACAAAATATATCATTTCTTACTTGCAGTGTGAGGGTCTTACTGATGGTCTGACTTAACATGTCATCAAATATAACTATTAAAGTTGTTCCTTTTCATCAAACTAATTCCTTTAATTGTTTCCATAAACCAATAGCTATTTATTAATGCTATGATACTCATGTAAAAGAATGTGGAAAAGTTTATGCATACTTTCATGTTGTTAAGTTGTTTATTCTGAAGCTCTATGGGAAACACAAGAAGGTGCTATTTTTGCCTGGCTACACCTGTTAAATGAAACCCAGAAGAAATTGTATTTAGAACATCATTAGAAGACCACAAGAAGTTGTAGAAATAATCTCATAATTGAATGTAGATGTGCAGAATGGGGTCGTTCCCCTCTATTAAGACTTGTAATGTCATCTCTGTTTATATGTGCACATACGTCCAATCAACCCCCTTTGCTTTTCTGTAAGGGAAAATTTCTATTGACCGGCATATCTATGAGTTTACTTCTTTTAATATGAAAGTGCCAACTGACATTTAAAAGCAAATGGACTCACATGCAATAGAGAAATGTCAAAGTTGTATGCACAGGAGAAACTGTGTCTAGAATCCCATATATTGGAATATTTAAGTCAAAACATGTTCAAATCTTCAACAGAGTAGTTTGGTTCATATAGTATGCACTTTTAAGGATGTTGAAAGGATTTAATTTTTTTAAGGATTCCTTATAGTTTCTGAATTATTTGCTGCAATTTATATATTCCTTAAATTTTGTAAACCCCAAGCGCATGATCTCTCAGTACTGAGCAGTAAACATATTCTAACATGATAGTGTATTCAGTCCTATCTATTTGACTCCTCCAAATCATAAAAAATACCCAATTCACAACAGCATGGAAGGAACATCAGGATTGTGATTCTCTGAGCAACACATTGGACTAAAACAGTGCTTGAGCTTATATTTATTTGATCAAGTTGTTATGAAAATAAAAGCACATTATTTATATATTGAAACACATTTTGATGGAGAGATTAACTTTTCTTTATCCTCTTCTCCCCATCACACCCCCATCTACTGGTTTCCTTGTACCTTTCTCATTCTTTTACTGTCTCTTTCCTCTCCTTCTTTCTCCCTTCCTACTGCCTACTTGCTCTCCTTTCTCTCATGACACTTGGCACTGGCTGAAACACTATCACAGGACAAAAAAAATTCTCTATCATAAGGGTTAAGCTTCTGTTTCTTCTTTCCTTTTAAATGACTGATAAAGACCATTTTTTCCTTCTAATATTAATACAAAGTAAAGTAATGCTTATTTCCTCTTCTCATTTTGGTTTGCTTTTTTGCTTTTATTGTCCATTTCTCTACCTCCCTCCTCATTTCTATACAATTTTAAATGTATCAGCCAGGTGCTGAGAAGTATTAGGTACATGGTGTCCAAATGAGGGCTAAGAGCTCGGGCATTTTCCACACCTACCACACATCCAACAGCCATAGTGTCCAATGGGTAACATGATAGACTGTATTGTAAGTCTAGATGCTCAACTCTGGTCCCTCCTCAAAAAGGATTATCCTACCAAAGCAGCTCTTTAATTTTACTACCTATGAGAATATCAGGATACATACTGAAGCCCATTATTCTTTAGTTCACAGAAAGACGACAAGATTAAATTTTCTAGTGAGAGGCTCTCTAGGAAAATACGGAAATGCACAAATAGTAATACCTTATTATTTTCTAACGACCAGTTGAAATATACAGGGAGCAAATAATGTAACTGAGATTCAGTGCAGGAAAAAAAAATAGCTTTTTTTTTTTTAAGTTCATTTCATACTTTGGGGGTTGCATACCTTGCATATGTGAAAATCGATTAATGTGTATGTGAAAATGATATATGCAATTAAAACCAATTGTGCAATTATATTTACTCATATATGACTTGATTCTCTGGTTTCTCAATCCCTCTTGGTCCACTTTACCTTCCCACAGACAGAAGCTTTTGCATTGGAGAAGTTTTACCGTTTCTCAGACACGGTAAATTCGCTTTCTTAACTCTAAGTAGAGGAATGTGGTTATCAGTAAAAAAGCAGACAGCATATTCTGCACCCAGGCAGTGTTTGGTGGGGAAACATAGCCCCTTGCATATTTAAATCCAAACAACCACCATCCCCTTTCAGCTAAGGATATTCTCGTCAAATTCCATTTGTCTTCCCTCACTCAGTGAAAAGATATTTAAACATCCTTCATCTTATCAACTGAGATAGTTGATGGATCAAAATGATTTTTAAGTATATGTTAAACAGAAATAACACATACAATCTTCTAATAGTCTCCATGAAGGAAATAATCATTTGCTTTAGCAAAATTAGTTCAAAAATTAAGGGAAAATTTATTTGCACAAAGAAGTTCTAACTGTAGCCTTTCTTGTCAGAAAATAGAGACCTAAAAATAAGGCAAAAGTAAAATGCTTTCTCCAACCCGTGTATCTTTAGAATCCATTCTTAATGTTGAGATTCTTTATAATAAATGAAAGAGTTTGGTTTTGATAGCAGCATCCTTTGAACTATTTGGTGAAAAAGAGATCACAAGGTCACATGTCCAAGTATAATAGCTAAACAGTTAGAAAGTTAATCTATATGAGAGCATATTATTTGCTTGACTTGGCCACCTATGATATAGCATTCAGTGGTTGAATTGAAACATGTCCAAGCCAAGAATTTGGGCTGGGGAATCACAAACAGTCCAGTCTACTAAACTAAAATTTCTGGAATAAAGTGCATTTAAAAATACCTCCCCAGATGATTCTGGCTCACATCTTGGTTAAGAATACATACAGTGTTAGATGAACAGATAGGAAACATGTTACATTCATCTAATTGAAGGATTCTCAATGTCATAGCAGGTATCTAGGGCCAGTATTATTTTAAAGCACTTACTAAATTTTCTTATAATATATAATTGTTCAACTAATTTTTCTACTAAAATTGCAGATTTGTTCCCAGCATAGCTAGCCACATCTCCTTTATTTTTTCATCCCTGAAAAAAAAAAATTCACTTGATTCAATTACTTTTACTTAATTATCTTAAATATAAATTTTAAGAAAAAATGTAATTGCATTGTATTTGCATAACACAAATAGTAGCCTCTTTGGGAGACAATATACTTAAACCCCTAGTAATTAAGAAGTTAATGCCTATAGGAACTTTAGTTCCTATATATTTAACTAAATATTTAATTTAATTCCTATATATTTAATTAAATATTGCTTTACAAAACAATGCAAAAAGAACTCTGATAAAAAATTAGGTTTACCTCAGCAACCATTATAAATACTTATTTTTTAAAAAGAAACAAAATGGTAATGCAAATACATTCATGGGAAATTATATGAATTCCACTTATTTTATAATATTCCAATCCTTGTGCAAATTTGGGGATGATTATTTTGACTTTCTGAAAACTATTTTTCTCAAACTAACAAGTCTTTGAATTCATCATTTTTAAAACCTGTAACTTGCTTAGAAACAGTCTGAGCAATCCAAATCTTTAAATCAAAGTAATCTAAATGAGTCTAAATGTTGATCCAATACCCTATATTTTCACGAGTACTGGTTTACATAGCTTTTTTCAAGCGCTCTGAATTGGCAGAATAGGCAAAGTAAATAAAATAGCCTCAGTATAAAAAGTTTGTCACAACAGGGGGCCTTATACTAATGTAAATATTATTCCTAGAAAACTTTTAACTTGGTTCAGAATTGGCTTAGCATTGTGGAATCTCTTATATTTTACTTTTTCTCCATTAAGGTATGAGCGAGTGAATCTTTGGTCTATTGTGAAAGAAAACAAGTTTGCTCTTGTATCCAAATTTCCCCACCCCACACTGTCATAGCCTGCTGTGTGCCGAGTACCCACTGCACCATGTCGTAGACGCTTACCCCCAGTGCTGTATATGTGTGGGTGTATGCATGATATGAAAGTGTTTTGGTTAGAAGTTGCTCTTCCCACATGTGATATCATTACTTTAGTCCTGCAGGGTTATAAAGGTGTGCCCAAAATGTTTCTAAATACATGTTATTTGTGGAGAGAAATGGATGATGTGGGGTTGCTTTAATGCATTTGACAAAGCTTCTTCTGCATCACAATGTAATGATGCAATGGTTTACTGAAAGAAAACATATTCACACAGTATTCCAGTACCTCTGTCTTCCTGCTTGTTATTGTGTGTCCATTGCTATTTATATACTCAAATGAAAGAAAAATGAGCCATTAGTTCTGGAATTGAGAAATAACGGCCAAGTTTATATTTTGCTAAGCACAATGGTTATCTTGGGGGATGGGCTAAATGGGTGATGGGTATCTAGAAGGATACTTCTTATGATGACCACTGGGTGTTATATGCATGTGACAAATCACTAAATTCTGTTCCTGCAAGCAGTATTACACTATATTAACTAAGTAGAATTTAAACAAAAATTTGAAAAAAAAAAGATATCATTGACTGCATTTTGACTATCTGTACAAAAGCTTGTCATTATTTTATTGACTTATGTATTTATATGCTGTCTTACCTCAAAAATAACTCAAGGTAACTTCTAAGAATAACAAATAGTTGTTTTTTCTGCCCTGTATAGTTTTTCGGCTCTATAGTTTTAGGACACACACACACGCACACACACACATATACATATCCATAAATATATATATATATATATATATATATATATATATACACATATATATCCATAAATATATTTATATATGTGTATATATATATATCCATACACATATATGTATGTGTATATACATACAGTATTTTGAAGGGATGAGGCTCCATAGACAGTTGAAAGCAATGTGGTACCCATATATATTAAATTATATAATAAAGTTTCCATTTAGCTCAGTTAATGCTATACTCTGGAGTATAAGATATTTTTTAAGTAGGAAAATATTTCCTACAAATTTCTTTGATACATGCCCAAGGAAGAGTAGTTTCCCAATCATTTCAAACTAAATTATATTTGAATGACTCTGATATGGGAGGGGTTCAAAATTTCATCCTCTCAAGTAAACCAAAAATTGTTAGAATTTAACGATTTCCTGCAAACAAATATTTAGGGTCTGTGTTAAACACCGCTAAATCTTGGAGCTATATCCTCTCTGAAATATCTATTTAGGAAAATAGCATTCAATAAAATAATGTAACCTCTACTTAATCTAATTTCACATGCATTATAGTGACTTCCATCTCAAAGTTAACTAAAACACATTTACAGCTTTTTGCATATGTTGCCTATCATAACATATTATCTTATGTCTCCCTTTAATTCGAGTTGGCACTGAACGAATCTGGCATATTGTGCTAGAAATAGATACATGAGTATTTAAAAGAATTATTTCCTTGATTTCTCATCAATCTCCTAAAATGTATGTATTCCATCTTTGTTTTATTTTATCTTAGCGTTCATCTTTTTAAGCCTACATTTTACCATGTAAATAATTTCCAAACCATTTCTGAATCTAATTTCAATATATAAACATAAACTTGGCTAATTCATAACTAATGCATGTCATCAATAATAAATGCAAAGTTCTCATGAAAACTGGATTTTAAATAATTTTATATTGACAATTGACTTGCAACCATAAGGTATTTTTAATCTCGTCTCTAATTGTATTCTTTGAAGCTTTCTATTTTAAAATAATATGGAAATGTATATAGATGTATTAAACTGATATGTATTTTGGAAAAAGAATTTTTAATTCATTCCTATATTTCATCTTACCTCAGAATTTTCTAAGTGATGGAGATTTTCCCAACAAAAATAAGCCACTGCTATGTTTATTAGTAAATTTTTTTTTTCAAAATCCACACACTTTGAAACCCTGTAAATGGAAATGAACAGCAATTCATTTTTCCTTCCTTTGTTACTCTCCTATTTGGCAATTAGAAGTTACAGAAAATTGTTGAAACAGAAAGACCTTTGGCATAATTACTTGACATCTTGATTGTATACAGAACACCCAAAGGCACCTACCAGGGGAGAAACATTAGGATGGAAATAATGTAGTTAATGCTGTTGTACCCCACAGCAGTTCACATAATAAATCATCATTCATGCTGTCGTAGAGTCTTCATGTTTTATTATCACTCACTAACAAGCTTCATGCTTTCACCACTCCCACACCCAAAAATAAGATTTTGGCCATTTTTAAGGACTAAGAAGAGGATAGGAAATAAATTTTTATATTACTTGTATGTTAATATATATTTGTTATATGATGGAGATGAAGTAATTCAACTGAATGACTGTCTCTGCCCTTGGATTTTTTTTAATAGTTTATTTATTTATTTTGGGAGAGAGAGAGGGAGACATAGAATCCCAAGCAGCCGTCAGCACAGAGCCTGACATGGGGCCCAAACTCACAAACCATGAGATCATGACCTGAGCTGAAACCAAGAGTCGGGTGCTGAAACCCCTGAGCCACCCAAGTGCCCCTAGACTTGGATTTTCTATTTTCAATATTTCTAGTTATACTATGCATGTTCCATGAGTCACTCTTTGGCATCACTCTCTAATAAAATGAAAAAGCATGTAGAATATTTCACAATGTGATCTTGATGTTTAATTACTGAAACATTTTTCTCACTTTCAAACTTAGTGAAAACAGGTCTCCTGTATAAAGAATTGCACACTAACTAAATGGGTTATTACGTTCTTCATTGCCTACCCTTCTAACTTGCTTAAAGCATAGTAAGTGATTTTACTTGTGAGTAAATTAAGGTATGTCTTCAATTTTACTTTTTAAATCAGCCATGTTCTTTTGCTCATTTTTTGCTCATTTTAATTCATTCATTTAATTTTTATTATTACCTATATCTTGGGTTGGAAAGTGCCTTACTTTTATCAACATTAAATATTGGCTAACATATAGTGTTTGAGTCAAAAGTTTTAGATGTTGGTCTAAATACTTCACATGTTTGACCTTCAGTCTATTAGAAACTCAAGCTGAAGATATCTCCAGAAAACTGAATTATTTCAAACAAATATTTGAGTACTAATTGGAATAAAGAATTTCACTGCACATTTGCATTTCAAATGTCAATCTTGAGTCAGATTGTAAATTTGGACCATCTAATATTTTTGAGATTAAAAGGATATATTTGGAAATGACTTCCTATATAGCACACACATATTTTTATAATGCAAATGCCCAATTTATTTTCATGTTTTTTAGAATGTAAGTTCTCCTCAACACCTTGTTTTTGTTACCATTACTAGGAAATAAGTATTTGAACAAGACATTTTCATGAGGGAAATGTTTTCATTGAAGTTCAAAGTGTTTCTATTTCTCTAGCACCACAATTAATCGGAAGTATGATGTTAGTGAAACCATATTCCGGATGCTTTCGAAAACAGTAATGCACTCTATCATGCTGTGACACATAATTATGCAAAGTCCATTGCCCAGGATATGCTTTGGCCCATGGTAGATTTAAAAATGGATAAAGATACAGATCATATAAATAACCTTACACATAACATTACCTAGAAGCAGCCTTAGGTAAAACAGAAAATTATTTAAAAATGAAATAATAGTTAAATACTAACACAAAAGTCATCCCAGAGTATGTGTTCATAAACTGCCACTTAAAAATGTAAATTTGAGTGGAATTCAAAAGATGTTTCTTCACTAAATTCAAGCCTGCTTGGATAGATACATTAATGTCTCTTGGAAACGCTTGTAGAATTTGCTGTGCATAATGATCACCTAGAAAACTTGTTGGGAATGCAGATTTCTGGGACAACCTAGGAGTGATGAGTACAAATCTCCACAATTGCCATTCAGAAAACTGGATCTCTGCAACCTGTCCCAGTGATTCCAAGGCAGGTGTTTTGTGGACCGCAGTGTGAGAAACAATGCCCTCCCCCAGGCTGTCATTATTGCATGCACATAGAATGCTGGTGATTTGACAGGTTGTTGCCAAATTTTATGAGGAATCAATGGTACATAAAGACGATTAAATTTAAATTGTTCAAATGTGTCATTGTTCTATGAAAACCGACACCTAGAGGTCAAGTAGCTTTGTTCATTACAGCACGATAGCCCTGATTACAGGTTTGAGAACGCAGTCATGGTTACGAGACAGAAATAAGCTTTAGTCTCATGTCATTTATTTAACTTTTAGAAGGATAAAAGTCAGGAGAAACAGCAGATAAAGTTATCTTCGTCTAATTGGAAGTCCTCACGGGACTCAAGCACACAACATATTTTGTCCCCTCACTCACAGGGAGCATGGATGTCTTCCTAGTTTAAAGAAATAGATATGATCTATCTATTAATATCATCTAATATAAATATGATCTAATAATAGATCAGAAGCAGCAATGATCCCATCAGCTAGAAAATGCAATCATGGGCCCAGAACCATTATATCAGGTATATAATATATATCTGATATGCTATATCAGAACCATTATAATGCAAAAGAAATGTGTGTAAATGGGAATAACAAAATAGCATCACAGCATTGCTCCCAACCCCCCCCCCCCCCACTTCAACCACCAGAAACTAGAAACCTTGTTAAAGGCATTCTTTGTTGTTGTCACTCATACTCAAGTGATCTACACACTCATCCTGTGAACTAGCCAGCTCTTTATGTCCTTGCTGTCCTGTCTTTAGTAATAAGTGTTTTAATTCCTCATTCCAGTTTCTATTTAAATGCCCTCACTCTGTTGCACTCTTGGGCCATTTTGTTCACTGGTCATGTTTAAATGTGTTCTTTTGTTCAATGAGATCTATTCCAGGAGCCCAAACTGATATAAAAATGCTTTGTTCCAAGCCATTAATGGTATTTTCATCTGTGGCTTCTGTTATGGTATAAAAAAAGCCCAAGATGGACTCTGTCTATTTCTGCTAAAATCCACGGAATCCTCCAGGAGCCATAGTCAAAGACCTTAGCATTCCATCTGCCAGCAATGTGTTAGCACTTATCCTCAGGAGATTTAATTCAAAGGCAATTTTCAAGCAATATTTTCCTTCATTAATATTCAGGTCAAGCTGCCACCACATCAATGACACAACAGAGGAATATATTACAGTTCTGTCCATTGTTGCATGGCCTGGACACCATCATGGCTACATCCATGGCCGGTCCAAGACATCTGTTTTGGCACTCTATTCTCCTTCTGAGCTAACAGCCAGGAAAACATTACTTGACTTAATTTAATTATACCCTGGAATTTTTATAAGGAATTTCATCTCCCACCGTGGGATGTTGTTAATTGTTTGTTTAACCCGGGCCACTTGCCTGACCATAAGGCAACGCCACTGGCTTGAGTCAAGAGCTTTGAATATCCAGATATTGCTCTGAGAGCAATACTTCGGATACTGCCACATACACCGGTTCTCAAGCCAGTTCATTTTGTGGACTTACCTCGCTTTCAACTACAATTATTTATTAGACTGAAGGTGTAGTTTAGCTCCTGACCTTCTATGTAAAAATTTCTATTGGTGAACGAGGTGACCAGCTTTGTCTCAGTGGGAAGAGAATCATGAGATTCATACCACTCTGGATAGCTCCAGCTGGAGATTCCATCTCTGGTCCATTGTCAAATAAGCTACCTTTTCATGGATATGATGTACTTCGCCTGAGTAGTTCTCCTTAGCTTGTTCCTAAAGATACCGTTTTCATTTTATCAGGGAACTTAGACTGAAATACCTTTCTGACCTTGCCCATCATAGGATGATAGGTTTTTTAAGCCTAAATAAAGTCTGATGCCCTTTGGGTTCCTTCAGTTTGGAAACTGCTTCTACCAGAGCACAAGAGAGTATCAGTAGTTGCCATTCAAATAGATCAGAGAGATTTCCAGTCTAGAATTCTGGCAGCCGTCTTACAGTACCACTGTTGAGTCTTCTTCAGAAATTCCAGTCTGCATGTGTTTTCATAGCAGATGCCTCTAGAGCTGATGGATTTTAAGGCGTCAGAGAGGGAACTTGGGCTATTTGTTGCCTACCTCAGACCTGTCACAGTTCGTTTGCTCATGTTCCACTTTCAAATTCATTCCGTCTTCCAGTCACTTTATACAAAATGGTCAACAGGTATCAAAATGTATCTGCCAAATTACAAATAGTGTTACATACAAGCTGTTTTTCTCATACAGGGATGCAGAAGAGATAATGGTTTGTCCTTTATTGTTTGTAAATCATTCCTAATGGTTTCCTCCAATTATTTCTGGAAATTGGTCTGATGGGGCTGGGCCCTGAATTCTAACCAGGTTAATTAGTTACCTTTACCTAGTCACATGGGCCACTAGTTACGAAACCCTCCCTTGACTTTCTCCTCAGAGAGAGAAACTACCATTTATCATTAACCAACTTCCTTTTGACAGTGACCTAGACCAAGCTGTTTCAAACCAGTTTGTGATAATAAGCTGGAGATTTCACGTTTCCTTAACTGGGTCTACACCACATGAAGATACACAGTGTCAGGCTTTTTTCTTTGTATAAACCTAACAGGAAAACCCTAGTCCAGTCTGTTAAGTATACCAGTGCCTCGGGGAGCCTGGCTGACAGTGGAGTATGTGACTCTGGATCTTGGGGTTGTGAGTTCAAGTCCCACGCTGGGTGTAGATATTACTTAAAAATGAAATATTTTAAAAAAGGCATACCATCCTCCTTTGTCCTTCTGAAGCTCTTCAGTTTTTACTATTTATCATGGTAGAGGCTGTTGAGGGACTTCTTTAGTGACTCCAAGTAGTCAGCAGTCGGACTGTAGGATATATTTAGCTTTATCATAGACCAGATAGAGCTATTCTAGAGAAAATTAATGAAGGACTTAGCACCCCTGCTCCCACTATTTCTTTAATCAGAACTAAGAGTTTCATTTACTTTCCTGGAATCTTTTTTTTTTTTTTTTTTAATGTTTATTTATTTTAGAGAGAGAGAGTGTGTGAGCCGGGGAGGAGGAGAGAGAGACAGAGGATTCACAGCAGGCTCTGCACTGAGAGCAGAGACCCAATGCAGGGCTTGAACTCACGGAACTGTGAGATCATGACCTGAGCTGAAATGAGACACTTAACACACTGAGCCATCCAAGTGCCCCGTACCTTCCTGGAATCTTGTACTGTTTAATAGTCACCACAAAGGAAGGTTTAAGCAATTCTAATGGCTTCCCATTTAGTACATCCAATTGTAACTGGGCTAGGAAACAACTGCCCGAGATTAAGTTCAAACCAGAAATGGCAAGATCCCTCATGCATGTGTCATGTCCTTTCCACTTATGCATTTAGCCAAAGGTGATACTATCTGCTGGATATTCCACTCCGAGCTGGGCAAGGAGAGCCCAGCCTTCAAACCAGTCTTCTTTGTTTCAACTGCCTTCATGGATGGAGTAAATTCAGCAGCCCATATCAGTGCCTTTTGTTTCCTTTCCCCACCGGCATCATTGATTTAACTTCTGAGATGAAAGCAGCATATTTAACAGGGTTCCTTAAAGGAAGCAGCTGCCGGAACTGGAACAGATTTCCTTCCTCCCAGCTGGCAAAAATGTGCCAGGAAATCTTTCATAGGACTCCTGTCAATTTTCATTCTGTGTCTTAAAAGCCACCTAAAGAGAGCTAATAGATTTACCTCTGGCCATGATCTTTCTTGTGAATAGCCCACCGGCAAAACCCGGCATGGCAGCTATAAAAGCAAATGTACCCATGAATCATGTGTAGCTTCCTGCCTTTCGAAGGAGAAGTACATGGGGAACCCACGCCTGGAGGACTCCCCTAATCATAGTGTCTGCCAGAGTTTAGGTCAGAGAATGTGGTTTGGCTAGGCTCATTTTTATTTATCACATGGCCAGGCCAGGTTTGCTACTTCCCTTAACGTAACTACTTCTGCTGTTCAATGTCACAGCAGTGGGAGAACCAGGAAGCTGGTCCTCAGCATAGATTCATACCACCCCAGACTTTACCTGCTCCAAAAGGGTTATTGGTTACATGCTGGCCAGTAGCTGCAGCACGTTAGAAGTCAGCGTTCACAGCTAACATTGTTTTTCATGCTGCGGTGTATATATATATATATATATATATATATATATATATATATCCCACGATATATATATATATATATATATATATATATATCCCACGATATATATATATATATATATATATATATATATACATCCCTATGTCAATCCTAGAAAGCATAGACCACAGATATCAGCTGGTACTTCACAGTAAAGAGATCCTGCTTCTTTATGTTATAATTGCTTCATACAAAATGGTAGCCACAAGCCACATGTGGCTATTGAGCACTGGAAATATAGAGTCTGAGGGGCCCCTGGGTGGCTCAGTCAGTTGGAGCCTGCTTCGGATTCTGGGTCTCCCTCTCTCTCTGCCCCTCCCTTGCTTGAACTCTGTCTCTCTCTCTCTGTCTCTCAAAAATAAATAAACCTTGAAAAACATTTAAAAAAATAAATATAGAGTCTGAACAGAAGTGTATTAAAAATACATGCTGATTTCAAGGACTTAGCATGAAATAAAGAATATAGAAGATCTCCTTTTTACTTTGAGTAAATATTTAAATCATATTAGGACATACTAAGTTAAAGAAAATGTAATACTGAACTTAATTTCATTGGTTTCTTTTAACTCATTAAAATGGTAGATAGTGTAAAATTTAAATTGAAAATTATACACACGGTGTTCATGTGTGGCTCCCAGTATATTTCTATTGGACGGGACTACACAATACTCACTAGTTTCCAGTGTTGTTGGCCTAAGGTTGCAAAGAAGTAACATCAGGGATTAAATGCAATGTTCTTCCAACTCCCAAGTGGACTTACAGGCCATGAACCTGCTTGCTTTACTTGCTCTAATTTCTCTTTCTACCAAGTGGTTTCCGTTTCACAGATAATCAACTAAATAGGAGACAAGAAAATTGTATTTTGAGCCATTTTCCCCTCGGTTTTATCACCCTGGTCTCCTTCAGTTTTATCTCATTAATCACCCGTCTACCAATTCAATAAGGGATCATTCTGTGTCTTCCACATTACGAGAGTAAGATTTATCCCCAGTTATTTTCCGTGGGACTTTGGCTATCTCAACCCCAGGGGGGATCAGTATCAACATTCTTATCAAATTCCCTCCCTGAACTTTGGGCCATATTGAGTCTGAAAGGATCTGAAAGCCAGGTCAGCTTCAGTTACCACCGTTGAAATGCGGGGTTAAATGTGTCAATCAGACCCTCCAGACACACTGGGCTTCACTCAGTCCTACAGGAGCATGTGAGGCAGCCGGCACATCAGAGGTAGCTTTTTCTCATCTCCCCAGGAGGCAGGGCAGTTACTCATGAGCACAGCTGCTTTGGGCCTCATCCACAGGCGCATGTAGACGCGCTGCCACGGACAAACGTCAGAGCATATGTTATCACATTGACACAAAGAAGCCACAGCCCTTATTTCTTACCAGACTTGTCTACGTTCTGGTCACGTAGCCCAAGGGCCTTCAGGCCATCACTCAGCGGTGCCCCGCGCAGTAAATGTAGCAAACTCCACCTTCCCCATTTAGTGAGCTCTATTGTTTTCAAGGAAATGATGCTGAAAGGATCAGAAGTCGTTCATCAGCCCAGGCCTGAGATTAACCCTCTACTCACAGTTAGTGGAAAGATGCCATGGAACATAATGTGGTTGTTCACTGAATATCTTAAATCTTGAAAAGATTGTCTCTGTTTTGAGATGGAGAACTGGAGCGGGGTGGGGGGTGGGGTGGGTGGAGTCTCTAAGGGTTTGAACATAGTTAAGTTCTTCCGAATTGATGGTTAGAAAGGTAGTCAATGGAGGTAGGTGGTTAAAGACACAAACTTCCAGTTATAAGATAAATAAGCACTAGGAAAGTAATGCACAACATGATGACTATAGCTAATGCTGCTGCATGATCTACAGGAAAGTTGTTAAGATAGTAGATCCTAAGAATTTTCATCCCAGGGAGAATTTTTTTTTCTCTTCTTTTTTTTCTATCTATATGAGGTGATGGATACTAAAACTACTGTGATAATCATTTTATCGTATATGTAAATCAAACGGTCATGCTGTATACCTTAAACTTGTACAGTAATATATGCCAGTTGTTTTTTAGTAAAGCTAGAGGGAAAAAATAAATGGATTCTACTTTACTAAATACAGTAGAATCCTAAAATTCTAGCATTTTTGTAACCCATCTCTTAATTGGTTCAACTAATATGTCAACACCTCATTGTAAATGCTCATTGAGAAATTATCTTTTGTCCTATTTTGAGATGGCTTTTTTTTGGACACATGGGTTGATATAGGTTAAAAGGCTATTTTATATATCCTTCAGCATTCAGCTGATTTGCACCCAAAAGTTGTACAAATTCTCCAATGATCTACACTTTTTTTCTGAAATGCAAACAACAGCATGATTTCCTAAATTATAAGGAAACTGTCTTAGCACTTACAAAGGAACAGCTTAATTTCTTGTATATCCACTTTTTTCTGGGACATAAAAAATTCAAGGCAAATAATAATTTAGCCTTAAAATTTCCATGGAAACTAAAAAAAAAAAAAAAAGCCAGTATAAATGAACATCTTTTTTAAAGAGTACTGAAAATTCAGTTTCCAATTTTTATAAGATTACAACAGCAGTTAAGTATAATTAGGATCATCGGCATTTACTTCAGATTTGTTTCCTCACAATTCAATTGCTTATGCATCTTACAGTTCAGCTGTTTCCCAAGAATTATTTGTTTTTATTTTTCATGTGAAATTGCCTTATTCCATTATTCCCAAAAAACTATTTCAAACATTATTACATGAACTTTGATCATCTTCTCATGTTCAGAATCCATTTTAATTTCCATTTTTCAGTTTCATATTTTGTAATATACATTTTATTGAGCCTCTGCTTAAACAGACCCAAAATAATTTTTCAAGAGTTTGAGCCAATTACTTTTGTCTCCTATATTACCATTAAAAATTACTTTCATAAAAGGAGAGCTTTGACAACTTTAAAACAACTTTAGAAAATGTCATCTTTTAAACTTTCAGTTTTAGTAGCAAAAAAAACCCCTAATTAATTGGCAGTTGTCTATTGTTACATTATAAATAAATGAATTAAATTAAGTTATTCATTAATGAATTTCATTATAAACTCTAAATGCCATGTTTTCCTATCATGAACACATTTCATTTATCACATTTTTATTAAGTAAATTTTGGCTTAAATTTTGGTTTTCTTTTCACGTATGTATATGGAGAATTCTTTAATTTGCAACATTTAAGAGAAAGTTGACAATATCTTTCCAGAACATGAAATAAACTTCAGCCAAATTTTATTCATAATTTCAACTCAGTCCATGTACCTGAAAAATAATCGCATATAAACTAGAATATATGACTATCTTAGAGTCTTCTAGATGATTTAGTGTAAAACATAAAAGTCACGTTAGGTGAGGATAACAAAACCCAAACAGCGTTCTTGAGCTAGAGTGTATTTTCCAATGAAGTCATATAAAAATTATAGGAAATAAACATTAAAGTTTGCCTCTATGAAAAAGCAAAATCCAGTCAATGATCTTGATATTTCCCCCTTGACATCATATTATTTATCCACATTATGTAAAAAAACCCAAAAACATATGAACAGGTATAAGATCCCAATAGATTCCTTTGCTTGCTCAACTTATTTATATATTGTAGCAATACGTAGATAATACCAGAATGTTTAGTTTTTCCAATAAAACATATTATTTGAGAGTTTCATATTTCTTAATAGACACGTTTATATGATGCAGCAGGATAAATCAGTAAAACTTGAATGGGAAACAAAGCAACTCAATCTTTATATGCTTGTAACCTTTATCGTGATAAAGTTTACATTACAAATCCGAAATGCCTGTTATACACGCTCTATTCCATGACTCAAGTGTTTTCTTATGTTTTTCTTCTGACAGGATGATGAGGTAAGGGAAAGTCGATTCAGCTTCACAGCCTATGGAATGGGGCCATGTCTGCAAGCAAAAGATGGTGTGACCCCAAAGGGCCCAAACCATCCTGTCCAGGTAATGCCGAAAAGCCCTGATGAAATGAGGAAGGTCTTTATCGACAGAGCCAAGAAGATTGACACCATCTCTCGAGCTTGCTTCCCATTAGCCTTTTTGATTTTTAACATTTTCTACTGGGTTATCTATAAAATTCTTAGGCATGAGGATATTCATCAGCAACAAGATTAAGCCTCCGGGGGCATGCAAGTGCGAACGATCAATTCAAAGGAAAGTTTCTTTGCCATGGGTGTGTGTATGTGTGTGTGTGTGGTATACAAATAAGGACCATCAAATTAAAGTGGCAAATGGGAAGGTATTATTATGATTTGCTCTGCAAAGTCACAGGCATATTAAGAGGCTTTTAATGGATACAAAAATATATACTATGAGGATTCTATTTCATATTACTTTAAGATTATCTGTCCTTTCACAGTATATCATGTAAGTGGACATATTATTGCCAATGTGTTTGTGTTGTTATATAATGTCACCTAATAGTACACGTGAAAACTTCTTTGGAATTTCTTGCTTTTCAGCTCAATGACATTAAATCTTACAAAAGTAAATTTTGCACAATTAACTTTATAAATGGAAAAAGGGAAAATGTTGAAGACTTTAAACATCAGTAGCTTGAAGCTTTAAAACATGTTCTTATGCTATAGTTACAAAACAGAAAATAATCAGTTAATTCTGTAGAAAACTCACGCCCTCAGAGGATTGCACATACAGATACTACCGGCCCAACTTATGTGATACCAAAAAACTTCAAATCATAAATTTAAAATTAAAAAGTTTTGTTATTTATATACTAAATCTAATTGTTTCAAATACAATATTTCCCTCTTTGGAAATCTCAAACAAATGGCTTAACAGATCATATTCTATACAAAATCTGCTTTTCCTAGCTATATCTCTATGAATGAAGATGGAAATACTGAAAATAACATTATCATTTTTAAGTAAGTGTTATAGGTGTGTATTTGGAATTATTGCCAAACACTGAAAACCGCAAGCCAGCACCCTTGTTTTGTTAGTTTTTTAATAGCTGCTTAATTGTCTGTATGTAATTATGTTTAATGTTTTGATATAATTGAACAAAGTTCATTAAGATTTTTATATTTTAGCTTAGAATGAGACTTTAAAGTTCAATGGGATTATAGTATTTACATTTTGATAAAAATGAATTTAGTTAAAACAAAAATGGATTTATGAAAGATTTTTTAAATAAGAACAGTTTTCCGATCAAAGTTATATAGGTTCAAACTCTTAGCTCCAAATGTAAGGAGGGAAGATTTTAATTCTAAATTATACAAATAAGTCATTTCTATAAAGTGAGGATTGGTTGTTTTTATATTTCTGAACTAATGATTTCAATATATATGCTATTCACTAGATGTGAATACTTTTAAATACAATTTTTACTTAAAATTTATCAGCAACCCATGGAATTATTTCAGTTACAATGGGGCATTAACTAATTTCATGCAGTGTAATTAAGTACAAATATATGATAGAGTTCTTGGTTAAATTGAACCAGGTTCTGATTCTTTTGAATTTTTGCTATTTTTCTGCATTATTTTTATCATTATTGTTGTATTTTTAAAAAGCTCCAGAATGCTCTTTAGATATGTTTAATTTTTGGTCAGATTTGCTGAATAGAAACTCAATGTGCCAAAAGGTTGACAGAGAAAAGTTTAAACATTAAGAAACAATTAACTCAGCTTTAAGAGGAAAAAATAAGCCAGTCTTTGAATCCAATGGTATTATTTTCTGAATTTTAGTCAATCTCAAACTAAAAGCAAGAACTGCCATTTAAAGCTAAAAAGTTCTCAAAGTTATTGAACTTTGGTGTATCCAGTTGTAGTGTTTAAAAATAACTTGTGAAAAAATAATGTATGCTCAGTGATTTTTGCTAAGTGAAGGACCAAACTGCCCTCCTTCATAAGTAATTTAAAACATTATTGGAAAAAACAGGCAAACACACAAAAACCATATTTGGCATTAAAGGCAAATGTCACAACTGAAAGAAATTGTTACTCTTATTCTGCAGACTGTGCACCCGAAAGTTGAACACAGTCTTCTTTACTTGGTGTATATGAATTAAAATCATGGAAATATATTCTTGTACTAAAGATAGATTAGAACACAACGTTGTTTGTGTTCCCTGAGGAAAAGCTGTGTGGTTCGAAGTTATGATAAACCACATTGTCTCAATATGTCTCTGAAATACTTGAATACATTTTTCTGTACTTTACACATCCTATTTCAAAAGCTCTCCATCATTGCTTAAATTCAGTGAATTCTGCCAGACGCAAAAAGAAATGTAATGCACCTATTCCCCCCACCCCAGAATTCACAGACATCACTATTTTCATATTTGAGAATATTAAAACATGTCTCTTTTATACCTGAAACTTGGAATGTAAAAATACTAGCCACAGGACAATTTTTCAGCAGGGGCACTGGTACGGTAGAAATCTCTGTATTTGCTTGGGAATACGTATTTATCGTTGCCTTACTATACTAAGAAAGTACAGTCGTGACTCATATGGCAACAATGACAATATTTGGATGGCTCAATTCAAAAGGTTTAAAGGAATATGTCCGCTCTAACGAACACTTATAGATTGTTTTAAACAGGAAACCACACTGCAATTAGCATCTCAAGGTAGTAGTTGCCGCAATAAACCCTGTGTCAAACCTGAATATTTCAAATTAAACCAACCAGAAAACTATTAATAGTGAGGAAATTAAAACGTGTCCATATACACTAATGACCCACATACAAGTTGGAGTTCTAATATGGATATTTCAAGTATTTGGAAATGGCCACATTAAAAAGTTTGTAACTTTTGTACATGCAGTTTATTGCAATTTTTCTTATTATTATGTATTTCAACCATGGAAATTTATAGTTCCATACTACACAAATTTTTAGGAAACCTTGTACCTTACTCAGCATATATATATGCTGTACTTCTTTATTTCCCAAACAGTAGAATTGAAGTTCAACTCTAGGGAGGATCTGGAGCTTTCTTTACCACTCAAAATAGATTCCAGAAAGATTCCAGTGTAGAAGAAAGAAAGCCAACGATCTTTAAAATTTCTCTAACCTTTCTCTAACCTTTCCACATGTTTCTCCATGGTAGTTAATCACCTGCAGAGCCTATCCAACTCCTGGTTGTTATGACAACTGGGACGCCTGGGTGGCTCAGTTAGCTGAGCTTCTGACCCTTGATTTCTGCCCAGGTCATGATCTGGCAATTCGTGGGATCAAGCACTGCCTCAGGCTCTCCCCTAAGGGCACAGAGCCTGCCTGGGATTGTCTCTCTCCCTCTATCTCTGCCCCTCCCCAGCTTACTGTCTTTTTCTCTCTCTTCCAAAATAAATAAGTAAACTTGAAATAGAGAGAGAGAGATTGTTCTAGCTACTTATTCTGTCATCAATTCCTATTCTATGGATATAGTCTAATGATGTTTACCTTAACTTTAAACTATAAATGTTTTAAAACCTATATATCCCTAAAATATGAATACATTGGGTTTATGAATTCCCAAAACCTCATGGCAGATAATGGGAATTTTAGAAAGAAAATGTGAAAAAATAAGCCAACATGTTTAACAAAAGAGAGAAATTTGTTAACTACTTTAGCACTGTCAGTTGTGATTTTAAGAGAAAGATAGGTATATCTTCCATACTATACATCCCACTTTTTTACAATATACTTGTGTGTACTTAACATGATATACCTCAACCTGCTGGTCACTTCAGAGGACTGAATATTGGCAGTTAAATTTTCCTTTCATCTATAAAGTACACACTCCACGAAATGGACTCAAGGGATTATGGGAGTTGCCAATATTAAAAGTAGAAAATACTCTCAATATTAAAAGTAGGAAATTGGAAATACTGAAATTCATAGATGTCTCTAACAACAACTAGAGCCCTCTAAAAATGAAACTTGTAGTTTGAAAATATGCCACAGTCCTTAGACCAACCAATCATTAACAATCTTTGAGGTCCTGTCTCTTAATCCAAGATAGATTTCATGTACTTTGTACGACAGGTAATAGAAAAACCTTCCAAAATTTATCAGCATATACCATCTGCATTTCTCATCTAATTGACGCTGAACTAGTAGAGAAAGCAAGCCACTCCATGCACACTGCATAAACTTACATTTGGTCGATGAGTATTCATATTCATACATCAGTCATCAGTATTCAGTAGGCTGACAAGTTAAAGACTATAAAAATCATGAGATTGGTTAAATATATATTAAAATAATATGTATGGTTTCTACCCCAGGGATTTGCATTTTAACGATCTAACCAAAAAAATGTCTACAATCAATAGAAATTAACCTTTAATAGTTACCTTGGTTCACTGAGATTAGTCAAGAATTGTCTAGTGACTCAGAGAATATTTTTTGCATCCTTCTAATTAGAAGCTTGTCTTTTGAATTATCGTCATCTATTACACACACTATTGTGATAACTAGCTTTTTCTAGTTAATTTGGGTATTCAGTTTTGGAACCAGATCATTTCTTTGCCTATGCTTGGCTTCTGGACTCTTGCTTGCTGCTATAGAGCTATTGAAATGGCACAATCAGTTCTGACATACTGTGATTTTCATGTGCATTTCAGAGAATAACTTAGTTACAAAGACTGCACAATTTCTTAAGTGACAAGTACTAAAGTTTTTATTTTTGTAAGTTTTTTTTAAATTTTTTTTAACGTTTATTTACTTTTGAGACAGAGAGAGACAGAGCATGAACGGGGGAGGGGCAGAGAGAGAGAGGGAGACACAGAATCTGAAACAGGCTCCAGGCTCTGAGCTGTCAGCACAGAGCCTGACGCGGGGCTCGAACTCACGAGCCGTGAGATCATGACCTGAGCCGAAGTCGGACGCTTAACCGACTGAGCCACCCAGACACCCCAAGTATTAAAATTTTTAAATCCCAATTGCCTAATCTGCTTAAGCAAAATTAAAGGTATAGTTTTTCAAATAATTTTGACAAGACCACTTTCTTTAACTGAACTTATCTAATAATGGGCAGTGGAAAGGTATGACTTGAGGATTAGAATTCTATAAAAGACCAACATTTTGAATATAATGACAACTGAGTCCTATTGTCCACACTGCCTTCATAATTTCTTACCACATCCCTCTATTTTGGCCATGATGGTCATTCATAGCAGTGTGGGAATAATCCTGTCCATCTCAGTGATCACCAAATAATCTTTAATCACAGTGAGCTCTAGTTTCTATGACATCTAGATTGTAGACTTTAAAGTGCATCATTTCATTCACTTTGACATTTCAAAGAGATGCTAAAAATAAGAATTACCGCTTGTGGCTATGAGACCATCCGGTGATTTTTAATACAGTATTTTAGAAAAATACAGTGTATATGGGCACACTTTCTTAGTATAGTAACGATAAATACGTATTCCCAAGCAAATACACGATTGAAATATCCATTATACCAGTTGTACTTTTATTCCTTTCTAAGAAATGTCTTCTTCAGCAGATACATAGGCTTTTATTTTCTTGTTCAGGTACTATAAGGAGTGGTAAAATATAACGGTCCCATTTTATGCTCTTTACTATATATGCTATTCATGAATAAATAAGCAATGTACACTACAAATTGTATTAATTTAATTTCTGTCCCAGCCCCCATTCCTCTTTGGAAACAAAGTGAACCTCCATAGGGAGACAGCTGTTATTTTCATTACTTAAAAAAAAAAAAAGTAGTGATGCTTATTTTTCCATTACAAAGATGCTTAGAACCCATGGTGCATAAAATTTAACTCCCTAGGATTTGAAAATAACAAGGGCAGGGAAAATATTCTGGAGAAGCTTCTCCCAGAAATTAGAACAGAAGAAAGAGAACTCCTGAGCTAGCAGCCGGGATTCTCTTACTCATTTTTGTCTTTTACACTTTCCATCTTAATGCTGCCTACATCTCCTTCCTTTTCCATCTCTTCTGCACAAATGCACTCATCCACATGTGTGCCCGTACACACACTCTTACAGCCTGTTAATGGAATAATTCCTTCAAATTGGAAATGTAAAAGAAGTCAACTTTTCTGGGATTTTGTGATATGCTTTCAAGACAAATGATTCCTGGTGGGAAATATGAGCAGAGTAGTCATTGGATTTGGCCATCTCTTAATTATGTAAGCATAATATTTTGCCTAAACAACACACGAATAGAGCTATATGGGTCAAAATTTTCTCCAACTATTAACAATAGAATTCTAAAACACCATTTGGACTATCCTTGAAGAAGGACTAAATATTTGTTAAACTGTCCGTCTACAAAACAGCCAGTAATAAACAGTAATACTGGATAATTTCATAGTGTCTTAACAGGCATTTTTCTCAGTATCTTTTATGGTTCATACATAAGTAAAATAAAAGGAAAATTTTAGAGGTGGTAGAATACTACTTTCAAAAATAATGATTCTGCTCCCTGGCAGTACATCAGAATCCCTTATGTGCTTTGAAAAATATATACAGGTTGATGTTCAACACAGGAGATTATAATTCAATCACTGATTAAATAAATATTCGTCAAGCACCTTCTATGTAACTGCCATTGTTCTAAGTGCTGAATTCAGTACGTTTGGGATAAAACATGAAACATCTGGATTATTGGCAAAGTTCCACAAGTGAGAATAATTGACGTGAACATGCATAAACCTATTTTTCTAATAAGATTCGATTTACACCTGACATTTTCATAATTTTTTCCTTCTTTAAATTCATTTTAGCTCTCTCATCTACATTCACAGAATTAAACAATAAACCTTTGAGGCGTTTCAGTTCACGCTCCCTCCCGAATTCAGAATCTTCACCATTAAACTCCTGATACAAAATTGTCCAAATTCTTCTAAAATTCTTAAGTAACCGGTAGTAACTGATTACTCTGAAGTCAGCCTGTTCCATTGTGACATAGATCTAAATTTAAAAAAAAAAAAAAAAAAAAAGCTTTTCTTTGTTAAGAAATGACGTTTACTTGGTAAATTGCAAATAAATCTCCATTCCCTTGAGACAACGCATCTTTTATTTTTCATATCTTTTGTATATGTTCAGGCTCAGTACCGTTTTCTCAACCCCTTATGACTAGTTTTATTCTCATTTAAGCCATTTATAAATGCACTTTATGTGTTAAACAATGATGAGATGTCTTCAGGTTTATAAAATAATGACATATAAAATTGTCTATATAGATAACTAGAAATTGACACAAATTTCTATGGAAATTATTTGCAGTAACTTTAAGTGTATTCCTAGAACATAGCAATAATTTTAAATTAAATACTTAAAATATATTTCATGATACGAAGATACTATATAAAACCCTACAAAGTAATATGAATTAGAAAAACTCTTAGCCAAATGTAAATCATATTTTTAGAATAAAGCTATAAGAAAAATATAATGAACGAAGTGGTTTTATTTTAATAGTTGGCTTCTCGCTGAGGTAGCTTCAGCAAAGGTGCCTTCAGTAGCCCTACCAGCATACACATTATCCAACCTGGCTTGTTAATGTAAACAAAGAGAAAAGGAGCTGCGGGTTAGAGGCCGGGAAAGGATTCAGATGTAAGGCTGTGTATAAACATGCTTGAATAGTTTTGCACTCTTTCACTTTCATCTCTCTGAATTATGCAATAGCCATTCCTTAATTCCTTAAATTTATATTTTAGCATATGGCAGATGATAATACTGGGGGCGGGGGGGGAAATAGAGTGAAGTAGCCCATCATTTTATGAATATTATATAACATGCTGTGGAAAAGAAAAGAAAAAGAAAATGTGCTACATATTTTCAGTGTGCCATCTTAATATCACATACAGTGACTTTATTGTTAGTGAGCCAAACTGTTTAAAAGACTACCAAAAAAAAAAAAAGGTATTGCTATTTTATGGTGTTAACTATTTTTCTGTACATTTAAAACACGTCTTCCTGAGTCTGATGTCTGTCTGTCTTCCTGTCCAGATGATGTCATATTTTTTCAGGAAACTATGCCGAAAGTATATTTACAAATGTATGCATGATTTTATCAACTTGTTTCTCATGATATCGTCTTTAGTTCATTTCTGCAACTAACAAACTCTCTAATCAGAGTCGTTAACTCATGTACAGTATATGGTATTTATCATGTAACTGTAGATAATTTGATCAAAAACAATAAAAATTAACACTTTTCAAGAATGTGGATACCTCTTTTGTCCCATTTTTACAAGGATCAAATTTTATCAAAGGGTCACAGTGTTTTCATGACAAAAGTCAGACTAGATTTCTGTTCCGATGGAAACCATCACATCTAGGCCACAAACTCAGTGATATATCATTTAGAGAAGCTTTAATATATGCATTCTATTATAGGAAAAGTATGATAAGGGAAACAGTGAATGGAGCTTTTCACTCAGGATAGATAAGAGATGTGTCACTATCTAGAAAAATGATTTGACATTATTATATTTATAATTTTTGCTTATTTAAAAGCCTTTTCCTTAAAAGCTGTTTATGGAATAAATGACTTTTACCTCACTTGCTCATAAAGATCTTTTCAGAATGGAACACTGGTGTGTTTTTTTGTTTTTTTTTTTAATCTGGAATATTTTTTCCTTTACATAAGAAGACTGGAGTTTAGTGATAATATAATATTATAGAAATGAGAAAAATTAATGTATAAAAGACTAAAAATTTTACAGTATGGTATGTGATAACTAGTCTGTCCTTTTGGGAGCCTAGTAACACTATTTTACAGAATTTCATACATTTATTAGCTTGCACAAGGCTCAGGAAAATTGACAGACTGGAAATTCCTTGCTAAATTGACATGATTTTCTTTGATGACTTGGCCTTCATTATTTGAGTTGTACTTTAATAGTTTATATAATGTCAGCAGATTCTTGACTGAAATGCTTCCATAGAATCAGGCAAGCTCATCAGTAAGTACAAGTGTTAGAAGTATGTATATGTGATAGATGCTTAAACAAATGTATATGAATAAGCATAATGTGACTATAGTTTATTGGTAAACTACGATTTTTAAAAATCAATGTGTACTACAATGATTTAAAATATTTTCATTATTGGGAACCTGGGTGGCGGCTCAGTTGGTTAAGTGTCCGACTCTGGGTTTAGGCTTTAGGTCATGGTCCCTAAAGGGTTATGGGATCAAGCCCCATGTGGGGTTCTGCACTGACAGCACGGAGCCTGCTTGAGATCTTAGGATTCTGTCTCTGCTCACTTCCCCACTCATGCTCTTTCTCTCTCTCTCAAAATAAATAAATAAACTTAAAAAAACGAAAATATTTTCATTATTTTCATTATATCCACTATTTTCAATACCACTAAATTGGTTGTTTTTCTCCAGGTAATTTATCACAATTTACTCTTGCTGACAGTTGCTTTCTTCCTTGAGAAACTTATTTTCTAAATACATACTTTTTGTCATTTTGTACAGTGTACATTTTATTTACCCATCCTTGGAAATCTTAAATTGAAATGAAGCCATATTACTATATTTAGTATACTATAGAGTAGCCGATAGTATACTATAAATATCAGATATTTTGTTTCTCTGTTTCATTATTTTTGACTCCATACCTTGTCATATCAGGTTATCACATTAGTTGCTCTTTACACAGCAGTGGATTGCTCTAAGAATTTCACTCAGGGGGCAGCTGTGTGGCTCAGTCAGTTGAGCACCTGACTCTTGATTTCAGCTCAGGTCATGATCTCGTGGTTTGTGGGTTCGAGCCCCAGGTCAGGCTCTTTGTTGACAGCATGGATACTACTTCAGGTTCTCTCTCTCCCTCTGCCACTCCCAGCTTGTTTTCTCTCTCTCTCTTAACATAAGTAAATAAAACTTAAAGAAAAAAAATTCACATGGTTGACCGGAAGCTGTGCTGGGAAAGAAGGCTCACTCATAGTCCATTGAGAAATGACTTGTTCGAGAACTTCTCCAAACCATGAACACTAGATAGAAATCACATGATAATTTGATGCATAACACAATTACATGTGTAACCTAATGAATGGCTCTTGCTCTTCCAAATAAGTCTCTGTTTTCAAGTCACCCATATAATTCATTATTCTTTCAATGTTTGAGTTTATGTCAGATTCCATTTTTCTCGTGGGGAAAAAAAAAAAAAACCTTTTCTAAATGATCGGTACAGAAATAATTGCATTTATACAGTCTTTTTTGAAACAATTACTTTTTGCAAAAAAGTATTCCTATGATTGGCCTTGTTTGAAATGTTTGTTCTATGAAAGATCATTCTTAGTACTGTGATGTTGTATTGCCTAAGTAGCTAATCAAAAAAAATTGGTATGAAATATAGATAGGAAACTAAATGAATTTATTCAAACTTCCAAAATATTTAAAACAGAGTAGAAAATCCAGAAACATAGATTTATTTTTTTTAATTGCCAGAAAGTGGTTGATAATGGACTATTAAATCCCTTGAAATAAATATAGTTTAATCTTGTGTATTGTTATTTAACAAATACTAGAATGGACACTGCAAGTCTACCTGCTGATAATACTGTTATCTCTGGCTGCTTCCTTTGTTCTTCTAATCATCATCCACAGATCTTTTTGAGTCTTTACTGATTAGGCCAGTGAAAACCTCAAGGGGTGGCAAACAGGAAAGCTTCTTCCAAGTTCAGGAGCAAAGCAAGGAAGGAAGTAACATCTGCAGGAACTATGTGTTATGGATGAGAGGTTTATTTTATATACACTTTATACTATTTCTAGGTAATCAATAAGACTCGATCTTCTAAAATAATGGAATTTAAATTCATGTGTTGCATATAGCCAATAAATATGTTTCCAATTCTGTTTTTGCCCCTTTTTGAATGAAAAAGAAGAATAATGAGGGATTGTATATTCTTTGTAATTCACTTTGAATCTAAAAAAGCATAACCCGTTTAGATGCTGAATTGATTATGTAAGTATTGTTTTCATACTGTTTGTGAAAGTTAACTAGTGAAAAAAGATGTTATTTTACATCATAAAGAAATACATGTAGGGAAACTATGTTCATATGACTTATTTACCTAATGACAATATAATTTAGTTTCTAGAAGGAAACTTTATAAATTAATATTAATGTTATAGTATTTAACACTGTGAGCATATTTTTTATTAACTGTTACATCGGTGTGAGATCATGACCTGAGCAGAGATCAAGAGTTGGATGCTTAACTGACTGAGACACCCAGGCACCCCTAAATGTGCATACGTTTTAATATATGTTATATATTATATTCTAAAACAATAAAATCTGACAAGCTCACATTCCATTATTAGCCTGTTTAAATCCCTAACTCATCAAAAAGTTTGATTCTTATGACTTGAAAATATAATTACAGAATATAAAAAGTAATATGCAATTATCTATTTTAATACCATTATTATGTTATTTCCTAAGTGAAATGGCCCAAACCCCTTTAGTACCTTTAGTAAGCATTACAACTACTGACTCTCCATACTGAAAGGTTTTCACAAAATAAATCACAAGCAGTTACATGCTATGTGCTGCATATCCTTATTGTATACCCCCCAAATTGTCTAAAGAACAACTGTTCAAACTCATAATTGGAGTTTTTAAAATTACCTATAAATTAAAATGTTTGATCACATTCATAAGGTATCTAAGGCTATTATATTTTTGCAGATTACACATTCTTGTCTTATAAATGTAGATCACTCTGGGCCTAAACCACAAGATGGCTCCCTCTCATTGGTTTGGGAATTATAAATGTCATTAAAAATGATGAGGCTAATTTCACGAATGGTCGAAGGCCATATTTTGACATAAGAAGTATATTACAGCTTTTAAAAATTATACAAGTCAGTGTAACTCTTCTGTTTAACGCCTTTATTAAATAGGGTTGGAGGGATAACCTACTCAAACCCTGTTATTTTACGGGGTGCCTGAGTGGCTCAGTCGGTTAAGCGTCCGACTTCGGCTCAGGTCGTGATCTCGCGGTCTGTGAGCTCGAGCCCCGCGTGGGGTTCTGTGCTGACAGCTCAGAACCTAGAGCCTGCTTCTGATTCTATGTCTCCCTCTCTCTCTGACCCTTCCCCCATTCATGCTCTGTCTCTCTCTGTCTCAAAAATAAACGTTAAAAAATAAAAAAAAAAAAAAACCTTATTATTTTACAAGTGATGAAACGGAGCCTAAAGACATAAGGGAATTGGGCTCAATGTTACTAATCCCAGTAAGTACTGAAACCAGACATGCTCCTACCCTCTCAGGTGATCCTTGCTCTTGATCTTTAAATTAAGATAAGAAAGCCCTGGTTTGCTGGGATTAGAAGATACAAGATAAATATTGACATCCTCCTGGATTGACAACTTTAAAGTTTGAGAATCCTACGTCATGAAAGAAATGTAAAATTAAAATGATTATAAAATATGAGACAAATAGAAAAGTTCGGTGTCACAGAAGAAAATCTGCTATAGGTACCATTTGCTTCCCAATTCCATTCCAATTTCTTTAACGGTTCTCGGTGGAAATGTTTAAGCATTTCTGGGAACCATGCAGTCTCTCTTGAGCTAATTTAAGAAGCATAAATACAGGGTAGCTACCGCTGAGGGTATGTATTAATTTTGAAGTCAAGAAAACATGGGGCTCCTGAGTCGCTCATTGGGTTGAGCAACAGACTCTTGATTTCAGCTCAGGTCATGATCCCAGGGTTGTGGGATCCCAGCGTGGAGCCCACTTGGGAGTTTCTCTCTCTCTCTCTCTCTCTCTCTCTCTCTCTCTGTCTCTCCCACTGCCCCCCCCCCCTTCTTGCACATGTGTGCGCACATGTGCATGTATTCTCTCTCTCTGGAAAAAATAAGATTCTCTTTCTTCCTCTGTCCCCTCCCCCCTCACATTCACATGTGCTCTCTTTCTCTCTAAAAATATAATTAAAGAAAGAATGAAAGAAAGAAAAAAAAAAAAAAAAGAAAACATGTGCAGGAGTCCCATCACCATTTACATCCTAACATTAAGTTCATGTTCCTCTTCTCTGTGCTTCATTTTATATCTACTTACTCTTCCCCACCTGACTGGATGCCAAAAGGCTGAGAAGGCCATGTAGAGACAACTTCATAAGAAAGGAAAGGAGAAGAGATAAAGAAAATTCTTAGTTTCTCCATCATCTGAGCATTGAAACACTGACCTAAGTGGCTTAATTTCTTGAGTGAGTTAAGTGGCCACTAATACTATAGAAGATATGGCCCCTGCATGTCAAATATTTAAGAAAAAATAAGCAAAAAATAAGAGAGAAAATAATCCATGGGAAATCAAAATATGCTGTCAAGATGACCAAGTTTGAGTTCAACCATATGTCCTGCAGTTCGCCTATTTCAATATTGACTTAATCTCTTCAATGTAGCAATGGTCTTGTGTTATTTAAGCCATGAAAGCAAAGTTTTGTTACTTTAGATATTTCCTTTTACTATTTCTTTCTGGCTTTAGATATATGCCTATTTCATTTGAATTTTAACTTCCATTTATTTTTTTAACTGTTCATCAAAATCTTTAATAGGAAAAAAATTCAGTACCGAAAATATCCAGCAATGGAAACATAGAACATCGTTAGCCTTGTTTAAATGTCCTCTTCAGGCAAAGCACAAGTACACAATCAAAATAAAATGCTAAAAAAAATTAAAAAAGAAAAAAAAGAATGCTGTCAGTGCTTTCTCTCTCTCCACTCCTCTTTTTTTTTTTCTCTCTTTCTGCCTCTATTGTTATCATATTACTTTTCTGTTATTTCCTTTCTCTTCTGTCTTCTCCAAGGTCAAAATACATGTATGTTTCCAATCCAAATGTAGGGCTCTAATTAGTGCTTATCTCATTATAAAGCCAAAGAATTTCCAATTAATTCAAATTTAATCAACTTGACAGCTTCTATTTAGAGAAAGAACTGCTTCAAATTGGCACCACGTTTTTCATCAAATTTAAGTAATTATGTGTATTCCATGAAACAAAATTTGTTTTTATTCTTAATGAAATAAAACTATTCAGCATTGGGATAGTCTGAATACCATGATATTATAGTATTTATTTACAGCCACAATGTCATAATCATGTGGCTAGAGTGTGAAAACAGAACTCAAATTGCTACTTCCAGCTGTTTCTTAACATCACCATTTTCTAGCTTTTTTATAGTCATTTGCATAAATTCACCTCAATGATGTCATTTGCATAAATTCACAGATTCCAGATCAAATAAAAATTGAATAATATTGAAGCTAAAGGAATAAACAAGTTTTTTAAAAAAATTTTACTGTTTATTTTTATTTTTTGAGAGACAGAGTATGAGTGGGGAAGGGGCAGAGAGGGGGAGACACAGAATCCGAAGCAGGCTCCAGGCTTTGAGCTGTCAGCACAAAGCCCAATGCAGGGCTCGAACTCACAGACCTGAGATCTGACCTGAGCCGAAGTCATATGGTTAACCGACTGAGCCACCCAGACAACCCCAAGGAATAAACAATTTTATGTTTTGGTTTGTTTTTGATTTGTTTTGTTTTTAATTTAAATTCCACTTAGTTAACTTACAGTGTTATATAGTTTCAGGTGTACAATATAGTGATTCAACACTTCCATACGTCACCCAGTGCTTATCACAGCAAGTGCACTCCTTAATCCTGGTCACCTGCTTCATCCATCCCGCTACCCATCTCTTCTCGGATAACCGTCAGTTTGTTCCCAATAGTTAAAAATCTGTTTCTTGGTTTTGTCTCTTTCTCTTTTGTTTACTTTTGCTCCTTTGTCTTGTTTCTTAAATTCTACATATGACTGAGATCATTCGGTATTTGTCTTACTCTGACTGATTTATTTCACTTACCATAATACTCTCTAGCTCTGCCCATGTCGCTGCAAATGGCAGGATTTCATTCTTTTTTATGGCTGAGTAATATTCTATTGTGTGTGTGTGTGTGTGTGTGTGTGTGTGTGTGTTTCAATGGAACATTATTCAATTTCTATTTAACAATAAAAATAGAAATATTTTAATTAGACATTAAAACTTTTATCTCAAAAAACACTTTTTTCTTGTGCATGAAATTCTTTTTTAAAATTTCTTTTTAATGTTTTATTAAACATTAAACAAAACATTAAACAAAAAAAATGTTTCTTTTTTAATGTTATTTTTGAGACAGAGACAGAGTGAGAGCAGGGGAGGGGCAGAGAGAGAGGGGGACACAGAATTCCAAGCAGTCTCGTCTCTGAGTTGTCAGCACAGACCCCGACACAGGTCTCGAACCCATGAACCATGAGATTATGACCTGAGCCAAAGTCGGATGCTTCAAGTGACTGAGCCACCCAGGCACCCATCTCATGCATGAATTTCTAATTTTGGAAAGCATTTAGATTAAATTCTTTAATTCATCTCTGCTCTATGTTATTCAAAGAAAAATAAAATATAAATTAATATCTTTTGTACACAGTAAAATTATAATTTAGAAAATTATCAAAAATCACTCCTCCTATCAGAATGATTGAAAAACACAAGAATTGGCATCTGCCCTCAAAAACCATGCTGAGTCTGCTAAAATTGTAATATAAAGAAACATATTAGAGAAAGGGAACATGAAATTTTTTGCATTGAACTAATGTCTAAAAGTTCTTTGGATGCCTCTGTGCTCTTCATTATTCACCTTTACACCTTTCTTTCAGTAAGTCTTTATTCTTCAGTAAACTTATGATATTTTTATTGCTTGTTTGGTGTAGAGTATAAAAGTTGAAACTATGAGTTTACTTTCAGCTTCTGTGTATTTATTAATAATAAAATGTCCTTCTGATGTTTCTACAGTGTATAAATTCTGCTTAGTGGCCATTTTCAAACACAAAGAAGCAAGCACATAAATCAAGCCATAGTCATAGTTGAAACAAATCCCAAGTGTTTTTCAACAAATAAAATAATTCTTATACGATTCTAGCAGTTTAGAAACTGTTACAATAAGGTCAAGTAGAGTTTAATTTAAATGTTCCAACATAAATATGTTATCTTCTTGTGCCTTGTTTAAATTCATCTCCTTATGAATTTCCAGATTGTCATCTCCAGATTGTAGAATTCAGGGGAGACTAATTTGGTTCAGGGTCTCTACTCAATATGTACCACCCTAAGTGAGACAACGGGTGCATATAAAAGTGATCTAAACCTTGAGGGTCATCTAGTAGTAGTTCAGTGACCTCTGTGCCAGATTAATTGTCTCTGGTCATCTGTGGGGAAAAATCAGGAGTGAAGAAATAGGGCTCAAGGCCAAAAATATGTACATTCTCCTTTGTTATAAATGCCGAAAGTTATAGCCTTCTACCTACCACTAGTCCTTTTCAGTCACCTAGAACTTTCCCTAAAACTTATGTCCTTCCAAGCATGAAACCATGAATAAGCTGTTCCTCGTAAAGAGCAAGACTGTTATTTTCCAAAATCTCCTTCTTTTTTTTTTTAGTGTTTATTATTTTTGAGAGACTGAGAGAGCATGAGCAGGGGAAGGGCAGAGAAAGAGGGAGACACAGAATCCGAAGCAGGCCCCAGGCTCTGAGCTGTCAGCACAGAGCCCAACGCGGGGCTTGAACCCATGAACCATGGGATCATGACCTGAGCCGAAATTGGACACTTAACCAACTGAGCCACCCAGGCGCCCCTACACCATCTCCCTCTTAATGAAGTTAAAAGTTTAGTAATAAGGGGCAGGATCAATAGAAAATTCACACGTTCTCCTTAATTCATCTGTAATACCACATGACTATCATTCCTCTGTTCACATGTTTGTATTAGAATTGCACTGTTCAGAGCAGGGGCCATATGGTACTTTTGTAACCTCAACAACAAGCACTTATCTAGGAAGTGATCAATGACTACATGGCTGTTTTATCAAATATTGAAATACAGCCAATACCGAATGTTGTTTATTGTAGAAATTTGAGGCATATGATGGCTTGTCAGTATGCTCATATCCTAGCTTCCTTAAAAAATTCTTTTATAAGATTAAATATGAATATTTTGACTGGGTATAAGCACCAGTCCAGTCTATGGCATATTTATCTGCTTCATGCAATGCCCCTCTGTATTAGACAGAGTTAAATTACCTTTTCAAAATAGGTAAACAATACATTTTAGTGCACCAGAAACCTCTCACATTCAGAATTTATGACTCCATTCATGCACTGAAGTTGGGAAGTTGAGAGGAGAAAAGAATCTGGATCGTAAGGTAATAGTAAGTTTTTGTAGTGAACTCGTAATGTGTTTAAAAAGATTATTTAAAAATATAAAATGGCATTTTATCTGTCCCAGGAAACGATATTATTATAAGCCAAACTTTAATATCTATCCTGTTAATCCCATAGTTCCCAGAATTATCAACATTCAGATTTGCAATAATCCAGATTTTTTAGTACAATGCAGCTTAAATATTGCTACCATTACAACTGCAGCATTTTTGGGTTTGGTTTTTTCCAAATTCCCTCCAACCCTATTACTCAAGATTTTTTGAATTGGTAAAACTATTTCTAATCAGTGTCACCCTCTATTTTTATTGCTTTCTCGCCGAAAAGAAAACCAGAAGAATTTTCTCCCAGACAATTCTGCTTAGTTCTTTGTGAGGCTCTAATGTATTTATAGTAAGGATGGCAGCTGCCAGCAGAACTCTGCAAAATGGGCTCAGCACACGCGCAAACCACAGGGACATGTGAAAAAGCAAGGAAGTGAGAGATTTACTAACATTCGCAAACTGTTTCCCTGGCAACAGGTTCATACCTCGGGGGAATACATTTGAAAGCCACCTGCAGCATCTCGAACATTTGAATCCTTTTGCACTAGGGAATGTCAGTGAGACATGTTCAACTGTGAATTTGAACAAACACTGCTCCAGCGGTAAATATAAAAAAACATCCGTGGTAAATTTGGGGTCTTGATGAATTACATCAAAATTCAATACGTTGAAAGGAAAATGAGAAGATGGGTCATATTCAATATATGTTTGCAAGTAATTTAGTGTGAATATTATACCCTGTATTTGGTGTCTACCACTGTTAATAAATTGAGGCAGAGTAAGGTCGACTGGATGGTGTGTGTGAATTTTAAGTATGTATTATTTTCAACTCTGTTGCACAAGTCCACATAATAGAACAGCCTGAAGGAAAGGCGAAAAACAAAACAGAACAAAACAAAACAAAGTACCTAAACCTATAGAACTTGACCATGTCACAAAGGGGAGCATAATGTGGAAAACTCTCTCAATGGTATTACATAACAGGCAACGTAAGTCATTTTTCAGAAGAATTACTGTAGTACCTGGAGGCCAGTTGTGTTATGGCAGTTCGCCCCTGTGACTCAGAGCCTACGGCATATAAACAATATGCTAATATGTATGTCCCTCTGAGAATTCCTGTGATTCACCGTGATGTTACTGTCTGTGATAACATGTGCTTCATTAATGATTGATGGTTCTGGGAAGATTTCAAGGAAGAACAATTATTGCCTTCTGATATTAGTGGTGACCAACGTAACCAGTGGCATTATCATTTCATCCCTTAGCTGTAATCGTTTATTGTCCCTTAGCTGTAGACACATGTGATGATTTATATTAAAGACTGAATAGAAACCCTGTCCTCCAGAAAGATGCCATTAACTCAGAGATGCAAGATGAGGACCAGATTAGAAGAATCATATCCACATAGATGTAATTAGTCATAACACAAAGGGAATTCTACCACACGTGTTTTAAAAGGCAGCGTATAAAAGTGGTTAAGAACATGAACGCTGGAGCCAGACTACCTGAACTAAAAACTTGGTCACACCATCTGCTAGAAGTAGAAGGTACTACCAGCACCATCTATTTGGGGCGAAAATGTTGCATCGTTTTTGCCTTCATTTCATCGTCTGTAAAATACCGATACTTTCAGAATTGTGAAAAATTAATGAATTGATATTTGTGAAAAAAGTTTTTAAATAATGCCTGTGAAATGAAATAAGGACAGCATTTTTATTAGACTTTTTCATAATGCAAGGAACAAAGGCACACTTGTATTAAAGCAGGAAATAAAGGCGTATTATTAAGATATGGAGAAAATTACAAAAATAATCTTGGCCACTGGAATGTAAACACCATAAGGGTGAGAGCTCTCCTGTGTATTAACGAATCCCCCACTTAGAATATGCATTTGGCACATTGGCACTTGATAAGTATTTGTGGAATGAATAGCACTGCAAAGCCAATCTTCTTAGACATTGTGAAGTTATTCAAAATATAGGTCAAAACACTATCAATAAGTCACTACTTGGTCACGCCCTCACAACACACCATATACTGCTTCCTACTCTCCATGGTTCATGATTTCATGGTTGTGGGAACCTCAAACATACTGTCTTTACCTCAGCTGCTCCTGTGAACAACAACTCAGTCTTTTCTAGCCTTTTCTCTAGGTCTAATGGCTTCTCCAGACTTGTCATTTCTCTAAGCTGTCTTTCAGCTCTGCTCCCATTACTGACTACTAAGCCCCCCACAGATCCCCTAGTCGAACCCGCAAAGCAAGAATTTAATAGATTCAGCCAGTCACATCCCAGTAAAGTCTGCTTCTGTTGGGCAGAATTTTGTGGTTAGGTTAGCTCTTGATCTGTTAGCCACTTTATGAGTGGTCCTGATTTGGTTTAGGTAACCAATACTGGTTTCGTTAGTTGTGATAAGATGAGAGTCATCTAGTGTAAAGATAGTACAGGCACAGCATGCAATCTGTGTGTGAGAAAATATCAAGAAGACTGTAATAGCACCCATTTGAAGGCTTCCTAGAAAGGGACTATGTAAATAGCAAAAAGTCTACTTGTCTTATCCAAGCAAATTCATAGAACGTTATGATCTCATTTGGGAAAAGGAGAAAGCCCTCAAGGGCACTGAATAATAATGTTACTGTTGAGATGCAACCACTTACACGTAAAGGAATAGTTTATAAATAGTTCAACCATCAGGAGTAGTTGTAAGAGGGATGAAACCTCCATGTAGGAGGACTTATCCCATTTTTCACCAGTTATGCCACCGAAATAAAATGGGACTAGGTCAAAACTTATGGAAAGAGCATTAGATGTCAGAGGTTGCCTGTCCCTTTGCTAATCCATTCTCCAATATAAGAAGATCCTTGAAACAGAGACGGCTTCACAATGCAGAGTTGTATTTCTGTAGACGTGAAACACAAACAAAGTCCTACTATGGCATGTATCGGTCTATAAAAACTCCTCCTCCGGGCACCTGGGTGGCTCAGTCAGTTAAGTGTCTGACTTCAGCTCAGGTCATGATCTCGTGGTTCCTGAGTTTGAACCCTATAGCTGGCTCTGTGCTGACAGCTTGCAGCCTGGAGCTTGCTTTGAATTCTGTCTCCCTCTCTCTCTCTTTCTCTCCCCCTCCCCTGCTCGTGCTCTGTCTCTCCCTCTCTCTCTCAAAAATAAATAAATATTAAAAACAGATTTAAAACTCCTCCTATGATCATTTAAATATAGTACTCCCATTTTATTTCTCACATGCACATTAACTAAATTATTTAACCAAACATCACATCTTTAATTTACTAAAACAGGACATCATAACTCAAAACTACCCCCAGTATCACTGCTAGGGTATATCTGAAGTTCAATTTTTTTCTCAAACTTCCTTAATTATAGTCTCAAAGGATTTTTGGTTCATACCTCTTTAGTACAATGATCAGCATAAGAAAAACATTCTTTTTTTATTTTTTATTTTTTAAAATTTACATCCAAATTAATTAGCATTCTTGCAACAATGATTTCAAGAGTAGATTCCTTAGTGCCTCTTACCCATTTAGCCCATCCCCCCTCCCACAACCCCTCCAGTAACCCTCAGTTTGCTCCCTATATTTATGAGTCTCTTCTGTTTTGTCCCCCTCCCTGTTTTTATATTATTTTTCTTTCCCTTCCCTTATGTTCATCTGTTTTGTCTCTTAAAGTCCTCATATGAGTGAAGCCATATGATTTTTGTCTTTCTCTGACTGACTAATTTCACTCAGCATAATATACCATCCAATTCCATCCATGTAGTTACAAATGGCAAGATTTCATCCTTTTTGATTGCTGAGTAATACTCCACTGTGTATATATGCCACATCTTCTTTATCCATTCATCTATCAATGGACATGTGGGCTCTTTCTATATGTTGGCTATTGTTGATAGTGCTGCTATAAACACTGGGGTGCATGTGTCCCTTCAAAACAGCACACCTGTATCCCGTGGATAAATACCTAGTAGTGCAATTGCTGGGTCCTAGGGTAGTTCTATTTTTAGTTTTTTGAGGAACCTCCATACTGTTTTCCAGAGTGGCTGCACCAGCTTGCATTCCCACCAACAATGCAAAAGAGATCTTCTTTCTCCACATCCTCACCAATATCTGTTGCTGCTTGAGTTCTTAATGTTAGCCATTCTGACAGGTGTAAGGTGGTATCTCATGGTGGTTTTGATTTGTATTTCCCTGATGATGAGTGATGTTGAGCATTTTTTTCATGTGTCAGTTGGCCATCTGGATGTCTTCTTTGGAGAAGTGTATATTCATGTCTTTTGCCCATTTCTTCACTGGATGATTTGTTTTTTGGGTGTTGAGTTTGATAAGTTCTTTATAGATTTTGGATACTAACCCTTTATGTGATATGTCATTTGCAAATATCTTCTCCCATTCTGTCAGTTGCCTTTTAGTTTTGCTGATGGTTTCCTTCGCTGTGCAGAAGCTTTTTATTTGATGAGGTCCCAGTAGTTCATTTTTGCTTTTGTTTCCCTTGCATCTGGAGACGTGTTAAGTAAGAAGTTGCTGTGGCCAAGAACAAGAGGTTTTTGTCTGATTTCTCCTTGAGAATTCTGATGGCTTCCTGAAGAAAAACATTCTTTTTTATTGTACCTTGGATGCTTCTTACTTGAGCAGAGTTCTAATATGAGAAAAGAAAAGGTGTCTGTGTTATAACAGCTAAGATGGCAATTTAAAGGCACTGAAGAGGGGTGCCTGGATGGCTCGGTTGAATATCCAACATCGGCTCAGCTCGTGATCTCACAGTTTGTCAGTGTGAGCCCCACGTCAGGCTTGCTGCTGTCAGCACAGAGCCCACTTTAGACCTTCTGTTCCCCTCTCTCTGTCTCTCCCCCACTCACACTCTCATGCTCAAAAATAAATAAACCATTAAAAAACTTTTTAAAAATAAAAGTCCCTTCTCTCTCTGTTCCTCCCCTACTCCTGCTGGTGCTCTCTCTCTCTCAAAAGGAAATATAACATTAAAAAAATTTTTTTAAATAAGGCATAGATAAAATTTCCACATAACCTTTCTGTTGCCTTCACATACCTTCTCACTAAGCTGTTTCCTTGTCATTTATCTGTACTTTGCCATTTCTCTCTTCTCCAACTGCAATTTTCTAAGCCTCTCATTTTTCTTTCCTCTTATTAGATATATCTAACAATGTAATGTATTTAGAATATATAATGTTACTAAAGGCTCCAGCAGGCAAAAAAAAAAAAAAAAAAAAGTGTACAAGGTGATGATTTGATATAAAGTACACGTTGTGAAACAATTTCCATAATCAAGTTAATTAGCACATCTATCACATCACATATTTTCCTTTAAGAAAAACACATTCTTAAGAATAAGTTGCAGAAATGGTAAAAGATACATATTGTATTAATCAGTGCTTAATAAAAGTTGAAGACTTAAAGTCCTAATTTTTATAACATCTTTGAGATGTCATTTACATATCATAATTAAAATGTACAAGTCAGTGGCTTTTAATATAGTCAGAATTAAGAAACCATCATCATTAATTCCAGAACATTCTACCACTCTGAAAAGAAACTCCCCACCCATTATTACTTACTCCCCCATTTCTCCCTATCCCTCCCTTACCCACTGGCAACCACTGATCCGTGTCCTGTCTCTATGAATTTGCCTATTCTGAACACTTCATATAAATTAAATTCTACAGTATGTGGCCTTTTGTGTCTGTTTTTTTTTTCCACTTAGCATACTATTTTCAAGGTTCATCCATGTTTTAGCATGAATCAATATTTTTTTACAGCAGATTTAACCACTTATCTCATAAAATGTAAAGTCCTTAATAATAGTTGATTTTTCATCTCATACTTTTGAAAATTATGTCCTATTTTGTTTTCCTTGTTAAACAGAGTCTTTTAGTTGATAAGAAGACAATGTGAGATATTGTAGATCACATATTGTTCCCAGTTGTAATACGGAAACAATTCTGGAATCATGCTCTTCAGATTCTTTGGGGTTGAGTCATATCTGAATTATTAGTCAATTATAAAATTATAATATATTCAACTATTTTAAAACATATTTATTGTATACTTGATATGTCCTAGACATTGTCCATGATATAAATACATTCACTGCTGCTTGATATGATCATTCTAAGGCAGTAACATATGATTGTCATGTATTAGAATTATTACATAATTTACTAAGAAAGTACTCTATAGATATGATGTAGTTAACCTGTAGTCAACCTATATGCTTGGGGAGTGGGTGTTCTTCTTTAAATTGAGTATTAACATAAGAACCTGTTTAATTTGAGTACCACTATAGAAAATTTTTCAAAGACTTGGTACTTTACTTCTCTGCTGTAGTAAGTATAATCCAGTAAGAGTGTAAAATTATGTTATCTGAAAAGATTAAAATGTAAATGCCAAAAGGCAATCATTCTATATACAATTTCTATTGTATAGAAATAGATACAGAAGTATATAGGTAGCAAACATCAATGCTTAATTTACATTTCTTCTTGAATATTGAATCAATAAAGTAAATCCATGTATATCCCATTAATTAAGCCTTCTTATTACTTGGATTTGGTTAATTTAGGTTTTATATGATGTTAATATGTTTAATTTAGGTTAATGCATTTATAAGCTTTATAATTTAAGTTTTTTGGATTGGAGCTTTCAATTTGTTTTTAATCTCCTTGCCTTTCCTTGCCATGCTACTCATAATATGACAACTACAAAGATTTTTTTTCTCTGTGAGACAAATGTTTTATGTAACCACTTAAGAATAATGGCCCAAATCAGAAAAAGCAGAATAAATAAATGATGGAAGAGTCTAAATATATTGGACATTGAATTAAAAAATGAAAGTTTGCATGAAAACAGCAAGTTAAAGGCAACTAAGAAAATATATGCTTGACACTAAAGGACTACAGAATCAGAAAGAAAAAAAAAAGAACAGCATAAATTAATATAAGGATTTCATCACAGTTATTGCTCTCAAGGGATGTTTCATGAAGAGCAACAAGAACTGAACTCAAGAAAGACAACCAGCAACGCCAATCAAATTCTATGATTGGAGAAAAAAGGGCCTTGTCAACTTGAAAGCCTAGTAATTTTTCAGTAAATAGGAAAGGTGATAAGACTAGCCATTCTACTGGGTTAAAAAACTACTTTCTGGTGGTGGTGGGGGGGGTGTGTTCAGGGACCTATTCCACCTAAATTCTTATAAGAAGTCCTGGTTTTCAAGAAACTCCTTTTATTATAGTAGAATGCCTTCAAATTAGCATGATTTGGTACTCCAAATTAGCCAAATTGAATTCACCAGTCATGTACTGATCTAGGTCTGGAAAACTTCTTGAACCCATAAGAATAATAGCTTTTTTGAGATTCACTGGATTATTTACATTGAGAGTAATTAGGTGCTCTCTAGGACATAAAACAATATCACTGCCGTATTTATTTCATGTGATTTACTCATTTATTGCAATGGCAACGATCCTCATAAAATCAAATACTCTAAGATATTTGTTATGAGTCCATACATTGTCATGTATATCATACTTATATCCAGTTTTAACCTCATTCAATCTATCCGATCTCCCAAAGGCAACTTTGTAACTGCCAAACCTAGTGGACACTTCTATGCCTTGATTTTCATGGGCCCCTCTATGGTAGCTATGTTCAATTTAGCTCTCTTTTCTTCTCACACTGCATGTAATTCTCAGACAATTCCATCTAAACAAAAAGCTTCAACTCACACTCATGTGTGACAACTCTCAAATCAATGTCAACAATCCAGTTCACTGACCTAGGTTCTAAAGTTTTATTTTTCCATCTGTATGTCCCACAGGTGCATTAAACTCATTTCTAATGCCAGACTTAGCATAACCCAAACCATAACTTCCTTGTATTCACTCTCTCTCAGAAGTATCCCTAGAGTGTGTCGTATGTTTTCAAGTTCCTGAAACTTCTGTCTCTGACCATCCACTCTTTGATTTAGTTGACCATTATTCTTGATAACTTATATCTGTCCCCTTTGCCATTGTTATGATTCAGATATTAATCTTTTCTCATATTAATTCCAAAACACTTCCATACTGCATGTTCTAGTCACTCTTCAATCAATCCAAAAGGTTAGTTCTAAAAAGAAAGACAGGCTTCAATCAGGTCACATCATTGCTGAAAATTCTCTAGTGGAATTCTGTCGTTGACAAAGTACTAGAAAAGCCTTTCATGGTCCAGAAGTCATGCGATTCCAGCCCTGTCTCTCCTATAGGACCTACGAACACATATAGTTTGCTCCAACTATATTAAATTACTTAGAAATTTCTAAATATTACCATATTTCAGAGGAAACTTTATATGTGGCATTGTCTCTAATACACAAGGTTAACACCATGTTATTATGTTTATAATAATCAGTTCTACTGGGATAGATATTATCAAATAGATTATAGAAACATACTGAAGATAGTAAATCCAAGCTTTTCTTCTGGGCTCTTTTTTTGACTTCCAAATTATTCTATATATACATATATTTCAACAGATATTCCCTACTCTATCATTGTTCTTCTTTTTTCTTTTCTTTTAGAGAGAGAAAGAGTGCAAGTGGGGGAGAAGCAGAGAGGGGGGGGGGGGAGAGGATCTTAACCAGGATCCACAATGCTGGGCTCGGTCCCATGACCCTGAGATCCTGACCTGAGCCAAAACCAAGAGTTGGATTCTCCAACAACTGAGACACCGAGGCTCACCTCATTGCTTTTCTTAACTCTTCTTTCAGACATACTGAGTTCCATGATATTAATATAGATTTTTAATTTGTATATACCTATGACTAACACATCAACTAATGATTAGTAATACTCAATAAATTACTTATGAATAAATAAAATAGTGAACATATTAGACAGAGGCATAGTAGGCCCTCAGAAGTGGCAAAAGTGTAAAACTAAATGCCAATTTTAACCTTATGATCAATGTTATAGAATTTATATATAATAATAATAATAATAATAAAATTTATATATAAAGTATATACAATTCCTTCTCTGATTTGATATTTGATTCAGCATTTAAAAACATTAAGTGGACTACAGATAAGTAAATGACTTTTATTTACCTTTCTAGCAGAATGGAGACCACAGTTAAAGAGAATACAGTAACAGAATAAATTACAAAACCAATCTCTCAGTGATGGTGTCTCCACACACCCAACCTCTCTTGGTGGAATTCTATTTTACTTTCATTAGGCATTTTGTTTCAGACATGCCCAATGGGGTGTAAGCCTCCAGAAGCTCATTACTTTAAGCATGCTGACAAATGATTGTGAAATTACTTGTGATCCTGTTTGAAATTTAAAGTAGGAACATTTTGTACCAAGTTGAGAAAGTCTTAAGCAAACAATAACTCTGGTGTAAACCTTAGAGGAACTTACGACGTGCTCTTATTTTCAATATTTAAAAGTAAATGTGTATGTTCAGTACTATAACATTCCGTGTGACGTTTTTTGTTTTGGGTTTTCTGTCATAAAAATCATGATAGACTGAGTAAACAGTAGGCCATGTGAGTTTTAATGTCTATGCATAATAAAAAAGTACAAAAAAAAAAAAAAAACCTGCAACACTCCTTTTATTACATTTCCAATAGTTACAAAGAGAGACCAAAAGATTGAAACTGGAGACAGTTGAGAGAATGATTAAGTTCTTAAATGATTAAGAACTCAGGTGCTAAAGTTCACCAAGTTTGGTGCAGGTCTGAGCCGTATGTCTAACTTGGTAGCTCTGTAATTATTCTATGCCTTAGTTTCCTCAGCTCTAAAATAGGAATAGGAAAAGGAACTTTTTCAGGAGTTGTAAAGCATAAATGAGATCCGCACATACTGAGTTTAGTCCAATGCCCAGATGGTTGTGTTGTTTATATTTTTGTTTGTGTAGCAGATTAAAGCTCATACATATACAAAACACAGCTAGAAAGATAAATTATTATTCAAAAAATAGCTTATTTGTTTATTCTTTCTCAAACCATTTCATGGGGCCTATTCTGTGCCCTCACCTATGTTAAGTATTACTGGATATTTGAGGACAACCACCGCTCCCAGGTGGTTGATGACTAATGGGGGCCAAGGCCACGAACAATTAGATTGTACTGCAACTTTGTAAGGTCCTTGAGGACAAGGACCATACATTTTGATGTAACACATTATCTGGCATAGACTGCACACACCAAAAATATCTGTTTAAAGAAGGAAGGGAAAAGAAGACAGGGATGAAAGGAACGAGAGGGCAAGATGATGAGAAGAACTATTAAAGAAGATGTAAAGAAAATGCATTAAAAATGAATGAACATTTCCAGATAGTCACCCTGGAGAGAAAAGATGATATCTGAAAGTGAGTTTTAAAACATGAGGTGAGTAGCTCTGTTCAATTTAGCTCTCTTTTCATCTCACACCACATGTCATTCTCAGACAATCCCATCTAAACAGCTTTAAAAGATGAGGTGAGTGGTGCCTGGGTGGCTCAGTTGGCTGAGTGTCCAACTCTTATCAACTCGGGTCATCATCTCATAGCTGTGGGATGGAGCCCCGCATTGCACTAGCTGCTGTCAGCTCAGAACCTGCTTCAAACCCTTTGTCCGCCTCTTGCACTCACTCAAAAATAAATGAAACATTTTTTAAAAAGATAAAAGTTGAGGTGAAGAAATGCAAGAAAATTATTCCAGGCCAAGGAACACATGCAATGTTGAAAAATCATAAAATAACACCAACAATTTGAGGAAGTGCTGGTGGAATGGAGTGTAGGTTCGTGGGGTAGGAAGAAGAGTGATGGGTCGTGTCAAGTAAGGCTTGAAAGTCGGTGTCGCTGCAAAATTGTGACAATCCTGATAGTCGAGCTTGGCGACAAGAAGCTTTTCTTTCAGGTGATGGGAAGCAAGAAAAACTTGTTATTAGAAGAGCACCTTAACGTGCTTTACTTTGAGAAAGATAATCAGGGCTTATTGGTGACGTACACATGACCTAGACAGAGTGGTGACACAGAGGCCACTTACGAGGGAATTGCACAAATTAAAGCAAATTATGATCCGCCGGGCTGGATTTGGATAAACCTATACAAGAGCCAAAGATCTGTAGAGGCAGTTATTCCCCTCGGCACTTTCTCCCTCCTTCCACCTCAGGGACTATGCATACTACTTCTTGACATCTTCGGGCTACCCACTGCAGGGTTTGAAAAATTCACCCAACCCCGTCCCTTGATCCAGGAAGTGAGTCATCGCTCAGGCAAAACTTACAGGCTGAAACCAGCATCTAAGGTCAGGATGAACAGGAAATCAACACCTGGATAAACATGAGAACAAAAGGAAATAAGAAAACCAAGTAACTGGAAAGCAGGCAAGGGTATGAATGGATAAGAACAGACCAGGAGAAAATGTGAAATGAAACTGGTCCCTGGAAGATATGTCGAACATGCAGACATTCAGTAGCAAAGTATCTAAGTGGATAGAGAGAAATAAAAGAACAAGTAAATAAATTACAAAAGAAAAATAGGAAATCCGCAAAATTTGGAAAAGCAAACAAGCACATGGCACCAATATTGAGACCCTAATGACAGAGATGGCTGTCTGCTTCGGTCTCACTTACCCTATTTGATTTCTGCTGAAATAAGTGTCTACCTTTCCCATGGTTCTTATGCACACACCCACACTTAAACACCCCCTCCACACATACACACACCCCACTATGGCTTACACATAAAAGGAAGTAATAAAACAACAAAATCTGTTCCAAGAAGTAGACTGGAACACCCGAACTTGCCTCTCTTATTGTTTCCTTTGTCCTGTAATTCCTGGCTTTGAACACAGGCTTTCAATAGTGTTTGCTTCTCTGGCTCTTTGGTTCCAGCTGGCTTTCACCTTACTGGGCTTCGATAGTCATGAAGTTTTCCCAGAAAAAGTGAGTTCCTGCAGCCCCTCACTGGCTGAGCTCTGCCTCCCGTCCCGCTGCTAATAGCTTCACTTGGAAAGTTCGAGAAAGGCAAATCTAAGTCATGCATCTGGGAGCAAGACTGTGAGAGTACCTGGCTCAGGTGCAGGAGTGTACCTGCCAAAAGGAAAGCTTCCATCAAACAGATCCAGACAACTCAGTCTGTCCCCGATGACTAGGATAGAGTACACTTGTTTCTTTTTTTTTTTCCCTTGGCATATTTTAGATTACTTCACATATAAACCGATGTCTTGCATGATAAACCCATCTAACATATTGATCTATAATAACCCTAGAAAATATTGTATAAGCCCGTTGAAAGGAATGACTTTAAGATGGCCGAAAACATGAAGTTCAATTCTCAGCGTTTCCTGCTTCCCCAACTACCAATGACATGAACAGTACTTGCCATGGGCACTGACATCTTATGAGAAAATGGCCCCAACTATTTTTTTCTTTTCTTTTGTCTTTACTCACTATGACTTCTGCAATATGATATTTTTGGAGTGGAAAACAGAAACCAAACTACTTGTTTAAAGACGAGGTATGTTCCATGAATGCCTATATATACCATGCTTGTCAAATGTAATTTAATATGAGGGATAGCTTAGAAGGGATTCCAGACACCTCTACCATGGTTGACATGAATTCTGCCTGAAAAAGATATTCTGCACCAAAGGCAAGAAACAACTGAAATGATAATTATCGCTTTTAATTCCTACCATTGCAAAGTATTGTGCTAGCTTTCAAAAAATACATTATCTTGGAGCGCCTGGGTGGCTCAGTTGGTTAAGCATCCGACTCTTGATTTCAGTTCATGTCCTGATCTCATGGTTCATGGGCTCCAGCCCCAAGTCATGTTCAGCACTGACAGCGTGGAACCTGCTTGGGATTCTCTCTCTCTGCCCCTCCCCCACTCACATGCGCATGTTCACTTTCTTTCTCTCAAAAATAAACATTTAAAAAATACATTATCTCATTTAATCCTCATAAGAAACCATGAGGTAGATATTAGACTGCAGTTTTACACATAAGAAAATGAAAGTTTTTTTTTTTTTAATGATTTACTTAAGAGAGAGAGAGAGAGACAAAGGGTGAACACAGAGGGGCAGAGAAAGAGGGATATACAAAATCCGAAGTCGACTCCAGGTTCTGAACTGTCAACACAGAGCCAGAAGCGAGGCCCAAGCCCAAGAACCATGAGATCATGACCTGAGCAGACCTCAGATGCTTAACTGACTGAGCCACCCAGGTGACCCTAGAAAATGAAAGTTTTTAAAGGCGCTAAGTAAAATGCCTAAGATGACATAGCAAGGACATATGTGAAAACACACTAATAAATCATATGTGTAAAAGGCAAAGTATAGTAACGAAAAAAGATATCTTTAAAATTATGCATGTATATCAGCCTAAATTTTTCATTCCTTTAAATTCGTGGTGAGATTAATAGATCTGCTGGGCAGTAAGCAGTGATCTAACTGACAACAGACTTTCTTTAAAAGGCAAAGCGAGGGGCGCCTGGGTGGCAGAGTCGGTTAAGCGTCCGACTTCAGCCAGGTCACGATCTCGCGGTCCGTGAGTTCGAGCCCCGCACCAGGCTCTGGGCTGATGGCTCGGAGCCTGGAGCCTGTTTCTGATTCTGTGTCTCCCTCTCTCTCTGCCCCTCCCCTGTTCATGCTCTGTCTCTCTCTGTCCCAAAAATAAATAAAAAACGTTGAAAAAAAATTTAAAAAAAAAGGCAAAGCGAAAAGCCAATGTTCAACTTTCTCTTGCCAACTTTTCTCAAAAAAAAAAAAAAGACAATAATATTGAGTATCATCATCTCTAATAAATATTAGAATGTTATCTTTTACAATTATGGATTCCTGATATTTATAAGTTAAGCTTATTTGTTCTTTTTTAAATGTTTTTTAATGTTTTATTTATTTTAGAGAGAGGCAGACAGACAGACAGCTTGCGAGTGGGGGAGGGGCAGAGAGAGAGGGAGACACAGAATCCTAAGCAGGCTCCAGGCTCTGAGTTGTCAACAGAGAGCCCAATGTGGGGCTCGAACTCACAAACTGCAAGATCATGACCTGAGCTGAAGTCAGATGCTTAACAGACTGAGCCACTCAGGCACCTCAAGCTTATTTATTCTTTTTAACAAAATACTAAATTCTCCCCTGTGGCACACATCATCCTATATCCGGAAGATCCAATGGTAGATGAGGAAGCCAGTGTCCCTGCTGTCATGGAGCTTACATTCTAGTTCTAGTTCAAATGAAAGAATTCCCAGTCAGCCTCGGTGATACGAAGGTTACAAAGGGCTTATATAGAGAGTAAAAGGATGGGGGAGAGGGGTTGTCAGAAGAGATGATCTCGGAGCAAGTTTAGTGGACTTCAGCTCATTTGGTCCATCCAGCCTGCATCTTGATGATTTGTGAACTATTTGTTCTCAGTGCTGAGAAATTGTGAACACATTGTTGGCCAAGGTGCCTACTCCACCTACCATAGAGGGTGGGGCCGTGGTTCCTTTCCCTCATAACTGTGATTTGTTTAAGGATGAGCACTGAGGACAACCAGAATCTCATACTTTAACAAGGAAGAAGTTCCCATTCTGGTAGAGCCATTAAGCTTGTAAAAAATAGTCTGTGTCACCTTTATAACTTAGAGGGAATTTGTCTAAGAACCAAAATGGGGAGGGGGGGGGAGAGAGACAGAGGGAGATCTTAATACCAAACCCAACTGTGACTAAAGCCACAATCCACCTCTGCACATTTCAGTTTGGGGCCAATAAATTACCCCTAAGTTGCTTAAATTAGTTTGTCATTGGTTCCTGTACCATTATTCATGAAAGATTCATGGATTATTCACAGGTGAGATTTAAGCTTTGGCACGAATGATATGAAGGAAACAGCTGTGAAGAATATGGAGAAAATAGCACCATAGGCAGGGAAAATGGGACGTGAAAATTTCCTAAGGTAGGAAATAATTCTGTAGCTTGTTCTAGAAACTAATAGTTTTATCACCCAGTAAGAGAGGATAATACAACAATGCTTACTATCATTGATACAAATCAACATTTTACTGGAGTTCCTTGCCAATAAAGGAAGGAAGTATTAAAAATAAAGGGGGGCAGGGTAAGAAATGAGGAGATATTTGTCTTTATAGAAAATTTAAAATACACACACACACGCTGTTAGAACAAATAAGAGTTCTTCAGAAATTGTGGGAGAAAGATCAATATGAAGAACTGAGTGGTGTTTTTACACACCAACAATAATCTACTAGAAAATGTAATCATATAAAAATATTATATTTGTGATAGCACAAAGATAGTGTTTTTATGAACAAAATTAATAAGAGACAAGCAAAACTGCTATACAGAAAAACTGCAAAATATTATAAATGGACATAAAATAAAATGAAGAAAGTTCAACATTATATATGTTTCACTTTCTCCTCAAATTTACAAGTCTAATGCAATTGTAATCAAAATATCCAGGGAATCTTTTATGAAGCTACTGAAGGGAAAACAAAACTTAACTCTATGCTCTTAGGGTCTATGACTAGGCCTAAGAATTAAGTTGACATAAAACAGATTAACAAGAGAAAAGCATACAGATATTTACATGTAATGGGAGCCTCCGTAGGAAAATGAAGATCCAAAGAAGTAGCAAGACCCAAATGTTTCTTTAGTAGGTTGAACAGAGTGGCAATTCTTAAAAAGTAACTAAAATGTACAGGGAGGTTAAAGGAAGATCAGAGTTATTTTAATAAGATCTATTTGTACAGATTTTTCTGGCCTCAATCCCCTATAATAGAATGTTTCATTTCTCCTGGTGCAGAGAAAGCATCTTTCATATAAGTTTTATTTCCTGCTTTTAGGAAGAAAAGGAGAAATCAGAAGTAACCCTTTTTAGGGCACGCGGGTGGCTCAGTTGGCTAAGTGTCCAACTCTCAGTTTCTGCTCAGGTCATGATCTCACGATTTTGTGAGTTCGAGCCCCACATCAGGCTCTGTGCTGACAGTGCAGAGACATCTTGGGATTCTCTCCCTCTTCCTCTCTCTCTGCCCCTCCCCTGCTCATGCTGTCTCTGTCTGTTTCAAAATAAATAAATACATTAAAATTTTTTTTAAAATACATCCCCTTTGTATCTGCTGCTTGTGAAGTGCCTTTGGATCAAAATAATGTTTATTCTAAATGGTTTATGTTTATGCCAAATATGCTACATGGCATATTTTCCCACCCTTCACTACATAAATTAATTCTAAAATTCATTTGGAAAAATACAAATCCAAAACACCCATGACAATTCTGAAACCTAGCCAATCAAGTCAGAGAGTTCTTTTCTAGTATCTTGCTCAAAGAGGGATCTCAGAGTGTCCCAGAGGCTTGTGGATGATGCAGAATGTCACGTTCTGTCTCAGACCTACCAAATCAGAATCTACATTTTAACAAAAGGTAGGGAGGTGATAGGTATTCAAATTAAGGTTTTCAGAGCAATCATCATTGTACTTCCTTCCCATAGATCTAACCTTTTGGACTCTTGGATTATAAATTGGGGCTTGGGTTATATGATTTATTTTGTTTTCATTCTGTATGATTTGCTTCATACGGTCAAGGTCTAATTTAAAATTTCTAGATATGCCTTCTCTATATATAGATTAAAAAAAAAAAACAAGAAATATCATCCAAACTAGCAATGTATGCCTTGAATTCTACCATACTAAAGGAACACCATATTATCTAATTATTCTCTCCTAGAAGTTATTTCCACATGAAATACAGAGAAACAAATGAAACACTAATTACTCATTAAAATGACTAAAGTCGTAGGTTAAAAAAGAAGCTAAAATATTCAGGGACGTTGTGGATGCCCTCTAAGACTTCTGTGGTAACATACTTCCTTTCCTTCTTTATTTATTTAATGTTCCCTTTTGTGTGTGTGTGGTTGGCTTTCTTGCTGTAGTTTATGGCAGCAGCAGCAAACTTTTATTGGTTTTCGAGTTTTCCCTGCCAAAATTCCACCTGCTGTTCCCTGTGAACTTTCATCTCTATTATCAAAAGATCAAGATTCTGAGACATTGCTTTGTTCCTTCCAGCATCAGAGCATGGCATTATTTGTAGAATGGTATAAATGTGTCTTTTCTCCTTTGCTTTTCCTTTTATGCACCTCACCTTTCTACTACCAAAGGCATGCTTTTGCCTTGAGATGGTCTAGGATGGCTAACAAAGAATGTAAAGAATCAACATTCAGAGTTTTATATATAAAATAAGGTTTTAAGACTACGATAAGCATATAGGCTTAAATAAAAAGCTTTACCCCAAATAATTTCCTAAATAATATAGTAATGCTCAGGATCTGGTCAAATTGACTGTTAGTATCTCAAACAGCCAAGGATATGTAAAAGTCACGATATGATATAAGGGGAATTCTTGCCATAAGGGAAGAGGGAAAAACTAATTCCTTCCTCTCTCAAGGAAGCATGGACTTCAGGGAGGTAGAGAGAGGGAGAGGCATGGGGTGCAAAATCCATGTCCTTGTGGGATGAATTCTCAGAAAGCGTGCATAGATTTGGGGAGGGAGATGCAATTAGAAGGGTTTGGGGTCCTATTCTTGATATAAAACTCTGAGTGGGGTACTGTCGTTTATTGTGTGGGGTGACTCAGCGCTTGCATAGGGCTTCTGCAACCGAATAAAGCTGACGTTATGGCAGAGAGAAACCAGGAAAGCGTAAAAAAGTTAGTTCTAGGTGGCCCTTGATTTCCATGTGGTATAAAAGGAATCCAGGTTACCTATAAGAAGAAGCAGATAGGTTGAGAGCAAAGAGGTGCCCTTGGGAGATAAGACTCACAGTGGTGAATGGTTAAGTGACCCTGCAAGAGAGTCTGTGAGGTCTAGGTGCCACATTAAGGAATGTGGATAATATCTGGAACATGATGGGAAGCCACTAAATAATTTTTCAGCAGAACACCATAGCTAGCTACATTTTGACTCAGTTATCCAAGTTTTCCGACTCCATGTTGACACCTGCACCATCCGCATGCTGGGTTTTGGTCATTCTTAGCAATGTTTGAATTTTCTATACCCTTCATGCCACCTTGTATTTGTATGTCTCCCATTTCCTGAAAATTCATCCCCTTTCTCCACCAGCCAGGCATTCCAGTTTTTTAAACTTTGCTCAGTCACCACCTCCTCCCAGGCATCTGCTATGACACAACCACACCCAGTCTGCATCCCCAACCTGAGGACTACATTTCTCTCATCAGGGTTTCCCAAATCCCTGCAATTATCCTCAGTATTCTCTTCTAGAACTACTCTAGTGCATTGTAATTGCATGTTTTTTTGTCTGTCTGCCCTGGGCTGATCTCCCTGAAAGGCAGACGCTCTCTTTTATCTCTAAGCATTAGCATCTAACATAATGCCTGGCACTCAGTTAACACTCGATAATGACTTCTTGAAGGAAGAATTTAAAAAGGCACACAAGTTGGTTAGCAGGCCCAGTTAATTATAACTGCCTGGAAAATCAGAGTAGATTTTTCTTGGGAGGTGAAGGTGGAGGTGGAAAATAGGTCTTAGAATTCTTAATTTTTGATTTTTAATCCTTTAAAAAAATTTTTTAACGTTTATTTATTTTTGAGAGACAGAGACAGAGCATGAGTGGGGAGGGACAGAGAGAGAGAGAGAGAGAGAGAGACAGAATCCAAGCAAGCTCCAGGCTCCAAGCTGTAAGTAGGAGCTGATCATGACTTGAGCCAAAAGTCAGACACTTAAACAACGGAGTCACCCAGGTGCCCCAATTTTTAATCCTTTTTAATAGCATAAAATTCAAGGTTCCTAAATATCTATTTTTTGTTTAAAACTATGTTATATCATTCATGGCTAAGTTAATACAGCTACATAAATGTCCAAGAATAAGTTAGTATTTTCTCAAAAATGGTGCTTATGGTTGTGTTTAGTGTAATTCAGGTATCTGCCATACTTATTGGGGAAAAAAAAGCTTCAGTTTCTTCTCATTGCTAAGAAGTCTGGTAAATTTTATCCATTTTCACTGTTGAAAACGCATTTTGCTGGCTTAAGCCTCTCAGCTGTTCTTGGATTTATAGAAATCTGCTTGATACGAAGGGCTTTTTCTCATAAGTTTAGAGATTTGTTTCACATGGCTTCTCTTTCCTGTAATTCTATGCTTTTTTTTTCCCAAGCAAAATAGAAAACTCAAGGAGATAATAACTGCATATTCAAAATATTTGATCTACTTTCATCTTCCTTGCTAATTAGTTGATTTTTTTCAATTAAGCATCTTAATCTCCTTGTCACAGATGTTAATTACTAGGTTTGAACATTTCTTAATCTTTGTAATTTTTGCAATTTCCCCTGAGACAGAGGTTCTAGAATTTATTTCAGGGTGTAGTGAAAATCATAGACCAGAGCACAAAAGAAATATAAATAGAGACATATAAACATACCCATATATATGTGTATATATATATATATATATATATATATACCCATACACACACACACACACACACACACACACACACACACATAAGACATTTATATATAATTTTGAGGGGTCAGTTAACAAGATTGATTTATTTATTTTAATTTTTTTCATGTTTATTTATTTTTGAAAGAGAGAGAGACAGGGCATGAGAGGGAGAGGGGCAGAGAGAGAGGGAGACACAGAATCTGAAGAAGGCTCCAGGCTCCAAGCTGTTAGCACAGAGGTGGATGTGGGGCTTGAACTCATGAACTGTGAGGTCATGACCTGAGCTGAAGTCGGACGCTTAACTGACTGAGCCACCCACGTGCCCTGATAAGATTTTGTTTAAAGACACTCTACCCTTTTTTTTAAGTATTTAAACAGATCTTTGATATTTTAAAAGTTTTCAAATATAACCTTACATTAACTTACTTACAGAATAACTGATATTTATGCTAAGTGCCAGAAGATGTATATACACTGTTATCATTTAAAACACCCAACCATTATTCTTTCTTGGAGACTTTTTTTGTACTTGTATTAAAACTACAATTTAAGTATCAAAATATTGCTCTGATTTGGATTTATGTAGAGGTAACTGGAGAAAATTGAGACATTAATTGTACCATATGGTAAGAATTTTCCAAGTACGGCTCTGTGTATATTACAACCTCTTTAAAACTATGGAGATTAATTTTCCTTCTTTTAGGAAAAATTAGAGAATGATTCCACTTTATTGTTAAGTAAATTTAAAACAATATGGATAGGTTCTTTAATTTTCTGCAAATATATAGAAACATAACAACAAGTGTGGTTGAGGATATGGAGAAAAGGGAATCCCCATGCACTGTTGGTAGGAATGCAAATCGGTGCACCCTTTGTGGCAAACAGTATACATTTTCCTCAAAAAATTAAGAATAGAAATACCATATGATCCAGTAATTACACCCTGGGTGTTAACACCCACCCCCCCAAATAAAAACACTCATTCAAAAAGATATATGCACACCTATATTTATTGCAGCGTTATTTACAATAGCAAGGATATGGCAGAAACCTATGTCCATTGATAAATGAGTAAGGAAAGATGTAGTGTATGTGTGTATGTGTGTACACACACAATGGCATATTACTCAGCCATTAAAAAGCATAAACTCTTCAGGGTGCCTGGGTGGCTCAGTCGGTTGAGCGACTGACTTCGGCTCAGGTCATGATCCCATGGTTTGTGAGTTCGAGCCCTGCGTCGAGCTCTGTGCCCCCGGCTCGGAGCCTGGAGCCTGCTTCAGATGCTTCGGATTCTGTGTGTGTCTCTCTCTGCCCTTCCCCCGCTCATGCTCTGTCTCTCTCTGTCTCAGAAATAAATAAACATAAAAAAATTAAAAAAAAAAAGCATAAACTCTTGCCATTCATGGGGCCCCTGTGTGGCTCAATCAGTTAAGCGTCCTACTCTTGGTGTTAGCTCAGGTCATGATCTCACCGTTTGTGACACTGAGCCCTGCATCAGGTTCCATGCGGACAGTGCAGAACCTGCTTGGGATTCTCTGTTCCCTTCTCTCTGCCCCTCCCCCCCATCTCTCTCAAAATAAAGAAATAAACTTAAAAAAATAAAATAAAATCTTGCCATTCACAACCACATGGCTGGACCAAGAAACTATTATATTAAGTAAAATAAGCCAGATATGTGGAATCTAAAAAACAAAGAAATGAACAATGAACAAAAAAATAGAAACAGACTCAGTAACACAGAGAACAAACTGGTGGTTGCCAGAGAGGAGGAGGGTGACGGGATGGATCAAATAAGTAAAAAGGATTAAGATATATAAACTTCCAGTTAATAAATAAATCACGGGCATGAAAAGTACAGCATAGAGAATATAGTCAATAATATCATAATAGGGGCGCCTGGGTGGCTCGGTCGGTTAAGCGTCCGACTTCGGCTCAGGTCATGATCTCACGGCCATGAGTTCGAGCCCGGCGTCGGGCTCTGTGCTGACCACTCAGAGCCTGCAGCCTGTTTCAGATTCTGTGTCTCCCTCTCTCTCTGACCCTCCCCTGTTCATGCTCTGTCTCTCTCTGTCTCAAAAATAAATAAACGTTAAAAAAATTAAAAAAAAATATCATAATAACTTTGTACGGTAAAGGATGGTAACTACACTTACCGTGGTGAGCATCGTATAATAAATATAATTGTTGAATCGCTATGCTGTATGCCTGAAACAAATATAATACTGTATGTCAAGTATGCTGCAATTAAAAATGTTTTAAATTTTAAAAATTAAAAACATAAATATTAAAAGGCAGTAGATGAAAAACTCTGAAACCAAGCAGAAGCTCTTTATTAACAACAAAATTTTAAAATTATCGTGTAAAGAACAAGCAAAAAAAATGCAGTTGTATTGTCTGAAATCAAAGCTACATGTCCAAATCTGAGCCGCGATAAAGTCCTTTAAGTACTATCATGAGAAGCATGGACAGGTACCAAAGGCCCATCATTAGACCCCGAACAAAAAGACAATACAGCAATTATTTGGATTTTCTGAATTATTTAAAAGAGATTAAATTGTTCCCTAACAATTTTTTTTTGTTTCTGAGCTTATAAAAGTCTACTGTTGTGTCCAAATGAAAAAAATATGTAAAATAATAAACTAACTATTTAGGGACTTATTCTTAAGTAGTTGGAGACACTAAAATCATTCTGTGGACCAAATGTTGAAAGACAAGAGGTAGATTTAAAGAAATGAGCGTAAAGAACAGACACTGAAGTTTACCAGAATATGCTACCTCAAAATATGCCTCTTTGGTATATAGATTATTTTGAGCTAAAAGCCAATGAGACCGATGAACCTGGGACAAGCTCTCAACACAGGGCCTGAATTTTCCTTTAGGAAAAGAAATTTACAATTATAAAGGAAATTTTTATTTGGAAAGATGTCTCCCTCTCCAGTACCAGGTAGAGGACTCTTAATGTAACAGTATTCCAACCCATCTTAAGGGCTATCTGGCTTCAAGTTAACACACTCCTTGATTGCTGACCTCAGTCTCTTGATGGGTAATAGAACTAATTTACTTTCTTTGAGATTTGCAGACTATGGCCCCCAAGGAGTGAAAGACCAGAACTTTCCCAGCCATAAAAGCCAACAAGTCTGTTTGAAGCTGCCTCAACTTTCTGACAAATTAGCCTAACACATTCTTTTTAGGAAAATGGTTTTCTTTTCTTAAGTCACACATGTGATTTTACTGACCTCCCTTTGTGCATCTATAGACCTGGCCCTTTTTTGCAGAAAGAGCAGAGTACTTCACATCACGGAATGAGAATCGGACCTTGCGCAACCCCCTTGCATTGGGGTAATGTCTGTAGCTGGCATAATCAAGTCTGCATGTAATCAAGAAATGTTTCTGGCCATTATGCTCCCTTTGCTGATGAACTACCCTAAACCCCTTTATAAACCCCTGGGCCAGGCTGAAACCTCAGAGTTGGCTTTTGGACACGAGTCCATCTTCCCAGGTTTGCTGGCCTCCTGAATAAAGCCCAGATTCCTTTCTAATCAAAAATTCATCTTTTGAGGAAGGGGCAGCCGAACTTGGGTTCAGTAATACTAGTAACTCTTGTCCACAAGGTAAGCTCTGACTTAAATCTGCATAACAAACATCATTAAACTACCTTTGTTTACCACACTTTTACTGATGACCTTCCCATAACTTGTATCCCCTACCCAGAACCCCCACGCCCCTTTCCCTTTGTTTAGCCCAAAATGGAGGATAAACAGAAGTTCTCACCACTCTTTTGGTTACTCATCACTGAGCGTTCCCATGCGTACATGTGTGGTGCACATGTTAATAAAATTCTGTTTGTTTTTCTCTTGGCAATCTGTCTTTTGCCAGTGTAATTTATAGGGCTCCAGCAATGAACCTAAAATGGATAGAGGAAAAATATTTTTTCCCTCCCCTACAAGACCAGAATGAGAGGTTTCATAATTATACAGAGTTACGTTCAATTCCAAAGTTGGAAGGAGTTCTTACTATGGATTCTGAATGTAATCTGATCCACAAAATTAAACCCTTTTGAAGCCTTCCAAAATATGAAATCCTGTTTCTGATTTGAAAAAAATGCTGACGCCACAGTTAGCCTTATATTCAGCAAACCCTGATAAAATATTTCTTTAACACTAGAAGTTCTTTAGATGAGGAGAAATTACTTTATTAAATAGGCAAGATAATTTCATCAAGTGTGGAATATTCATGATTTCCCCTTATGGATTAGTACAGTTAAACTAAGATAGTTGAAAGCCACAGCAGAGGCCAAAATAAGTAGTAACTCCCTGAAGAAAAAGAAAGCTATTTCTACCTCAGCAGCAAATCCAACAAAAAGATGAATAAAAACAAATTATAAACCATTAAAGAGGTACAAGTTAACAGGTTGAATAATTAACTTTTTTTATGGAGGGTGTTTCTGATTTTATTATATTTTCTGGCCAATTTCCTCTTGTACAGTTGTCTTTTCCTTTGTTTATGTAATGTTAATGTACCTCCTAGCAAAGTTCTTTGAAACATTAAAAAATAGTATACAGTATATTCATTCTGTGAGCAAAACAGCCAAGTTTTCATCTTTCTCCACAGTCCCAAGGAACTCTATCTGGAGTAAACAAAGTCATCATAGTATTTAGTTAAGCTGTTTTTGAAATTATTTTGGCTGTATTTGTTAAGGAACACTTAAATTCTCTCTCTCTCTCTCTCTCTCTCTCTCTCTCTCCCTCTCTGTCTCTTAGGCTTTGAGTTGGATTTTCTTTTACATTTTGCCTTTACGTGTGTTGTTGATTCTTTCTGCAAATTTGGGAGAGTAGTTCGGCAAAATATTTTTCTTTTCCAAATGATGCATTGTACAGTAGAAAGAGCACAGATTTAGGAGTGACAGACTTAGGTTGAAATTCCATAATACAAAGCCTTTCTGAGTCTCATTTCCTTCATTTTAAAATTGAAAAGTATTGCCTACCTTGCGATTTTGTTGTAAGGATTAAAGATAATGTACATAAAGTTCCCTGACACATACATGGTAGGTAAATAATATATAGTATCTGTTCTTATTATAAATTCTAACACCTATGTGCTATTCTGCTAACTTCTTTGCCCAAACAAAACTTTCAAATATATTGTGGAAATGAATAAAGGGAAGCCTTGCTAAGCCAGAGCTAGTACTGTGGGGAGGCTAGAAAGAGAAGGCTACCACTCAATGTCAATTACAGGAAAAATTGTCAATTACAGACTCCAACAGAAGTGTCCATCACAGAGCCCAGAGGAAGAATCTTCAACAGGGAGGAATCAGCAACTACAAGTCCCAACAGCAAAAGATGTATGTTGCAGCTCCTACAAGAAATCAACTACCCTGCAGCTCAGCCAATGGGAAACTAATGTCACCCTGAACGCTTGTTTTTCTCTAACGGACTTTTGTTCAAAACAACCCCTCTCCCCCTGCCCAGCCAAACTTCCTCCTTCTTCTCCATAAAATTACACTTGAACTTGCTTATGGTTTTGCTGAAGTTTGCCTGTCCTGAAGTGCAATCTCTTGCTATTTCTGCATAAACTATTTTTTGCTGGTAAGGTAACTGATAGTTTTATTTTTAAGGTGAACAATACATACCTACATTCCATATATATACACACACACACATGTATATATATGTATATACACAGTATTTACATATTTTTTCTGCTTGGATCATATTATTAGAAATTGAAAATGCATGTATTTATGTTGACAAAACAAATCTGATTTTTACATTTAGAAATAGTTTTTAATAGGATTTTATAGATGTGGTAACAATCCTGAATACCCTATAGCTGTAACAAATGACTTACATACTATGAACACTAAAGCAATGTGCTTCAAATGTAGGAAATACTTACAAGACCTGAAAAGCAAGTACAGAATAACTTGTTAAATAATATCAGATTGCAGTCTGATGATCTCTAACTGGGAGACAAAATATGTTTTACAACTAATATTTGAAAGTTCTGAAAATCCAGAACTGGAAGTTAACTAGCTAATGATGTCTGGACCACAGGACAGACCTAAAACGTTGATAATCATGGACATTTAGTATTTGCAAAGGACCATGAGATAGAGGGCAAAAATGAAGATAATCTCTCAATCTTATAGCTTACCCTAAATAGCAATAAAGCAAGTTGTTTCCCCAAAGTTACATAACAATTGTCAAACATAAAGCTGGATACTAGTTAAAGGCTGTCAAGACAGATTTTATTTAGCTATAACTACTACAGTAGAGAAGCGTCCGGCGTAAACTGAGCTCTACTTGGATTTGTGTAGAGGTAACTAGGTGTTTTAAAGGGAGAATGAAAGTAGGGAAGGGCAGTAAGCAGAGGCGCCTACAGATTCAGGAAAGTGAAAAATTATAAATAGTGGGATAAGAGGTCAATGCCAATGCCATTCAGCCATCTGTGCCTGCTAACTAGCACTATTGAAGTTAGGCTCTACCCGCCCACAGTGACTTGGAGACAGGGGCCCTATCCTTCCTGATGATTACATTTCGAAAGAATGGCTTTCAAGTCCTTGAAAAAGAGACCCCTTGGTTGTAGGAGATCAGCACACATCTCAAAAGGACAAGCTTGTTTGTTTTTGTTAATACATGCCCTAAGACAGGGAGGTGTGGGGAGAAGGGGGCTAGCCTCAGGTGTTCGCCGGAACAAATGGTCAATTCTTTTGGCAGCTTTGAGCTTTTCCGGACAGGAACTCAAGGGGGGCTGAGTCATCCCAGAGACAGAGGCTTTGACTTCTAGAAGCCCTGTTAGAATTTGGTCAAGGAGGGACTTTTTGTCACAATTCTCCTACTTGTGACATGGTAGCTCCATCTGTTCAAGGCCAGACCAATCAGGCTGAGGTCCAGTGTCAGATCCTGTGTCCCTCAGCAGGCTGCAGTCCATTCAGTGGCAAAGTCACACAGCACAGATCTTAGCAAGTTCCCAAAAAAGCCCAGTGTAATTTACAGGAAGGAATAAGCAAGGAAAGATGGCTATAACCACAACAAAGCAAAACCATCCAGCCATCCCTGGGGGAAAAAAATAAAAACAAAAACTACTCAATCAGTCGTTTGTTTACTTAAGAAATTCTCATTTTGTGTAAGTTATTGTTGTACTGCTGACGAACATCCAGAGATGCATACCTCATATCCCCTGCATTCAAAAGCTTAACATCCAAGAATGCTTACACATAACTCTAATATAAAGCCTAATTTAAATGTTTTTAAAATGATACAGATGATTTGTGGCAAAGAAGTACCAGGGAAGAAGGGCTCTTGGGTGACTCAGTTGTTTAAGCATCCGACTTCAGCCTGGGTCATGATCTCATGGCTTGTTGAGTTCAAGGCCCATGTTGGGCTTTGCACTGACAGCAGGGAGCCTGCTTCAGATTCTCTGTCTCCCTCTCTCTGCCCCTCCCTTGCTCATGTTCTCATTCCCTCTCTCTCTCTCTCTCTCTGTCTCTCTCTCTCTCTCTTTTTCTCTCTCTCTCAAAAATAAACCTAAAAAAAAAATCTTAAAAATAAATAAATAAAGAAGTCCCAGGGAAGATTTGAATAATCAAGTAAGGTTTCATGCAGGGTTGAGTAAGCCTTGAAGGAATGGTCACATTTCAATACTTAGAGAAAAGAACCTATAGTCATCAAAATGAGGACTCATCATTAAATGAGAGGAAATTGCAAAAACTGTCCAATACCAACATCTCAGAAGAGAATTTAGAGATTATCCTCTTCATTAAGAAGTTAACTATTTTACCATTTACTATTAAACATGGGCCTTCACTGTGAAGTACATTTGGCAACTACAGGAAGTCAGATATTGATCCTTCCCCAGAGGGATTTTTTAAGTAGTCAGTGTTAAGTTGGGAAGAATCCTAGCAATTATCAATTCCCAACACCTGACACTTTCAAATAAATAAAGGAAGGAGTAAAGTGATGGGTCACATGCGCTAGGTTATGGTGATTGACAGAAGAAAGGTCTCCTTGCTTTCTTCATACCACATTAGTCTTTGCTAGTATATTTTACTCTAGGCCCAGTAAAGGGTAACCCAGAGGTAAATATTGAAAAGACACTGAAAATTGCTAACTTGGGGAAACTTTTGAAGTCATCAGTTGACATGGAGACACTAGACCTCAGAGAGCAGTTTTCAGGAAGATAGCTAATTCTATATTGGACACATCTGGTATGTTTACTAAAGGATGGAACTAAATATGTCTAATCTTTCTGTAGGAATTATGAGTCTGGAGCTTGAGAGAAGTGGAAATCGAAAATATAGATTGAAGAACAATCAGCTGTAGATGGTCTGTGAAGCCACAAGAGTGGACCAACAGATCCCTCAAAATCCACTTCTCTTTTTTTCATTAAAATAATCTTGCATGGAAATGCAAGCTGGTGCAGCCACTCTGGAAAACAGTATGGAGGTTCCTCAAAAAACTAAAAATAGAACTACCCTACAACCCAGCAATTGCACTACTAGGCATTTATCCAAGGGATACAGGTGTGCTGTTTTGAAGGGACACATGCACCCCAGTGTTTATAGCAGCACTATCAACAATGGCCAACGTATGGAAAGAGCCCAAATGTTCAGCAATGGATGAATGGATAAAGAAGATGTGGTATATATACACAATGGAGTATTACTCAGCAATCCAAAAGAATGAAATCTTGCCATTTGCAACTACATGGATGGAATTGGAGGGTATTATGCTAAGTGAAATTAGTCAGTCAGAGAAAGACAAATATCATACGACTTCACTCATATGAGGACTTTAAGAGACAAAACAGATGAACATAAAGGAAGGGAAAGAAAAATAATATAAAAATAAGGAGGGGGACAAAACAGAAGAGACTCATAAATATGGGGAACAAACAGAGGGTTACTGGAGGGGTTGTGGGAGGGGGGATGGGCCAAATGGGTAAGGGGCACTAAGGAATCTATTCCTGAAATCATTGTTGCACTATATGCTAACTATTTTGGATGTAAATTAAAAAAAATAATTAAATTAAAAAAAATAATAATCTTGCAAATCAGATATAAAAACATTAGTTTTACTAGGTGTAGCACTGTGGGTTGGAAAACATCATGAAAATGATTTCAGAATAATAATAAGTAAGCCTTTATGAACAAGGATTAAATTCAATAATTATTTTAAAAAATCAATAGGATGAGTTTAGAGCAATATTCAAAATAAAGTCATATCTCCCATGAAAACATGACTTTCTTGACCAGGAACCCTTGATGTTTGATGGTACCTTTCTATTTTAATTTTATAATTTCTGGTTCACCATTTCAAGGAAAGCAGGTTAGAAGCATTCATTGACTTCCTAGTATATTCTAAATAATGGAGACACAAAGATGTAAACACCCAAATGTAAGTTTTCTTCACTTTACTGAATGCCTCCTAGTTTCCTAGATATTGTCCTGGCACTGATGTTACAGTGGTAGACAAGAGAACCCCAACGCTCAAGTGCTTACATTCTAGTAGGTTCCCAGTCTCGGTTGTTTATGTATGTTGAATCAGCGCAGGAAGATGGGGGCTCTTATGCAATATACAACTTTTAGGCAAGAGTAATAATTAATTAAGCAATACGACAGTCTGAGTTAAACAGCCCTTATTCCTTAAAGAGTACATTGTTTAGTGATTTGAACCCTTGTGTCCTCCAAATATAGGAAGAAGGCTGTTGTTGAGTCAATATTACATAATGCTGACAAATTCTTGGTAAACATTCATGTACTCCCAGACCATATGAAAATGACTCTTTGATTGTCTTTGGAAATATCACATTGAAATTTCCAATATTATATCTACGGTCACTTATTTTTTTCAAACTCGATTTTTATGTTATAATTTTCCATATTATATCTACAGTCAATTATTATTTACAACCTAGATTTTTGTCTTCCTTTTAAATATGAGTATCTTTCAAAGTAGTAGCACAACTTTCTAAATTCCCTTAGGTAGAAATCTTCCCAGGCTATTTTATGTAAAATCCTATGTTCAGTTGTGTGATATTTCCACTTGTAGTCCTTGAATTTTGTTCCAGTATCAAAATCTTTTCTAGCCATTTATTTAATCTTTTTACTAGATTGTCAGTGAAGAAAAATGATATCACTGTTAGAAAATATTTACTATTGGGGCGCCTGGGTGGATCAGTTGGTTGAGCGTCTGACTCTTTATTTCAGCTCAGGTGGTGATCTCATTAGAACAAGCCCCACATTGCACTCCATGCTGAACATGGGGCCTACTTCAGATTCTGTCTCCCACCCTCTCTCTGCCCTTCCCCCACTCATGACCTCTCTCTCTCTCTCTCTCTGTCTCTCTCTCTCAAAATAAATAAACATTAAAAAAAGAAAATATTTACTATTTAGTATCTAATTATAATGACATGTATTCTTCTCACCGTTCCCTAAAGACCAACATAGTCAAACATAATTCTTTTCCCAGAAAATATAATGTAACATATATTGTCTTAACTTGAGATAATAGCCAATGGAAAATTAGGAAATGAGATATGCAAAAAGTATTGAAAAGAATAAATACTAAGGGCAGTATTAAAATTAAAAAAAAAAAAAATTCCTGTATGGAGAATCTTTAGTGGCAGGTGTTCATACAAAATAATTACAAACCCAAAACGATGAAAAAAGAGGTGGGTATGACTCTCCTCCCCCACAAAAGGTCCATGTAACCAGGCCAGTGGAGTGGGAATACTTGACTTGACTGTGGCCATTTTGGGCCCACCACTCTTCCAAGAACAAGCTTCTGGGAAGGAGGGCTCCTCACAGCATGGGAGAAAGGAGCAGCACCACAGCATGGGCTGTGTCCCACCCCAGGCCATTTGGCTTCTGTCCACTTCACACCTCAATCCTTCAAGAGGAAGTCTTTACAGCTTAGTATGGGGTGATTAGGGGACTGGGCCAACTCCATCCCTTTCCAAACCCAGGTATCTACCTCATGCTTCAGTTTCCTTCCTCCCAGTGACTAGCTAGCTTGGATTACCAGGCCCTGTTAGTGGGCCACCTGACCCAAACCAAGTAATTACCATAACATCTCATATATTAGACATTGTGTGAACGGTAGGCCCTCAAAGGTTGCTGGAATTACTGTGGGTTGGCCCTAGTCAAACAGACTATCTTGTCTTTCCAGCCTGCTTATAGCAAATTACCACAGACCGGGTAGCTTATAATCAACAGAAATGTGTCTCTCATAGTTTTGGAGGATAGAGATCCAAGAGTAGGGTATGAGCATGGTCAGATGAGGGCACTCTGCCAGGTCACAGACGCCTTGTATCCTCACATGGTGGGAAGGCGACATCTCCCTAAGTCCTCATCTACTCATACTATTACCTTTGGGAGTTAGGATTTCAGCATATAAATTTGGGGGGGGGGGGGGAGACACAAACATTCAGACCATAATAGAACTAAATATTAGTAAAACCTCTTCAATCTGCAAATTACACAACCAAGTATTTAAGGGACGATCATCTGATTCTGCTTCATAGGTTTGATTTTGGGGTTTTGTTTTCTGAGGGCAGGGTTCTCACTGGTCAAAGCATGGTGGCATTTATTTTCTAATTTTTCATAACTTTGTATGGATATAATTCAAAAAAGAAAAAAATCTGTTCATGCTTTTGGTATTGATGTTGTTGTTTTATGTTGTTATTAAGGCCACCACTTTCCCCCTTGTCTCCTCATAGTGTTTCTCAGCCTGCTTTTTCTTGTCCAAAAGCCTTGCAGCAAGACAGGAGACTCACAGATTGCTCACTAACATTTTATACTTTTGCTTTTAAATTTACTAGTTATTTTGAGATATGAACATTCTCTGGCTTTGAGTTTTGTGAGGGCATGGTTTTTGCATAGTTTTTTTGTTGTTTTTTTTTTAACCTCCTTGTTGTTTTGTAATACTTGGGGAGGAAGTAATGGGAGACAGGAATCAAAGCAGCTACTTTTATCTTCAACTATCCTGAAATCCTAGGAAATTCTTATCAACAAACAGGGTTGAAACAATAGGATATCCTCTAGGAAAAGGAATGAACTTCAACTCCTACCTTATACCATGAACAAAAGATTAATTCAGGTCGGATCATGAACCTAAACATGAAACCTAAAGCCATAACGTTTCTAGAATAAACCATAGGATAATGTCTTCTTGATATGTAGATCAAGATTATTTAAGTATGACACAGATTATTTAAGTATGACACATTATTTAAGTATGACAGAAGAATCAGTACAAAAGAAAAAAATTAAGGCTTCATCAAAATTGAAAGCTTCTCACAAAAGGCTCTGTTAACAAAAATGATCAAGCAAGCCACAGAATGTGTAACCATATTCATATTATTCCAAATTGAAAGAAATGTATCTAGACGATATAAAGAACTCCTAAAATGCAATAATTAAAAAGACAATTCCATTTTTAAAAATAGGCTCACAAATATTTCAAAAAGGATATATGAGTGTCTGAAAGACACTTCAAGAAGTACTCAGCATCATTAATAATCAGGGAAATACAAATTCAAACTCCAATGAAATACTGTAACACATACATGAGAATTGTTAAAAATAAAACGCCAGTAATATGCTATGGTGAGGAGCAACCAGAATGCTCACACATTGCTGGTAGGAATGTAAAATGATATAATCAACTTGGGAGAAGGCTTGGCAGTTTCTTATATAATTAAATACACACTTACGATATGACTCGGCTATTATACCCCTTCGTGTTTACCCAAGAGAAATGAAAACAAATGACCACAATGACCTGTACAAGACTGTTCATAGCAGCTTTATTCAGAATAGCCCCAAACTGTAAACCCAATGCCTATTAATGAGACAATGCACAAATGTTGATGTATCCATTCAATGGAAAATTTCTTCGACAACATGGCCTCGTCTCAAGCACGTTTTACACACAGCAAGCTCTTGTGCGGGCACGCGTTCGATCAAACGATCACAATAAAGCTGGTTGGAGTAGTAAAGGAATGTCAGCAGAGATCACCAAACTTGCTGCAGCAAAAAGTGATTTCCCGAAAATCTAGTCTCATCTCATGCTTTCAAGTCATGACTACTAAAGCCATCAGAGAGAGATTAGGAGTCACTCACAAAATTGATTCTTCCTACTTACGCGTCTCTCATCCACGGGGAGAGAATAGGAGGTGCTGGGACAGGGCCTAGAATTCCATTATCCACTTTAGTTTGGTTGGCACTTGTTTGATACTAAATGCTCTAAACTTGTTTCTGATGAACAATGGTGCATAGTACAAAACCCAACCGTAATTGGCAGGGAAAGGCAAGAAAGCCCAAAAGAAAAAAAAAAAGAAAGAAAAAAAAAATAAGAGCCTAAGGCATTTGTGTTTTAGCTACACTGCCTAAGCAATTCGTAAAGGAAGGAATGAAGCCAGTAACCTGGTTTGAACAGCCCTATCATATCATCATTTCATGAGAACTTGGCATTACATTATGAAAAAGCCAATGTCTAAAGTTGTAACTTGTTTTAGTAGGTAATAATGTTCATGCATTTTTTAAAGATAGAATTTCACTGTCTCCTATGAATTGACTACTTCTGTTTTCTCATATAAAATAATTTAAGGGAGAAATCTGGGATTGCCCAAGGCCTTGCAGTATGTTAAGGAAGGTAGTACAGCAAAAAGCAGCTCCGGAATAGCAACATGGGGTTGGATAAGTGTCTTAAGTTTGGTTCCCCAGAAGCAGACGCTGAGATCAGGATTCACCTGCACATGATTCATTACGGAAGGATTCCTAGGGGAGATGGTAAGGCAATGGAGGAGGCGGGTCAGAGAAAAAATGGGGAAGGCAAGCAAAGATGTGACCAAAGATTTGATAAGCTTCAGCCTGATCCCAGTGACAAACTGTAATGTCAGTTACACCTCAGAGGTATTCCAACCTCTAAGGTAAGGAAGAGGTAAGGAACCCCAAGAGCCATTGTTGAACAACAGGCAGGGGCCAGAGTAATAAACTTTCAGTCACTTTTGCTCTCTGAATCTGCTGGCAAATCAGCTCAATGGCCCCGGGGCAGTTCTCTGAAAAGGAGCCACAGCCATTGAAAGCACATCTCAGGGCATGCTCTCAGCCCTCAGGGAAAATACAAAAGGGTATCCAAGAAATCTGGGTGGAACATCAGCATTGCCCACTAAATCCAGGATATTTTCTACAAAGATTGGCCAGGAAAAGAGGTGACTACAACGTTGAATGCTCATCAATTTGCACCTTCTCTCTTATTTATTTATTTTTAATTTATTATTTTTTTAATGTTTATTTATTTTTGAGAGGGAGAGACAGAATGCCAGCAGGGGAGGGGCAGAGAGAGAGGGAGACACAGAATCTGAAGGGCTCCCGGCTCTGAGCTATCAGCACGGAGCCCGATGCAGGGCTCGCACCCATGAACTGTGAGATCATGACCTGAGCCAAAGTTGGACGCTTAACTGACTGAGCCACCCAGGCGCCCCTGCAACTTCTCTTTTATTCTGAAGAAGTAGTTCCAGCACTCATCACACTGAAAAAAAAATTATATATGTACATGTGTATATATAAATACATCTAGATCTATACTTTTTCATGACTGGAAATTATTATATTACTTTATATTTATTTTTTAGACATTACATTTATTTTTCCAGGGGCACCTGGGTGGCTCAGTTGGTTGAGAATCCAACTCTAGATTTTGGCTCAGGTGGTGATGGGGGGTCTTGGGATCAAACCCCATGTGCTTATCATGGAGCCTGCTTGAGATTCTCTCTCTCCCTCTCCTTCTGCCCCTCTCTCACCCCCTCTCTGTCTCTCTATCTCTTTATCTCTCTCTAAAAATAAAAAATATATAAATATAAATAAACTTATATTCCCATTCACCACTGATGGAAAATTCTATTTATCATTTTAATGACTTTTTTATATTCTGTGCACCACAAGTATATTTTACATGTGCATTGGAAAACATCTCCACATTTGTGCACAGAAAAATTGCTAATAATGAGATTGCTAAATGAAAGGGAACATACAGTTTTATTTTTGAAGCTATTGCCACAATGTCCACCAGAAATACTGCAACCACTTTAGCATTCCATCAACAATCTACTAGAAAACCTGTTGGCCAACATCTTCACCAAGATTATTGATTAGGTAGATCATCAATGTTTATAATTTTTGCTATCTGAAATTTTTTAAAAGATAAATTATTGTTGGGCTGCCAGAATGGCTTTGTCAGTTGAGCATTGGATTCTTGACTTCAGCCCAGGTCATGATCCCAGGGTTGTGGGATTGAGTCCAGTGTGGGACTCCATCCACATTGACTGTGGAGCCTCCTTAAGATTCTCTCTCTCTCCCTCTCTCTCTCCCTCTGCCTCTCTCTCTCTCTCTCTCTCAGAGCACCTGGGTAGCTCAGTTGGTTAAGCGTCTGACTCTTGATTACTGCTCAGGTCATGATCTCTCTATTTGTGAGACAGAGCCCTGTGTCGAGCTCTTTGCTGACAGCAAGGAGCCTGTCTTGGGATTCTCTCTCCCCCTCTCTCTCTGCCCCTTCCCTGCTTATGTGTACACTCTCCCTCTCTCTAAAAATAATAATAACAATAATAATAATAAAATAAAAGATAAATTATTGTTTTAATTTACATGTATTAATGGAGTGGTTGAACATTTTTAATATGTTTGTTAGCCATTTGTATTTCTTTTCTTTGAAATGTTTCATCATATCCTTTGATCATTCTGTATTAGTTTTTAATCACTCATTGATTAATGTCTATTTCTAGACTTTTTATTTTGCCCAACTCTTCTGTATTCTCTAGAAATAAACCATTTTAATCTCTGTAATTTCATAATATGTTTTAATTTCTAATAGGGCTAATACCTACTCAATGCTTTACTCCTTCAGAAATTTACTCCTGAATATTTTCATATGTTTATATTTCTAGAGAAAAACTTGGTAGTACTTTGAGAATTTATACTATCTTGTCCTCGTATTAATTATATTTTTAATCAATAAGTTAATTTATGGATAATTATCATATTTAACATACTAAGTTTTCCTTTTGAAGAGTACTGTATGTCTGCATTTACTAAAGTATTTCTCAATTTTACAACTCTCAGTAGAGTTTTAAGGTTTTATTCACAGTCATGCCCATTTCTTGTTAAATATGTACCAATGTATAATCATTTCATTTGCCTTTCAGAATAAATATTTTCTTTTTTAAATTGAAGTATAATTAACATTCAGTGTTATATTAGTTTCAGTTGAATAATAAAGTGATTCAACAATTCCATACATCACCCACTGCTCATCACAAGTGTACTCCTTGGGGCTTCTGGGTGACTCAGCTGGTTAAGCAGCTGACTCTTGGTTTTGACTGAGGTCATAATCTCATGATTGGTGAGATCAAGCCCCACGTTGGGCTTTGAGCTGACAGCACAGAGCCTGGTTGGGATTCTCTCTCTCCTCTCTATCTGCCCCCCCCCCCCCCCCCGCTCACATGAGCTTAAGCACACACCCATGCTCTCTTTCTCTCAAACTAAATAAATAAACTTAAAAAATTAAAAAAATAAACCACACGTGCACTCCTTAATCTCCTTCACCTATTTCCCCCATCCTCTGACTCACCTCCCGTCTGGCAAGGTCCAGTTCTCTGTAGGTAAGAGTCTGTTTTTGTCTTTTTTAATTTTGCTTATTGGTTTGCTTTGTTTCTTGAATTCCACATATAAGTGAAATCATATGGTGCGTGTCTTTCTCTGACTGACTTATTTCCCTTCACGTGTACCTTCTAGGCCCATGCATGTTGTTGCATATAGCAAGTGTTCATTCTTTTTATGGTTGAGTTATTGGACACTTGGATGGACGCTTACATATCTTAGCTATTGTAAATCATACTGCAATAAACATAAGGGTGTAAATACCTTTTTGAATAAATGTTTTCATTCTCTTTGGGTAAATACAGTAGTAGAATTACTGGATCATATGGTAGTTGTATTTTGAATTTTTTGAGGGATCTCCACCCTGTTTTCCGCAGTGTCTTCACCAGTTTGCATTTCCAACGACAGTTCACTTGGGTTCCTTTTTCTCCACATCCTCACCAACACTTATTCTTTATTCTGTTTTTTATTTTAGCCATTCTGGCAGGTGTAAAATTGTGGTTTAATTTGCATTTCCCTGATAGTTAGTGATGTTGGGCATGTTTGCATGTCATCTGGTAAGGAAGAAGTAAAATTCACCATTTGCAGATGATATGATACAACATATAGAAAACTTTAAACACTCCACCCAAAAACTACTAAAAATGATGAATTCATTAAAGGTGTAGAATACAAAAATAATATACAGGGGCTCCTGGGGGGCTTAGTCAGTTAAGCTTCCAACTTCAGCTCAAATCATGATCTCACAGTCCGTGAGTTCAAGCCCCACGTCAGGTTCTACGCTGACAGCTCAGAGCCTAAAGCCTGCTTCAGATTCTGTTTCCCTCTCTCTATGCCCCTCCCCCACTTGCACTCTGTCTCTCTCTCAAAAATAAAATAAAAACATAAAAATTTAAAAAAAAATAATAATATACAGAATTCTGCATTTATATACACTAATAATGAAGTAGTAAAAAGAGAAATTAATAAACAATCCCATTTACAATCGCACCAAAAAGGAATAAAATACCTAGGAATAAATTTTTTTTTTAATTTTTTTAATGTTTATTTATTTTTGAGAGACAGAGACATGGTATGAGTGGGGGAGGGGCAGAGAGAGGGAGATACAGAATCTGAAGCAGTCTCCAGGCTCTGAGCTGTCAGCACAGAGCCCGACGCGGGGCTCGAATTCACGAGCTGTGAGATCAGGACCTGAACCAAAGTCGTCGGACGCTCAGCTGACTGAGCCACTCAGGCGCCCCCCGAGGAATAAGCTTAATCCAGGAGGTGTAAGACCTGTACTCTGAAAATTATAAAATGTTGATAAAAGAAATGACATAAAATGATAAAAGAGGATGACACAAAGAGAAAGATATTCTATGCTAATAAATTAGAAGAATCAATATTGTTAAAATGTCTATACTATGCAAAGGAATCTACAGATTTAATGCAATCCCTATCAAAATACTAACAGTTTTCACAAAACTAAAACAAATAATCCTAAAATTTGTATGGAACCACAAAGGACCCTGAATAGCAATCTTGAAAAAGAACAAAGCTGGAACTATCACAATTCCGGATTTCAAGATATACTACAAAGATGTAGTAATCAAAACGCTATGATACAGGCACAAAAATAGAGACATAGATCAATGGAACAGAATGGAGAGCCCAGAAATAAACCCATGCTTATCTGGTCCATTAATCTACAGCAAAGGAGGCAAGAATATGCAATGGGAAAAAAGACAGTCTCTTCAACAAATGGTGTTGGGAAAACTGGACAGCTACATGCAAAAGAATGAAACTACCACTTTCCTAAACCATACACAAAAAAAACCTCAAAATGGATTAAAGACCTGTGAGACCTGAAACCATAAAACTCCTAGAAGAAAACAAAAGCTGTAATCTCTCTGACATCAGCCATAGAAACATTTCTCTAGATGTTTCCTCAGGCAAGGGAAACAAAAGTAAAATTCAGCTATTGGGACTACACCAAAGTAAAAAGCTTCTGCACAGCAAAGGAAACCATCAACAAAGCAAAAAGTCCACCTACTGAATGGGAGAAGATAATTGCAAATGATATATCCAATACGGGGTTAATATCTAAAATACATAAAGAACATATACAACTCAACACCAAAAAACCCACACATAATCCAATCAGAAAAGATCAGAGGACCCGAATAGACATTGTTAATTTCTCTGTGTGTGAACTTCTTACTTTTGCCAATATTCACAAAGGTTTTGTATTTTTTGTTTGCTTTTTGGTGTTGTTTTTGTTTGTTGTTTTGTTGTTTTGTTTTTGTTTTGCCATGCCATCTAAGACAAAAAAAACAAAAATGAGTCAACACTTTCTATCCCATATCTACCACGTCAGCAATATAGAGAAGAAATGAGAGGAAGATTCTACCCTAACAATCCCATCTTTCCATCAGCACTGCATAACTCAGTTGCAGTTTAACACTGCAATCATAATTTATTTAAGGTGATAACAGGTATTCGTGTATTTACTTAAACATGAGGATACTTGTCATTTCCTATGAATTGACTTCCTTTGTTTTCTGTTGTTAAAACACCAAACAAAGATTGTGTAAATCCATGCTCATTTTAAGCAGAGTGCTATATTATAAAGATTCATAAAGCAGCTAATGGATGACGGCACACGATTGGTTGATAAAAGATTTGTGAAAAAGGTCCACAAGAAATTGAAGAGAGAAGACCTGGACAGGAGGTTTCAATCATCTCATACTGCTCTCTTTTTGTTGACACGCCTTCTTCTTTCTGTTGTGAAAATGCCCTTATTGCCTGAAAATCCTTTTGTTTTTGTTTTTCCTGTCATTTATTCCTTCAACTAATTTTTATTAAGAACCTAGTATAGGCCAAACACTACTGGAAACACAATAAAATAAATATTTCCTTCCTTGAAGATACTCAGTGTAATGAGGGAAAGAGGTAAATAAATTAAATATTAAAATGGGGCGTGGTGTAATTAATCCTCTACGCAAGGCTATGAATGCAGTTAGCTGGGGTTGGAGGCAACGGACAAAGCGAAGAAGCTTGTAGGAATGTAAATTGGTACAGTCACTGTGAAAAGCAGTATGGAGCCTCCTCAAAAAAATTAAAAGGAGAACTATCATATCCAGTAATTCCACTTCACGTATATGTCTGAAAGAAATAAAATTACTATCTCGAAGAGATATTTGTACCCCATGTTCACTTTTTTTTTTCACAATAGCCAAGATATACAAACAACCTAAGTGTCCATTGATGTATAAGTGGATAAAGAAAGTGTGGTACACACAAGCGTGCATGCACACACACACACACACACACACACACACACAGACACACACACACACTAGACTATTACTCAGCCATATAAAGAAGGGGGAAAAATAGGAAAAGGAATCCCTTCCTGCCTTTTGTGATAACATGGATAAACCATGGGAGCATTATACTAAGTGAAGCAAGTCAGGCAGACGGAAAAACAGATACTGTAAAAGCTCACTTACATGTGGGATCTGAAGAAGTCAAACTCGTTGACAGTGTTCATTGGTGGTTACCAGGGGCTGGGGGTGGAGAGAAATTGGGAGATGTTGGCTAAAGGGTACAAATTTCCAGTTGTAAGATCAATAAGTTCTGGGGATTTAATGTATAGAATGGTGACTATAGTTAATACTACTGAATTATATACTTGCAAGCCCCTAGGAAAATAAATCTTAAAAGTTCTCAACACACATACACATGCACGCACGCACACAGTAATAACCACATGAGGTGATGGAGGTGATAACCAACCTTATTTGGTAATCATGTTACAATATATACTTGCATCAAATGATCACATTGTACATCTTAAACTTACACAATTATATTTCAATAAAGCTGGGGGTAAAAGGGGAAAGGAAAAAAAGAAGACACTACCAGGAGAAGTCACCCTTGCAAATGATCAGGTGCTATCCAAGGAAGAAAAAAAAAGTCTTTACAGGCCAAAAAGGCTTGGGACCAGGAAACAAGGGGCAACACAGAGTTCTGAGTAGCCGGACATAGTATAAGGTGGAAAATGTCAAGTTATGGGGCTGGACAGAGACATTCCCAAATCTTTATTTTGAAAAGCTCACATTTTGCCAATCAAAACAAACACAAACAATATTCAGCTATACTACGATGTAAACACAACTCTCAAAAGCTACTGAAGAGGTAAATTTAGATTTCTATATATTGTTGTTTTGTCTCTGCAGATTCACCATGTGTATGGTCACTGCATTCCTGTTAAGAAATTGGTTATAGAGATTTACAGGGATTTTTTCATAGACTTGCTTTCCACAAAATACACAGGAGCGTAGGGATGCTTCAGACTGAGAAGTATTAGGCAAAAATCACCCACCCTAACTTGAATTCTGGTCTCTAGAGGTATTTACAGGGTTTTTTTGTTTTTGTTTTTAATGTCATCAAAATAATGGTACAAAATGTACTCATGTTTAAACTCTGTGCCCTAGGAGCTTGTTCCTTATTCTTTGAATGCTCATAGTCGAATCAGCTGAGCCAAATCAGCTGACAAACTGTTGCCACACTTCAGTCAACGCAACCCCTGGTGACAAGCTTTTCAGGCTGTTTCCCTTTTCCCTATAAGGCACACCCAAACCATACTGTGACTCATTGGAGGGATAGCTCGAGCTTGTCTATCATGACAACTAAATAACTCCACACAAGTAAAAAGGTAACAGGACATGTGGCGCAAATGGATATTTTTGAGCTGTTGAAGTCTACATCACCTATTTAATCCTCTCCAAATGTTTGGGGAGTTCCACGAACTGACAGAACAGGGAATAAAGCTTGGTATTACGGATTCTCCTGGGTGATTGATAGCTGTGGCTACAAATACTCCCTTTTACGTTGCCTTGGAACATTTTTTTCTGGAAGCAATAGCTCTCTGTGAGGCATTCGCAGAAATCTTGGCCACCAGGTACCTGAAGTACAATTCTGGATCAGAACAGAAGAAACTGAGGTGATGAATAATAGTCCTGACTGACTTAGACTGTTGGAGCAGTTTCTTTAGGTCACTGAGGCCACTGTGACCGTAGCATGTCTGCTTTCAAGGCTGGCCCTAGAATCTATGAGCAGAGAATTTACACTCAAAGGAATCAAAATGGTAAATAAGTAAATACATAGAGAAATGTCCATTCTCATTAGCAGTTAAAAGAATATAAATTAGAACCAGATGCATAGCCTATTTTAGTCCATATGAAATCGATTCCTCTTTCTTTCCACAAGGGCAGAAGATTTTGCCTGCTTTTGCTCCCTGATATGTCCCAACGTCCTGAAACATTGCCTGGCATAGATATTTGGTGAAGGATGGTATGAATGGCAATACTCAAATATTAACCATCACGGGGTAAAATCAGAACAGTCACACTGTACATTCACATGGTGCAGTAGAGCAATTCTTTTAGAACTTCTGTCAGGAGGGGCGCCTGGGTGGCTCAGTGGGTTGAGCGTCCGACTTCAGCTCAGGTCATGATCTCACGGCTTGTGAGTTTGAGCCCCGCATCGGGCTCTGTGCTGACAGCTCAGAGCCTGGAGCCTGCCTCTGGTTCTGTCTCCCTCTCTCTCTGCTCCTCCCCTGCTCACTCTCTCTCTCTCTCTCACACACACACACAAATGAATAAACATTAAAGAAAAAAAATTTTTTTAAAAATTATTAGATTTAGAACTTCTATCAGGAGAAATGAAAATTGCCTTCACTGTGATCGAGTAACTTTTCTCCTGGAAATTAATTTCTGACGAAGCAAAAGAGCTTTGTGAATAAAGCTGCTGATCCTAGCTGTACCCATTAGAGCAAAATCTTATCAAAAACTTACATGTCTGGCTCCATAGGAGTTTTCAAATAAATGATAGCTCATAAACCAGGTAAAATATTACATAGATGGAAAAAATAATTATAAACTTTATAGAATAAGCAAATAAGTATTACTTGGCTATAATTATATGTAATATGTATACATAAATGTTTATGAATGTATTCATAATATTCATAATATATTCATAATATATTCATATTCATGAATACATGATGAAAAATAAAAATTTAGTTAGGATACTTCGATTTATTGGAAACATCCATTTTTACTTTTATTTTTTAATACAATTTTAATTTTTATTTTTATTTTAATTTTTAAATATAATTTGTAGTCAAATTGGCTAACATACAGTGTATACAGTGTGCTCTTGGTTTTTGCAGTAGATTCCCATGGTTCATCGCTTACATACAACACCCAGTGCTCATCCCAACAAGTGCCCTCCTCAATGCCCATCACCCATTTTCCCCTCTCCCCCACCCCCATCCACCCTCAGTTTGTTCTCAGTATTTGAGAGTCTTTTATGGTTTGCCTCCCTCCCTCTCTGTTTGCAACTATTTTTTCCCCTTCCCATCCCACATGGTCTTCTGTTAAGTTTCTCAAGTTCCACTTATGAGTGAAAACATGTGATATCTGTCCTTCTCTGATTGACTTATTTCAGTCAGCATAATACCTTCCAGTTCCATCCACGTTGCTGCAAATGGCAGGATTTCATTCTTTCTCATTGCCACATAGTATTCCATTGTATATATAAACCACATCTTCTTTATCCATTCATCAGTTGATGGACATTTGGGCTCTTTCCATAATTTGGCTATTGTTGAAAGTGATGCTATAAACATTGGGGTATATGTGCCCCCATGCAGGAGCACTCCTGTATCCCTTGGGTAAATTCCCAGTAGTGCTATTGCTGTGTCGTAGGGTAGTTCTATTTTTAATTTTTTGAGGAATCTCCACACTGTTTTCCAGAGCGGCTGCACCAGTTTGCATTCCCACCAACAGTGCAAGAGGATTCCCATTTCTCCACATCCTCGCCAGCATCTGTAGTTTCCTGAGTTGTTCATTTTAGCCACTCCGACCAGTGTGAGGTGGTAACTCAGTGTGGCTTTGATTTGTATTTGTATTGAGCAACTTTTCACGTGTCTGTTGACCATCTGGATGTCTTCTTTGGGGAAGTGTCTATTCATGTCTTCTGCCCATTTCTTCACTGGATTATTTGTCTTTTGGGTGTTGAGGTTGGTAAATTCTTTATAGATTTTGGATGCTAACCCTTTATCCGATATGTCATTTGCAAATATCTTCTCCCATTCTGTCGGTTGCCTTTTAGTTTTGTTGATTGTTTCCTTTGCAGTACAGGTTTTTATCTTGATAGGGTCCCAATAGTGCATTTTTGCTTTTATGAATGTATTCATAATATTCAGAATATTATGAATATATTCTAATATATTCATTTTCTTGAGTAAATGATGAAAAATAAAAATTCAGTTAGTATACATTGATTTATTGATAAAATTAATTTTTTTTAAATGTTTTACTTATTTTTGAGACAGAGAGAGACAGAGCATGAGCAGGGGAGGGGCAGAGAGAGAGGGAGACACAGAATCTGAAGCAGGCTCCAGGCTCTGAGCTGTCAGCACAGAGCCCGACGCGGGGCTCGAACTCACAAACCGCGAGATCATGATCTGAGCTGAAGTCGGATGCTTAACCGACTGAGCCACCCAGGCGCCCCTGATAAAATTAATTTTTAAATAAAATTGTATTTAATTGTTTTATTAGTGGTTTTTAGAGATAAATGATATCCTTTTGACCTCAATTTTTATATGTTATGTTCAAAGTTTTCAGTCTCCTTTTCTCAAGTGATTGGTGAGGGGGCTGGGAGAAGGAATCTTAACTGTGACATTGCTGTGAAAGAACCATGTGTGTATACATGGTAGGATACTACAAACAGAGTAAAGCCTGAAAACATAGGAAGGAAAAATTATATTCTCTTTACCTGCCAAATGTGTCACGAAGAGTGCCTGAGGTCTTACTAGATTATCTCTGCGTCCTTCTTTTATGCCACAACACATACAATGAAAAAAAAAAAGTCCTCCCACCTGCCCAAATGAAAATGATATAAGTAACCCTTTTGTCAATAGGTCAGAGTGTTGTTCTTTTTGTTCCTTTTTCTGACTTGCTGATAAGTCAAATATGACAAAGTTAGGCAAACATGGAGGTCTTCACAAGAGCGTAGAGAGAGAGTGACCTTTCCATATTGCTTCTGATGGTTTCCACAAAGCTCTCTAAGATAGGGACCTCACCCTTGTGACTTTGTGAAAACTGACCTCACAGTATGCACACAGCTAGCTTTTCATGTGATGGCACCTTGAGAAAAGTATGTTCAGAGTGTTAAGGGCATCATTCCTGACCAAATGAAGCACTCAAAAAGATGAGTTAAGGAAACCCAGAAATAAGAATATTTCCACAATCTTGAGCAAAATAAAATAATGAAGTCTTTTTGGCTAAGGTCACAGATAAGAATTACATTTTCTGTATTATTTGGGGAATAATATGGGCATTTTAAAATATGCTTTTATATACAAATACCAGTCTCTCTCAGGGGCTTAAAGTATACAGATGGCAAATGTCATCGAATATAATAGATGACTTAGTCAATCTGGAAGCTACTTTTAATCAACATTAATATAAGGATTCAATATTACATAGGGTCAATTTTTTTAATGTCTTTAAAAAATAGTGCTTCTATTTCAAGGCACTAAAGTGAGGAAAAGTGTCTTAAATAATACAATTTTTCGTAATAAAAAACCTGAACGACCTTCCATAAAATATAATGCCATTTAATAGAAATGAGGAAATAATTTACAATGGCAGACTTAGACAGTAATAAGGCAATCTTGATATTGGCCACAAGTCCGAGGCTCAGCATTATGCACCTAAGAAAAAGACTGAGAACACCACAGGCAGGCTTATCTCACACTGCCCATGCTTTATCAGATGAGAGAGCATTTTCGTACCCCGGAGAGTACTTCCTCTCTTGTTAATCTGCAAACATGCTGAGCTTTAATGGGGAACTCATTCTTTTAATTCTTGGGAACTTTGAGCACTCTAATTTTGACATTTGTAAGATAGAAATTTCCAGCAACGAACTATCGACTAATGAACCCTGACTCACCCGGGCTCACAGCATATCTCTGTGGCTCCAGTCAAGTGCTGAAAATAAAGACTGGAAGCTGACACGGTGGTAGCCACAGCCCCTGATGCAGGCTCATCCTGTTCATTACGAAGAATGCCCCCGGAATAGTCTCCCAAACCGAGGAGAAACGCCACCGTATGCCAGGGTTCCTTTAACCTGCTTACAGTTAGTTAATGATTACTAAAGAAAGAAGAAGTACTATTCGTTCTTATTCCTAATAATGTGGGAACTTGACAAATCCCCACAATAGGAATAATAAAGAAGATTAATAAGCTCCCCATCTTATCACCTTACTGGTAATCCTCTTTCGCAGCCAGCTTTCATCCGGGCCTGTGTGTTCCTTCCTCTCATTTCAATGTACTAAGCTTTGAAAGAGTTTAATTACCGTGGAGTTTGAAGTATTAAAAGGAGACTAGAGACATAGATGTTTTTTCTCAGACTATGAGACCTAACCCATGTGTTTTTTTTTCTTTAATTTGGTAATGAGAGAAATGAGATAAAATGAGTTTTTTTCCATTTATTTTTTTCCCATTTAAATGACTATGTGTTACTCAACTTTTCCCCTCTATTTTCCTACACACCCTCTCCTCTAATTTAACTTTACATAATTATGGAGTGGCTTGCAACAAAATGCTTAATTTCTCTGTATCAACAGCTTCCTGTTGAAGCAAAGATAATCACAAAACTTCATATTTCTGCTGTGCCCACCATTAAAAATATTAATGAAGAAACATACATAAATTCTTGAAAACAAATCCCAAAGTTCTTCACCCAAGATAAGATAGCATATTATTCTTACAAGAGTATGTCAAAATGGCATTGGCTGTAGACTCTTGTAACAGTGATGATGCTTTGAGATTCAAGTAATAAAAAAGCATCAGGTCTAATCAACCCAGGTTATTTATTAATTTATGCAAATGAGGGCCCGGAAGGATAATCTTTAGGCATGATAAACTGCTTCTTTGCGATTGCTTCTATAGGCTCTGTCCTTTTCCACCTGCCAGCTTGATCCTTAGCACCCCTTCCTACATGAAAGACTCCAGCACTCTTGGGTATATTCTACCTTGTTCACATGCAGGGTGAAGGAAGGTACCTCTTCTCACAGTCATCAATAAAAAAAGTTCTGACTTCAGTTCCAATCAGTTCCTTCTTCATGACCTGCTTGTTTCTGATCTAATCATATCGATGGTTTCTACCTAGATTATTTAGCCATCGTTGTGGCCAAGGGATAAAGGATTGATCTGATTGCCTCAGAACAACCAGACCTCATCCCTAGAGTTGCAGAGAGGATGACACCACTCAAAATTCAAATCACACTGTAGCCACACAATAAAGGAAGGACAAGGTGAATGTTGAGATGACAAACAAACCTCCACGATAACTTGGTTATAGCCATCGAGTTCACATGAGTCAACTGAGTAAAAGGAGAAGTATGAAATCTGCTGTAGCTACAGGATATTCCACTGATATCAGCAGATGAGAGATTAAGTATTAATGTCATTATTCACATTCTTGCTCTACTCTTCTATTAAGGAAAAAAAAAAAAAAGAAGTCAGTCAAATTCTATTAACTCAAAGCTGACAGATATATTTTCTATCATATTTCATGCTGCCTGTCCAATATTTAAATCTACATCTCCTGTATCAGATGGTTCAAATAAATTTCTAGAAACTTTGAAACACTTGCTTTTTTGGTGAGAATACTTTCACTCATCTGGGGAAGAATTGTTGAGGCCTCAAGTCCCTTGGAACTCTCCGATGGCTTTCCCAAAGCCACCTCAAATAAATATAAAACGTAAGTAAAAGCAATGTACTTTCCAGGCAAACAGCACCCAGACAAACCTCCTGGTCCTTGCCTCCAAAAATGATTACTGCCCTCAGCCTGTGTTACATAGAAAGTCTGGAATTGTGCCCAGCTGTTGCAGAGGTATGGCACGAAATGCTTTTACGTACATTATCACAGACATCGGTCTTCCAAAAGAAGGCTGAGAAGTTGGCTCAGATCAAGCGAAGGTCACAGTCACAGGAAATGATGAAGCTGGACAAACAGGGGCCAGCCATGTACACTTAGCTAGGAAATCTGGGGGAAAGAAGGAAGTCACTCAAAGACAAGTGGAAATATCTTTCCAATAGGTCAGGAGTGTTTGTAATTTTCTCATGTCCAAAAAAGAGATGGAGGGACTTAGTATTCTATAGTCTATTTCTAAAGATACAGAGTTTAAAGATTATTTCTAAAAATAAAAATTATGGGGGCACCTGGCTGGTTCCGTCGGTTGAGCATCCATCCGACTTCGGCTCAGGTCATGATCTCGCAGTTTGTGAGTTCAAGCCCCACCTCAGGCTCTGTGCTGACACCTCAGAGCCTGGAGTCTGCTTCGGATTCTGTGTCCCCCTCTCTCTCTGCCCCACCTCTGCCTGTGCTGTGTCTCTGTCTTTCAAAAATGAATAAACATTAAAAAAATTAATAAAAATTATTTCTTTCACTAATGCTACAGGTTTCATCTACCTTAAGGGTTCTTATTGTGCTTAGGTATCCATTTAATCTGAGCCCAAAAAATCTCTGCTGATTTATATTATAAAAGGCTCTCTAATAACTCAAATGTCCTTAGACTACGCAAGCATGTAGATACAAATGGGGCATAGTAGCATTAATACTGATATTGGAGGAAGTACCTGAAGCCATCTACTATGAGATTTCAGTTTAAATCCTCCCACATTTGATGGGGAGCCTCCAAGAGAGTTTCATACATGGTCTCCTTCTTCCTCTAACACACTGGTGTCTGTTACTGCAAAGCCACATAAGGATCATGGGCTTGTTGCCCATGTTGCCGGCTTCCTTGGGGAAAAGGTCACTCTTCCAGGGTCAATGATATCCCAGAGCTCATAGAGCAGCAAGTCCACATGGGCCAAAGTGCACTTCATTAATGCACTCTCTCTTGTGCCAGATCTACATTGTGGAAAAGTTTGGTACAATTACTAAAAGCACAGGCTCTAGACTCAAACAGCGTGGGGTTCACATTCAACATACAAAGGAGAGGACTGTTATTTTATGGATAAGAAGGAGGAAACCTGGAGAGTTTGTTTTGAATTGGGAAGCCCATTGAAGAAAAGCAAGAGTTCAGGGTGATGACAGTGTCTCATTGGCTGCCTTACAGTGGTAATTAATTTCTTGTCAGAGATGCAATGTTCATCTTTTTTCTTTGGGGATTTGTAATTGATGATCATTTGCCCGGGAGGATTCATTTGTTAGAGATGTAGTTGACATCTCGTTGGAATCTGTGATTGACAATTCTTCCCGTAATTGATGGTGAGTGGTAGGGCTCCCCTTTCTAGCCTCCCCATTCTACTTTGGTGAAGTTTCCCTTTATTAATTTTCACAATATATGTGGATCTGTTCAGGTTTGGCAAGGAGAATAGAACTTTTAAATGTTGGAATTTACAATAATAACAGATACTATTTACTATTTCCCTCTTACTATATGTCAGGAACTTTACATACATTATGTTTAGTCCTTATAACAAAACTGCAAAGTAGCCAAGTTTTCGCCACCTGTTAGCTATGTGAGAGTTAGTGAATTGCATGACCCCCTGAGCCTCTGCTGTCTCATCTATAAATTGCGAGAGATGCTGATTAAGTGATACCTTACTATCAAAGCGTTTAGTGCAATGTCTGGCACTTAGAAATTACTGATAATTAGTTACCATTACTCTAAGAACCAGGAAAAAATGTCCCTTTGACTCTAGGGCTGGGTCACAGATCACATTCCACATTTGTCTCTTCATTTGCTCTTCTTCATTGTTTCTTAAGTTACTTCATTTATAACAATTTCTTGAGGAATGCATAGCTTTCAGACATTCTCAGACATATCATGCTTTCTTTTTAAGAGATTAAAACAGCCCTTATAAATAAAGTCTATAGTTTTAAATTCTTGAAAACCACAAATAGAAAAGTCAAGGTTTTTTAAAAAAAATTCTGCTTGTGGGGCGTCTGGGTGGCTCAGTGGGTTGGGTGTCTGACTTCGGCTCAAGTCATGATCTCGAGGTTTGTGAGTTCGAGCTCTGTATCGGGCTCTGTGCTGGCAGCTCGGAGACTGGAGCCTGCTTCGGATTCTGTCTCCTTCTCTCTCTGTCCCTTCCCCGCTCATGCCCTGTCTCTCTCTCAAAAATAAATAAATGTAAATTTGCTGCTTGTGACAGAGGGGCAAATAACCAAAGATCATAGCATGATAGGTAACAGCCTGACTACTGGGGCTTGCACCTCCACCCTGATACTCATCCTCTGTGTGACCTTGAGCAAGTTACTTCAACTTGTTTAAGCTAAGCTTTAGACACCTTATGTGCAAAATAGGGTAATAATGCACCACACTTAGGTTCAGATGATGTACTTTGTTGATACTGTTTGATATACAACAAATGTTGTTACATAGGTGTTAGCTACTTATAATAGCTTCTGTTCCCACCTAAATCTAATACCTATAGGTTAAATGAGTGTCTACAGTATCATTATCCAATGTCTGAGGCGGTGTTCAGATAATATCTGGGAAGATACAAGAAATTAAAAAAAAATCTTCTATCAATGCCTCCCCACTGTCCCCTTTAAAAACACACTCCTGGGGCATCTGGGTGGCTCAGTTGCTTAAGCATCTGACTACATCTGAGGTCAGAATCTCGCAGTTTGTGAGTTCGAACCCCACGCCGGGCTCTGGGCTGACAGCTCAGAGCCTGGAGGCTGCTTCAGATTCTGTGTCTCCCTCTCTCTCTGCTCCTCCCCGACTTGTGCTCTGTCTCTCTCTCTCTCTCTCTCTCTCTCTCTCTCTCTCAAAAATAAAAGTTTAAAAAAAACCACTCTTGCTCATAATTTTATCCCATCACTGAAGGGGAAAAAAACAAAAGCATGTAACCCTACTTCAGTGAATGACTCCACCCTGACTTTTGACTTGCCATCAGTAAAACAACATGGAGGATAGGTGTTCAAATCACTGACGCGCCTGTTCCAAGTGCCAGGGCCTGGACAAGAAAGTTTCCTGGCAATCTTCTCCTTGCACTTGCAGGACAGATGGGGGAAAAATTAAGACCACCTCAAAATGTGTAACAATTGAGGGGCTTTCTTGTATGAATCAAACAAAGTTTGTAGGAGTCCATTGAGTTTGCTTAAAACGCCCTTTCTACATCATCAACTGAATAAAAGTAGTCTTGTTAGAATTTTCTAAATTCCAGTCAAAGCTCCATTTAGGTAACAAAGTGATATTTCTTAGTATGATATTAAATAATGCTAATTTAATCAGAATAAAATTGTAATGGGAAAAGGGTGGGGAAGGAGGAGGAGGAGGAGGAGGAAGAGGAGGGGGTGGAGAAGGAGAACCATAAAAACTATCCATTGGAGTACCGAACACCCTATGAGAGCTTAAGTTTTATCTGATGCTGATGCTAAAGATAGCACTAACCTCTGGAATGCCCCATTCAAAATCAGTTTTCCATGGCAGCTGGTTTATTGAATGTTTTATTTGTTATAGTATAATTTGGTTTTGGAATATATGGCAAACACCATGGTACAAGAGGTCAAGCTAAGTTTCAATTTTTGTTTTGGAAAGAGTCAAGAGAGGATCAGGAAGAATATCTTAATAATGTCCTATTTTTGTGGGCACACTTCAGTTTATTTTCAAAAATCCATGGAAACCCTTCTTGGAAAAATTTAGTCAACAAGTTCAACTTATCTTAAAAATATGTTCAGTGTTTGGAAGATTTTTAAAAATTTATGTGGGCCATATGTATACCAAATTGAGGTTAAACGAGTTTATATGTTTAGATTTAACCTAGAGTTGAAACTGACCAACAAAATCCATTAAAATAATATTTTGGCAGTTTGATTCAAATTGAGCTAAGGATAAACTGGCAAAAACAGATTTCGTTGGTCCCAGGTCACTATGAAGTAGCCAAATGTCTGGTTTAAATAGCCCCTACTGAATCAAAAATAATTTTTCTTAGACTTAGACAAAATACCCTTCCTCTCCTCACTCTGAATATGTGAATGGCAGTTGAAGACACTAAAATGTAATCGAGGTATTCTTTTCTTCCTTTTACTTCCTTTCAGAGCATTCTGGTCATGACATCTAAAAGCCCCTGAAGAAAAACTTCATAGAATTTGTTTTTCTTACCTCAGCTTCTATCTTCACTGGAATTTCTTGATTTTTGCCTGTTTATAGTTTTCCTTCCCACTCACATTGAGCTCATCCAATGAGCCCACTAAAATGCTGCCCCAAAAACCCATTTGTTTCAGAGCTGACCACTACCACGTTTTCATTTTCCACAGTGGTCAGTCACCACATTTACCCAAGGGTTTCCAATCAGGCAAAAAGAGAAACTATCTCGAGTCAGAAGTTGAAGTCAGGAAGTAGAACCACCCTGAAGTGCCCCTTGCTCTTTTCTCATCATTTTCTGAAGGTCAAATTAGAGAACACACCAACTTAGCTAATGAAGAATACATTACCAACTCTAGTTAATGTACATTGGTTAACTCCATTACTGTATCAATGAGTTCCAAGCTATAGACTTAGCTCTCATTAAAAGCCTTTGCCTTTACTGTATTTGGTAAGAATTAAAAACTGTAAACTCAAAAGGTATGTGAATAAAGGCATTCATAGAATCATTGTTTCTAATAAAAAAAAATAATCAGGGGCGCCTGGGCAGCTCAGTCGGTTAAGCGTTCCATTGGGGCTCAGGTCATGAACTCACGGTTGGTGGGTTGGAGCCCCTCATCAGGCTCTGTGCTGACAGCTCAGAGCCTGGAGCCTGCTTCAGATTCTGTGTGTCTGTCTCTCTTTCTGCCCCTCCCCGACTTGCACCCTGTGTCTCTCTCTCTGTCTCAAAAATAAAGAAACATTAAAAAAATTTAAAAAAATAATCAGAAGCCTTGCGTTCTAAGAGTATTTAATTATAGTGTATAATTATTATAAAATATATATAGTATGTAAATAAAATATTCAGCTATGGGATATGTTATATTGTTATTAAATATTTACATATGATTTTTATCAATAAATTTTAAGATATTACAGTGAGAACATGTATTTCACTAAATTTACAATTATACCACACACACACACACACACACACACACACACATGAAAACAACCTGAAGAGAATAAACAAAATAATAGCAGATTGCTTCCTGGGATTGCAGGTGTCTTTTCCCTCAATTTTAAGCATCCTTCTATGTTATTTTACTCTAAATAAGCAAATAAAGGAATAGGGAGAACACAACTCATTTTATATGTATGTACATTAGATATAAATAATAGCCAATATCATTTAAGAGGAATAATAAGTCACAAAAGTTTCAGTAAATGGATTGTATTTTGCTTACTCGCTTCAGATATGCAGCTGGTGATCGGGCCTGAGATTTATATCCTCATATTTATTTATACATTTCATGATCTATGTAATCCTGCCCTCCTACTGTCATGCTGAGAATTTCCAAAAACCTGGGTAGTTTCTTGATAATTTCCAGCTGAAAACCAACTCTTTTGAATTATTGACAGTTTAGCAACTGAAACATGCAAATATAGAAGGAAGGCTCAGATCCTTCTTAGTTACTCGTTCTCTTTTGACTTTAGGACTTGTTCCTTCCTGCGATCTGGTTTTAGGAGAGTGATAAATTGTCCAGTCGTGGAAGATGCTAGGTACAATCTAAATCTTAAGTGGTATAAGGCCCCTTATTTTCGTGTGTGGTACTCAGGGACGGTACTATCCATACTTTTGAATCTCTTAGTCATTTAAAATAGTTATTGATAATTAACTCTGCCAAATAACTGCTATACAATTGCTATGGAAATATTTGTATCAGTATGTCAAGTTCCAACTGACACAGAATAGGGAAAACTGAGAAAAGCTTAATGAGAAAAATATTGTCCTGTAAAATGCCAAAAATAATTTTAAGGGTCTAGTGATGCAATTGTACTATTGTAGAAATATCTTCGTTATTTTCGCATCATATTATTTCCATATTTCTCCATCTCTGTCTTTGTGAAGTAATAGCTCTAGATGCAGCCTTCTTAGAAATGAAAAACAAAAAGTGGGAAACTACTGGATTTAGCTCAGAGGAAGAAAAAATATATAGTTTACAGACTACACTCATCTTTACTCTTAACATGGATTTAAGTGTAAAAAATTAAAATCCAAGATGGGTAATCAGACATATACAGTCACATTCTGTATCCTTGCCTAAACCAACAACAGTAAAACCAAAAGTAACATCTCAGAAGACTTTAGGCTATATCAATCAGTCCTTTTTCACCAGGTAGACGTACCACAAATCTAAATGTATAGGAATTGTTTGCTCATGTTTCAATATTTACCTCTCATTTACGTATTGCTTTTCTTTAATCGAACATTTTATCCTATACTATTTCCTGTTCTCACTTTAAAACATACTCTGTCATATTCTCCTCTCTGCAGGTTTGCATAGGTTTTGAAGCCTTATTCCTATACTGTTGAGTAGGTAATAAACAGTTTCTTGGTAACAGTACCTGTAGGAGTGCTTTTGGTTTTCAGAGTGCTCTATTCCTGCTATTCCTTAATGGATAATGACTTCTACCAACTTCCAGAATAAAAGATCATTTTAACTTGCCTACCAGTGCCTACAACTGCCCCAAGAAATTTGGGCACCAAAATACTATAAATTAAGACTAAAACACTTGGGCCAAGTAGGGTACAATGCTAAAGAAGCTGAAGTTGCAGCGGTACCTGGGTGGCTCCGTCATTTAAAGCATCTAACTTTGGCGCAGGTCATGATCTCATGGTTTGTGGGTTCGAGGCCCGTGTCAGGCTCTGTGTTGACAGCTCAGAGCCTGGAGCCTGCTTTGGATTTTGTATCTTCCTCATTCTAGGCTCCTCCCCTACTCTCTCTCTCTCTCTGAAAAATAAATAAACATTAAAAAAAAAACAAAAAACCAGCAGTTGCACATTTAGTCAGGTCCTGATCAAAATCACTCTTTTCCATCTGTTCTTCAATAAGTTCTTATAGCGTCTTAGTCACTGAGGTGGTTCATATGAAAGAGTAAGATGATCTGGGAAAATTTAACACTACCCTGGAAGACTGTATCACAAAGCCAATGGTTTCATAAGTGAATGAAATATCATGGTGCAATATCATGGTGAAATATCATGGCCATAAATTAATGGCTGTCAGTTGTAAGAATCACTTAGGTATTTGGCATTCCAGACCATACAATTTCTCTGATCCAATGAGCACAGTGAACATTTCCTCTCCTTTAGATTTCTCCCTAAAAATGTTTTCATTCATTACTTAATTCATAAACCACTATATTTTAATAATTTCTTTCAAATGGACAAAAACCATTACATGGGATGGAGACAGACTATTGTAATAGGCTATTTAAGCTACCTTAACAAAATACCATAGACTATGTGGCTTAAACCATAGAACTCTTTCAGAGCTCTAGAAGCTGGGAAGTACAAGATTAGAGAGTGCCAGCATTTTGTTTCTGGTGAGAGCTCTCTTCTTGGTCTACAGACAGCTGCCTTCTCTATATGTCCTCACATGACAGGGAGAAAGAGAAAATGCTCTGGTATCCCTTCTTAAAAAGGCACTAATCTCAGGCACCTGGCTAGCTCAGTTGGTAGAGCATGTGACTCTCAATCTTAGTGCTGAGAGTTCAAGCCCCATGTTGGGAATGAAGCTTACTTTAACAACTACCACCAAAAAAAAGGCACTAATATAATCATGAGGAGCCCACCCTCATGATCTCATCTAAACCTAGTTACCTCCCAAAGGTCCCATTTCCAAATTCCATCATAAGGGGGGTTAAGGCCTCAATAAAAGAATTTGGGGAGGAGATTGTTCAGTCCATTGTACCTATAAAAAATCATAACTTTTAACTTATACATCTTCATCTTTACAAGGTACTATTCTATAATAGTTCACATGTCTCATACTATGAAATACAAATCTAACTCAAAGGTTCTTATACATGAGGAAATGTCAACCATCTGTCCCTTTTTCATAGTAGGCATATGGCCCTTTATTTTCAACCTAGAGAATATGTCCATATTTTCTGCTACTGTCTTTTTCTGCATGTGCCAGTCGGAGTCCAGGCCAAAGAGAGAAATCTCACCCGTCATTTCAAGGAAAAATAATTTAATGCACAAAATGGCTAACTAGACATAAAGTTGTCAGCTAGTTGACTAAAGGGGAGAAAGACAATCGGAAGGTACCATGGGGGTACAACTGCAGAAAATAGCTGATATCCTTATGGCTGCAGAAACAAAGAAGAAAAATTGGGATTGTTAAAACCTTGAAACTTGGGGGACGCCTGTGAAGATGAAACTTCTGAGGCAGAGAAGCTTGCTGCTCAACTGATGGTGGTTCCTGTGAGCTTGGAGATAGGTTCCTTGGGCCTAATACCCCAATTTCTGCAGAGTGGCCTTCTGAATGACCAATGTCAAAATCAATGAGGTAAATGTTATGGCACTGTTTCTGCAAGTATTGAAGAAGCTCCAAAGTGACTTCAGCTGCTGTGCCAAGGAAGCGTTGGTGCCTCTAGGGTGAAGGAAGACACTAGGGTAACACTCACAGGAAAGAAAGGTTGACAGGAAATAGAGGGTTGAGGTTGACTCCATATGAAACTGATATGGATTGTGCTCACTGTGGAGCCAGAACTGAATTTGTGAGGTAGTTTGGGGGTGCCTGGCTCAGTTGGTTAAGTTTCCGACTCTTGGTTTTGGCTCAGGTCATGATCTCACAGTTTGTGTGATGGAGCCCTGTGTTGGGCTTTGTGCTGACAGTGCGGAACCTGCTCGGGCTTCTCTCTCTCCATACCTCTTCTCCGCCCTGCTTACGTCCGCACATACTCTTTGTCTCTCTCTCTCAAGATAAATAAACATCAAAAAAAAGTTAGCTTAGTTCTGTCCTGCACTAGGACAGGCTCTAGAGTTTTAGAACGTAAGCCAAAGGTGACATTGTTTTTGGCCCAGATTTCCAGAGTTACCAATCCACCATAATGGCCAATACAATTGTTAAAAAACAAACAAACAAACAAACCAAAACAAAACAGAAAAACAACTAGTAAAGATTCTCATTAAATAGTTCATTTTGTGTAAGGCAGCTTCAGATTGAATATTCCCAGTGGCTTAAATTTTTATGTGTTGTAAATGGAAGCCACTTAAAAGGCATGATTATCACAGACATGAAAGTACAAATAATTAAAAAAAAATCTTTATGTGTGAAATTATTGAAATTTAAAAAGCACTACTTGGGGCGCCTGGGTAGCTTAGTTGGTTAAGCATCCGACTCTTGTTTTCAGCTCTGGTCGTAATCTCAGTTTCATGGGTTCAAGCCCTGCATCATCGGGCTCTGCATTGGCAACGTGGAGCCTGCTTGGGATTCTCCCTCTCTCTCTGCCCCTCCCCCCACTTGCACTGTCTCTGTCTCTCTCAAAATAAATAAACTTTAAAAATTAAAAATTAAGAAATTAAAAATTAAAAATATTACTCAGTCTGGTGGGGTTAGGTAATATTAGTACTCTTACCCTGCTGGTAGAATCTAAAAAGTAAATTATATATTTTTTTTTCAGAAGCTCAGAATGTTCAGACCCATTTGATCTTTGATTCATTCAGTATAGGTTTGCATCCTAAAGTAATAATTAGAACTATATACCCTGATTTATGTATAAAGAAATTTCCTGATGTGCTTTATAAAAAACCTGAGAACTATATGAATGTTCAATAACGAAGATGTGATAAAACATATGACACTATAACTATATGATAGATTTTTTCAGCCATTAAAATATATTTGTTATACCTTATGTTACTATACATTAATGATAATGTACAGTATTTTTAAAACATTTGGATAAACTGCATATGCACAATACTATCTTATTAATAGAAACAAAATATACCCTGTGAAAGTAGGAACTAGAGGAATATACATCAAAATTTAAAAGAAACCCTCTGATTTTCTTACTCCTTAGTGATTTCAATATTAGTAGGAATTTAATATCTTTTTATTTTCTACATAAGCATTTATCGTTTTTATAATTAGATCTATTTTCAGAGTTAGTACAAATAACTTCCGAAGTGATATTTTTATACTGTTCAAGAATGAGCACTTTGATTGAAAATTACAGCTTTTCTTACTACTTTTTTATCCCATTACAAAGGAAAATGATGAGCAATTCACATAAGTATGGTCACATTAATACAAAGAGAGGATCTTCAAATGAAAAAAAGAGACAGAAAAAACAGTATAGCTTACATTTAATTGATGTACCAGGGCATTCTTTATGTTAGTGCCATAAAAGACAACACTTTCATTATTAAAGCTCAACTATATCATGATCAATGTCTTACCTATCAGAAATTTGTTATACGGCCTTTCTGCCATGCATGGCACTCAATTTTGTTATATATGTACAACATATTTTTCTTGTCTTACTCTTAGCTCAGCTTCCACAAGAGAAAATACAGGATTGCAAGGATCCACAGTCTAAGAGAGAAGTTCTAACATCTCTGAGGAACTTCCTAATAGGGTGTTTAAAAAAAAAAACCAAGTCCCGTGATCCCTAATGCGTTGTTAGTGTTATCTCAAGTGTGTATAAAGCAAGAGGCTTGAAAACGGAGACGACAGAGCATGGATGTCTTGAGACAAAGTGTCTTCACCATAAGAGTGCCTCATAGCTGCTCCCATTCCCACCCACAGCCCCATGCTAAGTGAGAAGGCTGACTCAGGGATGATCTGGTGACCTTGGGGAATTGAGGGAGGCCGGGTCTGGTACCCGACTCGTGTTTGAGGAGTCCAGAGGGAAGAGGCTGAATGAGCCGATTGTGGCACAGGGCAAAGGGCACGGTCTACGCTTCCAGAGCTGTAAGTCTTGTCTTCCATAGACCAGATGAGAAGACCTTCTATTGAAAGGAAGCAAGCTTGTGTCATCTTGAAAAGGAGTTATACAAGAGCACTGTCTAGAATTAAGTGACCCAACACGTGGAATCGGTGTGGAGCCACTGCCAGAAACCAGGGGCTGTGGCAAGCATCCAAAGGGGCCAGCTGAGATACACTACCCACCTCAGGAATCTGCTAGTGGGGCTTTCGATAGGGGAACTTAAAAGAACCCCCCACAGATTGCTCGGGGGAGAAATAGTAACCATTTGGTATCTGCCACACCGAAGGACTCCAACACAAGATTATAACTGCGCCAGTCAAGTAGGATGGTTGCGCCCTTTAACCTCCCTGATTGCCCAACCCCCACTCTCATACCCAACCCTTGAGTCAAGGTGGCTTGGTAAATGGAGGGGAAGAAGTAAAAGAAAAAGGTGAGGGGAACAGTGTAAAAATCAATAGCACCTTCCTTCCTACTGCTGGTGTTCCTGAGGCAGGACTGAGCTGGGGAAGAAGAGAAGAGTTAAATCTGATAAGAGATTGACAATAATATATTGGGTTGGATTACACTTTCTACTCACTGAAAAATGACACTGTTCATTGATTCCTGAGCATCGCTGGGAAAACCATGTCATTGGCATCCAAGGATCAAAGCGAACAATTTGACAGATGAAGTCAAAAGGAGCATTTAGGGAGAAGGAACAAAGCTGCTTTATGTTTGTGCCTATTCACACCCTGCTGATGTCACAAACTGGTAACATAAGCATTGTCAACAAAACATTTAAAAATTATGGAAATTATTTTGTAAAAGGGAAAAGACGCTTATACTACAAAATATTAGGGTTTATTTCGGAAACTTTTTTTGGTCAAAAACAACAGAAAACGTCATGGGGGAAGACATTTTAAGAAAATATAGCTCTTAGCTTTCAGAAGTATTTGTTTATAATACCACAGGTGTTTTTTTTTTTTTATTGAATTTGTACCTATATAAATACGATGGAAGATGAGTCGCAGCCATAAAAAAAAGCTAAGTTACAGAAACAAACGACAACCTATTCACACAGAATGAACCCCAAATACATCTGATTTAAGCAGCCCAGGGAAATTTTATGTTGGATGACTGAATGGACCCGCTAGTGTTTCTTATTTTCATCTGTAATTTTAAGGGTATGTAGATTATTTAAGTTCAGTAAAATTCATTAAGCCATGGATACAAACGCTGAATATAGAAGAACTAGAGTTTTGGTTTATTTTCCCAGTTCTTCAGAGAAGAAAACTGAGGTGATCATGTAACTCCTGAGGACTTAGAAGGAGGGAGGCTGTGACTCCAAGGACTCGCATTTTGGAAAAAGTCAGCGAATCAGGACTCTTGAAAGCAGTGAGGGAACATGTGTCTCTGAAGAACAACCTAGTGTCATATTGGAATTCAAGCCTGGGGGCTCTGATCCTTTTATTTTTATTTGTTTGTTTGTTTGTTTATTTATTTATTTATTTATTTCACCACAGTCCTACAAGATAGATGTTATCAGCTCCATGTGGCACTTTGGCAACCGAATCTTGGATGTAACTGAATTAAATTTTGCAATAGCGCGTGACTTGTAAGCGGTGGGTCATAGAGTTAGGCCCATTTTTTTTCTCGTACCCAAATTCATACCCTTTATGCATTTCACTGGTCATTTTTGCATTCATTTATGTAACTCATTCAACAAACAAGTATTTATTATATAACTCTAACCTTTTCGTTTGTCATGGAGAGGGAATAAAAGGAGACTATCTGGGGAAAGTGAAATCGTAGCGTAGAATTTTGGTGCACCCTATAGTAGAAAGACTCACAAGAGGACTTGGAAGGGAAGGTGTTGTTTTACCCTTTCGACACTACCCTCTTCACGGTTTAGGTTGCTCTCTCTTCTCTCCCCCACCCCAACGTGTCCTCACATCTGTCAGGTGATCTATCTTTCTACAACATCTCTCATCATTTTATTCACCTGCAATTTACTTACATTTCATGCACAGGGCTCAATAAATATATTCCAAGATTGTCATTTGAAGATATTCCTGGAGGAAAGGAATGTTCAAGTAGCTATGTACATGATGATGTTCTTTTTTAAAAAAATGTTTGTTTTTATTTATTTTGAGACAGAGAGAGAGAGAGAGAGAGAGAGAGAGAGAGAGAGAAGGGGAGGGGCAGAGAAAGAGGGAGAGAGAATCCCAAGCAGGCTCTGTGCTAACAGCACAGAGCCCCAACTCAAGTCTCAATACCATGAGCCCACGAAAATGTGACCTGAGCCCAAATAAAGAGTTGGGCACCCAACTGACTGAGCCATCTAAGTGCCCCATGATGATGTTGTTCTGATCACACAATTAATACATTTTTGGGCCTTTGATCAACTTAGGAATGATCTGCTAAGCAGTGAGCACAAGTGTAGGAATGTAAGGGAAAGGATGAAGGGCAGGAACTAGGACTTTTAAAAAATCTTGGGGCGCCTGGGTGGCTCAGTCAGTTAAGCGGACGACTTTGGCTCAGGTCATGATCTTGCAGTCCGTGAGTTCGAGCCCCGTGTCGGGCTCTGTGCTGACAGCTCAGAGCCTGGAGCCTGTTTCAGATTCTGTGTCTCCCTCTCTCTGACCCTCCCCCGTTCATGCTCTGTCTCTCTCTGTCTCAAAAATAAATAAACTTTAAAAAAAATCTGTTATACCCTAAAAAAAAAAACAATAAGGGCCTTATACTTCATATCATCAAACCATAACTCTACGCTCTTAATATCAATATCATCTTTAACATCAGAGAAAACTGATGCTCAGAGTGTAACTCGCTTAAGTTCACAAAGCTAGTAAGTAGGGGAGCCTGGATGCAAAGTCAAGTCTGTCTGACTCCAAAGCATTCTTTCCACTACATGAAAAAACATATGTTCCAAAGGATTGGTACCCAACTTTATAGAAGGTCATGAAAGGGTTATTTAGAGAATATAAAGCTAAAAGTTGTTTCTAATTTAAAAAATAATAATACATTCTGGGAAGTTTTAGAAAAAAACCAAAAGGAGACTAGGAATCTGTCTTCAACTAAATTAGAGACCAGGACAACATATCAGGAACAATGATGCAACGTATTCTCCTCCTCCTCCTCCCCTTCCTCCTCCTCCTCCTCTTCTTCTTCTTCTTCTTCTTCTTCTTCTTCTTCTTCTTCTTCTTCTTATCATTAGAGTTTGTGATAATGATAAACAGTTTGACCTCAATGGCAACTTCTTGTTTTTCTGTTCTAAGATAAAGGGACCCCATAGTTATATAACCAGATAGTAATATCCCTTCTTTATACTAGAATGCTTTTAGTTTTATCTGCAGCCTGGATAAATACAATCCCAGGACACACCATCGAAGAAGATCATTGATTCAGATTATCCTAAGTGTTAATAAGCACGAAGCATGAAGCTGAGGCATACAAAGAGGAAACATTTAAACTTTAAGGCAAAGTCAAATCCAGGCCAACTGCTAGGAAAATGAACAAAGGACTCAAACTAAAGACAGCGCATCAGAGAGGGAATGTTTGAAACAGAGTGAAGGAGGGGCGCCTGGACAGCTCAGTCAAGTTAAGCGTCAGACTTCTGCTCAGGTCACGATCTCACGGTTCGTGAGTTCGAGCCCCACGTCAGGCTCTGTGCTGACAGCTCAGAGCCTAGAGCCTGCTTCAGATTCTGTGTCTCCCTCTCTCTCTCTGCCCCTCCCCTGCTCACCCTCCGTCTATCTCAAAACAAAACAAACAAACAGGGTGAAGGACACAGATTTCGGTACAACGAACTGAGCCTGCAGAACAGTTATTTTCAACAAGGCTGACATGTGCAACTGACGGTGTTTGCCAGGACAGTCATTTTTGCTCCTCTCCCCCCAGGTTAGAATGGTAAGACCCACTGCTCCCGAGGGCAGGCAAGGTGCTGTCTACAGCACTTCACCTCAAATATGATTTGAATCATCATGATTCACCAGTTGAAATCAGTTGTCGTGTTATCACAAGTAATTTATTATAACCAAAAGCAAATTACTAAATTTTTGAGCAATGTAGGTTTTTTTTTTAGGAAAGACTTTTTACTGACATACAACCTGCATGAAGAAATGTACACAAATCAAAAGCCTATACAGCATGGCAGTTTCCAAAGTGAACACACCCTAGTAACCGATACCCAGATCAAGAAAGAAAATGTTGACAAATCTCCCACTTGTGCCTCCTCCCAGGCACGGCCTTCCTCCTCGTAACCACCACGTTGATTTCTAACACTGATTAACTCTGCTTTGTCCTTGAACTTTATACAAAGGGAGCCACCTTAGATAAAATGTATTGATTGGTGTCTTTTTTCATTCAACATTGCGTTTTAGAGTATTATCAATGTGCTGAGTGTAGCAATAGTTTCTTCTTATTGTCTTTTGACATTTCATTGAATGATTACACCATAGTTTATTTACTACATTAATACATATCTCTTTTGTGTTGCTTTGCTTTTTTAAAAATAGTTTTAATACCCAGAGTGCTGTGGTGAACGTGAGCGTACACGTCTTTTGGTATATTCTTTAGAGAGGAATTGCTGAGTCCTAAGATTACTGGGTTGGACTTTAATTAATAGTCCCAGAGAGTTCTCCTAAAGTGGTTTTGTACTGATTGTATCAAATTAAAAGTTGATAGCAGTGTTCGAAAGTTCCAGTTGTTCCACATTACCAGCAATGCTTGATTTTGCTGATCATTTCCATTTCAGCCGTTCTGTTTAGTGTTGCCAGATACAATACAGGACTTTCATTTGAATTTGAAATATTTGGGACATACTCATCCTAAAAAAATTATTTATTACTTAAAATTCAAATATACCTAGGAACTCCATATTTTTATTTGGTAAATTTGGCAAATCTATCCTGATGCATGCATAGTGGTACTTCACTGTTGTTGTTGTTTTAATGTTTATTTATTTTTGAGAGAGAGAGACAGAGTGCAAGCAGGGGAGGGGCCGGGAGAGAGGGAGACACAGAATCTGAAGGGGGATCCAGGCTCTGAGCTGTCAGTGAGGTGGGCCTCGAACTCACAGACTATGAGATCATGAAGAGGACAGATGCTTAACTGGCTGAGCCACCCAGGTGCCCCAAGTATCTCACTGGTTTTAAATCTGCTTTTCCTTGATGATTAATAGCTTGGGCATTGTTTCATAAGTATCCATTTCGATATCCTCTCTTGTGATGTTCCTGTTTGACTGTTTTGTCCAGTTTTCTCTCTGGGGGCTCAACTTTTTCTTACTGAAGTTCTTTCAATATTTTCAGTTAATGTTCCTTATAAGATAAGTAAGTTGCAATTGTTCTCTCCCACTCAGTCTGTTACCTATGCAATCTCCTACTGTTGTCTTTTGATAAGCAAAGCTTTGGTTTCGATATAGTCCAATTTCTCAACATTTTTCTTTTCAGATAGTGGTTTTTATGTCCTGCTTAAGAAATCTTTTCATCTCCCAAGGACATGAAGAAAGTATTTTACATTTTTTTCCCCAGAATCTTTATTGTGTTACCTTTCATATTTAGATCAACAATCCATCTGACATTGGTTTTGTGTTTGATATGAGGTAGGTAGTCCATTGTTTTTTCCAAACAGATAACTTATTTAGTCTAAGACACAAATTTTAATATCGCAAATTTATTAAGAACCTTATCCACATTTATATTGAAATATGCTTTTCTGAATGAGGAAAGGATAAAGTTGCTGCTATTTTGCTGAATATTACAAATAACTTTAGGTTTGCTCAATGGAATATTTTGACAAGATTGGGCGTGTTCAGGGTGGTATGGCCATAAACACCAATGGAATATTTTGTACATGTCTTTTTTATTAATCATATGTTGAGGCAAAGGAAGTTTAAATAACACATGTATCTTCAGCACTGAATGCTAAGAAAACTGTTTCAAAGTACAAGGAAATTTCTCTCTCATTTCCTTTCAGATCAGTCAAGTACTATCCTAGTTGTTTACAAAAACTTTTATGTCTAAAGCATCTTTATTTTAGTAAGTCCTGAAAAATCTAAAAAAAAAAAATTACTTGAACTTCTAAAATGTATAAAGATGACTCTCCATTCTAGGAATTATATTCAGAATTATTTTCAAGTTAGACAATCATAGTATACAGTTTAAAATGATGTATTGAACTCCTTGTATTCCAAAGATAAAAATAAAATGGCAGTAAAGTACCTAAGACTCTCAAATACTGAGAACAAACTGAGGGTTGATGGGGGGTGGGAGGGAGGGGAGGGTGGGTGATGGGTATTGAGGAGGGCACCTTTTGGGATGAGCACTGGGTGTTGTATGGAAACCAATTTGACAATAATTTATATTTAATATAAAAATAAATAAATAAATAAATAAATCTGCATTTAAATTAAAAAAAAGAAAATATTAATCCACATGGCCAAAGAAAAATGAAAAAAAAATAATAGAGGATAAGTGATTTGAATAAATGTTTATACAATTACAAGTTGATAGAGAACGTGGGAAAAATGAGGAAGTGATGACATGAGAACTAATGAATTTGCCCCACAGAGAAGTTTAGGACTAGATCTCACAGCGGCAGATATTAGGACAAGAGTGGGGCATGGCTCTGAAGGCAGAAAAAGAAAATACATACCCATTTATCAAAAGGCAATCAGAGAACATGAAAGAGCATTTGTAATTAAAAATGAATAGAAATAAAAGTTCAAAAGAAGAATGGATGTAAATTCAGGGAAATCTCATAAAAGTACAAAAACAGACAAATGGAAAGAAAGTAGGAGAGCAAAGATAAAATTAGAGGACCGGTCCACGGGGTAAAATATCAATCTAAAAGGAGCTGCAGAAACAGAGCAGACAAGCTAGCGGGGGGAAATGATCAAATGATTAATACCAGAACATCCGCATCATATGAGTCTCCAGACTAAAACACATCCTCCCCAACACATTCACTCCAAGGCTTGTCACTGGAAACGTTTATAACACCAGGGATCAAAAGAGGGTTCTAATAGCTTGAGGATAATATAGAGTGAATAACCACTCAAAAAGATAGAAGTGTTCAAATATCAACTGATTTTTTTTTTTCTAACAATAACACCGGATGCTGGAACACAGTGAGGCAGAGTCTACAACATTCCAGGGGACGATTTTTGACTATAACTGTAGACTCAGTGAAACCATAAATCAATGTGAGGATATAATAAAAATAATTTTACATAAACAAAGCTTAAAAAATTTAGAAGTTCTTAGACAATATTTTTCAACAAAATAAGTGAATAAATTAAAAATGAAGAAAGCATGAGATCAAAAAAAAAGGGGGGGCTCAAAACAGGAAAATAAAAGGCAAATCCTACAATGACAGCTGTGTGTCAGGCCTAGAAACAATCAGAAGAGGAAATGCAAAGGGACAAATATAACTAATAGATAATGTGATGTGTTTGAACTTCTGGTAAATGTACTGATAGGTGTTAGATATATCTGATGGAACATTTGGAAAAATATTAGAGATTGTTACACTGACAACCAAGTGCCAGATAAGGCTAAGAAATTATTAAGTACAAGACACACAAAATGGTGTATAAGATTAGAAAACTAACGTGAAGAATTGTGTAATAAATCTAAATCCCTCACATAAGAGGGCATCCTCTCTCTCTACTCTCTTTGTCTCTTTTTCTCATATATATATGACAGAGTATATGTATAATACTACCACCTTATATACTTATATGAGAGAGTATATATATATATAATGCAACTGAGTACATATATAATATTACTGCTTATATACTTATATACTATATGTACTTATATATAATATATATTACTATATATATTATACTACTGTCATTCCTTGATTTATCATATGAGATGTCATATATATGATAAATCAAAGAATGACAGTAGTAGTACAATATGTATGAATACAGAAGAAAATGCTTTATAAATACCTGAAAGATTTGACAGTGTGTTCCTCTGAGAAATAAACCTCGGTAAAAAGAATATTGGGACATTCTATTATTTAGTACTTTCTTAATTTTGTCTTTGTGCACGTATCAATTTGACTTAACAGATTAAGTTAACATTTAAAAAAAGAAATCCTAGCTGTTCTCTAAATTTATATAGTATTTCTCACAAAAAAAATTAAAACTAAATATAATGTTACCTTTTCCTTAAAATCCCCTGCATTTTATTTTCTTCATCTTAATTAAAAGCAAAACGCAAAACAAACAAAAGCAACAACAACAACCAAAAAACACACACACACTTTTTTCCTAGGTTTTAAATTAAATGTTTTGGGAATATTACTCCTTATGCCCCTATATTATTGAAAAATATAATACTTGCATTTAACAATTCTTCAGAATATATGTTAGGGTAGAAAAGGAGTGGGGGAAGATAGAGGAGAATTTATAAAGATTATCCTGATCTCAGTTGTTTTCACTTATCCCTCATCATCTTGTTTTAAATGCATAATGGCATGTGTAAATCAAAATTAATATATCAATCTTTCTAAAAATTTTATTTATTTATTTTGAGAGAGAGAGCAAGAGCAAGAGTGGGGGAGGGGCAGAGAGAGAGAATCCCAAACAGGCTCCACACTGCCACTGCAGGCCTCCTGTGGGGCTTGAACTCACCAACTATGAGATCATGACCTGAGCCTAAATCAAGAGTGAAATGCTTAACCAACTGAGTCACTCAGGTGCCCCATATTAATATATCTATCTTAAGAGCAATAAATGGAAAAGCAGTAGTATCTGAAAATTTCAAGGGGATGGGGATGTTATTTATTATGAAATAGTTAAATGTTTTTAACCTAAAAGCCTAGAAGGGAAAAACAAATGGTTTATTGAGCTCAAAGCATGAAACAAAGGCAGAAAAAAGCTTATGCCTTTTGCCTTGAATAATTTGACACAACGTCTTTCCCAACACTTCCTCAGTTATTTTCAAGAGATTGTTAATTGTTCTTCAAAATACACTTGGAAAAAAAAACTTAAAAAAAGGAGGTTGATCTTGTAAAAACATAAAGGCCATATAAATCAAATTGTTGCTATTCAATGCCAAGCAGAACTCAGTGGCCTAAGGAGTTATTTTCACTTATCATTGGCTCAACCTCATATTGGTTGACTTGGCTGGGTTTCTAGAATTTCTTGGATTTATGTGGAGGCGCCACAAATCTATTTCCATTAATTGAGCCATACCCTTGAACTCCTTGTAGCAAAATGTCGTCTGTGGTCAGTTTGGTTAGCTACAATTCAATGGAACTAAGGCTAGTAAAAACTCCGCAGAAGAAAAAACATTAAGATGTTATCAATCTTATAACGAATCTCAAAAAGTGTTACAATCCCTGGTTCTGTCCAGAGATAGAGAATCTGCAAATAGAAGTTAGAATACATTGCCACATATTACCTGCACAGAGCATTTCCTCCTGCCTGACATATCTCAACATTTGACCTGTCCTCCCTTTGACCTAAAATGACCATTGCATTCTTAGTGTTAGAAATGCCAGGGGAAGCTGAGTGACTCAGTTGGTTAAGCATCTGACTCTCGATTTCGGCTCAGGTAATGATCTCATGGTTGGTGCGTTTGAGCCCCATGTCCGGCTATCTGCTGACAGCTCAGAGCCTGGAGCCTGCTTCGGATTCTGTGTCTTCCTCTCTCTCTTCCCCTCCTCTCTCTCTCTCTCTCTCTCTCCCCAAAATAAATAAACATTAAAAAATTTAAAAAATAAGAAATACCAAATATATGGATGTCTAAATAAAAGTCGGCATCTCCTACTACAAAGGAATTTAACCATTTCTACCTCACTTTGACCTATCTTTTGCTCTGACTCCTCTTTTCTTTCCCCTGACCTCTGCCTACAGTCCCATTTGCACTCCACACACTAAACAAGTTGTTTTTAATCCGAAGTGTCTGGAAACCCACACTTTCTTCAAACATTGTCTACAGATAAATAAAAGGTATGTTCATACATATTCATATTTGTATATTACTACTTTAAGTGTATGAGGGTACTGCCATGATTCATAAAATATCGATTAATTTAAAATGGTTTTGGATTTATAGTAGAAAATTGTCATGATTTGTTTATCTTTTCAGCAATTGATTCAAATGTTTTGCATACTTCCAAAGACTCTGAAACTTATATTACTATTATTTTCAGACTGTGTCACCATAGGAATTATATACCTGTTTAAATGTAATGAGAGAAAGGTCAAAGTAATATTAGAAAGTACATAAGAAAAAAAAAAGGCTGATTTATTATTCACAATGGTTGTTTTAGTCTCAGGTAGAACTACATTTATTCTCTGTTTTACTCTGTCTCACTTAATCAACAATTTCAACAAATATCATATTACTCCAATTGTGAACCCACACTAAACTAAGCAACCTAACTCAACTTTTATCCAAAATACCACGAGGAAAAGAAACCTTAACTACTCACCACCTCCATACACATCTCCATATTTCTCAATCTCATGCCAACTGATCATAATACAAGCAAAAGACCCAAATCATTCAAGAAGTCAGATTAGAAAATTAGTTTCAAAAGACTGGAATTTTTGTCCAGTACAGAATGACTTATATGAACTACATCTTAAATATAGGTAGGTACACAAGTTAACAAATTATAATAAAACATCCTAATAATCAAGATGCAGTTCAGTGATACAGTAAAGTAAATCCAGTTTTCTATATTTGAAAAAAGAAAAACAGAGCAATAACTGATTAAGAGAAAGCAGGCATAAACTATTCTAGGCATGACGATACAGCCAGTCAAAAGAGTGCAGTCAACAAAGGTCAGAAGATTAAAGAGGAAAAGCAATGTTTGCCAGGAAGGCGTGGAATTTGATAAATTGGTCCCCACTGTTTAGCCCAGGGACATGTGTTCTAAGATCCCACAGGGACTTTTAAGAAGCATTGTACTTCAAAGTACCTGGGTAAAAAAGAATTCGTTCAATCCGAAATATCGTTTCACCGTCTTTACTGTATACAAAGCTAATAAGGTAGGGAGGAGAGTTGTTTGTTTTAAGGTCAATGAGGAGCCTACTCAGCCAAGAAACCCAGATGTTCAGAGCTGAAGAAGGAAAGAAAGTCAACAACCAAAATAACTTACATAAGGAGGGGGAAAATATTAAGGAATAATATTTAATTAGAAAGAACAGTTTTCTATGGGCCCCTGGGTGGCTCAGTCGGTTGAGCGTCCAACTTTGGCTCAGGTCATGATCTCACACTCTGTGAGTTCGAGCCCTGTGTCTGGCTCTGTCCTGACAGCTCAGAGCCTGGAGCCTGCTTTGGATTCTGTGTCTCCCTCTCTCTCTGCTCATCTTCTGCTCACCCTCTGTCTCTCTCTCTCTCTCTCAAAAATAAACTTTAAAGAAAGAAAGAAAGAAAGAAAGAAAGAAAGAAAGAAGAAAGAAAGAAAGAAGAAAGAAAGAGAAATAAAAAGAAAAGGAAGAAAGAAAGGTTTTCTTTGAAACAGTAGAAATCAATTTTGAAACATAAAAATGAAAAAGAAATATGAATGGAAATCTAGAAGACTAGATTTCACTGTCTCTATACCCTGAAATATGGAGACTTTTCCCCCAGGAATTTAAACAGGTTAAAGTAGAAATATCTTTAAAAATGTTTAAACAAGTCATTCAACTTTCAGAGCGATCTTTTAAATATGCTTGTTACTTCTCAGATTAAAATCTTTCAATAGCCCCCTGCGCCCCCCCGCCCCCGCCACATTGCGCACAGGAAAAAGAACAATTGTCTTCAAGGAGAATGAACATAACACAAGGGTCCAGATACATATCTCCCTTCATACCCCCTATATACACCAATGATTTCAAGTATGTCAAACTATAGTTATGTACAAAGCTTTAAGTGTTTGCTCCTCTCACACCCCAGTGCATTTCTGCTTCTCCTCTCTGCAAGTTCACTTGTTTACCTGATGATCACCTATTTACGACAAGAGTCAGAAGAAAGTTTACCTTCTCTTCAAAAATTTCTCTGATACTGCAGGCAGAATTTAGTAGCCTCTCCCTTGTAGGCTCACCATTTTATTATAATGATTAGTGTATAGGGTTATAATATGTGTGCAAATTAAAGAAATTAATTAGTCTAAATAAATAATAGAATTGGAGAGACATATCTCATTCATGGATTGGAGTCTTAATATTGTTAGGATGTCAGTTGTCCCCAGATTGTTGTACAGATCTGAGGGAATTCTAATCAAAACCCAGGTAAGAACTTTTATGGAAATTAATAAGCTATTTCTAAAATGCATATGAATATACAAAAGATTTAGAATGGCCAAAGCGATTTGAAAAGACAAAAGAAAGTTGGAGGGTAAACCTTACCGGATTCTAAGACACATCAACCTATAATAATTAAAGCATTATACTATGGAAGCAAATAGAAATAACTGTACCATTGGTGCATAACAGAAAGTCCAGAATAGACCTACACATATATAGACAACTGAGCTTTGGCAAAGGCATTTGAGTGGACAAAGAATAGCCTTTTCAAAAAATAGTGCTGTAATAAGTAGCTATCCATACGTAAAAACAGAAACTAATAAAAAAATATTCACTCTGTATCTTGTACCATATACAAAAAATTAACAAGTCATAGGCCTAAAAATAAAAATTAAACCTATAATACTTTAAGTGGAACATATTGGAGAAAATCTTTGCGATATTTAGTTAGGGAAACTTTTCTTAGACATGACACCAAAAGTACAATTCATAAAAAGAACAAATTGACAAATTAGACTTCATCAAAATTATATATTTTGCTCTTCAAAAGTCACTGTTGAGAGAATGAAAAGGCAAGCCACAGACCAAAATAAAGCTTCTGCATGGATTTACATCAAAAGATATAAAGAACTTTTAAAACTCAATAATAAAAATGCAAACAGCACAATTAAAAATTATTATTGGGCAAAAAAAATGAACAGATACTTCACCAAAGGCATGGATTCTGTAAGGGGAGAGAAAGTTTTTCTTCATCCTCTTGGCACTTTATCTAAGACATGAAATTTAACCGAGAAAAGACAGATGAACAAAAGGAAAAGTTGCAAATATTTTATCCAATGTTTTAAGTTTATGTGCACAGGGTATTCATAAGAAAGAAGTGAAAACCCAAAGAGGCAGTTACACTTAGGGGCTTATATGCCACTTAATAAAGGTGATGCTGGGGCACCTGGGTGGCTCAGTTAGTTAAGAGACCAACTCCTGACTTTGGCTCAGGTCATGATCTCAGGGTCCTGAGATCCAGCCCTGTGTTGGGCTCCACACTGGGCATTGAGCCCACTTGAGATTCTCTCCTTCTCTCTCTGCCCCTCATCTGCTTGCACTCTCTAAACAAACAAACAAACAAACAAACAAACAGACAAACAGGGTGATGCATTGGAGAAGTGACTAGACAAAAGAAAAAAGGGTTTGAGTCCTCAGGGTGGAAAAAGTTGAGTAGGAAATGTATATGGTAGATAAGGATTGTTTAGTAAGATTTATTATGCAGATAAGAACTCTTCTCTTCCCAGTAGAGGAGAGAGAAACACCTTTACAAAGGGAAATGTGTGCCCTGCTTTTGGGCAGAACTCGGAAGGCAGAGAGTTCTTCCTGTATCTGTGGCTTCTCAATTGCCTTCAGCTCAAAATAATCCTTATGCCAAAGTGGCATATTTTGGGGTGGCATATCTGACACCCTTCAATGGCAAATAAGCACATGACAACATATTTAAGATCATCATAATTAGGAAAATGCAAATAAAACCACAATGAGATACCACATGCACCTATTAGATTAGCTAAAATTAAAAGGAAGAAGAAGGAGGAGGAGGAGGGAGAGGGGAGGAGGGGGAGGAGGGGGAGGAGGAACTTAAACAGATTATACCAAGTGTGGAAGAGGGTACCATATATTGCTAGTGTGTATTTAAAATGAAACAGACACTCCAGAAAAAACAGTTTGGCAGTTCATTAAAAAAGTAAGCATATATTTACTGTGGGTAAATAAAAATAATTCTCCCTCTACCCTTCTGAGTTCTTGGCTAAAACTCCTATAATTAACGACAGATTAACATGAGGAAAACAAACAAAAGTTTGTTAACATGTATACCTCACATACACATGGGAAATACCCATGGGAAAATGAGTAATCTCCATGGTGGCTTAGAACTCTAGCTCAGATACGATCTTCAGCTAAAAACAGAAGAAAGGAAAGTTTGGGGACAGGTAAACCAGTTATGGAGATGTTACTAAAACAAACATGGTAAACAAGGGGAAGTTTTGGTAAACAAGAGTTAAGTCTGTCAGACAGATTTAAGTCAGTGTTTTCTCCATTGATAAAAACTTTCTTGTGAGTTAGTCATCCTTCTCTTTCTGGTAGATAAGAAGATACTCTTCCAAATGGAGATTTCCTTTATAAATGTATATTCCCTGACAAAAAGGTAACCTCTACTATGTTTTCAGAGCTTCTGCTGTATTTGCTCTTTCTCGAAGTAATGAGCTCAGAATAATCCTCATGGAGGCACATTTAAAGGTGGATATTCTGCTACTCTTCAATACCATGTAATGTAGTCACTCCACTCCTAGGTCTTGACCCCAGAAAAAAAAAGGAAATCTATGTCTACTCAAAGACCGGTACACATACACTGTTCATTAGCCAAAAACTGAAAACAAGACAAATGTCCATTAATAGACGAATGCATTAGCAGATTGTGGTATATACAAAAAAAAAAAAAAAAAATGCCACCTGGAAATGAAAGGAAAGACATATCCTTACCTGTTACAGTACTGATGAGTCTCAAAATAACTATGTTGCGTGAAAAGCCAGACAGAACAGAGTACATACAGAATAATTCTGTTTATACAGCACCCTGGGAAATGAAATTAATCAGTAGTGACAGAAAGTACAACAGTGTGTGCCTGGAGAGAGGAGGGGCAGAAGTGGTAGAAGGAAAGAATTACAAAGAGACAGGAGAAAACGTTTGCGGATGATGGGAAAGTTCACCATTTTGAGCGTGGTTACGATTTCACAGGTGTGCACATATATCAAAACATCAAATCGCACACTTTGAATATACGCGGTGATTGTGTGCCAATTATACCTCAATAAAGATGTTTTAAAAATACATAACACCTATGGAAACGTACCCAGATGATTAAAAGGGGGGGGGGGAATCAAAATGAAATAATACTATTTCTATATCCCTGTGGGTGGCACAAGGGCAAATGCAAATTAAAAATAAGAAGCTTAATTCTTTCTGTTGAAAAAAGGGAAGACACACTTCTCCTCCGCCTCTCTTTTGTTTCAGAATTTCTTTCTCTGTCTTCAAGTGTATATAAATATTTGACTAGGGCCTCAGAGATACTGTATTTCTTGCAATGCAAATATGGAGGGAGATAGCACCCTTACGTCCTTGACCTGCCGAGCGTAAAAGTATAACTTCTATGGAGGCTTGCTCAAATTTATGGGAAGTTTGTTCCTCTTCTGGATAACGTCAACACAGGAGGCTTCCCCAGTTACCAAAATAAAGTTCAGATGAGCTGTGTGTGGCAAAAGTTGCTATCAAGTCCTCTTACTTAAGGACTAATGATTGTTTATATTGAAAACACGTGTGTAATGGGGTTGTATCTGCTTGGCTGCATAGAGAGTGAACCTGTTGCAGATTGCCTGTGATGTACATCACATTCTGGTTTAAAACTCATTCATTAATAAAATTGGTGTATTTCTCTACTACCTCCCCTACAAAACCGAAGTTTTCTGTGTTGGAGATTTTTTTTAGTATCTCGCCAACAGTGGATACATTCACTCTTTTCAGTTTGACTTTTTAAGTTTAACTTTAAATTAGAATCAAAGCAACCTTAGTCATTTATTTGGGGGTTTGTGTTCCAAAATTAAATTATAAAGCAAAATAGAGCTGTATTGTTTTTTGATAGAACGTAGTCGCCAAAAAGGAATCAGGTCTGTTTTAAAAGTGTGGTGACGGTCTTAAAGATACATAAACACGTTCCCTTTATCAGTTAGTTGCATCCCTTTATAATCACTAGATTCTCACATTCATTATCTTATTTTGTTTACTCACCAATGTTTATTCTTGATATATAAATATTTTATGAAACAAAATACCATAGGAAGGTTGAGTTTATTTTAGTACATTTAATCTACTGCATTTTCTCTGATATAAATCAAGTTCTGTGTAGAAGCCGGTCTTCTGAACCATTGTTACTAAAACAATTAATGTTAATAAGTTATATTTAATGGATTTGTTTGATTGCACACAATTGCTATATGTGTCTGATGGATTTGACTTAAATTCCAATTGAATTTTGCCTTAGAGGAAAGAGTGGAACGTAGCTAAATTCAGGTAACTGACGGTTGAAACTAATTTTTAAAACAAGCAAAACCTCTAGTGAATATATTTGATTTTATTTTTAAAGCAAGTATAAAAATAAAGTGGAAGTCTATTCTTTGTTTATACACACACACACACACACACACATATATACTAATCATATATATATGAAAATAATCTCTCGCCATTGAAAATAACCACGTGCTCAGTTTTCTAGTGGTGCTCCTAGCTGATTGAATTCCCTGATAACATTAAAGCAAGTAGAAAACAGATTCCATGGTTTAGAATCAATAGCAGCCCTTCATAGTTAAATATTATAGCTAATATCTGTGCCAAGACAACCAACCTTGAAAAGAGGAAAAGAGAAACAAACAGTGGTAAAATATACCCAGTCCCTGAATTTTGATCACATTTTAAGTTTCTTTAAAATCTAAGAGTTTGATTCTTATTATTAAAGAGACATAGCACAAGCATTAAAGCGTTGAAAACCAGATGAAATTATTTCACTATAGTTCTATTTATTTAACCATGAACTGCCAGTGCTTATCCTAATTCTCTATCTTGCCTTTTAATTAAGTTAGAGTAACTTCCTTTACCTTTCTGAGTCCAAAGATTTTGAGGTACTTCAAACTGTGACTCTTCTAGAAATAATATCCAAAATTCTAAGTGAAAAGAGTAACAGAATAATGAATGTAATCATTGCAAGAACAAAACCAGGGCAACTCCAAACAAGAAAATCATGTGCCGTGCCTGACAAATCTAAAGGTCATGTGTCAATGTCAAGATTCTGTAGTAAAACACCTGACAACCTCTGATTATTATTTAAATAATAACGATGTGTCCCAAATGCAACATCACACCTGTGACATTTCTTTTTCTCTGCTGTTTCACTGTGATGCAAATATGTTTCTTTTCTCTTTACAGTCATCTATATTTATGGATATCATGACTTAAATAAGAATAATATACTAATTTTGCCTTCTTTAAGTAATTATATTGAGCAAGTACAGTCATTTTGGTGGTTTTATTTCACTATTTTTATTCTAGAATGTTTAACATACTATAAAAATGGTCGGAGAAAAAATATCAGTAACTGATCTATAAATATTCACCCTATAAAATGAAAAAGCATGTATGTAATTCAGACCTCAACAGTATAAAATTGCCCAACTAACACAAATCTAGGCTATTATCAACATTTTACACTCAAAAGACAAAACTGAAATAAAAGGATATATGTCTGTATTCTCTTAAAAATTCCAATGTTCAGTGTAATTATTTAATCTCAATAGGAAATTAAATTACATTTAATTCCTCAGTAATGAAAAAATGTAAGTTAAAGTTCAGGTGATAAAAATATTGTCCAGATGGTGTTTATATTATTACTATTGTTCGGGATTCTAGATTAACAACCATATTATTAAATGACTTAAACACTAGATTTAATTTGTGAGGACTGAGTTACATCTCATGATTCAGTCACCATGTTCACGCTTACACAGTGGTGCCTCAAAGTTACTTGTATGCTAGTTTTGTAAAGCAAATGTAGTTTGGTAATTAACTCTTGGGGATTTTGCATAATGGTTTAATATCTATTCTTGCATACAAGTTTCTTATCGAAGGATTTTTGCATCCGTGCTTGTAGAGATTTTTCAACAAAGAAAACACAGTATCTATCGATGTCTATTGTACTCACTGGTCTCATTTTATAACTTCTGCTTGATTATCATTTTTATTTTCTTCTAGATGTTTTTCTCGTGGCTAGTAGTAGTAATAGACATTATAATAAACATAATTTACTCAGGGTGTCTGGGTGGCTCAGTCAATTAAGAGTCAGACTTCAGCTCAGGTCATGATCTCACAGTTTGTGAGTTCGAGCCCGGCATCCGGCTCTCTGCTGTCACTGCAGAGTCCACTTCCCATCCTCTGTCCCCCTCTCTCTGCTCCTCCTGTGCTTGTGCTCTGTCTTTCTCTCAATGATAAATAAACACTTAAAAATAAATAAATAGAACTTACTCTTATAACCAGTGTTTGTTGTTGTTAAGTCATTTCTTCTTTATTATTATTTTAAAACATTTTTTTAAGTTTATTTATTTTAAGAGAGAGAGAGAGAGACAAGTAGAGTAGGGGCAGGGAGATAGAGAGAATCAGTGCAGAGCCCGATTCTGGGCTCAAACTCACAAACTGTGAGACCATGGCCTGAGCTGAAACCAAGAGTCAGTTGCTAAACCCACTGAGCCACCCAAGCTCCCCTGTTAAGTGGTTTCTAATAAAATCATAGGTTAACTTTTTAAGAGGGACTAAGGAAATCCTGTCAAAACAATCTTTCAAAATATCCTCTGTCCCAGTTTTTAATGTGAGTCTCCGCTTGTATCTACATAATTATTTACTTTATAGGTTCGTCCCAGAAATAAAAAGTCCCAGCCCAGTTAGTGCTGGTCACTCAGCAGATTCTGAGCTCTGGAATAACAACAATATTGTACTAGCCTAAATATAATTTTTAAGGTGGATCTAACACAAAAATCAAAATCGTGTGGCAAATTGCAAAGTCAAGATAATACTTCTCTAAATTGTCTGCTGTTTTAATATAATGGAGTTATACACAAACATGGGGGGCCAATAAAAGTAGGGCTCTGTTCCATTTATGCCATTTATTATCTCTGTTGCTGTGAGCATCTTTTCTCTTGCCTCCTCATGTATAAAATGGGAATAAAATAGGACCTACCTCACTGAGAGGCACACATATTAAAGAGATGATATATAAACCCTATAACATGGGTCCTGAGACATATCAAACACAAAAATACTATCATGTGATTTTATTATATTAAATACATATGTATTAAAAATGTTATATGTTAGGCATTATAAAAATTATATGTTAAAATATCAAATATAATTATCATAACATATGTATTAAAACAATACATGGATTGTATATTTCATAAGCCATATGTTTATAGAACTATATGTCCAATATTTATTATATTAAATATTAATATTTATTATAAAATGTTATCTCAATATTTTAAATTTTTTACTTGTTTTTATTTTTTTTTACTTTGAGAGAGAGAGAGAGAGAGAGAGAACAAGGGAGAGGGGCAGAGGAAGAGAAATAGAGAATTTTAAGCAGGTTCCACACTCAGCACAGAGCTAGATGCGGGGCTCCAGCCTATGACCCTGGGATCATGACCTGAGTCCAAATCAGGAGTCTGTTGCTCAACCAACTGAGCCACCTGGGCGCCCCTCAATGTTTCTCTTTCCTCTGTAGTACCATGGCTCCTATCTTAGTTACATATCAAAAACTAATTGTGTTTGCGATCATATAAACCACTATAAGTCTTATTAATAGTGTTATGAGAGTTTTATTCTTATTTTAAAACTTAAATCACAAGATAACGTCAAGTGGAATATAAAATAAATTATTTCTGATTGAAAATATTCTTCTACTATGGTACCTTTTAAAGACTTTTTCAACTTCAAGTACCGCTTGGCGAGCAAACTCCATACAAGAAAAATTGAAATAAAAGGAAATAAAACTATGAGACTCAATATATAAAACAATTAGTTGTCAGGCTTTTCTTTGATAATTTTCATCTAAACTCAGCTATTATTATAGCACTATGCTCTGCTGTTTTTATTGTTGGGTTTATAAGGATAAACTGGTTTTGAATATGTACAAATGTGATAATCCTACATTTATAGTATATGTGGAGGGAAATTCAGATTTACTATTCCATTTCACCTTCCTTATTTCTGATGTCTCATATATATTTGGTACAATTACAAATTGTACCTCAATTTGTCATCAAATTGATGACATGTGCATGACATTGATTAAATGTGCAGTTAACATTTCCCCTGAACAGGAAGGCGAAAGCGAAATAAATGAGGAAATCTTCCCTTATAAAAATATTTATATAACTCCAAACAAAAAGAGTAGACCTCTCTTCTATCTTTTTCATTAAATAAACAATCTGCCTGGGAAAACCACATGTCTTAGAGATTGCAGATAGAGCGCCTTCTCTCTGTGGAGCTCTGAAGGCAACAGGAAATGGAAACCAAGGAGAGGTAAGCACTAACTCCTGGCAGGAAAATTATATATCCGGATTTGAAACTGCATGAAGGACAAAGATTGAAAGAAGATAGTCACAGAGAACAATTTTAGCTGAGAACAATGCAGTGTTTTACATTTGGACCAAGCCACACGGAAAGAACTAAACATTACAGATAATGCATTTTGCTTAAAAGAAATTAACTTAAAAAAAAACAAAACAAAACAAAACATCAAATAGATGTACCCCTGAAGGTTGGATAACATTTAACTTTTGTAACTATCATTATTGCAAATACAGAGAAATTGGATAATTAAAAGAATTTTCCCATAAATATAGCATTTTTTAGTTTATTTCTTCATCATTTTAGAGAAAAGCCCATGTGGGTATCATTCTGATTTTTTTTTATTTTTTTAACATTTATTTTTGAGAGACAGAGAGAGAATCAGAGGTGCCCCTCATTCTGATGTTTTATATTAAATCTATCCCTCAATCCATGTTTAATTTCTTTGACACATTATCTAAAAGCAGGAGTGTGTGAAATTCAAAATATTTAGGAACCAGGGTGCCTGGGTGGCTCAGTCGGTTAAGCGTCCGACTTCAGCTCAGGTCATGATCTCACCCTTCATGAGTTTGAGCCCCACATCAGGCTCTGTGCTGACAGCTCAGAGTCTGGAGCCTGCTTCAGATTCTGTGTCTCCCTCTGTCTCTGTTCCTCCCCCTTCACATGCTGCTTTTCTCTCTCTCTCTCTCTCTCTTTCTCTCTCAAGAATAAATAAACATTTAAAAAATATATTAAAAATTTAGGAACTGGTATGGCACGGGGAACAAAGAAATCAGAACCAGCACCAACTCTTAGGCTAAAGCATAGACTTGCCTGTTCACGATGGATGGAGCATTCCTTCAGTGCCATCATTTTCAAATAGAAAGGAAAAACACATTTCCTATAAGCTGACAAGAAAGACACATTTTTGCATGAAAAATTTGAGATCCAAAAAGATCCTTGGGTTGGTATATTTCATCAACTGTTAGACTTCACGGGGTTAGGAATAAAATTCAAATACTGAGTTACAAAGAAGAATTTTTAAAATGTACAATACAGAGAAAGAGCTAAGATACAAATGTATCTGAAAAGCACTTGAAACTTTCATTGAGTTGTAAGCGCCTTGGGAACGCACATATTGTTAAAATTTTGGGTTGGAATCTTGGAAGTTGTTTAATTCAAAATATGTGCAGAGAAAAATGGCTAGGATTGCGAAGGGCCTTGAAACCTTGTGATGAACAAGCAAAATAAGTGTGATGAGAACACGAATATTCAGGCAAAATGTTACGGTTGCTTCCAAGTGTTTGAAAGAATAACACGAAGAGGGAGCAGGGTTGGTCTATGCCATCCCAGGGAATATAATTAGAACAATAGATCTTTTTCCACTTAGGAAATACTTTGCTGCCCAACACAGAAACCTTATAACATTTTGAGCAGTGCAATAAAAGAACGGGTTGCCTAGGGTGGATAGTTTTACAGTACCAAAGATGTTAAAGGAAGCCTGGTCAATAATAAAGAGGGACGCTGCCCGAGGATCCCAGCCTTGGATGAGGAGTCTTATAAGATGATTGCATTAGGATGGTGATAGTTTATTGCATTGAGATTCCTTACAGCACTAAGACTATTTGATTAAATCTTAACGAGTAGAGGGGTGAGCTGGAAACAGGTTTCACACTACAGCTAGTTGATTGGCTTGGAGGTGCACCTCTCCTAATGAAGGCCTCTTGCAATATACGGGCTGCTACTGACAAACCAGCGGGGCCTGTTAGTTCTTTTCTCTGCATTCCTGTTTAGCCTGTAGCTACACCCATGAAGCCATTTTCTGAGCATCCTGCAGAGCCTGTTTAAGCTGTTGCTAAACAAGAAACAAGGATACCGTAATAAAGTAGCAAACACATAAGGTTCATTACAATTTGTCCTTATTCAGAAATAGGTTCGCACAAAGACACTTATTTATAAATTCCTTAGAACCATCTTGATAGCCTCTAGGAGAAAAGACAGTATGTTGTTCTAGGTTTGATTCTGAAGTTTAGAGGCAGATGAAGTCATACAGCCTGCCTGGGATTCTCAAGAGGCAACTTTGGGTGGTAAGTCATATAGGAAATATTTTTAACCTTTATGTTCATTTTCTTCCTTCTCATTATAGAAAGCACATGTTGATATGTTTCTGTGCTTGTCTGTATGTGTAAGAAGACATCACATTGTGTTTGGTGGCCTTGGTTATAGTGCCCATTACAGAGGAACGAGAGTTGAACTATACCATTAACATTGTCAGATCGATTAAATAGAAACTTATAACCCACAAAAACAAAAGCTCCTTGGAGTGATCCATAATTTTCAAGAAGGTGAAAGAGTCTTGAGACCAAAGCTTGACGCTTGCTCCTTTATAATAAACTTTTTAACAGCTGTATACTATTCCACCATACAGATACGGGACCGTTTGTTAAACCAATACTCTATCATCGGGTATTCAGATTGCTTCTGGTGTTTATTATAAACCTCACTAAAAATTAGTTCTTAGTACAGACACCTTTGCACACATTTCTGATTATTTCTTAAGATAAATGCACAGCAGTAGAATTGCTGACACAAAAGGTATACACACTTACAAGTTTATACACATTTATATGTAAGTATAGACAAATAATTTGCTATTTTCCTAGCACCATTGTCAGAACCTTTCAAGAATTCTCTGTAATTCAACATTAGTGAAAACCCTCTGTTCTTTCTCATCTTTCCTCAGTCTCTTTCATTTTTTGCTTCTCTAACATTTCCTTTTGAACTCCTCTGCCTATACCTGACACTTGCTTAAAGGATTTCACAAGTTCTTGTACCTGACCTTCACCATCCACTCCATTTTACCTTTATCTAGGTAACTTATAAATGTAGATCACTTACCTGAAACTTGTTCAAGCACCTAGCCTGTCCCCCCCAATTTTCTACTAAATCTCTCCAATGAAAGTCCTATTCAAAAGTTTCCAGCTCTTTGTTTGCATTGTTAGCACCTTCTCAGCCCTTGGGATTCAGAGCTTAAGTATCCCCTCCTAATGGAGATTTTTCCTACTTTCCTACCACCAGTTTGCTTTCTTCCTTATAAAGAATAAAGAATAATGATTTCATTTATTTCTATCTTGCTTTTTTTTTTTTTTTTTTTTGCTTTTTGGTCTCCTTCCCCACTAAACCATACACTTCTTGCAAGCAAGAATGCAATCTATCTTGCTCAACGTTGTATCTTCAGCACCTGAAATAGTGGCTGGCAGGTGCAATAGTCCCCTACCCCCATCCTCTGTTTTACTTTTCACCTTTTCACTTACCTGTGATCAATTGTGATCTGAAAATATTAAATGGAAAATTCCAGAAATAATTCACGAGTTTTAAATTGCACGTCATTCTGAGATCTCATGCCCACTGGTTCCATCCAGGCCAGGATGTGAATCATCCCTTTGTCCAGCACCCACAATATATACCCTGCCCATTAGTCCCTTAGTAGCCATCTCAGTTATGAGATTGAGTGTCATGGCACTGAAGGGCTTGTGTTCAAATAACCCTTATTTTAGTTAACAGTGGCCTCAAAGCACAAGAGTAATGATGCCGACAATTCAGATATGTCAACGGAAAGCTATAAAGTGGATTTTTTATGTGAAAAGGTGAAAGTTGTTAATAAGGAAAGAAAAAGATGGTATGCTGAGGTTGCTAAGATCTACAGTAACTTATTACGTATATGCTGTGATGGTTGTATTTCACTATTAGTTATCGTTGCTAATCTCTCACTGTGCCTCAATTATAAATTAAACTTTATAATAGGCATGTATGTATAAGAAAAAGCAGAGTATATATAGAGTTTGCTATTATCCTCTGGTGGTTGCAGATATCCACTGGTGGTCTTGGAATGTATTCCCAAGAATAAGGGGGGACTACTGTACTAATTAGGTATTTGTTGAATGGATGGATGGATGGATGGATGGATGGATAATTCTTGTACAGAATGCAATCGCCATACAATCTCCCTCCACAGTAGTGAAAGCTTGATTTTGGCATGTATCTTACATGCCTTGAACCATATTCCTTTTATCTATCCCCTTGGCTGTAGTGTCTTCTTGAACTTATAAATGTTCATTGTAAAAAACTTACAAAACATTAAAACATAAAGAACATAAAAATCATTTCAAACCAAGAAAAATTTGTTACTTCATCAATGGCTCTCACAGAACTTTGCTATGATAGAAATTATCACCAGCTGTAAACGGTCTGTTTCCTGGACCAGATTCTAATCTTCTTAAGGATAGGAAAGCCTCTCTTGTTGGTATCTCCAGACATTGCCTGCTCAGATTTTGTGAATGACTATTACCAGTGTAAATGTAACTACACTCTTCAGAAGAAGTCATGGCCATGTAAGGTACAAATGACAAAAAAATAAGTGATTAAGTGTTATGGTTTAAATTGTGTCTCCACCCCCACTCCACAAAAAAAAAAAAAGAAAAGAAAAAGAAAAAAAGATCTGCCGAGTTTCTATCTATACCTCCAAATGTGATCTTATTTAGAATAGATTCACGGCACATGGCATTAACTTCACATGAAGTCATACTAGAGCAGGGTGGGTTCCTAATCCTGTCTAATTGATGTTCTTATAAGATGATGGCCATGAGAAGACAGAGACACACAGGGAGAATGCCATGTGGTCACCAGAGCAGAGACTGGAGTTATGTAGCTATAAGTCAAGGAACACCAAAGATTGTCAGCCAAGTGCCAGAAGCTAGGAAGAGGCGAGGAAAGATTCACCTTCACGGTTCAGAAGGAGCATGGCCTGCTGACCACTCCATTTCAGACTTCTAACCTCCAGAGCTAGAAGACAATAAATGTTGAATGTTTTAAGCCACATAGTTTGTGACACTTTGCTATGGTAACCCTAGCAAACTAATACAGTAAGCTATTATTATTAAACACTCTGCCTAATAATTTAGAGCCAAAGTCAAAATTTCCATAATTTTATTGATTTACTGGAGCCAGAATAAAGGAAGAAATGAATTGGACAGTCTTCTTTCCTTCCTCCCTCTCTCCTTCCCTTCCTGCCTTCCTTCCTTCCTTCCTTCCTTCCTTCTTTCCTTCCTTCCTTCCTTCCTTCTTTCCTTCCTTCCTTCCTTCCTTCCTTCCTTCCTTCCTTCCTTTTGTTCGTGGTTCTGAGCTCAAAAAACACAGCTACTACTTACTGGGAGCTGCACAATATTAGGGGAAGATCCCATATCTGAGTTAGACAATACTTTCATTCTTAAAATCTCAATGAGATAGTGCTTTCATGATATGGAAAGAAACTGATCAATGGGTTTTATAAGCTCATTCACTTACTACACATTTATACATGCAGTGCTCTATGAATAGTTACATTTTATCCACAACGCTTCCAGCCTTGTTTGAAATGGAAAATTTAAGTATCTGAAGTGTTGTATGCCCTGAACTGGCATTTCTCGCTCGGGTTGAAGACTGGATAGTATTGAGGGCTTTGGTGGGACATCCTGAAGGGAAATGACGTTGGAGAATTTCTAGGCTTTCCAGAAAAAAAAAAAAAATGAATGTTCTGAACTTTTCCTACTTTCTTAGGAGGCAGAGGGGCAAATGTATACTTGATGAAAAGGAAATTACTCATAGTCTCTTTAAGGCTTAATCCAATCAGCTTTTGTATGGGGTAAAGTCTTAGGTGAATCATTAAAAAGTGGTACAAATTTCTTCCTAGGTATTTAAGGGAGAATTAGAATGAACTGGCATAGTCTCTGAACAAAAGAACTTCAACCACAGGAATCTACAAATGTATGTATCCTTCCTCAACACATATATGCATAGATCTTATGATAAAAGATGATAAAAAGTTTGGCATAGTTTACTTAAACACTGAGCACATAAACGTAGCAGTGTTCCTTCTTCCCAGGAATGAAAGGTACAACATGGGGAGTGCTATAGCCAAAGGTATTTGTAACAATGTTGTATGGTGACAGACGGTAGCTGCCCTTGCAGTGAGCATGACAGAACGTAATAGAGTTGTGACTCACTATGTTGTATACCTGAAACTAATGTAACATTGCGTCTCACTTTTATATAAATATGATGAGGTTTGGGGTGATCATGGGGTTCGTGAGGTTTGGAGCTGACGGCCAAGAAAGAATTCTTGAAGACGTCTTTGGTCCAAAAAGGTGACCCCTGGGCAGAAAGAGCTGGGCTGGTGACTAGTTATATACTATGGAGTTGGGGGAGGTAAAGACAGAAGGGAAGCCTCCGATGGGGCTTTGATATACAAAAGAGGACTCCTAAGAAACCGGATGCCTTGCTACTGTCAGGCTAAGGTCGTTTTCCCTCTAGTAAGGCATTAACAGCAGGACCCTAGGGGGTTCCCTGAGAAATGTTATACTCTGCATTTGCCTCAAGTATTTGTCAATGGCCTGCCTTTCATTATAAGGAAATTTACTTCTACCTGCCATTTTCTTCTTGCCTCTGTTCCCCACATCACTCTGGAGGGGACGGTGATACTAGGGGCTCCAGGAAACAGCCTATAGGTTTCTGAAGATTAGGCTATTGATAAGATTGCCTTTTTCTTGTAATTTACTAAGATATCCTTCAGGACTGTGATCTCTATCTGTTAACCATTTGTTTTCTTTCCTTTCCTTTGTCCTTGGGGAGCCAGGAGTGCGAGGGATATCACACATATTCCACTTGGTGGGCTGGGTGGGATTTTGGGGTGGAGTGGCTGAAGGTAATGCTAGTTTGTGTTTGGCCCTCAGTTTGCCCTATGGTCTCTCATCAGATATATATATATGTCAATATATGTACATATATCTCTATATATAATTTTTTTTAATTCCTTTTTCCCATGAGAAGAAAAAATATCACATGAATGGTAAGCAGAGGAGGCCTGGAGCTTTCCCTTTCTATACACACAATTCCACTCTTAATTTATAATCTTGTGTTTAAGATGCTGACCCATTAATGATGATTTTGTACCTTTACAAACACACTTCAAAATAAGCAGGATCTAATTGAAGATTCATGCTGCCCAAAATGCCACAACATTCCTAATTTAGGAAAACACAAAAACAAAACTGTTGGACCTCTGCAGAAATGACTTCATTTTCATTTTAAAATATTTCCAAAATCAAAAGCTAATGTTTTCTTTATTTTATGTTGATATTGTATGTTTCAATTATATCCTTTCCAAGACACGTGCAAATAATTGGCCTCAGCGTGGCACATGATACTTTCAAACACTGGAAAAAAGAAACCCAAGAAAACAGCAAAGTTTCCTGTTTACTTTCCATGCACTCGTGATGGGTATCATCTCTTATTGAGTATGATATTTCTAATGCTCTACTGCCATAACTGATTTTTAGATCTATCAAAAGTCATGATAAAAAGTGAATAAATTAATTTTTGGAATTTACAAAATAATTGAAACTAAATGGCTGTGTGAGTAATATTTTTTAACAAAAATCTTGTACGCAGGAAATGAATTCTTCCATTTTGTCCGTTTTGTTAGTATACAGTGTTTGTTGATTGTATGGGATATCAGTATCGGGGCAATCTACTTGCCAAAATGACGGAATTAAAAATATTGGCTGACTTACAAAAATTTAAAAAAAAATCTTGCTTAAGAAAATATTTGAAAAACACATGACTTGGAAATAAGAAAGAAAAAGGAGTAACCCCAGAAATAAGAAAGAAAAAGGAGTAACCCCAAGTAATGTGCAGTTTTTGTTCCTGATTTAATGGTTTACATTCGTGATCACAAGGCATTGCATTTACTCATGTTAAGCCGTAATCTGGGGACGAAGCTAGGTTTCCACAAGAGTTGCTTCTTTCATTTACAGTTTTAAAAGTTACTTCTGCTCTAACTTGCTCATAATGTAAAGTCAATTTAATTTGGTTTCTTTAAGATGTGATCTTCAAAGTTTTATGGGGGGGATTCAGTCACAGAGTAGAGAGCAGAGAGGTTGGTTAATAGCCCCATGCCTGACACAGAATTAGGGGTCAATTACTATTTGTTGAATGACTATAAGTACTCTACTGGAAATACACAAACACACACACACACACACACACACACACACACAATTACACACACATATAGACCCAGGCTACATTTCCTGGTTCTGGTTATAATGCAGTGTTTTGATCAGATGAGAGGACCCCAGAACATCCATGCTTTAGCTTCAAAATAGCATCTGATAACACCTGAATGCTACCAACAGATGCTCATTATTGTCTCAGGAGTCATTTAGATCATCATCTTAGTTTACAGACATTTGCACAAAAACGTATTTTAAAAAGAAGGCCCCCTCAAATGTGAGGATACTGTTTCATACAGCAGGAATCCTGGGAAAATATCTAGTTTTTTATGCCAAGGAAGCTTTTTGCTGATTAGATCTGGCAATGGAGACATTGAGCTCACCTTTAGGAAATTAGGACCACTACTTTGCTTCCCTAAATGTAGATAAAGGGAAATTTCCCTGTTGGCTGTGGCCTAAGTAATTTTCTCAGAGTGATCAATGGAAAAAAACATGCAAAACACCTGACCAGTACTCTTCAAAGCTCTCAGAGTCTTCATAAACAAGGAAATTCTGAGAAACTATCATAGTCCTGAGAAGCCTAAAGAGACGTGACAATTAAATGTGATGTAATATCTTGGATGGGATCTTGGAACAGAAAAGGGGAATTCGGTTAAAAACCAAGACAATCTGCATAACATAGAGACTTTATTAATAACTGGGGACAATGTGGGCACATTGGCTATAACAAATGTACCATACTACTGTAAGATGTTAAATAGGGGAAACTGAGTGCAAGGAATAGGGAAACTCTGTGCTATCACCATCTTTCTATAACTCTAAAACTGTATGAAAAAAATGAAATGTATTTAAAAAGTTGTGCAGCCGTTTAATATATACGATACTGTAGCAAGCTACGCATCCAAAATCTTACTTCTGTGAAGTTCAATTCATATAGCACACACACATACACACATGGGTGCACATTCCGGGACTGTGGGATGTTTGGGTTATAGAATGCCTACTTGTTTCCTAGGGTATGAGGGGAGTTGATTCTTAAACCCTAGGACTTTTTCATAGCAAGTGGGTTGTTTGTAATTTCTCTTCAACATATAGCTCGTGGCAACTAGAAGAGCTATAGTTTTATACTTACAAGAAGCTGCACAAGAGCTCATTCCACCTGTGCCTTGTGAGACTTATCTTTCCAAACGAGAAATACCGAGAAATGCCCAGGTCTGGGAAGAAGTTTCACAAGAACTGTTACTCTAGGCATGTCAGTGGGAGTGAAGGAGAGTAGGGGAAGAAAAAAAATTTCTTTTCCCTCGTCCGTCTTAGGTTTATCGTCTGGGGCCCTGTCAATTGGACTGACAAGGGCAATTTAAGAAAAGAACAAGAAGTCGATAAACACGTGCCTTGTACATTCACCTGGGAACACCCAGCGATGAGTAACTGAAAGGGGCAGTTAGCACAGGTTTATATAGCATTTTAACAAAAGAATAATAATTCTGTAGAGAAGTGGCAAGACAAAAGAAAAAGCCTTTGAACTTCTAGGGGTAGAAAATTGTGGAAAAGCAAATATATGGAAAAGTAATGTGAGATAAGGGTTAGTTGTAGCAAAGTTCGTTATGTGTATTTCTCTGGTGCTGCCTCTGGGCTGATAGGGTCTAGAGTTGTTTTAGGTGATTAACCTCTGTTCTTCCTGGTAGAGAGGGAAGGGGGACAGTTTAACAAATCTGTGTCCTGCTTTTAGGCAAATAAAGGGCACAGAGTTTTTCTTATATCTTCCTTTTCTCAGTTGCCCGTAGCTCAAGATAATCCTTGTGCCAAATGGGGCGTACTTTGGGGTGACATATTCTGCTACTCTTCAAGGTCACCACAAGCCATCTTCAATATCACAATTAAGGAAATGCATGTTTTCATTTCATGAAGGTCTTTAGAAATTTTATTCTGTAGGTGTTCAGTTCATATCTCTTGGATTTAAATGAAGAGAGAAATGTGGTTTTTGTCCCCAAACGTGGCCACAAAAATAATTTTACCATATCATGCACCCTAGGAAGCTTGTATGAGTTTTCTTTCTCAACATGTATTGAACGATTGAAAAAAACCATGATAAAACAAGGCGTCTCACGATTAGCATTCGGACTACGAAGGAGCAGATGTTACAATGTACCCTGAGGACAAAAGGAGCTGCCAAAATTGAACACATCAGTTTTAACAACCCTGGGACTCATTTTGGCCAAATGTTTTAAGTACAGGAAATGACTTGAGCCAGTCTGTATTTCTTTTTATTTACAGCATGACTAAAGGTTGAGTCTATCAGAAGAACGGAGGCAAATAGCCAATTAAAGCTATGCCCATCATCTGCAAATTTCTCTCTGAGATTACTGTGCCCAATAACCCAAAGAGTTATTACTTCAATTACCTAAGGCAACAGGTTGATGATAAGACCCTTTCAAGTTTGCAAGGTTATTTGCAGTAATCCAGACTATATGGTCTTATTTACAGAGTATGAATTACAGAGTATGAATTACAGAGTATGATTAGAGAAAACATCAAAAGTTTTTTTTTAAAGAAAATACTTCAATATGATATTTAGTTTCACATCTTTCATTCTTTGGATTATAAACCTCGTATTTATTCTTTCATTTAACAAATATTTATTGAGTGTTTTTATCCAACTTAAATTTATAATTACAGACACCTAAAAATATGGAGGGGGAAGGGCAGCCTGGGTGGTTCAGTTGGTTAAGCGTCCCAATTCAGCTCAGGTCATGATCTCACAGTTCGTGAGTTCGAGCCCCGTGTCAGGCTCTGTGCTGACAGCTCAGAGCCTGGAGCCTGCTTCCAATTCTGTGTCTCCCTCTCTCTCTGCACCTCCCCTGCTCATTCTCTCTCTCTCTCTTTCTCTCTCTCTCTCTCTCTCAAGAATAAATAAACATTAAAAAAATGTTTAAATACTAAGGGGGTATGGAAATTAAAAAAAAAAAACCTCAAATAATCTAGAATCATTTTAATGTACTTATTTTATCAAAACAGAAATTAACCTAAAGGAAAACTCAACAATATTTTTGGACATATAGTGTACATATATGTGCATATATTTATGTTGAACAGCCATTAAGCCATTTTGATAGTTTATTCTGGCAGAGAACTGAAGGTCATATGTTTAGTCTCAGTATGTGACAGATGACTTTCTTTTACAGTCCCTGACAACACCCTTAATTCCAGCCATATTGGTCACAAATTTATTATCACTGACAGAAAAACAAGTCAAGTACAAGCAGATTGGGCCAATAACATGTTTTCCCATATGAGAAACAGCTCTTTTAAATTGTGCTCACTTCTATTTGTCCTGTACCCAGATTATATTACCAATATAATCCTGTATCTTATAAAGGATATATGACGGGGGGGGGGGTGGTTTTCGGGTGGTTATATATGAATTGTATTTAGTGTAAATGGCTTCTTGAAATTAGAAAAACAAAGAAACTCGAGGAGATGACTCCTTTGGTCTGGCAAAAACTTACCCGTCTCTCAGAACACAGCTAAGAAATCATTTCCTCTGGAAAGCTTAACTAAATTGCCATCCATTTGCCCCCATGTATAGATAATTTGTTTTTTTTTTTTCTATATGCTACCTCTGTGCATTTTTAGTAAGACTCCTGTGCTTATCCATCTATTGTATTTTATTTATTTACATATATGCCTGCCCTATTAGATCCTGATCTCATGGTATGGGTGAACTCTCATTTCTCCAGCTTTTAGCTTCATGCTTTGTACATTGAAAGCATTCATTGAAAGTGTGTTAATGCATATTGCTAAGTGAAAGAAGCCAGTTTCATAAGGCTATCTACTGTATGATCCCAAATGTATGGCATTCTGTGAAAGGCAAAACTTTTGAGACAATGAAAAGATCAGCGGTTGCCAGGCATTTGGCAGGAGGCAGGGGAGGAATTAACAAGTGGGGCATAGGAGACTTTTAGGGCAGTGAGACTATTCCCTACGTTGTAATCTGGGTACATGGCATGCATTTATCAGAACACATAGAATTATTCAACACAAAGAATGACCCCAGTGGGAACTTGGACCTTTAGTTAACAATAATGTATCAATATTGGATCATCAACCGCATCACATACACCACACTGATGCAAGATAATAAGAAGCAAACTGTACAGGCTAGGTGAGCGGGTGGTGCAAGCAAAGGGAGGGGGAGGGTACGTGGGCTCTCTCTACTTCGTGCTTTGTTTATCTATGACCCTAAACAAGCTCTAAAATTAAAGCCCACTCACCTAAAAATGTATTGAAAAATAAAATGTGTGGGCGTCATGCGTTTGTCTCAAGGTTAGTTTTTTTCTCAACTGCCATTCAAGTATTTAAAAACTCTGACGTCAGCATAGTAAGATTAATTTGGCCAGGCTGTAGTTTGAATTTCTCAGATTCTTTACATTTCTGACGCACTGCCAATAATCATTACTTGGCAAGGCCAGGATCTCCCTAGGGAATCTTCCCAAGATCTAAACATACGGTTCTATTTGTCAGCAGCCATATACTCTCCATCTGCTCATGTTTAGGGTATATGTGCATACAAAGAGAAGGTTTAGTAAAAGTAGCAGTAGTTATCTGAGAATTCTATGTGGGATTTTATCCCATTAATTTCTTACACTAATAGACTATACTCAAATAGTATGCTTTAAACTCAAATCTGTAACACCTAGTCTATTTCCTATATCAAAATAAAGCTTTAAAATATTGCCTTAATAGATACTTGTGGCCATTATACACTCAATACTATGAAACACAGAGATACTGAAAGAATTGAATCATTAAACATGATCCTTTATCTAGAACCTCTTGTCCTTCCAGCAAATGCTTTTTTATAACACATTGACCACCAAGCCATGTGTGAGGAGCTGGGAATAGAACAGTATATTCCTATCACTAAGGAGTTTACACTCTTTTGAGTGAAAGGGACAAAGGAAACTGAGATTTATAGTACAGTACGATTATTTCCACAATAATGGGTAAGTCTAAGATTATTGGTTGAATAGAATCGTTCACAAATCTATTGCTTTTATTGTCAGTCTGAAGATACTGCAGAGTTAAAAGACTGGGAAGGAAAAATGATTAGAAAAGGAGACACAAGACGAAGGAAGAGTAAGGATATCACCATGGTCTCTGACTTGGGAAAGTAAAGGGATAGTGCCCCAAGTCACAGGGATGCAGAACACCGGACGAGACATGATTCTGTGGGCAGATGGAGGACAGTAGGGGAGTTGACAAGTATGGACGGAACTTCAAGTGCAAGAACTGGGCTTTAGATTTGAGAATGTTCTACATATAGCTAAAGTGGATGCTGTGAGAATGAATGTGCCTATTCAGGGCTCTGTATCATGTGTGAAGACAAGAGAAGGCATTAACAGTAGCCAACACCGACCAGTTAACAGAAGAAGAAGACCTTGCAAAGAATCCTGAAAAGACTAACAAATTAGAGGTCAAAAGACATAGAGTGCAAGGTCATGAAACTCAAAGCAAGAAGTAAGAGATAAAGAGGGTCAGATGGAAGAGAGGTAAAAGATGATGAAGATCAAAATGTATCCATGTGCCTGGACATTGCAGGATGGATATTGTCATCATCTTAAGAGGAAAGTTAAGATGGGTCTGCTTCTGGGCCACCTGGGTGGCTCAGTCAGTTAAGCATCTGACTCTTGGTTTTGGCTTGGGTCATGATCTCACGTTTGTGGGGCTTTGTGCTGGCAGTGTGGCCCCTGCTTGGGATTTCTTCTCTCTGCACTTCTCCCACTCTCTCTGTCTCTCTCAAAGTAAATAAATAAACATTTAAAAAAAAATGGCTCTGCTTCCTCCCCCTACTCTCAGTGCCTTGCTCAGTGTCCAACATCTACTGGCACATTCAAAAAACATTTTTTGCCTATTATGTCCCAGGAAGTGGAGTTCTTCAGAAAGACAAGGGGAACTCTTTTGGGTACTTGGGATACATTAAGAAACAAAACAAAACAGACCAAAACCTCTGCCCTTGTGGTGCATCCATTCCAGAAGTAGGGAAAACAGACAATAAACAGTAAGTGAAGGGGAAGCCAAATTCTTTTTGTTTGGGGGGGGGGGTGAGAAGCCAAATTCTAATGGATTGAAGAATAAATACGAATGATGAATTTGAGATAATGAATTTGCATTACAAAATTTCCAAATATCAGATAAATTAGAAAAGGTCAAATAATATCAAAATAAATTGGCTAAACATGACAGCCAGGGATTTCTTTCTTTTTTTTTTTTAATTCAACAGAAACAGAAAATTGAAAATGTTAAATGCCATGGGATTGATGCTGGTAGAAAAAGAGGAACCAAATGCAAAGGGTAAGGAAAACAGATAAATAGTGGAATAGTACTTTTGGGAAGAGGGAAAGGACTAGATTTCAAAGTACAACTGGAGAGATTAGAATTATGCCAGGGTGACATTGCACGTATGATCTGGGAGCAAGGAGGCGAGACATAGAGTCACAAGTGTGCTGACAGTATGGAGGGGAAATCTCCTTTTATGAAAGAGAAGTGTAGAGATAAAAGGGCTCAAAGGTAGTTCTAATGTTCAGGTTAGCTAGGCTAAGGGCATGAGAGGGAGAGCAGCAGAGAGGGCCATTTTTACCGTGATGGTTGATGATTTTGCCCTCATGGCACCCTAGCTGCCTGAATTTGAAAACAAAGTAATGGGATAGATTTGTCAATGTAGATCCAATAGCTGGACAACGGCACTAAGGTAATTGGTTAAAAAGTAATATAAGTAACGGGTTGTGGAATCTAGAAAAGATGACGAATAGAGAAAAGCTAAGAGAGGGCTAATCGGTAAAAAGAATAAAATGTCCAAAGATCTGGAGGTCCAAAGTTTGAAAGCCTCAAAAAAGATTATAATAATACATTTAAAAAATTCTTAATGTTTACTTATTTTTGAGATATGAGAGAGCCAGAGCATGAGCAGGGGAGAGGCAGAGACAGAGGGAGACACAGAATCTGAAGCAGGCTCCAGGCTCTGAGCTGTCAGCACAGAGCCAGATGGGGGGCTTGAACTCACCAGCAGTGAGATCATGACCTGAGCCAAAGTTGGATGCTTAATCGACTGAGCCACCCAGGAACCCCATATAATACATTTTAAATAACGAATGCCTAAGTAATGGGAAGAGTTCAAAAATACAAACATCTGAGTATTTATTTGAGAAAAATAGTTTTCTAGCAGAATATTTTAGACAAATATTGATTTAACTATCTTCTATCATATCTTAAATAACTTCCAATATTATATTAGGGTCTTAAAATTAATTTGCCAAGAAACTCAGATATGGAGAGAGCAAACTTATTTGAACTTATTTGGACTTTGTGAAGATAGAAAAGATTTAGAATATTTTTGATCTGCTGGTTTAAGTGAAGTGTTATAGAAAAAGCCAGAAGGTAGTTAGATATGGTAGTTGAACAGACTCTCATTTGCTTATTTTTTGGGGCAGGCAAGTAAAACCAGAACTTTAAAAGCAAAGTCAAAAAGGATGCAAACGTGCTGGGGGGAATTGGTTTCATAGTCACCAGTAATTCTCAGGAAGATAATGAAAGAAGAGGAAAGGACACTTAAAAAAAATGGACTTGGGGCACCTGGGTGGCTCAGTCAGTTAAGCGTCTGACTTCGGCTCAGGTCATGATCTCACCGTTCGTGAGTTTGAGCCCCACATCAGGCTCTGTGCTGACAGCTCGGAGCCTGAAGCCTGCTTCAGATTCTATGTTTCCCTCTCTCTCTGATCCTCCCTGGCTCATACTCTGTCTCCATATCTCTCAAAAATAAATAAACATTAAAAAAAAATAAAATAAATAGGCTTTACTTTTAGAGCAATTTTAAGGTCATACCAAAAACAAAGCAAAAGGTAGAGAATTTCTCACACACCCTGTACTCCCACATGTGCATAGCCTCAATCACTGTTGATCAGAGTGCCTACCAGAGTGATGCAGTTGTTGCAATGGATGAAACTACATCAACACATTATTATAAACCAAAGCCACAGTTTACGTCAAGGTTCACTCCCGGTGTGGTACATTCTATGTCTTGGGACAAATGTGTAATGATATGTATCCACCGTCATATACCATACAGAGGAGTTTCACTGCTCTGAAAAATGCTTTATATCATCTTATTCACCCCTCTCTCCCCATTACCCCTCGCAACCACCGATGTCTTTACTGTTTCCAAAGTTTTGCCTTTTCTGGAATGCCAGGTAGTTGGAATGATGCAGTATCTAGCCTCCAGACTGGCTACTTTAACTTGGTGACATAGATTTAAGGTTCCTCCATGTCTCTTCCTGGCTTGATAGCTCCTTTCTTTTCAGCACGGAATAATGCTTTCGAGTTTTGGCAATTGTGAATAAAACTACTGTAAACATCTCTGTAGAGGCTTCTGTGTGAACATGTTTTCAAGTCTTTTGGGTAAATACCAAGAGGCACAATTGCTGGATCTTAGAGTAAGAGTACATTTCGTTTGGTGCGAAAGCATTAAGCTGTCTCCCAGAGCGGCTGTACCTTTAGGCATCCATTTCAACGACCCATGAGAATTTCTGCCGCTCCCATCTTCACCAGCCTTTGGTATTGTCAGCATTCTGCATATTGACCATTGCGATCGGTGTACACAATTGTTTTAATTTGCATATTATTAACAATATGTTGTGTTTGTGTAGAGCAATTGTTATATATGTTTATTTTCCATCCGTATGCCTCTTTTGGTGAGGTGTCCAATAAGGCCTTTGGCCCAGGTTTAATCCAGGTTGTTTGTTTTCCGACTCTTGGGCTTCAAGAGTTCTTTAAACTAATAACAGGTGGGGTGTCTGGGTGGCCCAGTCGGTTGAGCATCTGACTTCCTCTCAGGTCATGATCTCACGGTTCTGGGTTTCAGCCCTGCGTCAGGCCCCGTGGTGACAGCGCAGAGCCTGCTTGGGATTCTCTCTCCCCCTGCCCTTCCCCCACTCGTGCAGGCACGCTCTCTCTCAAAATAGACGTATAAACTAATAAGAGCACTTTAGCAGATGTATCTTTTGCAAATATTTACTCCCAGTTTGTGGCTTGTGTTCTCATTTTCTTGAAAACGTCTTTTGTGGAGAAGTAATCTTTAATTTTAATGCAATCCAGCATATCAATTCTTTCTTTCGTGGGTTGTACCTCTGGTGTTGGATCTACAAAGTCGTTGCCAGATGCAACTTTATCTCGATTTGCTCCGACGTTGTCTTCCAGGAATTTTACAATTCCCCACTTTACATTTTGGTCTGTGATGCATTTTGAGTTCGTTTTTCGTGAAAGGTACTGTGAAGGCCTGTGTCGAGATTCTTTTTTTTCTTTTTCCTTTTTTTTCCTTTGGCATGTGGCTGTGTACTTGTTCCAGCACCATTTGTTGAAGTTATTTTCTTTGCTTTATTGTCTTGCCTTTGTTCCTTTGCCAAATATCAGCTAACCATATTTATGTGGATCTATTTCAGGTCTCTCTTTTCTGTTCCATTGATTTATTTGTCTGTTTTTTCTCTAATACTGTACTGCCTTGATTACTGTAGCTTTGTAGTAAATTTTGAAGTTGTATAACGTCAGTCCTCCAATTTCGTTCTTCTTCAATATTGAATTGGCTATGCTGAGTCTTCTCCTCTCCCCTTTGTGGTGACAATACTTCCAGGCCAGAGGGGGACAGTGGTTCTGATTCCAGGATCCCCTCCCTGGTTAGCACAGCTACAAGCCTGCTGAAGCCACAGGATCCCATAGCAGAAGCTGCCTCGGTGTGACTATTTTAAAAATGTGGCTGGCCTTCAGTGACATCTCCTAAGAGGAATAAGGTTTCCTTGATGAGGGTCTAAGATGGCTATCCCATGTGATGTTGGAGAATTTCGCAGCTATCACCCCCCTAGATGGTTGGTGTGGACTGGAGGATGAGGGCACGCCTTCTGTATTGAGTTTCAGAGGAAAAATGTCCACGGGCAGAATGACATAGCCAGGTCTATCCTTCCAGAAGGCTCGTCTTTGTGAGATGTGTATCCAGATGGTAACACACAGTTTGTGCCACGGCTGAGCACTTGAGAGGCATGTGGAAAACGATTGTGGTTCAGCACAAATCTTCACCAGCACCGGAAGGAGTACAGTGAACTTGGGACATGGACGGGTCCTCCCTTGTGAAAGGCTGCCCTTCACCTGTGGGAAGAGCTCCCTGAGCAACGCCGGCTTTCTCTAGTGCCGGCCACTGCCAGCTGGACAGCATCAAGCGTGGGGAGGCCTTTCACAGCAGAAGAAGTCATTGTAAGTGCAGCAGACTGGGGAAAGTTTTTAGCTACACAAACTTGTTTGGCCTCAGTGAACTCACAATGGAGAAAAGGCCTCATGAGCGTGGGGAATGCTTTAGCCAAAGCCCCAACGTCATGCCTCACACTGGAGCCAAGACTTACTACTGTGACGAATGTGGGGAACGTTTTAGCCTCAGCCCCATCTTGAGTCATCACCAGAGAGTTCTATGGAGCAGGGCCTTCTGAATGTGCCAAAGTGGGAAATCCTTTAGACAAATCCTGGCTTCGATGGACACTGCCGAGTTCGAATTTGAGAAAGGCCTCATACATGCAATGAATATAGGAAATCCTTTAACTACAAATTTGACTGCTTTCAACAACAGAGTGCACACTGGAGAAAAGATTCTTATTCAGTGTTGGAACACTGGAGGACAACCTTTGTGAGAGAGCCATCTACCCGAATTGAATTGAACTCCATCTATCTGAACATACACAATGGGAAATTCTGCATAAATTCTAGGAACATGGGAAGATTTAATGAGTGGCATTGTACTTTTTTTTCCCTCTCTAGATATTTATTTTTGAAAGAGAGAGACAGAGTGTGAGCAGGGAAGGGGCAGAGAGAGAGAGAGAGAGAGAGACACACACACACACACAGAATCCGAAACAGGCTCCAGGCTCTGAGCTGTCAGCACAGAGCCCGACGCGGGGCTCGAACCCATGAACTGTGAGATCATGACCTGAGCCGTAGTGGGACGCTTAACTGACTGAGGCACCCAGGCGCCCCTCCAGCATTATGCTTAACCTGCCCAGGCCAGGGCACTTGCCAGATTTACGTCACAGCCAGTTTCGGTGGCATAAGCTATTCCACTCTGCCACCTAGCAGATTGCTGATGTGTAGGTAGTCACCCCAGTGTAATAAGGGGAGACAAGTTTCTTGTCTCATTTGCATGCCCTGGAGAGCACCATGCATAGTCTGAGTTTTAGGGGGCCTCATTCTCTCCTCTCTGACTAGTTAAGACATAGTCTTCACACAGTTTTGGCCGAGAAGACCCAGTCTGGATAAGACTGGAAACTTGTGAAAAAATCTTTCTGTCAGCTCTTAGTTAATCTGCATAGCGGACAAAGGCCACCTAGGAACGGCTACAACAGTTTGTGGTCCTATTTTGTGGCCTGGATCTCAGGGGTTTTGTGTGTGTGTGTGTGTGTGTGTGTGTGTGTGTGTGTGTTTATGTTTTAGGTCCAGAGGTCACCTTGGGGAAGGGAAAATTGTTGTGACAAGCTTCAGTACTTTGGGGAAAAAGAAAAATTGGTTCCATTGTACCCAGGGCATGTCACATAATGCCCAGCACTACTGAGGGGAGGCCGTTCCCCAAGTACTGCAAAGGAGCCGTGTACCCTAATGTCCAGAATTTGATTTGCTGGTGTCACTTGTGATGAGACTACAGGGGCCAGACTGAAACACTGCATATGATTAGTAGGGTCTAGAGAAGACTGCACCACCCTAGACAGAATGTGCCTCTTCTGAAAGTTGTTCAAGGAACTACGGCTGTATGAGATGAGTGTGTATACCTCAGACCTGGGTTTTTCCTGAAGTTGAGGTCATCGTCAGAGCAAATAAGGGTTTGTTTGCTCCTGTAGCCTCTGGATGGTTCACCTCAAGGCCATCGTTGCACAGTCAAGAGAGTGAAAATAGAGAAAAGGGAAAATCCCATAGTCTGGTGATGTGACTTTTATCACTCAGCTAGAGATTTGTTGACTCAGAAAGAAACGATCTTTTTTTTTAAAAAAAAATATTTTTATTGAAAAAAACATTTTTGGAACGTTTATTTATTTTTGAGAGAGACAGAGCGTGCAAGGGGGAGGGGCAGAGAGAGAGGGAGACACAGAATCCGAAGCAGGCTCCAGGCTCCGAGCTGTCAGCACAGAGCCCATCAGATAGAAATGATCTTTATTGCTTACCAATAGTGCCTGCCACTTAGAAGAGAGCTGTCCTTCCCAAGGCACACAAAAAAAGAGATGGTCACATATGTAGAGAGTTGCCAGACCTTCTGGTTTCTGAAAAAGAAGAGATCTAAACTTTTATGGAAACATTTTTTCAAGTTTTATTGAGGTATAACTGGCATGCCATACCCTCACAAATTTTAAAGTGTACAATTGGGTTACCTTTGACAAACATAAAGACCCATAAAACCACCTTAATCATGCTAATGAACCTGCCCATTACCCTTGTATTTACCTTGTACTTCTTTCCAATCTCTCCCTGCCCTCACCAGCCCTCCAGGCAATGACTGATTTACTTTCCTTGACAATAAATTCGTTTGCATTTTCTAGAATTTTAGATGATCAGAACCATGAAGTGTTTGCTGTTTGTTTCATTCCGGTTTCTTTCATGCCACATAATTAAGATTCACACATGTTCCTTAAGTAATTCATTATTTTTATTGCTGAATAGTGTCCTGTTGTATGGATATACATAAATGTGTATCCATTAGTCTGTTAATGGATGTTTGGGCTGTTTCCACTTTGGGGCTATTATTACAAATAAAGCTGCTTATTTAAAGTGGACAGTTTGATCTTTTGATACGTGCTAAAACACTACAACCAAAAGTTTCTTCTTGCCATTTTATTTATTTATTTATTTATTTATTTATTTATTTATTTATTTCATTTGAGAGAGAGAGAGAGAGCATGAGCTGAGGAGAGAGGCAGAGAGAGAGAATCCATGTTGAGCACAGAGCCTGACATGGGGCTCATTTCCACGACCCTGGGATCATGACCTGAGCTGAAATCAAGAGTCAGGCGCTCAACCCACTGAGGCATCCAGACGCCCCACTTCTTGCCCTTTTAAATCCATCCCTTGTGACATATGAAATTGAAGACATATCGTGCCTTTTGGAACGGATATTTTTGTGTGTGTAGACGAATGGAGGCAAATGCCTTATGAAGCTCCCCGAAGTCTTCCCCACTTTTCCAACATTATCTGTTAACTCGTGGCCACTCTCATTGCATCTGTCTCCGCCACGTTACTGGATTATTTTACCTATAATCCCAGACATCGTGTTAATTCATGCATAACTTCTTGAGAACGCATTTCTAGAAGGTAACTTCAGAACTTTAGGAACTATCACACAAAATAAAAATATTTCAAATATGACAAAACTTGGATTAGGCGAATGGGTAAACAATACACAGACTAAAAAGAATTTTAAAAAAAGCCTAAACATGTTCCAAACATATATGAAACATATCAAATCTCACCAGCAACAAAGATAAACACAAATAAACACAAATAAACACAACTCTTGAATTTTGTTTGCCCACATCTGGTAAAGATTTGAAAGTATAATAGCGTTCGATGGTTCGCAGGGAAATGGTCTCTCTCATACCGGTTGGTGGAAATATACACTGGCATCACAGCTCTCAGATTAATCTGGCATAGCCTTTTAATTTAGAAATTTCACTCTTAGGAACTTAACTGACGGAAATAACTGAAAAAGTAAACACAAAGGAAAAATGCAAATAACGTTAATGCCAACTACAAGACAGTAGAAAATTAAAATAAATTTTGCCATATTTCTTTCACAGAAGAATATTTTATCATTGAAAACAATGCTATGAGGGCTCCTGGGTGGCTCAGTCGGTTGAGCATCTAACTTTGGCTCAGGTCACGATCTCACAGTTTCGGGATTCGGGCCCACGTCAGGCTTTGCACTGATAGCCTGGAGCCTGCTTCAGATTCTGTTTCCCTCTCTCTCTCTCTCTCTCTCAAATAAATAAATAAATAAATAAATAAATAAACAAACATTTTAAAAACTAGGGGTACCTGGGTGGCTCAGTCGGTTAAGTGTCCAACTTTGGCTCAGGTCATGATCTCACAGATCATGAGTTCAAGCCCCACGTCAGGCTCTGTGCTGACAGGTCAGAGCCTGGAGCCTGCCTCGGATTCTGTCTCCCTCTCTCTCTGCCCCTCCCCTGCTCGTACTCTGTATCTCTCTCTCTCTTTCAAAAAAAAAATATAAACATTTAAAAAAAATTAAAATAAAATAAAATAATGCTGTTAATAGGATAGCAAATACCTTCCAATTCATGTGCCAAATTTTACAAATCCTATCAATAACTTTACCTGCTATGGACAAAAATGATAAAATGAGTAATATATGCATATTTTATTATGGATCAGATCATCATGTAAATAAATTAAGATTAATTATTTGCATGTTTAAATGTGAACAATTTATTTCATATTATTAGCAAAGTCATGCACATGTAGGCAATCTTTTGTCAATGGCAGCATAATTCAGACAATCAATATTCAGTCATCCTCTTTGTGGACCACATGAACTTAACAGAACAGAAAGACATTGTAAATATAATATATGTTTAGAAAAACATGATCAAAAAATAAATTACAAATGTATATGTACCAAAACATATATAAAACCATATTGATCAGAATAATAGCAACAACAACAATGAAGATCCTATAGTATTTGTAACATAGAGCAACAGGAAAGCATTTTCTGGCATTATTCTGCAACTGATCTATTATACTTTAGCCTTGTTACATTTTAATTATGATGGTTGTACTGTGCTTATGTAGGAGAATGTCTTTACTTGTTGGCTCTATCCCCAAATATGGGATGATGGGGGCATCACGTTGACGACTCTCAAATGGTTCTAGGGGAAAAAATCCTTGTACTATATCTTGGACATTTCTCTAAGTTTGAAATTACTTCAAAATAAAATGTAATTTTGAAAGCTTACCAAGTGAACTCATTTATAAATCGCATGCGTAACATTCTAGCTCACTAGAACAATTGACAGATTATACTTTTGTACATAGTTTTATTTATAACAGATTGAAATATCTTATTTAACTCCACATATTGTCATTATGTTTTCACTTTCAAAGAATGAATAAACTAGTATTTCATAGGGTCACATACTGTTTTACCAGATACAAATATAACTGTATATTCATTACAAATAGATTTATTCTATCTTATACTCTCCAAAGGCAAATTTGGAATTTGTTAGTTTATTTTTTAAAAATTTATATTTTATTTACTAAAAACACTTATGTTTGTCATTTATTTTATGCACTTTACTTGGAATGCAAATTTCTAAAAAAAGGAAAAAAAAAGATTGGGGGTCTGGGTGGTTAAGCGTCTGACTTTAGCTCAGATCATGATCTCATGGTTCGTGAGTTCGAGCCCCACATCAGGCTCTATCCTGAAAGTCAGAGCCTGGAGCCTGCTTCAGATTCTGTGTCTCCCTCTCTCTTTGCCCCTATCTGTTCTTGCTATGTCTCTCTCTCTCTCTCTTTCTCAAAAATAAATAAACATTTAAAAGAATTTTTAAAAACAAACAGGTTGAGAGAGAATTGCTAAGAATGAGAAATGACATTTTACTATTTGCCACTTATAAGGTAGTTGTGTATTTTTTGAAACTGAATGGAATTTGTAAAATGTTAACTTGAAAAAGTGAGTTATTAAACCACACTTTTTCCTCATATGCCTTTCTCAAATCTAGAACTATTTTACTATTTGACTTTTTGGTCTGGAACATATATTAGGTTCATTTGGCATAAGAAATTTTTATTGAGCCGGGCTGGCTCCTAGTAGTAACCATCTTGCCTTACTAAGAGTCCAAAACTAATTGGTTCAATATACAAGCATCAAATTATGCTGAAGATGGATGTCAGAGGGATCCCACTACAACTTCTGGAATTTATCTGTGCTAACCTCTTCCCCAAGAGCAATCCCCCACCCCTCATCTTGACTTGTCTTGAGGAACCATAACCAATGTGCATTTCCGGTCTTCTGGCACCTGTCACATGCTCCTCCATGTTTGTTCACAGTGGCTATTCAATCACAAAAGAAAATGCTCAGACACTGAAGAACATCAGCATTTGGATTACTAATTAACTCACGTTAAAAGTGTTCAGGCTCCAGGCTCCAGGCTCTGGGCCGTCAGCGCACAGCCCGATGCAGGGCTTGAACCCACAAACTGTGAGATCATGACCCAAGCGGAAGTAGGATGCTGAGCGGACTGAGCCACCCAGGCGCCCCCAATGTTGCTTCTTCAGAGGCCTCCTTTCACTCCGGGAACTCCTGGAATCCTCCTCCTCCCCCACCCATGTAACTCTACCCCGGTCCTGTTTCGTTGTTTTTTTTTATCACCCATCACTACCTGTAATAATTTTTTCTGTGTCCTTCAACTAAAAGGGGAGCTCCGTGAAGGCAGGAATACTGCTGTCACCCTGGGGCTTATTACTGACCCAAGCACACAGTAAATGCTAAATAAGCTGTTGAATACAGTGCTAATATTCGAAGCATTAACTGGCCCGGTACAGACACAACAATCAGAACAGATTCCAGATGTGAACAACTAGAGTCACCCTGTTCCAGTGTTCAGACTGAATGTTAGCCTCAGTGAAATGAGTGAGTGGCTCTAAGCTTAGGTCATCGGCCTACTGGCCAGGAACTTATTACCGTTCTCCCTATTGCCTTCCTTAGAACGCTTTCTGGATTCGTACCCGTTAACAGTGACTATCTCTCTCTTAATTGGAAAGCAGAACTTTATTACTGCAAGCCTCACAAATATTTCCAGCAATATTTTATAATGAACCGTGGTCATGGGATGGCTCGTATTTTCTCATTTTTTCTATTATCTGGCTTTTGAAAAGACTAATTCTAATTCCAGCCTGTCTTCCTTTGGCCAATATTAATAGATAGCATATATAAAGTAGAATATAAAGTCTCAGTATACCAATCAGTTCTTCTTTTTGGATTCGAATTCAGCACCACTGTATTTTCCTTTTTTCATTTCATCTACCTTGAGCAACTCAAAACTGACAATAAAGGAGGTCAAGTATTCTTCACATGCTTTGCTCTTTCCGTTGAAAGTAGACAAAATACGCGAGGCCCTGTCAGGATTGAGCCTTCACTCTGTATTGAGTGTTGCCCACCTGCTCTCCTCACATCCACCACGCAATAAATTGTTTAGGTCAAGACTCATTTCTTCATTTTTTAAAATCTCTTTAAAATCCAACACCCAATATAAGTGGGAACAGTAACTTTAAGTTAAATTGAGTTGAATTTATCTTCTGATTTATCCAAGCTGGATTTCAGTATGCGCTATATAAAATTAATAATTTCACACTTCTCTTTTTCCTTCTTTCTTGGCCCAAATAATTTCCCTTTTAGAGTCTTGGAGTTGCAATGGTACATATTCTTTCTACTCCCTTGTCCTTGCTCTCAGATCTATTTCTGACATCTCGCTGGTTCACAGTAACAATTAAGATCATGTTCACCCATTTATGGTTAAATTTAAATTTCATTTTATTCATTATTCGCAATCACTTACATCTCCTAATTCTTTTTCCTGTTGTTCCCATTTAAGAAGTACCAGGGAGCCATTCCAAAGTACCTGGTTTTCAATTTTATCTAATTATTGCCCCCTTCCTCTAAATGTTTTGCTAAAATCCAGTCCCTTGAAATGTATTCCAACTTTGCCAGGAACTCCCCAGGATAAATTAACATCTAATGATCTTCCTAGTATTGTGCTGGATAATTTCACATCCGTCTTATCACTTGACCTGCCTGTTGATATCGTTATACAAGCTATCATCCTCATCTCAAATTTTATATAACTGACCTGAGAAAGATTAAGTAACTTGCTTCTGGTTACACAGTTGGTAAAGTAGTAAGCGGGGATCGATGTCTACTGCTCTTTGTACTTTGGGTGATTTCCCTTACCACTCTTTCTAAAACTCATCCAGAAAGAGCTTGGTACTTAGCACCACCTAACGAGACAGTTACCCAATGCCCAGTGTCTTATTCCTACTATACAGTTCTAAAATTTGCCCAAATATAACAACAGTGTCTTCCAGAAATATCATTCATTTCAATGCAAGTCAGACAAAAATAGTAGTATGTAATAAGCCTCATGAAACTTGGTAGACTTTCAAATGAGCCTGCTTGGGATTCTCTCTCTCTCTCCCTCTCTCTCTGCCCCTCCCTTTCTCCCTCTCTCTCAAAGTAAACAGACATTAAAAAATTAAAATTATAAAAAAAGAAGAATAGAGGGACAAGGCATAGGCTGTGTCACATTGGTCATTTATGCCATTTCTAATATTTTTAATGGTGTGAAGTCATACAATTTACTAAATATATCGGAATCTCACTTTCCTCTTCTGTAAATCAGAAGAAATAATCATTCCAACCTCACAGCATCATTTCAAGGAAGAAATGAAAGAATGTGTGTAAACCTCTAGGTTTAAGGCCATCACTGAGAAAAGTTAATTTATTAACTTAATGAATGTTAACCACCATCATCATATTCACTGTCATCATCATCATCATCATCACTATTTTGGAAACATGCACCAGGAAAAGAATGCACATCTGATCTCACCCAAACTGGCCACTGTAATCCGAAACACAGAAATAAACTCCTCGTAGTCTAACGTGAGGTTCTGGGTGATTTTCGGTATCTGTAAATCTTGTTGTTGTTTTCTTTAGGAAGATGGTTATGGAGCACAGAATGTTCTCGCTGGATCATTTGATCTAGCTTTCAGATAGGAACCAGTCAATAAGAACCGTGTGACTGAAGAAAAGACACCTTATTGCTTTATTCTGCTCATGCATAACATAAAGGAATTGGGACAAATCATAAACAGCAAAGACTCGATCCGGATCAAGGTTCCGAGATTATCTATTGGCCAGGTCCACCTTATGATAATTAACATCTGGGGTAGCAAAGAATAAATTGCTCTCCAGTTCCAATTCACTAAATTGATTTCTAGCTCTTGGAGAGAATTATTACATCATTTTAACTCCAGAAATAAAAAGACACAAAGGCACTTCTCTCTAGTAGAGATTAATAAAGTATTTTATCCACCCCCCCCCCCCAATCAATGCAATGCCAAATAGACATAGTAGTACATTCTTTGGAATAAGTATAGTCACCTGCCATGATCTATTACCTCATTAACTCTCACAAATTCCCTATAAATCACTTAAGCAGTATGTTGCAGAGATATTTTTGTTTTAGGAGAAAAAAAATGTATGTAAAATGAGGAATTTGCATATTTTGCCTAAATTGTCCCATAACATTGAGGAGAAATCTGGAAGAAGAAACTGAATTTGGGAGCTTCCATTCCCGTGTCCCTAAGGAAGACGAGACATTGTGAAATAAACAGATGAGAAGTATAGGGAGAGGAGAGATCTTTTTCCTTCCTTTACTCCAGCCTGGACTGCCTCCAAAACCCAGATCAGGCAAATTTCCAAAGTGTCCAATCTTCTAAAAAAAGTTTACGAATAGTGGTATTCTCTCCATACAATGGAACTGTGCAAAAACTGTATTTTTCTTCACAGTGAGTGACTGGGAAGACAACTGATCTTATCTGACCATTAAGCCAGTCATGTGTATTGCCACCGTTATTGAGAGCTGCCCTTCCTGAACAGTCACTGTGCTTCACAGCAGACAGACCTTGATTCCCAAGCAAGGGGGTTGAGATATGCTAATGTTTCCCTCCTTCCCTTTCGTGTACTCCCTCCCTTCTTTCTTCCTTTCCTCCCTCCCTCTCCCCTTCCTTCTTTCCTTCTTTCCTTCGTCCCTCCCACCTTCCTTCCTTCCTCCTTTCTTTCCTTCTTTCCTCTCTTAGTTTTTGTCTCTGTCTCTGTCCTCTCTCTCATACTCTTCTTTCTAAACTAGACTATCCCCCTAATTTCACAGGATACTTAGGCTGCTTGCAATAGTTACGATTAAAACCCAAAGGGGCTATCAGTAGGGACTTTTTCTATAGTTAGCTTGTACTGTTATTTACACAGTGTAATATAAGATCTCACCTTCTAGCTTCAAAAGGTTGACAGCAATTAGGAAAACTAAATTCCAAAGCAGAGTGAAAGCAAGCTAGCATATTTATACAAAAGTAAAAAATCTTGTAAAGACCTCAGTGTCAGGATTCAGTTAAAAAACTGATAGCTCAAGTTATCTAGATATGTCCAAACATATTTTAAATCAAAATGAAACAAACTGTAACATTTTTTAAAAGGAGTATCTGGGGGCGCCTGGGTGGCTCAGTCAGTTGAGCGTCCGACCTCGGCTCAGGTCATGATCTCATGGTTTGTAGGTTCGAGCCCCGCATCGGGCTCTGCATTGACAGTGTGGATCCTGCTTGGGATTCTCTCTCTCTGACCCTCCCTGACTTGCACTTTCTCCCTCTCAAAATAAATAAATAAACTAAAAAATGTTTAAAAAAAATAAAAGGAGTATCTGGAAAAATACACTTGTCCTAACTGCCTTGATTATTTGTGCTCTTTTGTGACTCATAGAGAAAATGAAAGGGTGAAAGGCTGCTTTGATCAGGGATAGCTCTAAAAGTTCTAGCATATTCCCTGATCAATGAGAGAATATTCATTAAATGCACTCAATAAGTTATAACACACTTAACTATTGCTACTTGTTATTTTTAGATCATCTCAAAGAAGTCAGTTCATAAATATAGGACAATTACAGGTCAATGACAATAACTTAAGTACAATTTTTCTCAATCCAAAAGTTAACCTACTTGTCCCCATTTGAAGTAAATCTGTCTATTCATAGGCTTCCGACATAAAGATGGCCAGTTCAAATTCTATAGTGTAATATATATTATTTGTTGCAGTTTGTGTTATTAAATCCAATATAGCAGAGACCTACACCATAAATTTCATAGTATTAGCAAATGTTATATCTAGCCTTCATATTGTTTTCTTTCTAAAGATTTTAATTATGTTGTTGTACAGCGGCACGGATCTTTCGCAATATTTCAGGGGCAGAGAGCCTCTGATAAATGGAATGAATAGATGTGAACCGTTGCAGCCTGTGGTCTTAGCCCTGTCCTCCTCTCTCCTCCTAGCCATGTTGCCTTCTCTCTTTTCCCACATTATCAAGGGTTCAAGAAGCTCTGAGAGTCGGGTCCTGTAAGAATCACCCACAACAATCTCTTCCCTGTCCTATTATCATTCTTTGCTTCCTGTTTGCAAAAATGTCTAAGCCTGACTTAGAAAGAGTATGGGGGGAGAAAGGGAGGAGAAATACAGAAAAAAGGAGGAAAGAGGCAGGGGATTAGGGAAGCAAGGAGAAGCAGAATCCTTAGAGGGACTCTCCACTTTACCCAAGCTGTGATGTTACAGCTGAGAAACCTGAGCATTTGGTCTGCAAATGCTCACATGTGGCTTATTCACATGGGCTCATACCAGGGCAAATTCTCTTGACTTGCAAGTCACAAATCCTAAAAGTTTCCAAGTCTGGATTTCTATTGTGTATTCTAACTCTTTGTACCAAAAATAGATTCACTGACTGTTTTTTTTGCCCTAATTTATGAAGTTTGTTAAATTTATTACCTTAAAAACCGTAAGAATTTATGAAACATGGAAAATCACATATTAAAAGAGTCTCTTCAAAGTTTAGGCAATGGGCTTTTGAACATTACCCTTTATTGTTACCAGGTACTAAAGACCAGGACCCGTATCGACATCAGCTCAAAAAATTCTCATCACCAATGGCATATCAGCAACATTCACACATTCTAGACTCTAAATCTTCCCTCTACAGAGGATTTTGGTTGTACATTTGAGTGTATTGAGGCTTAGATCAGTTGTCCTGATACTTTCCGGAAGGCTTCCTGTCTGATAAGGCCTCCTCTCCCCAAAAATGAATGCAGTAGTTCTCGCCCTGATGCGTAGGAGGGTCGGAAAATGATAAAGAATCTCCTTACTTGCAGGAAATTTACATTTCCTTCTACTCACCATACTGGGAAATGCGAAAAGACTCATCTGATTGCCCTTCTCTGACCAAGACAGTTAAATCGCCAAAGAGACAAACAAGCCCATCCTAAAAGATTTTCTAGGATGTTACCCAAAACTTCAGCAAGAATAAATAACTTCCCACAGATGAACAGCTCAGCTCAGTACAAAAAAAAATTGCCTTCCCCAAATTTAAAACCCAAATGTGCAAAGTCCTAATATCCAGAATTATATATATATTTTTTCACTTTTATAAAGGGTGCTACCAACTCTAAACAGAAAACAAGCCAATGCAAACGTGAATGGGCGATTGTCACCAGAGATTTCATTGATGTTCTTCTGCTTGATTCTGTCCTGTGAGGTTGATTCTAGTGGTTGGCATCCTGATGGAGTCTTCAACTCCCCTGCTGTCCTTACCAGTGTTCGAATCCCTTTGTCCTTCCCAAGCCCCTAAATTCTGTAACAGTACAACAGGATAAATACAGTCTTGCCCCTGACTTCAACTCATTCTCCAAGCACAACTAAGCTAATCTTTCAAACGCCAAAATCTGAGAGGTCTCTGGTTTTTAAAACCATCCAGCGACTTCCTACCATCCGAGAGTGAAATCTGAAGCCCATTTCATGGCTTAAAGAGTTCTTTGTGGTCTGGTTCTCGCCTTTTTCTCCAGCCTCATCTTCTGCATTCCTATCCCCCACCCAAGCTCTCGTCTTTCTTCTGACGGTTTGAATACATAGCACTCTCCCTTCCCGTTAGACCCCAGAATCTTCAGATCTCCCTGTTTACACCACCCTCTCTCCTGCTCCCTCGAGGAGAGACATCTGTCAGGTTTCAGGAGACCTAGCACTTTCTCAAGGAGACTAGCCTCTCCCCAGTCACACCTTACTATGTTACCTCCCTCTGACATGTGTGTGCTCCCACACACCTGCCTGTGTCCAAATTATTGTCTGCCTCCCCAGTCAGGTGAGGTTTTAAGCTCCATGGGAATAGGGCCCTGTGTTTATTTTAATGCATGTTCTCACATCGTGGTGCTGGACATATCTTTGGTGCCTAAGAATAAATCATACAAGTCATATAAACATAACATATTAACTAGGCGTTACTTGAGAGCAGTTGTTTACAAATGATGCTGACCAGCATCAGGTACAGCAATTATTCAGATTCTTTTCCCTCAATCCTCAGATCTCCTGCAAGAAAGGGATTTCTTTTTCCTCTCCCTCCTTGTCACAGATTACCAACACATGAGCATTTGGCAGGTATAACCTTGACCATTCTTCTCCCATTATTTTTGCCTCCCAGCCCTTACTATTCACAGGACGTGTCGATTACAAGTCACAAAACTGGCTCAATCCTTAATGCGTGTATAGGGTTCCCCAATGCAGTGTAGTCAATAAGCAGACTTCCAGTTCCAAACTGGAAAACCTATCTGTTGTGGGGTGAATTGTGTCCACCGCCGACTTCTGCAAATTCATTGGTTGAAGCCCTCGGTACCTCAGAATGTGAGTATATTTGGAGATGAGGTCTTTAAAAAGGTGATTATGTTAAAAAAAAAAAAAAAAAGGAAAAGAAGGCCTTTAGGGTTGTCCCAAATCCAATCTGACTGGTATCCTTCTAAGAAGAGGAAATTTGAGGGGCACCTGGGTGGCTCAGTCGGTTGACTTTGGCTCGGGTTATGATCTCACGGTTCACGGGTTCGAGCCCCGTGTCAGGCTCTGTGCCGACAGCTCAGAGCCTGGAGCCTGCTTCGGATTCTGTGTCTCCCTCTCTCTCTGACCCTCCCATGCTCATGCTCTGTCTGTCTCTGTCTCAAAAATACACAAACATTAAGAAGAGGAAATTTGAATAGGCAGGGAGACACCGGGGGCATGTGCACAGAGGAAAGATCAGGTGAGGCCACAGGGAGAAGGCAGCCATCTGGGAGCCAAGGAGAGAGGTCTCAGGAGAAACCAGACCTTCCAACACCTTGATCTTGGACTTCCAGCTTCCAGAACCGTGAAAAATAAATTTCTGTTGTTTAAGCCACAGCGTCTGTGGTATTTTGTTATGGTGGCCCCAGCAGATGGATACACTGTGAAAGTTTGAAATTAATTACCTGTATTCTGGAGGTGAAAACCTATCCTTCTCATCACGGTTTTTCCATTTTTAACAAAGTCTTTATATCTAAATCCAGGAAGAAATATGAACATTAAGGAAGAACTTAATACTAATAATTCATGGGTCACCAAATATGTGCCAGGCACTGTTCTAGGTGCTTCATGGTATGTCAACCTATTCTGCACTGAACAGCTCAGGAAGCAGGACTACAGAGGTTGAGCGATCAGCTCCAGATCGTACAATTAGCAGAGAGGAAAAGACCACATTTGAATGTACACCTGCCTGAGACAGCAGAGTCGTAAAGGGAGCAAAGGCTCTGGAGCTCCATGGCTCGGTTTGGACCCAGGTTTGCTGCTAAAAGTCAGAGTGTGAACTTTGGGACAGGTCACTTGTCCTCCACGAGCCTCAGTTTCTTCATCTGTAAAACGGCGATAATAACATTGATCTTGTAGGCTTGGCAAAAGGATGAAATGAGAGAACACACAAAAGAACAAGAACATAGTATATTTTCAAAGCTCGCCTCTTCTAGCTCGTGCAGGCGGAGTCAAAATGAGAATCCTTGACCCTAATCCTTGCAGAAACTGCCTTATTTTAGCAGTGCTTTTTGGTTTTAGTAAAGAAAAGAATCTACTTCTATATTGATTTATATGTGAGCATTTAAAAATTAATAAGCTGATACCTATCAGGTGACTGATTTGCCTCTCTCTTTAAGCTGGGCCTGTGACTAGTTGTATCTTGGGATGTCTGCGTTCACCCCAGGCAGGGGATGTAGGAAAATCAAGTTAAGACTGGCTTGTCTTAACAGGTCAGAACTGAACCAACAAAGACTAGTGTGTGTATGAAAATATATATATTTGATTGGGAATTCTGACTTGAATTTAAATCTATTTTTAACTTGTATTTCTTAAATCACGATTTAATCACGGCTAAAACTACTGCTCTGCTGTGATTACCTCGAAATGAAAAATTTAATTAAAAACCAAAAGGGACGCCTGGGTGGCTCAGTCAGTTAAGCATCGACTTTGGCTCAGGTCATGATCTCACAGTTCGTGAGTTCAGGACCCTCATTGGGCTCTGTGCTGACAGCTCAGCCTGGAGCCTGCTTCAGATTCTGTGCCTCCCTCAATCGTTCTCTGCCCTCCCCCCCTCATGCTCTGTCTCTCTCTCTCAAGAATAAATAAAACATTAAAAAATGCTTTAAAATAATAAATAAATAAATAGCAAAAAGAAAAAAGAAAAAAGTACCACTCAGTACCACATCTTGACTCAAAAACACTTCCTTCAATTTTCTAGGTAGATGACCTTGGCCAAATTCCCTAATGTCCTTAAACTCATTTTCCTCATCTGTAAAATGGCCACAATGATTCATTGTTTGGTCGTAAATGATAAATGCAGTGATACACACACACACACACACACACACAAACACACACACACATATATGTGTGCTTCGAGAAAAAGGCATTTTCACAGCATTTGCTATGTGCCAGTCACTGGCCTGAGCACTTTACCTGAATTTATTTAACTCAGTTTAGTCTTTACAACAACCTTATGAAGTAGGTATTATTTCATCCTCATTTAACGGATGAAGAAGCTGAGATTCAGAGAGTGAAGTAACTTATTCAAGGTCACAAAGCTAGTAGGTAGTACTGAGAAAAGCCACCCCTTTTAATTTGACTGTTATTGAATTTCATTTTATCTGTTTTCATTTAAACAGAACTTTGTTCAAAATTACTAAATAAGGGGCACCTGGGTGGCTCAGTCAGTTAAGCATCCGACTTCGGGTCGAGTCATGATCTCGCGGTTCACAAGTTCAAGCCCCACGTCGGGCTCTGCAGCTAGCTCAGAGCCTGGATCCTGCTTCGGATTCTGTGACTCCCTGTCTCTCTCTGCCCCTCCCCTGCTCATGCTCTGTCTCTCTCTGTCTCTCAAAAAATAAATAAATAAACTTAGGGGTGCCTGGGTGGCTCAGTCGGTTAAGCGTCCGACTTCGGCTCAGGTCATGAGCTTGCGGTCCGTGAGTTCAAGCCCCACGTTGGGCTCTGTGCTGACAGCTCAGAGCCTGGAGCCTGTTTCGGATTCTGTGGCTCCCTCTCTCTGACCCTCCCCCGTTCATGCTCTGTCTCTCTCTGTCTCTCAAAAAATAAATAAACTTAAAAAAGTATTAAATAAAATATAACCTATAAATAAGAGTACTTCACAAAATTATGTGATGGTTTGTTTCAGATTTAACTTAGTTTTACCTAGGAATTATTTTTTTAAGTGTACAAACTATATTGATGATAAAATTGTATAGCTAATGTAAATGAAACTAAATACTGCTATCACATAGAAGCTGAGAAATATATATTAGAAACCACAGGGGTGTGCTTACTGGGTATAGAATATACTATATATAATGTCCTGTAGACATATTTTTTAAAGTTTATTTGTTTATTTTGAAGGGGGGTGGAGAAAGTGAGTGGGGGAAGGGCAGAGAGAAAGGGAGAGAGAGAGAGAGAGAGAGAGACAGAGAGAGAGAGAGAGAGAGAGAGAACCCCAAGCAGGCTCTGCACTGTCAGCGCAGAGTCTGATGCAGGGCTTGAACTCACAAACCATGAGCTCATGAACCAAGCTGAAATCAAGAGTTGGACACTTAACCAACTGAGCCACCTGGGCACCCCTCCTGTAGATAGTTTTAAGTCAAAATGTACATTTAATATAAAATATCAAAACACTCCGCTTCAAAAATTACCATACCAATGTACTTTTTTCCATTCTTACTTTTATGTTATACAAAAAGATAATCATAATATACAGGAAATCTCACCATCTAGTTCAAATTTTCCATCTTCTGTCAAACACATCTTTCATATTTATCTGTACTTTTCTTCACCCCACATGTGCAAGCACACACTTTGGGTGGCCTTGTACTGGATGCTGGAGATATCCAGAGAAAAGGACCCTGAGCTGGACACATAGATGGTAAGCTCATCAGAAGGATATGATTGGTGTTTCCACTGTAGAGTTTTCATAGATGAATTGGAAGACAAGAAAAGAAAGTGGGTGGGGAAGTATCCTCAGGCAAGCAGACAAAGAATGGCAAAGACCTGGGGCTTGGAAAGTGGAGTAGGTTTGAAATGATTTTGCTTCCTAGACTATAAAGAGGAACTCCAAGAAAGATGTGGGCGTGGAATGCCCCACCTCCTATGCAGTGTCCTAGAGTCTGGATATTTTAAGGACATTAAAAGCAAGAATGTCCAAACGTGACTGGATCTATATTTTAGAACTTTTACTGGGAAGAGTGTGGAAACTGAATTGGATTTAAGAAATTTGTGGGCAAAGTAATTCAGGATGTTAACAGCTACTGTGATCACAGGAGAAAGTATAAGAAAGTATGTGATCACTGAACAAAGACAGTGACAATGGAAACTGAGAAGAAAGGTAGTTAAAGGTGCTAACTTTGCTCTAGATCCCAGTCCTTCCTATGTGCTATAAACAAACAAAAAACTGTTTCTCACATTTTTTTCTATCTCTTGTATATTATTTATTAACAATCCAGAAGTAATTAGTTAAAACAGATATTTATTGTATTACTGTGTACCAGGCATTAGAATAGTGCTTTATAAGTAATACCTAATTTAATTTTCACCAAAGTCTTATAGGAACTGCTACTTTACTAAGAAAAAGTCTGAGGCACAGAAGGTAAAGCAACGTGCCCACGGTCACCCTGCTGGTCAGTAGCAGAGGCAAGATCCAAACCCATTTTGTCTGAACCCAAAGCTGACGCTCTTATGTCTCACCCACCCACCTCCAGACTGTTTCCGGTTCCTCTTACTCTCATGGACTCCTTGCCTCATAAACTGAATCAGTCCTCCTGTCCCTCCTTAAAGGACAAACTTATTTTCCCTCTAATCTTTCCAACTGCTGTCCAATCTATTTCTTTCCATGTAATGTCTTGAACTCCTGCAATACCTATCTTCTTGCCAGCCATTTTCTTCTTAAATCTCAGCCCTTTGGTTTCTGTGCCTTGTAAATTTACTCACACTAATTATTGTTTTGAAAAATTCAAAGCATTTCTCCATCCTCCTTTTCATTGTGCTCTTTAGGATACTTTGTGTAATTAACTGCTCCTTTCTTCTTGAAGCTCTTTTCCCCCATGTGTGCTGGCCTTCCCAGCATGGTCCGATGCCACTGTTGCAGTTCCTTCTCTGTTTCTTTTGTCAGTTCTTTTCTGTTGAAGAACTTGTTCTTCTATCCTCTGTGCATGCTACTTGAGGTTTTTATTTCCTTTTTTTTTTTTTTTTGTCCTCTGCTGTTCTCTTTCAGTATGATCTCTCAACTTACTCTTCATATTATGACTCTTTTAATTATTGTGATGGAATGTAAGTCTCTCTCTCCCTTCATTTCTCAATATTTTTTGAAGATCTAATTTCAAACTAACTTGGAGGTCTTTCTTCCGAGGCTTACTGATATGTATTTTACAGGGCCTTCCCAGCTTCCCTAAACACCTTCACTGCTGACCGGGTCACCTTCCCCCATATCTCCTGTAAACAGCAAAGTACACAAAGGATTCATTCTGCTCTTAGTTTAAAACCTTTTTCCTGACTTTCATCTCCCTGGTGCTTAGATTTCTTTGTTCATAAAGACAAATGCCAACCTGGTATTATGCTTACAGGATTAAAACTGAAGGGGCGCCTGGGTGGCTCAGTCATTAAGTGTCCAACTTCAGCTGAGGTCATGATCTCGCAGTTTGTGGGTTTGAGCCCTGCTTCGGGCTCTGTGCTGACAGCTCAGAGCCTGGAACCTGCTTTGGATTCTGTGTCTCCCTCTCTCTCTGTTCCTCCCTGGCTTGTGCTCTGTCTCTTTCTCTCTCTCTCAAAAATAAATAAACATTACAAAAATAATTTTAAATAAAATTGAAACCTGCAGGTGATAACAAGGGGGGAAAAAGTGACTAGGTCAGAAGAATAGCCATGGCGAAAAATAGCCATGGCTGAATCCATCTTGGATACACAGCCGGCACTCAGGCTCCTGAAAGAAAACTTTCTGTCCCATACTTGCAACTCAGAGCCTCCACAGCTAGTATGATTCAACGAGTAAGCATTCCATTGAACCAACAGTTCACCAGGCTAAAAGCGACTCTGGAAGTCCTGGGCAAGTAAATGATTACCATTCTTGTGGAGCCCTCTCAAGATGACACACGGTTGACACTGATCTGAAACAGAAGTGCCAAACCTTAAAGTCCCAGCCTTGAAGTGATATGATTCAGGGGTCTTCGGTCAGAGCGCAGTTCGATTATCTCTAATGTCTGTACAAGACTGTCAACCGCACAACTAAGTTAAAAAAAGAAATAAAGAAAGAAAGAAAGAGAGAAAGAAAGAAAGAAAACAATGGTGCTAGTTACCTCTGCACCCCACCCCCATCCGCACCCCAATCGCCATGAGATGGGAATTCAGACATAAACTTGGATACAGACAAACAGCAACACCCCTAAAATTTCTCTTCGTTTGCTTGTTTTTGTTTCTGATTCGGAGGAGTGGGGGGTAGCAGAGAGAGGAGGCCCTGAGGGTTGGAGGGGGACACCAAGCTCCCAAGCCCCTCCCTCCTCCGCTCTCCTTTTATCCGGGGGGGTGGGGGGGTCTTCGGCGCACTGAATGAAGGTAATCTTTTTTAGAAACAACTTCTCTGTTTTCCCTGTCAGCGCCCTGCCAGCCACAGGCTCTGACCCGGGCAGCGAGTCAGGAAGGCAAAGATCGCGAAGCCTGGCGCCCCGGAGCGCTCAGCGCCAGGTGACACAGCCGTGGGCTCCCCGGCGCGGGCTTGACAGTTTCATCCCCGCCCACTCGCAGGAGAGCGCCCCGCCGGGCTGCACGCGCGCGCGCAGGGGGCCATAAAAGCTGCGGCGGCGCGGAGACGCCGAGCTCGCCCACCGCCCGGAGCAGCGGCCGCGTCATGCATGTGAACGGCAAAGTGGCGCTGGTGACCGGCGCGGCGCAGGGCATCGGCAGGGCCTTTGCGGAGGCGCTCCTGCACAAGGGCGCCAAGGTAAGCGTTGGCGCCCGCCCCCCTCCCCCCCGGGAAACGTGTCTTCCCACCCGGAGACTCGCCCACCGGTCAGAGGACTCCCGGCGAGCTCGGGGCGGGAAGGGGGGCGGGGGGTTGCTGCGCCCCAGGTTGCCCACCTTTGCCACTTTCAAAAGCTGCTGAGGCTGACGGTCTGGAGCAGACCTCGAAGGCGGTGGGGAGAGACCCCGAATTTTAATTGCGGAGTTTGAGGTCCAAGAAGGGGGAGCGTCCCGGTGTGTATTTACTGTTCGTCCGGCTGTTTGTTTCACAAGCTGCGCAGAACCTCGATTCCTCTGCTCTTTATAGGTAGCGCTGGTCGACTGGAACCTTGAAGCAGGTGTAAAGTGTAAAGCTGCCCTGGATGAGCAGTTTGAACCGCAGAAGACTCTGTTCATCCAGTGCGATGTGGCTGACCAGGAACAATTGAGAGGTAAGAGAGGGGAATCAGTCCATCAGCACGGAACATGCCTTGAACAAGCAACAACCTGAAGGCAGCCGGGCCGCAGCGCCAGCTTGGTGCAGGCATATGCAAGGCTACCTCCTGGAGAGCAGCTATTTAATAAGCTCCAAGGCTACCTCCTGGAGAGCAGCTATTTAATAAGCTCCGAAAGATAGCTTGGACTGTTATGTTTCCTGCCGACATCCCCATAGCCATGAAAACTAAGAGGGGGAAAACCAAGACTGTTTGAGAAATCTTTTATTTTATTTTTTTTTTAATTTTGGCAGCACGTAATGTAATCAAAATTCCTTTGTGTATTCAAAGACCGTGCTGCTACAGGGATTATTAAATGATTGAAATTGCAGATGGAACTTGGAAAGCTGAAGTAGGCTAAGGGACTGTGGCAAACAACTTCTTCCAGAATGCTGGAAGATGCAGAGTTCAATGACAACCAAATGTGGCAATGTTTCCTTTTAAACATACTAGAATGCAAGATCAAGGATCATCATCGCAGACGTGCTAGATGCAATCAACTAAATGTTCTCTCTGGGTTTTCCCCTATGAAATGGTACTTTAAAAATAATAATAGCTCTACTGCAGTGTTAGAATCACAGAAGAAAAGTTTCTATCAGACTTTCCTCAATGCTTTCCTGTTTCCGTCTACTCCCTTAAAATAGACCCATCTACTTGTGAGAGATCAAGGACGGTATTGGCACGGAGACTAAACACAATTGGTCATATGGAGGTTTGGTAGATCTGCATGGAAAATATACATTTTTTTTTTCTGGAAAAAAAAAACCCAGAAAAATAAAATATACATATTTCACAAAGTTTTATTGGAAGACTCAGTAAATGTGGGGCACATCTTTAATGAAGGGGCCAGAAATTTTCCATAAAAGTCATGCTAGTACTCCTGTTCTTAAAGAACACTGGATATGTGAATTTCTTTGAAAGTGTTGGGCTATTCTGTAGGAGAGTAAAGATGGAGTGGTACATTAGAAGCGGGTTTTCCCCTGCTGTTAAAGGAAATTGTTTTATAGGAAATTATGTAATTAAATCTGAAAATGCTAAGACTTACAATATGACTTACAAGCTTAAGTAGAAGAGATCTGTGAACACAGTGCTAGTGGAACATATTTTGCAAGAGGGTAAAGTTTTGTTGATTGTGCATGATATTTAGGATCAAGGATAAAGTCGTGCCAGATCCCAACATCCATGCTGATGAAATAGGAAACAGTATAGATCATCTGAAAGCTATTTCTGCCTGAATTTATGTAGTTTCACATGTGACATTTAACCTTAATTGTTTTGCTTCCCAGTATTTAAAATTAGTATCTTGGCTGTAAACACATTCCTTAAGGATTGTGGAGGAAGAAATTCAGATACAGGAGTGACCAGGAGAAAGCATGTTGATCATGAGAAATCCACACATTGTCTGGACATCAGCATTTATTTGCATTTAAGGAAGACATGGCCTTGACTCTTCCAATTTCAGGATTTAATTCTGTGTACGAGTTTTGAAACTGTTTAGGTGGCGGCCGAGGGAGACTTCATTAAAATCATAAAAATACAGAGGTGAAAACTGTCTTAGAGATGATCTAGACAGAATTCATTTTGCAAATGAAAAAAATAGTGTGGAGAATTTAGGTAAATTACAGAGTGCCTCAGCTTATAAATGTCAGCAAGAGCTTAATCGTAAGCCCCGTGAGCCCCAAATTCAGTGGTAGATCAGAAAGAGAATGATGTATTATCTACTGATATGGGCAGAGTGTAAGGTATGCAGTAGAGACCAGGAGGAGGGAAGAAGAATTAAAGAAGCAGTTAGACTTACATACTTAACAACCGAAATCCTATAAGATGAATGTGGGGTTTTGAATTTTTTTTCCTAACGTTTATTTATTTTTGAGACAGAGAGAGACAGAGCATGAACGGGGGAGGGTCAGAGAGAGGGAGACACAGAATCTGAAACAGGCTCCAGGCTCTGAGCTGTCAGCACAGAGCCCGATGCGGGGCTCGAACTCACGGACCGCGAGATCATGACCTGAGCCGAAATTGGCCGCCCAACAGACCGAGCCACCCAGGCGCCCCGAATGTGGGATTTTGAAGAGTAGAACATGCTTAGGATAGATGCAAAAATAGATAGATAGATAGATAGATAGATAGATAGATAGATAGATAGATATTCCTTAGATGTTTTCTGCTGGAGGACCTTTTCCAGAATCAATTTGACATTTTAAGCAGTTTAAAAATTCCATGAAAAAGTAAACAGCTTTTATTTTGTTGTTTTCTATTCCAGTATGGTAAAGTACTGTAAATAATGGCCTTCGTAATATTTCTGGCAATTAGCTTGCATAGTGATTTACCCACTTGGGAACTGATGAGCCCGTGTCCCCCTCAGTATGTCTCACGGTTGTTAGTAATTCTAGATTTCATTTCAATCAAAATAAAGTTTCTGTGACTTTACTTTTTTCAAGGAACTCATATACTGACCTTAAGACCAGAGAAGACATTTCTGTCCTGTGGAAGAACAACCCCAATTGTTATCTGTAGTCTCAAGTAATAGAACTAGAACCAATGGTAAAAGGCCCAAGGAATCAGTTTAAATCTATAGAAGTATGTCAAAAACTGCTTTGATGATAAAGCCAAGTATGAACTGGCTAAGGAGGGTTTGCAAGGACTGGATATGTGGTTTGACAATGCCATGAATGACTTTCATGCCTTAGCATCTATGTGGGCTTTTACCCTGGTTGAACATAGCTTTTATACAAACTAGGAATACAAAACAGCAATAATAGTGAGAAAGAGAAAAGAATGAATGGTACATAATTCAAGTTGCAGTACCCAAATCAACTGAATGAAGTATGTACACTTTTACTTCCTGGGCTATTAAAACTCCCTGAAATGGCCATAATGGATCTGAATACACAAGAAGACTTATGTTTAATATTACACTTTATAAAGATAGTACAGCTTATTGAGAAAGGATGTTTGTCATAGTCTAAGCCAGAGAGCTTCAATAATGTCTTAAAGACAGACTGATACTGGCTGCCCAGATGGATTTGTAAGAGCTCTTAGTTTAGGATGCTCAGTTGTCTAAAATTTACTTCATTAAATTAAGAACTTCAGTGTATACGTACAGGTCATCTACAGACCTTATTAAAGTTAAGATTCTGATTCAGTAGGTCTGTGGTGGTCACAGATTGTGCATTTATAACAAGTTCTCAGGTAATGCTGATTGATGTTCCTGGCTCACAAACAGTACTTCGAGAAGCAAGGCATTAAGTCACTATCTAAGAGTGTAATTTTCATTATAAGAGTGAATACATGAAAATTGATTTCAGGGCACAGGGTAGGACTGAAATGTATATATGGAAAACAAGAACATATCTATATAATGTCTTCTTTTTTGGAGGCGCCTGGGTGGTTCAGTCAGTTGAGCGTCTGACTTCAGCTCAGGTCACGATCTCGCAGTCTGTGAGTTCGAGCCCCGCGTCGGGCTCTGGGCTGATGGCTCAGAGCCTGGAGCCTGCTTCTGATTCTGTGTCTCCCTCTCTCTCTGCCCCTCCCCTGTTCATGCTCTGTCTCTCTCTGTCTCAAAAATAAATAAATGTTAAAAAAAAATTTATAATGTCTTCTTTTTTTTAATTAGATACTTTCAGAAAAGTTGTAGACCACTTTGGAAGATTGGACATTTTGGTCAATAACGCTGGAGTGAATAATGAGAAAAACTGGGAAAAAACTGTGCAAATTAATTTGGTAAGCTATCTTAGCCATGTTTTTACTGCCTGAACTTATTTTTTAAAAATGATGCTTTTAAAGGAAAAAAAGATTCTTACATTCATGAAATCAATACAAAAACCTACAACGTAGAAAAAGGGAAGTTACAGAAAGCTAGGAAAAAAAGCATTTCCTTTTACAAATAGGAAGATATTTGAGACTTCTAATTATGCAGATAAATCTGTCTTAAAATCTTCAAAGGAAATATAAGAAAAAAAAACCCACATAGTTTATTGCATAACTTAGTAGTTGGCAAACTATGACCCACAGGCTCACCTAGCCTGTCACCTGTTTTTGTATGACCTGCAAGCTAAAAATGAGTCTTATATTTTTTAATGGTTGAAAAAATGTAAAAAGAAGAATATGAAGTACATAAATATACGAAATTCAGATATCAGTATCTATATAGTTTTATTTGAACACAGCTACAGTCATCCATCTGCATATTGGCTGTGGCTACTTTTTGCTACAACAGCAGAGTTGAATAGTGTGACAATGACCTTGTGGTGCACATTGACTAAACTATTTGCCATCTGGCCCATTACAGAAAAAAAAAATCTGTTAACCGTGGCTTAACTTACTTACTTAAAAACTAAATCATTTTTAAAAATGTTTTATGTTTATTTATTTTTTAAAGAGAGAGAGAGAGAGAGAAAGTGCAAGCGGGGGAGGGGCCCAGAGAGAGGGAGACACAGAATTGGGAGCAGGCTCCAGGCCCTGAGCTGTCAGCACAGAGCTGACGCAGGGCTCGAACCCACAAACTGGGAGATCATGACCTGAGCCGAGGTTGGAGGCCCAACCGACTGAGCCACCAGGGTGCCCCTGAAAACTAAATCTTAATTTAATTCCAGAAATTTAACAGAAAATAAGGCTAAAGGGACAGTGAGACTTTGTAGTTATTAAGATTTTTATCTTGAAAGTCGGTATGTGTGTACGTGTGCGTGTAATTTCTACAATGTTTGATGATCGTTTAGGTCTTGCTTAAATTACAAAAACGTCGAATAAAGAAATAAGATTTGTTTTATCCACTGTATTACAAGGTTGTTGGGTATCTCATTTTATAAACACACTTGACATAAGGTATTGGGATTTAGTAAAACTTAAACCTTAGCCAAACAAGTTGTCGGAGCTAAGCTGTAGGGGGGGGTCATCCCGCCCTTGGTAAGGCCATTCGACTAGTTTTGCAAAGCAGGGATGTGTAAAGTACAGAGAGGCCACTAAGTGTGTTTAAACATACAAGGAGTGGCCCCCTCCTTCATGATACCCTCCCGGGAGATGATAAACACCTTAAAAACAGGAACTGAGTTATGTTTTTGCTTTCTCTCTTTCCTTTCCTTCTTTCTTTCTCAGTAATCAACACAATATCTTGAAGATAGTGCTTAGTCAGTAAATGTTTGACTTGAATCTACATTCCCAGGAGTGATTGCTTAACAGTAGTAACGTGGTGGGAGTAATGAGAATTATACTACCTCACAAAAGAGAGGAATGCGTGAACACTCTGATAAGGATACAGAGTTGTTCCCCAAACTTGACAGATGCCTAAAGTCCTTTAACCAAGAGTGAAAGGTACTGTTTTAAAATACAAACAGGGGTGCCTACGTGGCTCAGTCGGTTGAATGTCAGACTCATGACTTCAGCGTAGGTCATGATCTCATGGTCTCAAGATCGAGACCCTCCTCCCCAAGCTGGGTGTGGAGCCTACTTAAGATTCTCTCTCTCTTCTCTCTCTCTCTCTCTCTCTCTCTCTCTCTCCCCCTCCCCCATACTCTTTCTCTCAATCTCTCTGCCCCTCCCCCATATACTTTCTCTCAATCTCTCTCTCTCTCTCTCTCTAAAAAAAGAAAACTAAAGTACAAACACTCTCCTAATTCTTTTTAAAATTTGTCACAGGTGTTCCTAGATATCATGAGATTTCAGAAGAACTTTAAAATGTTATTTGTCAAGTTTCCCCCATATCTTTCTGGGATATATGTGTATGTTTAGAGACCTGTCAACTTTTATGTTATATTTGTCTCTTGCTGACAATATACTGTGAGCTCTTATTTTTAAAGCCATATGTGAGCATATCTGCATTGTATATTTGTGAATTTAAGCCACTTTTATTTTTTACCCTTCTTTTGGAACTTATTTCTTACGCTTTAGTTCATATTTTAAATTTACTAAGTTTTCTTTTTGTTTTTGATCTTTTTCCATTCCTTTCTTAAATTCCACTGGATACCTCTAAATTTTTTTTTTCGCTGTTAAGAATATTTTATTAATCTTTGGTGGTTGCCCCTGACTTATTATGAACCATACTTCATTATATACTTTGGTTGCCAGATTTAAAAAAAAAAAAATGAATGTACAACCATTTGAGAACTGCAGGAATAGTTAAGAATACATTTTTATAAACTTGATGGCACTTTCCAAAACCACATAACGTGGCAAGAATTTCTTTGAACTGAGTTCTGCTGGTGAAAAAGCACAAATCCCACAGCCATTTTCTCCCTGAAGCATCACTACTGATATTTTTAATAATTTCATCAGTGCTGTCTACAGATATTTTATAGATAAAGTTCACTAGGGTATAAAATTCCATATTGGTTGTATTCATAATGGACAGCTACTGTGTCTCTTCTCTGAGAAATCAGCTGTCAGAAAGCAGTGTGCAATGATTAGAGCCAATATAAAGAACGTGAAAATAGTGAAGAGATTATCTTAAATAATAGGATTCAAATTGTCTATCTTCATCTGACTGAGAGGGAGTGTTTGCTCTAATGTAGCCTGGGTGAATAAACACTTGCTGCGTGCTAGAAAGTTCTTACATTATCTGCAAATAGAAAATTCTGGAAAACCAGGAGAATTTTATTTGGCTCCTTTGTCTACAACTCACTCTCCTGGATCCTTGCTCATTGAAATTATCTGGCGTTTATTTTTCTTTGGCCTCTGCTGACATAGGCCACTCCTTAGCTTAACTCCAGGAACTAATATTTGTTTAATTTTACATCGAGAGAGCAAGATATAACCTTTGTTACCTATATATAACTCGAAAACATGTTACTTCCCTTCCTACCTTCAACACCCATTTCAAGAGTAGATTAGAATCTGACCAATCATTATCCTTCCAACTTGATTATGTCTGTTAGTATAATGCAAATATTTGTGTTAGGTTTACATAACATATATTTTTTTTCGACTCTGAATGTAATTTGCCTCCTTTTACAAGATCCTGTGTGTGCTTTTGCATTTTTCTGTGCTCCTGTCCCTGTCAAGAGAAGAACCCTTTAGTTAAAGAACCTTACCACATATCACTCCCTCTTCTGGAATCTTGTACAACATTATTATACCATTCTTAGAAAGGCTTACAAATTTAAAATTTTTATTAGAATTATTTTTTATACCCATGCACTATATGCCAGTATACTCTGAGCTCTTTCAGGGCACAAAATTTGTGTTTTGTGTACAGCGTAGGTGTTCAGTGAATGCTTATTGGATAAATAAACTGTCATTCGATGACATTTTGCATACAGGGGTATTCATTTTTGTGTTTTAATACACTGTTGGGATTATTTCCTGATATATCAGCGTTGCCAGGCTGTATCATCTGTCCTTCCACTTTTCACTCCTTACCAGACTTACCCCTTCCTTATCCTTAACTCCACAGATCTCCCCACTCTCCCCACACAAGAGGTACATTAAACCTCTTCCCAGTCTTTTGTTCCCACAAGGCTAGTCTGTGCCTCCTCCTTCATCTGGAGCCAACTGCGCTATCTTTATTTCGAACTGCTCAGAGCTAAGAATGTTCAGGAAAGAATGAATCTTTTCATAGCTATCAAAGGTTACTCTGGCAATTGGGTGGAAGTAGACTTGACTTTGAGAACTGGTAAAGCCATTCTGTGATGTATTCCTTTTACTCTTTGACCCTTTAATATGCCTAACTTCTTCCCGTTCAGGTGGGATTTCATAACCTAATTTGGACACGTGACTAATGTATATTGAATCCCTTAGTGTACTCAAATAAAAACTAAACAAAATAGATAGCTTATTGCTATTGATTATTTTTGTCAGACGTACACGGGTTGACTAAAGATTTGCACTGGAAAGGTCAGTCAAGACTGGATTCGGTCAAAAGTAGATTCCAGCCCTGAATTTAGAATGCATGAGCTTTTATTTCATTTCTGTGGTCTTGGGTTTCACGGTTGTAAGAGGATGGGGATACTTTCCTTGCCACGAAGGATGGTTAAACTTAAATAAACCAGAACTTGCACGAAGTATCCAGCACAGTGCCTGAACATAGTATTTACTCACTAAATCATATTTCTCTTCCAGATTGTAAAAACTTACATTGTTTTCATTGGCACAGTCTGATTTCTATATGAGGTTGATTTCTCTGCCCTTCTCTACCTCTAAGGAAAAGTTGAGGAGGTAGATAGGAATGTTGTCAAATGTACTCCCTTTTCTTGGTTCCCAAGGATGTTAATTACAAATTAAATTAGTAACTTCTTTCTGTTATTGCTACTCAATAATATCTAAACGTCTAGTTGAGCTCTAATGGTTAGGCAAAACTTGCTAAATTTTAAGTAGTTCTACAAGGGGAAATATAATATTTACTGCATAAATGAGTAAAAATGGGAAAAGACTGGACACAGAAACAAAAGATAAAAAAAGGATTTCAGGGAAAAAAATGGTCATCTATTTTAGTATTTCTTGAGAATTGGGCTGGTGAAAAGACAAGAAACCTGAAAGGCAATGTTTCATGATTTAGATGACAGAATTTTTAAAATTAGAGGTAGAATGTAGCACAAGAACCGTAAACTAAAAGGGACTCCAGATCGGAGGAAGGGAAGGGAAATGATAGATTCGGAAATTTCAGTAGCGAATGCACAGGCACACTTGTATTATATATATGTTATAGAAATATATATGTAATACATAACATTGTATGTTATATATAATACATTATGTATCTATAAACTAAGAAGACATAATGTCTGATAAGAAGAGTTAAACAAGTAAGCTACTACCATTTATCCATTTATCTTTGTTACAGGGGAATTTACGAGTGGTTTTAACTTATAGAGTGCTTTAATCTGTGGAAAAAACTAATTTAAGATCTGGAATACAGTGCAATTATAATTTTGGTTTTACATATAAAAATTGCTCGTAACCAAAACTATGGAGTAAGCATGTGTTAATTAGGTCATTTGGTCACTAATTGAATTTTTATTCATATTATGTGAAATTAGACACAAGATATACTTTCTTTCTTTCCTTTTTTTTTTTTTTTTTGTTTTTGAGAGTCAAGTACAAAATGTTTTGAAGGTCAAGTACAAAATTGAGGGTACCTTGGGGCGCCTGGGTGGCTCAGTTGGTTAAGCGTCCAACTTCGGCTCAGGTCACGATATCACATTTTGTGGGTTTGAGCCCCCATCAGGCTCTGTGCTGACAGCTCAGAGCCTGGAACTCACTTCAGATTCTGTGTCTCCCTCTCTCTGCCCCTCCCCTGCTTGTGCTGTCTTTCTCTGTCTCTCAAAAATGAATAAACGTTAAAACAAATTTTTTTTAAAATTGTACCTTTATATAATGGACTGAAATCATACTATAGACTCCAGCTACTTTGTGTTTGTAGCTAGAGCATGTCTGTAGTTTTCATTTTCTTATTTTCCCCTAGATGCTTGGTATTATAATGACCAGATCTATGTGGTATATAAACATTGCCAAGGGACAAGAAAGATATTTAGAATTTAACAACAACAACAACAAAAAAAACATTTTGTTCTGTGGTTTCCTAATATTTCATTTAATATATTATCTGTATAAGGCAGAGATTGTTATAGGAAAAGAGGTAAAATACCCTATATGCCCCAGCCAGAGCATATCAGACCCTGTTTTGTAGATTTATTCTGAGAACACTTTCATTTGAAAAGTTACTCAGTTTTTAACCTGATACTGGATGGGAAAATAATCCTTTGTCCTCCACCACCAAAGACCTGGAAATAAATCTTCCTTCTTTAAAAAATTAAAGCTTAAATATTCCCAAACTGTCTAACTGGCTGCATCTTGTAGATGTTGAAAACACAAAAGCAGGGTGTCAGCAAAGCTGTAAATACCTGAGAATAAAAGCATAGCGCCAATACGCATAAATAGAAATTCTGTCCAGACATGCTAGAGACTTAGGCAGAAACTACCAGAATCTGACTGACTTCAGTAATTTCAGCCATATACATTTTTTCCTTCTTATATAAACCATCGATGTTTTGGGTTTTTTTTTTTTCTTTTTAAAGGGAATCATGGGGAGATTTTTACTTATTCTCCCTAAGCCTACTTAATATCAAACTGACATGTGGCTTAAGTGAATAGAATCTTCAATTTACTTTTTTGTTCTAGGACTACTGTTAGGTAGAGAGGCAAGAAATCTTGTTAAGAAAACTCTAAAAGGACTTTAAAGAAAAAAAAAAGGGTAAACACCAATGTATGCCCTCAGTTTCAGGCTCATTACCTATTTCATCATTATCTTTACAGTCTCGTAAAGAATGAAAAAAGTAGGAATAAAGATGTCAAAAGAAAATATCCACCTTCTAAAAGTCTAAGTTGGAAAGGAGAGCAGTTCTGACATCTAAAAGGGAAAATAAGGTTTCAAATATAAGTTTTGTATCACAAGTTACTCTGGGTAGTGGTGAATTCTTAAATGTCAGACTCCTGCAACAGAAGAGTTGCCTACGTGTGGAGATAGGTAACAAATCAGAGTAAACTCTCAGAAAGACGGTGCGAGAGTGAGGAGCAAACTTACGTGACAGACGTGACTGAAGATCCTATGTCCAGCTAACGGAAAAGTCAGGGTGCTGAAATTGGGTAAAAGAGTTATATGATCTCACACCACACAGGCTTCAGGATTGCTTTATACTGCAACACAGTGTTATCAGAACCTAGTTTCTTTTCATCTCTCTGCTCTGTCTTCCTTCATGGAGGTTTCATCTTCAAGACACTGGTAATGTAATGATTTAACCCAGCCATCACACCTTTATGAAATGATGCAAAAGGAAAAATGGAATCATTTCTTTCTGGTTTTCTTAAAAGCAAAAATTTTTTCGGTGACCTCCTCTCCCACCACCCCATCACCTACCTGGACCCCCGCCCCCTTTTAGCTGACTGCTCTTCAGATCTCACCACCTAGAAGTGGGTCACCTACAGGCTCCTAAGCCAGTCACTGGCATAGAGAATGGGCTTTCTGTGACTGAATTAATCAGTATCTACCCTAAACCTGGGGAGATCACCTTCCTCTGCATTACATGGGGAAAGAAGTGGATACAAATGCAAAATAGACTTTTTATTAGGAAAAAAAAAGATGAAAACTGTATAGGAAATCAAGGGTTTCCACTATTATAGATTCCCAAATCCAAAAGAGTTAAACACAGCAGCTGAATATAAAATACCTGAATCTGAAAACCTTACGCTAAGAAGGGTAAATACATTTTGTGTCCAATATTTAGAAAAGAGAAAGAATACTATACACAGTACGGTACACACGAAAGAATGCTGTAAACTGTGTACTGGAAGGTGCTGCGAATTGAGGTCAAGTGACAAAACACCACGGGTATACAACTTTATTCATAAAATATCAGGCGGGGCAGTAAGTGAAGATTTGCAGAGATGTGACGGGCTCCACAACAGTAGGCAAACAAAGGAGAATGCAGTCAACGACTAGCTTTAAAAAAAGGCAAGCAGTCACTTGAAAAAGCTTTCAGGGGTAGTATTTGCGGAAATCTCCCTGGGTATCTGCAAGAGCAATAAAAACTTTGCTGTGTGACTGTGCAATGAAGTATAATGAATAGCTTTTCCCATTTATGCCTCTGGATTAGGTTTCTGTTATCAGTGGAACATATCTTGGCTTGGATTACATGAGTAAGCAAAATGGAGGTGAAGGCGGCATCATTATCAATATGTCATCTTTAGCAGGTAAGGACAGTTACTACATTAATAATAATTTCCTATTGGTAATTTGGGCCACAAAAGTGAATCTTCAGAGGATATTCATTATCAGTTCAGGTTTGGAATTGAAAATGTGCTTAATAGTTTTGTTGTTACCGGCTCTATGGGATTTTCTATTGCATTATGTCAGAAGTTTGAAGTAAATGTTTATTTCTTTTAATTAATTAATTAATTAGAGGGTGCAAGTGAGTGAGGAACAGAGAGATAAAGAGAGGGAAAGAAAATCCCACTAGAGGGAGGGAGGGAGAGAGTGAGTGAGAAGCGGGACTCACCTGACTCGAGGCTCATGTTATACCCGACATGGGACTCGAACTCACGAACTGTGAGATCATGACGTGAGCCGAAGTCAGATGCTTAACAACTGAGCCACCCAGGCGCCTTATGTCTATGATTTTAAACTGTGACTTTTCAAGTTCCCTTACTGTGGCACTAAGCAGTAAGGCACGTGAAAGCATCTTTGACAGAGTCAAAAATGCTAAAACACCATTAAGGTATCTCTACTCCCCTGTGACTTTAGAAAGAGAATAGAACTTAAAAACACGGCACATACAGTTGTTGGGATCTGTTGTGGGGGAAGCCAGATTTTACTTGTAGTTTCTCAGGGTCTCTGGCTGGGCCTGAGAATTAAATTGACCTAAGACAGATTTGCAGGAAAAAAGCTTGTGGATTTTTATATGTCCACGAGAACCCCTATGGGAAAACAGAGACCAAGGATAGCTAGGCCTAAGCGTTTATAAACAAGGTTGAAGGTTGAACGAAGAAAGGTAATTGTGGGAAAGTGACTAAAATATATGGGGGGGCCTAAAGGAAGATAAGAGTTATTTTAACAAGGTCTGTACGGATTTCCGTTGGCCTCAACTCCCCATCTCTGGTGATAAGCATGTTTCTTTGCCACATGCTCTTGCCTAGGAAGGCCCTATTTTACATGGGAGTTGTAGCACCTGCTTTCAGAAGGAGGAGAGGTCAGAGTACCCTTCTCGTACCTGCTGATTTTTCAAGTGCCCTTAGGTCAAAATAACCCTTATGCCAAAGTGCCCCATTTGGGGTGAACTGTTCCGCCACCCATCAATGCTAAACTGCTATAATAAATAGACCCAAACATGTAATGGCTTAAATATAGTATAATCTTATTCCTCACTTATATATCAGCCCGGGGCAAGATCGTTGTTGCCAGGAACCTCTTCTATATGCAATCACTTGGAAAGTCAGGCTGGCAGAAACCCTTTGGCATGGAGCTTCCACAGTTAGGCTGGCAGCGGGGCGGGGCGGGGGGGGGGGGGGACTCCTTTCTCTGCAGCAGAAAAAAAGAGAACACCGAGGAGGCAAAGCTTCTTTTCTAAAACCCCAGCCCAGTAACGGCACACCTCATCTCTGTTCATGGCCCGGTACAGGATTTGATCTCCTGGGTCACCTAACTCCAGGGGAGTCTGAGCATGTGGTCTAGCCATGTGCCTAAGAATGGATTTCAGTAGACTGCTAATCATCTTTGCCACAACGTACAATCCCAAGCTACGTTTTATTCAGAGCAGGAGGCTCTAATACCATCTGATACCATATTACTCAACAGTAGCTAGAATATTTGGCAGCAGCTTTTTGAGCCACTTAACCAGATGACTTTACTTTTAAAATTCTAGGGGGAAAAATCATCAATGGTTCTTGAGTAGTTCAAATGAAATGATGAAGTCTTAGAAGTCTGGCCGTTATTGAGAGCAAGTCTCAATTATTCGTGTCCAGGAGTAGTGAGACTGTCTTAAATTATCTGGTTGGTTTCAGTGAGTGTGGTAATTGTAGGGGTTCCCCATCTCTCCCCCTTCTGCCCCACCTGCCAGTTCCGGTTGTATTTCAGGAATCCGTTTTGGCGATGCCTGTGATCACACCGGAGTCTGATTCTCTTCGTCTTTACCTTCTCCTTCCTCTGAGAATCATTGTCAGATGGCCCTTAAGCTGCGGCAACCATGCCCCCAGTGGAGACCTAGAAACCTCCTTCCTTACAACTTCTCCAAAGCAGACTAGCATCTCATTTTCTGGGTTGCCGAAAGACAAAATGACATCCCTAAAGTTATTGTAGAACTGATGCTATAAATTTTTCAGGGTAACTGGGTTATTTTTCCTAATGCAACATCTCCTTATAAATGATAACACTGCAACTCTGAGGATACAGTAAAAGGTGACAGCACGGACCACACTTACAAGAGATATTTGGCCTAAGGGAAGGCCACGTTTTAGATTCTGGGAGGCCGAAACCCTGGAGTCAAATTGTCAAGGCCACATACGCACTATTTTAAAATGAAATTATAAGGAAAAAATACACAAATGACTGGAGAAGTAACAAGAAGTATTTAATATTTTATTAAAAACAGAAACTTAGAGGGGGGCACCTGGGTGGCTCAGTCGGTTGAGCGACTTCGGATCAGGTCATGATCTCACAGTTTGTGGGTTCGAGCCCCGTGTTGGTCTCCGTGCTGACCGCTTGCTCAGAGCCTGGAGCCTGCTTCAGATACTGTGTCTCCTTCTCTCTCTGCCCCTCCCCCGCTCACGCTTTGTCTCAAAAATAAAATAATGTAAAATAAATAATAAATAAATAAAATGTAAATAAATGTGAAATTCTCAAAAATAAATGTAAAAAAAAAATTTTTTTTTTTTTTTTCGTTAAAAAAGAATCGAAACTTAGGGGCCCCGGGGTGGCTCAGTCAGTTAAGCGCCTGACTTCGGCTCAGGTCATGATGTCACAGTTCATGAGTTCAAGCCCCACATAGGGCTCTGTGCTGACAGCCTAGAGCCTGCTTTGGATTCTGTGTCTCCCTCTCTCTGTGCCCCCTCCCCCACTTGCACGCGTGCTCTCCCTCTCCATCTCTCTCTCTCTCTCTCAAAAATAAATAAACATTAAAAAAAAATTTTTTAGGGGCGCCTGGGTGGCGCAGTCGGTTAAGCGTCCGACTTCAGCCAGGTCACGATCTCGCGGTCCGTGAGTTCGAGCCCCGCATCAGGCTCTGGGCTGATGGCTCGGAGCCTGGAGCCTGTTTCCGATTCTGTGTCTCCCTCTCTCTCTGCCCCTCCCCCGTTCATGCTCTGTCTCTCTCTGTCCCAAAAATAAAAAAAAATAAAAAAAAAATTTTTAAATAAAAATAGAAATGTAAAAAAAAAAAAAAAAAACAACAACAAAAAAAAAACGTGGGCTTTTTTTTCACCACCCGGGGTGGTGATCAAGAGATAATTCCATGGATTGTGTCTTAAAGCCAACAGGCTAGAAAAGCTTGTTGAGCCACAAGCACTGTACAGGGAGCCCCTCGCCCTTCTGCCACTAGAGGTACTTATTTCATTCCCAGGAAGCCTGCAAGGCTCCAGGGCTGGATCAATTTAGGATTCTGTGGGAGACATTCTATACCATAAGGGGAGGCTTGCTTGCATCAAAGTAAGTATGAATAGCAAAATGCAGTGTAGCACTGTCTTTTATCCAATAAAGACATTTAAATGTGTTAACACTTCACATTCATTGAGCACTTGCTGTGTATGTGATACTGTTTTAAACACTGCGTGAGCATTACCTCATTGAATACAACAGACATGAAGTAGATTCCGTAATCCCCATTTAGTAGATGAGGAAATCAAGGTAGGAGAATTTAAGGATCTTGCACAAGTGTATATGGCAAGGAAGCAGGGAAGCTGGAATTCACATGCAATCAACCTGCTACGAGACCTCTTCTTTTTTAACCACTAGATTATCTATCTCTTCTCTCTGGGAGTTTGTTAATTTGTCTCTCCATCCACCGCCATTTTGGCCTCACTGTGAAGTAAAAGAAACAGAATTCCTATAACTTGATTAAGCCAGGGAAACTTCTTGAGGCCTGGGCACTGCTCTAATCTAAAGACGACAAGACTAAACCCCGGTGATATCTTAAGCTTTTGCCCATTTGACACACATAGTAAAGCCCTGAAAACATTTGAGGAGCTTACCAAAGTCACAAGTCAAAACACGTCACTGAGAAGAACAATTTAAGGATTATAATTAGACGTCCACTTGGCTCTCTTGTCTAAGAGCTTGCTCTATCACACTACCCACCCCAGGGTATTCTTTCTCTCCTTCCCTATTTCAGGGTCAACATTTGGAACCGTGTGTGGGTCTTTCTCTAATTATGCAGATAAGACAGTGATTAGATCCCAAAATCAGTGATAAGATCATTTGGGTTTTAAATTGCCTTTCTGGCACTCTTATAATTTAAAGAATATCCTAACCTTCCTAACTGCATCTCTGCCTAATATTCCTCCCAGCCAGCAGGGTAACTCTATTTATAATGGTTAAGTAGTTTATCTTTGTCCATTCTGTATGACTCGGTGCCTCCATCCTTGTGAAGAAAGGTTCATAATGCCTGACCACCATACCTGTTGCCTTTCTACTATTTGTCGCTGGCCAGTCTGGACAGCCCTGGACCAGGCCCTGCCACCTCTCCTCCCACCTGGGCTTTGTCATTAAGGTACTTTCATCTGACAAACAGTATTAAGATGTACTATCTTGTATTTTGTCCACTCACCAAGCGCTTCTATTCTTCCCATAATAAGATGAGTTCGATAAACATTCAGGATTTTGTAATGGTAGAAAAACAGAACCTCTCAGGTGTCACACTTTCCTCAGAAATGTGATAAAAAATTGTCTACCCTTGAAGTCACAGCATGATGGGAGAGGCCAGATGACCAAAAGAGTCTTTGAGGAGTTACCAGAGTCAAAGTAATTTTTTTTTTCCAGTTTTATTGAGGTATAGTAAACAAAATGTAGAAAAAAAGCATTTCTAACGCTTGCTTCCTCTGTGTTTTCCAAAAGTGCTTTCCAAACTTTCTCTCCTGACAGATTTTTCCTCTTTTTCCCCTTACTGCTCACTCTATGAAGGGAATAGCTTTGGGTCCTGTTGAACTCAACCAGTCTTTCCTCACGGTCTCTTACATAGATTCGGTGGAGTCCTTCACTGTCAGTAAAACCTTAAGTTGAAACACTGGTTTGGGCAGAGAAGTTAATGAGTAATGACCACTGACGCAGCCCAAGTATCAAATGCAATTAATTAGTTTAACAAACAGGAGTAAAGCGGAGAGTGATCCCTCAGCGTACTGAGGGAAGGGTGTGCTCCATCTGGAAGCTCCACAAGCTGTTCTGATCACTGTTAACCACACAGACTCTTCCGTAGGAGTTTTTGTCTATAAACGTAATATATACAGCTGAGCTCATTTTGCCACATTCATCATTAACTATTAAAATTTTTTTTTTTTTTGAGAAGAACAGGGTGACGTCTGGTGTCATGCAGGTAATTAACCAGCTGTGCTCTGAGCCTAGGACATCCTGTAAGAGTCAAGTTTGCTCCTTACATAGTTGCTTCAAACAGGGAAGGACAAAGCAGTTGTCAGAGGAAAAGCAATCCCCTTGCTAATCCTGCTTCCACCTGCCTGCATACTCAGCTGCTGAGGTCTTTCACTGGGGGCATTCTCTGTGCCTCTGACAGTCACTCAGTAGCATTTTGTGAGAGATCCTATTAGGGTCTTTTTTTTTTTTTTTTTTTTTTTTTTTTTTTTTTGCTAAGATTGAAAACAATAAATAAGAAAACTTATTTTCTGAAAACATTTAGAGTCTCAAGGAAATACGTGAGCATGTCTTATATACCAGCCCAGTAACATACTTATTTGAGGCATACATTTCATCTAAAGGAGTGTAATTAGCTTGCCATTTGTGTTAAGGTGGATGTGCCAAAGTTACCACTTTAAGTAACAAATTCAACTTAATCATACATACCTTGGGCATGTACAGAGAGGCAAATAGGGATGTGAAAGTAACGAGGCAAAATTTCTGCCTGAAGAGCCGCATATCGGTATCTCTCATCAACATGGCAGAAGTAAATAGAATGACATAGACTTTTTAAGCAGAAACATGATATCGAATTGCAAGGCGCTGGGATTCCCATGGCCTGATGAGTGGTAGTTGGACTGGAATGTCGCAACAGACCAGAAATATTGGGTGACTTAGACTACTGATCACCTTCTTTCATCTCCAAGCCAACAGTAAAAAGAATCAGGTGGTACCACCCTCTGCAGTATTCTTTTTTTTTTTTTTTCAATAAGCGTTTATTTATTTTGAGAGACAGGCATATATAGAATGAGCAGGGGAGGGGCAGAGAGAGAGAGGCAGAGAGAGAATCCCAGGCAGGCTCCCTGCTGCCAGTGCAGAGCTTGACGCAGGCTTGAACTCACAAACCAGAAGATCATGACCAGAGCTGAAACCAGTAATCGGACACTTAACCAACGGGGCCATCCAGGCACCCCAGAACTAATAAAGTTGATTCTTAACAAACAAAATTACCTTTCCGGAAAGATTTTCATTACAGAAGATGCAGTAGTTTTGTGAATGCTTACACCACTTTTCATGTCCTGTCACACTTGCAAACGTGACTTGTTAATGGCGCACATGATACTGATGGAAAAAAGCAGCACCAGATAAGGTGTTCTGTTATGTGGAAGATCGCGTATAACGAGGAGGTGCACCGACTACTTGGGTCAGCTGTCTCCACCAACCTAGATAAGCAGATTCTCATCACTTCTTCCTTCTCCCTCCTCTTAGAAGAGCGATGGTTGAAAACAGAAAGATGGGTAGATGTTTTCTTTTTTGACCGTAAAGAAAACGTGAGGGGTTCACATTCCTGCTTTTTGGCTGAGCTGCTGAGCTACAGTTTCGCATGCGAGGATTGGTGTCCTTGGATTCTCAGTTTGTTTTCCTAAGTGGAATTTCTTCAGCACTTCTGTGTAATCTATTTGACATGGCTTCTGTCCCTTTGAAAGGAAGTATGTTTGGTGATTCAGTACAATTGCCTTGTCTGAGCAGATTTGCAGTTTTTTACCTTCTATGAGATGTAAAGGTTACAGCTATCTGTTGTAAATATGGGCAGAAAGAATATTAAAGATAGAAGAACTAATGTGGAAATGGAAAATGTATTTTTCTAAATGACTTCCTTCTATGTTCTATAATTGCATATGTAATTTTCAGGTATTTAAATTTTTTTTTGTAATTATCTCATCCAGTCATTCGCTATTTGGTGTTATTATCCTGAGTGTTTATAGAAAGCATTTATTTTGTGGGTAGAATTTCTCCTTCCATTGATTTTTTTTTAACTTTTTTAATGTTTATTTATTTTTGAGAGAGAGAGAGAGCGACCAGGGGAGGAGCAGAGAGAGAGGGAGACACAGAATCTGAGGCAGGCACCAGGCTCTGAGCTGTCAGCACAGAGCCGGATACGGGGCTGAAACTTACGAACTGTGAGATCATGACCTGAGCCGAAGTCGGACGCTTAACCGACTAAGCCACCCAGGCGTCCCTATTGAATCTTTTTTCCCAAATGAATCTATACTTAGGGTGGACATAAACCTGTAAGTAATTAGACCTATTATGTTTTGGAGAGACTCATTTTGCAATTCTGTAAGTCAACTTGCATCATGCTGGGTCTAGACTAAGGATTAAAAAAAAACTATTCTTTTTAAATAAAGTTTATTCTGAGAGAGAGAGAGAGAGAGAGAGAGCGAGAGAGGGAGGGGCAAAGAGAGAGGGAGAGAGAGAATCTCAAGCAGGTTCCACACTGTCAGTGCAGAGCCCAGTGTAGGGCTCGAACTCATGAACTGTGAGATCATGACTTGAGCCAAAATCACAATTTGGACGTTTAACCGACTGAGCCACCTAGGTGCCCGAGTATAAGGTAACCATTTTTAAGCACAAATAATAGCTTTCTCTTTCGCAACATTAAACAAAACGTCATTTCTTTAGAGACTGCTATCTCGTTGTCATAATCCTTTGTTTTGTTGTTGTTCTTAAATCCTTTAACATGAATATCCTGTGCATATCGGTATTAATTTGCAAGATGTTAAAAACCCACATTAATTCCAGCCGCTGGCCAGCTAGTTACATACTGGCAATATTTCCTTGAAGTTGGATGACTGGCAGTGATCTGGCCTTTCAGCACTGGAGGGACTCATTTCAATAGAGTATATTTTAAATATGCTTCCCTGTGCCTTGTACTTGAAACAGACTAAACACATAGATCTCAAACGAATGTACTTCTGTAAATCCTCTTGAATTAGGATTAGCAGCAGCCCACGGTTCACCAGGTTCAGAAACCCAACCAAGTTAGGACATTGTACCAGATTTGTGGCATTGTAGTTCAAAAGTATACATTTTCAGAAAAAGATACAATGTGGAAAAATAAGTCTGTAAAATGAGATTTGGGGATACAGATCTCTAACCCACCCTTCCTGTTCGGAACATAAGAAGTAACAGTTAAGATCTATATATGCTGGGAAGATTAAAAAAAAAAGTCTCCAAATTAACTGTGGCTTGCCTAAGTAACTGAAAAATAGAATTCTCTTAACTTGTAATACCCTCAAACTGGAAACAATCCAGATATCTATCAACAGGTGAAAGTATATGCAATTGATGGGTATATTCTTACAGTGGACTAGTATTCAGAAAAAAAAGAAAAGAAATTAGCTATTGATACACACTATGACGTAGGTAAAGCTCATGATTATCCTGGGTGAAAGAAGTCAGACTGAAAGAGTTTACAGTATGTGATTACGTTTATATAAACTTCAAGAAAAGGAGGACTGTAGTGACACAAAGCAGATCAGTGGTTGCCTAGAGCAGGGAAAGGGAGGCAGGAAGCAGAAGGAAGGGGTGACAAAGGCACAAGAGGAGACTTTTAATTGATGGATGTGTTCATTATCTTGATTGTGGTCATGGTTTCATGGGTGTTTACATATGTTGGAACTTCTTGAACTGTGCACTTTATGTAGTTTATTGTGTGTCATTTATGCCTTCATAAAGTTATAAAAAAAAAGGACAATTTCTGAGTGTCTGCTATTGATTTATACAGCCTTTGATCTGAAATCAAAAAGCGAAAGCAAAGTACAAGTCAACATTTTGCAGGATCGCAGTGAAAATGTCATTATAATGGTACAAGATTCATAAAACCAAGTGCCGCTTTAAAAATGGAAGCAAATTTTTCCCATTCTGGTTGCATTTACAGTTGTGCCTTTAAAGAGAAGTATATGTTTTGTGCTTGCCTGTTTAAATGCAACCCACCTAACAGTACTTGATTTACTTCACTTCTGTGATACTTTGAACCAGCTTGGGTTCAGAAGTTCAGTACCTTCACAGAAGTTACAAAAGTCCATTTCAAGTTCATCTTTGACAACATTTATGAACAGCGCCCTTGTGCTTTTTGTTTCTGTGGCTGTGTCAGCTTTTCTCTGCCTACGGCTCCTTCTGCACTTCCTACAGTCCGTGGACACGGTCCTACCACCAACTGCCTTTATCTCTTAGACCTTTAAGGAGGGTCAAAGCCACGACTAACTCAGAAGAACAAGATGCAGCAATGCCTGGCTGCACCTGCTTATTCCCTTTATCCCAAAGTCCTGATACACGGTGATACACAGTCCTGTGTACACGGTGGAGGCATCATGAATTCTTGGTGGCTGACCTTAATGAACTTAATTAACTGACACATTTTACTAAACCTAAAAACAAAAAACAAGAAGAGAACCACATGTTATAATACTTTGAGGTCACTGGGTGGACGCACTACGTGTGATCTACCATCAGGGATTTAAAGTGCTCTTGAGCAAACATACTTTATAAATTGAGACCTGGCAGGCACCCAGGGAGTGGTTAAGGTCTGCATTTAGTGCTGAACTTTGGCACAACACACTTGACTGATTGGTGGTGCTCTGGGACTAGTTAGCTGGGTGGAGATGAACATGTCTCAGCAGAATAATTTAGTATTATTAGCATGACATTTGATATTAATAACATTATAATAATCAGAGATCGCTGTCCCTTGACTCAGAGAAGTCACAATGTTAAAAATGTTAAAATGAGTTAATGGAAGAAATTTGTTAAAAACTGAAATATACAAATGGCTCTAGTTGAAAGTTTCACTATTGATTAGAAAATTGACAATTCTGAGAAATAAACTTGGTAGTAGTAGAACTAGAAATAGAATTTGTTCAGGAAAAGGTTTTTCCTGTTGTTTTGTTTCTTTTGGGGGGTTGTGCCAAGAGGTAGGGGGACAAAAGATGCTGTGCGTGCTACAATACTATTTCTGCAGGCCGTGAATTTAATCATGCATTCGAATAGTTACTGTGCATATGTGGAAAATTAAGCCAATTCTAAAATTGCTTGAATTGTGTTAGAGTGCATAATTATGAAACGAAATAAAATGGAATCATACATTTTTAGTTGTGGCTTGCTTTCTTTTTCCTTTCTTTCTTTCTTTCTTTCTTTCTTTCTTTCTTTCTTTCTTTCTTTCTTCTGGTTTTCTTTCTTTTCTTTTCTTTCTTCTGGTTTTCTTTTCCTAAGTCATGGGCAAGAAGATCTAGGCATCTACTACAGATATAAATCAAATGAAGTTACTTTGAATTTTCTTAAACACTTACAGGCATCATTCAGTACAAGTGGTGATGGGGAAATACATACTAATTTATAGCAAGGACAGCTAATCTCCATATCTCGCTTAAGAAATTTAAACTTCCTCAGCCATTTGCAAGTCTTACAAATATAGAATATATACTTTTTAAGATCCAGCCTTAAAAACTGAAAATTGATGGTAACTTACTGGAATTTAAAGATGATTCCGTTTGTGATTTGTTTGTTTATTATTTTTAAGAGAGAGAGAGAGAGAGAGAGAGAGAGAGAGAGAACGAGAACGTGAGCAGGGGAGGGGCAGAAAGAGAGGGAGGTACACAATCCGAAGCAGGCTCTAGGCTCTAAGCTGTCAGCACAGAGCCTGGCGTGGGGCTCAAACTCAAACCATGAGATCATGACCTGAGCTAAAGTCTGACGCTTAACTGACTGAGCCACCCAGGTGCTCCTGTTTGTGTTTTAGATAACACTGACTTCTCTTGACAGAAGGTCAGGGAGACAGAAGGGCTTACCTATCACTCTTGACTTCATTCCTAGGCTGTCACTTATATACCATAAATTCTGGACAGTATAATAGAGATCGTGGAAGGAAAGTTGTCCAATAATGATTTTAGTGTATTTTGTAGAATAAGCTTAAAATAGACACAAATTATCCATTTGCATAGCAACTATTTCTTGGTTTTTGTCTGCTTATTTTTTAGTTAAGTTGTTGAAATTTTTTGTTTGTTTCAGGACTCATGCCTGTTGCACAACAGCCTGTTTATTGTGCTTCAAAGCATGGCATAATTGGATTCACACGCTCAGCAGCGGTGAGGATGTAACAACTACAGTGTCTCCTTTTCTCTTTCTGTACCTGCATGAAACATGAGTTCTAGAAAGTAGAGGGGAATAAAATCAGAATTCAATACATCTGGATTAAAAATAGAAAAATAAACTATCCTTTAATCTTTATTATAAAAAAGAAAATGGTTCTCAAGTCACATCAAGGGGCAAATGAAGACTAGATCCTTTTAAAATGAAGTCGGTCCTAAACACAGATGTGGTATTGAAAAATCTCCTAAGGGCAAAAAATGGGAAGATACTCTTTATTTTTAAAATTGGCTCCAAATTTAAAAATTATTGACTTTAGCCCTCCTTGAGTAGAATATGCAGTGTGCCCCAGATATTACTTATCACTGGAAATATGACAAAAAGGAGAGCACGGGGGGGGGGTGGTGGTGGGGGGAATAGGCATTTACCAGAGAGTAGTCAAGGGGGATGTCTCCATGGGGGCCTAGGGTAAGAGGTGCACAGAGCTTAGAAGAATATTTTAGGCCTAACTGACCACATGCATTGATGGCATGAAGTGAGAATGCTTGCCTTTTTATAATAACTGAAAAAAGGCCATTTGAATGGAACCTGAGGAGGAAGGGGAGAGTCGGAAGTAGGAGCCAGATAAAAAGCAGCTTGTGCCCCACAGTAATGAGCTTAGATTTATTCTAAATGCAGCTACCAGGGGGTCTTTTATGCAGAGGAGGGACAAGATCAGGTTTCCATTTTCTGAAGACCATTCTGGCTACTGTTTAGAGAATGTATTAGGACAAGTATAGAAGAGAATAGGACAGTTGGGAAAGTCTCTGCAGTGGGCTAACGAGGTGAGACAAAGAGAGGAGGCAGACAAATACAGAAAAGATGGCGAGAGAGGAAATAGATGCATGAACAGTAGATGTGCAATCAAAAGGGAAGACAAGCAGCTCTCCTCCTCTTAATTCAAATTGATTGGAAATTTTTATTTACTTTGCAAAGACTTACTCTGTAATTCAACTTTCAGTGAACGCATAAAGCTATTACAAACAAAGCAAATCTGAAATACCAGAAACTCCCTCTTTACAATGACAAGAATGGACAAGAATGGACACCTGTACAGTCAGTTCACTCGCAAACGCTGAATTAGAGAATACTGAACTGTTGCTCCTAGGAGAAATACAGGGTTACATTCTTTCGAGCCTCTGGTCACAGCATTTTTGATCAACCATCCATAGCCTAGTTTAAATGTATTTGTATTTAAATACATCTTATTTAATGTGTATTGTGTTCAATATGTATTATAGTAACATGACCAACAGCATTTATGCCTCATGCCTGCATCAGGCTTATCTAACACATGTAGTTTCTCTATAAGGCACATCACAGCCTTCCCACACTTAGGAACACCAAACGGCACTTCACCACTAGGGTTGGGAGTCATTTCAAATAGCCAAGTCACCAACAAAAGGCACAGAAGTGAGAAAAACATGGACTAAATATATCACAAAAGGACCTTTGTTTATAAGAGCTGAAAAAGAAAGAAGTGCATCTTTTTTGATCTTAGCTGAAACATTTGTGTATAGCAACTCAAATTTCCCACTGCTCTGTGCCTGTCCATAAATGACCCCAAAAGCTCTATGACTGTTGATTTTGGAGGTTACAAGAAAGCAAACGGAATGGAAAAATAATCGACTGCATTTTGTTCTACAGATACTTTAAGTAAAATCAGTAGGTGCAAAATTAAGCCAAAGAATGCTACTCTGAAAATACTTAAATTACTTTCCAGATAGTACATATTATCAAGAGTATCTTTAGAATCCATCAAAGTTGCAAACTTTCCACTAACAGTATTTTTTAAGGAAATGTTCTTTGTTCTACAACCCTGATCTTTGAAAGCAAACCTGAGATATTAATTCTGAGCATTAGCTTTTTACATTTGGGTTCCTGCAGAATTCAGTAGATAAGATCAGCTTAAATAATCAAGTATTTTCAGGAGTTTCCCAGTAAAACTAATTTTTGAAGAATTAATTGAGGCTTTCAGGAATTCATTCAGCATTTTAGGTATGTATTCTTTTGCTTTCTGCTACCAGTCAACCTTACCACTGTCATTGTCCTATAGCTAGAAGGATATCTGACTAGCATTTTTCACTTCAGACTCTTTGAAATGGTTTTAATTATCAGTGTGCCCCATGGTATACATTTACAAAGCTTGAAACCTGCAACCTTCTACTTCTCATCAACAGATGGCAGCTAATCTCATGAACAGCGGTGTTAGACTGAATGCCATTTGCCCAGGCTTTGTTAATACACCCATCCTCGAATCCATTGAAAAGGAAGAAAACATGGGACAATATATAGAATATAAAGATCACATCAAGGATATGATGAAATTCTATGGAATTTTGGAGTAAGTACTTATTTTCCTTTGTACTGTGGTTTAAGTACCATCTAGTCTTAAGTGATAAAGAGGGGAAAAATAACCTTTTAAATTTGAGAAGCTAACGCCAGCTTTGACGTGTTGGTTCAGCAAACTCTCAAAAGAGAAATTTTTTTTTTCTGGGCTCCTAATGTGTATGTTTACACATTATGAATTTTGAGATACAGTCAGTGCATCGTAATTGCCTTCAGCCATGATGAGATTTTTTTTTTTTTTTAATGTGAGGCTTTTGGAAGTAATGATACCTTTATCTGACTAAATACCAAGAAATATTCACATTTGCCTCCTGTGACATCTCACATGGCCCCTTAACTCCAACCATTTTCATAAGAATCAACACACATGGTTGGTGAATAGTGTCTGTGTTTGAGCAGTTGGGTTTCACAGCGTGGAGTCGTAACTATCAGGTTGAAGGAATCCCTCCCCCCCCAATCAAATCCTGGTTCTATCTCTGACCAGAAACGTTATCTCTCAACCTCTGGGTACCTCAATTTTCTCACCTATAAAATCGAGACAACACGAAAACAAACAGGGGACTTTTGAAAGGCCGTGAATACATTGATACATGGAAGGTACTTAAAATAGCACCAGATAAATAAGAGATGTTCAAGAAGCGTTATCTCTGATTCTTCGTGATTCGATTTTAAGACCCTTTTCATCTGATTAAGTCTAAGATCTGTAAGCTCGAGGGGAGAAAATAATCATTGTCTCAATGTAAACAATAAGCCCCTGAGTTCTTCCTGTCAAAATGACAGGGTAGGCAAGGAAATGTATGACTAAGGTTGTCATATAATTTAGTTCATATCAAATTGAATAAAATAATGGAGGTAGCAATAGCTTCATGACGTGCATTTCCTTAATACTTGTTAAAGCTAGTAGATTCTCCAAAAACAATTCAAAATGTAGTGATAGTTATGCCTCATACTGAAATTTAAAAAAAACAATGTTTCCTTTCTTTTTAGCCCATCAATGATTGCGAATGGATTAATAACGCTCATTGAAGATGATGCTTTAAATGGAGCTATTATGAAGATCACAACTTCTAAGGGAATCCATTTTCAAGACTATGAAACAACTCCATTTCATGCAAAAACTCAGTGAACATCTTCTAGATCAGCCATAGCTGAAAATAAGAGCTAATGACTTCTATTAGAACATATCTTCATTTGAATATAGCTTTTTAAAGGAAATGTCATTGTCTGAAGCTTTCCTTCGTGTATTTGATACTAATTTTATTTCTAAATGATTAGTGGAGTATTTGAATAAAAAAATTCAGGAACTGGGGCGCCTGGGTGGCTCAGTCGGTTGAGCAACCGACTTCGGCTCCGGTCATGCGGTTTGTGAGTTCGAGCCCCGCGTCAGGCTCTGTGCTGACAGCTCAGAGCCTGGAGCCTGCTTCTGATCCTGTGTTTCCTTCTCTCTCTGTCCCTCCCCCACTCATGCTCTGTCTCTCTCTGTCTCAGAAATAAATAAACATTAGAAAAAATTTTTTAAAAAATCAGGAACTATCAGAAATACGACATGAACCAAAGCTAACTTTTGATCTTTATAGTCTGAGTAATGATTAAAACAAAGGATATTCAGGGAATATTCTACCTTTCAGAAAATGTATTTAAATTTGTGGTACATAAATATTGTTTTTCAGAATATCAGTTCAAAGGAGATACTTGAATTGTTATTTAAATCAAACCAGATGTAAAAATCTCATTTTGTTTTTATGTTCTCACTTCAAAAGAGAGAAGCTACCTACAATGGCAAATTTTTAGGAACAATAACTTACATACCACATTTCAGCTGAACATTTCAGCTCTTTAAAGACGTGGCATATTTGGGGGCCAGATAAGGAATAAATTACTGTGTGAATATATCCCAAATGAAAAATCTGATGTATGGGAAAGTGACAGAAAGTAACTGGCTGAGATGTTGACCCACAGTTCGGCCTCCCATCTAGGAAAACCATTTCTCTCCTATTTGCTAGTTTTAAGAAATTTAATTTGGGGGGCATGTGGGTGGCTCAGTCAGTTAAGCAGCTGACTCTTGATTTCAACTCAGGTTATGACCTCACGGTTCGGTTCGTGAGTTTGAGTCCCACATCAGGCTCTGCACTTCATGGAGCCTGCTTCGATTCTGTCTGTCTGTCTCTCTGTCTCTCTCTCTCTCTCTCCCTGCCCCTCCCCCCCAAAATAAATAAGCTTTAAAAAAATTATATAAACAATGTAAAAACAAATAAAAAAATATAATTTTCTCCAGAAATCTCAGGAATAAACTTGTACAGTTACAGCAAAAAGGATAGTTAATGCTCTTTAAATATTTTACTTAACATAGCCTAATTAAGAAAAAAAAATACAAATACAATATTTTTCAGATAACTTCTTTATCTGTACCAATTTCAAAAGTGCCTACTTTTCAAAATAACTTTTTTTTCTAATCTCCAGAAGTTACTTCGTGTTCTATGTATAGCTGTTGAAGAAACTAATTTTGTCACAGCTTCAATTGTAAATGTTTTTGTGTGCTCAAAGTCATATTAACAAAAGGTAAAGATAGCTGTGATATTTTGCTATTTTCCCTGTCTGGTGGTTTAAGATCAGATCAGTAAGTGCAGCTGCATTGGGTAACATTATTTGCAAGTAATAATTAATGCTAATAATAGTGAAAGCACAAGATTTCCAAATCAATCTTTTTTTTTTTTTTTTTTTTCCCATAGAGTATTGTATGAGTGATTCACTCTGCCTGTGAAGTCCAAAGCTCCCTGCTTGGAGCAAATTCCATCCATTTGAGATTGATGAATATTTTCTAGAGACACTGGAGTGTTTTCCTATCTTGTTCTGTTTTAATTCTAGCATAGAGAACTATTGCCTTCATTTTTAAGGAGTAATTTGAATATGAATAACTTATCTAGAGGTTCATATAATGTATTTGAAAAACAACAAGAAATAAACATCAGTGAATGTCTGATAGAGAAAAGTTGTAATAATGCAAAAACTTGTTCATACATTGTGGCAGGAAGCCGTCAATAATAATATAGGCATGTGGAACGTCACTTATCTTAACAGATTTTCCTACTGTAATGTTCAATGCTATAGCTAAAACTTTTCATTCATGGATAATTTTCTGTACTGGCAGCCCTCAATATACTCTGTGCTTTGAATTGGAAATTTTTTCTCAAATCAATGAACTCTGCAGACATTGGAAATCAAATACTGAGTAGAACTGAAAAAAATGAGTTATCTGTTTTAAAAGTTTATTTTACATTAAAATGTATCTGCTATAAATAGCTTTAAATAAACCTATAATGTTATATGATATCTCTGTATACTAATTGGGAAAAAAATATTAAATTTGGGGGAGGGGAAGCATTAGTTTCTTTATATTTTTTTCAATGAAAATCCTAATGTAAATAATATGCATTTTTTTTGAAATGTATTTGCCTTAATAAATAGGGCAGGGCTCCCAGAACAACAAAACTAAAAGTATGTGCATGCTGGAAAAAGATTAAGACTTGAAAACGGCATTGAAATGTCCAACAAACTTAATTTTCCCTTATCAAAATAATTTGATACTTGTGCCATTTACAATACAAGTGATTATGTGAAGATTTCTGTCTTTTTTTTCCCCCTATCTTCATAAGTTTAGGACATTGAAGAGGTCTGAAAGTGTAAATTTTTAATAAAATTCAAGTTGTTTTGCATACTAAATATCATTTGAAGGGTAGCTTCTTTTTTATATTTGAATTTCAGTAGGCAAATTTACTAGTGCCCGGTGCATGGGACGAGGTAACTGGCCCCAGGGTCACAAATGGTGGCATCAATCAGTCTTCATCTATTTTCCTCTTTTTTTCTTTACTGAGAGAGAGAGGGAGAGGGGACAGGCAGAAGGAGAGAGAGACTCTTAAGCAGGCTCCACACAGGGCTCAATCTCATGATTGCGAGATCATGTGAAGGGAACAAGAGACAGATACTTAACCGACTGAGCCACCCAGGTGCCCCTCTTTCCTCTTGTTAGCTTCCCTCCTAGGCAGCAATGTCCATAGGATGGCTTCACGATCTGTAGCCTGATTCTCACCAGCTTCCAGTCTGGCGAAAGAATCGACAACAGAGCTCGTTGGCCTTGCTTAGGTTATGTACCAAGTACTGAGACAGCCCTCGTGGGCAGAGAGATGATCATTCTGCTCGGCCAGAGCCAGATGACATGCCTCTCCCAAAGGTGGTAGAGAAAGGGTGGTGGGGGGACAGGAGAGGTGGGCAGGAAGTTGACCTGAACCCAATGGATGAAGACAAGGAGAGGAATCATTTCCAATTTGCTGACATTACCAGAAAGGGGGTGATCATGCTGAGCTAACAAAAGCAATCGTCACTACAGAGGAAGAGAATGAACAAGGATTAGTTACATCTTAATTGCTTGGATAAATTTCCAAAGACTATTATGGTTCCTATAACATATGTAAAACCGTGTTTTCATAACTCCGAGTATCACATTGGAGAAGATATGATGAAAGAGAAGAAAATGAATAGAAAATACAGCAGTTTCCTCATGCATATGTAATTGTACTCAACATATGATCTCACCGTGAAGCACAGTAAGGTTCAAAAAGTTTCAATAACTACTTGCTTTAATATTGACTGTAATCATTACCTCTCAACTTTGTTTTTGAATTTCTAACTATTTTAACTACCATTTTAATCCTATGGGTCCATTCAAATGTTTTAGCACCACTTCTAATTCTTGGTACTAAAATTTCATCATCAATGTACAGTTACACTAAATTTCAGTAGGTTCTTTTAATGCTTTTTTAAAGTTGATTTATTTTTGAGAGAGAGAGAGAGAGAGAGAGGGACAGAGAGTATCCCAAGCAGGCTCCATGCTGTCAGCACTGAGCTGGACATAGGGCTCGAGCTCGTGAACGATGAGACCATGACCTGTGCCAAATCAAGAGTCAAACGCTCAACTGACTGATCCACACAGACACCCTTTAACAGAGTTTTTAAGTTTAACTTTGAGCCATTAAAATATCTTTTTTCTTCCAGTTTTTTTTTTTTTTTTTTTTGGTTTTTAGATACATGTACTTTTTTTTTTTTAATGTTTATTTACTTTTGAGAGAGAGACAGAGTGTGAGCAGGGAGACGGGCAGAGAGAGAGGGAGACACAGAAGCCGAGGCAGGCTCCAGGCTCTGAGCTGTCAGCACAGAGCCTGACATGGGGCTCAAACTCACGAACTGTGAGATCATGACCTGAGCCGAAGTCGGACGCTTAACCAACTGAGCCACCCAGGCGCCGCTCTCCCAGTTTTTAAGTAACACTTTCACCCATAAATTCACTCATTCAACAAATAATTCTTGAACGGTTATTTTGTTGGTAAATTTATATATCCAGGTTTCAATATATTATATTCTATACAAACATTACTGCATATGTACATTGATTAAGGTGTGGTCTGGGAAACAGCATTCAAGTCTAAAGGAATCGAATATGGGGAGCTAGTTACAAAGGTATTAGAAGAACTGAGGAGCCAAAGAAAAAGGATGGGATGATAAAGCAACCAGCAACAGCAGGAAAGCACTACCTGAGTTGGAATGCTGGGGGAAGGCAGCCACTGCCAGAAATGTCACTAAGAGAGGGTACAAGGAGGAAATAACTCTGAAATCTCCTATTGGCCTTCCCTTCAGTATTCTGTCAGTGTCTCCCAGTTCAGGAGGAAGTTGGGAAAAGACAGCTCACAAGGTCTGCCCCTTGTGATACAGGGCTGAGCAGTAAGATGGAAGGGAATGGATTTGAAAATAAATAGTCAAGTGACAGTCACAACATACATTTGAGATTTTCCTACTATAATCATAGATTTGAGCTTGCTCCTTAGCACACACTAAAGCTTATTTTTAAGATTCATGAGTAAAGATAACTCTAACTCCATAAAAATAAAATGGTGCAACGGTCTGGGGTCTAGTTGCACAATAGCTAATGACCCTGCAGACACCTTGCATATACGTAACAGCCTATGCACTTGAGTATAGAGATGAATGGATTTTTACCAATTCCTATCACTAATCATTAAGATCGTTAGTCTTTTTTTTTTTTTTTTTTTAACGTTTATTTATTCTGAGACAGAGAGAGATAAAGCATGAACGGGGGAGGGTCAGAGAGAGAGGGAGACACAGAATCCGAAGCAGGCTCCAGGCTCTGAGCCATCAGCCCAGAGCCCGACGCGGGGCTCGAACCCACGAACTGCGAGATCGTGACCTGAGCTGAAGTCGGACGCTTAGCTGACTGAGCCACCCAAGCGCCCCAAGATTGTTAGTCTTATTTGTCTTATGCTGGTACTTAACATTTTTTTTTCTTAACGTTTATTCATTTTCGAGAGAGAGAGAGAGAGAGAGAGAGAGAGAGAGAGAGAGAGAGAGAGACGGAGCTCAAGCAGGGGTGGGTAGAGAAAGAGGGAGACAGAATCCAAAGCAGCCTCCAGGCTCTGAGCAAGCTGTCAGCACAGAGCCTGACACGGGGCTCAAACCCACTAATCGCGAGATCATGACCTGAGGTGAAGGCAGACACGTAAGCGACTGAGCCACCCAGGCGCCCCATTATGCTGTGACTTTAGATATGTACTTAAGAAATACTGTCTCACCATCACTGTATACATTCTAAAAAGGATTCATTGATACTAAAACATGTTTCCTGTCTTACTAAATCCTATCAGATTTTTGGATTCAACCTGCTGAGTTTAAATTGTAATGAAGTGGTAAATTCCTGGATTTAGGTTGCCCTAAAGTAGTCGCATGTTAATCAGACACTATTATCTACAATATAAACGTATAAATATAATTTTTTTTATTTATCTGCACTTAAATTCGTGTATATATATATGTGTGTGTGTATAAATTACACATATATATGAAGTGAAGATGATAGATAGATAAGATATATGGATGGATGGATGGATGGATGATAGAAAGAAAGAAAGAAAGAAAGAAAGAAAGAAAGAAAAGAAAAGAAAAGAAAAGAAAAAGAGAGGAAGGAAGGAAGGAAGGAAGGAAGGAAGGAAGGAAGAAAGGAAGGGGGAGGAAGGAAAAGGAAGGGAGGGGAAAGGAAGGGAAGGGAAGGGAAGGGGAGGGAAGGCAAGGGGAGCGGAGGGAAGTAACTGGAATAGATCAGTGGCTTTCAAATGTTTTGCTCCTGTGCTCATAAGGGAATTTTTAGAACTATGTATACTTGTAATCATTGAGTAAGAGTAGGAGAGGATTCAGATAAGCCTCGAAATTCATGACTTAAAGTAATAGAACTTTTTTCTTTGCTCACACAGGAATCCAATCCTTGTATTCAGCGAGCAGCTTTCTATGAGGTGATTCAGGATCCTTCTGCCTTGTAGCTCCACTGTCTAGGTCTTTGGAATCATTCACTTTCAGCCAGTAGACTGGAGAAGAAAAATGGATAAGGTATACCTGCTTCTTAAACATGTCAGCCTACAAATAACATAAATTATTTTTACACATAGCCCATTGGGGAAAACTAGTCCCATGACCCTATTCAAATGCAAACAATGCTGGGAAATATAGAACCTGTAGACACAATCCTCCCCAAACCAACTCTATACAGTAGAAAGGGAGCATGCATTTTTGATGGGCAAACACATCTTTTATGTTTTTGCCACACCAAATATCTCTATAAATACTGAATATACACACTGTCCCCCACACTGAATACACACACCCCCACTCAAGGGAAACATCCAAATTTCCCATGCAGTTACTACATGGAACTCAAATCTAGATCCCGGTAGATGCACAGTCCTCTCCACTAGTACATGTGGCTTTTCATGATCTAGTGACCTATGAACTCAAAAGATAATTTGACCTGTGCGCACACACACTGCATAATGATGACCAAAGGGAGAAAATCTACAATAAATTCTTTCACGTGGAAAAGGAAAGAACAGGATCACTGGTCAATAGCAGCGATAACAATCCTACAAGTAGGCACTGTGAAGTCTCTGCTTTGGAAGTGAGGATCTCCTTGTCCACTATCCACGTAGACTCTGGGACTCTGAATGGTTGGGGGAAGGGGAATGTAGGATGGAAGGAGCCTGAATCCTTAAATCACCCTCTTGGAATGCTGCCCACTCTACATCTGCATTGAATTCTTGTGTCTGAGAGGGGTAAATTCTATTTTGTTAAGCTCCTGCTATTTGGGGATTTCTTTCCTACAGCACTGAATATTACCTTAGCTAATACAGGTGACACAGAAGTATAATGTTGCCAAACAACAACCAAATCCAACATAAGTACATTGGCTTACTAGGTGGGGAGCAGGTGAGGCTAGAAAAATGAAGGACCACGTTAAGCAAGGATAAAACATTTGATCACTATATTGTCTTCTATGCCTACTGAGGCTGATTTCTAGGTGAAGAGGTTGCAAGACAGAATGATGGTGGTGTGGTTTTGTACTTTTTGTTACATTTAGCAAGGTATAGAACCCAGAGGTAAGCTCAGGCTGGAATTGGCTGGTTGCCATTTGTAACCATGTGGATGGAGCTAGGAGAATACTATGCTAAGTGAAATACGTCTGTCAGAGAAAGTCAAATACCATATGATTGACTCATAGGTGGAATTTAAGAAACAAAACAAATGTGCAAGGAGACCAAAAAACGGAGAGAGAGACAAACTAAGAAACAGATTCTTAACTATTGAGAATAAACTGGTGGTTACCACAGGGGAGGTGGGCGGGGGGATGGATTAAACAGATGATGGGGACGAAGGAGGGTACTTGTGATGAGGGTACATATGGAACTGTTGCATCACTAGATTGTACACCTGAAACCAATATTACACTGTATGTTAACTAACTGGAATTTGAATAAAAATGTAAAAAATAATAATAATAAAGTATAGGTCTATCACAAATCGCAAGTGTAGAGTTCCATCCAAGCCTGCCTATCTCAACACAGCTGCCATCATGTTGGAGGAAGAGAAGAATGGGGGGAGGAGGTGCAAAGAAACATATCAAAGCTTGATCATTGTGACTATTATGACAAAGATTGTTTCCAGGCAAACAAAACTGACTAGAGCAAATAATAAGTCTACTAATTTTTTTTAAGGAATTGTCCATCTAAAAACAATTACAAACCAGACTGAAAAAGCCTTTAACTGTTTAGATTTAAACCTTGGGTTTTGAAACTTGCATTGATAGTGCAGAACATGTAAAAATGGCATAACTTCCCCAAAGATTTGGTACCCCAATCCCCCCCAAAATGGAATATAATAGACCAAGAAGAAACTTTTTTTGCCCAGATGGCTTCACACTGGTTAATTCTCCCAAAGATTTAAGGAAGAAACAATTCAAACTTTACATAAACTATCCCAGAGTACAGAAAAAGAAGCCAATTCCCAACTTACAACCTTGATTTGAAAACCTGCTAAAGACATTATAAAAAAAAAAAAAATTATAGGCCAATCACACTTTTCCTATAGCGAACATATGTCTAAAAATCCTAAAAGTTAACACACAAAAAAATTCTTCCATGTCAAAAAATAACAGAAAACAAGGTGGGTTATTACGGTAATTGAATCTGGTCCAACATCCAAATTTATTCAGTGAGAATTATCATATTAACCAAATTAAAAGAAAATCATATAATTGTCTTAATATATGCAAAAATTTGATGAAATTTAACCTCTTAATTGTAACAAAATGTAGAAAAATGATAATAAAAGTGTGATTTCTTAGCCTTACAAAAAGTATCCACCAAAAAAGTACAGCGTATTAACAGTGAAATGTTTAATCTAGGGCACCTGGGTGGCTCAGTTCTTTGAGTGTCTCTCAGTTTTAGCTCACATCATGATCTCATTCGTGGGTTTGAGCCCCACATGGGGCTCTGCAATGACAGTTGCAGAGCCTGCTTCAGATTCTGTGTCTCCCTCTCTCCGCCCCTCTCCCACTCGCTCTCTGTCTCTCTCTAAATAAATAAAGTTAAAAAAAATTTCCCTCTGTAATTGGGAACAAATCAAGAATGTCCACTATCTCAGCTTTTATTTGAAATCAAATGATCTATCCAGTGCAATCAGACAATGAAAAGGCAATATAAAAATTGAAAAGAAAAAAAAAAACTATCATTATTTGCTTTGGATGTGACTATCAATCTACAAAAGTCCAAGAAACTTAAATTATTAGAATTAATGATGTATCAAGCATGTGGACTGTAAAAAAAAAAAAAGAAAAAGAAAGGGCTGCAATTGTTTCAGCTTCCTTCAACAACAAATGGGGTCTGTTTCTGCACCCCTTGAGTATGGGCTGGCCTCGTGACTTCCATCGTCAAAACAATGCAGGAAAATCAATACGGTATGATGTCCAACATGAGGTTTTTGCTTGCTTCTACTTTCACGCGTGGAATCCTGCCTCTTCACGAACAAGGCTGATGCTAACCTGCTGGTGGATGAGAGACCGCGTGGAAGAACACCAAAACATGCTAATTGGCCGGTTCCCAGCCACTCCAGGAGGCAGCAGCAGCTACATGAGTGAGCCCCATTCGAGATTAGACAAGCCTAACTCATGCAGCAGAACCATTCAGCTGAGCCCAGACCAAAGTGCCAACCCACAGAATTTAAGAGATAAATAGTTTTAATCCACTAATATAAGCGTTCTTTGTTATGTGGCAAATGCTACCTGATGTAAGAAGGCTTTGAAAACAAAGATGGTATAAAAAAAAAAAAAAATGTGAAAATCTTAAAAAAAAAAAAAAAAAAGACTATTTAAAATACAGAATGCTCCATAACGTAAAAATTACAAGTAGGCTCTGGCCTTGATGGGCTGCAAGTAAGAAAGGAAGAGAGGGAGGGAGAGAGAGACAAAGAAAGAGAAAGAAAAAGGGGGAGGAAGGGAGAAGAGAAGAAAGAAGGAAGAAAGGAGAGATAAAGAAAAAAAGAAAACTGAAAAAGCTTGATTGAATAATAATAATAATAATAAAACACATCTGATTTGATGGAAAGCTACCCAGGCAATCAGAATTTTGAGGGATCAAGATGCTGGAGAGAAGAGAAACTCAGTGAAATGAGCTTGGTGTTTTTCCTACTAATCCTTGGAGACACTGGCTGAGTTTTAAATGCTCAGAGATGCTGACAACAGTAGAACATGGCTAATGGCTACCAAGTTGCAGAGAAGCAGAATAGACCAGAATTAAAATGTCAGACGGCACAGCGTGCCTGGGTGGCTCACTCTGTTACGCATCAGACATTGGCTCAGGTCATGATCTCACAGTCTGTGAGTTCGAGCCCCACATTGGGCTCCACACTGTCAGTTTGGGATTGGGATTCTGTCTCCCTCTCGTTCTCTGTCCCTTCCCCACTTGTGCGAGTGCCTGTGTGTGTGTGCGCACGCTCTCTCTCTCTCTCTTTCTCTCTCTCTCTCAAAATAAACAAGTAAACTTTAACATGTTACATGGTTGGAAGAAAACTACTGGACTTTAGGATGACCAAGGAGCCAGAGGGAAAGATTATAGAGAAAGAAGTACAGAGAAGAAAGCCTAAAGCTCTGGAAGCCAATTTCAATGCAAGCCAGTCAACAACTCACAAACAGCTGGGTTTGAGAGGCAGACAAGCTCATATAAAGTGGCTGCTAAGAGACTGAAAAACTAAGCATAGTTCTCATCAACATCACATGTGGGAGAGAAAACAGTAAAAGTCCCAATTTTGGTGGGGAGGTAATAGAAAGTAGCCTCATGTGGGGCCCCTAAGGCCATACTCTACAAATAAGGGCAAACCAGAAATAGAGACCAGGCTCTACACAGACGAAAAACCAGACTCGAGCCATCTGAGTCCCTTTTAGATTTAACTGATACACTACTATTCTACTCATCTACCTTTAGCTAATGAAAACCTTCTCTGGCAAAAAGTAATCAGCCACAGCTTCTATAATTGTTCATATACGATTCCTAGCAATTAAAAAGTAGCAGAGATACAGAGAAACAGTAGAAAAGTATTTTGTTTGAAAAAAGACAGCCTCAAGGGACTAGATATTGGCGTTATCAGGAGTGGACTTTAAAATCTAATTTGGGGCCCCTGGGTAGCTCAGTTGGTTAAGCGTCTGACTTTAGCTCTGGTCATGATCTCCCAGTCCGTGAGGTTGAGCCCCGGATCGGGCTCTGTGCTGACGGCTCAGAGCCTGGAGCCTGCTTCGGATTCAGTGTCTCCCGCTCTCTCTGCCCCTCCCCCACTCATGCTCTGTCTCTGTCTCTCAAAAATGAATAAACATTAAAAAAAATTAAAAAAAATAATAATTCTAATTTATACGTTCAAAAATTAGATCACCAAGATTGGGAATTTTGCTGAAAAACCAGAAACAAATAAAAGAAGACTTTTAGAACTGAAAATACAATTACTGAAATTAAGAAAACAATAGATGAAATAAAAGATTAGACAAAACTGAAGAGATTTGTGAATTTGATCTGTGAATCAGAAATTAGGCCAGCAGAAAATCTCTAGGCTGAAACCAAAGATAAAGAGGGATGGCAAATACAGACATAGGGGTGAAAGAAGTGTGGACTTGCCATGCCTGGGTGGTTGAGTCGATAAAGTATCTGACTTTTGGCTCAGGTCATGATCTCTCAGTTTGTGAGTTCAATCCCTGTGTGGAGGTCTGTGCTGACAGCTTGGAGCCTGGAGACTGTTTCAGATTCTGTGTCTCCCTCTCTCCGCTCCTCCCCTGCTCATGCTCTGACTCTCTCTCTCTCTCTCTCTGAAAAATAAATAAAAATTAAAAAAAAAAGAAAGAAATGTGGACTTAAAATTATCTAACATAAGGGGGCGCCTGGGTGGCTCGGTGGGTTAAGCACCCAACAGTTGATTTCGGCTCCCATGGTTCGTGGGTTCAGGCCGCGCATCCCAGATGTCCTAGAAAAGAGTGCTAGAAAAGAAGAAAAGAGAAACTGAGGCAGGAGCAATATTTGAAACTAATTTTCAAGAATTTTTCCAAAGTAATTCAAGCTGCTGATTCGAGAAACAATACAAATGACAAAACAAAAGCACATTTTGCTAAATGATAGTAAAAAACCACTGAAAACCAATGACCAGAGGAAATCTTAAAACCAGCCAGAGGGGTGAAAAAGTCACATTATTTTCAAAGGAGAAAAAAAAAATTGGCAACTGACTTCTTACAGAAACTATGTAAGTCAGAAAACAATGAAATGATATTTCAAAGTCCTAAAGCAAACAAAAATCCTAGAGTTCTATATGCAATAAAAAAATCTTTGGGTCACCTAGGTGGCTCAGTCAGTTGAGTGTCAGACTTCGGCTCAGGTCATGACCTCACCGTTGGTGAGTTCAAGCCTCGTGTCAGGCTCTGTGCTTACAGCTCAGAGCCTAGAGCCTGCTCCGGATTCTGTGTCTCCCTCTCTCTCTCTGCCCCTCCCCTGCTCTCTCTGTCTCTTTCTCTCTCTCAAAAATAAATACACATTAAACAAATTTTTAAAAAAAATCTTTCAAAATTGGGGGCACTTTGGGTGGCTCAGTTGGTTAAGCGGCCAACTCTTGATTTCGCCCCAGGTCATGATCTCACGGTTTGTGAATCTGAGCCCTGCATCGGGCTCTGTGCTGACAGTGTGGAGCCTGCTTGGGATTCTCTCTGTCCCTCTCTCTCTGCCCCTCCCCTACTAGCATGCATGCACACTCTCTCTCTGTCAAAAATAAATAAAACATTTAAAAAATCTTTCAAAATTGAAGGCACAATAATATTCTGGGGGGTGGGAACCTGAGAGAATTTTTCACAGCATATCCCCATTCAAAGAAATAAAAGCAAGGAGGCTTTAAGCCACCAGAAAGGATCCCCAGATAGAGGAAGAAAAATTCAGGAAAGTATGAAAAGTAATAGAAAAAAAAAGTTGTGATAGATAAAAAAAAATATTTATTTCACTAAGCAACAAAAATAATGACTTACAGAATTTAAAATATATGAAAGAGTAGACATCAAGAGGGAGTAAATAGAGTTAGGGTTTTCGGGTATTTATATTTTCTAGGATTTGGTAAAAACCACAAATTAATGTTAGGTATTAATAAATTCATCATGATAAATAATGTTCACCAAATTCTACACATGAAACTAATATTACACTGTATGTTAATCAACTGGAATTTAAATAAAATGTGGGAAAAAGATAAATAATATATAACTAATAAGCTAATTGAGAATTTCTTCTATAGATAAAAAAGGAGAATTTCTATATTTTATTATTTTTTATTTATTTCTTTATTTTAGAGAGAGAGGGCACATGAGTGGGGGGGAGAGAGAGAGAGAGAGAGAGAGAGAGAGAATCTCAAGCAGACTCTGCCCTCAGCATGGAGCCTGTTGTGGGGCTCAATCCCAAGACCCTGGGGTCATGACCTGAGCCAAAATCAAGAGTCAGATGCTCAACTGACTGAGTCACCCAGGCACCCCGAGAAGAAATTGTAATAATAATTAGCTGATGAGTCCAAAGAGAGAAAGAACAGTGCATATAATGGTAGACCCAACAGAAAACAAGTAAGTGCATGAGTGATGAAACTGTAAACTAAATCATCCCACACTTCTCTTTACAAACCCCAGGACTTCCCCTTGCTGTTAAGATAAAATCCTCTTTCTGGGATCTCACCTGTTCTCACTTCCTTTGTTTCTGACTTCCCTCTAGACTTATGGCTTCTCTGACCTTTGAATGTGTCAAACTTTCCCCTTGGGGCCTTGCACTCACTCTGCAGCCTTAAGGGCCCTCTTCCCATATATTTCCAAGACTGGCTGGGCTCTAATGTTCCCTCCTCAGTACAGTCCCCCATGACTCCCATTCTAATCCAGCCATATAGTCCTCCTACCCGAGGCTATCACATCACAGTTGTTTTAGTTTTTGCCTTCATAGCATTGATTCTCTGTGAATTTATCTTGGTCATTTATTTTTTCACTGCATGATGGTTTTTCTACTCTAATACAACCTCTATAGAAACAAGGACTTTATCTGTGTCTGGTCTCCATCTAATCCCAGCATATAAAACCGTGCAGGGAACGTGATGTGCATCGAGTAAAGATTGTTGATTCGATGAGTGAAATGTCTGTTAAGTGGCTGAAGCATCCCAGACTGTCTTTAAAAATATAAGTTCCCCAAACCCCAGAAGTTACTATTCCACTGTTCTTTGTATTCATCATATGACTTCTAGGATATTGGGTCGGAGCCTAAGTAGCACATTTTAAGAAGACTTTGGAAATCTGGAGTTTGGATTTTTATCTTAAGCGCAATGGGAGAAATAGACAAAACTTCAAATACTCGGAGTTGTTTTCAGGAAGAATAGACATAGTTTTCTCCAGGGAACAGAACTGTGAATAAGTAGAGGCACAAGGGATGTGGTTTAAGCTACCATGAGAATGAGGACACTCCTGGGGCGCCTGGGTGGCTCAGTCGGTTAAGCGTCCGACTTCGGCTCAGGTCATGATCTCGCGGCTCGTGAGTTTGAGCCCCACATCAGGCTCTGTGCTGACAGCCTGGAGCCTGCTTCGGATTCTGTGTCTCCCTCTCTCTCAGCTCCTCCTCTGCTCACGCTGTCTCTCAAAAATAGATAAATGTAAAAAAAAAAAATTGAAAAAAAAAAGAACGAGGATACTCCAAATGAAATATGCTGGTCCTGGAGGCACAAATTTTGTTGATCGTTGAGATGATTGAAGCTAATACTAGCACCTATTAGGGATGCTGTACCCAGCATTTCTGCACAAGTGAGAAGTTGGCCAAAAGAGCTTTAAATCTCTTTTAACTCCGTTTCCATTCTACAGTACTACATAATGGTCTTTGCCATTAAGTTTATACAAAGTAAAAACCATTTGTGGCAACACTTTCCTTAACTGTAAAGGGTCACTATGGTATTTGTGCATTATTCTGCTTCCTTTCAAACTTCCCTTGATGTCTGATTCTATGCATCGTGGTAGGAGGCTTTCCAGAACTGTGTGGTCCTACTTTGCTGCTTGTGTAGCTGCAATCTGGCTGCCTTCTTCTAGGCTCTGGCGAGGACCTTTTTAAATGAGTCACAGTGGCCACCTAATTTTGTATAATTCCAATGCTTACTTTATTCAATTTTGTGGTAAAAGACTTACAAAATGTTAGTTAACGACTGGCTCCATTCTTTCTGCCCATGGAGGTGGGGGTGAGGAAGTTTCTTGGGTAAGGAGGATGATTTCAGCATCACTTTTCTTAAATTCATCATCCTTATCTGATGGCTGCTAAAGTGATACGATAAAATTTATCTTTTTGTTGTTGTTTCCTCTTCCCATATCTTAGGAGGGAAGAGATGTTATAAATTTATGGGATTCCACAAGTGGACACCCAGGATTTCATGGTGGTGAACATGCTACCTCTTATAAAACTGAGACAGAAAGTTGGATCTTTCTAGCCTGGAGCCTCTTGTTTTTCCTATGTCTTTTCTTTTTCTCTGACCCACATCCACTGCCTAAGATCAGATTCACATAATATCTTACAGGTGCTAATATAGTTTGATTTTCCTCATAATTACTCTCAAGCCTCCTGTGTCTGTCCTGGTCAATTAACCCTAACTATTGTGTTGGTGTAATCTAATCAGGTCACTCCCCTGCTCAAAACTTCCTGCCTCCTGTTTCCAGAGGCATGAAGTCCAGGAGATCTGGCCAGACATGCCAGGTCTTTCACAATCAGACCACAATTTGCCAGGCCTGCCTTATCTGGGGCTAATCCTTATCAAGTTACAGGCTTTCCCAAATCCCACCTCTGGCTTTTGCTTATTGGATTTCCCTTTTATCCTCATCTCTAAGTCTTTCTCATGTTGAAGGGAACAGGAGAATGTGCAAAGGGGGATGGTTAGAATTCCTGCAAATGGCAGAAAATTAAAACTGAGGGGGTGGGTGTTGGGGGTGAAGGGAGTTTTAGGCTTAAGATACTAGGAAGAGATTTAGATAAACTTCAGAGGAATATGTTTTTCAGATTTAGCCTGGCATAAAAGCATAAGGAATAGATTTCTGAATTTAATTGTCTGTATACAGATGTTTGTAATCAGTGTTGATTCAGATTCAATTGAGCAATGAATACGTTTTTCATATTATAATCATAGCACCTAAGACAGAAAAGCAGGCCTTTCACAGTTCCCAAAACCTCACTGGTCCAAGGAAGTGCCTGTTACTTGCTAGTTGATTTGAACCCTTTAATGGCCGGAGTTATCAGCTGTAATCCAAAATGGACCCACCCATCACAGGACTTTATCCCAAACATTTTTTTTTTTGTCCTGAAAGATCACCAGTCAGTGGCCAGGCTTGCTGGGTTGCTGCCTCTCAGTATCTCTTCACGCACGATACAACAGAGCAGTGACTGATCTCTGCTTTCCACTCTCTTTTTTCATCTTATTATAAGTTACGGTGAGTGAGTAATGAGGAATGCTGCACTCCAAACAATCCTGTTTCCTGTCATTGCTATAAAACATTCAAAATTTAAAAAAATAAATAAATAACTAAGTGGAATAACACTTTTTGGAGAGCTCTTTACACACACACACACACACACACACACACACACACACACAGAACTTGATGAGTAGAAAGCCAGGAAGGATAGAAATGGCAACCTCCAATAAGACTTTCTCTTTCATAAAATTTTTTTTAATGTTTATTTATTTTTGAGAGAGAGAGAGAGGGAGAGGGAGAGACAGAGTGCAAGCAGGGGAAGGGCAGAGAGAGAGGGAGACACAGAATCCAAAGCAGGCTCCAGGCTCTGGGCTGTCAGCACAGAGCCCCATGTGGGGCTCGAACTCACGAATCTTGAGATCACAACCTGAGCCAAAGTTGGAGGCTTAACCGACTGAGCCACCCAGACACCCCTAAAACTTTCTCTTTTAAAAGGCTGCTTATTTTGGGGGGTGCTTGGGTGGTTCAGTCGGTTGGGCATCTGACTCTTGATTTCAGCTCAGGTCATGATCTCATGGCTCTGCACCGACAGCAGACCCTGCTTGGGATTCTCTCTCCCTCTTTCTGACCTTCCCTTGCTTGTGCTCTCTCTCTCTCTCTCTCTCTCTCTCTCTCTCTCTCAAAATAAATAAACTAAAAAAAAAGTCTGCTTATTTTTAAAAGTTTCTAAGGCAAATGCCTGTTTCTTTTTTCATTTACCTTGTCTTGGCTGCGTAAGCATTTTATAGTAGAGAGAAAAGACTGAGTATCCCCATACTATTTCTCAACCACAAGCTTCTCTGATTCATCGGTTTTGGTGTTCTCACCCTTAACATGGACACAAAAAGTAAATAAATAACTAGTTCTTCTTAAAACTCCCAATACAACAACTCTGTTGTATTGCAGTTTATCTGTGACAAATCCTACTTTAACGATGTTTTAACCTACATGCAGAAAGCAAGTAATGGGAAAAGTTTTTCTGTTCTTCCCCATCTCACTATCTAAAGAGACAAACTTGCTTTACTTTAATTTAGTGTTCCGTAGTCTGAAGTAGTCCTTTTCCCCAAGAGAAGAGAAATTTGTGAGGCAAGTTAAATTTATTGAGTTTTTTCATTTAATTTACTTTAATTTTAAATTACATTTAATACTGTCCATTCCAAGAATAGCAATAGATCAACCTTTCAGTTTTACATACGTTTATTGAATCACCACCTTGCTTCAAGAACAGTACTAGACATCAAGGAGCCAAGGATGAGTAAGTCAGTCACATGCCTGCCTTCAATTGTGTTTGGGAAACAAATGTATAAAGGACAAAGTCCATGTTTTAAAGATTTTAGTGGCTTTATGGTTGATGGGAAGATTGTAATGGAAACTTTGCTTGAGTGAGTCAGGGAAGAAGCTTCACAAACAGGGAGATATTGAGCGGAGCCTGAAAGATTTTTTTTTTTAAGTACAATTGTTATGTGAAATTTATTTCTTTTTAAGTTTATTCATTTGGGGGTGGGGGAGGGGCAGAGAGAGCGGGAGAGAGAGAATCCCAAGCAGGCTCCGCACTGTCATCATGAGGCCTGATGTGGGGCTAGAACTCATGAACCGTGATCTCATGATCTGAGCCGAAGTCAGAAGCTTCACCCCCTGAGCCACCCAGGTGCCCCCAGCCTGAAAGATTTTTAAGACTTTGGGAGAAAGATGTTCCAGGTAGAGGCGAACCGCATAATTAGTTTAGCAAACGAGAATCAGGTTTCTATAAGTTTAGCATCACAGGTAGACTTGGAAGCTGCCATAAAGCATCCTGTGTGCCATCCTAAGAGGTTTGCACTTTGTGTTGGCCGTAGGAAACCTTTTGTGGGTGTTATGAAAGGGGTTGTGTTTGAGAAGATAATCGTGGGGTGTGGTCAGAATGGAACCGATAAAAGCTGTCCTGAAAGTCCAGATAACTAAGTGGGAAAATATTGCAAAATCCCATAAGAGAGATGATAGAGGCCTTAATACGTGCAATTAACGGAGGGAGGTAAAAAGAGGTAAGCACAGACAGAAGCACGATAGGATCAGAATCAGCAGTGCTACTTGGGAAATGATCAGTGAAAAGGACGGAGAGCCCTGGGACAACTGTCAGGTTTTCTCTGTGCCACATGCAAAGATTAAAAACAGATCAGCATCCTCAATGGCATTTATCGCGGGCTTACTCTGTGCCAGACGCCTTGTCAAGCACTTTGCTTCAAATCTTGTTAACAATCTTCTAAGACAGATAACCATTATTATCCCAATGCTACAAAATAGATGCAGTTTAAACTACCCTTGGGAGGGGCATTGAAATGTAAACTGGAATATCAGTAACCTTGAATATTCTTTTCAATACATGATGAAGTTTATTATTTATTTTCTCCATATCCTCAGGAGGCAGGGGTCAAATATTAAATTCACTTTGCTTTCATAAATGGGAGGGGTGCCTGGGTGACTCAGTCAGTTAAGTGTCGGACTTCAGCTCAGGTCAGGATCTCTCACGGTTGGTGAGTTCAAGTCTCACATTGGGCTCTGTGCTGTCAGCTCAGAGCCTGCTTCAGATCCTCTGCCCCCCTCTCACTCCGACCCTCCCCGACTCAGGCTCGCTCGCTCTCTCAAAATAAACATTGCTCTCTCTCAAAGATAAACATTGAGAAAAATAAATGGGAAATTGGTCTGAAAAAAACAATGGCAGCTCAAGAGAGAAACTCTGGATCTCATCGTCCCCATGCTGGAGGGCTTTTCTGGACCTCACAGAGTTATTATTATTAGAGAAGGTACTATCTCTAGTTTGTATTTCACAAATTACATTTCTGCAGAAGAGATTCTAGGAAACAACATCTTTGAGTTCAGGCTGTTAGTTTCAAGTGAAAAAAATTCTAAGCACACCAGGGAGTCTTTCAGAACTCAAGGACAGGGATTCAGCTAGTGGCAGAAACAGCTAGAAGGGAAGATCTCCAAGGTATCAGTACTGTCCTTTTCTTCCTACTATTTGAATTTTCTCTTTCTCTTCCCACAGACTGGCTTTTGCCAATGTAAGATTTTATTTTTGGATGAGGATCTTTTTTTGTTTTGTTTTGTTTGTTTCATTGTGTTTTGTTTTGTTTTCTTTTTGCCTACAAAGGACAAATCTCAGCTACTGGGACTTTTAAAAATTAATATTCAATTTATTAAAGTAAAGGAATTCAAAAATTTAGTTTCCCTTAAACTTTTAATTTTCTTTTGTATATATCACAGAATTCTATTTACAGATTTAGTAAAACTTAACAATCACTTTCAGGCTGGTCTTTGCTATCTGAGTAACTCATGATGCAGAAATCACTAAACAACCAGGCCTCTTACAAATTAGTTAATCTAATTGCCTTTAAAATTTTAGACAACATTTAAAATTAACACATTTGTTGCCTGATCTGACCTGACCCAACAAGTGAAATTTTCTCAGGTACTTTCTTAGATATTTAAACAGCTCTAGTAAACCTAATAAATTCATAAACATGGTCAATCTGAAGTTCTCTCGAGCATCTCAGCATTGTTTACGATCTTAGAAAAAAAATTGTCTCCTGATCTTCAACTAAATTACAGGTCAATCAGTTATTCAACTATACTTTTAAATTGAAATAAAAATCCTCAACTGTCAGATTTTCCAATAAGCTGAATAGAGTAGACAACCTCCAAGAAAGCCCCAGTGATTCTTAACCTCTTCATAGTCACTCTCTTATATAACACCTTCCCCTTGGAGGGTTGGTGTGTATGTAGTGACTTACGGTGAATTTCCAAAGAAATGACACTATCTTATTTCCAAGATCTGGTTATAAATAACAACAACAACAACAACAACAACAACAACAACAAATGACTTTCGTCTTTGGTGATCTCTCTTCCTCCCTTGATTGTTTGCTCTAATGTAGCCAGCTTCCATGTTGTGAGCTGCCCCTATGGAGGATCCATGTAGCAGGGAACCGAGGGAGGCCCTCAGGTAACAGCCAGTGAGGAAATGGGGCATTCAGTTCAACAAACCTTGTGGAACTGGATCTTGCCAATAATCAGGTGAATGAATTTAGAAGCAGGTTGGGCCTTGAGAGGAGACTACAGTTCCAAGAGACATTAAGGCACAAGCATTCAGCAAAGCAAAATATTTTTGTTGCCTTAAGTCACTGAATTTTGGAGTCAATTGTCAGAAATATGTATTAGACAGGATTCTCCAGAAAAATAAACCAATGTCTGTATGTGTGTGTGTTGCGGGGGGAGGGGGCAGGGTGTGTATAGAAGGAGAGAGCGTGGGAACTGGCGAGTCCAAAATCTGCTGAGCAAGCTGGAAGGCTGTCAATTTCAGCAAGAGTTGATGCTACAACCCTGAGTCCAAAGGCATTCTGGGCCAGTGGTGGTATGGTGGCAGAACTTGTTTGTCTTTGAGGGACCTCTATCTTTTTTCTTAAGGTCTTCACCTGCTTGGATAAGGCCCATGAACTTTACAGAAGGTAAATCTACTGGTAAATACTAATCACATCTAAAAATTACCTTCACAGCAACATCTGGACTGTATTTGACCAAACAACTGGTCACCATAGCCTAGCCAAGTTGACACAAATCAACCACCATAGTGTCAATAGATAATAAATAAATATATATAACGTTATAAATATTTCATACCAAATATGAATATATCACTCTTATCCTAATACCTAAGTATTAACTTGACGTACTGAACATTCTCTATTTTTCATTTTAAACTTGCACAAGAGGACGATTTTATTATTCAAAGAATTGGTATTGCCATTTCCGTGTGTTAAAATTGCTAATGACCTTGGGGCTTGCCTTGGGGCTAGAATGAAAGACCTGGGGCAGGTAGACATACAGACTGACATCAATCCTGCCGCTGACATCAGGGTTCAAGACATTCTTTTATAGAATATTTCCACCTGAGTTGAATAAATGGAATTCTGCTGCCTGAGACTCTAGCTAACTTGTTTTTTAACCACTTAATTAGATTTTACACTTTTTTAATGTTTCCTTTTAGACTTACATAACATCTATTGGAGCTTGCCTATTTTTCATAACTTTGTTTGACTCACATATCACACTAGTGAGTGCACCCTGACTTCACCTACCCACAGAATAGAAAACATGGCCACTAACTGCTTCCACACTTCCACCTTTATACCTACATTCCTCGAGTACTAAAAGATATTGATTTCCATTTCTTAGTTTCCATATCTAAAATCCCTGTAAGGATTCCAGTTGATCCAGTTCAGATACGGTGTCTGTCTCTAGACAGAGCAGTGATACAAGGGAGGGATTATAGAGAAGGTCCTATAGCACTCATGAGAATAAGGGATGCTAGACAGACAATCCCCCAGATTTTGTAATGCATAGGCATGAAAACTCATGGTATTAAGTTTATACTGCCTTAATTTAAGTTGGTGAACAAAAAATATTTGCATGCTCAGCTCTAAACATGAAAGATTTCGTAGTAACACTCTTCCCAGTTCCTTACCTGCTGGACTTCTACTCAAGGGCCAGTCTTAGATCTTCATATCCCCATTTTACCCACAATGTCTCAGCCATGCCTGTCCTTTGGAGGCAGCAAGAAGAGCTTCACATCTATTCTCCTCTTTCAAAACTGGAATTCTGCAGCATGTAGGTGAAAAAAAACTCACACAGCCAGGGCCAGAAAGGCAAGGGCCAATTATCTCACATTTCAACTTCACACAAAGGTTCGATCTGCATATTAGCAGCGCGTTCTTATACGCAAGCCATTTTAAGCATTCCAAAAAGCAACCTTCTGAGACAATGTCTAAAAGCAAATAAGGCATGATTCTATAGGAAGAATTCTAGGCATCAGACGCAGGTAAAGAGATATTTTTGCATATAGAGACTCTGAGAGCAGCGGAGGTTGGAGCAGGCCTGCTACAGTCCCGTATGTCAATACCAAGCAAAAAACTAGTTATTCTCTGCTTTCTGCCACTTGGGTTGTCCCTAAATATGTAAACATAATGAGCTGAAAGTGAAAACATTGAAAACGCCTAAAGAAAACCACTGTACTGAAGCAGGAGCTATAAAAGAACATCAGATTAAAATTCTTAATTATTGCTTATTAGAAAACATGGTAGCAATAGAACCAAGAATAGAGATGAAAACAAAGGAAACTGAACCCTGGATAACTCTTCAAGCAGCAAGTTGGTTCTTTCCTCAGAATTCTGTGCGTTTTTTTTTTTTTTTAATTTGGATATTTAGGGGCGCCTGGGTGGCTCAGTCGGTTAAGCGTCCAACTTCAACTCAGGTCACGATCTAGTGGTCTGTGAGTTCGAGCCCCGCGTCCGGCTCTGTGCTGACAGCTCAGAGCCTGGAGCCTGCTTCGGATTCTGTGTCTCCCTCTCTCTCTGCCCCTCCCCCGTTCATGCTCTGTCTCTCTCTGTCTCAAAAATAAATAAACGTTAAAAAAAATTAATTTGGATATTTATACACACCTCTCTTCAGTCTCAAGTTAAGCCCTATAACCCTTACACCAAACCACATGGAATGTGTGTAACTTTGGCTAGGTATCGTCTTAGTCCTTTTCCTCTTAAATCAGTTGTCTGTGGTATCTCAGAACTTCCTTACATGGCTGGGGGCTGGACGTGTTATTTAATTATTTGGTACTTAGAATCTCTCACATGGCTAACTGTGTATATCCAGTTCTAAGAAACGAGTATAGTTTTGCTTACTATAGAGTAAAAAGAAACTGCCAAACTAGATATGAGTCATATACAATTTTTCTGTTTGGCAATGAGGTCTCTGCCTCTGTTTTTCTGTACATTTTTCAAAGGTTGAAAGAATATACTTCACTTAAAAGGAACTTGGTGAATAACATTTAGTTACGTACTTAGAATTTATTCCACCTTATTAACTGCACTCAGATTTTTCTTTCGAAATGGCCTGCCCTCATTTTGCTATAGCCATGAACTTTGGATGGATTAACACCATCCCAGCTCCAAGCTATATTAGTTTGTCTGAATTAAAACAAAGATTGTTTCAGCAGGGAAGCCCCGATTGACCAGCATTTGATTTCTTCCTGGGCACAGTGATTGGCTCAATCAGAGTAAATCTCCAGACTTTTGTTAAATGATTATAGTGATAGTCTCTCTCACCTTGGATATGAATCAAATAACATGTTGCCCTGGTTGCTATTGGCAGCCATTTTGTGGCTATGATGGAAGCCAATCTGAGTATGTAGCCAGAATACAGAGAAGAACACAGCCAAGAGAGTCGCAGAAAACTGAGAGACTGCCTTAATCAAAACATGTCTGGACTTTTCAGATATGAGAGCCAATAAATCTGGTTTATCATTTATGCTAATTTGAGTTGGAGTTCTGTTACTCACAACCCAAAACATCTCAACTAATATATTAAGCATCTAGGAAAGTAGACTTATCTAGAAAATGAATGCTAGGATATAGTAAAATTTAAATGAATGACTATGTATTCCTGTTCAGTGAAGTATTTCATGGATTCATGAATATCAGACAGAAAAAATTAAAAGTTAATCAGGACCAAACACTCTTTTAATAATGTATATATGTAGTAGTTGATTCAGTCTTGTTAGAAAAATATGCCACAAAAGGTGAGTTAGCTGTTTGAAGTTTGCTTTGTATAAAATTTTTCTCTACCAAACAAATTTTTCTCTACTAATTATAAAAAATACCCCCAATTGGTCATTCTTACAAGAGAGGCTTTGAAAGATCTTAATATGCAAAATTATAATTTTAGTTGGGCCAGATAGGAGCAATCATTTATTATTAAACAACTCACCAGGCATTAGTTTATCAGATTAGTTCCAGCAGAAATAAGAACCCTCAGGAAATGGAATACACATTTTATTAGATGGAGCAAAGACATGAACGCAAAGAGTTGCAGGGGCACCTAGGTGGCTCAGTCAGTTAAGCATCTGACTCTTGATTTCGGCTCAGGTCATAATCTCACAGTTAGTGAGTTCGAGCCCCGCATTGGGCTCTGTGCTGACAGCATACAGACTGCTTGGGATTCTCTCTCCCTCTCTCTCTGCCCCTTCACAGCTCATGTTCTCTCTCTCTCTCTCTCTGTGTGTGTGTGTGTGTGTGTGTGTGTCTGTCTCTCTCTCCCCCTCTCAAAAATAAATAGATAAACTTAAAAGAAAGGGAAGGAAGAAAGAAAAGAGTTCTGTCTACAGAAGAAGGACAGGTGCGGGTGAGGAAAGAGTAGTAAAGTGACAAAAATTATTCTAAAAACTAACCTCACTTACTTCAATTTCCTCCAGAGCCAGTCTATGTAAAGAACGCTGATAAATTATATCTTAATGCTTAGACTACTTATTTATATGAGTATGAACCCTGACACCAACAATTGGCAAAGTTTTAAGAACACGTCCTAGAACTAGAAGTGGGTTCAAGCCAGAAACCTACAATAAACAAACTGAATGGACGCCACATTTCAAACTTGACAATTTGCCCTTCTACTCCGTTCCCTAGCCCCTCCACTCTCCCTGATCCTGCCAGTCAATGACTTTCTTGGCAATCTGTGCTTAGAAGATATTTGCATGGCTTCTCCACTCGACTTTCCATCCTGGAGAGGAACCAGTTTTGGAAAAAGTTCTACTTGTCTCAACAGAAAAAAAAGGCAATGATTAACTACTAGAACTGCATCCACACATAACTGAAGTTGGTTCAGCTCTTATTTCGCACACTCTGCTTTTCCAAAAGAACTGTGGTCCTTCTTCCTTCCATTCTATCTACTACATTAACTGCCTTTTCCCTAACACATTAAATATAACGTCGCTTGATTTGAGGGAGCTTTCCAAGTATTTATGGAGTAGCTTGAAAGAAAGTCTTTATAAAATCACTTCAGAAAAAATATTTTGTTCTTCCTGCAGGAAAAAAGACCTTAAAATGTGTTTTGATTCTTCCTAACTGAAAGAGAGAGAGAGAGAGAGAGAGAGAGAGAGAGAGAGAAGGAGGGAGGGAGGGAGGTACTAAGCTATAAAACTACCACTTGACCATTTGGTTTCCAGCTAATATTTTATTACAAATTATAAAGGAAACTCTTTGGTGTATAAAATTCAAATGGTGAGAAAAACCAATGCTACGTACACTTTTTCGAAGTGAAAAAAATCTTGCTGTATATGTCTGGTTTATGGTTTTCTTTCAGGAAAAAAGAATACCATCCAAGCCTCATTTAAATCCTGGTACTGTACCTATTTACCAGTAGATTAATGTCAAGTCCTGCTATTTTTGAGATTCTGACCTTTTACTTTTATTTTGTTTAATCAGGAAATATTTAAAATTACACTGTTTAGGCTTCTAGGTTTCACATCAGCTCATTTGCCAGTAGCCTGTCCTCCTCCATAGGGGTGCTGGCAGAAGCAGACCAGCCTGGTAGAATATCAAAGTTTATCAAGCCACAGGATCTACAAAGTCTTAATTTTCCTCATTACTCCGCCTCCCACACACCCAGCCCCACCCTAGAAAGTAGTAATGTGATCCAGGAAGAAACGTTGGAGTTAACTAAATCGAATAGAGTAGAGCCGAGAATCCTAGACTCTGAAGAAAGATTGATTTAAATTTGTTTACACATCACTAATGAACCATTTGTAAGTATGAAGCCAAAAAATTAAAGTTGAGAAAGTTTATTAGCACACCATCCTCATGATGGCCCCTGTGGCCAATTGATAATTATACTTCACTTTTAAAACCAAAGAATTTGAACCCAGCTTCTAGAAAATATGTGAAATAGTTATCAGAGAGAAATTTTTCTCATCTCTCTCTGAAAATCTCTACCTCAAAAGACAGAAGCTATGATTATCTAAATGACAGTCTTAGTATATGATGCTTCCTAAAATCTTAAATTCCTCAATATGATTCCTAACCTTCAGTATCCTGGCATATTCCAAGAGGCAAAACAAAACAAAATGGAATTACAGAAGCCACAAGATTCTCTATTTAAAAAATACTGAATATATTTTTTTAATATCAAGATTTTCAACATCAAAGGATCCATCGTAGTTTTTTATTTGTGTCTTTCTTGCTCCCCAGATACCAGTAGACAACTTCTAAAAGAAATAACTTTTATGAATAATATAGGTAGTATGACTGCAAAATTTAGATTTTTGAATATAAAGGATAAGATAAATGAAGTAGACACATGATCTTTCATATTCCTCCTTTTTATCGGGGCGGTTCTTCGGTGACCCATGGACTTACTTCTTTCTGTTTCTCCTCTGCCTCTCCCACACACTTTCAAGGAAATGGACCAAAACATTCATTGAACATTGGAAAAATTGAGCTCTAGAGGAAAAATCTTAGGACTATAGCAATGGGTTTTATTTTCTGATTATAGTAAAAATGATGATAATATCTTGAATTTAACATGTCTTTCTTTTAAAGCATTTGAGCATATTGTTTTTGTTTTTATTGTTAATAGATTACCCAATGTTCCCATGACATACTTAAAACCACTTGACTCATTCGTAGAGCTAAGACTAGGAGCTAAGCCTCCCACTTATATGTCTAAACTTCATTCCACTAGGTTATATATTGGCCAATTCATAAAGTACCCACCTCAATAGTCCAAAGCCTCTGAATAACAGTTGAAAGTCACAGTAATTAAGGTTACTTTCCCTCTGGGTGTGAGCTCTTTGCTTTGTGCTAGAGCTAATTTTGATGTTTCAAATCAGCTCCTTGCTTTTTCCAGCACAATTGTTACCTGAGGAAGGAACTGTCTGAGCTGCTGCCTTTGGGTTTAACTTTTGGTCCAGTCATTTGCCTACATGGCCTTGAGCCTGCCACATGGGAGAACGTTCTCAAAATCTCAATCAGGAAGCCAGATCTGGATAGCAATGAATACATGGATTTCCATTTACAATAAGTAATGTACTTCTTTCTACCTCATTTTTTAATATAAAAAAGATTGAGATAATAAAATAGCAACCATCTCACAGGATTTCTGTGAGTTTTAAAGAGAACTTGTTACATGTGTGTGTAATATATTATACATAATATATTTTATATACATGATATATTACACATAACTATATTGCAATGTTATTTATAGAGCACGGTAAGAGGTGAGTAAGTACTCAAGCAATTTTATTTTATTCTTATTTTTTGGTTTGTAGCATTTTATTTTTATCTGTACTCTATTAGCAATTACCCCAACAGATCCAGCATTGAGCTCAGAAATATCAACCTGCTGTGAGCACCTTACAGGTCCTTAGGCCAGTCTGTATAGGCCTTTAGTTCCACCTCCATTCCATCCCTTCCAAAAAAATGATTAGGGAAATTTAGCAGAACTACTTTGATCATCTTAGCACATCTACTCAAAGCTGAAAATATTTGAAGAGCCTGGTCATTCCTTAATCTAAATACGTATAAACTTTGTAAAACTCATTCATGAATTTGTCAATTGAATCTTCACAATATGCCCTGATGTTTAAAAATTATGTGGATATATATGTGTATATTCATATATATGTATATAAATATGTATTATATGTGTATAAATGAGGTGAATATAATACATATGTATACATATTCAATGAAAGATATGAAATAAATCTTCATGTATTAAATTGTCAAGTTTCAAGAATGTTCAGTAATAATGTAAGGAATATGTTTAAATTACTGAATGCAGAAGATGATCATAAAAGGAAAGAGACATTTTTCCAAAAGTTAAATGGATTTCCTTTAAGTATTTCAGTTTTAAGTATACAGCTTCACATACAGGGACAGCTTATGATACTAAACTTTTTAGTTTATGGATTCTTCTACAATCCATATCTTTAACATTTTCCATTCCATTATTTTCTCTCAAAAGACTGGTTTGTTATTTTAAAATTGTTTATACAGACATGATGAAATTGCAAAATCTTTTTTTTTTTAAGTTTGTTATTTATTTTTGAGAGAGAGACAGAGAGAGTGAATGAGGGAGAGGAAGAGAGAGAGGGAGAGAGAGTCCCAAGCAGGCTCTGCACTATCAGCAGGGAACCTGATGTGGGGCTCAAATTCACAAACTGTGAGATCATGACCGGAACCCAAACCAAGAGTTGGACACTTAACCAACTGAGTCACCCAGGTGCCCCTGGAATCGCAAAATCTTTAACTGGGAACTCTTTCAATTTTCTTTGTTTTTAAAATAAATATAAATATTTAAAAATTTACAAACCTTGATAAATATTGTAAAACAAACAAGAAAGTCTATCAACTACTATACATGCTTTCGTTAAAAGATAAAGTCAAGGGGTGCCTGGGTGGCTCAGTCTGTTGAGCACCCAACTTCAGCTCAGGTCATGATCTCATGGTTGGTGAGTTCTAGCCCCATGTCGGGCTCTACGCTGACATCGCGGAGCCTGCTTCGGATTCTCTGTCTCCCTTTTCTGTCTGCGTGTGTTCCCTCTCTAAAAAATAAATAAAAATTACTATTTTTTTAAGATAAAGTCAAGAGGCCTTAAACATACTAAACTTCATGTAGGAGATAAAAGTTTTAATTTTTAGGGGTTGTGGAGTTTTGTACACCTATAAATCAAGTTTGCACCAAATAGTCACATGTCTGGATGTTGATGAATGTCTCCCCTAGGTAAGCCTTCATCATCTTAACTTCCTTATTCATACTGTTTCTTTTTGATTTCAGTTTTAGCTTTAAGCATGTTGTATTGTATAGCAAAGACTCTAGGACATGGTTGTTTGCAAATATATTGGATTTGAGATTACCTCAGGAGCCAGAGCTACATATAATTCAACCTGTGATAAATCATAGAAACATTTCAGTCTTTGTTTAAAGAAGTAATTTTTATTGTATGCCTTCTTATTTTTTTTTTTTTTTCCTGAACAAGGTGTCTTTACTTGCCCCATTTTCTTCTGTTTTATCAGTCTTCTTTATTTACATAACAGTTTCCTTCAACTTCCAACTTCCAAGTTGCCTTGACATGAAGCTGTTTCTTTCTGGAGCAGAAAAAGAAAATATGTCATGTACTATTATTCTTTTTTTTTTCATTAAACCATATGGACATCTGGAAGCAGAGTCTAAACCTGTCAGCCTCTCATGATATAAGGCAAATATGCGTTATTCTATGGAGGAAACTAAAACAGAGGCTTTCTTTCCTCGTCTCTCCACCTCATGGAAAGAAACTTAATTTATGGGGATTTCTGGGAAGGGCAGTCTGCACCAGAGAGGAAGGGCTTAGCAATTACCTCAAAAAAACAAAAACAAAAACAAACAAAAAAAACCACTCAGAGTTCCATCAAACACCTCCCAGATCTTTGAAAATTTGCTTAGACTCCATTTTATTTTCAACAGAGCCTTCAGACACATAGGAAGTGAAGGATAACCTTCCAAGCCAAAATGTTCTTTACAGATGGCAACTGAGGGGGAAAACACTGGCGTGTTCTTTCCTCAGCCGTTCGGCCAAGTTTGTATTGTAAGACTTTATAAACAAGGAGTGTTTACAGCATCCTGTGGCTGTGAGATGTGCCAGGTAGCATGTAGAGTACCCTCAGATAGAACTAAGGTGTTCCATTTCCTAATTTACCCTCTCAAAATAACAGAGTTCCATCCCGGTATAGTGCCTCTGAACAATTAAGAGCAATAGGTAGACGCTGGGAAGGTCAGAGGATCTAACCCAGTTCAGTGTTTTCAGTCAGCTGAAAACAATTCATTCTCGGGTAATCTGAGACTTAAAGGGACATGATACATATACATTAATTGTTTAGCCCACTAAATCCATGGCTCAGTTATCAAAGTATCAAAGAATTAGTAATAGGAGCTGAAATAGCAAGTGCCTTTCCTTCTCTATTCTCACATAGGATTATTCTCTATGAAATAATCACATACAATATTAAAAATAGCATTTTTATATAAAACTAACTTTTCCCACCTTTCACCTTGATTGAGAGACTGGCTTCTTCTGCCCTCTTCCCCTCACTACCATTTATAGGATTGAAGATGTGTTTAGGATTCTCTGTGGCCCATTCTAGAGATCCTATTCCATTCTACAGATTCTGTTCTACAGATTCTGTGTGGCCCATTTGTCACCTGTCACTGGTGATGGGTATCTAGGCCTGCAGTTCATGCTGGAAAAATAAGATTTGGGTTGATGAGAGACTATACACATGCTAAAAATTCTTTTACTAATATTTTACAACTCTTCTCATTGTCTATAGCTTTCCTTGATAACTGGGCCTCTGCCTGACTGGCAGCTTAAGTCTTGTAGGTTTCTGAGAGTTTAGACTACTTCAAGCTAGACTTCTAGAACTTGAAAGCAATTTTGAGAGAGCAATTTCAAATCTTTGCTCTAAGAAAGTACTAACAGAATTTCCTATTATAACTATTCTAACATGTACCTTTAAAGAACCAAAGCCAATGGATTTTCATCAGGCTCAAAGAAAATGCTGGTGCTCTTCAAAGTCCACCCCAGTTTCTTTACAACCCAGCTCTTCACTGGCAAAATTCTCTGGATTATATTTGGAAATTCTGTGGCATATTTTTAAATCACAAGTTGATGTGTTTTACTTTAAATGAAGACTTCCTGTATATGCTATAGAAGAAAATTTACCATCATCATTGGATCTTTGCACCTTAGAATAAACTTTATTTTAAACCACACCTTTCTGTGAGGTTTGACAAAAGAAGACAGCCAGATCTAGAAGGTTATGAGTTCTGTGATGGAACTTGATTCATGGTTTCTAATAAAGATATTTTAATGCTCCTGCCAAGTTCAGCAGCAAGGCTTGCCAGAACATAGACTCTCAAGTAAGCCTACCCCTTAATCTTGTGTGAGAAGAGAAAACAGGCCCAACAGCAATACAGGCTGGATATGAAAGTCCTTCTCTGCATTACTTTCCCCAGTAAAGGTCATCTGTACCACCAAGAAATAACACATCAGTAATATCTGGTGGTATTCAGAGCCTTCAGCAAGAAGGGGGGCTTATGGTCAATTGAGTATTTATTTACATAAGAAAGCCCCTTTTGTGAATTACCCTTTTAGTACAGACATTTTTCCCCTTAAACAGAGACAGCTTTTGATTATTCAGGTTAGGTGGGATGGAAAGGAAGGGGGAAGGGACAAGACCACTCAACGTGACAGACAATGAAAAACTCAACTGTGGTTGGCTTTCAATTTTGTTTTTGTACTTTCATTGAAATATGGGTGTGTCTGGTATTCTGAGAATTTGCATTTCAGACAAAGTAATAACAGTAGACCATAGAGACCTGACTCAGAAAAGCTGGAAAGTCATTTTAGTTCTCTATCTGCTCAACTTTTGGTCACCCCATTCCTTATTGGGGGTGGACATCTCCACTTCTCCAATTATTACCTGACTTAATTAAGTGGAGTGGAGTATTTCTTGGTTTTCAGCCAGAAAATGGAAGCACAATTTCCCATGGCATGATGATATAAAACTTGAGAAATAGACATTTAACTGCTCCATAGGAAAATTAGTGGAATAAAATCAATTCACTACTTAAACTGTAGCTTGTCATACATTTCAGAGATACTTAGCCTAATACACTTGATAATTGCATACAATTCACAAAACAAGATTGCTTCTAGAATTTTTACCTGCCCCCCTCCCCCCAACACACACATACACTCATCCCACATCCCTCAGACTGAGACACGAAACAAATATCCAGGTAGTGGCACAGGAGGATGAAAAATCCAGTAAATACCAGAGAGAGATTTTTCATGTAGCCATGAAAATAGTGAGAGACAACCCAAGAACATCTTTCACCTGGAAGGGAACACCCTCCCCAATGCCGTGTGAGTGACATTACAAGACAAAGAATATTTTAAATTTACTTAACCTACACATTCTTACATTTTCAAAGAGGTAAACATTGATAACCTTTGGCAGGTGGGAAAAGCTAAATGTTCATTTGCAGAGATACTGCCATTTCTGTGGCTGCTTGGGGGGAAAAATGTTTTAGTACATGATTTAGGATCATTACCCTAATGCCAAATCCTTGGAGTCACTGTTTGTGATGAACCGAACGGGGTGCACAGACGCCTTAAAGCTTGGAAAATTGCTCACCAGAAAGTGTTTCATTTTAGTCAGAGTTGTCTCAGAAAGACAGATCTCTCTAAACAAAACTAATTCAGGGACTTGGCTAACATATTGGAAATGGAAAGTCATGCTCTCTTGCCAGGTTTTGGAGATGCTTGCACAATATCCAGATGATTGAATTATATACATGGCACATCAAAATGACAAATATCAGTTGTACAAATCAAATTCGTAAAGGTAACTAATGATGGGACATTATCCCATCCTTTTTCTATTTTTTTTTGTTTGTTTATTTATTTAGTTTGAGAGACAGCAAGCATGAGCGGGGAAGGAGCAGAAAGAGAGGGAGAAAGAGAGAATTTCAAGTAGGCTCAGCACTGCCAACGCAGAACCTGATGCAGGGCTTGAACTCCTGAGCCATGAGACCATGACCTGAGCTGAAACTTAACCAACCGAGCTACCCAGGTGCCCATAGAAACTCATCCCTTTTCTAAAATAAAAGTGGGAAATTAACATCTTTTCTTCTTTTGTCTATCTATGCAGAAGCAAGTAATATAAGACGTTCAGGTGCTTGGGTGGCTCAGTCGGTTGGGTGATTGACTCTTGATTTTGGTTCAGGTCATGATCCCAAAGTCATGGGATTGAGCCCTACATTGGGCTCCATGCTGAGTGCAGAGCCTGCTTAAGATTTTCTCCCTCTCTCTCTCTCTCTTTCTTCCCTCTCCCTTGCCTGCACTCTCTCTCTCTCTTAAAAATAAAATAATAAAATAAAGTATTAAATTGGTAAACCTTATTAATTTTAAAATTGATGTTTTCAACTAACATCTTTACTATAGAAAGGGATAATATATGTTACTAAGCACTCGTAAGGATATCAGTAAAACTAGCTGAATTCAACCTGGCATTTTTATTCAACATGAAAAAATTTTGCCCTAAAAAAAAAAAAAGTAAGAAAATTAACAACAGAAATAGGGAAATATAATTGCATATTCATAAGGCAACATTTGATAGGAAATACGCCAAAAGAAATTTAAATGGTCTTTGACTTCATTGGCATAAATGATTCCTGAAAGCATAAGTTAGTTATAAGAACAAAGTCAAAATAGATGAGATCGTTTGTATAGAAAAGGACAATATTTCTTCTGTAATGCATCTAGGACTTACTGTGAAAGATATTGGAAAACATGTTATATGATAAAAAGGAAGAAAATATTCATTTTTCAAAGGATTTGATCTTAATCATCTAAAAGTTTATACACAAACATCAGAACATATATCATCAATTTTTTTAGAAGATATCAATTTAGATGAGTTTTTCGTATATTCATCAGCATCATTACATTGGAATAGCTACACTTAAACTGCAAATCGCCACAGTAATAGAGCAATCGAAGCCACACATAATCTCAAATGACTTACTCTGGGCTTTGGAATGTGCGATAGGGCTTTCAGCTTTCACCATTAAATTTTATATATGCAAAAAAAGGTTGTCAGTGGAATAAGTCAAAGATTAGAAGCACAAAAAGGAGAGGCACTTGAGTGCCTCAGTCAGTTAAGTGTCCAACTCTTGATTCTGGCTCAGGTCATGATCGCACTGTTCATGGGTTTAAGCCCCGCATTGGGTTCTCTGCTGACAATGAGGGGCCTCCTCAGGATTCTCTCTCCCTCTGTCACTGCCCCTTGCCCCCACCTTTCTCTCTCAAAATGGAAAAAAAAAAAAAAAAAAAACTTAAGAAGCACAAGGATTCCAATGTTCTATTTCTGACTCGAAGATAGAGGAACTGTGTGTCAAAAAATGCAGGCAGTTTCTGAAGACACGGAGAAGTCCTTGACCAACACCTGGCAAGAGTCAGGGACCTCAGTCCCATAACTGCAAGGAATTGAATTATGCCAACACCAAAAATGAACTTAGAAGGAACTTAGAAGGCAGATTTTTCCCCAGAACCTGCAGATGACAACCCAGCCCAACATACACCTTGATGTCAATTTTGTGATACTCTCAGAAGAGAGCTTGGTAGTGCCATGCCGGACTGTTGACTTCAAGAACTGTGCTGGTTGAAGTCCAATCCTATTCTCTTATCGACCAGGGGACTTAACCGTTCGTTTACACATCCTGTCAATTCACAAACCTGGGCAGAAGAGAATCCTTGTCATGTCGAATTCAGACGAAGCAATGAGAGACGGGGGCCTACCTCTGAGGCTCTCCATTTTTTTTCTTCTAGATGTATAATAAAATGACACATTTGCATTAAGTTTGCAAGCTGACCCAGTGCTTCAAGTATTAAATTGAAGTTGGTAGGGAAGAAATGAAGTGAAATAAGATTGCATATGAGACCTAAGGAGGAAAAAACATATTGGAAATAAAAGACAAGGAGAAGCCTATGACTGAGCGTGACTACAAGAATCTGAGGGATTTTTATAGTCTACAAAACCATGTATTTATAATTATAAGAAATTAGTCGTGCTACTTCCTTTTAAAGTCAGTAACGCTAGTATTGTACTATCATTAAAAGTTTAATGTCGAAAATGGTTTGCGGCATATTCAAACTGTAATTCTTCACTCACTAATATCCAGACTCTACCTCTAATTCTGCTATTTTCAAAGTCAGAGAAATAAAATTTGAAAGATTAGGTTGAAGCATATGAAACTGTGAATACCACCATTGTGACCTATAAAAATAGCAGTTTCACATGATTCAACCTCACAGATTGCTAGGGGATATAAAAAACATTACATGGCTATAGCCACATCATCAATCTTGGTAAAGAGAAAGCTGAATAGTGATTGAACAGCTGGTAGACCCTTTTGTCATATAACATGTTTCTCTAGTATCTATCACAGTAAGTCCTAGATGCATTAAGGAGAAATATTGATCTTTTCTATACAAACTGTCCACAAAGAACATTAAAGAAAAAATCAAGCTCAGCCTTTAAGATAAAGTGTCTTTACAATTTACCTTTACAATAAGGAGTATCTGAGAGTGAGGGATGCTATTTATTTTAATTGGCTACCTTTATTAAAGGTATTAAGCATGACTAAATATTTTAGTGTGGCAACAGAATATTCTAAAGTAAAGAATACTAATTCTTAGTTAAAAGAACAAGATTATACGGTTGGAGCATACATTAAATGATGGCAAGAAAATAAACCAGAACATCTTGCCTCACAGAAACAAGGTATTACATCTCAGAGAACTTCCTCTCTAAGCTCTTATGTGCCCTTTTGTATTTCAGTTCAGTGCCATATTTATTGTCCTAGCCTAGACTTTATGGTAAGTCGTTTCAGTGATGTCCATAAATCATTTAGAATCCTTTGTTCCACTAACATTTTGTTGCATGGGCCAGGAAAATCCCCGATCTTTGGTTAATTCCATGGTTTCCATTATCCTCATACCCCCTACTGCTGATTATACTCATTCAAAGGGCATGCTGAGTAAACCCAACTAGGTTTGAACTCATAAGCAACCTTTTTCTTCTATTTACCCTAGAAGCTAGCTTAAATAATTCCCACGTTCTTCAAGTGGAATCCTACATCCCACACTCAAACCCAGAGGCTATTTCACTGAAAAGATTCAAGCTATTAGCAGTAAATTTTATTGACTTCCTTCTTCTCTTATCTGAAAAATTTACCTTATTTCCTCCTATCCACTTCAATGTTGTCACAAAAAAAAATACCCTGCTTCTGTTTTCAAAAGTAACCCCTTTACTTGTCCTCAGAACCTCATTTTCACCAGATTCTTCTCCATCCTTATTTAATGAAACATCTCTTGAACGTCAAGTGTATCCTCTATTAGCTTGATTCCAAGCTACCACACTGTCCTAGTTTTATTCTCTCTGAATGTTATTCCTCAGTCTCCCCCACAAGCTTTTGTTTATCATTTCGACTCTTCACTGAAGGATTTCTGAGAGGATTTTGTTTGCATTATTATCTCTCCACATTCTCTACCTTGGTGTCTTCATGTCTAGAGACTCTGTTTTATATATTTCTGCATGAATTGCTTTGGTCTTTACATTGACTTTTGTTAAGGAAAGCCACCCTGCTACCTTAGTCAAAACATCCTGAACCAGGGGGAAACCTGAGTGGCTCAGTCGATCAAGCAGCAGACTCTTGATTTCAGCTCAGGTCATGATCTCGCGATTCATGAGATTGAGCCCCACATCGAGCTCTGCTTCTGATTTTCTCTCTCCCTCTCTCTGCTCCTCCCCCTCTCATGCTTGCTCTCTCTCAAAATAAATAAATTTAAAAATAATAATAATAATAATAATAATAATAATAATAAAAAGGAGTAACATCCTGAACCAGGAAGAATGGAAAGCCTAAAGTGCCATCTCAAGATGAGGTAGCTTCACAGCTATTCAGATTTTCTACTTCATCTTGTGTCAGTTTGGTCACGTGGAATTGTGTAAAACTTCTGGACGTGAGAGACTCTATTTTGAGAAAAGCTCCACTTTCCTTTCTAAAGCAAATGGCTAATGAACTCGAACTGGGCAAAAAGATCCTTGGCTGGGCCAAAAGAGGCAGTTGTTTTATAAGCATTTGTCTATAGGACATTTGTCTACAGGACAGCAGGCATCCTGATCATAAGACAGTTGGTAGTGGACGTTCTGAAGACAGAGTAGTTAACTGATGCATACCAGAATAGTTTCATTTGATTGACCAAGAGAAGAGTCAATCAATGTGTAACCGAAAGCAGTTCAGCCTCTTAGTACCAACTGGCAATTTTTTTTCTTTTTTATCCAAGTCATATAACTGCCCTCCTTCCTCGTTCTCATAAAAATCCCTTGCTTTCACCCCACAGGCAGAATACTTTTCTGGTTTCTGCTAGGACTTATGCTCCCTGAATTGTAATTCTGAGACCACAAATAGAAGTCTTTGTTCTTTTTCAAAAGCTTTATTTCCTTTCTTGGTTGATGGTAGTTTGTTCAAAGAATTTGTCCATTCACTTAAAGTTACCAAATATACTGGCATCACATTGTTCATATTCTCTTAATGCTCTTCACCTGTTAATAGGATTTAGTGTGATAACTTCTGTTTTATTCCTGATACTAGCAATTTGTGTCTTCTCTCTTCTTTATTGTCCTCCTTAATGAAGGCTTTCTACTCGAGTTATTGGGAATTTGAAAGCCTCTCAGTCCTGTGAGTTGTAGAAATTTATCAGTTCCCTGGCAGTTCTTTGCCTGGCCTCATGGAGTTTCGCCCTATTTATGCCCAGCTTAGGATCCCCAGCAGACTCAAAGGAACTGGTGTACGAGACTCTACAGCTCTTCTTCTGCTTCTTCATGAGTGCTCTGCCAGAGGAATTGAAGCCCCTCAACCTGTATGAATTCTGAATCTGTCTCCTCAGTGGAATCTGTGAAACCACTGCCTCTGCTTGGATGCCTCTTCCAGTGGAGCAATCCAGAAAGGCGAAAAAGATAAAGACAATTGCAGGGCTCACCTCTTTTGCTCTCTTTCTCAAAGATCAGTGTCCTGTCCTGCATTTTTCCAATGTGTATAAATAGTTGTTTAACGTATTTTGCCAGCTGGAGGACAAAATCAAGGCCAATCACACAATCAGGGCAAATAGAATTCCTTTAACTTGGGGTGTCTTTTGGATGCATTCTGTCACCTGTGGCCTTCTGGCCCAGCTTTGCTGGCATGTTCATTTCCTCTGCTGTCAGAATCTAGCATCTAGCTACAATTGTTCTCTGGACCTCTTTATTAACAGATTGTGTAAATAAGAAAGAAAAAGAAAGAAAGAAAGAAAGAAAGAAAGAAAGAAAGAAAGAAAGAAAGAGAAAGAAAGAAAGAAAGAAAGAAAGAAAGAAAGAAAGAAAGAAAGAAAGAAAAGCATTTAGTATGGGACTCCACATTTTTTCCTAGCCATCGTGCATTCAATGAAATATCTTGGATTTTGAAAGAGTGATGTCAATTTCAGTGCTTATTTTTGACCAGTCTTCCGCTCTTACATAACACTGATAGAATGGAATAGTAAGGTGCCACTTTTTATTTTATTTAATTTTATTTTTAATTTTATTTTTGAGAAAGAAAGAGCGTGAGTGGGGGAGGGGCAGAGAGAGAGAGGGAGACACAGAATCCAAAGCAGGTTCCAGGCTCCGAGCTGTCAGCACTGAGCCCGACGCGGGGCTGGAACTTACAAACTGTGAGATCATGACCTGAGAGATCGAATGCTTAACTGACTGAGCCACCCAGGTGCCCCAAGGTGCCACCTTTTAAAATGGCAAATTCTCTAGGAATGGCAATACATTCTTTAATGCTTTCTCATGCAAGAGGCTGCCAAATGGCTTTAAGACCACAGGTAGGAAGGAAAAGATGACAGAAAAGGGAGGTGAGGACTGAGAAGACATGTCACTCTAAAGTGATTTCCTCAGCAGTTCATTCTCTCTCCTGGAACATGCCAGCTTTTCTGTCCTTCCCCAGTCACCCCTGAGCTCACCTCAAACTCTTATCCTCCAGTAAGCCATGCAAGGCCAGGAAGGGTTTTCTTCTCCTTTGGAGAAATTTTTTTTTTAATGTTTATTTATTTTGAAAGAGAGAGAGTGTGACCTGAGGAGTGGCAGAGAGAGGGAGGGAAAGAATTCCAAGCAGGCTCCACACTGTCAGAACAGAGCCTGACACCAGGCTCTATCTCACGAACCATGAGATTATGCCCTGAGCCAAAATCATGAGTCAGACACTTAACCAACTGAGCCACTCAGACACCCCTCTTTTGGGGAAAATTTTTTTTTTAAAAAGAAAAGGGTGAAGTGAAGAAATAAAGCTCCTAAAGTCAAGGGAAGAAATCACAAGAATCTCTTAGGGAATACAGAAGGAATATTCCTTAAAAGCACTAAATTATATTCCCCAACAATATCATAGTTCTAATGAGAGAATGTAACTGCTTTCTACTTCTTACCTTCAACAAGCCATTTATGTGCATTTAAGTTTTTCTTCCTTGTAATATTGTAGATGCAGTTATGGGAATGCAAGCTGGTGCAGCCACTCTGGAAAACAGTATGGAGGTTCCTTAAAAAACTAAAAACAGAACTGCCCTACGACCTAGCAATTGCACTACTCGGTATTTATCCAAGGGATATAGGTGTGCTGTTTCTAAGGGACACATGCACCCCAGTGTTTATAGCAGCACTATCAACAATAGCCAAAATATGTAAAGAGCCCAAATGTCCATTGACTGATGAATGGGTAAAGAAGATGTGGTATATATATGCAATGGAGTATTACTCGGCAATCAAAAAGAATGAAATCTTGCCATTTGCAACTACGTGGATGGAACTGGAAGGTATTATGCTAAGTGAAATTAGTCAGTCAGAGAAAGACAAAGATCATATGACTTCACTCATATGAGGACTTTACGAGAGAAAACAGATGAATATAAAGGAAGGGAAACAAAAATAACACAAAAACAGGGAGGGGGACAAAACGGAAGAGACTCACAAATATGGAGAACAAACGGAGGGTTACTGGAGTGGGTGTGGGGGGGGAATGGGCTAAATGGGTAAGAGGCACTAAGGAATATACTCCTGAGATCATTGTTGCACTGTATGCTAACTAATTTGGATGTAAATTAAAAAAAATAAATAGGGGCGCCTGGTTGGCTCAGTCGGTTAAGGGTCCGACTTCAACTCAGGTCACGATCTTGCGGTCCATGAGTTCGAGCCCCGTGTCGGGCTCTGGGCTGATGCTGGCTCAGAGCCTGGAGCCTGCTTCCGATTCTGTGTCTCCCTCTCTCTCTGCCCCTCCCCCGTTCATGCTCTGTCTCTCTCTGTCTCAAAAATAAATAAACGTTAAAAAAAATTAAAATAAATAAATAAATTAATTAATTAAAAACATTGTAGATGCAGTTAAACAATATGGTTTTTCTAATTTCTTCTAGAGCTAATATATAAATTTACTCGATAGTAAAATAAATATTCTAATTTTATACTACCATATTGGGAGGAAAAGTTCTTAAAGCTATTCTATACATAGTAGACATTCAACATGAAAGCATACGGACATGAACAGGCTGTATTGTTTCTCTATTACTAAGCACAGTAGCATTGTAGAAGATTGTCTACACTTCTAAAAGTTTAGGTAAGAATAAGAGCTGTAGAGCTACTTGGCATATTTCTCAAGTTTCTAAGGAAATAAATCAAGAAATCCAACAGTAAGAAATGTAGTAGTCACGGCAAACAGTATAATAATTTGGCCTTATTTTGTAATCTTTTCCACTTTGCATTTTTAAAGTTGATGGCTCTATTTCTAACATCCCTAGAGTATGATTGGAATTACAAAATTATTTAGTGCCATATTGAAATTAGCGAAAAGAAAGCAGGGGTAACGGGAGCAGAGGTAGGAAGGAGAGGACGAGTGAAAAGGAAGGAAGAAGAGAAAAGATAGGGAAGGGGAGCAGGACATTAAACAGTAAACAGGAAAGCAAAGCTTCTTTTATTTGTTCTTTTGGCACACTTCCAGCGAGTCCCAGGTTCAGATAATAAATGAGAGGGCAACAGCCAGCCCTCTGCTCTAGCTAACCTTTATATAGATTCAGAATTATTTTCCGAGGAATTGTCAAAATCTTCCGTTATGTTGGCTTCTGGCTCTGGTTAACAAACTTGTATAAGCTGGAAGTGACACCTGAGCATTCCAAAGGTGTGTCCTGCCTCTTCTCTGTAATGACCAGTTTCTTAGGTTAGGCATATAGTATTTTTGTGGGCAAACCTCTTTATGGAATTCTGCACAGGCATTATTAGTATATAAAAACGTGGAAGGCACAGAGTCTGCTATGAGACTGCAATCTAGAGCAGAGGTGACACAAATTTATGTTGTAACTGCATTTTGCGTTTACAGATACAGTTTTCCAATAGAAATGGTATGACAGGGAGAAAAAAAATGAATTGTTGAGCAAGTAGAAATTATAGGATAAGAAATAGGAAAGACTGAAATAGAAAATCAGGGTAATAGGCATAAGTACAACCAGTAGACAATTTTCTGAAAGTAAACAAACACACAAAAAACCTTCCTGAGTGGTGCCTGGGTGGCTCAGTCCACTAAGCGTCTGTCTTTGGCTCAGGTCATGATCTCATGGTTGGTGAGTTCAAGGCCCACATCGGGCTCTCTGCTCCCAGTGCCGAGCCTGCTTCGGATCCTCTGTACCCCTCCCTGCCCCTCCCCTGCTTACTCTCTCTCTCTCAAAAATAAATAAACACTAAAAACAAGAAGAAGATATGAAATCTTTTTAAAAAAATAATAAACTTGAAAAAAGTGTGAGTCAAGCAGAAATCTGTAGAGATACGGTATGATTTGCAGCAGGCATTCCACAGGAGATACTCTACTTTTGTAAGGAATTAAGAATAAAGGAGGGGCGCCTGGGTGGCTCAGTCGGTTAAGTCTCCAACTTTGGTTCAGGTCATGATCTCGCAGTTCGTGAGTTCGAGCCCCGCGTTGGGCTCTGCTGACAGCTCAGAGCCTGGAGCCTGCTTTGGATTCTGTGTCTCCCCCTCTTCTGCTCATGCTCTGTGTCTCTCTGTCAATAATAAATAAACGTTAAAAAAATTTTTTTTTAAAGAAAAAAGAAAAGTAATAGAAAATAGTAAATTCTATTATTATTGCTGTTTTATTATTCAGCAGGTAGAGGGAAAAATTATCTTTCCTCCCAAAGAATCACTACAGGCTACTCCTACTTACGTTCTCGGAGTCACGTGTATCTCCTGCATCTGGATGGTAGAAATACTACAAAGTAGCGTGCTGCTGTGCATCTATTCCTGGTCAGCGTTACAAATCAGGACTTTTTATATTTTCAGGCGATCCAATTGTTAAACATTTACCAGCACATGGAAAATGGTTTTCTCTGAACAACAGGCGAGACCAGCGTCCTCAGAAGACACTGTTGGAAATGCCGGCTTACAGAAAAAAGCTCTTCCCAGCTCTATCTCCTGACACCTCCTCTATTTACTTCGCTGCAGCAGCATCCAACTTAACCTGTTTTCTTCAACTCCTACTGATCCTTAAAATTTTTTGTAATGTTTATTTATGTTTGAGAGAGAGAGAGAGTGCGAGCAGGAGGGGCAGAGAGAGAGGGAGACACAGAAAGCTGAAGCAGACTACAGGCTCTGGGCTGACAGCACGGAGCCCGATGTGGGGCTCGAACCCACAAACCATGAAATCATGACCTGAGCTGAAGTCGGATGCTTAACCGACTTGAGCCACCCAGGCACTCCATCTCCTACTGATTCTTAAAAGTCTCAGCTTGGACGTGGTCTTTTATATGAAACCTCTGATCCTTCTACTCAGAGTTAAATAGATCCTAGTCGCCTCCACTGAAGTTCGGATGTGCCACTATTAGAATATTATTCTATAGCTGTAATTCAGTAATTGATTCAACAAATATGCATTCTTCCCCTCTTATGTGCCAAGTATTGGATTAGGTGTTGGGAATAATACTGAACTGGTAGCCCTGGTCTATTCCCTGGTGAGGGAGATAAACAATAAGTCAATTAATTATCATTTTGACAAGCGCTAAGAAGAAAAGTGTAATTATCCATACATTTGCTTAATCTACAAAACAGTGATTCCCTTCAATGTTAAAGGACTTTTTCTTTTTAAATGTTTATTTATTTTTGAGAGAGAGAGAGAGAGAGAGAGAGTAGGGAAGGGGCAGAGAGAAAAAGAGACAGAAGATCCAAAGTGAGCTCAGCACTGACAGTAGAGAGCCCGATACAGGCCTTGAACTCACCAACCATGAGATCATGATCTGAGCCAAAGTCAGACACTTAATGGACTGAGCCACCCAGGTGCCCTGCCGCTCTTTTCCATCATCATTCTCTTTTTAGTGTCCGGCACTTTGTAGAATATATACGTTGGACAAATCTACCGGGAAAGAAAGAAGAGACATGTAGGGAAAGAAAAAAAGAGAAGTTTTATAGATTGTATTTACTTGCAAGTAAGTACTAAAGGATCCTGAAATAAATAAATAAATAAATAAATAAATAAATAAATATATACATAAAATATATTGTGATGTTAATATGTATATTAAGGTCGAGAACGGATGAGAAAGAGAATCCTTACTGTTCAGTTTCAGTTAACTCCCCAGAGAAGAGATTATGGAAAGAAACGTTAGGGCATTTAGAGAAGAAACCATAGTAGAGGTGGAACAGAATTAAGACTAGATTGTGATTATGGAAATGAAAGGGAGAAGTCCCAAAAATATCTGCTTGAAGAATGAGTTGAAGGGGTGATGAGGCAGAAAGAAAGGATAGTAAGAAAGCAGAAAGAGCTGCCATGGACAGCCTAAAATGTCAGGACTTTAGAGCAATGGCTTTAGTCTTGACACTGGTACAATCACTGGTATTGTTGTTGCCTAGAAAGAGGTTTGAAGGCAAGCTGTCCGCACTGGAATGTGCATGTGAGACATTCTGGGGCTAACAAGAAAAAAAAAATTAACTGGGAATCATTCAAGCTGTCCCTGACCACCAGATAGACTAGCATTTGTTTCACGGTCTCCTCCCAATAACAAAACGTTATATTTTCCCATGTGCATAATGGTAAGAATTCCCTAGCTTTCCAAAGATGGACGAGTTCCAAGTGCCCTGGTAGCAATCTCCCACTGATAATAATATAAGCATTCAGAAATTTTGAGGAAACTCCCTTATTTGCTGCCAAAAGTTTTTTTTTCCCCCAAAGCCATATACAGCTTCTGGAATAATTTCATGATTTCAACATGATGCACATTATTGAGTTTGCAACCAAAAACATGAACTTTAAATATTGGGATCTCAACCAAATTTGTCTTCTTAGGAACATTTTTTTAATTCAAACCATTAACATAAGGGCGCCTGGGTGGCTCGGTCTGTTAAGCGTCTGACTTGGCTCAGGTCACGATCTCCTGGTTTGTGAGTTCAAGCCCCGCGTCGGGCTCTGTGCTGCCAGCTCAGAGCCTGGAACCTGCTTCGGATTCTGTGTCTGCCCCTCTCTCTGCCCCTCCCCTGCTCATGCTCTGTTTCTCTGTCTCTCAATAATAAATAAACATTAAAAAAATTTAAAAAAAACACATTAACATATTGGAAGAAGTTAGAGCAGCCACATGTCTGCAAAACAGTTGATTCAACAATTCCTCAGGCGTTCTCACAAAGGAAATGTAGACATACAACCTGAAATAGAGCAAAGGAAAAGATTTAAAAGTGCCAGAATCCCAGACACATTCAGATATAATAATATCACGGACTGCTCTCTCATATTTATTCCCGTCTCTCTGAAGATTGGCTTTGGGCTATTTGTTTTGAAATCCTATAACGATTAGTACCTAGAAGTTACACTGGGAAAGTACATATCACATTCAACCCTAAAATACATGGAATCATAGGTATTTAAATAAATTAGGGCCTTTGAAATTATGTATTCTAGTTGTGTGAGTTTGTTGTCAGTGATCTTTGATCACAGACTTTTTGAAAATCTGATATTATCTCTGAATTTCTGCTTAGAAAACTGGACATGTTTAGCTTATCGTATAAAAGTTTAGACTGGCCAATTCCCGGGAATCTATTCATGGGTGATGTGACTGTTGGGGTGGGAAGGGCAGGGAACCACAGACCTCAGGTCAACTGTCTCTGATTTGGCCCAAGCACCTTCTCCACAAAGGAAGAAATGGAACCCAGAGTGGCTGAGGGACAAAGGTCACACAACAGAGGATCAGGGCCACCAGAGGAAATTGAACTTTCTTGCTAACTCGTGGTCCTGTATGCTGTCTACTAGCCACTGGGAACTTAAATAACCACAAACAGGGGTGCCTGGCTGGCTCAGTTGATGGAGCGTGCAAGTCTTGATCTTGGGGTCATGAGATGGAGCACCACATTGGGTGCGGAGTCTACTTTCAAAAAAAATAAGTAAGGGGCACCTGAGTGGCTCAGTTGGTTGAGCCTCCGACTCTTGACTTCGGCTCAGGTTGTGATATCATGGTTGGAGCCCTGCACTGGGCTCCGTGCTGATGGGGCAGAGCTTTCATGGGATTCTTTCTCTGTCTCTGTCTCTGTCTCTCTCTCCCTCTGTGCCCCTCCCCCACTCTCTCTTTCTAAAATAAATAAACTTAAAATCAATCAAAAAATAAAAATAAAAGATAAAATAAATAAATAACCACAAACAATCAAGATTTTGCATATCTGTCCACCACCCCACCCCCGCAAACTGCATAGTCATAGTCAATAGATAGTATGGTCAGAAGCTGGAAAAGTCTGGGAGCACCTGCGTGGCTCAGTCAAATGAACATCAGACTTCAGCTCAGGTCACGATCTCACAGTTCATAAGTTCAAGTCCTACAATGGGCTCACTGCTGTCAGTGCAGAACCCACTTTGGATCCTCTACCCCCTCTTTCTCTGCCCCTCCCCTGCTTGCACTCTCTCAAATAAATAAATAAATTAATAATAATAATAAAAAGAAGTTGGAGAAATCTAGCTTTATCACTGATTGATGACTGATTCAGAGCATCATATGACTGGACATAAAGACTTTGCATCAATCTCTCTATCTTCAATGTAAAAACAAGTATTTCTGGCCAATTCCAACCACTTACGACTGTAATAAGTGAGATAGTATCTACAGCATATAACATCAAAAGCTATAAGGGGAAAAAAATCTCAAAAAGACAGACACAATAATAATAATAACTTGTGTTTTCCAAAGAATGACGATCTAGAAATAACTGTGAAATAACAATTTTGGTACAAAAATGTTCAGTCGGATTCTAACGTTCACTGGAAAAAATGAATGGGACATTACACTGGTTATTACTTAAAGTCTCAATCTGAGCCCCCTACGTCCTCATAGGAAAGCCGTCTTAGCTGCTGGCGGACATCTACCATTCTCCTCCTCCTCCTTTGGCTCCAGCCTCCTATGGAGGAGTCTCTGAAGGCTGCCAAATGCTTTACCACTGCTTTTGGTGGTGGCTCTGCTTTATATTCACACCGTCTTCCCACAGAAGTGGCCACCAAAGTCCCATGCTGGTGTAGCTGCCCGTAAGAGTATTATTTTCATGATTTTTACCAATCTACAACAAGGTGTCCCAGGGTCATGTTACCCCGCTCTAGATTTGCCTCGTTAAAAAAACAGACCACGCTCTGCTGTATTCGTCTCAGAGCAATGCTACTCTGCATTCCTAATGTCCCACAGAGATTTTTCTGTTTCTAGGGGCTGGTACATACTTGCTATCAAAGAAATGCTGATGGAAACGCACAATGAAGATTTGCAAATTTGCAGTATTCTTATTATTTCAGTGTGTTAGCATAATCCCTTGACTGTGTTGCCAATAAACACACTGACTCTTGGTCATACTGGTGAAATAAACCCAACAGTATCACAGATTTCAAAACAGGTTTATCCAAAATGGTAATTACATGTATCAGCTTGCAAAAATAGTTTTTCATCTCTTAAATTTCAGTTTCCTTTTAGAATATATATATTTAATATTTTTTTAACATTTATTTTTGAGACAGAGAGAGACAGAGCACGAGCGGGGGAGGGGCAGAGAGAGAGGGAGACACAGACTCCGAAGCAGGCTCCAGGCTCTGAGCTGTCAGCAGGAGCCCGATGCGGGGCTCAAACCCACAAGCCATGAGATCATGACCTGAGCTGAAGTGGGACACTTAATCAACTGAGCCACCCAGGAGCCCCAAATTTCAGCTTCTGATGAAGGTAATTGAGAAAGTTTGTTGAATACATAGAACTACTGAAATTGTTAGATTAACTTCATGCTAGTAAATACAGTAATATTTGATCTTTTGGATCAAAAGCTGTTAAACTGGAAAATAACCGTAGATATTTCAAATGAATATCAGTGTTTGAGCTGAAGAACGATAAGGGGAAAGTCATTTGCAAAAGGATTTAGATATAATACGCGCACTTAAGGTTTACTTTCAAGTTTCATAATTGAGGTAAATACATTTAATCCAGAGAAAGAAAGAATGTGAACTTATTAGAGTCCTTTTCTATCTTTCTTTCTTTCTTTCTTTCTTTCTTAGGTAAACTCTACACCCAAGGTGGGGCTCAAACTCACAACCCCAAGATCAAGAATCGCATGTTCTACTTACTGAGCCAACCAGGTGCCCCTATTAAAAATGTTAGTCGTTCATGGGACAAATAACAAGCAGTATTGTGTATTACACACTGCTGTCTACAGAGAATGCAATGCGGGACAAGCAAAATACAAACCACACTTTCAGGCAATTTGCAGTCACGTAGGAAATGCTGACAAAGAGGCAATTAATTACCTGATGCTAAACGCTAGGACTGGTGCCTGATAGGAGAAAATACCAACAAAGACGGAAAGATGATAGACGTCAGGCCAAGTAAGAGGATGTTTAAAATAGAGAGATTAGTATGTTTACAAAGACCTGGAATTGAGACTGGATGGTTGGAGAAGTAAAATCAGTTCAGTCTGGCTGAAATGCAGAGTGTGAGAAAGGATACTGACTAGAAACGAAGCTGCAAAGGATTATCAGGGGACAGATTAAGAAGGGTTTCAAGGTCCTCGGTGAAGAAGTTTCATTTTATCCAGGCAAACGGGGAAATATTGAAGGGTTAGTACTAGAATAATGGTATTATCAGGTTTGCATTTTTAAAATTCTGACCGCAGCCTGGAAAATGTCTCCATGAAAACTACAGAGAGCCAAGCTAAGGGCAAGGAGATCGGTAAGGAAGCTGTCACGGTGATTCAGAAGGGAAACCGTGGTGGCATATATAAAGGCCTCTACACAGAGGTAGAGAGAAGTGAGAAATGTACAGATCCCAGGACACTTAGGAAGTGTAGTGGTGATAGATTAGATGTCAATAGTTTGGGGGAAAAAAAAAAGCATAGACACCACATAGCTGTCTGGCCTTAGCTCCTAGGAAAGTAGAGAAAATATAAACAGGCAAGATTTCTACTGTGGGACTTCCAGATGGAGATGGGCAGTTAGAAGTTGCCAAAAACAAAGCAAAAACAAACAAAAATAAAACAAAAAAACAACAAAAAAAGTTGCAACTGTTAACATGAATTGGAATTTAAGCAAATTTCTAAATGGTACAAGTCAGAGGAGATATTTAGGTTGAAAGGGGGCTGAACCTCTCCACTGATGTGTCACAGGTAGAAGCTACTAGCTTCTCTCTCTCACTTTTCTCTACGATGGACAGAGACAAGTAAATAGATGTCGACTCTGCACCTGTACTGTAGCAAATAGTATTTTGGAAAAGTTGAACCCACTGAGATCTGCTGGTAGGGTAGAGTCTTAGTAGGAATACTAATAAGGTAAAGAGAATGGGGAAAGTCCATTTAGAGATTTTCACCAAGAGTTTGTCGGCCAGGAAAGGAAAGAGAGAATTGCAAGAGAAATTGATTCAGACGTCTGCCAAAGTCCCCCAGTGAAATACAAGACAGAAATAAGAACCCCTGCTTCTACTTTTCTCTCTTTGGGGTTCGAGTCTTTTCCTTAACCCCATTGCCATTCTTTTAGACCTCGGATACTTAAGAGTCACAGGATCACGGAACTGAAGGGACTGTGACCATCCAAGGCCTCCTTCAGAACACAGCACCCTACTAAAGGAATCGTCTGTATCACATACCTATCTGGTAGCTATATTTTCCTTTTCCTCGGCAATCCCTGAGGTATTGCGTTAGGTATGTCATCATCACTTTACCAGTTTACTTGTACTTGCTGTTTACTGGAAATGTGCATTCTGTGGGCTGTATGTCTAAGGTGAAATAAGCGATAAATGTCCATCAGGAACCAAGCATGTCCAGTGAAAGAGACACCAGCTCTCTGGAGAAAGACGCGTTCCACGATGGCTTAATTACATAGTGTAGACGGCAATAGATAACAACGAGGTAGAGGTTTCCAAAGCTGAACTTTAAAAACACCTGGGTGAACTTTTAAAAGATAGAAGCCCAGGGGCGCCTGGGTGGCTCAGTGGGTTAAGCGTCTGACTTCAGCTCAGGTCACGATCTCGCGGTCCGTGAGTTCGAGCCCCGCGTCAGGCTCTGGGCTGATGGCTCAGAGCCTGGAGCCTGCTTCCGATTCTGTGTCTCCCTCTCTCTCTGCCCCTCCCCCGTTCATGCTCTGTCTCTCTCTGTCTCAAAAATAAATAAAACCTTAAAAAAAAATTAAAAAAAAAAAAAAAAAAAAAAAAAAAGATAGAAGCCCAGTCTCACTCCAAACAAATTAAACCAGAATTTCAGTGACTTGAAAGTCAGGTATTAGTTTTTCTTTTTTCTTTTCTTTTCTTCTTTTCTTTTCTTTTCTTTTCTTTTCTTTTCTTTTCTTCTCTTTTTTTAATGCTCAGCTTATTCTAATGTGCAGCCCAAGTCATGTACTTACGTTCAATAGAATTTTGATGGCTGACCCAGTGTGCTCCCATTACAGAGTTCTAGGTATGTGGACGCCATGTTCCCTAGTAGAGGGCTGAGCTGTGAACTTGAGCTGAGAATCCACTTGCTTAAAGGCCTTTGATTTCTTCTTGCAGGTGCAGCAGCAGCCAAAGCAAAATGTGTCACATATGTGTGTGGGCAGTAAGGGCAAATGGCAAAGACTTTTGGCAAGATAATTTTAAATTTTTGTTACTAACACTTGGTGAACAGAGAGCAGAAATGACCAAAATTGTTATTTTATGATCTAACTTTGTTATTTAAAACAGTGATACCAAATTTGAGAAGGAAACAGAAGAAACAAAAGCATGTGTAGAGGGGTGCTGTCACCCACCTGACCTCCTGAACTCAGAACTGACCTCCGGAACTCAGGAAACCCCAAAAGCTTCTGTCTACCTGTCAATCTTACCTTTTAGAAACTAACTAGCAAACTGCTGGAACAGAACAAGAAACATTTGAGGAGGACACATGCACAGATGAATCAAAAAGTACCTGAGCCTCTGGGAATGCAGAACTGGTGCAGCCGCTCTGGAAAACAGTATGGAGGTTCCTCAAAAAACTAAAAATAGAACTGCCCTAGGACCCAGCAAGTGCACTACTAGGTATTTATCCAATGGATGCAGGTATGCTGTTTCAAAGGGGCACATGCACCCCCATGTTTATAGCAGCACTATCCACGATAGCCAAAGTATGGAAAGAACCTAAATGTCCATTGATGGATGAATGGATAAAGAAGATGTGATATATATATTCAATGGAGTATTACTCGGCAATCAAAAAGAATGAAATCTTGCCATTTGCAACTACGTAGATGGAACTAGAGGGTATTATGCTAAGCAAAATTAGTCCGTCAAAGAAAGACAAAGATCATATGACTTTACTCATATGAGGACTTTAAGGTACAAAACAGATGAACATAAGGGAAGGGAAACAAAAATAATATAAAAACAAGGAGGGGGGCAAAGCATAAGAGACTCATAAATATGGAGAACAAACGGAGGGTTACTGGAACGGGTGTGGGAAGGGGGATGGGCTAAATGGGTAAAGAGTATTAAGGAATCTACTCCTGAAATCATTGTTGCACTATATGCTGACTAACTTGGATGTAAATTTTAAAAAAGAAAGAAAGAAAACTTAAAAAAGAAAAAGTGCCTGAGCCTCATTATGACGTTAAAACCCCCCTCTGAATATTCATCCTGAGCCCTAACTAATAGAAAAAACCTGCTTTCTCTGGTTTGGAGAGACACACATTTGGAAATTATTCCCAGTGCTCTCCTTGTTTGTACAGATAAAGATGACCTTATAAGGCAACTCCCTTTGATTCAGTCTCTGTAACTCACCAAGAAGCAGACCCACTTTGGTCTGGTAACAGTGCTTGTGGTGTTTAAGAGAGAGTGTGAGAGAGAGAGAGAGAGAGAAAATAAGACAGAAATGGAAGAGAAACAAGCTGGTGAAGAGAATAAATACTCATGAACCAGATTTCCTTGGCTATAGATCATTAGGTGACTCTAAAGTGATTGTGACAGAACATGGAAGTTTGTCACTTTCATGTCCTTTCCTTTAATAATCCTCCCTGAATGATCAACTGCTTTCTTTGAATGGCTATTCTAATTTCTGAGAATTTAAACACTATTTTCTCCTAATAAATATTAAACAAATACAAGCATCCCAGAAAATATCTCCACAAACAATACCGAAACTTTCTTGATATATAATTCCCAAGTTAACTGTAATATCTACTGTTGATCAAATACCTATTATATAATAGGTTTGATTTGTTGGGTTGCTATGCAACCCAGTGATATAAGTATTATTTATTAGCTCCATATTCATACCCTCTGAAACCGAGGGCCCAGTTCCTTCCCTAAGATCATAAAGTTGTTGGCATCCGAAACTTGAATTCTTTTTTTTTTCTTTTAACATTTAGTTTTTGAGAGACAGAGAGAGACAGAGCACGAGCAAGGGAGGGTCAGAGAGAGAGAGGGAGACACAGAATTCAAAGCAGGCTCCAGGCACAGAGCCTGATGCAGTGTTCGAACTCACAAACTGTGAGATCGTGACCTGAGCCAAAGTCGGACACTTAATCAACTGAGCCACCTAGGCTTCCCGAAAACGTGAATTCTTAACCATTTAACTGAACTGCCTCCCCTATGAGAGTTTCTCAAAGGTAGCAATACAAAAATGATAATTTGGGGTTTTTTTTTGTATTTTCATAATAATAAGGATAAGAGGATATTGGAAAACTATTCCAGAGTGTCGATTAATGGCATTTGGAATAAAGATAAGTATGTACGTATATTAATCAAAACTAGTAAAGAGTAGTGTTTCTCTAAAGTGGGTAATGTATTGCCCCTTCCACTTAGATATGCACAAACACAAAAACGGATATAAAACCTATATTCTTACGCCTCTCATATAACCATGAAACCAAAAGTATCTTATAAACAAAAACAAAAAATTACATTAACAACATTAATATTAATTGGAAGTTGTATTAACAACATCAAAAGTAATTAAAACTGTATTAACATTAAAATTAATTAAAATTGTATTAAAAATAATTTAATAATTTAAATTAATTAATTGATTCAAAATGGCAAATGACATTTGCCTGAAGTAAAATCACCCAGACAATATGAACATTATACTGATATTTCAAACTTTGTTCATTCAGGGAATCATCACGTTACTTGGCTTTCACATGGCATGATGACTGCACTATTTGAATATTACATCTCTTTGTTTTCCTACCAGTCTTTGACAATTAAAATGACTTTTTATGCAGTAGGATCCCTGCTAAAGAAGCTTACCAGATATCCCTACACAAAATATCTCTCATGAAGCTGCCTCTTTTCATGTACTATATGGTGCAACTTTTACACTTCTCTTCTTCCACTGCAAATGATCTTCCCTGAGATTTACGTCCATATGAGTAGGCTTATCATGACTTCTAAGATAAAGGCAACTATAGAGTCTCTGTGTTTGCTTTTGAGTTTCCGACATGAATTCTCCCTTTCTCTTTCAGGAGAACCCCCGTGGGTACAATACTGGAGAAACGCAGTGCCCAATCTCCCACTATGAGCTCTACAGGGAGGAAACACTTCTCTTCAAACATGGTAGTCAGGACACAGGCACAAGATCTCAGTTCAACCCCTTACACTGCTTTTAACGTGGACCAAATGAGACGACTAAGAGATGATTAGGATTAATGGTGCAAAAGTCAGACCCAGTTTTGCTGTCAATGATCGAGTGGTAGCAATAGTGTGCAGCAACTTTGGGCTGTCGGCCCAGGTAGATTGACCCTGCAGCTTTGCTTCCTGCTTCTGGGTTCTATTTAATTCTCTAAACCTCTTCTATCAGTCCAAAAAACAATCACAATTTTGCTACGACCGCAAGATTTGTTTTCCCTTTTTATGAGCAAAATTCCTGACTAATACAGATAATAATAGGAAATGGTTTGCAAGAAACAAAAAATAGGGGTATCTAGGATTTATTATCTAGTTTGGAGGAGACTATAGATAGACAGTCTCAATGTTCATGAAGGGAATCTGGTAGCCCATGGGCAACAGTGGTGAAATGATAAAATAAATACTCCTCTAGCTTTCTTGGTAATTTTAAATCATCCTTGAAAACCTTGACATAGATGAAAATCCATTATAATATTTATGAATTCCATCAATTTTGATGCAACAAATTACGACTTATTTCATTCCAAACCAAGATGCCCAATTGAATAATGAAAAAGATATCAATTGAACAATGAAAACTAGTTTATATAATTAATAACAACAATTGAAAATAAATAATTTATTAAAATTTAGTGCAGTGAGGGTTTATGTCCTCACCAAAGAAGGAGAGGAGACTGAAATGCAGGTGGCAGTTACTGTAGGACAAGTGCAAGGCAGTCATTCCTTGGAATGTACTCTCTCTCTTTTTTTTTTTTTTTTTGGTACCATTTTATTCACCAATTTTCAACCTCAAACTACATTTAAAAAATAATGTTAGAAAGTCATTGATAATAATACCATAATAGTAGGGGACTTCAACACCCCACTTACAGCAATGGACAGATCATCTAAGTAGAAAACCAGCAAGAGAACAATGGCTTTGCATGACACATTGGACCAGATGGACTCAACAGATATATTCAGAACATTTGATCCTAAGCAGCAAAATATACATTCTTCTTGAGTACACATGAGACATTCTTCAGAATAGATCACATACAGGGTCACAATTAAGCCCTCAACAAGTACAAAAATGTCGATAACACACCATGCATATTTTCAGACCACAATGCTATGAAACTTGAAATCTGTGGGGAAATAGGTTCTTCTTACATAAATGGGTTAGAATAAAGCTTGGGAGGAAAGCCACCACCATGGGGCAAAAGTGCCCGAGGTAAGCTAACAAGATATTGTAATGGGATCACGACAAACTTGTTATATCACCTGCAGGAAACTACTTTCCATCTGGTGCCAATATACTATTGTGCTTTAATCCCAAACTCCACTTGCCTCCAGACCTTTTCTTCTTACACATACAAGTTAATGACTACTGTCTGATTTTTTTCTCCACATTCATGTGTGTAAGATCTTGTTTTCTTCACCTTCACCACATGGGTAATATCTTGTGAGCTCAGTAAATACAGAGACAAAAGCCCTATTTGGGGTCTTGCTTCCTCCCAGACAGTAGCCTCTCTTCTATTCAATTCTGCATCCACACTCTTGCAAGACAAGAGAGAACTCCAGACTCATAGTCTGCAACAGAAGTCAACCACAAGAAAAAATTTGGGAAGACCATGAATATTTTGAGATTAAAGAATATTCACTAAAGAACGAATGGGTCAACGAAGAAATTAAAGAGGAAATTAAAAAGTACATGGAAGCCAATAAAAATGGTAACAGGACAGTCCAAAACCTCTGAGATGCAGCAAAGGTGGTCATGAGAGGGAAGTATATAGCAATCCAGCCCTTAATAAAGAAGGAAGAAAGGTCTCAAATACACAACCTAACATTACACCCAAAGGAGCTGGAAAAAGAACAGCAAAACAAAGCCCAAAACCAGCAGACAAGGGGAAATAATAAAGGTTAGAGGATAAATCAATGATATTGGGGGAAAAAAACAAAAAACAGTAGAACATATCAATGAAACCAAGGAGCTGGTTCTTTGAAATAAATTTAAAAAATTGATAAATCCTTAGCCAGATTTATTAAAAAGCAAAAGAAAAGGACCCAAATAAATAAATCACAAATGAAAGAAGAGAGATCACAACCAACACCACAGATATACAAACAATAATAAAAGAATATTATGAACAATTACATATACCAACAAATTGAGCAATCTGGAAGAAATGGACAAATTCCTAAAAACATATAAACTACTAAAGTTGAAACAGGAAGAAATAAAAAATTTGAACAGACCCATAACCAGTAAAGAAATTGAATCAGTAATCAAAAATCTCCCAACACATAAGAGTCCAGGGCCGGATGGATTCCCAGAGGAATTCTACCAAACATATAAAGAAGAGTTAATACCTATTTTTTGAAGCTGTTTCAAAAAACTAGAAATAAAAGGAAAACTTCCCAATTCATTCTATGAGGTTATCATTACCTTGATTCCAAAACCAGACAAAGACCCCACTAAAAAGGAGAATTACAGACCAATTTCCTTAATGAATGCAGATGCAAAAATTCTCAACAAGATACTAGCAAACCAAATCCAACAACACATTAAGAGAATTATTCACCACAATCAAATGGGATTTATTCCTGGGCTGCAGGGGTGGTTCAATATCTGCAGTTCAATCAATGTGATACATCGTATTAATAAAAGCAAGACTAAGAACCATGTGATTCTCTCAATAGATGCAGAAAAAGCATTTGCAAATTACAGCATCCTTTCTTGATAAAAACCCTCAAGAAAGTAGGGATAGGAGGAATATACCTCAAGATCATACAGGCCATGTTTGAAATACCCACAGCTAATATCATCCTCAATGGGGGAAAACAGAGCTTTCCCCCTAAGGTCAGGAACACAACAGAGATGTCCACTCTCACCACTGTTGTTCAACAAAGTACTGGAAGTCCTAGCCTCAGCAGTCAGACAACACAAAGAAATAAAAGGCATACAAATTGGCAAAGTAGAAGTCAGACTTTCACTCTTCACAGACAACATGATACTTTACATGGAAAACCCAAAAGACTCCACCAAAAAACTGCTAGAACTGATAACTTGAATTCAGCAAAGTCACAAGGTATAATTCAATGTACAGAAATTGGTTGCATTTCTATACACCGATAATGAAGCAACAGAAAGAGATATCAAGAAATAGATCCCATTTATAATTGCACCAAAACCATAAGATACCTGGGAATAAACCTAATCCAAGAGGTAAATGTCTATATGCTGAAAACTATAGAAAACTTAAGAAAGAAATTGAAGAAGACATCAAGAAATGGAAAACCATTTCATGCTCATGGATTGGAATAAAAACATTGTTAAAATGTCGATACTACCCCAAGTAACCTACACATTCCATGCAATCCCTATAAATATAACACCAGCACTCTTCACAGAGCTAGAACAATCATAAATTGGGATGGAACCACAAAAGACCCTGAATAGCCAATCTAATGTTGAAATAGATAACCAAACTGGAGGCATCACAATTCCGGACTTCAAGCTATATTACAAAGTTGTAACCATCAATACATCTATTTTTGTACTGGCACAAAAATAGACACATAGATAAATGGAACAGAATAGAGAACCCAGAAATAGACTCATAAATGCATGACCAACTATTCTTCAACAAAGCAGGAAAGAATGTCCAATGGAAAAAAGTCTCTTCATCGAACGGTGTTGGGAAAACTGGACAGTGACATACAGAAGAATGAACCTGGACCACTTTCTTACATCATACAGAAAAATACACTCAAAATGGATGAAAGATCTAAATGTGAGACAGGAAACCATCAAAATCCTACAGGACAAAGCAGGCAGTAACCTCTTGGACATCGGCCATAGCATCTTCTTACTAGACATGTCTCTGGAGGCAAGGGAAACAAAAGCAAAAATGAACTATTGAGACCTCATTAAGATAAAAATCTTCTGCACAGCAAAGAAAACAATCAGGAAAACTAAAAGGCAACTGATGGAATGGGAAAAGATATTTGCAAAAGACACATCAGATTAAGAGTTAGTACCCAAAATCTATAAAGAACTGATCAAACTCAACACCCAAAAAACAAATAATCCAGTGAAGAAATGGGCAAAAGACATGAATAGACATTTCTCCAAAGAAGACATCCAGATGACCCAGCGATACATGAAAAAAATGCTCCACATCACTCATCATCAGGGAAATACAAATCAAAACCACAGTGAGATACCACCACACACCTGTCAGAATGGCTAAACTTAACAACTCGGGAAACAGATGCTGGTGAGGATGCAAAGAAACTGGGACATTTTGTACTGCTGGTAGGAATGCTAACTGGTGCAGTCACTCTGGAAAACAGGATGGAGGTTTGTCAAAAAATTATAGATAGAGCTACCCCTATGATATAGCATTTGCACTACTAGGTGTTTATCTAAAAGATATAAAAATCCTGATTTGAATGGGCACATGCACTCCAATGTTTATAGCAGCACTATCAACAAAAGCCAAATTATGAAAAGAGTCTAATGTCCATCGACTGATGAATGGATGAAAAAGATGTGGTACACACACACACACATACACACACACACACACACACACACACACACACACCATGGAATACTACTCTGCAATCAAAAAGAATGAAATCTTGTCATTTGCAACAATGTGAATGAAGCCAGAAGGTATTACGCTAAGCAAAATAAGTCAGTCAGAGAAATATAAACACATGACTTCACTCATATGTGGAATTTAAGAAATAAAACAGATGAACATAGGGAAAGGGAAGGAAAAATAAGATAAAAACAGAGAGGGAGGCAAACCATAAGAGACTCTTAAATACAGAGAACAAAGAGGGTTACTGGAGAGGTGCTGGGCAAGGGGATGGGCTAAATGCATGACGGGCATTAAGGAGGGCACTTGTTGGGTTGAGAACTGAGTGTTATATGTAAGCGATGAGTCATTAAATTCTATTCCTGAAACCATTATTACACTATACGTTAACTAACTTGGATTTAAATGAAATTTTTAAAAATATAAAGCAAAACTAATAAAAAATGCTATAACATAGAAACCATTTTTAGAACAAAAAAAAAAAACTGTACATGAGATTACTTTAAGATACAAAATTGGCGCATGCACAAAACAGACTAGTCAACCCCCTTCACTTGACATGTGTACACAAAGAACAATTTTGAATTCACCCATTGTTCTACATAACATTCTCAGACTATAAACTGTTGTGTCAAGTCTATTGATGAGTACGTCTTTGACTGAAAACATAATGTAGAAATATCACTTCTTTTTTTTTAAATTTTTTTAACGTTTATTTAATTTTGAGAAGAGAGAGACAGCATGAGCGGGGGAGGAGAGAGAAAGAGGGAGACACAGAATCTGAAACAGTCTTCAGGCTCTGAGCTGTCAGCGCAGAGCCCAATGCGGGGCTCAAACTCACGGACTGTGAGATCCTGACCTGAGCCGAAGTCAGATGCTTAACCAACTGAGCCACCCAGGAGCCCCTAGACATATCACTTCTAATAGCATTTATCTTTAGTACATTTGAGGGGGAAATAGTTACTATTGTACTAAAAAAGAATTCATTCACAAAAAGGTAAACTTTTCAAGAGATATTATGATGAGAAGTTATGAATAAACAGACATTACAAGGAGGAAAACTGTGTTGCCCATGGTCTCCTAGGATGAAATACCTTCTAGGATAAGGCCCTGGGGAGTCATATTGCCTATCCCATAGAATGCATGAAAACATGAAATATACAAAGATGAGAGGCGAGAATGGTTAATCCATTGTTACTAGAAACTTTATGAAAGAGGATTGGGATTCTGAGAGAGATATGAATGTGGGTATGCACCCTATCTCTCTCAAATCCAACCCAACTGCCATTTACTTTTTCTAGTCAGAGCAGATTCAGGAGTCACAGTTTACAAAATGGCCTCTGCTATTTAAAGTTTTTTTTTTAATTTTTTTAATGTTTGTTTAGTTTTGAAGGAGAGACAGAGCATGAGTCAGGGAGGGGCAGAGAGAGAGGGAGACACAGAATCCAAAGCAGGCTCCAGTCTCTGAGCTGTCAGCACGGAGGCCAAAGCTGGGCTCGAACTCACAAACCATGAGATCATGACCTGAGCCACCCAGGCACCCCTGCTCTTTGAAAATATTGATGGATAAAATGAGCATAAGACTTAATTCCTCTTGTACCAGAGGAAACTTTGAGACTTGAAGTTGAGAGTTCTGTAGCATTGAGTCCTTGGGGCTCCTGGAGAGAGGCGGGCTCATAGAACTTCATGGATGTATATGGAGATGCATGAAAGAATATGCAACAAAATGTTAATGTTACCTCAGGGTAAAGAGCTTTCATTTTATTTTAACTTCCTAACTTATACGTATCTGTAGTGGTAATTTTTTTTTTTTTACAATAAACCACATTACTTCCATAATGAAAAAAAATCACAACCTTATTTCATTATGAAATAGAGTTGAAACAGAAAAATTAACTCATTAAAAAGTTAAAAACTCAAATTATTGGTGTGCCTCAAAGACATTTAGAGACACAGGGACTTTGTAAACCATTCAAAATGATTCCTTAACTCAGGCAGCTGCACGACTGAATGTGGCCAGAGATTTATTCTGTGATCAAATTGTAATATCAGTTGACTTCTCAGCCTTACCAAGTCTCCTAATGATAGTCCTAGCTAACACTTAGAAAATGCTAGACTCCAGGCACTGTTCTAAGTATTGTATTATATTTGTATTTGTATTATATTTGTATTATAGAATCGTATTATATTCAATATGCAGAAGAATCCTTTTGAGTAAGTATTTTTGTCTTTTCTATTCCACAGATTAAGAAACCAAGCCCCAGAGAGGTTAACCCTTAAGTAAATCACCATAGGTCAGATTGCTGATAGTAATGTTGCCGGTGTTAGAACAATCTGTCTGATTCCACAACCCATGTTCTTAACTGTACATGAGAAATAAACAGCACATTGGTCAAAATTAAATGAGTGCTAGAGAACTGAAATGGTAATATCTGGAAGGATTTCAAGTTCTGGGAGTGCCCTGAAACTCCAAACACCCAATAAAGCTCTCTAGACCTTTGTGTTATAGAGATGTTCTTCCCTTGCTTGAGAACATTGCTGCATTTTGAGCTGGAGGAGTCATCCTGCAAGAAAAAGCCAGTTCTCATGATGATCCCACTTTGTCCCTCACTAAATTGTGCAACTAAAGCCAGGCAAAACAAACTTCTCTTGACTTTCAGCATACCATGATACAATTTTAGTTCCCTCTCATCTCCTCAACCTTTAAATATCGTGTCTCACAGGACTCTTTAGTCCTTTTCCCTTTTCTGTTGTGAAAGGTGAAATAAGAAGGAGTTAGACGTACCTGGGTGGCTCAGTAGGTTGAATATCCTACTTTGGCTCCGGTCCTGATCTCCCGGTTCGTGATTTCAAGCCCCACATCAGGCTCACTGCTGTCAGTGCAGAGCCCTCTTCAGATCCTTTTTTCTATCTCCCTCTGCCCCTCCCCCTCTTGCATTTTCTCAAAAATAAATAAACATTTAAAAAAAAACGGAGTCAGTTATGTCAAGTTTTAAAACAGAGCTGGGAGGCCATTAAAGAGGTGGAGTTTAGACATATGCTCACCCACTGGAACCATGAAGTTTTTAACTGTGCCAAACAGCAAATATTCCCAGGACTCTGCATGAACATCTGCAATTTGCTACAATAACTGACTTTTGCTTAGTGATAGCCTTAGCAACCAATTATGCGTAGCCAAGATTAGTTTTCTGCCACCACCACCACTCAAAATTCTTTGTGAACAATGTATACAAGCATGCTCTTTTGTCTTTAAAAAGCCCTGACTTTTGTTCCCCAGGGGGACATGATGTGGGTTGCTTACACAAATCTGTGCCCCCCAAATTGCAATTATGAGACCTTCAATAAATGCTTCTGTTTTATTTCAGGTCTGCCTCTTTTCTCGCTCGACACTATCTACTGTGTTCATTGCCAAAGTGATCCTATCCAGTTCCCTGCCTTTAAATATCCTCTACATTCTGAATCACAAAGCCTAATAGCCAAACGCAAACCTAATTTCCTACTGTTTCCTTTAAGATGTCGCAAACCTAACATGTCCAAATCTGAGTTCCTGAAAATCCCTACCAAACTAGATCCTCATAACGTCTCTCCTATTTCAGTAAAGGAATTCAGCAATTTTTCGATTCCTCGGCCAAAACTCCCGAAGTCATCTTTACTCCTCTCTTTCTACTACACCCCACGTGTGAATCCTGTTCACTCTGTCCTCAGTGTATTTCTAGAATCTGACACCCCTAACCACGCACACTGCTGCCACCTGGTCCAGGCCACCATAATCTCTTCTGAATTATTGCAATAACCTCCCAATGGTCTCCATAGCCCTTCACTTGATCAATTTTATCTACCTGCATCCCCGTCCCCAAAACACTCATTGGTGTCGTAAGAGCAACCATAACGATCCTGTACAGGTAAATCAGGTGTCACTTCTCTGTTCAAATTCTACCCTACGGCTTCCCGTCTCATGCAGAATATAAGCCAAAGTCCTTGCTAGTGCCCACAGGCCCTACATGACCTAGTCCCCATTATCTTTCCGATTCCGTGTCTTAATACTTTCCTCTCACTCTTTCTGCTTAAAGCCTATGGACCTATTTAATGTTCCCGTAATTTATCAGGGGTACTCCCACCCCAGGGTTTTTGCACTTGACATTCCCTCTCAGATATATGCATAGCTAACTATCTCATGACTTCCTTTTCTTCACTCAAAATCTACATTCTGTCAATGTGAGCTTTCCTGGTAGCCATCCTATTTAAAATGTCATGCATATATTCCTTGCACGGTCCTTCCATCCATCATTTCTCTCTTAGAGCCATCAATTATAACATGATATCTATTTTACTTGTTTATCATTTTCTTTTATCTCTCCCATGCTACAGTGAGAGTTCCATGAGGACAGGGATTTGTGTTCTGCTCTGCTCCTTATCATATTTCCAGTTCTGAGAATAGCATCTGGCATGGGGTTGACATTTCACAGATATGTATTGAATGTATAAAGAGATACTCCAGCGTGTCAAGTACAGAATAAATCCGGAAGGGAATGTTTACACATCAAAAGTATCACAGGACTTTTGTGAAGTTTTCATAAATATTGGAATCTGGTGAAACAGTTGATTCTGAGAATGCTGATCAAAGAAGGAGGGATTTATGTATTTATTTTTTTTCAATAGATGAAATTTATTGTCAAATTGGTTTCCATAAACACCCAGTGCTCATCCCAAAAGGTGCCCTCCTCAATACCCATCCCCCACCCTCCCCTCCCTCCCACCCCCCATCAACCCTCAGTTTGTTCTCAGTTGTTGTTTTTTTTTAATTTTTTTTTAACGTTTATTTATTTTTGAGACAGAGAGAGACAGAGCATGAATGGGGGAGGGTCAGAGAGAGGGAGACACAGAATCTGAAACAGGCTCCGGGCTCTGAGCTGTCAGCACAGGGGCCCCATGCGGGGCTCGAACTCACGGACCGTGAGATCGTGACCTGAGCCGAAGTCGGCGCTCAACCGACTGAGCCACCCAGGCGCCCCTGTTCTCAGTTTTTAAGAGTCTCTTATGCTTTGGCTCTCTCCCACTCTAACCTCTTTTTTTTTTTTTTTCCTTCCCCTCCCCCATGGGTTTCTGTTAAGTTTCTCAGGATCCACATAAGAGTGAAACCATATGGTATCTGTCTTTCTCTGTATGGCTTATTTCACTTAGCATCACACTCTCCAGTTCCATCCACGTTGCTACAAAAGGCTATATTTCATTTTTTCTCATTGCCACGTAGTATTCCATTGTGTATATAAACCACAATTTCTTTATCCATTCATCAGTTGATGGACATTTAGGCTCTTTCCATAATTTGGCTATTGTTGAGAGTGCTGCTATAAACATTGGGGTACAAGTGCCCCTATGCATCAGTACTCCTGTATCCCTTGGGTAAATAAGAAGGAGGGATTTCAATGTGGATTTAGGGGCACCCGAATGTGGCTCAGTCTGTTAAGAATCCAACTTCACTTCAGGTCATGATCTAGAGGCTCATGAGTTCCAGCCCCCTGTTGGGCTTTGGGCTGACAGCTCAGAGCCTGGAGCCTGCTTCCGATTCTGTGTCTCCTTCTCTCTCTGCCACTCTCCAACTCAGGCTCTGCTTCCCCCCGCCCCCCCCCCCCCCCACTCTCTCTCTCTCTCTCAAAAATAAACATTAAAAGAATAAGGATTAAAAAATAAATGTGGATTTAAATGCATCACTATCAGTGCCCCTTCACAGAGATTCTGGATTCAATGTGGTACTTGTAGCACACGGAAGTGGTTCTCATGGTTGGTTTGACTAGAAAAATTAAACCCATATATGTCAAGTTGTGACACTATAAAGTCATTGATATAAATTAAAGAAACATAGTGAAAGACGTGGTAAAATGAAATTCCGGGGAAGGTTTATGATGTGTATTACCCATCTACCAACCCACAACTATGATTTCTAAGAAAGCTTAAAAAACACTCCCTTCACCAAAGGGCTCTAGGCAAACACTGGTGAGTGGAGAACCTCTATCTCTGAAGAAAAGGACTTTCTGTGTCTAATTTACAAACGCCAGAGATGTTGAAGGGAGGGCTTACAGTTGAAGTTAGAGCCATTATTTCAATAGGGAGGGAATAATCTCAGAATGGCAGAGGCCAGTTAGTGGCAATCTGCCTGGCAGAAATAACATAATTACCATGTGCCTAATTACCATGTGAGGAATCAGGGTTAGTAAAGTAATCAGAAGGGATGACTGTAGAAGTGTTTGGTTAAATGATTATGAAGTTTGTAAAAATAAAATGAGTGAGGTACTCACGGACATACTACTTGGTTTGCAGGCCTGATAATTAGAGCTCCATCTGGAACCATGATAACATATTTGAAGTACAGAAGAAAATAATCATTTAATAACAACTTATTAAGTATCCAATATTGTATGTAGGCCCTTTACAGGGTTGACCTCATTTTATCCTCTCACCTACCCCTTAAGGATACAACTTGCCTTCTTACAATTTTGTAGATAAGGAAACTAAGATTTTGAGAGGTTAAGTGATTTGTCTGAGTTTGCAAAGCTAATGAGTAGAAAAGCTGGGATATATATATATTTTTTTCTATCTGACTCTCCTAAAGAATAGCGGTATGGTTCTCCTTAGAGGTGATGGCTTGCTCCTGTAATCTGAGCGAAAAGACCCAGAATCCCTGATCAGAGGCAGGAAGTAATCATTGATATTATGTACTTTTTCCATCTAATTTTATAGATGTGGAAACTGCAAAACTTGATCAAGGTTACCAAAAATTAACGGAAGGCTGGAACATAATTGCATTATTTCCATGAAACTAAGCTAAGATCAGTAGGAGGTAAAAGTGGATCCACTGAGAGTTAACAAAAGTGGCTTATAATACTTCTCATTAAGGGACGTTATAACCCTTTACAAACACCACACCATGTAAGTCGTTTATGTATTTGGCTAATTCTGATGAACAAGATGGGTTTAATCGTTACCACAGTATAGAAATATGTTTCTTTCTTTTTTTTTAATGTTTATTTTTGAAAGAAAGAAAGAGCATGAGCAGGGGAGGGGCAGAGAGGGAAACACAGAATCCAAAGCAGTCTCCAGGCTCTGAGCTGTCAGCACAGAGGTTGACATGGGGCTCAGACCCCCAAACTGCAGGATCGTGATCTAAGTTGAAGTTGGATGCTTAACCCACTGAGCCACTCAGGGGCCCCTGGAATATGCTTCTTTACAAATATCCTCAGTCTATTGCAGAATATCTTCTGACTAATTTACACGTATTTTCGTTAAAATCTCTCTGTGTTCTGTGCATCCTTCATATCCAGCAAAGGAAAAGAGAACCAATTTCTTGGGTACCATAGGCAGAAAATAATGGAAAATACAGAACAGAACACATCACCCATCCTTTTATTTGTTCTCTCATGACTGTCCTGAAGCATGCTCTCTGTGGGAGATGATTTACTGATTACTAGTAAATGAGTCTTGGATCAGAGCACCACCTTGCCAGTTCCTATCTTTTCCTGTTCTGAGATGGATAATCATCAGTGGGGTCATTGTATCAAGAATGAATATAACATCAAGCACAACAGGCCTAGAGTGTGACCTACGCTTATACATGTCCTTGTGTCCCCTTCCTAATATAACTTCAGTCCATCAAATATGTCTGTGGCTGACTCAGGCTGCTTCACAGCTTCTATCTAATTCTTTTTTTTTTCTGAGATCTTGTAAGAGAAGTAGAATTCGAGTACTTACCACACAATTGGACTATCTTAATTAGGGAGACAAATTTAATATGCCGAAATATTCACATGGATGAGTACAAATATCTTTGTTGAATGATAAGACCAAAATATGCTTATAAACTGGAACTTAAGTAGTCTGAATTTTGTTTATCTGTTCAAATGTCAGAGAACCTTAATATATTAATTAATATATTAAATATATTGTGATGAATATATTGACTGAGCACATCCTGACATTTGAAATTCTGATAATATTTAAAATTTTTTTTATGTTTATTTTTGAGAGACAGAGACAGAGAGTGAGAGACAGAGACAGAGAGTGAGTGGGAGAGGGGCAGAGAGAGAGAGACACACACAGAATCCAAAGCAGGCTCCAGGTTCTGAGCTGTCAACACAGAGCCCAACACAGGGCTCGAACCCACAAACCGTGAGATCGTGACTTGAGCCAAAGTTGGGTGCTTAACCAACTGAGCCACTCAGGTGCCCCTGAAAGACAATATTGATTCAAGCACTTTATGCCACTTCTATGGGAAATCAACTACCCTTCCCACGATTTCTGAGATTTCCTAGTGTTCATATCTTCATGGTTACTGTGGCTCTGCCTACCTGCCCTCCTGGACTGCTAATGTCATTGGCATCAGATCCCCTATATCTATTCTCATGTCCCTTGCCTTCTACCAAACTAAGACACAAGAGATAACATCTTTCATTTGAATAGCCCTACAATCTGCATGCCCACAGCATTTGCACATGTCATATGTTAATTTATGATTTGGAATGAGAGAAAAGTTTATTTACATGGCTTCAAAAATTTTTTACTTTTGATATTGACATTCTCAATCTTTATATTTCTTTGACCTGCCTTCAGTAATTTCTTATGGTCCATTTCCTCAGTGGATGTCTGCCATATTGTGTGGTCAGTTTTCTGCACCTTCCTCTTTTTGTCTACTCTTCCCACATTGTTTTCCTAGCATCTGTTCATCACCCTTACAGAAAATATTGGCTCTTCCTCCTTTTTATTTTCTTAATATCCATGCCATTGGGTTTTCTTGTTATACCAAAAAGTAGCTTCTTAAGCTTTATCATTTTACAAATAAAGACAATTCCTCTTGGTTTAAGGACCTTCAATGCCAGCTTTTAAAAGTCTTTGCACCTAAGTGTACTGAACAGTTGAGGTAATGTCAGCTACCTAATCCAAATCTCTCCAAAAAACCTCCAAACTGCTAAAAGAATGAACAAAACCATACAAAACTCATACCTTCAGCAAAACTAGAAGACAGACAAGTTATCTCTAAGTAGAAAAATAAGAAAAAGTTTCAGCACAGCCAACTTTTGAACTCTTTTTGTAATCATTTGCAGAGAACAGAGGTTCTTAAAAAATGTGCAAAAGATGTAAGAAAGGATTGAGATAAAATCTCCCTCAGAAAAGGAAAGTTTACCTTATGTGTGGAAATACCGAAAAAAAGAATCATGATAATAATGATAGTAAGATTCAATAAATACTTTGAATTTGCATTTCCACCAGCAGTGCAAGAGGGTTCCCCTTTCTCCACATCCTCCCAACACCCGTTGTTTCCGGTGTTGTTAATTTTAGCCATTCTTATTGGTGTGAGGTAATAGCTCATTGTAGTTTTGATTTGTATTTCCCTAATGATGAATGATATTAATCATCATTTCATGTGTCTGTTAGACATCTGTATATCTTCTTTGGAAATATGTCTACTCATGTCTTCTGCCCAGTTTTTAATTGGATTATTTGATTTTGGGGATATTAAATTTGGTAAGTTCTTTATAGATTTTGCATACTAACCCTTTATCAGATATGTCATTTGCAAATATCTTCTCCCATTCCATAGGCTGCCTTTTAATTTTATTGTTTCCTTTTGCTGTGCAGAAGCTTTTTATCTTGATGAGGTCCCAGTGGTTCATTTTGGTTTTGTTTCCCTTGCCTCAAGAGACATATCTAGTAAGAAGACGCTATGGCCAATGTCCAAGAGGTAACTATTTTCTCCAGTAGGATTTTGATGGTTTCCTGTTTCACATTTAGGTCTTTCAACCATTTTGAAGTTATTTTTGTGTATGGTGTAAGAATGTGGTCCAGTTTTATTCTTTTGCATGTTTCTGTCCAGTTTACCCAACACCATTTGTTGAAGAGAATTTTTTCCATGAGATATTCTTTTTCCTGGTTTGTAGAAAATTAGTTGATCATATGGCTGTGGGTTCATTTCTGGGTTTTCTATTCTGTTCCAGAATATGTGTCTATTTATGTGCCAGTACCATACTGTCTTGATGACTACGGTTTTGTAATATAACTTGAAGTTCAGAATGTTGATGCCTCCAGCTTTGCTTTTCTCTTTTGATTGCTTTGGGTCTCTGAGGTCTTTTATTGTTCCCTGCAAATTTTAGGATTATTTTTTCTAGCTCTGTGAAAAATGCTGTTGGTATTTTGACAGGGATTGCATTAAATGCGTAGAATGCTTTGGGTGGTATAGACATTTTAACAATATTTGTTCCTCCAATCCATGAGCATGAAATGTTTTCCCAGTTTTTTGTGTCATCTTCAATTTCTTTCATAAGTGTTTTATGTTTTCAGAGCATAAATATTTCACCTCTTTGGTTAGGTTCTTTCCTAGCTGTCCTATGGTCTTTGGTGTAATTGTAAATGGGATCAATGCCTTGATTTCTCTTTATACTGCTTCATTATTGGTGTGTAGAAATGTAACAGATTTCTGTACATAGATTTTGTATTGTGTGACTTTAGAAAAGCCAGTATGCTTTCTAGTAAGCCCAAGGTAGTACATGAAATTTCTAGCACAATTAACAACTCTGAAGAGTTTTATTTTTCCAAATTCCTCAAGAGAAATTACTTATAACTAACAATTGTTAAGTAAATTTTCCCAGACTGAGATCTTGAATAGTGAGGCTAGTCCGCTTAATATCCAGCTCTACTATCTTATGTTGGAATATATCCTGGAAACAGGACATTCCTCTGTCAAAAAAAATAATTTTAAAATATACTTTTAATATCCTAGGGGAATCTACAATACAGGAAATCCAGAAATATGTCAAAGTGATTAACCTCAAAAACTTAAAAGGATGGACTGGGGAAGGCGAATAAAAACCCCACATGTTGCAAAACTTGGTTTTGAAGTTTAGGTTTCTATTCTATTTTAACGAAAAATCTTGTAACAAAATTCAAAGATCCAGAAATCAAGTCTTTGCAAATATTCTTTGTTTTGAAATTCTTTAACGCTACCTTCCATATTGAACGGTCGGGAAAGTAGCTGGCTACCTGTTCCCTTCAGACACAGTAGCTCTATTTACTTGGCCACTGCCAACATGTGAGTCACTGAGTCAACTTGTGACATGCCCACAGCGTATCATAGTATTTAACCCATTACTTCAGGAAACACATAAGGAAAAATAATTTCTTTACACACCAATCATTTTAACACCACCGCCCAATTTCCTATAACAAAGTTGCATTTCTTTAGTGTGAATGGCAATTACGATGGTTCTGTGCAAGTCTGGATCATGTGTTTGAAAGAAACAATAGTTCCGTGGAAATTTGTTTTCCCTTTACTCTTGGCCTAAAAAAGCTGTCAAACTGCCAACACGGTAATTCTGAGAGCTGGAAACGGAATTGTGTTACTTGTATCGTAATCTTTAGTATGTGTTCATGTGGTTATTCCAGCGATTCACAGAAAACACCGGGAATCACAATGAAAACTAAGAACGCAGATTTTGATAAAATATGATTTAATACAATGCAAACTCACATTTTGGCAAAGTACTTTTGACCTCTACTTAATGGAAGATTTCTTCCTCTTCCTCCTCTTTCACCTCTTCTTCTCCCCTCTCCTCACCCTTCTCCTCTTTCATTTCTGTCAAGGCTCACGCTGATTTCAGATTTCAGCCAAACTTGGAGAGTAAAATGTTGCATACCTTGAGAAAAGCTTCTGTCATATTTTCACTTATTTCAAGGCAATTTCAGGTAAGAATCTTAGTTGAAATACGATTTGTGGATATTGTTACTCTTAGCTGGAAAAAAAAATGCAAACCTAGAAGGGTTTTGACAGGGTCCGTGACTTCATGAAAATCTTGACCCTTCTAATTTGTCAAAAAGATGGCAGACTGTGAAAAGTCGTTTGTCTAAATTATGGAAAGGACCAAATTAATGGTTTTGTTAAAAAAAATAATTTCCAGAATAAAATCAAAATCTTTAAGCATTTTTTTTGAAATTCACCTCTTTCTTAAAAATTAAACTTTTTTTTTTTTTTTGGCTTACATTTTTCTCCAAAGATTGGGTTTAGTTGAGGTTCTGGGAAGAACTTAGTGGTTTACTTTAAATAAGCTTAAGATTCACTAAATATGAGCATAAAATCTTTTAACAAAACATTGTGCATGGGAACATATTTCTAATTTCCATAAATCTAATCTCCTAAACTCTAACCTTCAGCTCAGAATGTTTCTTGGCAGGTGAGCACAGAGAAAACCAAAAAAGCAATCAGTTTGTTTTCCTGAGCCTTTGTAAGGGTGCCCACCTCTGCACAGTGTATTGTAAAGCCCTTTACATCCACATCAGGGAAATAAATACACTTCGTAATTGTAATAGCTTTTATTTTTGATGGAATGAAAATAAGGTCATTGTATTGTGAAACAATTTAAGTGAATCCAGGTGCCTACAACTTATCGTGCATGTGAAGCAAGTCAAACACAAGAAACATGATCTCCTTGCTCTGGAAGAATAAATGGAATATAAATAAATGTAGAATGGATAAAAAGCAGTTAAATACTTACTATCTTGAAATTTAATATACAATGATACATTTTAAAAAAACAAAATGTCCTCTAGGCAATATTGCGAGAAATGTGCCCCCTCAGCTCAATGACGAGACTGGAAAATGGGAAATATGAATGCCCCGTTTCCTGTGTTGATTTAAAAAATATGTAGTAAATTTCACACGAAGTTTAAAGTGACACAATGCCTGCTGTCCCATAGCTCATGGTGCAGGAGGAAGAATGTACACAAAGAAGACACCAGTGTGTAAGTACCACAACTGAGAAGTTGACAGAGCACAATGGGATCACAAAAGTGGAAACATATATTACGCCTAAACATGTCACAGAATATTTCATGAAGGAGGTAAATTTTAGCTGAGTAACAAATGGTTACAAGAAGCTCCCTAGACAATTGCAGGAGAAAGCAGTTGCAAAGATATAGAAGAGAAAAAGAGAATATCATGTTCTGGAAAACTAAATATTTCAGCCTAGCAACAGTAGAAAACCGGGAGAAGATAACTGTTTTTTCTATAGGAAGGATATTCAAGAGCCACCAAAATATATTTATTGATTTTTATTTATTTTGTTGTTTTATTCCATTCCATAAATTAATTCCTATTCATCAATGAAAAATTTTAAATGGGGAAAACATAAAGAAGAAAATTAAATGTGCTTTAAATTCTATCTGCAAATAATCATGTGGCTTGACCACAGGTCTTATACCACAGTCCTGCTTTTAATAGGCTTGAAGTGTTAGTAATCTGGAGCATTGGGCGATAAATAGTGTCCCCACTTCTCTTGAAATCAACCATATATCCCACTTCTCACCAGAATTTTCTCCACATTTCTACAACCGTAAATTCTTCGTCAGTCTTGGTTCTTTCGAGCTGATTGAATTTTCTCTAGACTTGCACACATTTCTTTGGTTTTGTGATATATTGTTGCCATTTCGTACTCTTGGTACTAATAAATGTAGTTTTCTTTTTCATTATTAATATTTCCTAGTCTTGTTTTTCTTCTAACATATTGCTGAGTCATTGAGAAGGGTTTTAGAAGTTTGGCCATAAGGGTGCCTGGGTGGCTCAGTTGGGTAAGTGTTCAACTTCAGCTCAGGTCATGATCTCATGGCTCATGAGTTTGAGCCCCACATCAGGTTCTGTGTGGACAACTCAGAGCCCAGAACCTGCTTTATTTTACATTCTGTGTCTCCCTCTCTCTTTCCCTCCCCTGCTCGAGCTCTGTCTCTCCATCTCTCTCTCAAAAATAAATTAGAAAAAAAAAAATTTTTTTTTAAAGCTCGGCCACAAAAGAAGCTTTGCCAGAAATCCAGAGCATGTTTTCTTGTTTTAGTTCAGAAAAAAACATGTAAGTGGCACTGCTGGGCCAGGAAGTACTACTTAAAGGTGTTTGGTACATAAGACAAATTGCTTTCTGGAAAAATACCAATTTTCATTCCCATTAGTAACTATGAGATGCCATTTGCTGGCATGCTTACTAACACAGGGTGTTCTCTTTCATTTCTGGAACCAGTTGAAGGATTTTAAAGAGCCAGGCAATAAAAGCAGAATGGCACTTGATTATGATCACTTCTTTCAGTGTAGAGGATGGATGGAGGTCCATAGGTGTGGAACATAGATGGGGAGATGGGGTCATTAGTGATGTAATCTAGATGAGAGATGAGCCAAGCAAGTGCCAGAAAGAAGAGAGAAAAAAAAGGATCTGAGAGAGTGTAAGAAAGTACAAATATTTTAACCAAGAATGTGCTGTTGCTAAAGGAAAGATGAAAAATGATCTTGAAAATTACTGCTGTTTACAGAACATTCTACACACATTAGCTCATATAAATCTCACAACAGACTCATAAAGTGAGTTTTATTCTTCTGATTTTCCAGATTTGTAAAACAGGTTAAAGCACACATTTAGAAAGTCACACTGTAAGGATTCGACCCATTGCTGTTTCACACCCAAGTACACTACACTTTCCCCATGCCTCACAGTATTACACTAGCTTCTGAAATGATGCCTCCCTAACTTGAACACCTTGGTATTGAATAAATTTCTAGGCCCAAGATGGAACCGTTCTTGCCCAGAGTGTCCCATCAGCAAACTGAAACTAAGAGAATTCCTACTCCTATAAATGCTTTGCTCGACCAGAAACATGATCTCAGTCGGTCTATTCTCTCTACCCAGTCGGTCAATTCTCAAAAGTCAAGACACCTTTGGGCACTACATTTGCTTTCGTGTTCCTTGATCTTTCTAAATAAGATCAGGTACGCAGCCCCAGCCAGTCAAGTTAAGCTGAGTATGACTCTCTTGTTTCCAGCTTTCCTTTTTTCTATAAAGCTTGCAGCCCTTTCCCCTTACTTTGTAATTCTCTGGACTCTTGAGAGTAGAGACTGCACACTTCATAAGGTGTGACATACAATTTGTTTATATCAACTAAATTGTTCTCTTTGATTATTTTAACATTGGTGATGAGTCTATTAACCAGACTGAGAAAAAGAATATGAAGAGCCAATATCTAGAAAGAAAGATAATAAATAGCCATGCATTGAGGGTCAAGTGCTGCTGAGGCATACAATAACAAAATTAATTAGAAATGGGGCACCTGGGTGGCTCAGTCGGTTGAGCGTCTGACTTTGGCTCAGGTCATGTTCTCATGGTTCATGAGTTTGAGCTCCACTTTAGGCTTTATACTGACAACTTGGAGCCTGGAGATTCTGTGTCTCCCCCTCTCTCTCTCTGCCCCTCCTCCACTTGTGCTCTCTCTCTCTCTCTCTGTCTATCTCTCTCTCTCTCAAAAATAAATAAATAAACTTAAAAAAAGTAAGTAGAAATAAGGAAATGTGGATTTGGAACTCAAAAGGGAGAGCTAAGGAGCACCTGACTGGCTCAGTTGGGGGGAATATACAACTCTTGATCTCAGGGTTGTAAATGTGAGCCCCATGTTGGTTACAGAGATTACTTTAAAAAAAAATGCAAAATCTTAAAAAAAAATTTAAAAAATAAGAGGGAGAGCTGAATCATATATTTAAAATTTTGGTAATCATTAAGATATTTTGGTTCCCCAATAAATCTAAGTGATAAAGTAAGGCAAACCTTGTTTATAAACTTGACATATCAAATATATTATATGAATATAAGAACATAATGTATAATTATTAATATAGTTTTCTCCCTCAGAGAAGGAAATGGACTGAAAAAAAAAAGGATAATATTTAATCTGTACACTATGCCAAGAGCAACACTGTCCAGGGTGGAAAAAAGGAGAAATGAATCAGAGGGAGAAGGCAGAAAACAATACCTTATAAAGGACAGATGTTTACAATATGTAAACTGAGTACAGTTTCTTGAAGAAGTAAGATTTTGAAATACATACCTGGACATCGTTACATTTAAATGGACAAGAAAAAAAGGCTTGGTTTAAACATGCCATGTCAGAAATTGGATGTTTTCTTTAGCCAAAAACAATGTTTTGGTTAATTGAATGCATCCACAGATTTTGACGATAAGGTCATGGCTGATAAAACAATGGGTATAGAGATTTTTACATGTTTTTGAATTAGTCTATGATCCCCATCAGGGCAATGACAATATGGTAGTTTTCTTACCCCAAATCTTTAGCTTCTGTTTTCTCAGATCAGGATAGTCCTACTTAATAGGTTATAGAATTTATAGTTTGTGATTTGTGATATAATTTAACTTTTTCTCAGTCTTGCTACCTTCTTTTTTTAATGTTTATTTATTTATTTTGAGAGAGAGAGACAGACAGACAGAAAGAGAATTGGGGAGAGGGAAAGAGAGAGGGAGAGAAAGAATCCTAAGAAGTCTCTGAGCTACCAGCTCAGAGCTCTATGCTAGGGCTTGATCTCATGAACTGTAAGATCATGACTTGAGCCAAAATCAAGAGCCAGATTAGCTAACTGAGCCACCCACACACTCCTTGCGACCTTCTTTTATGATATTTTATCATGCTTGAGTGCACTTACTCAAATATGGCTTGAAGTATACAGAAAACACGCAAATCAAATTTTATTTTGTTATTAGTCAGCAACTCTTAAATGGAAGAAAAATAACACTAGTGGCAAAAGTTTGTGGATTGTTTTCATGTCTTTGAAAATGGCATGAAAATAAGAGAAATAAATTAACAAAATCTTACTAGTCAGAGATGCAGTAATTTAAAAATTACAATACATTGGAAAAGATTTTATTAATAACAACCTAATAGTTTCTTGTCAAATATTTTCCTAATCTTTGTTTTTCTAAATTTTTGCTACATTTCTTCACTTCATATGTACAAGTCTTTATTTTTGCTTCTTATTTTTATTTAAAGAATTATTTTTGGTAATAAAATTAAACATCACATCTGTACTTGTCTAATTTAAAGGATATGTTCAAATATGGCAACGTGGATGGAACTGGAGAATGTGATGCTAAGTGAAATAAGCCATACAGAGAAAGACAGATACCATATGGTTTCACTCTTATGTGGATCCTGAGAAACTTAACAGAAACCCATGGGGGAGGGGAAGGAAAAAAAAAAAAAAGACGTTAGAGTGGGAGAGAGCCAAAGCATGAGAGACTGTTAAAAACTGAGAACAAACTGAGGGTTGATGGGGGGTGGGAGGGAGGGGTGGGTGGGTGATGGGTATTGAGGAGGGCACCTTTTGGGATGAGCACTGGGTGTTGTATGGAAACCAATTTGACAATAAATTTCATATATTAAAAAAAATTAAAAGTAATAGTAATAATAAAAAAAAGAGTTTTTAAAAAAAAATAAAGTATATGTTTAATGTATTTTCTGTCAACAACCCATTACAGAATATGTAACTTCAATGTAGCTTTGATTTCCTATAGTTGATTTTACAGATTTATTGTGTGGTTATCACGTCTTCTCCATTGTCTGTCTGTTCTTTTCTTATACTTATAAGACATTTCTTTTTCTGGTCTTTTTGCATCGGGCAAAATATTCAGTATTATGCCAAAAAGGAGTAGTGATAACAAGCAGCCTTGTTTTTTTTCCTAATCTGAAAATGAAACTTCCGTTAAGAATATTTGCTGAGGTGCATAGGTGGCTCAGTTGGTTAAGCATCTGACTTCAGTTCAGGTCATGATCTCATAGTTCAAGGATTCTAGCCCTGCATCGGGCTCTGCCCTGACAACTCAGAGCCTGGAGCCTGCTTCAGATTCTGTGTGTCTCTCTCTATGACCCTGCCCCCCCCCGCCCCCCCCCCCCGTGCTTGTGCTCTCTCCCTCCCTCCCTCTCTCTCTTTATCTCTAAAGTAAATAAGCATTTTTAAAAAAAGACTTAAAAAAAAAAAAAGAGTATTTGCTATTCAGGAGAGAAGTTAGGATGGTGGAGAAGTGAGGAGATCTGGATTTTCCTCATCCCTCAAACACAGTTATATTGAGGTCAGATTACATGGAACACCCAGGAAATACATCAGGAGTGGAGGAGGATCTTCACAGTTGGAGGGAGACATCTTGGCAGGATTGAGGTGTATGTACGTGAATTGGTGGAGATAAAATGGCACAGCTATGGAGGGGAGAGAACCTTTTCTGTGGAGAGACAAAAGGGAGCAAAAGAGAGAGGCGTTGTGAAAGTGCAGCATTGAGTTACCACAAGAGGAAAACCTCTCTGGAACTCGGACTGGGGAATGAGAAGTATGGAGAATGCTAGTTCTTTTTTTTTTGCAAACAGCCTTTGGAGCTAAAACTCAGAGGTTTTGAAAGTATGCAGCTTCCTCTGGAGGGGAGCTGTGCTGTGTGTTCCTGGGGAGGAGGGAGCTGGCCCCAGAGTGAACAGTATGGTGTCATGATCTCCAGAATGCACTGGGAAAGAACAGTCCCCTTCCTGGAGTACTTTGGGAAGAGAGGTTATTGCCTCCCCAAGGACAAAAGACCCTGCAGGTGCCACCAAAGGCCTTTCATCAGCAGGGTGGAGAGGCTCTACTCCGGAACAGGGGAGAAGATCTGCACAGTGTGGGGTCATTTACATTGGGTTTTTAATTCCAGCTGAGAGACAAGGAGAAGCTCAAAAGAACTGTGACTCAGGGCAAGCTGACCACCCTCACTATTCTGTGAGCGCTGCCTGAACAGTGTGGGTTGAGAGCCCTTGTCCAGGGGTGAGAGATTGGGGTGATGAAATGCCTCCCCTCCACCACTAACAGTGGGACTTCAGAGAGGAGCACAGCAGCCCCCAGTCGAGGCAGGACCTGCTTACACCTATCCCACCCCTCCGTGCCTGGCAACTGCTTATTTACTGAAGCAAGACTGACTGATCCAACGTAGCCAGCCTCTCCTCCAGACCAGCACAGCCACCAGCTCCAGGCAACAACAGACAATTTTTTTTCCTTTCCTCCTTTTTTTCTTTTGGAATCAGTCTCTTAGTTTGATTTTTTTTTTTTTGGTCAATTCTTATTTTATATATATATATACATATATATATATATATATGTATATATATATATACACACACGTATATATATATATGTATATATATATATATGTATATATATATATATATACACACACGTATATATATATATGTATATATATATATGTATATACACACACGTATATATATATATGTATATATATATATATATATATATATATATATACACACACATATATATATATATATACGTATATATATATATCTCCACCATTTTTACTCTATTCTTTTTCCATCTTTTCTTTCTTCTTCGTTTTTTTTCCCCCTTTCTCTTTCTCCTGAATTAGCCTTATAGTTTTTTTGATTCTCTGTTTGGTTTTCTTCTCTCCCCTTTCCTTTTTCTCTCTTTATGGGATCAGGCTCCCCCCTCTTTTTTTCAGGGCTTCTTAAACAAACAAATCAAAGCACTCCTGGTTAAAGATCCAAACACTCCACCATAGAAAGAAAGGAAGAGCTCTGCAGAGGGCTGACCTCTGGGATAAAGCAGCCAAAATGCAACAACAGAATGCATGCAACATACACTAGAAACACTTCCTGGAGTGCCAGGCCCTTGACAGTGTATGACCCCTTTTTAATATAGCAGAACTCTCAGGTGCAAGACACATAACAAGATGGAAGAATTCTCCCCAAAAGAAAGGTCAAGAAGAAATCACAGCTAGACAATTGCTCAAAACAGTTATAACAATATATCTTAACAAGAGTTTAGAAGAACAGTCATGCACTAATAGCTGGGCTTGAAAAAAGCATAGAAGACACCAGAGAAACCCTTGTTTCACAAATCAAAGACCTAAGAACTAGTAAGAATGAATTAAAAAATGCTATAACTGAGATGCAAAATAAACTAGGTACAGTGACGGGTACTGAAAAAGCAGAGGGGAGAATAAGTGATATAAAAGATAAAATTATGGAACATAATAAAGCATAAAAAAGAGGGGAAAGAAATTACTAAATCACAAGAAGGGGAGAATTAGAGAACTAAGTGATGCCATGAAATGAAAAAATATTCGTATCATAGGAGTCCCAGAAGAAGAAAAATGAGAATAAAGGGAAGAAGGTTTATTTCAACAAATTATAGCTGAGAACTCCCCTAATCTGGGGAAGGAAACAGTCATCCAATCCTAGAGGCACAGAGAACTCCCTTCAAAATCAACAAAAACAGGTCACCATGACAAATCATAGTGACACTTGCAAAATACAAAGATAAAGAGAGAATTCTGATAGCAGCTAGAGACAAGAGGTCCTCGACCTACAAGGGTAACACGTAAGGTTAGTAGCAGACCCGTCCACTGAAACTTGGCAGGCCAGAAGGCAGTGGCAGGAAATATTCAATATGCTGAATAGGAAAAATATGCAGCCAAGAATCCTTTATCCAGTAAGGCTGTCATTCAGAACAGAAGGAGAGATAAAGACTTTCCCAGACAAACAAAAACTAAAGGAGTTAGTGCCACCAAACCAGACCTGCAGAAAATCCTAAGGAGGGTTGTATGAGAGGAAAGCAGCAAACACTACAAAGGACCAGAGAACATCACCACAACACAAAATCTACAGAAAACACAATGGCACTAAATTCACATCTTTCAATAATCGCTTTGAATGTAAATGGACTAAATGTCCCAATCAGAAGACATAGGGTATCAGAAAGGACAAAACAACAACAACAACAACAACAACAACAACAACAACAAGATCCATATATATGCTGCCTGTAAAAGACTCATTTGAGACTTGAGGACACCTGCAGATTGACAGTGAGGGGATGGAGAACCATTTATCACGTTCATGGATGTCAAAAGAAAGCCGGAGTAGGCTTATATCAGACAAGCTTGGCTGTAAATCAAAGACTGTAATAAGAGATGAAAAATGGCATTACATCATAATTAAGGGGTCTGTCCATCAAGAAGAGCTAACAATTGTAAATATTTATGCCCCCAAATTGATGACACCCAAATATGTAAATCAATCAATCACAAACATAAGCAAACTTATTGATAATAATGCCATAATTGTAGGAGACTTCAATACTAAAATTACAGCAATGGACAGACCATCTAAGCATAGAAACAACAAGGAAACAATGCCTCTGATTACACATTGAACCAGATGGACTTCACAGATATATTCAGAACATTTCAGCCTAAAGCGGCAGAAACACATTCTTCTTGAGTGCACACGGAACATTCTCCAGAATATATTACATATTGGGTCACAAATCAGCCCTTAACATGTACAAAAAGATTGAGATCATACCATGCATATTTTCAGATTGCAGCGCTATGAAACTTGAGATTAACCACAAGAAAAAAGTTGGAAAGCCCTCAAATATGTGGAGGTTAAAGAACATCCTACTAAAGAATGAATGGGTTTACTAGGAAATCAAAGAAGAAGTTAAAAAAATACATAGAAGCAAATGAAATTGAGAACACAATAGTTCAAACCCTTAGGGATGCAGCAAAGGTTGTCCTAAGAGGAAAATACATTGCAATTAAGCCCTATCTCAAGAAGCAAGAAAGGCCCCAAACATAGAACCTAACCTTACATCTAAAGGAGCTAGAAAAGGAACAACAAATAAAGCCCAAAATCAGCAGAAGAAAGAAAATAAAAAAAGATTAGAGCAGAAATAAATGATATAGAAAAAATACCATAACAGATCAATGTAATTAAGAGTTGCTTTTTTAAAAGAATAAAAAAATTGATAAACCCCTAGCTACATTTCTCAAAAAGAAAAGAGAGAGAACCCAAATAGATAAAATCACAAATGAAAGAGGAAAAATCACAACCAAAACTACAGAAATACAAAAAATTATAAGAGAATACTATGAAAAAATTTATGGCAACAAACTGGACAATCTGGAAGAAATGGACATTTTCCTAGACACTCACATACTACCAGAACTCAAACAGGAAGAAGTAGAAAATTTGAATAGGCCCATAACCAGTAAAGAAATTGAATCAGTTACCAGAAATCTCCCAGGAAATAAGACTCCTGGGCCAGATGGCTTCCCCAGGGAATTCTAACAGACATTTAAACAGGAGTTAATACCTATTATCATTAAACATCTTAGAAAAGTAGAAATGGAAGGGAAGCTTCCACACTCATTCTATGAAGCCAGCATTACCTTGATTCCAAAACCAGGCAAAGCCCCCACTAAAAAGGAGAATTACAGACCAATTTCCCTGATGAACCTGGATACAAAAATTCTCAACAAGCTACCAGCAAATTGAACTCACCATTACAGTGAAACAATTATTCGCCATGATCAAGTAGCATTTATTCGTGGGCTGCAGGGCTGGTTCAGTATTTGCAAATCAATCAACATGATGCACCACATTAATAAAAGAAAGAATAAGAATCATATGATCCTTTCAATAGGTGCAGAAAAAACATTTGATAAACTACGGTGTCCTTTCTTGATAAGAACCCTCAACAAAGTAGGGATAGAAGGAACATACCTTAACATATGAAGACCATATTTGAAAGACCCACAACTAATATCATCCTGAACAGGGAAAAACTGAAAGTTTTCCCCCTAAGATCAGGAACACGACAAAGATGTCCACTCTCAGCACTGTTGTTCAACATAGTACGGGAAGTCCTAGCCTTAGCAATCCAACAACAAAGAGAAATAAAAGTCATCCAATTGGCAAAGAAGAAGTCAAACTCTCACTCTTTGCAAATAACATGATACTCTACATGGAAAACCCAAAAGACTCCACCAAAAAACTTTATACATGAATTCATCCATGAATTCAGCAAAGCTTCAGGATATAAAATCGGTGTACAGAAATCGGTTGCATTTCTATACACCAATAATGAAACAGCAGAAAGAGATATAAAGGAATCAATCCCATTTACAATTGCACAAAAAACCATAGGATACCTAGGAATAAACATAACCAAAGATGCAAAAGATCTGTACACTGAAAACTATAGAAAGCTTAGGAAAGAAATTAAAGAGGATACAAAGAAATGGAAAAACATTCCATGCTCATGGGTTGGAAGAACAAATATCGTTGAAATGTTGATACTGCTCTAAGTAATGTACACATTCAATGCAATGCCAATCAAAATTGCATCAGCATTCTTCTCAAAGCTAGAGCAAACAATCCTAAAACTTGTATGGAACCACAAAAGACCTCAAATAGCCAAAGTAATGTTGAAAAAGATGATCAAAGCTGGAGGCATCACAATTCCTGACTTCAAGCTGTATTACAAGGCTGTAATCATCAAGACAGCATGGTATTGCACAAAAAGAGACACATAGATCAATGAATAGAAGACAATAGAATAGACACATAGAATAGAAGACAAGAAATGGACACACTAATATATGGCCAACTTATCTTTGACAAAGCAGGAAAAAGTATTCAATGGAAAAAAAAATTCTTCTTAGCAAATGATGCTGGGAGAACTGGACGCAACATGCACAAGAATGAAACTGGACCACTTTCTTACACTATACACAAAAATAAATTCAAAATAGATGACAGACCTAAATGCAAGACAGAAAACCATCAAAATCCTACAGGAGAAAACAGACAGCAACCACTTTGACCTCGGCCACAGTAACTTTATACTTGGCATGGCTCCAGAGGCAAGAGAAATAAAAGCAAAAATAAACTATTGGGATCTCATCAAGATAAAAAGCTTCTGCACAGCAAAAGAAACAATCAACAAAAATAAAAGGCAACTGATGGAATGGGTGAAGATATTTACAAATGACAAATGATACAGGTTTAATATCCAATATCTATAAAGAACTTACCAAGGTCAACACCCAAAAAGCAAATAATCCAGTGAGGAAATGGGCAGAAGACATGAGCAGACACCTTTCCAAAGAAGACATCCAGATGGCCAACAGACACATGAAAAGATGTTCAACATCACTCATCATCGGGAAAATACAAGTCAAAACCACTTACCACCTCATACCTGTCAGAATGGCTATAATTAACCACTTAGGAAACAATAGATGTTGGCGAAGAGGCAGAGAAAGAGGATCCCTTCTGTACTGCTGGTGGGAATGCAAACTGGTACAGCCACTTTGGAAAACAGTATGGAGTTTCCTCAAAAAACTAAAAATAGAACTACCCTACAAACCAGCAATTATACTACTAGGAATGTACCCGAAGGATACAAAAATGCTCATTCAAAGGGGCACATGCACCTCAATGTTTATAGCAGCACTATTGACAAGAGCCAAATTATGAAAACAGCCCTAATGTTATATATAATGAAATTTGTATTATATATATAATATATATAATGAAATACTACTCCAAAATGAAAAAAATGAAATCTTGCCATTTGTCACAATGTGGATGGAACTAGAGGCTATTATACTAAGTGAAATAAGTCACTCAGAGAACGACAGATATCATATGCTTTCACTCATATGTGGAATTTGAGAAACTCAACAGATGAACGAACACAGGAGAATGGAAGGAAAAATAAGATAAAAAGAGACAGGGAGGCAAACCATAAGAGACTCTTAAATACAGAGAATAAACTGAGGGTTTCTGGAAGGGAGGTGAGTGGGGGATGGGGTAAATGGGTGATGGGCATTAAGGAAGGCACTTTTCAGGATGAACACTGGATGTTATATGTAAGTGATGAATCCCTCCTGAATCCAAGGCTATACACTGTATGTTAAATAACTTGAATTTAAATATAAATAGATAGATAGATGATAGATATAGATAGATAGATAGATAGATAGATAGATAGATAGATAGATAGATAGATATTTGCTATTCTTTTTTGGAATCTCTGCAAATTAGTTCATAAGATTTGTGATTTTTTTGGTCTTCTTGATCTATTCTTACTACTATTATATAGCATCCCCTTTTGCTCCCAACATGTGCTTTATCTCAAATTTTACCTTATCTGATTTTACTGAGTTGCTTAATTCATTTGTATATTCATTTGGGATTTACGTATGGCCTTTTATTTTATATTTTCTACTTACCATATTATCATTTTTAAAATCCTTTTTGCCCTTTCTATGTTTTTATTGCGTAAACCAAACTCTTTTTTCTGCTCATTTGGAAGTATATTCTCCAGTTATTGCTTTTAATTAATGTATTAATACCCATTTTAAAAATTTTTCCACACATAACGTTTGACATTTCTCACTATTTATGTACCTCCAAAATTAGAAAAAATTACCAGACTTTTGCCCCCTTCTGATTCTGCCATTACACACATCTCACTCCTGCCCCATTTGCCCTATTGGTGTCCTATTGGTATTTTAGTTTGATTATCACAGATTGGTTTTGCTTCTTTCTTTTTTAAAAACAGTGAACTTCACTTAGCTATTCATTCACCATTTTATGTAAGTGTGTGCATTTATTTACTAATAGATGTGTTTCTCTTCCCGCTGAAGTAATTCTTTGTACAACATTAAAAGGATTCTTTTAAACCCAATATTATGCTGGGGAATAGCTTTGTGACAATCTCACATGTAACTGTTAGTTTATTTAGCCACAGGGTACTGGATTTGAAGGTCCTTTACCTAAAACATGGAAAATATCACTATCTTTTTATTCTTTTACCTGGTGTTGCTGTGATATCAGTTTTATTCTTGTTCCATTGTAAATTATCATCTCTTTCTCCCTTAAGACTTTAGAATCTTCTCCTCTTTGATGTTCTTAAATTTCACTATTATGTGTCAATGTGTAGGGGTTTTTGATTTTTACTTTTTTCTTATCCGGTTTGTGCTACAATCCATGAAGTCTTTTGATCTCAGGTCTTATATCTTTCTTTTATTCTGAAGAAACTATTTTTTCATTCCTTCAAACATTTTCTCACCTCTTGTTTTTTCCGTATTTTTTTAATTGAGGCAAAGCTTGCATACAATAATATTCACGTTTTTTGATGTAAATGTCTATGAGTTTTGACAAACACATAAAGTTGTGTAAACCACCTCCACAATCAAGGGGTAGATGGAGCAGTTCCATCACCCCCAAAAAGTCCTTCGTGCCGCTGCAATTAACCACTCTTGATCCCACAAAAACTGGCAACAACCCATGATCTATTTTTTGCTCCTATAGTGTTATTTTTTCAGGATATCCTATAAATGAAATCATACAATAATGTAGCCTTTTGTGATTGGTTTCTTTCACTTGGCGTATTAATTCAAGATTCATCCATTCTGTAGCATGCGTCAGTAGTTGTGTTCCTTTTTGTTGCTGACTGATATTTCATTGCATGGATTTACCTCAGTTTCTCTATCCACCAGTGGAGTTGTTTCCAGTTTTTACCTGTTACAAAATACAAGCATTGTAACCAACTCATAAAGATGTGTCCGTGAGCATAGGTTTTCATTTTAATTAGGTGAATCCCTAGGAGTGTGATTACTGAGGCATATGGTAAGCACATGCTTAAACTTTTAAGAAACTGTCAAACTATTTTCCAAAGCATCTCCACCATTCTGCACCTCACCAGCAATGAGTGAGAGTTTCAGCTGCCTGCCCTACATCCCCACCAGCACTTGCTGTGCTCAGGTTTTTGTTTGTTTCATGTTTTGTAAATGTAGTCATTCTTTTTTTTTTTTTTTAACGTTTATTTATTTTTGAGACAGAGAGAGACAGAGTATGAACAGGGGAGGGGCAGAGAGAGAGGGAGACACAGAATCTGAAATGGGCTCCAGGCTCTGAGCTGTCAGCACAGAGCCCGACGCGGGGCTCGAACTCACGGACCGTGAGATCATGACCTGAGCCAAAGTCGGACGCTTAACCGACTGAGCCACCCAGGTGCCCCAAATGTAGTCATTCTAATAGGTACACAATGATATTTCATTGCAGCTTTAATTTAAATTTCACCAATGACAACTAATGTTGAATATCTTTTCATGTGCTTGTTTGCCATCCACAGATTTTCTTCAGTGAAATATCTATTCAGATATTTTCCCCAGAATTTAATAGGACTGATGATTTCTTGTTTCTGAGTTTTAGGAGTACTTACTATATCCTGAATGAAAATCCTTTATGATATATATGTTTTGAAAATGTTTTTCTTTTAATTTTTTTGAAAGTTTATCTTGAGGAAAAGAAGTTTGTCATTTTGCTAAAGTCCAGTTTGTCTTTTATTTTTCTTATGCACCATGATTTTGCTGTTATAGCCAAGAAATCTTTGTTTAACCAAAGGTCTCAAAGATTTTTTTCTGTTTTTTTTTAACAAATTGACCAGTTTTTAATTTTAAATTGATGTTAATGAACCATTTCTGTATGGTGTGAAGGTATGAACCAATGTTCTTTTTCATAAGGTTAGCCATTTTTCCAGTATTGTTTAATAAAATGATAGCCTTCCTTCCTTCAATTAGGTTTGTATCTTTATCAAAAAATAATTGACCATAAGAGATCAATTGGCAATATAGAGTTGGGTATATTTTTGGAAATTCTATTCCATGCCAATGATCTATATGTTTATCATTTTGCCAAAATTATTTTTACTTGATTATCATGGCTTTATAGCAAGTCAGGTAGTATGAGTTCTCTAAGTTTGCTCTTTTTCAAAATTATTTTGACAACTCTAGTTTTTTTTGCCTTTTCATATATATTTTATGAGACTGACATGCTTCCCACTCTGCTAAGAAGGCGATTCATATAAATTTTAAATTGTTTGTAAATTTCTACTAAAATAAATATGCTGAAATTTTTAGGGGGATCACATAGAATCTATAAATCCATTTAAGGAGAATTGACATCTGAATACTGAATATTCTAACATAAGCACAACATATTTCTCCATTTAGTTAGGTCTTCTTTGGTATGTTTCATCAGTGATGATTTTGTTTTTTACATTCAGATTACTCACATATTTATTTCAATTTCTGATTGTTCATTGCTGGTGTATAAAAACACAGTTGATTTTTTTGTCTATTAACCTCATATCCTATAAACTTGCTAAACTTACTTAGTTTGGGTCACTTTTTTTTGGATAGATTTTTTGGAATTTTCTACATAGATAATCGTGTAATCTATGAAGACAGTTCATTTTGGATCATGAATGCTTTTTATTTTATTTCTTTACTTATTGCACTGAGCAGAACGATGATGGATAGCAGAGGTGATAGTAGACATCTTTGCCTTGGTCCTTTTTTTGGGGGGGGAGGGGGGTAGGCTTCATGCCCAGCATGGAGCCCAAAGCAGGGCTTGAACTCATGACCCTGAGATTAAGACCTGAGCTGAGATCAGGAGTTGGATGCATAACCGCACAACTGACTCAGCCACTCAGGCACCCCTGCCTTGGTTCTAATCTTAGAAGAAGAGCCTTTCACCATTCAATATGATGGTAACTGAATGTTTTTCAAAGATACCCTTAATCAGGGAATGATTAAGGAATGAGGAAGTTCCTGCCTATTCTTAGCTTATTGAGAGTTCATATCATGAATGCATACTTAACTTTGTCAAATACTTTTGCTGCATATTGAGATAATCATATGATTTTGTTCAGCATTTAATATAATGAACTGCATCAATTCGTTTTCAAATTTTAAACCAAACTTGTATTCCTAGAATAAACTGCATTTGGTCATGATATCATCTTTTTTCATATATTAATGGATTCAATCTGCTGATATTTGTTGGAGCATAGTGGTGTCTGTGTTCATATAAGATTTTGATATACAGTTTTCTTTTCTTGGAATGCTTTTGTCTAGTTTTGGTATCAAGGAAATGCTAGCCTGATCAAATGAGTTGTAGTGTCTTCTTTTTCTATTTTCTCTAAAAGCTTGGATTGAATTAGTACTATTTCTTTCTTAAATGTTAAGTGGAATTTACCAGTGAAGCTACCTGAGCCTTGAATTTGCTTTGTTACAATGTTTTCATCTCAAATTCTATTTCTTTGGTAGAAAAAGGACCAACTTAGGTTATCTATTTCTTTTTGAGTGAGCATTGTTTTATCATTTTTAAAATACATACAGCATCTGTCATGATGTCCTTTGTGTCACTCCTGATATTAGTAATGCTGACTTCTCTCTTTTTCCTTAGTCAGTCTGTTAAGAGATTTCTCAATTGCATTTATCTTTGCAAAGAACTGGTTTTGGGTTTCACATATCACTTTCCGTTATTTTTCTAATTTTAATTTCTTCTATCTTTTTTCATCTTTATTATTTACTTTCTTCTGTTTGCTTTGAGTTTAATTAGTTCTTTTGTTTTTTAGAGTATTTATTTAAGCATTTTAATTTTAATTTTTTAATTTTAATCCAAGTGTAATTAACACACAATGTTATATTCGTTTTAGGCATAAATTTAATTAGTTCTTCTTTACCTACTTTCTTAAGGTAAAATAAAGATCACTAATTTAAGACATTTTCTCTTATCTAAGACACTGTTCAATCTTAAAAAAATTCCCTTTAAATGTTGCCACAATGGCATTCCACCTAATGTGTTTGCATTTCATCCCATTCAAAGTTTTAATTTTCCTTGAGACTTTCTATTTGAACCATGGACAATTTTCAAATTGCTCATTTTCGAGTTTGGGGTTTACTCAACAGCTTCTGGGTTTGTTTTTGTTTTGTTTCGTTTTCTTTCTACTCAGAGAATATGCTTACATGATTTCAATTTTTTAAATTTGTTAGGGTTCACATTATGGCCCAGAATATGGTGGATGTTGGTGATCCTGTCCTGTTCATTTGCAAAGATGGTATATTCTGCTGTGTGGGGCAAATAGTCTATAAATCTAAATTATGTCATGTTGGTTGATTGTGTTTTTCAAGATTTCTCTATCCTTACTGATTTTCTATGTACCTGCTCTATCAGTTACTGAGAAAAAATATTGAAGTCTCAAACTGTAATTGTGCATTTCTTTAATTTTTTTTTGTCAGTTCTATCCGTTTGTGCTTCATGCTTTCTTCTACATTACAATTTTACTTGTTTATTTCTTCTTTCCAAGTTTTTCAAATGTAACTAGCAATACTTGTTTATTTCTTCTTTCCAAGTTTTTCAAATGTAACTAGCAAGTCAGACATTTCACTTGCCTTTTTTTTTAAATTTTTTTTACTTTTTTTTTTTTACATTTTTTTCATTTTTGACAGAGAGAGGCAGAGCACAAGCGGGGGAGGGGCAGAGAGAGAGGGAGACACAGAATCCCAAGCAGGATCCCTGCTCCAAGCTGTCAGCACATAGACCGACAGGGGGCTCGAACTCACGAGCCATGAGATCATGATCTGAGCGAAGTCGGACGCCCAACCGACTGAGCCACCCAGGTGCCCCTTCACTTGCCTTTTGTTAAAATAATAAAGGTCTTTTCATATATGAGAATATGTAAAGTTAAACCCATATAGGTCAATGTTCTTTTTATCAACAATTTATTATGAGTCAGATCAGCTCTATCAGAAGTAGTAGCATGAAAGGCATACAAGACTCAGACAGTGGCTCAGAGTACCCACTAACCTTTGGCAAATACTAATTTATTTAAAAATGCAGGGACACCTGGGTGGCTCGGTGGGTTGCGCGTCCGACTTCAGCTCGGGTCACAATCTCGCGGTCCGTGGGTTCGAGCCCCGCGTCGAGCTCTGGGCTGATGGCTCGGAGCCTGGAGCCTGCTTCCGATTCTGTGTCTCTCTCTCTCTCTGTGCCTCCCCGTTCATTCTCTGTCTCTCTCTGTCTCAAAAATAAATAAATGTTAAAAAAAAAAGAAATTAAAAATGCAAATACTCATTGAAAATAATTATATTCCCAGAATAACTAAAATATTTCATTACAAGAATTTCCAAAGAAAATTGCTGTATGTGGTTTTAAGAAAAATAAAACATTTTTAAGTTTAGGTTTAAATGGAAAGGATGAGATGAAGATCTTTTTCCCCTTCACATTTTACAAGTACAATATCCCCAACATGCACCAAAAATAGTGAAGACCACATCATTCACATCATCCAATGTTCAATCAAAAGGACTACATAATCAGACTATCTGATTAGAAAACAAATTCAAGTTGCTTTACAAGTTATTCATTAAAAGCACATCAAAATTTAAATCTTGGAGGGGCACCTGGGTGGCTCAGTTGGTTAAGCATCCAACTGCAGCTCAGGTCATGATCTCACATTTTGTGGGTTCGAGCCCTGTTTTGGGGTCAGTGCTGACAGCCCAGAGCCTGGAGCCTACTTCAGATTCTGTGTCTCCTCTGTCTCTGCCCCTCCCCTGCTCACGCTCTATTTCTCTCTCTCTCTCAAAATAAATAAAATTAAATTTGTATTAAATAAAAAATGAAATGAAATGAAATCTTGGCTAGTTATTTTAACAAATAATGATCACCTATAATAGAAAACACATAGTTACATAAACATGGATTTGATCCTTTCCAAGGGAAGCCTTAGATTCATGACCATGACCCCAACCATGGCAGGATGTGAAAGTTCATCTACTTTACTAACACACTGAACTAAAGAACCAGAAAACAGCCTTTATTAAGTTTATCTTACCATTTTTTTTGCGAAATGATCATCACTAAACTTGACTCTTTATTTGGAAGTTTGAATTTTTTTAATGTTTATTTATTTTTGAGAGAGAGAATGAGAGAGTGCAAGCAAGGGAGGGACAGAAACAGAAGGAGACACAGAATCCGAAACAGGCTCTGGATTGTCAGCTGTGCTGACAGCTCAGAGCCCAAAATGGGGCTCGAACTCACAAACCATGGTGAGATCATGACCTACTCATAAACCGTGAGATCATGACCTGAGCCGAAGTCTGAGGCTTAACCAACTGAGCCACCCCGGTGCCCCTTAAGATTGAATTTTTTAACCACCATAATTTCATTCCTACCACCACCTGTAGACTTCTAAATGCAGAGTCTCTGATGTAAAGTAAATTAGGACCTGAGGTCCATATCTCTGGGCAATGTTAATAAATTATGAGACTAGAAATAAACTTCAAAGTTCATCTAATTCAATAGCCTTGGTCATTTCTCAGTCAGGACTGTTAAGATCAAGAGAAATCTTTCTCAGCTTTTTACCCAAGTGAATCTAATTCAAACATAGTGTCATTTGCATTTCAGAAACTTTTCAAAGTAACTCCATAATTATTTGTTTAAATTTTTTAAGTTTTGTGTATTTATTTTGAGAGAGAGAGAGAGAGCATGAGCAGGGGAGGCACAGAGAGAGGGAGAGAGAGAGAATCCCAAGCAGGCTCTGCACTGCCAGTGTGTAGCCCCACATGGGCTTCAAACTTACGAACCTGTGAGATCACAACCTGAGCCAAAATCAAGAGTTGGACACTTAACCAGCTGAGCCACCCAGGTGCCCCATCAAGGGAAAATTTAAATACTGAACAAAAACTATTCAACTGAAGTTGAAATATACTGCAACTTTATTTCTACATTTAATTATTAGATAGTAGCCTTTCATAAAATGCAAAATAATACTGGTATATAAAAAGAAAACTTATGTGTTTAGAAAAAAATGAGAATATATAATTTTTAACGTTTAAAATATCTATAATTCCACTGTTAAAATAATCACAGTTAAAATCTCAATGTGTGTATTTCTAAACTAAACCACATAAAAACTCATAAACTTTAAGATTAAGAAATGGGATATAAGTATAAGGTATAGCTTTAAATAAAAGCTAGACCAAAATGCACATACCATATTGTATCTTGTTTCCTTCATGTAGATGAGATTATGAACATTTTTCATTAAGAAATATTTACCTACAGTATCTTTCAGTGACTCTAAGCAGACTGTTTAATGTATAGACCATAATCTGTTTAACCAAATCCTGTTAATATTGATCATTTAGAGATGTTTCATGCTTATCTACTATAAACAATTTTGTCTTGTACATTCTATAATAAATATTTGGTTACAGCCTTAATGTGCTTAGTATGATTTTGAAGTAAATAAATTTCTTGGGCAGAGGGCATGTATTTCTTAAGCATTTGATATCTATTTTTGCCTAAACAGGTAATAGAAGTTATTCAAACTCCACTTACCAAAAAATTCTATGATAACCTACCACAGAAAAAGTTTTTGAGAAGTGTGGAAATGAAGCCCCAGTTTAACAGAGCAAATCATAAGAAGAGCATTCTAGTGTTTATTTGGAGAGTTTAGATTTCATTTCACCACAACCCCGTAGAGAAAAGGCACTTCAATAGATACCACATTTTCTTTCTCTGCCTTCTATTTCCTTCCTTATAAAGAAATTAACACTTTATGAGGAGAAGAGAACATAGAAGAATGAAACCCATCTTATTTTATTTTTAAGGCCTTTATAAATGGACTCTGTGTTATCTGACAAGATACTGAAATATTAAAATTGGAAATGTTTTCTTTGGAAGTGCATTTGACTTCACGAATTGAGGTTTCCTTATCAATTTTGCTGTCACTATTTACTTCTATACACTTCCCTTTCTTCTACGACCTCCCATTAGTTTCCACTCAAATCAACAAAGACTGACTGAGAGGTAATTAAGCCTTTAGTCACATATACACAAATTTACAAATTAAATCTTTTACATTTACTATTTGCTTCAGCATATTTTCATAGGTGGAATGAAAGCAAGAAACCTATGGAAAGAAAGAACTGTTAAATTAAACTCACTCACCAGACTGAAGAACTGGTAAACTTTTTCTCTAAGGGACCAAATAATAAATATTTGCAGCTTTGCAGTCCATAAAGTGTCTATCACAAGACTATGCCTCAGCCACAGACAAGACATAAAAAAATGAGTGAAGCTGTGTTCCAATAAAACTCTATTAACAAAAACAGGTGATGGTTTGATTTGGCCCATGGGCTCTAGTTTACCCTACCTGGACTCTCTTTCATTTCAAACCTTCCAAAAACTTAAATCACAACAGTTTCTGTTATTGGGCAAACAACCAACATTTGCATTTTCCATTTTATTTTCTGGAATGATTCCCACAACTTTATCCATAGAACAAAAAAAAAGAAGTGTGGATCAAATGAAAGTAACTTCCAACTCTTTTTTCTCTCTAATAATCTCCATGAGTTCCCTGCGATTTCCATTCACCTTGTGTAAGAGCTGATTAGTGTCTGCTCGCATGGGACGTCTTCACCAAATGCACGTCCTTGTGGAATTTGTCACCTCTTGAGCTCTTCAATGGTGGCCCCTAACTTTCCAGTCTGAACTATCAGATAGTTTCAAAATCGTTGAATGGGTTCAACCTGGAGAGTCTTCGAGGTCTCTGTGCTTGTCCCCCTGGGAAGGAGGCAGGGTCTGCCCAAGTACAGTATATTCCTGGCCTTTTGTAGACTCAACAATGATATCCTCTGTTGCTCTGATGCAACTCTTCGTGTGTGGTAGAGAACACATCTCACAGTTTTCTACACTTGCCAGAAATGTGTCAAGACTTATTTTGCTCTCATCAGTGTAACATATCTGACTAGTTTATACAACAAACTTTCTTACTTTACCCTGAACAAGACATTTGCATAACTTTGCACCCTGTGGCTGTTTAACATAATGCTCAATACTGTTACTCAGAAAGTTGCAGACTTTTAACAGGAAGCGTGTAACAAATGGATGGATATGCTCCAAAAAGTTCAACTTAAAACATCTTGTAAATAATAAAATCTGAACTAAGTTCATATTAAGGAAGTTATGAGTCAAAATAAGCTCCATTCCTAACACATTTTTTATTATGTTTGACAGACAATGGAAATTGCGTGAAAATAGAATACTGCTGTAATTTTTATTGGTATAATTAGCATAATATTCTGATATTTGATTTCACCTACATATTGTAAAATCATATATCATTCTGGAATATAAAGATTTGAACACTTTCTCCAACTACTTTGGCACCTTCAGTTACTCTCTCCTGCTTGTTTTGCAAAAGTAGGTAGCATGTGTGAGCATCAGTTATATTAAAAAAAAAAAAATTCGCTAACTGCACATACCCTTCCAGTTACCCCTCTACGTCTCTTCTTCTTTAAGCACCTTGTAAATGTTACCTATTTTAATTTCCATTCCCTATATCCCACTGCAATCCAGCTTTCTCCCTTACCATGCTACCAAAGCCACTAATGTTTAGGTGACTGATTATTTTTGTGCATCTATTGGGGATTTTTCATTATGTGTTAACCACTCCTTCCTTGGAACATATTCTTCCATTGACTTCTATAATTCTAACAGCGTTTTTGTAAAGCTCCTCTTCTGCCGTGGACACTGTGGACTAGTGTCTGCAACTTTGATGGCTGCTGGGAATCTTTTTTTTTTTTTAATGTTTATTTATTTTTGGAAGACAGAGAAAGAGTGTGATGGGGGCGGGGTAGAGAGAGAGGGAGGCACAGAATCCGAAGCAGGCTCCAGGCTCTGAGCTGTCAGCACAGAGCCCCACGCGGGGCTCGAACTCACAGACAGTGAGATCGTGACCTGAGCCCAGTGGGACGCTCAACCGACTGAGCCACCCAGGTGCCCCAATGGCTGCTGGGCATCTTAAGCTTATAGCCAAAACTGAATGCGTCATCTGTACCTCTCCGCCAAATAGTTTCTCCTTAGGCATTTCCCACTGCCCAAGCCAGAATCAGTTTCCCCTGACTCTTTCCTCTCCTTCGTTTTCGGTATTCAGTCAAAAATCAACTCTTGTTCAGCCTACCACCTAATAATTTTTCAGGTTTTTCTCTTTTCCCAATAGCTCCATCATTTTCCCATTCTAAGTCACCCTAGTTACTCACCTGGGTTATTGAAACTGTCCTCTAACTTGCTTGCCTCCATTCCTTCCCCCAGGTCATTCTCTACAATGAAGTCCAAGAGTTTGAATGTGTTACTGCGGTCCTCTGAATCCTTGTGTATAACACTTCAGTGGCTTTCTGATGCTCTTGAGTTCAGGGATGGTTCATACAATCCTTCTCATCTGTCTAGCATCCTTTTGTGTCACTCACACACCAAGGACCATCCACGTTGAACCATATTACAAGCATTCATAATATAATTCTTTTAGCATCTTTCTCCTGTTCCAGAAACATTCTAAGCCATCTTCACTGGCTGGTTAGCTTCTGTTCTTCATTTGAGTTTCAGCTTATATATCACTTAATACCAGACATTTTTTTCTGAACCAATCTCATCTCCCAGGCTGGCTGGATATTCCTGCCATGTAGTCCTGAGGTGTTATTTTCTCTAAAGTTGAATATCACACTTTAAGTTATAACCTGTTTGATTTTTCCCCCCACTAAACGGTAAGCCCCATGTGGCCAGAAAATATTTCTGTGTTGTTCATGCTGTATGAGTTATAAAAAATAATAGATGGATAAACTGATATGGTCCACATAAAGCTAATAGTTCAATAGAAGAAACAGACATTAAGTAAATAAACAAGTAGATTAAGTAAATAATAACACTTGATTGAGAAAAGTTCTATCAAGCCAAATTGAGTGTTTTAAAACAGACACCTAGAACCACTGATGGGTTTATTCAGCGGTATAGCATAATGTGATACCTTTTAAAACTTTTAAAAATAGTTCTTTTTGCTACATTAAAAACAAAGAGAAACCAAAACAGTAGAAATAAAATCACCAAATAAAAGACTGTGGTACTCCTCCAGTTGGGAGTAACGGAAATAGAATGTTATTTATCTAATATTTCATCTTTTATTATTCAGAATGGAAAAAGCTCAGGTTACAGCAAGATAACGATCTTGATGTATAGCTGAAAATAAAAAGAAATGTATAACTTCGGGGAAATCTTTGAACACCTGATAAGGTCAATTTGAGAGTAGTTAGTTCCCTTTCAAGTTTTCTTGTTCCTGGAATCCAAAGTCCTGTTTTTAAATCTAGGCACAAAGATACAACTCATTTCTGCTTATTTTCCATCTTTTCTCAGATAGGATCCAAATTTTGATGCTATGGTGCTTCTGTAAAGCCTCATAGAGGGACTAGCCCCCTCCAGCTGACCAGCTAGATTTCACAAAACACAGCAGCCCAGTGGCTGAGCATGATGTCTGATGTCTCCCAGAAGAAAAAAAAAAAAATCTTGCAATAGACAAACAACGGTCATTCTGTGATATCCTTGTCACAAATATTCATGTAAGAATTGAAAGGGAAAGAGATCTGAGAAGGTCTGTAATTGTCAAAGGTAAGCCTTAGGGGAAAAAAGAGAAACAAGGAGGAAAAAAACATTTTTATTTGTACCATGCACTGTGTCTGCTTGCCATCAAAAGGATGAATGACAGAAAGGTCCTGACATCCAAGATGCCTGGGAAGGATAGACACCTACCGCTTTCACATCAGGCATTACAACATGAGGTAGCTACAACCACATTTTTCAATATCTTTCAGTAATAGAATAAAACAAAAGCTATTTCTGTGCACAGAAAAAGCTATACTAAAGAAAATCTTGCCTGTTATTACATGACCCACCATCCTAACCATTTTAGTTATGTAATACACAAATAGATAATTTTTCTTTTATCTTTTTTTTAATGTTTATTTATTTTTGAGACAGAGAGAGACAGCGCGTGAACGGGGGAGGGGCAGAGAGAGAGGGAGACACAGAATCGGAAGCAGGCTCCAGGCTCCGAGCCATCAGCCCAGAGCCCGATACGGGGCTCGAACTCACGGACCGAGAGATCGTGACCTGAGCTGAAGTCGGACGCTTAACTGACTGAGCCACCCAGGCGCCCCCAAATAGCTAATTTCTAATTAACTTGCACAATGCTGAGGGCAATGAATCCCCCAGAAAGTATTTTCCTGATGCACATCTTCCTCCCAGCTATGTGGTATGACTAAAGTAACTCCCATAATGCAGAGTTACGGCATGTGTGAAAACACTCGAAAATTTGGAGGATTAGCCGCCTTTGTCTTTACTATTGACTTAAGGCAGACTCTTTTTACCAGTTTGGTGGCCCGGAGTTGCTGCTTGGGTGTAGCTACAGATGACTAACTGATCAGATCATTTAAAGATGGTATTTCACTAAGAAATTAATGTACAACATCAGAGCCCATTTCTAAGTAAAGCATTCTAGACATATGCCTTGTGCCTCTGTGGAAGTTTAAGCTCACTTAGATAAGAATCTTTCCCATTTGTCCTCTGAAATCCTCCAGATAAATGAATGGGCTGATGCCTCCCCATCCTCTATACTATCCATCCGCTCATCAGAACCACCACCAGAATCCAGTTTCTAGACAGAGGTGAAGTGACAGCTGAATTCCTTCTGTGCTAATTTCATGGTTGGTGATGGCTCTTTTCCATTTATTTTGTGTATGTTGGAAAGTTTTGTCTCCCGATATCCAGTGTCCAAAACAGCAAGCAGTTTGGTTTTTTGCTTTCTCCTTCTAGTGAGGTCATTTTTCCCCCTTTTCTTTTCTCCCCTTTTCTAATTCTCTTCTAATTCACAGGGAGGCGCCAGACACATCAGACTTCCAAGCTGTCATCTCACCTGATACAGCTGATGAGTGAGAATTACAGACTTTCCTGCAGGAGTTGAGAGCACATCTATTTCCCTCATCATGCTGACTGTTCTCTAGAAACTCCTGGCACAGTCACCAACCAGTTGGTAGAAATTATCAGACTTTAACTTCACTAGCAATATGGCTTGGAAAATCAGAGTGTCGATTTCTAATTATGGTTGAGCAGGAGCTCATCTAAGACACTGTGGTCTTTATGTTGTTCATAAGGCCATCTTGTAAAGAGAACCTTGTTTTGATAAATTAAACATTCTCAGTGGAGCTCCAATAAACAAAGAAGTACAAAACTACAGAAATACCAGGGAGCTTTATCCAATGACATTGTTATTCAGATCCGGGGGTCTGAACTTTGTCCTTACCTCTTATTATCAATTTCCTCAAACTATCTCAAATTATTTATTTGTTAGAATGATAAAGTAAATGGAGCTTTTCTGTAATGAACGCAATTTTACATCTTGTTCCTAGGATTAATTGTTGATTAAAAAACTTGTTGCGATCTCTGTAATTCTTTTTTGTTCCATTATTATAGATACCCAGGAAATGCTTATCAAAGAGTTCTTGTGCTTTAGGAATAATTCCATGCCAGGTCTGACTATGTCACAATGCTTAATAGAATGTATACAATCATCTAACTCATAAAAAGACAGTGTTAACAAAATCCTTTATGCCTTTAACCCCGCTCATACTCTTATATAACCAAGATCCAAGCTAGGGTCACCCTGAATCCTGAAGAAATAAATAATATTGCTGATCTTGTTCTACCACCCAGCAAGTTGGCCAGTCCCTAATACCTCCACTTTATCTAGTTTATGTGTAACTTTATGATTTCGGTGCCTAACCATTCATCCTGAAACACTGATCCAGCAACTTGAAGCTGCCTTAATTAGAGTCCTAGACACTTTATATCCTTTAATTTTCAGTTCTGCCCATCCCCAGCCCTGGGAAATCGACTTTCTACAATTCAACTCTTAGTCCCCCACATGAAAATAAAAGGCACAAAATCGTGCATATGAGAACCACCAAAACATTTACGTTTTATTTACTGTAAACTACCTCACAGCAGCTTACAATGTTTTTAGGTTTATTTATTTATTTTTGAGAGAGACAGAGGGAGAGAGAAAGACAGCATGAACAAGGGAGGAACAGAAAGAGAGAGAGAGAGAGAGAGCACGAGCAAGGGAGGAACAGAAAGAGAGAGAGAGAGAAATTGAGAGAGAGAGAGAGAAAGAGAGAGAGAGAGAATCCCAAGCAGATTCCACACTGTCAACACAGAGCCTGATGTGGCACTCAAACCCACCAACTGTGACGTCATGACCTGAGCCGAAATCAGGAGTTGATCGCTTAACCAACCGAGCCATCCAGGTGCCCCAGCAGCTCACAATTCTTTAATTGACTCTCTGTCACTTCTTTCTCCAGCCCTGCTGAAATCATTTGCCTCAGTCCTCAGCCTCTCAGTCCACCCACCCAATCTGGGTCTCGCCTCCACGTTGACTGGGAAGATAGATCCTGTGTCACAACATCCCTCCTCTACTCTTTCCTTCACTTCAAATGATCTCTATGTCTATCCACTTCTGCCTCTAACTTTCTTGGTACTTTCAGGTTCCTACTGTTCTTCCACTTCCTTTTCAGAAAAAGGGGTGCCTTTCTCCTTGCCAAAATCATTCCCTCCGTCTGTGCTGAGGGTACTTCCCCTCTCCCATCTCTTCTGGCACCTTATTCCTTCAGATAAATTCTCTTTTCCAAATCTATCTTTTCCTCTTCTCCTCTGCCTAGAAACATACTTACACTGTCCCCAATTTTACAGACTTTCTTACTCTAATATGTCTTTGAACAGCCTACACGCAATATTATCTCCCCTCTTGTATCCATTTTCTTATAAATAGTTAACTCCTCAAGCCTTTGCCCACTGTGCTTTAAGTGTTTCAATATAAAGATTCTGTTGCCACATTTCATGGCTATTTCTCAATCCCCATCTTGATGTTTGTGGCACTTACCATTTTTTATCAGTCCTTTCAGCCCTTCCTCTTTCTTCAGCCCTGGGGACTTTCCTGTTCTTCTCCTACTTCACTACCCACTTCTTCTCTGTGGGTTTTCTTCATGGTGTCTTCTCTTCCCGCCACACCATAAATTAAGATGTACCATGAAGCTTAATCACTGACCTCCTGTTCTCTGTCAATTTTCCCTCTATGTAAGTTTCTTCTTGGGGTTTTCTTGCCTTGGCCAACGGAACCATCATTCTCTCAGGAACTGACTATTTTAAACCCAGTTTGTCACTTTTCTAGATTCACCAGCCCACAGTTATCTGATGTCCTTTCAGGATGAATGCCTGGCACCCGCATGTTCATGTAACCACAGAGAGGGGGTGTTAATCAGGAATCTTGAATGTCATCGAAGCTTATAAATCTATTTCTTCGGCCATACTGCTCTCGTGTGTGCATCAGAGAATGCTTGGATATCCGAGCCAGAGGGGATGATGGGGGTTTTCTTGTCCGGCATTTCCATTTGAGAGGTGAAAAGGCAAAACCCACTCTCACCAGAAAATCAGGGATGAGAACTCAGGATTCCTAGTGCCTCCCATGTGACTAGGTCAAGAAGTAACAGCCTGAATGAAAGGAATTTGTTTTCCTGGCCCACTTCTGTAAGTAACATTTCGTAACATTTGTAAAATCATTAACCTTCTCTGAATCTTATCTTCCACCGTCTCTGAAATAAGTGTTAAAAAAAAAAGAAGAAGAAGAAGAAATGTTAACACAGCAGCCTCTAATGTCCTTTTAATCATTAACTTTTCATTGATTCATGATTCTTTGATACTTGCTGCAAGATATCACCTCAGGATCACAGTCAACAGTGTAAACCCAGATGATTCATTTTCCTCTTCTGGGAAATGTCAGTTTCTCCTTAAGATTTTCGTGTCCTGGTCAACGGTACCATCGTTCTCTCAGGAATGGACTCTTCCAGACCCAATTTTGCTCTTTTCCAGATTCACTGGCCCATAGTGTTCAGATGTCCCTCCAGGATGAGTACCCGGCACCAGCATATTTTTGTAACCATTAAGGAAGCTCTTATATTCCCTAGAAAGAGACTTGTTGAGCCCCATTTCCTTCATAGTAGAGGCTTGTCCTTAGAGCACCTTCTGCTCAGCCGGTTACTCCCACTCTACAGATCACCTGAGAGGCGCTCATGACATACCTTGCCCAATGCCTCTACTGAACACCACCAGCCTCCCACCTGGGCTCTCTTTTTGTTGTTCGAGTGTGAGAAGACACAGGACTGTACGAAGCATCATCAGCTCACAGAGCCAGGCCCTGAGGCAGGCAGGCAGGCACAGCGGGAACTCTCTAAAACCAGCTGGCTGGCTCACTCTGAGCCCTAGGCCATCTCAGTTGTCCTGAGATGTGGCTTCCCCAAAGGTCGTCCAAATTCAAGGGCATTAATGCCCTGTAGGATGAACTTGGACCAATAAGAGATGAAAGAGAACAACTGACCGGCTGAAAAAAAAAAAAAAAATGGACTCTGTTGTTCCTTTCCTGCCTCAGATAGTTGCAAGTTGAAGTGATTCCATACAGCCTGTCCAGAAAAGGCCCACGTGACTGACCATTTGTTTTTCTTATAAAGCTGTGGCTTGCCCTCCCTCCTTATCTCTCTATTTCCCTTTATTTTTCCTTCTTGAAGAATTCATGCACAAATAAAGTGTTACCAAGAAAGTTTTGCTTCATGCCTCTACTTCTAGGAAAACCAAACAGAGTCAGGAACTCAGTAAACTTTGGTCCCTTCCCCGGCTCCAGTCAGTCAATTATTCACTCACTAAGTTCTGCTTACTTTCCTGTAAATGCCATTCTCATTTATTCCTTCTTTTGCCCCTTCAGAGTCACCACCTTAGTTAGTCCCTGCCCTTACCACCTTTCACCTGGAATGCAGCAAAAGGTAGGTAACTTTCTGTATTAGCCAGACTTCCCCAGAGAAACAGAACCAAAAGTGTACGCAGTTCTAGTCTGAAGGCTGGCAGGCTCAAGACCCAGGAAGAGTAGATATTTCAGTTGGAGTACAAAGGCGAAAAACCAATGTCCCAGCTGGAAGTAGTCGGGATAGAGCAAATTTCCTCAGAGGGTCAGCTTTTTTTTTTTTTTTTTTTTTTCTATTCAGACCTTCAGCTGATTAGATGAAGCCCACCCACATGAGGGAAAGCCTCTACTTCAGTCAGTCTGCCAATTCAAATGTTAATCTCATCCAGAAACATCCTCACAGACACACCCAAAATAATGTTCGGCCAAATGTTTGGGCATCCTGCGGTCTAGCCAAGTTGATACATAAAATTAACTACCACACTCATATTTCCCCCTTTGGTCTCTGATCCTCCAAATCCACTGTATACTGTAGCTAGTTTAATCTTCTCAGAAAAAGTCATCTCCCTCTTTCCAATAGACTTTAACATCTCCTCATGATTTTTAGTATAATGTTCAAGTGCCTTTCCCTGGGATAATAGATTCTTCATTTTATTTCTCTTAGTAATTGACACAAACTATCCCCTATCATCCCTGTATGTTTATTCTCTGTTCCAAAGATACTCATTGGATACTCCTTTTTATCTCATAAACAGGCTATACCTCTATATATCAATCTTTCTTCTCCATGATTTTCCCCACTGTCTATTTTATATAACTTCTTTCAGAATGTATACTCCACCAGGGCGGAGAGCTTATCTGTCTCGTGCCCCCTTACACGATGCTTAGCACTAATAGTGTGTTGGATAATGACCAGACCCTCTGCCTTGAAACCTTGTGTGGGCCCAAAGCAGAGGGAAATAACACATGGAAAAAATGTAACTGTGGCATAGCTCTGATTTCCCTATGCTGTTATGGGATTACCCTGAAATGCTGAGATAGCTCCCTATAACCTATAACATTGCACATCTGCCTTGGATTTCTTCTTCCCTGCATGCTGAAAATCGGAAGCCTCTCTCTGGAGGAACTAAGTAGATATAAGACAGCCTAGACTACTCACTTCTATTCGTGGTCTCGTGCCAACATTTACCATGCTTGTCTGCTGACATGGTAGTGACTTGAAGTAAAGCCTAACTAAAGTAAGTCTAGGTAGTCATTTTTATCAGGTTTCAAACACAGACCAAACTACATGGTCTGCAATATTTCCAACAAGTAACCAATAAATACTTATTTAAATGAAGGAGGGAAGGTGAATGACCGAAGCCCTCATTTTCTCTGAAGGAACAATTCAAATCTTAGCTTCTTCCAGAAAGCGTTCCCAAGTGCTTTTTATTGTACACAAAAATGAGCTCTCATACGTGCATTTGGCAGTTTTGTGTGGAGCCCTCATTTGGTTCTTAATGATTGGCTTCCTTGTATTGAAATTGAAATTTCTGGAAGTATATGTCTTGTTATGCAATTATATACCATAAGCTCTTTGAAGAATTTGTAGCCTTGTTCTAGATCTCTTTGTTTCCCAGAGTTGACATAACATTTGCACAAAGTAGTATCCAAATGTTCTTCTTTTTTCCTCTCTCTTTCTATTTTTTTTTTTTTTTTCTCTTAGTAATGCCATGTAATCGTCCTGGGGTTTATGAATAGTGGAAAGATGATGCCTGCATAAATTCCATTTCTGAACTTCCATAAGGGCAAATTTGGTCTATCATTTTTTGGTTTATTTTTTGTCTATTTGGTTTATTTTTATTTTTGTTAGACTCTGCAGAACTATATGTAAGACTTGTAAATAAGTTGGTAAAGTAAGGCTGGTTGAATTATGAAGGATGGGGAAAAAAATAGGCTGTTAAGAAATGTTGATTCCTTTCATATCATCCAAGAAGAGATTATTACCAAATAGAGAGATATCTAACAAAAACTTTAACCATAAGCAGGCAAGGGAGTTATGAATGATTTTAATTCTTTAAATTTTATAACTGTTTTGTTATGTCTATAATTTAACAAATATATCCCTTAGAGTCAAAAGATATTGAATGTTATTGTCAAAAGAGGGAAACATTTAAATGGGTTTCTACTATGTGTCTTCAACTTCTACTCTGTAGATCTACCTTAAAGCTATAAAAGAATCAAGGAATCAGCATTCTTGCTTCTGGTCCCAGCATTGCTATGACTAAAATAAACATCTGGAGACCATGTTCTTTTCTTACTTGAAAAAAACTGAGTAATTTCATTTCCCACACCCTAGCAATTCAATTTTATTTTTCTTCTTTAGGATGATGTGGTAAGGCCCGTAATGCTTCCTATGACTGTGTTCTTCACCCTCAGTTCCTATTAGTTCTAAAATATTGAATTTGATTTTTGAAAGTAAGAATCGTGAAGAATAATTTGGAAATTTTCTGATAAGGAGTCACCTTCCTACAGCAACGTAGAATAATTAGTTGTCCTAATTTCTTATCATCATATTATTTGGAAGCAAGAATTATTTAATATTGAAGGCCATCAATGAGTTTTCATTGCAGCTCTGTCTTAGGAAAAAAACAAAAAACAAAAACTTTCTAGTCTTCTTTGTAGTGATACCATCAAAGACCTGTGAATTAGTATTAAAGTATCTAAGGCCTTAGGGTCCTGGGAGCCAATTGATGATTCATGGTCTATAAAAAACAGATGGTACTAATAAAACATCATTTCCTTGGAGATGTACAAACTGAGACAACACATGGTCAGGATGAACCAGAATTAAGCATGGGCAGGGGGGATAAGGGTTCACAGCGCCCATAGAAACAAGGGGATTTTCTAATCCAATCCTCTGTCCTGAATGAATTGTCAAAGGTTCATATCAAACCTGTGAAGGACTTCAAAGTTATGAAACAGTATGCATGTTCTTAAGGGCAGCATGAGTAAGATTAACTGGAATTGCTCACCAGAGCTAAATAGAAAGTCAACATTTATCATTCTCTCAGTGTCATAGGCAGAACGATGCCCATATACTAATTCAAAGATGTCTACATACGAATCCCCAGATCCTGTATTATCTTACATGGCAAGGGATTATTAAACCTGAAGATGGAATTGAGATTGCTAATAGGTTGACTTTGAGATAGGAGACTATCCTGTATTATCTGGGTGGGTCCAAGGAGTGAACAAGGGAGTCAGAATAGTCAGTGTCAGAGTTATGCGATCCGAGACAAGCTCCACTGGCTGTCGCTGGCTTTGAAGGTGGAAGACAGCCAGGAGCCAAGAAATTCAGGTGGAAAAGCAAGAAAATGAATTCTCTCCTAAAGCCTCCACAAAAGGAACAAAGCCCCATCGGTCCATTAACTAGCCCAGTTGAGACCCATTTTGACCCCAATCTTTGGAACTGTAACATAATAAATATTTTAAACCACTAAGTTTGTGGCAATTTGTTACAACAGCAATAAGAAATGAATATAATCAGCAAATAGTTTAAATCCCTGAATCCTTTTGTTTGAATACATACTTCTTATTTACTACTACATAGCAGTTTAACTCAGTTTATATATTCATCTATAAAGATCCCTATACTTGCTTAAGGACGGGGACCATAATTTATTTGATTTTTTGCCCTTAACAACCTCCTCATATTTTTTCATTCTGAGAAGTTAAATAAGTTGGTAGTTTTTGGCTTACTTCACGTGGCAATAATGTGCTGTCAGTCCACCGACAGTCATGAACAGCCCCATCCTTACGGTACTTGGGACTCTGTGCAGGAGAATTTCATTGTAATAATTCATCTCCAGCATTATCTCATGTCTCTCTGGATGTTACTCTAATCATGAAATTTTAGAGATGGAAATGCTAAATTGTGTCCATTGCCCTGATTTTAGATGAGTGCTAAGGCACAGATTGATAACTTTCTCTATTCAGTATTAGTGAATCCTGTGTTCGATCTTGAATCAGTCCTCTTTCCAAAACAAAATGCCGATTCTCTACATTCAAACTTGTCTTGAATGGCAAGTGAGAGAATAAGAACAATGTTTCATATTCCCACAGCAAACTATCAAAGTAACCTAAGGAATAGTAGTTAAAGCATAACCATTTCATCAAAAAGGAGCAGCCTGTTTGGAGGTCTTGCTGAAGAGGCAATCTTATGAATGTGGAATGGTTAACTACCACTTGCCTAGGGTAAGTATTTCTATAAACAAGAAGTAAAAAGATATCATATGCAACTTAGTTATATATAACAAATCATCCTCCAGGTTATTTAAAAAGTGTTTACTTTCAAAACTAAACCCTTATGCTCCTTTTTCTGATTCAATCCTCAAGCTGTAGAAAAGCAGACATTAACTTCAACCATCTGGCCACTCACCAGGGCACTATGTGAAAAGACAACAGGCTGTCCAAACTTAGCATTTAAAAAAAAATCTTTGGGATGAAGTGTTGTAGTCAACCTCAAATAGAACTTTCTCATATTGGATATTTGTAGTCAATCTTGAACTCAATTTTCTGTTCTTTGGCTGGGTCAGGAAGAACAAAACACATTCACGAGGTGTTTTGTGAGGTCGAAGATTCTTTTCTACAAACAATACAAAATAAAAATGTGCAGCGGTCTTAGAATGTTATCATCAACTTGAAATTTATACACATTTTCGCCTCCTTTCCTCTTGCCTTCTGTGATCCCTTCTCTATTGGTTGCTTCTGCCTCTTCTCTTCACCCTTCTCCCTGTTTCATTACTGACAAAGTCTGAAGAGGGATGAACTGACAAACGTTGTGCCTTTAATAGTCAACAAATACCAGCAAACTAACTTGACCTTGGAATATGGTGAAATGGAAGAAGATGGATGTTTGAAAAGTTGTGTTTGTTTTGCTGGATGAAAGAAGATTGGTTTTGGTTTTGGCTTTTAATAAAATTTCTCGAGATTTTCCCCCCTCCTCCACATCTTCACCGCCAGGATGTTCTTGTTTTATGTATACAGAACTAGTTACCTCGCATGGCTTATTTTATTATTATTGCTCTCATGTTCCATATCATCATTAACTGGTGCCTTCTACTGATGACTTCTCTGTTAAACGTAGCAGGCAATATTTCACTACGACATTTTCATCATGTCTATTCATTGCGATGGTTTAATTATGTCAAAAACAAAACAAATTCCACCTGATTTCGGATAGGCAGCAAATGTATAGCTTGTAGGAAAAATCAAGGTATTTGGAATCAGTTCAATAAGGGAAGAGGCAATCCTCCATAAGTTAAAATAAAGGTATCATGCTTTGGAGTCACCAAGGTCACCCAGTCAACCTATATTAGTTTGTAACTTTAATCACTGAAGCCTATAAAATTTAAATGAGGAGCTTAAAGCTGCAAAATTAGTTGCAGGCACAAATGGAACTGAACTCTGTCCTCCTTCCTCTCAGACCAGTGGAATGTTAATCACAGAATATTAATCATCGTCTCTGCTGCTGTGAAGCAGAAGCAAGTGTTCTTGGTTTCACAGAGTGCTGGGAATAGGAAGGTAGAATTTCAGTCCCCTGGAATGTAACTCCAGAGGAATCGTATATGTCACGGCGCTGGCCACAGTTTTATTTAACTTTGAGTGTCACAGTAACCCAGGGAAACCCTTTTAAATAATCTTAAAGGCATGCAAATCCCACCCTCCATTGTGGGGGGTGGGGGAACTAAATGACTTTTGAACGTTCCAAAATGTGGCCTGGTTATTTAAAGAGCATAAAAACATAACAGAACAAAAACAAACCACCAAAAAACTTGAGGCCACATAGAAGGCCACGAAACTTGTATCCTGTAGCTAGCAGCATTCACGTTAGAATCTTCTGATTCTTGTTGGGCCAGATATAGTGCCCTGAAGGAAACGAGTTTCTTCGTTCTTCAGTCCATCTGTGACAAGTGCTCATGTACCTAAAGACTGGACTCCATCGGGGGTCTTCCTGTGACTTGTCATCTAGAGTACTCGAAAACATTATAGATGGTTACACAAGCTATGCTCCTGGCTATGTAGAGCCCAGATGGAAGATCATTTTATATGCATTCATATGCAAATAAAAGAACAGAAGGGAGAACACCTGACTCTGACCTCTTGTGACCCCTGGCACAGGACTCTCTCTGACAATGGCATAAAGCAGGGAGCATAATTTTTTTTTTTTTCTAGGAAGTGTCAGAAAATCAATACTCTAGGCTTTGCAGGCCATATTGTCTCTATCAAAACTACTCAACTCTGCTGATGTAGTGTGAAAGAAGCCATAGACAATAAGTGAAGGCATGAGTGTGTCAGTGTTCCAATAAAACTTTATTTATGAACCTGAAACTTGAATTTTAAATCATTTTCCTATGCCGTGAAATAGTCATCTTTCGATTTTTTTTAACTTTTTTAAAATATAAAAACAAATCCTAGCTCCAAGACCATTCAAAACGAGGGACATTTTGTTAAATATTCGGTAATTATTCTGTTATATATCCCAAATGTCTCTAATTCATGCTGCAACGATTCCAAATCATTCTAAACTCCTTTGTGTTTTGAGTATGCATAAGCATTTGGGTGAGGTCCAGATACTTATATTCTGGAGCAACAGAGGGTAAAATCAAGAAGTAACTCCTTAGGCCTGGACGTCTGAGATTCGGTGGGTAAATTCAAGTCTGACTTCGGAGTTTGGTGATGTGCTGGGACAATTAAACACATGTGGCTGACTTTTTCAGAGGGGAGTATTCTGAAGAATCACCCTTGGGGTGCATTTTCTGGCTCTAACCAACCCTTCCTCCCAACAAAGTTTACTGCTTTAGTAAATCCTAATCATATATAGTGTGCGGCAGATAAAAGAAGAAAATAAGTGGAGGTACAGCAATGCTAAAGCTAACATATTATCACTTGCAAGTTCCTGAAGGGGGTTAATCATTTACATTTGGGGTAAAGAACTTTTACATGGAATGTTAAATAGCAATCCCCCCCCCCCAAATTCTGTTTGAGATTATTAGAGTATAGTTTGCTATTTTATTTATTCTTTTTTCCCACCAGTTGACCGTCACAAGTGGAAAAATGAACGTAAAATCTAAGTTTTGTTTATTCTTTGACCTTCTGAAGTGTGAGCTTTAAATGTTTCTTCCAATTTAGACCTAATTGAATACCTAATCTAATTGGTCAGGCACCTACTCACTGCAGATACAAAGGTGAATAAGGCATCATTCCACTCTGAGTTGCCCAAAATCTATGTTGAAGGCACTCACACCTTGTTTCAGTCATGCCAATATGAATTGAGCTGGCTGACAGCTGTCCCTCTCTGGTTCAACTAGTCCCAACCCCTATATCCTCAGGATTTCTCCAGTGCTCCATGAATTACTTTCCCCAGTGTCTCCTACTCTGTATGAAACTCTCATGAATTCCCAAAGCCCATGTCAAAAGAAGGAAGACTCAGCTGGGAAAGAGTCCAGGGAACCTAGGACCAGTTCTAAGCTAATTACTTATGACCCACTTCCTGTGTGTTTCCTAAGCGCCAAAATAACACTCTAAGAGGAGAGAACACAGAGCAGGTGTTAAGATACCAAATAAAGAAATATTACTAGTCAGCAACTGTTACCTGAAAGTGCTTATTTATGCAAGTAGGGGATGGTTTGACCTACTTGACTCATTTCAAGGTAGGCAAGCCTTTATTAGAGTTCTAATAAGGCTCCCATTGAAATCGTTCCCTGAACTGAAACACATAAAGGAAAAAGACTTAGCTCCAGGAGACTCAACTTGCTAGATTTTCTGAGCAACGTCTATTTTAATTTTGCCCTCATGGCAACTAGAGTGCTGGTCCCCAGCAGGAGCCCAAGGACTTTACTTTTGAAGTATCATAAAATTTTTCCTTGCTCTGAAGGAACATGTAGCTTTCCAGCAGTCACAGAAGGTAAACTTTTCCTCCTTCACTCTCCCTGGAGAAAACCCTGAACTCAAAAGGAAAAAAAATAACCCGTTATTTTCTAAGTTGGTAGTATGTTTGCTTCTTACAAAGGCACAGTAAATCCTTAGGAGAAATAGATATTACTTTATTAAAACGTGGGTACGGTCAGGTTTAGGTAGAAGTGTCAAGCAGAAGTACTTTTGGCATTGTCCTAGCTTTTGCTCTGGGCTTTTTCATCCATTTTGGCAACCTTTTCCTCTAAAGCTTAATGCTTCGTGCTTTTATCGCACCCCACAAAGGACTGCCAATCCTTATGAAAAAGATGGCCATTGGTGGGCAACATGGACCTGAAAGTGAAACTTGACCTTGTACTTAATCCATCCTGGAAAGAAAAAAATAAACAAATGCTAAAAATACCTAGAAATGCAGAAAAAAAATATTAACATTCTTAAAATACAAAGCTAACCTATGAAAAAAGTAAGAGAAATCACCAGCAACCAGAAACAAGGAGGAAAAAGGAAACTAAAATCATAAATGAAATGGCCTGGTGGTCCTTATTGTTCTAAATTTCTTGTATTAAGGATTAACTTTGTGTTCAGTCAGCTATCTGTATGGAAATTTTAAAGGTAATCACTAAACGAGCTAAAATGAGTTATGTGTCTTCTAACCAGAGAAATTGAATGTAAAAAGCCCATTATTCCATGAACAGTAAGGAAAGAAGAAAAAAAGGCATACTTTTTAAAGTATACATTTAAAGAAGAAAATTCAGTGTATCTGCAGAATCATAAAAGTTAACAGACTAAATTTGTCAGTTAACGGATGAAGATTTTCAATTAGAATTTTCTTTAAAGCCAGGTACATGCTGTTTCTAAAAGCTACATATAAACAAAAGAATCAGAAAAATTTAAACTAGAGCATAGAAAAAGGTATACATGACATACATTTAAAAAAGATGTACTAACTAAAAAAAAGCTAAAATAGTTATGTTTTTCTTTTATTTTTTAAAATTTACATCCAAATTAGTTAGCATATAGTGCAATAATGATTTCAGGAGTAGATTCCTTAATGCCCCTTACCCATTTAGCTCATCCCCGCTCCCCCCACAACCCCTCCGGTAACCCTCAGTTTGTTCTCCATATTTATGAGTCTCTTCTGTTTTGTCTCCCTCCCTGTTTTTATATTATTTTTGTTTTCCCTTCCCTTCCCTTATGACTTCACTCATATGAGGACTTTAAGAGATAAAATAGTTATATTAATGTCAAACAAAACAGATACTAAGACAAAATGTTTTTGGAGGGTAAAATGTCATGTGAAGATACATGACACTCACATGAAAAGCAAATCTTAGAGACTTTTTGAAGAAAATATAGATTATCTATGAAACCTCCACATCAAGAGGAATTCCCTAAACAAAGAAATCAATTAAAAAATGATACATTAGGGGTGCCTGGGTGGCTGGTCCGTTAAGCATCTGACTTTGGCTCAGGTCATGATCTCACGGTTTGTGAGTTCGAGCCCCGCATCAGGCTTTATGCTGGCAGCTTAGAGCCTGGAGCCTGCTTTGGATTCTGTGTCTCCCTCTCTCTCTGCCCCTCATCCACTCATGTTCTGTCTCTCTCTCAAAAAAATAAAATAAAATAAAATAAAATAAAATAAAATAATTAAAAAATGATACATTAAAGAGGCTCCTTAGTAGCTTAGTGGTTAAGTTCCTGACTCTTGATTTCAGCTCAGGTCATGATCTCACAGTCATGGGATCCAGCCCTGCATTGGGGCTCTGTGCTGACAGTGCAGAGCCTGCTTGGAATTCTCTCTCTCTCTCCCTCCTCTCTCTCTCTCTCTCTCTCTCTCAAATAAATAAATGTTAAAAAAAAAAGATACATTAAAAAATTCATCTCTAAATTTTCCCATTATAGAATTAAAAGAAAAGCCAAAGCCTGGGAGAAGATGTTTGTGAACAGCAAAAGATTAGTATACTGAAATATAAAGAAATCAATAAGAAAAAGGAAATAATTTAATGGAAACATGTGTAGACAATATTTATATGGAATTCAAAAAATAGAAACCTGAAGATCAACTAATAAACATATGAAAAAATACATTCAACTACTGTATCTTGGCATACTATTTAGCAATCATGCTTTTTGGTATTTACCCAAAGAAGTTGTAAATTTGTGTCTACACAAAAACTTGCACAGAGATGCTTTATAACAGATTCATTCATAGTTGCCAAAATTTGGAAGGAACCAAGATCCCCGTCAGTAGGTGAATGAATAAATAAATTGTGTTACACACAGAAGAAGGAATATTACTGAGCACTACAAAGAAATGAGCTATCAAACCATGAAATGATGAGGAGGAAACTTAAAAGCATATTACTAAGTGAAAAAAGCCAATCCGAAAAGGCTCTGTACTATATGATTCTAACTATATGACATTGAAGAAAAGGCAAATCCGTGGAAACAGTGAAAAGATCAGGTTTCCTGGGGTTGGGAGTAAGAGGCTGAATAGGCAAGGATTTTTAGGGCAGTGGAAATACTCTGTATGATACTATAATGATGGATGCATGTCATAATACATTTGTCCAAGCCCATAGGATGTATAATATCAGGAGTAATCCTAATGTAAACCATGCATTTGGGGTGATTTTGATGTGTCAGTGTAGGTTCATCAGTCCTAACAAATGTACCTCTCCGGGAGATGATATTGACAATGGGGAGCCTTTACATGTGTACGGGTAAGGGATATATGGGAAATCTCTGTATCTTCTGCTCAAATTTTTGGAAACCTCTAACTTCCCTAAAAAAGTCTTTAGAAAATATATCTGTATATACACTGCCTAGAAATAAAAGTACAAATTACAACCACTATAGCATTTCACACTCCTCTCTAGAATGGCAATTGTTGAATCCCTGACAATGCCAAGTGTTACCAAAAAATGTGGAATTATAGAGCTCTTATCTGATGCCAGTTGAAGAATACCTGGGAAAAAAAGATTTTAAGTCCAATGTGTCAAAATCTAGTTAGTTTGGAAATGTAATGCACCCTATAACTGAGGAAATTCCACCCAGGAAATATCTCCCACAGGTGCTCTTAGAACTGTGCACAGGAATCACGGAAAGGAAAGCTTGTATCAGCAGTGAGCGTAATAGCAAGGAGTTGGAAACGAGCTAAATGTCTAACAATGGAATGGATTAATATATTTTATTTTGGTGTGTGTGACTGTTCACCAGTAAAACAACAGTAAAACAGTGAAACAAATGGTCTAGTCCTTCGGGTATCAGTATGGTTGAGTCTTACACACACAGTATCAGGTTACAGAAAAAATACAATACAATTTCATTTAAATAAAGATGTACAAAATTGTTATACATTTTTAGCGATACTTACCCATGTCATGATGCAACTCGGAGGGGGGAAACACAAACCACCTTGGCAGTATTGGTAAGGTATTGTTTCCCAAGCTGGATGATCAGGACATGGGAATTCACTGTATTATTTTCTATACTGTTTGGCATGTTTTATTTCATATTATTAACTTTCTCTCCGTTATATGTGTTGATATATCCAAAATATATATGCATACGTACATATTATTTTCATAATTTTTCTTTTAAATAAATGAAATTTTAAAAGGTCAACATTCTGATTTAAGTGTCATCGCTACATGTTTAAACCAGAGAAGGTTTCTGGCAATGGAACATGGAAATAAAACCTCCCCAGCCTTTAAATGATACTGATCATTTTCTCTGTCTTTCGGATTTACCATCAGAGACAAATCTGGACACCTGATTCTTAGTTTTCCACTGTGCACTTATAATTACTACCAAACCTGTTATACTGAGGGGTTCAAAATGCACTGCCTAAAGCTTATTACTTAGTGACTTACTTTCTATATCATTTGCTCCGACTGATGGATCCTCTGAGAGTCAAGGACACTTTTCAAAAAATGAGATACTCAGGAATTCTCTGCTTGACCACTGGCTCCAGCCCGAGCCAGTCCTTCCGATCTTTCTCTTATCTCTGCTAACAGGAACTACATAGCCCTGGTTGCCATGCGGCCCTTCTCCACGATGTCAGTCATCAGCTCACCCGCCTTACATTTTACTGTGAGGTCTCTAGGAGCACGCTGAGTACCGGATGCTTGCTGGCTGTTCTAGTCCGTACCGGGCCAGAAAAATTCATCATAATTCACTGAAACATACAGGGGAAGTCAAGCTGTTATTTTTCCTAGGAGATGTCCTATAAATGATAATCTCTTTTTCCAATAAAGTTTTTTAAGTGGAGGTTTCTTTCTTTCTTTTTTTTTTTCCCCTAACTGATTCAAGCATATTATGTTTCGATGAGTCATTCGGTCATTAGCAGTCCATATTTTCTGAACTGAACTGCGCGGTGAAACAGCCCATGCAAACCTAATTAGTACAGCTGGGATTTGTAGATGCATAATGGCACTCTCTGATGTCTCACTGTAGCATTATTATGTCATATTCTTCTATGCTGGAGGGCAAAAGTGACTTAGGTATTTTACTCTTTTTCATGATCAGGAAAATGGCAATGAGCCAGTTCTGTTAAGACACCTGAATCTATTACAAGTTTCCCAATTAATCCGAAGGAACAAGTTCGCCATGTGTGCAAATATTTAGCTGTTGTTGTGACTGGGCTTGGACAACTGTGTAGCTGTGTTTGCAACGTTTGAAAAAAGTATGGCATGTTCATAGAATGGACTAGTAAGCACCCATTTAAAATTACGTTTGAAAATAATATATACTAGTATGGAAATATATTCACAACAGACTAAGGGAAAGAAGTAGACCTCAAAGCAATATAATCTGGTTTTATATTTAAAAATAGCAATAATATGAAGTCAAAGAGACTTTTAAAATGGAGATGAGTAATTACCCCTGTGCTGTCGAAATTACAAACAACCTTTCTCTTAACTTTTCCTTATCTGTATCTTTCAATCATGTCCGAACAATTATATAGTATCTATGTAATAATAAACAAAGAAAGAAAAGAAATCCACTGGATTTAAAGCCACTTAAATTAAAATATGAAATGACAGATTTAACCAGAAATCAAGCTTTGGTTTTTAAAGAGGGAAAAACACTTCAAAAACCGTGAAACTTCAATGTTATTTCTGCATTGAATACATGAAAAAATGCTGGTAGCTGAAAGCAAAATCACAAGGAAATTCTGTCAGCCTTTTGCAAAAGTAACATCAAGCTAGAGCCAGCTAAAGAAGGACTAGGAGAAATTAATCCTATCGAGGAGCTCCTAATTAACTTAAGGACCAAACTTCCTTATCAGTGAAAATTACCAACCAACCAGCCAGAAAAAGGTAAATCCAAAGACTTTGGCAAATTGCTTCAGCTGTTATCAATGGGATTGGCCCCTCAGGCATGCCTGAGATAAGTGTGGAGCCTTGGGCCTGAGAAAGAAGAGTGATGTGTCTCTTAGTCCTATAGAATTACTTGCATTCATTTTTAGTTCCTTGAGAATATATGGCCTGGGGCTCTGGGTGGCTCAGTCCATTAAAGGTCTGACTGGCACAGGTCAGGACCTCATGGTTCCTGAGTTCCAGCCCCGCTTCAGTCTCTGTGCTGACAGCTCAGAGCTTGGAGCCTGCTTCAGATTCTGTGTCTCCCTCTCTCTTTCTGTCCCTCCCCGGCTCACACTCTGTCTCTGTCTCAAAAATAAAAAAACACTAAAAAAAAAAAAAAAAAAAAAACTTTAATAAAAATAAAAAAGAATACATGACCTTATCCAATGTACTCCATTACACATGTTAAAAATATTTATTATTAAAGTGATGAATCGCTAAATTCTACACCTGAAATTAACATTACCCCATATGTTAATTAACTGAAAGTTAAATAAAAACTTGAAAAAGGAAAAACAAAATTATTATAATTTTTTTTTTTTAATTTCTTGGAATAAATGTTTCCCTCAGTGGGAAGAAATGAAGAATTCTTTGCAATAGTGGTTTGTGGGCACCTGGGTGTCTCAGTAGGTTAAACCTCTGACTCTTGATTTCTGCTTAGGTGATGATCCCAGAGTCACGGGATGGAGCAAGCACCATTCCACTCAGTTTGGCGCCTTCTTAAGATTCTCTCTCCCTCTCTAGAAATTAAAATAAATAAATAAATAAATAAATAAATAAATAAATAAATAAATAAACAAACTAGTGGTTTGATATCAAAATGATTTGACATTTATGAAAATGAGGTTTGCCTTTCTTCTAGCACTTTTTTATTAATAGCACAGTCATCTAGGCATCTTGGAGTAGTATTAAAACCTTTACATATAAATATACTACTAGAATTATTTTTGAAATCTCTTTTTTTTTTTTGAAATCTGATCTTTTCTCAATTAGCTTTTGCAGTTTCTACTATAATAGTTTCTGGAAAGCCTGGAAGCTTCCAGTCACTCACCGTTGTTGGACTAAATTTTGAAACACAAAACACCAATGGGATCACGTCCCTCCCACCAAGTATGCTTTTGAAAGAATTAGTTGGGTTCCCACTGTTACACCGGAAATTCTTAACCTTGCAGTGAGGTTGCAGATGTACTCACGCTACATACAGATACTGAAAAGAAAAGAAAAGAAAAGAAAAGAAAAGAAAAGAAAAGGAAAAGAAAAGGGAAGGAAAGGAAAGGAAAGGAAAGGAAAGAAGGAAAGGAAAGGAAAAGAAGAGGAAAGACAAGAAAAGACAAAAGAACAGAGAAAAGAAAAGAAAAGAAAGAAAAGAAAAGAAAAGAAAAGAAAAGAAAAGAAAAGAGACAAAACCACTTTTTTTCCTAGTAATTGATCTGGTATTACTCAAAAGCTCTCATCCTAAAGGGCAGTAAAAGGAAAAGAATCTGAAAAGTCAAATGAGGGGAAATTTTGGAGCATGCCCATTTACACAGGTTCAGACTGTTTGGATGAGTCAACGAAATGCTAAACCTGAGTTCTATCTCCTGTCTTAACCTTCCTCCCAGGCAACAAGCAAGCTTATGGAGAAGTAGAGGTAACCCACAATATTCTGGGGGAAGTGGAGGGGAGTAGAAGGTAGTAAGGGGCTAAGGTTATCTGAAACTCCTCAGGATTCTTTGGATCCTGGCTGGTCTAGGCCATGAAGTGGCTCTTCTGGGACCCTCCTCCTTGTCTCCCTGCTCCTCTGCCCCAGCATTGGGAATGCTACTGATCTTATTGACCGCTTTTACAGGTTTTTTGCTAGCCTCAATCCCCATACACTCAGTCCCCATATACTGTATCATCCTTTCTCCATTCTGGGCTCACCAGGCTCCCCAGCTCACTTAGCACTGTCTCATACTCTTAACATAGTATATGGATACTTCTGTGTCCCTTGCATGTCACATCCCACCCCCAGGCCGATGGGTGCCCTAGACTGACATGTACACATGACATGACATGACATGTCATGACGTGTACCTGAAAGGGCTAAAGAGAAAGGTGCATTAATATTTTCCAAATTAGATCAATCTATGATGTGTTCCCAGTCTACTCCTCTGGTCTCATCTGGCTGCATATAATTGTGGCCACACAGACATTTTGTTACTGTTTTTCCAACTTCCACTGCCTGTCAAAATGGAGTAAAGAATAACACGGACCAGCTTTACCCTCCCACCTTAAACAACCACAAAAATAGGTAAGATACAAAACACTGGTTTACAGACATTGGACAACCAGAAACACCGGACTGTCATCCCTGAGAGAGAGGAAGCAAAGAAGGAGAGCCCTACATTTGTCCCAGCTTACTGCCTGGAGAGTTTCCAGGATGCAGCCCAGGGAGAAAGAGCCCAGAAGTTTCTCGGGTGCCCTGAGTGGACGAGGTGGAGCTGAGAGCTCTAGGTGGCCAAGGCAGCTGTGTGGGAGAGGAACGACTTACACAGAGAGACAGCTTCAGAGATCTGGAGGACCTTCCTTAAGTCTTCAGCTGAGTGCCGATTAGCACATGTATGTGAAGAAACTACCGATAACTAGAGAAAGAAACACACAGAAGGAACAGACACCACCCCTGGGGCTCACCCAAAGCTGGGAACGGGTCACGTGCCCACCGGCGAGAACAGAAAATCTCGTAACACAAGGGCCATTGGATTAAATACGCAAAAGATTATTGCCTTACTAGTTAGCCCTAGACTGAAGACTGTTCTGGTCCCACTAACAAACCTTGAAAAGGTAAAGTAAAGCTCTATACTCTTTCTAAGTAATTTAGTAGCCTCCTAGAACAAAATTCAAGAATATATAGAAAAGCAAAACTATCTAGCACTCAGCAAGGTAAAATTTACATTCTTTGCCTACAATCAAGACTTACCAGATATACAATGCAAAAAAATGCCTCCATGATGAGAAGAAAAATCAACCAATAGAAACAGACACCGAAATTACAGATTTTGGTAGATAAGAACATCAAATAGTATAATTATATGCCATGTGTTCAAGAAGCACTGAGCATGTAGGGACATGGAAGATCTCTTAAATTTTTTTTTTTTTTTTTAACATTTATTTATTTTTGAGACAGAGAGAGACAGAGCATGAGCAGGGGAGGGGCAGAGAGAGAGAGGGAGACACAGAATTGGAAGCTGGCTCCAGGCTCTGAGCCATCAGCCCAGAGCCTGACGCGGGGCTTGAACTCACAGACCGCGAGATCGTGACCTGAGCCGAAGTCGGATGCTCAACCGACTGAGCCACCCAGGCGCCCCGGAAGATCTTTTAAAAAGACTCAAATCAAACTGCTAGAGATGGAAACTGCGATTTCTGAGAATTGTCTGAACACAAACCCCTAACACATTCTGTTCCTCTTCCGGGAACACTCTTCCTCTCCCATTTTGTTGGCTAAAAGTTATTGTTACTCAGACTTCATCTCTATCATCACTTCCTTAATGCAAATCTGCCTCATCTCCAAACTAGATCACATCCCATGGTTGGCTTCATGATGATACGACTCCAAATACCACCAAGTTACTCTCTTTATCTCAATATACTTTAGGAGATTATATTAAATATTATCGAGGCGATAATGTGATTAATCCCTGTCTCCATCTCCATCCCGAGAACGGTGCTGACGTGAGTCATGTTTGGTTTTGTTCATTATTGTCTCTAATGCTTAGCATAGTATTTGGCACATAAAAAAGATTTGACACTTGCAGAAAAGGGGAAGGGAGTTGGGGGTGACATGGGGGTGGGGAGGGTAGTGGAATCACTGAAGGAAAGGAGAAAGTCCATATCTTCAGAAATGTTTAAAAGCAGAAACATTATACATACGATAAAGTAAATCCAAAATTGGAGACAGTTTCAAATTTGACAGCTCAGATATACAAACCTCGATTGATGTACAAATCCTGTTAAGAAAAACACAAAGTGTTGCCTTTTCTTTAGCTATAGGACCCCAAAGATACACAGAATTAGATTTCTGGTTCAGACACAGATATCCCCAATCTTAAATTTTATAATAAATTGACCCTTGAACAACACGAGTTTGAACTGCATGGGTCCACTTACATGTGGATTTTTTTAATAAACGTATCTACGGTAAATGTATTTTCTCTGCTTTACGACTTTCTCAATAGCATTTTCTTTTTGCTAGCTACTTGATTGTAAGAATACAGTATTTAATACATATAACATATAAAATATGTGTCAATCAACTGTTAATGTTATCTGTAAGGCTTCTGGCCAACCGTAGGCTATTGTGGTTAACTTTGGGGGGAGAGTCAAAAGTTATATGTGGATTTTCAGCAACATCAGTGAGATACTCACAAGTACTAGATGTTCATTTGCTGCTTTGATTCTAATTGAGACCTCAGATGGTAGAGGAGAAATCTGATGGAGACTCTAAAATGAACCGTTTGCAGCAACAAAGTTGGAAAATTGGACCAACTCTATCCCTACTGATTGAGGGTGACAGAGGCCACAATCTCGGAATACCAGGCACACAGAGGAGCATGAGTTGTCCTGGGGCAATAAGAGATATGGACAGCTTTTCTCTTACACTGCTTCCCTAGGCGAATGCTTTCTTGAAAGATAATTTTAGTAGGCCTGATTGTTGTCAGAAATTGGTTTTCAGGAGATTATTTAAATTTCCTACTATCGTTCGTTGAATATTCAAATGGATGAGGTTAATTGATTTCAAGGTGCATTTTCTTTTGAGATAATGTAATGACTGCCAGTGTTGACTCTGCGGCTTAAAACGTGTGATTAACAGGATTCAAATGTTTAAGTGTTAACATTAAACATTTAAACATTTGAATTGGAAGTTAAAAATGTGTTTAAATTAGGCAAAGATAATTAATGTCCCGGTTAGCCCTGTATGTCCCCTAAGCAAAAAGGGCATCCATTAGCACCCTAAAATTCTACCTAAGTAGTCATCCAATTCTTTTAAAATGGGACAGTCACTTTGCTCTCTCTGTCATTTAAAAAGTACAGACTACCCCTGCTAGAAAAATGGGATCCTTCTCTTCTTCCCAAGCTATAAATCTGATGCAGGACTAGGAGTCCATGACTGTCATAATATATCTTCCTAGATTTTTCTCACGATAGGAAGATAAAATTGCTCATATCTGAAAAAGTAGTGTGTTGTGATGCATGTTGTGCAAAATCTGTACTCGTTGGGTGATGCTGTTATGCTAAGGTAATGAAGGTTACACATCATTTCCGCCCACAACCATCGACCAAAACTAGCCACAAGGCTCTGCATAATTGCAAAGAGGCTGAGAACTTTGAGCACCACAATCTCTAGTCCAATCCTCATCACATTCTTTAAGAATATGACACTTGAGAAGAGAAATGCCAGCAATTGTGTGTGTGTGTGTGTGTGTGTGTGTGTGTGTGTGTAAATGCTCATCTGCCCCTCTTAAATCACTTTCTTGTGGTGTCACAGAAACTGGGGGCTAGGATTTTAAAAAATATATATTTTTTAACGTTTATTTATTTTTGAGAGAGAGAGACAGAGCATGAACAGGGGAGGGACAGAGAGAGGGAGAGGGAGACACAGTATCTGAAACAGGTTCCAGGCTCTGAGCTGTCAGCACAGAGTCTGACGCGGGGCTCAAACTCGGAACGGCAAGATCATGACCTATAGGACCCAAGTAGGACACTTAACTGACTGGCTCCAATAAGAGAAGAATAGTGCCTTGATGGTACTGTTAAAAGATAAACGGAGACTGTTAACATTTTTTAAGAGTTTAAGTTTGAAGACAGCAAACTTAATGGATAAATGTGTGCCCAGACTGCTCCACTCTCCAGTCATACCCCTGTCTCTCTCCCTCTCTTTGGACCTTCCTATTCCCTGAGACACACAGTATTGAATTTAGGCCAACTAATAACCCTACAATGTATTGTACAACAAACCCTAAGTGCTCAAGTGAAAGGAGGAGTCATGCATCTCATACTTTAAATCAAAGCTAGAAATGATTGAGTTGAGTGGGGAAGGCATGTCAAAAGCCAAGATTGGCCCAGTAGTAATCAAATATGCCTCTTGTATCAATGTTAGCCAAGCTGTGAATGCAAAGGAAAGGTTCTTTTTTTTTTTTTTAACTTTACTTGTATGTTTCGAGAGAGAGACAACACAAGTGGAGGGAGGGAGGGGCAGGGAGAGAAAGAATCCCAAGCAGGCTCCACACTATCAGTGGAGAGCCCAACACAGGACTCAGACTCACAAACCACAAGATCATGAGCTGAGCTGAAATCAAGAGTCAGTCCATTAAGGGAGCCACCCAGGCGCCCTGCAAAGGAAGGGTTCTTGAAGGAAATTAGAACGGTTACGCCACTGAACACACAAATGTTAAAAAGGTGACACAACCTTATTGCTGGTCGGGAGAAAGTTTGAGTGGTCTGCCTAGAAGATCAAACTAGGCACAACATTTCCATAAGTCAAGGCCTGCTCCAAAGCAAGGACCCAAATCTCTTCTCTTCGAGTCAGGCTACAGGGAGGTAAGGAAGCTGCAAAAGAAAAGTTTGAACCTAGCAGAGGTTGGTTCGTGAGGTTTAAGGAAAGAAGGTGTCTCCATAACATAAAAGTGAAGCAGCAAGTGCTGATGTGGAAGCTGCAGCAAGTTTTCCAGAAGATCTCGCTCAGATAATTAATGAAGGTGGTTACACGAACCAACAGGTATCCAGTGTAGACAAAACAACCTTCTCTTGGAAGAAGATGCCCTCCAGGACTTTCACAGCTAGAGAGAAGTTAATCCCTGGCTTCAAAGCTTCAATGGACAGGCGGACTCTCTCAACCGAGGCTAATGCAGCTGATGACTTTTAGTTGAAGCCACTGTTCCTTGACCACTCCGAACTTCCTAGGGCCCTTAAGAACCATGCTAAATACACTCTGCCTATACTCTATAAATGAAACAACAATGCCTGTTTACAACATGGTCTGCTGAATATTTTGAGCCCAGTGTGAGACCCACTGCTCAGAAAAAAAAAATTCCTTTCAAAATAAGACAGCTTATGGACAATGCAACTGGTCACCCAAGAGCTCTGATAGACATGGACAATGAGATAAATGTTGTTTTCATGCCTGCTAACACGGCATCTATCCTGCAGCCCCTGGATCAAGTAGTAATTTTGAATTTCAGGTCTGATTATTTAAAAAAAAGACATTTCATAAGGCTCTAGCTGCCACAGATGATGATTCCTCTGATGGATCTGGGCAAAGTAAGCTGAAAACATTCTGGAAAGAATTCACCATTCTAGATGCCATGAAGGCCATTTGTGATTTGTGGGAAGAGGTCAAAATATCAACATGGACAGGAGTTTGGAAGAAGTGGATTCCAACCCTCGTGGCTGACTTTGAGGGGTTCAAGACTTCATTGGAGGAAGTAAGTGCCGATGTGGTGGAAACAGCAAGAGAACTAGAATTAGAAGTGGAGCCTGAGGATGGGACTGATTTGCTTCAAGGTCATGATCAAACTTGAACAGATGAGGAATTGCTTCTTAAGGATGAGCAAAGAAAGTGGTTTCTTGAGATCAAATCCACTCCTGCTAAAGATGCTGTGAAGATTGTCGAAATGACAACAAACAATTTAGAATATTACATAAATGTGGTTGATAAAGCAGTGGCAGTTTTGAGAAAATTGACTCCAATTCTGAAAGAAGTTCTGTGGATAAAAAGCTATCAAACGGCATTATACGTTACAGAGAAATCATTCTTGAAAAGGTAGTCAATCGATGCTGCTGACTTCAGTGTTATCTTATTTAAGAAATTTCTACAGCCACCCCCAACTTTCAGCAACCATCACCCTGATCAGTCAGCAGCCATCAGTATCGAGACAAGACCCTCCACCAGCAAAAGATTATGACTCATGGAAACCTCAAATGTGGTTAGAAATTTTTAGAAATAAGCTATTTTTTAATTAAGGTATATAGTCGGCTTTTTTTTTAGACATAATACTATTGCACACTCAATAGATTGCAGTATAGTATAAATATAACTTTTTTTACAATTTTTTTAAACATTTATTCGTTTTTGAGAACCAGAGAGACCGTGTGTGAGCAGGGAAGGGGAAGAGAGAGTGGGAGTCACAACATCTGAAGCAGGCTCCAGGCTCTGAGCTGTCAGCACAGAGCTGGACTAGGGGCTCAAACCCACTAACCTCGAGATCATGACCTGAGTCGAGGTTGGGCACTTAACTGACTGAGTTACCCAGGCGCCCCTAAACATAACTTTTATATGCACTGTGAAACCAAAAACTTCATTGACTCACTTTATTGAGGCCATCTGGAACCAAAGCCACAGTATCTCTGATGTATACCTGTTCACACTCCTTTCTTTTCACACTCCCCTTGTCTTCCCCCATTCTATCTTATACACTAATCTCTTCCAGTCCTGCAGAAATAGCTGCCTTTAACTTTGCTGCAGGTAAAGTGTGGGCAAAAAAGGGCTTTGAGTACAGTTTGGATACTACTTGTTAGTTACTAGATTTCTAGTAAGTCAAGGAAGTGATGTGGGAGATTCAGGGTTTGGTTTCTGGCAAGAAACTCCAATCCTATGACTCTTATTGGACTTAGGGGAGTAGAAACAGCATAAGCCCATAAGTCAATCTTGGGTCAAGCTGGAGAAGATTGGGTTATATCTAGAAAGAAAGGGGTGACAACGGGAACTGGAGGGGGTGAGGGAGTTTATTAAAGATGTTAATATCAGTAATAATATGATGATAACTTAAACTCATTAAAAACTCATAGGCCAAGTACATTTCTCCATAAAAACCCAGGACATCAACAAATACTTTAGAAACAATGGTAATATTTTAAAACATACATATCTGCAACTTCCAGAAAATGGTTTGAATGTGGACAGATTATTTTATTTTCCTGATTGTTCAATAAGCATTTGCTAGGGGCGCCTGGGTGGCTCAGTCGGTTAAGCGGCCGACTTCGGCTCAGGTCATGATCTCGCGGTCAGTGAGTTCAAGCCCTGCGTCGGGCTCTGTGCTGACAGCTCAGAGCCTGGAGCCTGTTTCAGATTCTGTGTCTCCCTCTCTCTGACCCTCCCCGTTCATGCTCTGTCTCTCTCTGTCTCAAAAATAATTAAACGTTAAAAAAAAAAAAATAAATAAGCATTTGCTAAATAGTTTAAGACACGCACTTCCTTAGAAATCTCTTTTTTTAAAACAAAAACTGTTATAGTCATTGGACAAAGTGATTTAAAATTCCAGGCATTGCCACAAATCATCTTTAAATAAATTTTTTTTTTGCATGAGGTATTTTGATGCTGTGCTTTCTCATGGTATAAAAGGAAGGCTACTGGAGCCATTACTTCATTTTCAAAACTTACTGCAAAAGTATTTAACTGGAGGATGCCGAACTTGGTGGTAAGTTTTCTGGAAGTCACTGTGCTATTAACATCTGCCTCTTCCAGGCACTCCTAGTTACATCAGGAATCTCCAAACACAGTCAGCTTGTGGTCAATTTGCTTAAGTCAGTGATCTGCTCTAACACAGACGTCTGGAAGAAAGGACGTTCGACCAAGCTGGCATTCCAGGGAAGTTACCAGAAAGAATATCTTAATTGCTGATTAATTCAACCAAACTTGAATAGACACCCAAATTTTCTGTTATGTTCTCAGGATAAAACTGAGTAAGATATGGGCATCTGGGTGGCTCAGTCTGTTAAGTGTCCAACTCTTGATTTTGGCTCAGGTCATGATCTCACAGTTTGTGTCATCCAGACCTACATTGGGCTCTGCACTGTCATGGAACCTGTTCGGGGTTCTCTCTCTGCCTCTCTCTCTGCCTCTCCCCCTTCCCCAAAAATAAATAATTTTTAAAAATGAGTAAGATACAGCTCTGTCCCTTGAATAACTGTTACTCTCATTGGAGACATTCAATCCAGAGGGAAAGAGCTATGATCCTTATAGCACACTCTAAATCAACTCTTGAAAACACTTTTAAGGAGCACAGTGCTGATTTTCCTACCGAGAGGCCACTGTTCTGTATTTCAATTTCTCCTAATGTATATATTGTATATTATATATATTATATATGTGTATATACACATGATATATACAATAATATATAATATATAATGATACAAATAATATATAATGTAATAATATTCTCCATATATATATGTGTGTGTGTGTGTGTATATACACACACACACATATACATATATATACATATATATGTGTATGTATATATATGTGTGTGTGTGTGTATATATATATATATATATATATATATACACACACATATATATATGCTGTTATATCTTGTTTCCGTATCTTGGCTATTGTGCATAATGCTACAGTAAACATGGAAGTGAAGATGTCTTTTCAAGATACCAATTTAATTTCCTTTGCATATATATCCAGAAGGAGGATTGCTGGATCCTTCATACTGTTTCCCCCAGTGACTAGAATTTACATTCCCACCAACAGTGTACAAGGGTTCTGAAAAGGACTAGGTCTTGAGGAAGACAAATCAGGGCCTAAAAATATGTTCTACCTTGGGGCGCCTGGGTGGCTCAGTCGGTTGAGCATCCAGCTTCGGCTCAGGTCATGATCTCACGGCTTGTGAGTTCGAGCCCTTTCGTCGGGCTCTGTGCTGACAGCTCAGAGCCTGGAGCCTGTTTTGGATTCTGTGTCTCCCTCTCTCTCTGCTCCTCCCCTGCTCATGCTGTCTCTCTCTGTCTCTCTCTCTCTCAAAAATAAATAAACATATATATATATATATATATACGTATATATGTATACGTATATATATACGTATATATATATATATTCTACCTGCTCCAAGCTGCGTGATCAAGGTCACCTCACCTTGCTAAATTCCTGTTTCCTTGTGTATAAAAGGAAATTTCATCACAGGGTTCTGAAGACTTGATGACAAAACCATTTTATAGTGCCTAGCACAATGTCAAGCACATACTAGTTATTAAAGCAATTTTGCATCTCTTTTTTCTGCTTCCTTGCCTGATGCTACAGAAGTTGTGAAATTGGTAGCACAGCTTGTCCACTAGCAAAAGTAAATGCACTTATTTGGTGTGTATAACCAAGCTCTTCTAAAAGGTTTGGGAAACATCCTACTCCAGCATATTCTAAGTCTCTGTTTTAATATTGGCATTAATAAAAATGAAGTGATTACCTCTTGCTACTTTGCTGAGACAACCGAGATGGGGATGAATATGATGTTTAAGACTCAATCTGAGCATTTAAAAATAGGTTCCATGTAAACAGTAAGTCATGGTAATCAGGTCACTTCTGTGGGCATGCTTAGAGGAGAAAGCTCTGACTTATCTATTACTATTTTAAAGCATAAATTACTGACGTCTGCAGTGAGATTAGTTCCAAAGGACCTCTTCTTTATAATGCAGTGGACAATTTCTTTTATGCAAAGATTCAGGCAATTTCTCAGGAATGTGCTGCTTTGGAGTACAGATGCTGAGCACATGAATCAAATTAACTCTTATAGTAAAACATTAATCTATTCCCCTTGGTGCTTTTCCCAAAAGTATTAAAAGGAAGTCACTTAGAAACTGTTTCTAGGAAATTCTAGAGACCAACTTCAAGAAACAAAATGCGACTTCCAATCATCTGGGCAAGGTCAAACAAAGCCTTTTAAAATTATGATGATATGTTACCCTATAAGGTTTAGTATATATTCATCTTCATAGAAAGTCATACCTAGATTCTGAGCCCCAGGACCACATTCTCTGACTGCCTGTCTGAAGATATCTGAAAGATTACCCTCTGAAAGATTACATATACCCTCTGAAAGATTCCCTTGAATCAAGCATAGAGTTTTCAACTGGAAAAATCACAAGCAAAAAGACAAACAGAGAAATGTAGGGGTTGAGAGGCTAGGAATTGGAGACAGTAGAGTGAAGAGAAGTGAAAACCCTATTTATGCAAAATTATCAAGTGCCTTACTTAACATGTGTGAAGTTTTTAAGAAAAACCAACATGCTAAAAAGCATATACCCCCATGGATTCTTAAGAAATACTATTCATTATTCACCTCTCTTCATTAGCCTTGGTGACCCCAGAGAATTTTCTTCAGAAACGTTTTTTTTTAATTTTTTTAATGTTTATTTATTTTTGAGAGACAGACAGAACATGAGTTTGGGGCAGCGGGGCAGAGAGAGAGATGGAAACACAGTATCTGAAGCGACTGTCATCGGAGCCATCAGCCCAGAGCCCGACGCGGGGCTCGAACTCACAAACCGCGAGATCATGACCTGAGCCAAAGTCAGACGCTCAACCAACTGAGCCACCCAGGCGCCCCGTAAAAAACTTTTTAATTTTAAAATCCAGGATCATATTTATTATCAAAGCTGAGGAAAAAGTAGGTAGTGATAAACACTGACGAGGTGAGGACATTTTAATTGCTTTATCTCATTACCAAACGATTTGTGGTCAACTTACTCATATTATTCACGAATTAACTATTTTATTGCTGACTTACAGAACTACAGAGAAAATAAACAGTTTTATTCTTCTAGTGAAATATGTAACCGAACCAAAGCAGAGCTCATCTGCCTCACGTGCAGCAAGCCAATAAAAACTGACACCAAGATTTTGCAATGAAGAAAGGCAATTTATTAACAGGGTGCCACCCAGGAGAATGGGGAGCTAATGTTCAAAAATCTCAAATTCCCTGGAGGTTTGCAAGTGAGGGTTTTTAAGGGCAAATTTGGGGACAAGGGTTCTCCTGAGGAGGTTGTTGTCCTTAACTGGAGGCCCATGAGGTCATGTTAGCCGATGCTACTTAATAACTTCCGGTCCCATTTTGCCTGGTTCCCCATAGGTCAATTCCATCTCGAGGGACTTGGAATCTGAAAGATACCTTTATTTTTTATGTTGGAGATTTCATTAGGCGCGTCCGGTGATTATATCTTCAAGTACAGTGCTGATTAACTACTTATAAGCTAGTGGCGTCTCATTCCCACATGTTCCTGTAAATGATAATAAGCAAGCATTTCCCATCTTTTGAGCCCAGGCCTAGCTCTTCCTTGGCCAGTCCAGCCATGCCTGGTGGCGGTATGATCTCTACCGTGTATTCTTTCATGTGAACTGACAAGACGGGTGCTGGCCTCCAAAATAAACCTTACAGACATCCACTGTCCTCAGAAAGCTCATTTTGGAATTTACGGCAAAGATGATTTACTACGCCATGAAAATCAGAAGTCTTAAAGGTTGCTGATATGACTAAAGTAAATGAGAAAATATTAGATTTTCCCTTCTTCTAAGGCATTAATGTTAGCTCTTTATTTTAAAATAGCCCACCCTGATAAGAGTCTATTATGCCTCAGTATCTTGCATCCTCCCTGAGGATGTCTTGCTATAGACATTCCATTCCTCCCTCATTGTCTAGCATCATAAGGGGTGCCAGCACTCAGGGGGTGCTTGGGTGACTCAGTCGGTTCGATAAACATTAAACGCATAAATAAAAAAAAAAGGGCAGACTCAAAATAGAACCATTTGCTTGTAAAAATCATTATAATGCCTGACTCATGTGGAAATTTGTCTCAACTTGACTACGAATGTGCAAATGAGATTTTGAATGGGTCCCAAATCTAATATCCATCATTTCATTCCATTTAAAGGACACAAAAGAACAGTAACATATGCAAGTATGTTATACCTCAAATATGCAAATGCTTCAAAAATAGCCTTCATGACGATATATATTTAGATGAGATGTATAAATAAATTAACCTCAGTAATTAAGAAAACATAGGATCTCTTGGAGCTTGATATTAAGTCAATGTATCAATTTGCCCCTAGCAAGTAAATTTTACCGAAAATCCAGTAAGTGATACAGGGATTTTTTCTCAGCTTTAATAAGATAAACGATATAGGAGTATTTTGGGACTCTTGCGTGGCTCAGTCAGTTAAGCATCTAACTCGTGATTTCGGCTCATGTCATGATCTTGTGGTTCATGAGATAGAGCCCCTGGTCAGGCTCTGCACTGGGCATGAAACCTGCCTAAGATTTTTTTTCTCTCTCTCTCTCTTTGCCTTTTCCTCTTCCCTCCTCTGCTTGCTCTCTCACATGCATGTTCTCTCTCTCTCTCTCAAAAAGAAAAAAAAGATATAGAGTATTTTGACATATGATCTTATAAAGCCAGCAGAATTTTTTCCTCTGCTTCATACACTGAATTGCTTTAATCTATAAATCTAGAAGAAGAAGGCTTTTTCCCAGATAAGAAATAAAGTACAGCTGAAGTTTGTGAAATAATTAGTAGGCAGAAATAAAGGAGTTACTTAAAATTTCTGAAAGTCATTAAGACTTTGAAGCAAAAATTCTTAATGCCATCACAGAGCTCAATGCCAAATGTTTTCTCTAAAATTGTTTGTTTCCATCCTAGACAGCTAGCCCAAGATTTATTTTACAGTTTTACTCGGCATGTGGTCGCTTGCAGTGTTGTATATTATAGGTTTTAACTTATAGCAACAGTAATTTCTTTAAATGAGTGGATTTGGAGCTTAAACCTTACTAATCACCAATAATGTCTATCATTATGGATTTTTTATTTGCTAAGAGCAGAACCAAATTTGTCCCTTAGTTTTTTCAAGTGAACAAAACCCCAAACCTCTACTGCCATCTAGTGGTTCCTCTGAATTTTTTCAAATAAAAGGATTCCTCACTGCATCAAGCCATGATTAACATTTTAAAAGGAACTTTCCCCTTTAAATTGCTAGAGTGTTTTAGGTCTTTTAATCTGGAGCAACTAAAAGCAAGAACTTTAAAAAATAAACTATACATGTCTATTATACGCACATTATTAGCAATAATGTTATTTTTACCATTACCGCGAAACGATAAATACAAGAATAGCCCATTTACATCTTGCTGTGTTTCACATGCGAGTTCTTTAACGTTTTATTATGAAATAATCGAAAACTCGTATGCAAAAAGAGTATATAGATTCCCATGAAGCAACTGCCAAGCTTTTTTCAGGGTAGTTGGATCATTTTAGATTCTCACCAGCAATGTGGAAGCAATTCAGTTTGTCGGCATTCTTACCAGCATCTGCCGTTGTATTTTTTTTTTCGGCCATTGTTATAGCTGCATTTCCTTAATACACACACATTAACGAATGATCCAGAACATCCTTGCATGTGCTTATTTGCCATATACATCTTCTCTTTGGAAAATGTTTGTTTATGTCCTTTGTCCATTTTCTATTTTTTTTTTTTTTTTTTTTTCTGTTGACTTGAGAATTCTTCATATCCTTTAGATGTAATTCCTTTGTCAGATATGGGGCTTGAAAATATTGCCTACTAGTGCATAACTGGTGTTTTTTATTCTTTTAACAGAGTCTTTCACAGAGTAAAAGTTTATTAGTTTGATGACATTCAATTTATCAAAATTGTAAATATTCCTTAAATGTTTATTTATTTTGAGAGAGAGAGAGCATATGAGCGGGGAGGTAGGGAGACAGACATGGGACTCAGTCTCACGAACGGGGAGATCATGACAAAATCACAGGTCTCACGCTTAACTGACTGAGCCACCCAGGCGCCCCTATCAGATTGGGGTGCCTGGGTGGCTCAGTTGGTTGAGCATCTGACTTGAGCTCAGGTCATGATCTTGTATTCCATGAGTTCGAGTCCCATGTCTGGTTCTGTGCTGACCACTCAGAGCCTGAAGCCTGCTTTGGATTCTGCTCCTCCCCCACTCATTCTCTGTCTCTCAAAAATAAATAAACACTAACAAAAATATACTTTTGATGGATCATGCTTTTGATGCCATGTCCAAATCCTAAGTTGAAGATGTTCTCCTTTGTCTCCTTTGCTTTTTTCCTGAATGTTTTATAGTTGCACATTTTGCATTTACATCTATATTTTAATTTTTGAATAATTGTGAGGTTTAGGTTGAGATCCATTTTTTAGGATGCCCACTGCTGCAGCACCATTTATTGAAAATTCTTCCATTGGATTTCTTCTGTACCTTTGTCACAAATCAGTTGGATGTGTTCATGTATAACATAGGATTTTTATTTTGCTTCATGTTAAACACATTGCCTGATGAATCTCGACAACAATCTTTTGATGAGGCTAATATAAAAATATCAGTAAGAGATAATTTTGTAAAACTGAAAAAGAAAAGCTCAATAAAATTAAATGGCTTAGCTAGGAAAACACGGAAAATTATTCAAAGTGAGGAACGGAATCTCGTATAATAGTCACATACTAAGTTAAAGCCTAATTTTAAATGAAAAGCTGTATAACAAATCAGCAGAGAGCAGGGTCTTTGAAATGACCTCCATGGCTTAAATCCTAGGTAAGCTTTTTATCAGCTGTAGGACCTTGGGGCCCTAGTTACTAAACCTTTTAATCTGTGCATTTTGCATCTCCAAAATATAAATAATAATCCGCCTATCTCCTTGTGTGTCTATGGGCTAAGTTGACAGATGTAGAATACTTACAACAGTGCCTGACATATTAAGGATTCAATAAATGTCAGCTATCATTAATCAAATCTGATAAAATGTCTGATAATTCCAAGGAAAGATTGAATCAAACCTATCTTTTAATATAAAATATATTCATCCTAAATCTTAAGCAAGTTCCTAAATCCATTTCCTCACAGTAAAATGGGATTATTGTGAGGAACAAATGATCTAAAGTATTAGGAGAATGTATCACAGTGCTCGGATACATGGCATATAGTCCTTTAGTAAATACTATCTTTCTAAAATGTAAGATACAGGGACGCCTGAGTGGCTCAGTAGGTTAAGCGTCCGACTTCCGCTCAGGTCATGATCTCACGGTTTGTGAGTTAAAGCCCCAATGTCAGGCTCTGTGCTGACAGATCGGAAACTGGAACCTGCTTCGGATTCTGTGTCTCCCTCTCTCTCTCTGCCCTTCCCCACTTGCACTCTGTCTCTCTCTGTCACTCTCTCTCACAAATAAATAAACATTAAAAAACTATTATTAAAAATAATAATAATAAAATAAAATGTAAGATACAATTTGCTATATTTTATCATTATCAGTAATATCAAGTGTTTCTGGAGCCTTTATATATATATATATATATATATATGTATATATATATGTATATGTTTATATATATATGTATATGTTTATATATATATATATATACACACACACACACATATATATATATATACTCACACCCACAAGGGTTCAAAAGCAATAAAGGTGGTCCTTAAGCTAGATTGCATCTTCCAGTACACAAGCACAACTAGGGCATAGAAAATAAAAAAGGAGGGGGAAGCTATTGATCTCAGTGACTTCTGAGACTAACCAGTCTCAATACCCATAATAAGCAAGGTAGTTTGAACGCTGGAGAATTCCAACACCAATGACTCTATCGACCCAGTATTTAAAGGGAGGGCCGACATTTAGCAAACTCATGAAAATTATGTTTCTCTGATATCCTAAGAGAAAGAAATACAGATTAAGGAAATCTGCTACAAAAGGACAGCAATTTGATCAACTTAATTAGCACACGTGAGAATTGATTACTGACAAAGAAAATTCCAAGTGGGGCATTAAAGCACTATGGTTACTTATCTCTAGGAAGATAATGATCTCATTTGTAATATCCATTTATTGATATTTATTGATAAATATTGACAATCATTTTTCTTAATATATCACTATTTTGAAACCAAAGTAAAATAGGTTCCTTGTCTACTAAGTTCACAGATTCCCCTTTGAATATTCTGTGGTGAGTCAAATCCCTGACTCCCACCCCACTGCTATTTCCTGTCGACTCAGCGATTTGTGGCATAGAGAGAGGGACACCTTGTCGATTCAGCCCATTTTACAGACTACAAATACCTCACTTGTCAGGTAGAAGTAGAGAAGCAGTTGGCTCAGAGAGGCCAACTGAACCTGTTACAAGCAAAGCCAAAGGCTACACAGGGAGGTAGTTGCTGGCAAAAAAAAAAAAAAAAAAAAAAAAAAAAAAAAAAAAAAAAAATACCAAGTTTAAGATTAAAAAAAAAAAAAAAAGCTGGGGCACCTGCAGTTGGCTAAGCATCTGACTTCAGCTCAGGTCACAACCTCACGGTTTGTGGGTTCGAGCCCCCCCTCAGGCTCCACGCTGACAGTGCAGAGCCCGCTAGGGATTCTTTCTCTCCCCCTCTCTCTCTGCCCCTCTCCCACTGTGCTCTCTCTCAAAATAAATAAATAAATCTTAAAAAAAGAAAAAAAAAATCTGTTCGGATTCAGGTCTGAAACTCAAAACTTCCTCTCGACTTCATGACGTCATTTTCTCCATACTATTTTCTTAGCCATTTTTGAAAAATAGTAACACTGTACTCTTTTTTCTCTTAATTACTCCATTGTGTATTTAATATTTTGAAGACAATAAACGTTAGAACTAAGATATATATATCTTTCTTTTCAGGGTTATGTCCATGTCTTCTCAAAAGAAAAAGTCTTCATAACAGAAACAAGACCTGAATAGTTCACTGAAGCTGAAGCATCTCTGGCTAAGGAGCAGGAAAGATAGCCTGCTCACTGGTGCAGTACAAATTCAGAACCATTCTGAAATTCTCCGGGAATGATCCAAAACATTCATGCATGTGTCTTTTGACCAGTGACAGCTTGTCTCTTTTTTCTCCTCCCATGTAAATATCGTTCACAAACCCGAGGAAGTGTGATCATAACCAATCTGGAGGGAGCGCGGACATAGGAATGGAGTCCAAGATTGTCGTTACCCTATGGAAATGGAAGGGTGTTGTTCACTTTTGGCATTTTGAAAATAGCTCATAAAACAAGAGCATCTGTACAAAGCTTTATAGTGATCAAAGTATATTCTCAATATTCTCACGTATATTATTTCCATAATCTAAAAGTAAATGGCAAAGATATAATTGTAAAATTATCAGTAAAATTGACTGCATAGGAGGGCTTTTGGTTCTGTTTTGTTTTCTAGGGAGCTCTGAATAATCTTTGAAACAATTATCTTTCTCTCAGGTACCGTATGATTGTATGCATACAAAGAAAGAAAAAAAAAGTGGAAAATTATATTAAAGTTAACCTAACAGATCCACTTATATGCAAATAACAACCAGTAGAGCAAAGTAAACTTCACTGGAAAATCTTACAACTCACGGCCAGCAAGCACTAAAATGTGAGGCAACTGAGGTACAAACGTATATTCTTAATCTGCTAAAGTAAGCAGTTCTGCTTTTCTGAGGAAGCTTACATTGCCTGAAGAATTGAGCTCTTATTAGCCCTTTTCTCTAGATAAAGCATCATATCGTGTATTTCTGTGATAAAGTATTAAGTGGTGTCAAGTCAGCTTAATGAGAAACAGTATTAGAAGTCTTAAGAAGAGAAAGAGAGGGGTGCCTGGGTGGCTCAGTTGGTTAAGCGTCCGACTTCAGCTCAGGTCGTGATCTCAGAGTTCATGAGTTCAAGCCCCATGTCGGGCTCTGTGCTGACAGCTCAGAGCCTGGAGCCTGTTTCGGATTCTGTGTCTCCCTCTCTCTCTGACCCTCCCCTGCTCATGCTCTGTCTCTCTCTGTCTCAAAAATAAATAACACATTTAAAAAAAAAAAAAGAAGAAGAAGAGAAAGAAAAAGGAACATTGGCAACGTCCAGAAGGTTCAGGAGAGGGGGTGGGGAGGAGTGAAACGGGTGAAGGGGCGTAAAGGTACGCTGACAGCGAAGAGCGCTGAGTCATGTAGACAACTGTTGGGTCATTGTCTTGGAGACCTGCAACTATTATAGCACTGTATGTCAATAAAACTGGAATTTTAGAAACTTAATTTACTAATTAAAAAAAGAGAAGGGTCAGAAGAATGTACTACTTAAACTCTGTGTTGAGACATAGGTAGAATTTGGATAGTTAAACTGATAGTAGCAAGCAAGACGTTTCATGTGAAGGGAAAGCCTGTCAGGGACACTCTCATTAAACCAGCTTGAAACACGTGGAATGATCATCCCCTTAGGGACAGATAGACATAAAGTTAGCGGGAGGCTAGACCAGCCAGACAGAACCACAGGGTCCTGGACAAAGGTCAGGGGCCTAAAAGTTTATTTATCCTTTTGAAAATGAGAAATCATTGGTGGCTTTTAATAGGAAAATGACAGAATGAAAAGCACTGCTTGGGAAAATCAACCTAATACAGGAATGCAGTCTGCATTAGGGAGAGGCCAAGTGGAGGCCGGAGGACTAGTTAGGAAGCAGGAGGACCAGTCAGGAGGCTGTAGCAACAAGTCTCCCAGGTAGCAGTCAAGGCCTGACCTTCAGCAGTGGGCGTAGGAAGGCACGATGCTGACCGGGACAACCCTGAGAACTTACTACGTGCCAGCTACTGTCCAGAGTCATTGAATCCCCATAACAGCGCTGTGAGCCGGGCACTAAACAAACGGCCCCAGGTCAATGCACTAAGCATTTGACAGGTATATTACATCGAATACATCCACTGTACAATTACCTCCACAAGGGAAGCTTGGAGAAAGACCAAGGTGGAAAGAAAGAAGTCTTTGTTTACCACCAGGGTATTTCGCATGGCCTTTGAGCGAATTCCAGACAGAGCTCAAAATTCCTGGAAAACTATGCCCACATTCCCTCTGTTGAGGCTGGTCCCTTCTCTGAATTACCCAAAGAAACGCTTCTTAGAAATTTAAAAAAAAAAAAAAAAAAAAAAAAAAAAAAAAAATATATATATATATATATATATATATATATATATATATATAGTAAATGTTTTGTTGTAAATATATTGAAAGAAGAATTCACACTGAAATTTCTAGAGGGCCTCAGTACTCAGACCTTGGCTCTCGTTCTTCACATTTGATGTACACAGGCCTCTGTCATTTGCCTCTTTTACTAATAAAGAAGTGAAGCCTCAAGAAGGCAAGCAGCTGATCCAAGGTCAGACTATGTTATAGCGATCTGAAAAAAATTACTGTCTTGTCAATTAAACTCCCGATTAAACCTAAGAGATACAACACTATCTCATGATATCTAAAGATGCCTTTATTTTTACTTAGTGAAAAATAAGAAAGATTATTGCTGTTAATTATGAACTGTCTCTACTGTTTTATACTTATTCTGCTATAAGTTCTTCTGAATACTAAAATGTCTTCTAAGATTCTATCATCAAACATTTATCTTTATCTGAAAGAATGGCTTTGATCTTCTTTCTCTGTATATCAACAGGATCGTTTTTCTGACTTTCATCATCACAAAGAGGCCTAGGCCTCTTTTAAAATCAATGCTGTCCATTTCATTGTCCATAAAGATGTTGCACCATTCTGGATTCTTCAAGACGTAAGGGGTAGAAACAACATAAGTACCTTTCTTTCCCCATTTAAGCTTAAACCACACAACTTATGTATCTCTCTTTAGACAGGTTTTTTTTTTTTTTTTTTTTTAAGCTTCTTTATTTTGAGAGAGACAACACAAGTATGGGAGGAGCAGAGATAGAGGAGCAGAGAGAAAATCCCAAGCAGGCTCCATGCTGCCAGCACAGAGCCAGACGTGGGGCTTGAACTCATAAATCTGTGAGATCACGACATGAGCTGAAACCAAGAATCAGATGCTTAACCGCTCAACTGACTGAGCCACTCAGGCATCCCTAAACATTCAATTGTGTAGGCAATTTGAGCTCTACTTGTGCTAAAGGACAAAAAGAGTTCAATAGCAATGGATCATTCTTACCACGGTGAGAAGATAGAAAAGAAGTAGAAAAGAGCTAGTAAATTCATGTTATACAACATGAACCATAGAACCACGGTTCACAGAACCATGAATTTCTAACCGAAGAAAATTAGTGTATTTATCATACAGCAGAAACTGTTACAATTAATAAATGGAATTCATTGAAAAGCTAGGTTAAGTTTACACAAAATTGGAATGAGCCAACAGATTATGGACAAATGTGCCTGTAATAAAAGGAAAGAAAATCTGTCTCCAGTCATCACTTCACATTTGTTTGTGGTTTGTGAGATGCCTAAACCATGAGAGGACACAATTTCCTTAAAGGTTTACTTATGAAATAAATTCTCTGGTCTTAAAAACAAAATGATATTTTAAATAATTCTTTCAGATTTGAAAATGTTAAAGCTCAATCACTATGATTGCTTTGGAATAAAGTCTGCTCTATTTAAGAACACCATTGTAGTGCCTGGTGCATGGAAGGATGCTGAAGTAAACTGCTTTTGTTTTGACGGACGCATTGTAAAGGGACAAATTAATGATATCGAGAAACTCTTGGAGGTTTAGATGATTTGTTTTTAATATCTTGGGAGTTGTGTGTACAATGTAAAGCGGACTTTTTATTTTTAAATAAAGAACAAATATACTCCAAGTAATACTCTTACATCTTATTGAACCTTATTGCCAAGTTGATTCACCATTTATGTTGGGATACCGTAGAAATTCTTGATGAACATGAGCACAAAACCATTTTCCCCATCTATATCTCTATCTGTGAAACAGTTTCACAGAATGGAAAGACCTGAACTTCTCCTTCATGCCACATCTAAAGTTTTACCGATCTGATACAAGACACAACAATTAACCTAAAACCTCAGACAGAATTGGTGTTGATGAGAAACCTATTGTATAATTGTACTAGCATATAAGGATCCATTGTAGAGCCCGCCATCTTACGGTATTTAACATCAGCCCCTCAAATGCTTTACTCAAATATTTTGCTCTGTAATGACTCCTCCCTGCCCCAAACCCACCTAATATGAACATGAATCAGTCAGGATACGTTGTCTGTCTCCTCTAAAGCATCTTCTGAGTGTGTTATGGAGCCTTCAGATGACACTGAAGCTGTACAACATTTTCCTGCAATGTCATCACATGACCACCCATAGGTAAAGGTTGCTTACGTTAGCAAGGCTTACACTGTTGCAGCTGGCTCGGACTGGATTTGCTCTGAATGTGACCTTCTCCCTCACCTCCAATTTTAGTTACTGACAGTATCGGAGAAGGAATCAGGAACAGGAGCATAATTTCGTTGGAAGATCTCTGAGAAGAAGGGAGGAAGTGGCCAAAATGAAAGACACAATGTCACCGGGTGCAGGAAGAAACTTTTTCTCTGAATAAAATGTTTAGAAATGACACTTGACTTTGTAGTCAAAGTTGCAAAGAACACGACCCTGAAAACTTAAAACTACCTGCATGAGAAGAATGATTCAAAAATAGTTTTATGGGGGGCCTGGGTGGCTCAGTTGGTTAAGTGTCCGACTTTGACTCAGGTCATGATCTCACAGTTCCTGGGTTCAAGCCCTGCGTCGGGCTCTGTGCTGACAGCTCAGAGCCTGGAGCCTGCTTCAGATTCTGTGTCTCCCTCTCTCCCTGCCCCTTGCCCTCTCATGCTTTCTCTCTCTCTCTCTCAAAAGTAAATACATGTTAAAAAATTAAAAATAAATAAAAATAAATAGTTTTATAAGGCACCTCCATTTATTTATTTATTTTTCAATATATGAAGTTTATTGTCAGATTGGTTTCCATACAACACCCAGTGCTCATCCCAACAGGTGCCCTCCTCAATACCCATCACCCACCCTCCTCTCCCTCCCACCCCCCATCAACCCTCAGTTTGTTCTCAGTTTTTAAGAGTCTCTTATGCTTTGGCTCTCTCCCACTCTAACCTCTTTTTTTTTTTTTTCCTTCCCCTCCCCCATGGGTTTCTGTTAAGTTTCTCAGGATCCACATAAGAGTGAAAACATATGGTATCTGTCTTTCTCCGTATGGCTTATTTCACTTAGCATCACACTCCAGTTCCATCCACGTTGCTACAAAGGGCCATATTTCATTCTTTCTCATTGCCACGTAGTATTCCATTGTGTGTATAAACCACAATTTCTTTATCCATTCATCAGTTGATGGACATTTAGGCTCTTTCCATAATTTGGCTATTGTTGAGAGTGCTGCTATAAACATTGTGGTACAAGTGCCCCTGTGCATCAGTACTCCTGTATCCCTTGGGTAAATTCCTAGCAGTGCTATTGCTGGGTCATAGGGTAGGTCTATTTTTAGTTTTCTGAGGAACCTCCACACTGCTTTCCAGAGCGGCTGCACCAATTTGCATCCCCACCAACAGTGCAAGAAGGTTCCCGTTTCTCCACATCCTCTCCAGCATCTATAGTCTCCTGATTTGTTCATTTTGGCCACTCTGACTGGCGTGAGGTGATATCTGAGTGTGGTTTTGATTTGTATTTCCCTGATAAGGAGCGACGTTGAACATCTTTTCATGAAGGCACCTTCATTTATTTATTATTTTTTTTAATTTTTTTTTAGTTTTTAATTTTTTATTTTTTAATATATGAAATTTACTGTCAAATTGGTTTCATACAACACCCAGTGCTCATCCCAAAAGGTGTCCTCCTCAATACCCATCACCCACCCTGCCCTCCCTCCCACCCCCCATCAACCCTCAGTTTGTTCTCAGTTTTTAAGAGTCTCTTATGCTTTGGCTCTCTCCCACTCTAACCTCTTTTTTTTTTTTTTTTTTTTTTTTTTTTTTCCCTTTCCCTCCCCCATGGGTTTCTGTTACGTTTCTCAGGATCCACATAAGAGTGAAAACATATGGTATCTGTCTTTCTCTGTATGGCTTATTTCACTTAGCATCACACTCTCCAGTTCCATCCACGTTGCTACAAAAGGCCATATTTCATTTTTTCTCATTGCCACGTAGTACTCCATTGTGTATATAAACCACAATTTCTTTATCCATTCATCAGTTGATGGACATTTAGGCTCTTTCCATAATTTGGCTATTGTTGAGAGTGCTGCTATAAACATTGGGGTACAAGCGCCCCTATGCATCAGTACTCCTGTATCCCTTGGATAAATTCCTAGCAGTGCTATTGCTGGGTCATAGGGTAGGTCTATTTTTAACTTTCTGAGGAACCTCTACACTGCTTTCCAGAGCGGCTGCACCAATTTGCATTCCCACCAACAGTGCAAGAGGGTTCCCGTTTCTCCACATCCTCTCCAGCATCTATAGTCTCCTGATTTGTTCATTTTGGCCACTCTGACTGGCGTGAGGTGGTATCTGAGTGTGGTTTTGATTTGTATTTCCCTGATAAGGAGCGACGTTGAACATCTTTTCATGTGCCTGTTGGCCATCCGGATGTCTTCTTTAGAGAAGTGTCTATTCATGTTTTCTGCCCATTTCTTCACTGGGTTATTTGTTTTTCGGGTGTGGAGTTTGATGAGCTCTTTATAGATTTTGGATACTAGCCCTTTGTCCGATATGTCATTTGCAAATATCTTTTCCCATTCCGTTGGTTGCCTTTTAGTTTTGTTGGTTGTTTCCTTTGCTGTGCAGAAGCTTTTTATCTTCATAAGGTCCCAGTAATTCACTTTTGCTTTTAATTCCCTTGCCTTTGGGGATGTGCCGAGTAAGAGATTGCTACGGCTGAGGTCAGAGAGGTCTTTTCCTGCTTTCTCCTCTAAGGTTTTGATGGTTTCCTGTCTCACATTCAGGTCCTTTATCCACACATGCTGACGAGGTGCTACCACCTATCAACCTGGATGTGACACAGCTCCATTATTGTGTTCCTCAAAAACTGAACCAAAGCTTTTGTAAGCATACGTGATTTGACGGATGCCTGGAGAGGTGGGGGACAAAAGCACATCACTTATTATGCTGTCTTGTTCCCCAGGTTCATTGTTAGCCCTTACCACCTTAAGCTTCTCTCCTGGCTCTTTTTCTCTGCTTTTCTGTTTTGCTGAGTTGTCTCTTCTCTCATCCTCACCCCTTTGACTCAGTGCTTCCCCCCCCCCTCCCCACCTCCCGTCCCTCTCAGTAGCAAAACAACACATTCCTTCCCTTACTCCATGCTTAGCATCTTACTCCTTCTTCTGAAGGGACTAGCTGATAACCCTCTCAGCATTTATGAACATGTTTTCTGAACAGAAAGAGTTTGCAGAGAAGATTTCTGTACCGAATGTTAAGACAATATTCTCTAATTGTATAGCATTATGTCTGTGTTTGAATTAGACACTACTTGATGTGATCATGTTGCGAATCACTGGGATGGAACCAATGACTTCTCCACAAGTTTACCTCATTTAATCCTCAGCACGTGCATAGGAGGAAAAACTTTTCCTCTGCCCTCTTAGGCTCAATGATTGGAAACCTGTGTGTTACCCTAACAATGGACAGATTAACAAGAAAAAGAGCATATGATTTGTATTGATGCTAATATTTTTACATGCATGGGGGCTTCACAGAAAAGAAGTGAGAAGCCCAAAGAAGCAGTTCGACTCAGGGACTTATGTATCATATTAACAAAGGCTAATGAACTCTGGAGAAGTGACTAGATAAAGGAAAGAAGGTTTGGGGTTCTAAGGCTGATAAACCATGTGGAAGTGACTAGAAGATATATGGGGGGAGCTAATGGCACATAAAGGATATTTTAGTAAGGATTAGATGTGTAGTCTGATCTTCCTGCAGTTCTCCATCTCTGGCGATAAGTGTTGCTCTCCTCATCGTGGTACAAAAGAGGGAAAAATTTATGCCCTGATTTTAGGTAGAAAGGGTAGGACAGAGGAAAGGACTCTTCTTACATTCACTGTTTCTCAATTACCTTCCAGTTAAAATAATTATGATAGGAAAAGATAGGATAAAATAGGCAGAGAAGGAAAGTTTAGGATTTGAGGTAGCTGGGTGGGGAAAAACACGGATTTGTAACAATGCTGGGAGTATCTGACAACAGCAACCGCCCCCCCCCCCCAGGTGCAAGGTTGCTCTTAAGAACATAACAGACACCCCTTACCCCCCTCAGGTTCCTCTAAGGAATTTGACAAAAGACCTGACTAAAAATATGTAGATAAAATGTATGATCCACAAGGAACAGTATGGTCATAGACAACCCCTCAAACAATGGAATTGAGCCAGTCAGGAATGGACAGCCCAGCACCTAGAGTTATCCATCCAATAAGGGTAGAACCTGAGAAGGAACAAGAGGGAAGAGAAGGGAGGGGGGGCCACCAAAACAAGGACTCTTGCCTACAGTCTGGTGGGCATTCACTTTCAAATTTCCCCTCTCTGTAAAGAGAGCTTTCCTACTATTCTTACGTTCTAATCTTATACTTTGAATAAACATTTGACTGCTGCTCGTTTTGTGTCCATTGCGTCACTCTTCAAAGTGGAGAGACAAGGAACCCCGGGTACTGAGGTAAAAAACCCTGCAACATAATCACTATGCCAAAGTGGCATATTTTTGGGTAGCACACCCTGATCTCCTTCACAAATAAGTGAGGCATCTTTTTCTCCACTTTACAGATGAGGGCTCTAAGGCAATGTTAGGAAACTTCCTCAACATGACTCTGTAGTAAGGGGGAAGCCTGTAAAAATAATCAGTTCTAGTGGTTCCTACTCACATATCTCACAATACTTTTTTTAAAAATTTTTTAACGTTTATTTATTTTTGAGAGAGAGATAGAGTGCAAATGGAGATGAGGCAGAGAGAGAGACACACACAGAATCTGAAGCAGGCTCCAGGTTGTGAGCTGTCAGCACAGAGCCCGACGCGGGGCTCGAACTCACAAGCTGTGAGATCATGACCTGAATGGAAGTCAGAGGTTTAACCAACTGAGCCACGCAGGCACCCCTCACGATCCTTTTTTATATGAAAACCAACAGTCATCACAATTCTCTGAACATCTATAATCCACACATTTTTGAGACTTGACTACATACTATTTTGCATTATTTCTTGTGAGCCTTTTCTCCCTGACAAGACAATTAGTTCTTCCAAGACCAGCACTAATTAGTGAACGTCTCCTCTCCTATCTCCAAGGTGAAAAACAATATTTAATAAACACGTTTAAATTTCTTTATGCTGACGTTACACTTCTGTGGATAACAGGATAAAGCCATCTTATACAGATCTTAGAATAAAGGTGGTTTTATTGATATCTTCAAACTACCAGGAACAGGATTAAAACAAGATGAAAAAACATTTGAGCAAATTATTTGGAAGTATCATCACTCAGGATTAACCTTTAGCAAAATGTTATGAAATGCAGTTTACGTACATAAGTCAGAAAATCCCATTTTCCTCTTAACTGTTTTTTGGGACATTCTGAGGAGTTCCTTTTTCCAAGGCTATCTTCTCTGATCCTTCTATCTGGAGCCTAGATGCATCTTGTAGCCCCTCACTCCAGCTATCCTTCTAACATGTTAGTCAACTCCAGACATTTCATTGAACAGGATTAGAAAGAAAGAAAAAGAAAGAAAGAAAGAAAGAAAGAAAGAAAGAAAGAAAGAAAGAAAGAAAGAAAGACGGAGGGAGGGAGGGAGGGAGGGAGGAAGGAAAGAAGGAAGGAAGGAAATGTATTTAAGATAACAGCTGTAAATCTCTAATCATTCATGGTGGTATCTGATGTTGTTTCTTTTATTTATCTCTCCCTCTTGGGCTTTGAAAAGGAAAAGGAAAAAGAGGGAGTGTTTACTAAGAGAATGTTAGAGCTATTATATCAGTTAACTGAAACATTCTTTGGCTTTTATTATGTCTTTTATGTCCCCTCCCTCCAGTTAGGCTTAAAACCTTCTATTTCAGAATTTATCCTTTTTAGTGCACTTACAGGTTTAGACATCTTTCTCTACTCAGCTGTAATCTTTAGCACAATCGTTTTTTCAAAAAATATCTGTGGAATAACCTCAGCCACAGCAATTTCTTGCTCAACATGTTTCTGAAGTCAAGGGAAATTAAAGCAAAAATGAACTATTGGGACCTCATCAAGATAAAAATCTTCTGCACTGCAAAGGAAACAATCCACATTACTAAAAGGCAACCGATGGAATGGGAGAAAATATTTGCAAATGACATATCGGATAAAGGGCTAGCATCCAAAATCTATAAAGAACTTACCAAACTCAACACCCAAAAAACAAATAATCCAATGAAGAAATGAGCAGAAAACATGAATAGACACTTTTCCAAAGAAGACATCCAGATGGCCAACAGACACATGAAAAGATGCTCAATGTCACTCATTATCAGGGAAATACAAACCAAAACCACATTGAGATACCACCTCACACCAGTCAGAGTGGCTGAAATTAACAACTCAGGAAATAACAGCTGTTGGAGAGGATGTGGAGAAATGGGAACACTCTTGCACTGTTGGGAATACAAACTGGTGCAGCCGCTCTGGAAAATAGTGTGGAGGTTCCTCAAAAAATTAAAAACAGACCTACCTACAACCCAGCAATAGCACTACTAGGAATTTATCCAAAGGATACAAGAGTGCTGATTCATAGGGGCACATATACCCCAATGTTTACAGCGGTACTTTCAACAATGGCCAAAGTATGGAAAGAGGCCAAAAGTCCATCAACTGATGAATGGGCAAAGAAGATGTGGTTTATATATACAACGGAATACTACTTGGCAATGACAAAGAATGAAATCCTGCCATTTGCAACACTATGGATGGAACTGGAAGGTATGATGCTAAGTGAAATAAGCCAGTCAGAGAAAGACAGCTATCTTATGTTTTCACTCATATGTGGAACTTGAGAAACTTAACAGAAGACCATGGGGGAAGGGAAGGGGAAAAAATAGTTTCAGAGAGGGAGGCAAACCATAGAGACTCTTAAATATAGAGAACAAACTGAGGGTTGATGGGGGAGGGGGAGAATGGGTGATGGGCATTGAGGAGGGCACTCGTTGGGATGAGCACCGGGTGTTGTATGTAAGTGATGAATCACGGGAATCTATCCCCAAAAGGAAGAGCACACTGTATACACTGTATGTGAGCCAACTTGACAATAAATTATATTAAAAAAAATATATCCGTGAAATAATGAATAACTATTAGTCCTATATTAATGAAATTATTGAAGGAAGTTCCTCAGTTTCCCTCTATAATTTATCCTGATATTCAGTCAAGGTAGTTGGTCCCATGAGGGAGACCATTATTAAGTTCCTTCAGAGAAGGCAATGTACTTTTTTCATCATTCTACAGGGCACCTGACAATGCCTTGGCCGTTCGGATGCTCTGAGACTTTCCCTACAACCAAGATCACAAGCAGCTCTCTTCTCCACCTAGTTTTCTGAGCTAAATTGCAAGAGTCGCAGAGAGATGATGAAAACTGAAAGGCTGTTGGTTAGAACATTCACACACAGCTTCTGACAGCTCACGAGGCAGACCACACCCTCCAAACATCACTGTGCTCTCCAGAGGCTCAGCCAGCACTTTCCCGGGTGTTTAGGGAATCCCCCTGAGAGGACACTTGGGAAGAAACAAATTGGAACAAGATGCTGATGTTGGATTTGTTTATCATTGAGTTTGAGTACCTCTTTCCAATGCTGGAAAAGATAGCACGCTATAAGGCTAAGTACTCCTTCCTAGGACTTCTCTGGTAGATGACAAATTTCTTCCACACAGACAATTTTACAATCAGCCTAATCCTTACTTCTATGTTTTAAAGTACAGAAAGGTGGATTAATCTCCTGCCCTGGGATAATCATAATAGGTACACCAACATAATAGGCGAAATCTGGGACAAGTATTTGGATATGCTCCAAGAGGGCAAATTTATGGTAACTGGTTAACAACTTGTGGCCATTGGGAGAAGCTAAGGAGTTCAAGAAGAGACATATTGTAGGATGGAGTTCTTTCTGCCTTTAACATGGGGAGGAAGAGGATGCTTCAGAGCCTGCAGGAAAAAAAACACATATTATTATATGGCCTCAAGTGCGCCATAACAGCAGATGGAGACATATGGGCAGCACATCGGCACCTCCAACAACTGGTCTCCAAATGTATCCTTTTCGTAGACACTGTGGCTCAAAAAGCTTTAGTTATATGTATTTCTTTAAGAATAGATCCATTGTTATTATCTTGAAATGGAACATCAGAAACACATCAAGTTTATGTCTTTCACTTACCTGGAGTTCAAAGTGTTGTAGCAGCTCTGTTTCTTTTCTGTTAGAAACCGCTCCAGGTTGACCCTGAGTTTTCCGCATATGAAGTAAATTGAACAGTTAGGGGTTTACGAGATTTAGCGCATGAGCTGAATGTCTACATTAAGCACTGTGTCGAGTTGGAATTACTTGCTGTTGGAGAATGAACTGCTATAATAGTTCAGAGCAAACACTGAGTTTTGTCAAAAATCTGTCACTTTCAATGACAATGAAAATCACATTTAAGAAGTCACCCTGCTTCTGGCTTTGCAGATGCGGTTTTCTACGTTTCATATAAAACGAATCTGTGGAAGTAATCAAGGAATATCAAATACCCAGTGATGAAATAAAAAGGTTATTTAAGAGTTATTAGTTGATTTTGTTTTGCTAGATATTAGTCAAAAACTGTTCCAACTTGTTTTATTGGTAATTAAAATACTCTATTGACTTTTTAATTTCACTTCTCTGCAACAAGGCACATGATTCTTTCTGTGAAAGTACGATTACCAGTTGAAACCGCATTAGGTTTTTAAGCTATTGAATTGAATTTGGTGCTTTGATGCGGTTAATTTACTAAACAGTTTAACGTCAAGCTCAGGGAACGTGAACACATTTGTCCGTAGCAGTAACAGAGCAAATAGCAGCTCCCGTTTTTTTGTGAACTACAATACATTTTCATACCTGGAGTGGCATAGCCTTTAAAAAAAAAACACAAATGTTCATCTTCATGAAGTAAATACGGAAAAAGGAGAGAGGGCTATCTTGTAGTGAAAGAGGCCACGAAACTGACTCCAGACCCCGAGGCAGTAGCAAGGAGGTCTCCTTTGCTCAATTCCTTCTCTTCACCCCCACCGTGCTCTTTTATGCGAGAAGGGCAGTCAGATTTTACAAACAAACAGGAGAGCGAATTGCAATCGCAGTACCTAAAGCAATAGGATTTTGGACAGTGGAGAGAAGTCACCTGGGAAATATTATATCCTTGTTGTCAGAATCTTGGGGTCACATAGGAAGTTGTATAAAGAGGCCTACTGGGACACGTGGATAAAGCAGGAATAGAAATAACATACGGTGAGAGCGTGAGAGGAATCAGTCTACCTCGCAAATAATTACTGTCATCTTATGAACGCAGGTGGACAAAAAAAGCAATAGGAAACTGGTTACTCTGATACATGATAAAGACCTTTACACAGTTGCAATAGCTGCCAAGCTTCTCAATTACCGTTCTGGTGCTGAGCACAAATATTTCATTTCAAAAATCTTTTTCCAACTGTCTTAAATCCTCTGTGTAAAGAGGAAGCAAAAAAGAAGAGAAAAACAGAAAACGACAAGTTAAGCCACTAGGGGTACAAAGAGGAACACAACTTTGTCTGCATGTAGGAGGAATGCAGTCTTTGGAGGAAAATATTCTAGATAGGTAGACAGATGGGTGAATTAAAACGGAACGTGGAAAATACTATTACAGAGATGGGAATAAAATGCTCATGGAGGACGGGGCAGTCCTGTTTTTTGAGGGAAGTCAGGATTCTCACAGTATTTGAGACGGATATTAAAGACATAACAGCAATTTTCCAAGAAAAAAGGAAAAGGGGGCGCCTGACTGGCTCAGTTAAGCGTCAGACTCTTGGTTTCAGCTTGGGCCATGATCTCACAGTTCGTGAGTTCGGGCCCTCATTGGGCTCTGTGCTGGCAGTGCAGAGGCTGCTTGGGATTCTCTCTCTCTCTCTCTCTCTCTCGCTCTCTCTCCCTCTCTCTCCTATATCTCTCAAAATAAATAAACTTTAAAAAAAAAACTATTGAAGAGAAAAGGAAAATGTAAGTTTGGAATTCCGGCACAAAGAAGAGTCCTGAAGTCTGGCATTTGCAGGATGAGAGAGAAGGTCCATGAGAAACGAGCATGAAGTGCGTGAGAGATACAAATTCAGGAGAGACTCAAAGCCTGGTAGCCAGCAGGACAAAAAGGTTCTTCTCCCAGCCAGCGGAGGCAGTGGTTCAGAATCAGAAGTATCTGGAGGCGGGCTTGTCAAATCACAGATCACTGGACTAAAGAGTTTTGCTTTCAGTAGGTCTGGGGTAGGGACCAAGACTTTGTTTTACCAACAAGTTCCCCACGGAGTGTTAATTCTGCTGATCCAGGGACCACCCTTTGAGATATAAGGAGACAAGGTGCTCTGATTTCATCCTGACGGCTATAGAGAGACAGTAAAGAGAGACAATGGAGAACTTTATTGGAAAGACATGGAAATCATTGCATTTGGTTTAAGGTGCAAGCTGTCACTAGGGTGTAGCGGTCTGGTAACAGGAAAATAAACTAAGTACTATTAAGTATTCTAATTGAGAGATAAATGAGAGCTCTCTGGCTGGTAGAAGCTGGAAGGAAGAGGAATGGCTAAGAAATATTTCTTAGGTAGAAGCAACAGGATTTGGCATCTTGGATTTGGGAGTTGAGAAAAAAGGAAATGAGGAATGTCTAAGTCAGTCCCGGCTCAGGAGAATAGGGCCATAATAGGGACATCAACTGAAGCATCCAGTGGAAAACCCAGGAGCAGGTCTCAAGGAGGGGCAGTGTGACTTTTATTTCTGGAAATATTGCTTTATACATACTTTTAAAAACATCCCCTTACAGTGCTAGACTAAAACACAAATCCTTTTTAGTGCAGTGAAAACACGATATTATAAAAGATGGTTATATGTCACTTAGTTTTTGTCCAACCCATAGAATGTGCAACATCAAAAGTGAATTCTAAGTGTGCTATTCGAGTGAGTGACGTTGATCATGGGGAAGGCTGTGTATGGGTGGGGGCAGGGTGTGTGTGGGCAAACCCTGTACTTCCCTCTCAGTTTTGTCTTAAACTTAAAACTGCCTTTTAAAAAAATCTTAGATGCACCTGAGTGGCTCAGTCAGTAAGCATCAAACTCTTGATTTTGGCTCAGGTCAAGATCTCACGGTTCATGGGATCGAGCCCCACATCGGGCTCTGCACTGACAGCCTGCTTGAAATTCTCTCTTTCTCTCTGCTCCTCCCCCCACTCTCAACATAAATGTATAAGGATTATTTTTAAGTCTTAAAAAAATCAAAAAGTTTTTACATATGGGAGTGACATACCGTGACAAATGCTACTCAGAGGTTAAATAGGACACAGAACAAAAAGACTTCGGATTTGGCCTGCCAGAGGCCATTGTCTTCCCATAAAAAGTAGTTTTCCTCAATGAAGAGAAAATAAGCCAACTGTCATCCCTTGGGGAGTGTATAGGAGCGGGCACATCAAGTGTGACTGCACTCCTGCCCTCTTAAGAAATATGACAACAAACAAACGGGAGGATAGAGAAACTTGATGGAATGATCGGATCAGGAGAAATTGTGGGTGGTTGTTTGAGGGTAAGAAAGGGATTTTAGCATATTTGGAGGCAGATGCCAGTGGAAAGAAAAGATCCAAAATTCTTGAAATTAGATATAACTGATCAAGCAAGGCCCCTAAGTAGGCAGGAAGTATTAAGAGATGTCAGCCAAAGAATGTTCTTTTTTCTACTTTCTTCCATATTAGTAACAGCTAAATAATTATCCTTAATGACACATTCTGAGTAAGTGTTGGATGTGAATCTTGGTCTACAAGTTAAGTTGCACCTGATCTCTTCATTGTTTATAAATCAATTTAATTTCAGTTTCCCGGCCCTATTCCATTGGGCTGCTGTGAAACTTAGTCCCTCTGAGAATTTGTCCCTGCCCAACCCAGAGTTATGCTCTGGTTCTGGGGTCACGTGAAATGACATCAGGGCTTCTGGTCATCTGCAACCATCCTTGCTCTTATCAGAGTTATCCCTTGACCTTGGCTGTGTGGCTCCTTCAGCTTTGCTAGATCTTAGCCATTCTTACACCTCCTTAAAAACTTACAGTAAGCCTGCTTCAGCTCCCGCCACGCCCCACCACCTGCCAGAAGGCTCTACAGTGCCCACCCCTTTGGGGAGTCTTGCCAGCTTTCCAGGTGCTGGCACGAGGAAGGCTATAGACCCTTCTGCTCTCAGGACCCACAAACCCCCTCCTATTCTCCCTCAGCTTTGGGGACCCTCTGTGTATTCTGGAGGAACATTCACTCCTGCATATTTTTTCAAGGCACTCTATCTCTGTCTTCAAATGACATCCCACCCTTCTCCTGCAAAACCCAATTCCTCTGAAAGTTTGAGGCTTTGAAGACATAAATGACAGAATGATTTGCAAATCAGTTTTGCTTTCTGTCCTGCCCCTAAACTGCATGAAAGGTTGGGATGAGGGGTGGGAGACAGAAAGAAAGCAGAAAGTATGGAGAGGGGGAATACTCACACACACACACACACACACACACACACACACACACACATCATGGGCCAACATGTATACCACATTTACATTTATTGGCTCATTTAATCCTTATACAACCACACAAGAAAGACAGTATTATCTCCATTTTGGAAGTGAGAAAATTGAGGCTTAAGGAGATTATTTGTCCAGCTTTTAAAAAGTAGTGCATGGTAGAGATAAGAATCCAGCTAAATAAAATGTCATCCCCAGATCCATCCAACGAATCACTCCGCTAAACTTCTGTCTTTATTTTCTTTTTTTTTTTTTTTTTTTTTTTTTTTTGTTTTTTTTTTTTTATTTATTTTTGGGACAGAGAGAAACAGAGCATGAACGGGGGAGGGGCAGAGAGAGAGGGAGACACAGAACCGGAAACAGGCTCCAAGCCATCAGCCCAGAGCCCGACGCGGGGCTCGAACTCACGGACCGCGAGATCGTGACCTGGCTGAAGTCGGACGCTTAACCGACTGCGCCACCCAGGCGCCCCTGTCTTTATTTTCTAAAGATAAAATAACGTGGACTTTTATACACATCTACTGAAACAGCAAGGGCCTCAGAAAGGTTTGCCTTTTATTTATAGTTATGTAGATTTTAAAGGCATGGATTAATGGGGGCACCCGGATGGCTCAGTCGGGTTGAGCATCCAGCTTCGGCTCAGGTCATGATCTCATGGTTGGTGAGTTTGAGCCCTGTGTTGGGTTCTGTGCTGACAGCTCAGAGCCTGCAGCCTGCTTTGGATTCTGTGTCTCCCTCTCTCTCTGCCCTTCCCCACTCTCTCTCTGTCTTTCTCTTTCTCTCCCTCTCAAAAATAAATAACCATTTAAAAAAATTAAAGGTACGGATTAACTGCATTTCCCAGCGAAATACACAAAAATGAACTTTACCATGAATATAATATCAAGTATTTGTTTGAAAATTATGATTTGGGGGCATCTGGGTGGCTCAGCTGGTTGAGTATCTGACTTTTAGGCTCAGGTCATGATCTCACGATTCGTGAGTTCGAGCCCCACGTGGGACTCAACTGCTATAAGCGGAAAGCCGGCTTCAGATCCTCTATTCCTCTCTCTCTGCCCCTCCCCCAGGTTGCACACTCCCAAGAATTAAAAAAAAAAAAAAAATTACTGTCATTAGGCTTTTTGAGGATAGGCTTAATACTTATATCTCCCCCCAAATGCCTAACACATTTCCTGCAAAGAGTAAATAATATGTAGTAATTTATATTCCCACCTATAACTGTTTCTTGGCCGTTACTCACTAAGGCTCATACAGAGCTCAGGGAGCTACAGGTTAACATGGAGACGACAGACAAAATGTCCTGGGAAAGCAGCGTTCTTAATTACTTACTGCAAGGAAATGATGTGTTTGTCTTGAGACACTGTACTTTTTTATTTTAGGGGCACTCCCAAGAGTGTTACTGATTCATAGTGTGGTAGGGTAGGCAATCTGGTACCTATCCCCGCAAAAGGCAGGGATAAAGTGGGAAAACAGAAAAATCGTGATGACCCCTTCAAAAAGGAATTTGTATCCATGTATGTATATGTGTATATGTATATGTATATGTATATGTATATGTATATGTATATGTATATGTATATACATATATATTTTTATTTCATACCCTTTTACTCAGTAATTCTACTTTTGAAAATTTAACCCTGATGATCTTTTGATGTATCAGCTTGGCAAAGCTCCAGTTCTCAGTTAGCATCTCTTCTAATCTAGGTGTTGCTGTGAAGGGATTTTTTTTAGATGTGATTATAGTCCTTAATCAATTGAATGTAAGTAAAAAAGATTATCCTAGATAATTTGATTGGGCCTTATTCGGTTAAAAGGTCTGAAAGCAGCTGAGGCTTCCCAGATGAAGAAATTTTGCTTGCGGACTGGCAGTTTCAGTCCATTCCAGAGAGTTCCAGTCTGCCTTTCCTGATAGCCGGCCAGCTACAGATTCCACACTTGCCTGGAGCCTTCTACAATCACGTGAGCCAGTTTCTTACAGAAAGTCTTTTAATGTGATATCTCCTCCTGGTACTGTCTCTCTGGTTGGACCCTGACTGATACTCTAAAAAGAAATAATCTGAAATTTGTGAAAGTTTCATGTAGTAAGATGTTCACTAGGCCATTTTTATAATAGCAAATTTAAATGTGCAATATGATGAGATTATCTACAGTAATTATGGTACAGTCAATGGATGGGTTTTAAGTTATATACATGAAATTTTGGTAAGATTGTGGTAGGGTACCCTCCCTAAGGAGAGAAAAAAAAAAAAGAGAGAAAACTTCAAGTACCCCGGCTATGCACCTAGTTGACAAGATCCCTCATACCTTGTAAACTGAGACTAAATCAGACTACATGTTTGTGCGTGTTACCATATATGGGAGACAAATACAAAATGCATAAAAAACTATGCCACGTGGCATTCAGTGCCGTTTTTTGGGTACGAACTCAACTGAGCGATGCCGGCATGAATAAAGTTGTTTCCTGTTTCCTGGAAATTAAAAAGCCTTGGTGTCACGACCCTCTGTGCAAGAATACTGTTACAACATTGTAGGAAAATCATTAAAGTTTGAATGCAGGATATAAAGTGAATATAGAGGATGGTCACACTTATGTAAAAATGCATCCAAAAAGAGCCTAATAGAAGGCTTATATTAGAAGTTGTCTCTGGGAGGTGGAATTATTTATTATATTTTAAACTGGAAAGAAAAGTAAATGTTAATTGTTAAAAAAAAAAAAAGCTAGCAGTTTGTATTAATGCTGCACCTTCCTTCAGAATTAAGGACATTTCCAAATATTCATAATTTTAAAACTACTGCTTTTAAATTCCTGGTGGTCTTTCTAAGAAATCTTGCACCTTAATCAATCAATTAAAACAATGAATCAGGCTGTGCATGGCTGGCTCATTCCATGGAGCATGCAACTCCCGATGTTGGGGTTGTGAGTTTGAGCCCTGTGTCAGGTGTGGAGATTATTTAAAAATAAAATCTTTAGGGGCACCTGGGTGGCTCAGCTGGTTGAGCATCTGAGAGCTCAGGTAATGATCCCAGGGTTGTGGGATCAAGGCCTGCATTGGGCTCCATGCTGAGCATGGAGCCCACTTAAGATTCTCTCTCTCCCTCTGCCCCTCTCCCCGACTAGTGCTCTCTAAAAATAAAAAATAAAAATAATTAATTTAATTTAAAAATCTTAAAAAAAAAAAAGAACAATCAGGAAAGTAAGTACACAAAAAGCACAGGTAAGATAGTTATGATTCTGCTTAGTAAAAAGTTGTCTGGAATTAGATTTTGAGCTGGACATATTTCTATTGAAACGAACCATAATTTTAGCAGTTGTTATAAGGGGCATATGTTTTCACACTCACATTTGTTTCTATTCAGTAATAATATTACTGATGTGTCTCACAACCCCATCTGTGTGTGCTCCAACAGCTCTCTGCATATATATCTGGATCTATCTTCCTCTCTTAAGCCGTCTTTGAAAATCAACAGTTTTTGTCAGAAAAGGAGTCGGGAAAAGGGAAAAAGATATAGGTGGGATCAGAGCTATAGACCCATGAGATTATTAAAGTAGTTAAACCCACCTGATATGTGTGTGTAGAACAAGGTATAAAATGAATTTTCTGTGTTCTAGGATTTGTCCAATGAGGATAACAACTCAGTGACATACCTTAGTCCTAGCTGCCACACTTAGTTGTTTACCATCTAACTCATTATCACTTCTTAAACATGTTTCATACATACATTTAAACAGACATTAAATGTAAAGGAGAGACCTATAAAACAAAAACCATTATTTTGTTATTTTATGTGTGTTTCATGTTGTATAAGTACCCATCTTTTCTTATATATCAGAAATACGTTTATTGCAAATATATTTATTGGGCAAGTATGTGTTTATAATAAGAAGAATATCTATATTTCAATAGGTCGAATTTAAATGTAAATTTTTACATTGGGGTGACTTGGTGGCTCAGTCAGTTAAGCAGCTGACGTTGGCTCAGGTCATGATCTCATGAGTTCTCTGGGGTTTGTGAGTTTGAACCTCGGATTAGGCTCTGCACTGTCAGTGCGGAGCCTGCTTGGGATTCTCTCTCTTTCTCTCTCCCTCTCTTCCCCAACCCCACTTGTGCTCTCTCTCTCAAAATATATAAACTTTAAGCAGTCAAATACACATATACATTAAAGGCATGAGAATGTGGATTCCAAAAACAGGATCAGGGGTATCTTTTTTGGCTTGCCTGGTGTCTCTAGACCATGGAGTCCCTCCAGATTTCCAGATCTGATGGGAGTCAACCTTTGGAAGCTTCTGAGATCATATGGCAGGGTTTAGGCTAGTGAGGTCCTCAAATGCATCTGCGTGCCTCCCTCCCCCAGCACCGCTGGAGGCACCAGCTCCTTTGAAAAAATATCCTGGGGAGATGTGCTCTTTAGCCAGCAACCCTGAACTCTATGAGATCATAATCATAATTTCATACAGAAATTTTGGAAGAAGTCAATAAACTTTGGCAATGTGCTGTGGGCATATGAGCTTGTTGGAGAAAACATGTAGTGATCGTGAAGAGGTGATGACAATTTGGGGTCCTCTTCTGAGGCATCTGTTTTCATTTATATTCAGTTGTTCATCTGCTAGTCATTCAGGAAGGTTTATTAGTAGCTTAGGCATATTTAAGCAGTTGAGTAGTTGAATCTACATAGAAAACTAATAGTTTTTGGTCAGAGATGATTAAGACAGAATACATTATATATATAATATATATACACACCATATACGTACACACTACAGTAATAGTTCTTTTTTAATTGTAGACTTAGCATTTTTATTTGCACTAGAACACATTATGAATGATGTTGTGGTTCTAAGGCAAGTAGCCATTCAGTTGTTTGATTCACAGCCTAGAGTCCATTTGTTCTAAAGTTGTGTAGTCCTGTGCCACAGAAAAAAAATGTAGGCCTTTATCCTGGAACATCAGGTAAACTCATTCACATGTAAGGCATTCTTTTTATGTTAAGTCCAGTAAGCTTATTTTCTTAAATAGAATTCCAAATTTGTTTGGAAAAAAACACTTGGACTGTGGCACACTATACCTTTCGACCTCTATGACTACACTTTGACTGTTTTAATGGCTTCTCATTCATTCATCCACTCTTTTTTTTTTTTTATGTTTTTTACTTTTGAGAGAGACAGACGGAGTGTGAGCAGGGGAGGGGCAGAGAGAGAGGGAGACACAGAATCGAAGCAGGGTCCAGGCTCTGAACTGTCGGCACAGAGCCTGACGCGGGGCTTGAACCCACAGACTGTGAGATCATGACCTGAGCCAAAGTCGGACACTTAACCGACTGAGCCACCCAGACGCCCCTCATTCATCCATTCTTAAGCAGAACCCCAAATGCCCAAGACATAAAAGAAAATCATTGGTAAATTAGACTTCATTAAAATGGAAAACATTTGCTCTTTAAAAAATGCTATTAAGAAAATGGAAAGACAAGCCAAAAACTTGGAGAAAATATTCACAACACAGATGTCAGATGAAAAACATGTATCTAGAATATATACAGGCAAGTAACTTAAAAAAAAAAAAAATGTCAGACTGTTTGCCAAGGTGGTTATATAACACCTGCCAGCAGTGTATGAGTCTAGTTACTTATTAACTGTGTGATCTTTGGCAAGTAATGACAACTCTGACTCAGAAACAATGGTAGAATACAAAAATAATCACAACGAATCTCTTTCCAAGAAGTTGAGTCAGTCTCCCTTTGAACACTGCCCCCTGCCCACACCGCTACCATATTTGAAACCTGGTAGGACTTGTGCTTGCGTTGACCAACAGAACACATTAGAAATGAGGCTGTGCTAGTTCCAAGCCTGGGCCTCAAGAGATCTTACAGCTTCTGCTCCGGAGCTTTGGGAACCCTGAGACTACCCCATGAACAAGCCCCAGCTTGCAGGCTGGGGAATGAGAAGCACTATAGAGAGGCTCTGTCTGCTGTCTCAGCTAAGGCCCTTATAGACCAGCTCTGACTCACCAATTGATCTCAAGGACCAGCTAGCAAAGCCCCGCCCAAATTGCTATCCACAGAACCAGGAGTTAAACTCTGGACTGTTTTATTTATTTATGTTTTCATTTGCTCATTTTTGAGAGTGAGCCAGACAGAGCGTGAGCGGGGGAGGGGCAGAGAGAGAGGGAGACACAGAACCTGAAGCAGCCTCCATGCTCTGAGCTGACAGCACAGAGCCTGTCACAGGGCTTGAACTCACCCACTGGGAAATCATGACCTGAGCTGAAATTGGACAATTAACCGACTGAGCCACCCAGGCTCCCCCTGGGTTGATGTTTTAAACCATTAACTTTGGAGGTAGATTCTTAATCACAATGGATAACTGATACGGACTTCTCATCATTAAGGTGGGACAACACAAATATCTCCCTGTTTGGATTATCGAGATTTAAATGAGATTCAGTCTATCAGAGTAAGTACTGGAGTATGTTAGCAATGATTAGTTTATTGTAATTTTAGATAAAGATGGTTTTGTGGGGAGGAGGCTTTTTCAAAAGGCTGCCACTGCACAGCAGCCTACTGTATTATCTGATAGCCTATAAAAGCTCCCATTTTGAAAAAATACATTATGAGCTAACTGGCTGAGAATGACTCTTCCTGACAAGAAGGGTGGAGATGCTTCTCTTCCAGATTATGGCTCTTACGTGTAAATACATGGTTGGCGCAGAGAGGAAGACACTTTATGGTTCTTCTTCCTACTGACCTACCAGCTCATAATCTTCTATCAAATCAAGCTTTTTGTCTTGTGTGGCATCAAGTTGAATCAAAGAGATGTCAGGGAATGATGTGGGAAAGGACAACTTGGAATTGATATGGTTAAAAGACAAGAGTTTCCAAGAGGAATACACGGAATGAGCTTGAGCAGAATATCTCGATTGTTGTTTCTATGTTAACTGGGACTTTTAGCTGAATTCCATCAAGTTACTGCAAACAATGATGCTCATCAGAATATAATATTTAGAATTTTATTCCAATGCATCTTTTCATGTCCCCGAGCCCAAAACTATAAAAGATATTTCTTAAATACATATTCTTAAAACTCTAAATGCTGATCAAATGTTTAGTCTTAGCATTTTTAATTTTCCTTTTTTTTTTTTTGCATAATTTTTAAATTTTTACAAAGTTTTTCTCAGCAGTGAGTGCATTAACTGTTATACTAACAAGTGTTAATGTAGTTCCTGTCTTTTCCCGAAAGGACTATAAAACTGCAAGGCTTTTAGGATTTAAGGCATAGATATAAATATTCAACCCAGGTGTTTTTAAATCACCTTCCACAATCTCAAACGATGCTATACTTGAATAGCTCTGGCAGAATGTCTTAGAGTGTCTTCTGTTTGTATCTAGTTATGTTATATCCAGAAGAAATGCATACAATAAAGCAAAGCCTGCTGACATATTTATTTTTAGGATAGTTCTGTCATATGAACTTTATAAGCATATTTGAAAATCCAGCTGTGGAAAGGTATGCATACTAGATAAATGGCAGTTGGGCGTTTGCCAGACCACAAAGTTAAACTGTACGAAGCAAAGAAAATTCTAAACCAGTGTTAGAGCAATTCATTCTTTTAAGTTAAAATCTTCAATTAACCACCTAATTTCTGTCAATATCAATATAGCAATCTTTTTTATGCCAATTGAAAGTAAGAAAATATATTACAATGTTTTTCTGAAACACTCTTAACAGTGATGTCTTTTTTGGCTTTTAAAAGTCTTGTCTTATCTAAAGTGTTTCTATAAATATAAATGGCTTTTGTGCCCAGTGTAATCAATTTTCCATTTTCAGTAAATTCCAAAGAACTCAACCCTCCACAAGAAGTGTTGGCTCAACATCCTAGTGGATTGTTTCTATTAGCAAATGCATTATTTAGAGAGGAATGTCTCCATGTGTTCTAGACTTCAATTCTGGGAAGGCAAGAGGTTCAATCCTAAGCATTGTTTCCCTCCAATTAGAAAGAAAATTGCATTTATTCCCCCCAAATTAGATTCCTTGAGGCAGAATTTATGGATATGTTTAACTTGAATAACTTTCTCTTTAGAATCAGGCACACTATGATTCTAGTCCTGTGTGTGGAACAAACATCTGAACCCAAACAGTATGTAGTGGTGATTAATGCATACGCTGCCTGGGATCTTTGGTTATTCAAATATGAGGCACATAAAATCTCTGTCACTTTGACACCCAGACCATTTGGGGAGATGTTTTCTGTCTTAAATACGGTCCTAAAAATAAAAGCGAATTTTTTTTTGATGGGAATGATGTGGAAAAAAATGTATGTTGGCAATTTGAGGAGTCAATAAATGCAATGAGTGGAGCTAGGGCCTGCAAGATCCGGCCTGTGGAATTGTGTTTGTAAGATGCAGTGATGCAGTTACTGCAGTGAATCGAAAGTGTTGCCCATGTTGCAGGTTCAAAGATTAGCAAATGCCGTCACCATCATTTTCCTTTCTTTCCATTGCCACAGGTTTTCCTGCTCCACTGAAATGAATGGCATGTTTTCGTGTAGAATGTATAATCAACACAAGAGTAGCGATGTGTCCTCGATATGAAGGCCTTATTTTCTCATTTCCTCCGCTTATGTGGAACATTCTGACCTTAGTGGGGCAACCAAACCTGCAAAGAACTGACTTTCCCTGCCCAGCTCTTTTGTCTGCTGCTTCCATTGCTAAGCTATGTTTTTAATTCCTACCTTGCTTACCCAATATTTTTGCCCCTTTTGCTATTCTGGAGATATAGGTATATATATGAAACACTTATGTGTAGATCTAATAAACAGTTAATAACACAGTGAGAGGAAACTAAGGATGGGTACTTTGGTACTTCTGTAATGTTCGAATTTTTCTCTAGTATCTTGTACTGACTTTGTAGATTTTTTTCCCCTTAACGTTGATACAAATATTGAAGTTAATGAAGCCCGTCTTCCTATTTTAAGAAATGCATTTTTCTAGCCTCCATAGTTCCCATTTACGATGATAATAAAGAAACATTAAAGCTATTGACCCATATTAAGAGAATGGATGAAGGGTTATCAGCAGAGGTTTCAACAAATGGCTGGCAAATGGAAATCAGGTGAGAGTGCTGCCTGGGCAGGAGGAAGGAAAAAGCCCTAGGCTGGGGTGTACCCACTCAGAAAACTGGAGCTGAGAAGGGAGCCAGCTTTTCAGGCAGAATTCTGGAGAACCTCTAGACTTAGTAAATGAGCTCCAAAAAACTTCAGAGTATGGCAAGGAAAGAAAGACACGGGATCTGAGAGATAAGGATTAAATGCCGGAGGAAGGCCAAGGAAAACTCTAATGAATGGAATGGAGTAAGTCTAGAGAGCAGCCAGCACAGGTTGGAATAAGAGGGGAGAGTACTCCATGTGGGGAGATTCTAGGAAGAAAATGCAAAATGATACATTAATATAGGATATCAACATATGAGTAGGGTAGGTAGATAGTAATTAGCGTGCTCTTGTCCCTCTTCCATAATAAGTAGGCATAAGATAATGCCTAAAGTAGACCAAACGAACAAAAAACGTAACTATATTTAGAAATACATAGGCACCAGCAGAAATAGTTAAAATGTTCAGAGATTTTTCCTCTGGGAAAAAGGTGAGGAGCCATGGGGATAAGAAACCTCCATAAATTATCTTATTTTAATAAAAGAATTAGTAATAAATGTAATGATAATATGATTTATGTACTAATTAGTAGATTTATAAATGAAAATATTTGTGAGTTTACACTTGAACAAAAATTCCTATAGACAAGAATAACTTGTATAGACATAAAGTTGGAAATAGATACCAACCACCCTAATCACCGTTACCCTCAAAATACTTCCTAAAGAAAGAATAATACATATAATCAAAGATTTCCATGTAGAGGTGTTTATCACGGCATTAATTTTTTTAGGAACTTTATAAATCAGCAAAACACACAGTAGAGACAATTATTTAAAGGATTGTGGTGTTGTGCCTGGCATGTTGAAGAAGTTCAAGTGTTTGTTGAACTTTTAAAAGACAGTATTTTGTAGCTATTAAAATCCAGACGGTGCATTTGGAAACATATCCTATGATGTGGGAAAAGCCAGGGAGTTTCATGAAAAAATAAAAATTATGTCTAAATTATATAACATTTTTTAATAATGCATACAATCCACATAAATACACACATAGAAAAAAGTAAAAAGAAAAAGGTACACAAAAACCTTAACAAAGGTTATTTCTTTGTTATGAATTTAGTACAAATTTGCTCTTTGTACTTTTAAAATCTGTCCAAATGAAAATGTTATTTTTAACATCTTGAAAAATGAACATGTGATCTATATTCAGAATAAAAACAAAAGATTGTATATTCTTATATAGTCATTTTATAGGAAGTATGAAAGTTAAGCTATAATAAGTATTATCTAAAAAATTCAAGTTTACATATTCTTTCTGACCTAAGGGTAGAGGAAGTTATTTGTAACTCATCCAAACTCATCTTTAAAAATTTAACAGGATAGTCCAGTAGTCTATTTTTACCATAAATCTATCTTAGGCAAGAATGTTGATAACCTGAAGGTTAACATATATTCATTAGTATTTTTTTACAAAGTCAGAACAACATAATCCAAACAGTCTTATCCTTTTTTCAAACCTAAAAAAAAAAAAGAAAGAAAGAAAAAAAAAACACATGAAATACCTTTTGAACTTTTTCCCTTCAGTTTCTCATAGCATAACATTTTTAGTTCTCATGAGTAAAGTACATTCTTTAAGCTATAAAGTGTGAGAACGTTATCCTGGAAGCAAAATGTTATTGTTAAACCACCGGATATATTTTAGCATTGACCATTTCATAACTTTGAAGATATACCAAAACAATTAAAAAACATGTGTCCTTCAACTTTAGCTTTCACAACTTAAAAATCAACTGAGACTATACTATGAGGCTAAGAACTTCTGAAAATTCTTACGATTTTCTTATGATTCTTATGATTAACTCTTGTAATTTTTGTGTGTTTTAGCAAAGTGCTTTCCTGTGTATGTTCCCATTCATCCTAATTCACCTTCCTAATGAAATGGGAAAGTACATAATTGCCATTACTTTTTACATTCCAATTTTAGATGGTAATGGTTTGTCATAAATTTTTCTATGTGACTTCAGATTTTAAAAAACCACTTTAATTTATATCGTTAAAGGATATTTTGGTCCAGGAAAACCCAGAGCAATTGATACTGTCTATGTAAAATTCAAGTAGCTTGAGTTGTATAATATACAGTATAAAATCTTTTACGTGTGTCAAGTGTTATGGTTAAAAATCATAGTTATTGAATAGTTCTTCTTTGCCATGAGAAAAGAATTAAAGAAATAAGTTTGATTTTTCCTAAAAATTACACACAATTTTCTGGATATAACATTGTACTCACACGCCCTCTAATAATCGCGGCAGTATATTGGTTCACGCAAATTTAAAGTCCACAGATCTGGCTTTCGAAGAAGCTTCCTTCAGCAATTCACATACTGTTTTTAGCATTGTGCCCTTTAAGATACTGTCTTCTTTGGGTTCACATGGCAGCTTATCCTCAGGCGTAAATAAGTATCAGCTCCAGACTCCAATCCTCACACTATGTTGTACAGAGTAAGAGAGAGAGCCTCTGCTGGTAGCTAATATAGAAAATGAAAGGGGCGCCTGGGTGGCTCAGTCGGTGAAGCGGCTGACTTCAGCTCAGGTCATGATCTCACGGTTCGTGGGTTCGAGCCCGGCGTCGGGGCTCTGTGCTGACAGCTCAGAGCCTGCAGGCTGCTTCGATTCTGTGACTCCGCCTCTCTCTGCCCCTCCTCCACTCACACTCTGTCTCTCTCTGTCTCTCAAAAATAAATAATAAAAATGTAAAAAAAAAAAAAAATTAAAAAAAAAAAAAAGAAAAAGAAAGAGGTTTCTCTTTCTCAAAAAGAACAAACTCTTTGCCCACAGTTGGGTTACCTGTTCACCTGTCAGTTAGTGTCTGAGAATAAGTAGAATGGGTTAAAATGTTAAGTGGGCCCACACCTGGATTCATGTCACTTAAAATTACACGCCTCAGAAAGGGAAGGCATTGTTGCCCATTAGGAAATTTGGGTGAAGTCTCCAAAGGAAGAGAAGTGTGAGAGTGCACGGCAAGTAAGTGTCTACTCTACCCATCACAACTGTATAGATTATTTTGTATTAATAATTGTTATACTTCCTCACTTTTCAGACAAAACAACCAAAATAAAAACCAATTCTATCGTTCTTAACTCTATGACCAAAGTGAACAATGTAACATGTTTTTGACTTGAAAATAGGTCCTGGATTGACGAATTCACAAAGCCTGCTTTTTTGTATCATTGGAAGAACAGAGAAGACAGGGAGTCCCATGACAGATCAGAAACCGCTTTAGGTAGTACTAAGAAAAAGAATTGTATTTGAGTCCCTTAGGATAACTTTATGAAACTTCTGCCAGAAAATTATGATTTATGCAGAAACTGAATCATTGTTTGCAGTAGACATTGCACTAAATTCATATCAGTCGCATATAAACAAGCCCAAACAAATCAACATATGTAATTTTCTAGAATTAGAGGTGGGAGATTATTTATCCTATTGGACCCATTTAAAGACATGGCTCTTCAGTGATTTTTCACAAGAGTACTGTCAACATTCTTTGTCATCCATCTGAGACAGAAACATCGTTTTCCTTATCCAGCCACTCATCAATTCTTTGATTCTATTTCTTCAGTATTTCTCTTTCCCGTCTCCCCTTTGTCTCCAATACTAATTCTTTTCAACGTTTTTTTTTTTTTTTTTTTTGTTTTTGTTTTTGTTTTTTTATTTATTTTTGGGACAGAGAGAGACAGAGCATGAACGGGGGAGGGGCAGAGAGAGAGGGAGACACAGAATCGGAAACAGGCTCCAGGCTCCGAGCCATCAGCCCAGAGCCCGACGCGGGGCTCGAACTCACGGACCGCGAGATCGTGACCTGGCTGAAGTCGGACGCTTAACCGACTGCGCCACCCAGGCGCCCCTCCAATACTAATTCTTAACCATAAGCCCCTCTCTCTCCTGGACAGTGTGACAGGTCCCTAACAAGTCCTTGTGCTTCTACCTTTGTCATCTTCTAATTCCCTTTCTAAAACTCACTCCCCGCCCCCCACCTTGGGGAATCTTGGTAAAATGAAATTCTAGGCCCCATGACTTGCCATTGTTTCACAAGGTCAAAGCTCCTTAGGATGATACAGTAAATTCTACCTCTCCAGTTTCATTTCTCACTAATGGCTGCTACCATTTTTTTTTGATAATTTCATGTAATACTACTATGAATACTATGGATATTCTTATATAGCCTTTAAGTACCTGTGAGAATTTATTTAAGGTGTATGCCACAGTGTGGTATTGCTAATTCTCAAGATAACGCACATCTTTACCTCTATGAGATTTTGCCAAAGTATTTGCAAAGCAGTTGTACTGATTTGTATTCCTACCAAAAGTGATTAAGACCTCCTGTTGACTATAATCTTATCAAAACTTAATATTGTTTTTTTTCAATTTTATGAATCTAAAGGGTAACTCAGAGTATATCTTCATGTGTGTACTGCTCATTCAGGATTCCTTTTCTCAAGATTCCTATTGTTTTTTGTACCCTTTTCTATTGGATCTATTCATGTATTTATAGGTGTTCTTTGTATAGGCTGAATACTAACTTGTTTGTTATTTCTACTGAAACTTCATCTTTGCTTTATCATCTCACATTTTCATTTGATGGACGAAATATTTTTAAGAGATTCTCGAATTTTTAGTGATGAAATCGCACAGGAATAAATCACACAAAAAATTAAAAATGGAGAATAAAGTATCAGCTGAGATTATGGGGGATAAGTGGTTAGAGGCCCTGGGGTTCCTCTGGGAACTTTCCTGTTTTCTACCAAATCCCTGAAGTAACTTCTGGAATCTCCAAAAAGTACATGGGCCCAGTTTGAGAACGAGGGCCCTGAAGCAAATTTCTCTGTACAGAGAAAGAAACCAAGGCTCAGAGAGCGTGAACTAAGTGCCCCAGGAACCCTAATAGTGGCCTTTCAACCAATGCCATCAGGAAGGAAAAGGTGGGGAAAGGAAGGAAATAGGCTGGAGCGGCAAGGGCATTTAGGTGGTGACCTTGATCTTAGAGGCTTTGCCCTCCACAGGTGTGCAAACTGAGGGCTTCAGGCAGTATTCCCTCATCCCTGACCTTGTACCCTTGGTGTCCGGACTGCCAGCTCACTTCTCAATCTCACTGGCTTCACTGTGGATATAATATCAACGAAGGAATTTGAGCCCTGGACCCATTGTCTAAATGACTCTGTTGGGGAAAACCATGGCTGGCAGAGCAGAAAGGATAGATAAGGATGGTGTAGAAAACATGGGTGTGGAATGATCCAGCCATTCTCCATGACTGGCAGTTTGAAACCTTTTGCCAGGTGAGGCTGAAAGGCTTTCCAGGTTCCATGTGAAAAAGGACACCATTTCCAGTTCATATAAAGCAACTGAACAGCTTTCGGGAGTTGGAGGTCAGGCTTGACAGCACATGCTCCTTGTTGACCGTGTTTTGTCCCTATGAACATCTAAATTACCTGAGAGACACAAGGAGTGTCGGTTTTAGAGCTGTTAAACCTCTGTAACATTGACATTTTCTCAGGTTCAGGGAGTCGTCCCTCAGTCTACGCACCGCGTCTTTGTGGCCAGGTGTCCAGTGGGTTGGCAGGGTGGATTGTCACTGGCAATCCTGCATTGGCAGGGTGGCTCATTGTCATGAGCCACACCATGGGGGCACACAGTGGCCTTCGCACCGGTGCCTGGTTCTCAAGAGCGTTCAGGATTGGAATTCCCACATGGCTACAATTTAGCTGTTTTCCTCTCCTTGGTGAGATTTCTGGGCCTCCGCACATCTAAGGTTTCCTTTACTCATCAAATCAATTACCTTTCATGCTTAAGCCAGTGTATGTCAAGCTACCCGCGCAATAGATACGGGATGCTGAAAATAGCTTCAAGTACCTTCCATTCTGACATATTTGCAGGGCTAACTGCCATGTGAGCAACCAATCCTCCAGGAAGACACCGTCTTTCCTAATTCAAGTATTTAGCATTAATGTCAAATTTGTTTTTTGTCTTTTACGGTTTGTGCATTTCTGTTTTAATCACTATTTCCCTACCCCAATGTCATAAAGCTGTTGTATATCGGCGCTTCTCCCTAGGCATATTTTTTTAAATGTAGATTTAGCTCAAAGGTGATGTTGATACTGTTGTTTACAGACCTTTCTCTTCTATTTTCATATTTGTCTTTGATCTACTTGAAGATGTTTGTGAACGGTGTAAAAACAGGCTGTAAATGCATTTTCCCTTATATCGGTAGCCGTGTATCCCTACAACTATTTACTCTATAATCCATCCTTTCCCCACCGATGAGTAACACAATATTCGTCATATATCTTATTCTATATAGACAGTCTGTCTGGGGGCTCTCTGCTCTAATAGCCAACTGCCCTACAATTGTTTAAGAATTCTAATTACTGTTATAATTACTACAGTTTTATAATATTTTCAAATATCTTACAGGATAAATTGATACCCCATTTTTCCTCAAAATTGTCTTAGTTATCTTTGAGGGCTTTTCTGTCTTAATTTTTACGATCTTAAATTCTGGAGGGAAAAACTGAAGGTTTTGGTTGGAATTGTGATGAAATTGTAAACTGGGGGAGAATGGACAATCTTTATGGAATATTCCTAGCATGATGATGGTAGGTCTCTCCATTAATTTAGGTTTTCTTTGTTTTTATTTTACATCAGCTTTGTAATTTTCTACATGAAGTTCATACACATCTTTATTACACTTGTTACTATGTACTACATTATCTACTCCTTTTCTATGTATATGTATATATATGTATGTATCTATATTTAACAAAAATCTCCATGAAAAAAAATAAATAAAAAAGAAAATCTCCATGGCTCTATAGAGATAAAATTAAGTTTTGCATATAGATGTAATACCCCCAATCCACCAAATGCTATTATTTATAAAAATTTGTCTAATTTTGTTTTTTTCTACATAGCCCTTCTCATTGCTGAAAATTAGTGGTAAAGAGAAATCTTAAGTAAAAAGTAGAGTAAAAAGGCAGATTCTGTAAAGAACCAAAGATAAAAATGACAGACTTCTCATCAGAAATAATGCAAACCAAACAGTAGAGAGGCATCTTCAAATTGCTGAAAAAACAAACCTGTTTACCTAAAACTACATACCTGGAAAAAAAACATCTTTTGAAAATGAAAGTGAAAGAAAGTCTTTTTCAGAATCGATCAGTAGCAAACTAGTGAGAAAAGTTAAAGAAACTCCTTCAGACAGAAGGAAAACGGTAAGAGGAGAAAATGTGGCTCTACATAAAAAGCAACCAGAAATGGTAAAAATGTGGACATCTATGACTTTTAAAAATTATTTAAACCTCTTTAAAAAAGAAGGAATTGTCAGAGCCTGGGTGGCTCTGTCCCGTTAAGCGTCCGACTTTGGCTCAGGTCATGATCTTACAACTCATGAGTGTGAGCCCCGCATAGGGCTCTGTGCTGACTGCTCAGAGCCTGGAGCCTGCTTCAGATGCTGTGTGTCTCTCTCTCTCTCTCTCTGCCCCTTCCCCGCTCACGCTCTGTCTCTCTCTCCTTCAAAAACAAACATTAAAAATAAGTAAATAAAAAAAAAGGAATGGTCAAAGCAAACTTATTGGCAATGTTTTGTGGAGTTTATGCCACATTTAGAAGTAAAATATAACAAAACCTTGAGAAGGAATGGAAGGATGTTATAATCTTGTTATGACCTACATGAACTAGAGCATACTTATTAGAAGGTAGCCTGCAACAAGTCAGAGATGTATACTGCAAACCTAAGAGCAACCACACACACACACACACACACACACACACACACACACACAACACACAACACACACACACAAAGTATATTTATAAGCCAATGAAAGAGACAAAATAGAAACATAGAAGATTCAATTAGTGCAAAATAATGCTGGAAAAGAAGCCAGAACAACAAAAAAGGAACTAAGAACAAATGGGAAACAGAAAACAAATAAGAAAGTGGTAGATTTTAAGCCCACCCATATCCATCATCCAATTAAATGTAACTGACCCAAACACTCCAGGGATTTTCAGATTGGACAAAAAAACGACCAAATTGTATATTACCTTCAGGGAGCCCACTTTAAATACACCCATAGATACACTAAAAGATGGGAAATAATTACTGAATGACACTTTGTAAAAAAAAAAGCTGGAGTGGCTATATTAATATCAAAGTAGATTTCAGGAGGATATTCCTAGATAAACAGGGCCAATTTATAATGATAAAGGAGTGAATTTGTCATGAGGAAACAGTCAATGTTTATACATCTAACAACTGACTCCAAATACATGATAGAACTAAAAAAAAATTTTTTTTGTAGCCTCCAACAATTTATAGTTGCAGATCTCAGCCACCCTTCTCTCAATAACTAAAATACATCAATTGGATGTTATTAATGTTCAAAACTTCCGCATTGTGAGGGTAACATCCCTGACGTTATGGGGATGGCCCAACAGATGACCCCTGATACGGGGCAGGTGAGATCAACAGCAGTTTTAAGTTACATGTACTCACAGCCTATGGGAGGGGAACACTGCGTGCCATGCAGGGCCACATGGCAGTAACATTTGGAATCAGTGAACAATTAGGGGCTGTGGGAAGTAAGCTTTGTAGCATTATGAGGGGGGGGTGTGCCTCCCGGTTGCTGCATAAGGATGCAATTAATTCTGTGTCTTCTGTGAATAATTCTGTGTCTGGCACGAAACTGAAACCTGCTGCTCAGGGATAAGCAAGAATTGTGCCTGGTCTCCCGGGGAAGGAGGGCTGTTTGGCTAGGGAACCTATGCGTGGCCGCAGGATGGGTTGGGTGTGGTTAGGCCATGTGAGGCCCTCCCCATTTTGCCAGATGCCACGACAGCACCTACTTTCGGCCTTTCAGCCTTTCATGGCACACACCCACTAAAAGGTTGACGGAACCAAGTGTTGGTGAGGATGCTGAGAAATGGAACTCCTAAATCGCTGGTGCGAAAAGTAGCAGGGTACAGCCGTTTTGGAAAGCAGTGAAGCAGTTGCTCATCAAGTTAAACATAACTTTATCGTGTGACTCAGCTATCGCGTCTAGGTATTTACCCAAGAGAAATGAAAATGTGTCTTCCAGCAAAGACTTGTATTGAAATGTCTGAGCAACTTTGTTCATAATGCCCCCAAACTGGAAATAACCATCAACAGATGACACAATACAGAAATCGTGGTATTTCCACATAATAAAATAATCCACTCAGCAATATGAAGGGAATGGACTACTAATACACACAATATGGATGGATCTCAAAAGCCAAATAGTATAGGATTACATTTACATGAAATTCTAGAAATGGCAGAATTAAAATAACAAAATGCAGATTAGTGGTTGCTAGGGAGGAAGGATAGAGGGAGAGGATTAACTAACTACAAAGAGTCATGTTCTGTATCTTGATTAGAGTGATGGCTACAAGAATATATACATTTGTCAAAGCTTAAAATTGGTGAATTTTGTTGTATTTAAATTATTCCATAATAAGACTGATGAAAAAAACATGAGGGAAAAAACCCTCCAGGCCTTAGGTTTCTACTATCAGCAAATTACCTCAGGGCAGCTGCTATTTTTGGCAAGTTCAAGACTACATTTCTGCTTCCTCTTGTCCCACTGGAATTTCTTCTAATTTCTTGTGATATTTCTTGTTATTTTCTGTTGACTCTGATTTATTGATTTTTTTAAATAGCTTGTCTGCCATATTGCTACAAGCAGAAATCTCATTTTCTTTCAAAATCCACTGGTTTTTATGAGATCTATGTACTTTTTTTGTGCAAAATTTCCTCACTTTTTTAACAGGAGAAACTCCTATCAAGGCTAAAAAATATCAATGCTTAACGTGGAGAATGATTTTAAAAGTTCGCAGCTTGGAAATTAATGCTACGTGCTATTTCCCACTTTTAAATGCATTATCTATCAGATACAAAAATGTAATATATGTAAATAACGAGCCGATTTAAAATTGAAATGAAGATGTTGAATTGAGCAATCAGTAAAAGTTGACTACAAAATTTGTATTATCACGTAATACGGGGGCTAGGGGAGATCTGTGTGTTGATCTATCAAACCACAAAATAAACTGAGAATGTCCTATGTGCCAGGCATTCAGCTAAGTGTGGGAGGGTACGTCAGTAAACAAGACTCAGGATGTCTTCTCACATGTAGCTTCCGGTATGGCAGGGAGGACAGACTTTATGCAACAACCGTTAACAACGGTTTTTATAATGTACAAGTTGAAATGAAAAAATCCAGGTGCTTTAATATGTAATGGCAAGCCTAAGCTATGTTAGGCAGCAAGGGAAAGTTAACTGGAGGAAGTCAGGTTTGATCTGAAACCATGGGGTAAGTAGAAGTTGGCTAGATGCGGTACGGAGGGTAAGAAACAATGACTGGGGAATAAGCAGCATTTCAGGTGAATGGAACAGTATAAGGTCATCGTAAGTCCAACACGTTCAAAAACTGAAAAAGCAGTTTTTGAAGAGGGAAAATGGAACATAACACAGTAATTCAAAACATGTTGCAGAATTGAGAAAAAGATAAATGGACTACTGCGATGCTTTTATTAAAGTCTTCAACTGTGGCGGGTATTTTAGTTTTCTAGTTTGAATGTCAACAGACTAACCATCAGCACTCAAAAACACAAATCAGATTCTAGACTAGTAAATTCAGGCTTACTGAAATGATGAGGCTGAGGGCGAACATTCTGATTGGGTCAAGTTTATGAATGCCTAATGGTTTCTGCCTTCCTCTCCTTTTGGTCTACTCAGACCTAATCCATCTATTGATACCGTTTCCTAAACATATTTTTTGAAATATAAGATGCATTTTTCCTCCCTCATTTTAAAACTTCTCAAATTGGGTTGTATGTAACAATTTGTTTTTTTAAGTTTGTAAGACCATTTATCCCTGAATTATAATTTAAATGTAAAATATGGATTCCCAAAATCATTTTCCAGGTTTTCCAAAAGGTGACTTTAGGACATAATACTGAAAAGTTAATATGTATGCAGAAGAGGATTGCTTTTTACACTTTGGGCAATATAATTAAGACAAAAAACCGGGAAATTTCTCAGCATACACACAGATATTTCAAGGATAGAAGATATTGTTATGAACTGTGCATGCTTAGTGAAGAATCATGTCTGATGAGACACCAAACATTAATTTGTACAGTTTACACCTAATTTTGGAAAAAGAATGTTTTAACTCCTAGTTATACATAATTTAACTGAATAAAGTAAAAAAAAAAAAAACTAAATGCATTAAAAACCCTAAACTATCCATTCAAAAGGGAAAAGAGTCCAAGATACTGAACATGGGTTGTAAAAAGTTATATTTAAAGCAATTCAAAAGAATCTGTATTTAAAAGTTTAGACTCAAATGTTTAATAATAAACAATTATTGGAGTCTAAGCTCTAAGCAAGAGGTATGTAAAGGTAAACTAGTGCTTCTCAAATTTAAGGCACCTACAAATTACTTTGGGTTCTTGTGCCATATAAATCTGATTCAGCAGATCAGGTAAGTGGCTTCAGATTTTGTATTTTTAGTAAGATTCCAGTCCAGGACCAGCTAGGTAATGTATCAAACCAAACATTAATGTATTAATGTATCTCCCACCACGCAGATACTAAATTGGAGATTATCTTTAAGTTAAGATCAATTTATTTTTTTTTAATTTTATTTATTTATTTATTTTTAGAGAGAGAGAGAGAGATAGGAACAGAGGATCTTAAGTGGGCTCTCTGCTGTCAGCACAGAGCCCGACGTGGGGCTCGAACCCACAAACTGCGAGATCATGACCCGAGCCGAAGTCGGACACTTAACCAAATGAGCGCCCAGGCGCCCCAAGTAAGATCAATTTAAATCAAATTTAAGATTGTCTTAAATTAGAAGAAATACATTTTCTTTCAATCCCATTATTTCCCTCCATCTCCAGTCATCATAAACCAAGTCACCCTTATTATGTCTTTCGTAGATTACTGTCACGGCCTCCTAAATGGTTTCTCTGCCTCTAGCCTTGGCACCTTACTCATTCTCCATAATACAGCACTAAAATGCTCGGAGTCCCATCCGGTTAGATATTCTGCTACTTACCTTTTCACTAAATACAAACTGCCCCTGGGGCCTGTATGAAGAGACCTCTAACCACCATTCCCTCCTCCCACACCTCATGACACACACTCATTAAGCTAGTTTTGGTGAATTTCCTTCAAATGACCTTCCTCTCAAGACCTTTGTTTATGCCAGCCCTTTTGCTTAAATCATCCCTGGCTATCCCTCATTCATCCCTTAGGACTTAGGTCGACAGCATTTTAGAAGCTTTCTCTCCACCCCACATTTGTCAGATGCATCATGCTTCTCTTTAGGTACTTACTCTTAGGTACTTACTAGATACTGTCATTACTTATTTTAACTGTCTTTTCCTGCTCAGGCTTTTAGTGTATTGAGAACAGGAACCATGTTCATCTTGTTCTCTGCTTATGGTCAGCGCCTGGCACACTGACCTACACCCAGTAAACAACTGAATCAGCTTTCATTCTAAATACCTCATTAACATAGAAACAAACTATGATGACCCTTTTCTAGAACACATGCTGATTAGATCCTCCATCAATACGTGTCTTCCACTGTGTGGATATAGCAGGACTGACCAGACTGCAACTTTCAACTTGATAAAATCTTACTTATCTGGAAACCTTGATTATAACTTATAACTTCATTATAATTTGATATCACTCAGCCAACAAATAATTACTACGTACCACTTAGCTCGTAATAAGTAAGCAAACAAACGATCAAATGCTAGGTACTAGGGGGAAATAAACATTGGAAGAAAGATGGAAAACCAAAAGACAGAACGGACACTAAAGTCATATAAGCAACTAATAACTACAAAATCGGTGTACAAATCAAAATTATAAACACGGCACTAAAGCAACAAAGAGGAGCATGTGCTTTGGCTTCTGCAGTTGATAAAAGGCTTTTTAAGGAAGGTACAGTGTCTTAGAAGAGAAGCAGAAATTTGCCAAATGGAAGGAAAGCCATTTTCAGCCAAAGAAACTGTTCAAAAGCACGAGTGAAGAGAGTACTGTGTATATAGACTACAGAATTGGAGGAGAGGACTCCGGAAATGTAGATGAGACCTCAAAGAAAAAGATCTTCGCTGTCCAGGGTAAGAAGGGCTTTGCTCAGTAGGAGGAAGAGAAACTTCAGCATAGCATAATCAAAGGAACAATTCAGAAAAGCAGTGTGGCTACACTGAGGGAGGAAGGCTGTAAGCGGGGGGTCCATGAAGAGCGCCAGCACTAACCAGAAGAGGGAATGAAGTGGCAATGGGAAAAGAGGTACAAGGATTAAGAGGATACAGGACTCCGAGTGGGAGGTTAGGAGTAGTAATCTCTGGCTGAGTGAGATTCTGTTTTGTTTCTTGAGAGCAGCTGTCACTAAAACACACCAAAAACAAGCCACCCGTATTAAAATTTAGAGATGGTAATGTGTGTTTCTTCACCAGAGTGGGGGATGAGGAAAATGGAAAGTGAGCCAGTAGTAATGGTCTAAAAAGTGATCAAATCCTGGCACCACTCTAATTCAAATGAATTGTTTTCCATTTATAACAATCAGTAACCAGCCCATAGTTGATTTTATCCATTTTTCATAAACATCCTAACAGGCATACATTCTTAGAGAAACTCAGAAGTTTCAGAAAGGCAAAATAGAAAAAGAAGTAGAAATACCATCAAGTAAGGATCCAGAAAGCAAGCACCTCGTTGGGGTAAATTTTACCGATACAGCACGTGAGAAGCTGTACGAGTAGGTGAGGCATGTGCGGTCCAATCCATAGGGACAGTCAAAAGAGGTTTCAAAAAAACAGGTATAAAATAACTCTAGTGCATATGTACAAGTGTCTTTCAGGATTTCAACACCAAAGTAACTGAAGAGCTCAACCCAATTTATACGTTTGGGGATACTTATTAAGTTCTCTGTTCTTAACTTTAAAATGTTGAACACTTTGCATTTAAAATCTTCTTTAAAAACTCAAATTAAACTTTTCTATTAGTGATTTAGGGCTTGAGAGAGAAAAGTAAGACGTGCTATATACATAGTCCCTATTCCTACAAGTATTAGGTATAAATAACAATCATTATCAAACTAACATGAATTGTAGCCACCACCTCCCCAAATAAATTTGTCTCCATGTTGCTCCTGCTGTCAGTTCTGGTTTTCCTACTTCCTTCACTCGGAACAGTATAAGAAACCTGCCATTTTCACTAGAAACATTAAAAGTCAAGGGACACAACAATTAAACTTTTAATTTTGTAGTTTAACTTTAAAGTTTCACACTACTCCACCTCTTCACCTTCTAAACAACCTGCAGCTGAAAGAAAGGACAGAAGAATCTGGGGACCGTTAAAAAGTAAAAATTAAATCTATCATGTTGTTATTTGAGCTCTGAAAGTGTTGCGGTTTGTAAAATTGACAAGGTTCTTTAATTTTTAATGCTTCCCCAAGTGCCTGTCAATTATATAAAGCCATGAGTACTGAATGGCGTAAAACACAGTTCCAAGTTTTATTTTTTAGTGAGTATATTTATTCCATGTTAAAACATCACATTAAAAATGCTACAATAAAACGAACAAAAAATATGGAACTTTTTCCAACTTATTAATCCTTATCTTTGCCTAGGATTTTCACACAGCTGATGTTACTTTTCTTTAATCTATTCTGACTAGTACCTTCCCTCACTCATTCTTTACAGTGTTCCTATATAATCTTCATCCAGACCAGCACAAGCTGCAGATGCCTCTGTTGGTAGTAAAATAAATACTTCTCATCCGGGTTATGGGAGAATTAAGGGGATGGAGTTAGTGAAAATTCCAATTAAGGGTTTAATAACATAGCTCCAAATAATCTCTCCAGGATTCTCCTTTCTCACTTTCTCAAGACCCTCAAATTAATCAAAAGGGGTTTAAGGTTACAAGCTACTAACCAAATTGTTTGAGAGAAAACTGTAATAAGAGTAAAATAACAATTTGGCTATCACTTCAATAACTTCAAAGTCAAATTAGCTTTGTTTTCCACAAAAACTATGTCGTCAGGGTAGTATAAGTGTAAATGTATAGTGTTATTACGAGTTGACTTTTTTAGTTTTTGTTTCACGTTGTTAGACAAAAATATTTTTAAGATTGGATTCCAAATTTCTACTTGATAATATAAAACAACTTTTACTACATTTTCAATAGTTCCTTATACTTATAGTATATTTGCATATACTATATGCAAATTAGGATTAAAGAAGTTTCAAATCATCTAATTGTTATGCACAGCTGACTCTTGAACAACAAGGGTGTTGGGGAAGTCTACCCTCTACGCAATCAAAAATCTGCATATAACTTTGGATTCCTCAAAAACTTATCTACTAATAGCCTGCTGTAGACCAGAATTCTTCCCAATAACTTAATGCTATGCAACACATTTTTTTTTTAGGTTATAGGTATCACACACTGTATTGCAATAAGAAAAGAAAATGTCATTAAGAAAATCATAAGGAAAAGAATATACATTTACAGTACTGTGCTGTAAAAAATCCATGTTAAAATGGATCTGGGCAGTTCCAGGCAGTTCACACCTATGGTGTATAAGGGTCTACTGTATATGTATGCTATATAAAACAAAAGGACAGGGAGGGAAGAAAGAGACAAAGAGAAAAGGGGACATTTTTTTCTTCTGTTTTAAACAAGAAAACTTGAAAAAGGTTTTTTTTTTTTAATTGGAATTGAGTTTCTCAAAAGAGGAAATATAAAGTATGTTTTATGGGAAATCACTTGTTTTAATAAAAGGTAAAATACTGATATATGAACCACAAGGTGGTGCTATAATTCCATGTTGGTACTGATATTTTAGAATATAAAAGCAGTATTTTTTCTTTTATGACTGTAATATCTTGAGTTTTATAAATCTTTTATAATTGAAAAAATATAGCTAATTGGATTCATCAATTCTAGAGATATCTACTTAATACAATTTTTTAAAGTTGTAGGCTAACTTTAAAAATTCTTAAAGTCTAATAACTATGTACTAGAATACTAAAAATACTGAAAAGTTATTTCCACAGAGAATTTTAACGAAACGTTAATATTTCACGTGACAACTATCGAATTGAACATATAGACTATAAACAGATGAACAAATAAAATCTAATTAGATAATCTAAATAATAATAAAAAAGAAAAAATACTCCTTTTTTCCTTCAAAATAATGTAGTCAATTTTCTTATAGATTACCCAGGGCTATTATTACACTTTCTAATTTATAGAGATAAAAAAAGATAATTTCTCTAGTAATTTCAAGTGAATTTCATTTTTTCTCTTGGTTTAACTTCATCTAAGACCTTTTCTCTCTCTAGAAAAATATATAACTTCCCATCACCTAAAAAACCCAAAAAGACCTTACTGTGTACCTTGTAATACTGGATGGCCACCATCTGTGTCTGCGCTGCTGGTCTTAAAATGTGTTATGGAATAGAGCACTAAAATACTCAACACATTTCTCATGGTGAACTTTCTGACCTATTTCCAAACACGAAAGGAGAATCATACCCTGACTTTCTCAGTGTTAACTGAAAATGTACTGCTGCTTTTTGATTAACATTAAAATTATATTTTTATTTAATTTGCAATGAGCATTTTTGATTTTTCATTACAACATATTAGTCAGTACAGATGGCAAGATGGTATGCACGAGAGCCTCCTGGGTACAATATGCAAGTCCCAGCTGGAGTGTTTCCAACAGGATGTAAACCATGGTCCACAAGCCTCTACTTTAAAAAACATATTACTTAGCACACTGCCAACAAATGTCAACACAAAAATACAGTGCTATAATGACTTCACTCTGTAAAAGACACGTACTGGCACATAAGTTTTCCTTGAAAAAGTAAAATACAGTAAAGCAGTGTAATCGTAGCATAAAAATATTTAAGTATTTACTCAATATCGAAAAAAACTCATATACCAAATGGAATTCAAAAATTCTTCATAAAAATATTGCAGTATGTTAAATTTATAGAAAATCCTTAAAATATACAACATGTACAGTAGCCAAAGTCCTAGAGAAGTTCACGCAGAAAATTCTATAATTAGTGATTTGGACATTTCAGTAACTCTGCAGTTTCTTCAAACCTGAAATATAACAAATAAATAATATGTTAAGTAAAAAAAAAGTCATAATGAGGCACAGGATTTAAGTGGCTGAAAATTATGCTTTTGAGCCCAAAATAAATTTCAGTACTTTTCTTATTTACAGGTATAAAAGATAAATTAAGTATATACCATGGCCAGAGGGGAGAAATACCACTAAAGTCAATTTTGAGTCTTCAATTCTTAGAGCATGAGTTATTTTAGTACTTATGAAATTTCAAAGCAATATAGTCCCCTGAAGTAGGATGCTGCATAATCATCTTACACAAGTTCATTTCATATTTCCTTTCAACTGCCTTTACTATTTCATATTCATACAAGACACAAGTATCATTTTTAGTATTATTTTACCAATAACTGAAAGACTAGCAATACTTTAACAATACTTAAAATGTCTCCAAACCATCCACCTACATATATTTAATATTTTGATAAATCAGTTATCAAAGGTAGATAATACTTTTGATTAACTTCAACCAGAAATATCTCTGCACTGTTTAATCCTACAATTAATTCCATTAACAATGTTTTACATCACTTGTTGGAAACCAAAATAGTGACTCATCTCACAAACACATAACTGTAGGGGGATTTATTATCCACTGGAGTCCTGAAGGAAATTCCACACCTGATTGAGAGACCTTTAAGGTTTGAAACACATATGCACTTTCTATATATACTGTAATCCAATACAACTCCCTACAGAGAAATGAATTTCTGTTCCCCCTTTCTGTTACTTACATTTTTTTCATCCTTTCCATTTTCTGGATTGTTGTTTCCTTTAATTTAAAAAGCAACAAATTTAGGCGATTTCTCAAAGTAAACCATCATCAAAGATGGACCGTGAACATATAAAACAGTCTAAAACATTGCATTAAGTACTGTTTACTTATCATAAAGAATTTTTACGAGAGATTAAGATTTACAGTTTCACTATTTTTCTTGCCAATGCATCTACAACCAAATCTAGTGCTTGCTTATTCTCCTGCCCTTAGAAAGGAAATCATCTAAGCAGTTGCCAGTTTTTCTTACCTCTGAATTCTCTTTCAGACCACAGTAACAAACCATTGGGGTTCTGGGAATTGAATCTGATGACACTGTGCTATAACCAGAGGATAGAGGAACACTCGTTTGCCTCTCCTCTTTGCCTTTTCTATCTGTGGAGAAATTAATATTTAGGTTATCTTCACAGTGCAGTCACATCTAAAAATTTTATTTGTAAATGGAAGAAAAACAGACATTTTAATATAAAATGGCTACTGGTATTGACCCAGACAAATTGTTATTATTCTTTTAAGATTATACCTAGAGATCTAGATGTTAAAAACTGGCCAGTAAATATTATAAAAGGTACTACTATCTTTATCCTGATAGTCCTGATAGCAAGTAGGCAAGTTCATAATTTATTTTTAAGTATCAGCTACTGACTCGTGAATATTCTTTTCTGAAGATGGTTGCAACTATTACTAATGCTGAGTATACTTTTGAAAAATCAATAAAGATTCCATCCTAAGTTAACCTGTATGGAAAAAACAATGCCTAAAATTCAGGGTTTAAAGATTTTTTTTTTTTCTAAAGAAGTGAACAACTTTCCACCTCGTACACTGATACCATTCATGCGACAAAATGATGGCAAATCTTTCCTATGACTAAATCAAATATAGAACATCACTTATAAGACATGCTACTATTAAATCAATCCCATTAGCCCTATGTTTTAGTCAAGATACATATGACCGCAAAATCAAGGCCAGAAAAAAAAAAATAAGCACCCATTTAAACTGGTTTATATGAAGACAGTTTTATTGTAAGCCTACATAGACAACCTCAATTAGGGAAAAGGTATTACCACCTGAAGACTGAAACAACTGGAAAGACTTCTACTTTCATTTCACACAGAGCCAGTCTCTTTTGTCTACTTTTCTTACCTATTTACTCCATACATCTGCTTACTTATCAGCATGAACTTGGAAGAAAAAGGCCAGCCTAGCCCAGGCTCAACATCTTGACTGACTCGGTATCCTAATTCCAAATTCCCAAGGGAGAAAAAATGCTCTGGCTCAACACCTTTTGAATTGGCATTCCCTGGATTAGGTGTTTACTCTTGATTCAGTTGGTCAAGCTCAGGGATCAAGATCACATAGTACAATTTTGAAGATTATCTATACCCAGCTCTTTTAACAGGGGCTTTTGGCAATAGGTAATTTCAAGGAATAACCTGAAACTAGGCAGGAACTATATCTACCATTCCCTAATCTTGTATCATTTTCCATGGATAGAGATGAGTGTCCTTGGAAAGAGCTGAACATTTTTTAAGCTGTTCAAAAATAATGAGGTTTTAAGTCCTAGGACAGGAAATAAGAAGTGGGAAGACAGAATGGAAACTGAATGGAAGGTGAAGGAACAGCTTTCTGCTCTGCTCTCTGGGGCCTAGACTTGGAAGTATCTATCTAGCCTTCAAGGGTATATACCTCACAATGGGAAAAAGCTGGTATTAGGCAGGCTATGGAGGCTATTGGGAAAGCCACATAGGGCATTCCAGAGATTACAGAATGGGACATATACAGAACACAAGCCATATTTTAATAGCCAGATCAATGAAGTGTGTATTACTTTCTGTGATGATTTTTCCTATTGCTTTCCTAAGTCTTTAGTATACAGTCTTCGTTGTTTAAACATAATGGCTTTTAACTGTGCTATGGGAAGTTGAGAAAAGATTTGGCAACTAAGTTCAGGTTGGAAAAGATGGGGTGCCTGGGTGGCTCAGTTGGTTGAGCGTCCAACTTCAGCTCAGGTCATGATCTCACAGTTCGTGAGTTCAAGCCCCATGTTGCGCTCTGTGCAGACAGCTCACAGTGGAGCCTACTTCAGATTCTGTGTCTCCCTCTCTCTCTGCTCCTCCCCCACTTGTGCTCTGTCTCTGTCTCTCTCAAAAATAAATAAACTTAAAAAAAAAATTAAGCTCAGGATGGAAAAGAAAGGGAAGAGTAGTAGTCCCTAGGGCAATTATTGTTTACAGTTTCAGAGTCATTGCCAATAGATCTCTATGAAGAAAGGGGATCTGTAAGATCTAGATTTTCTAGCCAACTTCCCATGACCTTTAATCTTTAACTGACAACTTTGGAGAATTACCTTACTGCATTAAGAGAACTAGTTAGGTCCTTTGCCATTTAACTATACAGGTATCTCCCGCTTATCAAAAGTTCACATTATGCCACTTTGCTTTTAAAGAAGATCCACATTAGTGCCTGTTTTTGCCAACCAAAAGAAATCAAGGAGGATTTTCACTTTTTTTGAATAAAGGCAAAAAAATGAAAATAGCATTCAGCACTTGTTTCACAGCAAGTTATTTTAGAGGCATCACACACCTGGAGCAGCGAGAGTGGCCCGCAAAGCTCCTTCCCTGGGAGTTACACTCAGCATCTCAGCATCAAGCCGCCATAGCTTTGAACTGTTTCTGTGAGCAACTGCTTTATCGGGACTTATTTTGTGCATCCATTGGCAAGATGTGTCCTAAGGCATCAAAAAAGCCTACAAAAAGTTATTTTTGAGGTGTGGGAATGGTCAAAATATCTTCCCTATAAATTCATGGTACTACTTTGCTTTATGCATTTAGGCTTATGAAAGGTTTCATGTTAATGCTCCTCTTTCCAATAGCAGGGAAAACTAATTTGTAAACCAGTCCTTCCCAATCAAGGGAAAATATGTCCGACTGATTTTTGGATATTTTGTCTTAAGTATCTCATACATAATTTCATATTTTCAAAAGTGAATCCATTTTTCCCCAACTTTCTCCTTAATTCTCTACTAAAGAGTACAGACTATGTACCCAATCACACAAGTCAAATACAAGTGGTCCGTTTTGACTTTTTCTCTCTCTTTCACCACAACTTCTATCAGCAATCAAGAGCTATCAATTCTAACAACTAAGTAATTTTTTTCTTAATCCTTACTATCATAGCCTTAGCAGACACCCTCATTATTCTGAAATAAAGGATCTGAAAGATGCTTCAAATTACCGCCCTTTCCTGTGTTACTTTCCTATAATGAATCACTTTTCTGTTTTAAGATGATTTCTCTGAAATATAAATCTGATTGTATTTACTTTGCTAAAAACCTATGACCCCATATAAACTCCATGATTTTATCTTTCTACTCTTCTGTTTCAACTTCCTTCATATGCCCACATGTACCCTTCCTTCTAGTCATACTGGATCCATACACTTGTGACACTATGACTTTATTAATTTTTTTCTTATGAGGAAAAAGGCACAAAAAAAGCAAAGCAAAAAACAAAGAGCGTTCATGGTCATGGCCTATCCAATAATTAACAACCAGGTCACTGTATCCCCAACTGAACATAATTATTTATGTTCATAGAAAACCATCATATGAGGTCACTTCATTACCTTGATGAAACAAAACAAGACCAACTCTGTCATGTCTGAATACAGACAAGGACACCATGTAAGCAGCAAACACACAAAGGACCAGCTATAGTGCTCTCCCGACTAATATCAAGTACTTCTTTTCCACTGAAAATTTCAGCATTCATTCTTATCATCACTCATCAAAGTGTTCCCACTTCCTAACAGAACACAAACTAGAAGAACGCTCATTTTAAACAGTTTCCAAAATCTCCCAGTGTAAGCGCAATCCTTATAATAAAAGCCTCTCCTCACTGATTTTTTACCAAACACAGAGATGCCTTACAGCCCCCCATGGAAACACTATTTCTAATAAAGGGAAAACAAATCTGAAACTTCTCAAAAACCATTCCCAACTTAACATAATCCTAAAATGAGATTGGTGAGTTATTGCTCTCAACTTCCAAGTGAAATCAAACTCTCTGGTTCCATGTAGCATGCATATTTAAAGGACAAAGTGTAAGAATTTATAAACTTAACTCTTTTAACTGATCACTGTTAGATTACAAACTTCTTGAGACCAGATATTTATCTTGTTCATAATCTACAACCCATTTCAGATGATGGCCTATCTGCCTATCACTCTAAGTCTTAGTACATTGGCTTATGTTTGGTTATGTGTTAACTCAATGGGTTAAAGGTAGGTCTGTAAAAATGTTAATAAAATTATAATTGTGAACATGCAAAACCAAACTTGGAAAAGGCAAGCGTTTGCAAATAGCAGGCATTCAATACTCTTACACTACATACAAAACTGAACTCCATTATATACAGATATTGGAGCTAGAAGTACAGACCTAATTTCTGTCTGCTATGCAGATCATAAGGTAAAGATCCTGACCTCAAAGATCTCAGAGTTGAGCTTTAACATTTGCTGAATAAATGAATGAATGCTAAATTTGAAGAGGAAACATTTACCAAACCTGAAATCTGTAGTCTAATAAATTTATTGCCTGAAATAACACTTCAAATCATTATATAGTAACCTAATCATTGAAACTGTCCTGCCATAAAACTGACATGTATACTAAATATGTAGTAGTTAAGAGAAAACTTCAGAGCCAAGTTCCCCAGATTAAAATATGCTCCATTATTCAATTGCTGTGTGGTCTTTGGCGTATTTATTTAATCTCTCTGTACCTCAGTTTCCTCTTCTGTAAAATATGGATAATTACAGTACTTGAATGTTTGAGAATTAAATTTGTTAATACAGCAGTTAAGGACAGTGTCAGGTACATAGTACTATAATGTTGGTGTTGTTATACACAGTAGCTGAAAGATTTAATGATATTAAGCATCCACAGATTTTAAAATGTTTTTTTGTTATGAATTCTCAGTTGGACAAAATATCTCTTCTGCAAATATGATTTAATTATTAGCATAAGACAAAATCTAGAACTTTGTCTATTCAAAAAGTATAATAAAAAAATAAAAGCTATCACCGAAAAAAAGCCCAGAAATATTAGCTTTGCTGCTCAGTCACAATGAAAATGTCAGTAATCCAGTGGAAGTAAGTGATATGGAGAAGACATTATCATCATTTAACTGATTAAATTCAAGAGGCTTGTAATACATTACAGGTTACTGACAAATTTTTTTTTACTTATGTTATTTACAGAGGTGGAAGCTATCATAAGTTTAAATTAAAAACTCTGGAGTTCCATGTTTATTCTAGAGCATTTAGCAATTAAAAGAGTAAAATAAAATGCCTCTATAAAAGTTTGCAATTTTGTACACGGGACTTTATTCAACCACTACCTCGCGTAAGATATGTAAACCGGCTTTATTAAGCAATCCTTGGCTTCAGTAGTCCATAATTTCAATACTGTCTTTTTTCCTAGGAAATTTGCAGCTTCTAAAAAATAAGGCTTGGGACTATTAAAATTATCAAATACCTATAAAAATCATCTTCCTGAAAACTCTTTACCTTACCACCAATACCACTGCCATAATATTACAACTTACCAGAATTCAGAATATCCAAGTCATTACTGGATTCATAGTCTTCATTCACTTGACCAAAGTTTATATATTCATCATTCTGGAATAATATAATTTAGTATTTAGAATAAAATGAAAAGTGTTCTCATTTTATATTCTTACTATTCTATACTATATTCTTACTATTACTATTCTTACTATTAAGCATAAAAGATAACAAGATAAATGTTTAAATTTTAATTGTTTGTAAAGCAATACATAAATACCACTATGAATATGAAATAACCTTTCAAATGTGGAAGCAGAGGTAACATTCTTGAATCAACTAACTTTACTGTTAGGAAGGAAAGATAGACTAGAACCAGAAATTGAAATCCTAAGCAAATCAAAACAAATTTCTCAGACTTCATAAGGCAATGGCAAAGTTGGTAACTGTTTCCAGGAAATTTATAACTTGTAAATAAGAAAAGGAAGTCATAATTTTAATTGTTCCTGTTCTGTCCACTTTTTTCTTTTCACTATAAAAATAGGACCTTTGTACAATTAAAGAATATAATTTCAAGCTCTTCATAAAAATCAAACATTATCATACCTTTTTTTAAATGCTTACAGTATCAACAGCTCTAAAAGCTGAACCTACAGAGGCTTGCCAGATTATCTCAGTTGCTAAAGAGAAAAACAATAACCACAATAGCAGCAACAAAATGGGCTACATCTAAATAGGGCCTCATTTCAACTAAACACTTTCCCATTACCTAAATATTCTTTCAGTTTTTCTAAAAGAATACACACTTAACAATGTATCTGAGATATCCCATAAATGTTAAAGATAGGAAATACCTTTTTAGACAAAAGCATTTCTGTTTCAAGAAGAGTGACACGACTTAGAAGATTAGCCCAGGTTTTTTCATTTACCATCACTTTTCCTTTCATTTTTTCTTCCAAAGAGTCTAATCTACTCTCTACCAAAGTCAGTTTCTTAAGTTTTTCTTGGCATTCAGCAAGCATAGTCTGTAGTGCAGTAATCTCATGATTAATTTTAATATCCTAAAATGATTAGAAAGGTTAAAAATTGTATTAGACAGACTGAAATTGTTTTTAAAATCAATGTATTTCCATTTCCACGGCGTTATTTCAATAGTTATAACAGGCATACGGCATGAGAGTTAAAAGACTATGATCTATACAGGCAGAATGCTCAGACACTGAAACTACCTCTTCTGAGATGTGTGACCTTGGTGTTTCAATTTATATACAAACATGTGTGTGTGTTTGTGTGTGTGTGTGTTTGTATGTGTGTGTATATATACACACATATGTGTATATATACATATATATATCTCCAAGAGTTTGTACTTCATATAGTTCATCTGAAGATTAATTCTGCATGAAGCTATTAGAAAAGCACCTGGTAGTATAATAAAACTACCACTAACTAGCTATTTGTAACAGCACCCAGCACAAAGCTAAGAGGGAATGACCAAAATATGATAGTGCTTTGAAACTGTTCAGTTTGCTATTAACAGGAAATCAGCCTAATGACCATGTGGTAGTTTTTATAAATGCCAATTATAAACTGCGGTGTATAGAAGTTACAAGAAATAAAAGATAGAAAAGGAAGTCAGCAGAGCAGTATAGATAAGACACTATAAGAAGGTCTGTGGCAATAAAGTAATAGAAAAGGTATTCTAAAAGTAAGAGAAGAAGATAGCAAGGTCCCAAAAAAGGAAATAAAATGGCAGGAGGGAGTGTGTACCAGTTTTTTCCATTCTTTAATGAGAGGGATAGATGATACAGAACCTTCACTGTACAAAGCAGTGTATTTCTGTCTCTAACCAGACTTTAAATTCCTTGAAGCAAAGTACTGTCTCTTATTCATCTTTGCATTACCCATAACACCTGGCCCTGTACCCTAAACATAAGCAGCAAATAGTATCTGTTGAATTATAAACAGTAGACTTACTTATTCTTAAATAAAGTGTTGTGTCATAAGTAATAATGCAAAAAGCTAGAGATATTCCAAAGTTTAGGTGCTGAAGTAATCATGTACATCAAAGTAAGAAATACAGGCATCTGTTAAGGAAGTCCAAAATTCTTACTTGTTGTTCAGACTTGATTTCAGGGAACTTTACTTCAGGAACCTTTATTTCAGTAGTCTTTAAGTCACACACATCAAATGCTCCACTAACATCTGTTACTGTACTTCTCGTATCTTCAGGAATGTCAACACCATCTTCATTATACAGGTGACGGATCACCACAGCTTTTGTCTGCATAGAGAAAAATATGTCAGCGCTGCTTCAATGTTCTCCTCATACAATTATTTTCAACATATACATAATTTTGCAGAAGAAATACCTTATCTTCTGTTTAAAATTTATGAAAGTTTAAATTATAACAGTAAGGTATATATTAAACATTGATTAAACTGTTAATATTACCAATATTTTATGATGATGAAATTGCAGTTATTATTTTTGGAGCATTCTTACATAATAGAAAAATTGAAGTAACTATTTAATAATGTCTGGGATTTGATTCATACTGTTTCAGAATTGGGGGGAAGATGTTGGAAAAGTGGTTATAATAAAGATGAAACAAGACTAACAAGGGGTCGATAATTTGCTGATAGTGGGAATTGGTACTTTTATAAATGTTTGAAACATTCCATAATAGGTTGCCACATAATTCACATAAATAATCAAGAATTGGCTCCGTGAGTAGGACCCATTACAATTTTTTTCTATTAAACAAACCAGAAATTATCAGCTCTTCAGCTAACAATTCAAAATTAATAATGACAAAAGTCCTGAGAATAAGGCATTAGGTCAAACTATGCATTCAGACAAGACTCTCCTGCCTACTTCCTTTACCTTAGACTGCATATGCACTATAAAAATATATAATGTAACACAGAATTCACAAATCATACTCTACAGAAGGAACTGGGAAAAGAGATAATTTGTTTTAGTACTGACTTAATCTCTAACTGTAAACAAAGGAATGTACTTACTGATTCCAACTTTTAATATTAAAATTTCTGATAAAGATCCGATGCAACTGATTAAAATTTGACTAATAACAAACAATACTTTAAGAAAAACAAGTCTAAAATGCCATGAAATTTTGCACCTTTCCTTGTTAGGACAATATATATTACTACTCAGCCCCAAAACTGAAATAGAAAATTGAAAAATACATTTAGTTATATCAGCTTATATTTAGTAAGTGCTTATAGTGCCTGTACTAAGAACAGGAAGGTTAAAAAAAAAAAAAAAAAAAAAAAAAAAAGCAGTATAGGGACACCAGGGTGGCTCAGTTAAGTGTCCAACTCTTGGTTTCGGCGCAGGTGATGACCCCACAATTAGTGAGACTGAGCACTGGGTCAGGGTTTGTGCTGAACATGGAGCCTGCTTGGGATTCTCTTGGTGCCAGCTTGGGATTCTGCCCTCTCCCTCTGCCCCTCCACCACTTGCATGCACTCTTTCAAAATAAATTAAAAAAACATTTTTAAAAAAGGTGTAAGAAATTTCTTGTTTATATTAATTCTTATATATTAGGGAAAGATACTAGATATAAACCACTTAAAAATTAGAAAATCATATAAAACTAACAAGAGTTAGGTAAAAAAGTTATTGATAGGAGGCGCCTGGGTGTCTCAGTCGGTTAAGCATCCGACTTCAGCTCAGGTCATGATCTCACAGTCCGTGAGTTCAAGCCCCGCGTCGGGCTCTGTGCTGACAGCTCAGAGCCTGGAGCCTGCTTCAGATTCTGTGTCTCCCTCTCTCTCTCTGCCCCTTCCCTGCTCATGCTCTGTCTGTCTCAAAAATAAATAAAAACGTTAAAAAAAAAAAGAAAAGTTATTGATATAAGAATGCTTTTCCTACAGTAAAATGTCATTATCTGTTATAGAGGCATAAAAGTAGCTTTTTAATAGATTGTTATAACTCATGTACATTGTACTAGGAAGAAATAATTCTCTGGATTTTACTTCCACCAGAAACTATTCACATCCTTTATCTAATTGCATGTTGATTATTTATCTGATATTCTATGCTTTAATCTCAGAAATGGTTTGCCCCAAAAGGAAGATTGGTAAAAGTATACTGATCATTATAAAGTAATACCTTGAACTCAATTTCTCTTGGAGATAGAAAAGCTATCCCTAAATGCATGGGACTCATTAAGCCACAAATGCTCAGAGGAGACAAGGGTAGGTAAATATTTACTAACAAAGAGAAAATATTAAAAAAAACTTACCCAAAACCAGATTATAGATTTAGAGACTATCAATCACTGGATAATATACACTCATGGTACAGAGATAGGAATTCATGCAAATGAATTATCATAATGTATCACTATAACTAATGGTATGTTCCTCATACATTTCCATGTTTTAGGAAGACTAGATACATAAATAAGAGTACATGTCATGACCACATTATACAACCTTCCCAAATCATCGCTATTCTATCTGGGAAATGAGGCAGATTTAGGAAATAGAAATGTAAAAACAAACCTTGTTCATTTTACATTTCTATTTTATATGAGGACTGTTCTCCAGGTAATATACAGTATACATTGTCAAAACTCCTTAACCAAATCTGACTAAAAATGTTTTACCAGCTACTAGTCAGAAAAGTGAATCTTGTACATTTGATTAATTAGGTAGATAAATCTTTAACACCTATGTATTTTCTTAGTATCTTCCTACCTTTCCTGAAGTCATAAATCTGCCAGTGATATCAATGCCAACGGATTCTGTAGATGTCTTCTCAGTGCTTGAAGAAGGTTCTGACTTAACAGAACTGATTTTCTTTCTTTGTTGTGATGGAATCTAAAAAAAAAAAAAAAAAAAAAAAAAAAAAGTACTGAGACTAAATGTACGTGAAAGCTGACATTAAAATTATATTATATTTAAATTACATTATTTGAATTTTCATATATGAAATATGACTGCCAAATAATAAATCTAATGAGATATGTCTTCTGAAAACTAAAAAGTAAGGAAAACGCATTATGTTTGAACTGTTACCTTAGCTAGTAGCTCAAAGTCACAAATTTGTAAAAACAAATGACCAGTATTTAATAAACAGGTCCATCTGACTCCAAAGAATGATCTCTTTTTTTTTTTTTAATTTAAATTCAAGTTACTTAGCATACAGTGTAGTCTTGGCCTCAGGAGTACAACCCAGTGATTCATCTCTTACATACGTCACCCAGAGCTCATCCCAAAAAGTGCCCTCCTTAATGCCCACCATTCTTACTGCCTCACAACGTACCTCCCCTCCAGCAACCCTCAGTTGGAGTCTCTCTTTTTCAAAAAAAAGTTTATTTATTCTGAGAGACAGAAAGAGCGAGTGGGGGAGAGGCAGAGAGAGAGAATTCCATACAGGCTCTATTAGTGCAGAGCCTGACGTGGGGTTTGAACTCATGGAACTGTCAGATCATGACCTGCACCAAAGTTAAATGCTTAACCAACTAAGCCACACAGGTGCCTCGGAAGTGACCCGTATTTAAAGCAAACATCAGGCATAAGGTTGCCTAAATCTGTGAACAATGCAGTAATTGTACTTATGTGTTGTACTTATGTGTTAGTTGGCTATCTAGAGTACTGAATTTGTCCGCTAAAATACCAGGCAACTTAGAGTAAGTTAAAATCTATTAATAAAATTACCTTCTCAAAACTACTCAATTCCTTGTGCTTTTTCATCACACAATTCAAAATATCACAAACAATTTGGATTTTCCATTCTGCAAACCCACACTGGAGAAACTGCTTTTTTGTCAAAACTGGTTTATAATTAAATTGATCACGAAGAAGCTGTAAAGAGGAAATAGATAAAAATCCAAAATGATAAATGGTCACCTGGTCAGGAATGTAATACCATCTTCAAGAAGGAGGATCAAGGCATTAGATGGAGGTACTAAAGAGATTTGTAGGCATGGTGGTAGTCAGAACCAGGTAGGAGGTATCCAGGTAGAAATGGGCAGCTAGAAAGTAGCAGAGAATAGATGCATGTCCAGGGAGATAACAAAATACAGTCAATGATCAAAAGGTTCAAATATCCTCATAGGTACTAGAAAAACTCCTTAACTTAGTAGAAAATAAAGAATGCCATACCAGATGTTAGAAAACAACAGTTGTTTAGTTGTTATTTGTTTAGTTCTTCCACTATATGATTTCTTAGGTCAGTAGTCCTCTCAGTTCCAATGTTTCATTTGTAAAATGAGAGAAACAGACTAACTAGACCACCAATTTTCAAAGCCTATGCTCTAGAACCCTAGGATTTCTTAGAAGTGCCTCTTAGTCTTTCAAGGAAGCTGCTGGTGTTAGAGGCAAAGACAGGGAAGATTAAACAGAGACTCTACACATAGAAAAGATCCCATGTCATTAAATGTAAACTCTCAAAAAAAACAAAAACAAAAACAAAAACAACTTGATCTGATAAATGGGTTTTATTATTTTAACAACAGTTTGAGATAACCACTGCTTGAGTAAAAATTAGTAATGATCAGAAGGAATTTTTTAATCATGAGATTAAGTTCAGTCCCAATATAGTACAAGTATAGACACTAGAATAGATAGAAGATATGGTCCCAGACGTCAAGGAACATGAAATCTCAAAGCTATAGTTCTTTCTTACTAACAACTAGGTTACTCATAATTCTACAAACCACAAAATTTACTCAACAGTCACATTTCTAACTTATGTCAACATGCCAAATTTTACTAAAATTTGATATAAAAAGAGTAAATGGTAACCACAGGCAAATGTTTACCAACTGCAATTTATTAGATTATAAAACATAAAGGGGACTTAAATTATATTTTGATTATAATAGGAACTGTCTAAATGAGAAATGCATATGAAAATACTGTCAACTGTATGTGCTGTACATATATTTAAGGAGTTATTATAAAACATTAATCTTAAAAAAATCATTATGACTTCTGAAATAATGTTTCATACAATCAAGTACCTTGTAGACAGTATCTATAAAGCGTAAGTCATTCTTCGCTATGAGCTCTATATTGGATTCCATCAGAAGTTCTGCTACATAAGGTGAGTATGAGGTAAGGGAATAGCTGATGATGGGCAAAGATGCAGTTGTATCTCCCTTTACCAAACTATTAGGAAGAAAAAGAAAAAGTTTTAAGGAGCATAATTCCACAAAGTTAGATAGAAAGGGAAATAAGATGCCGATAATTTGTAAGTTAATGTTATAGCCAAACAATTAGGAGATACACAAAAGTCTTTTGATTCCATCTCCTACTCCAAATCAGTATAGCCAGATTGCTATGAAATAATAGCTTATTTAACTTATTAGTTAGCATTTCAGTCATAGTACGGTCTATTCACCACAGTATTTGATGTTCCAAAGCTTAGCCTTATTTGATCAGTCCATTTTCTCTGATTAAACAAATGTACCACCTGATAGTGCTCCAGTACACTTTACAGTTTGGCAAACACTTGTTACATTACCTCATTTGCTCTTTACAATAAACCTGCAAAGGTAAAATATTATGAATTTTAAATTATAGAGAGGAAAATAGGGCTAGAAACTGTAACTGGGCTAATCAGTTTGCATCTTCCATTTATATCAAGCTCATTAGAAATCTGTGCCTTAGATTACATTAATTCTTCCAGTCTAGAAAAGTATCCCATTCTTTTGTACTTGTCTGTTATTCACTATGAATTATTTGTCAAGTTTCAAGCCATCCATAAAGCCATCCTCAACTTTCTGATCCAGACTGATCTCTTCCAGAATGAGTCCAGGGTATTCAGTGTTTGATGCCTCAGGTTTTGTCTTGTACTGTTTTCTAATTGTCTACACATATGGGCATTATTTTCTCAATGTGAAATACCTTCACTGATTCTGCCACAACAAAGCAAGGAGGTATTTGTTCAATTATCCAGTTACATCTGTTCAACTGAAGTAAAAATGTGCTTACACAAAACTTGTTTTTCCACAAAATTCAAGACATAAAATTCCCCATCATCACCCAATTTTTTTTAAGAAGGCAGAGAACAAGTACATATTAAAATTACATTTTATTTTCAGTACAAATATAAATCCTCTTTTATATTTACAGGTATAATAATATTTTACCCAATGATAAAACTGCTGGCAATATTGTCTGTTAGTTCAAAACAGGAAATGAGAACAATACTTTTGAACAGCAAAATCTGTCCATTTTATGCACGTTATGACTAGAAGACAGCCAGGTATACATTTAATACCTCTTGTTTTTTGGTTGTTTTTGAAAGTTCATTTTACTTTGAAAGAGAGAGCAAGGGTGGGGGGAAGAGGGGGGGAGAGAGAGAGAGAGAGAGAGAGAGAGAGAGAGAGAGAGAGAATCCCAAGCAGACTCCACACTGTTAGCACAGAGCCTAACATAGTCCTCGATCTCACAAACCATGAGATAATGACCCGAGCTAAGACTAAGCGTCAGACACTTAACTGATTGAGCCACCCAGGTACCCCCAATACCTCTTGTTTTAACTCAAAAATCTTTGTTATCTAGTTTCTGAGAACTTTGATTAGACACTGTGAGAAAACATATTACAAGTTGGCATACTGGCCCCCCCCAAAAAATCAGATGCTGAGAGAAAACATTTTCAAAAAATGGATAAGAAATAGAAAGAATCAAAATATGTGTGGGGGGAGTGTGTATGAGTGTGAGGGGGGCAATCTGAATAAGCAGCAGCAAGCAGTGTTATCAATCTCAATAGACTCTGCAGAGTTACTACGTTGTGAAATAGTCTAAAAGCAATTGTTCTTAATGATACTCCTGAGACAGAAAATCAAATGTTTAAATGCTATACTCAAAAAACAGAAGAATTATCAGTATATTTTAGAAGTATTCCTATCCAAAATGTGTCTTCAAATGATGCTTAAAAGTAGTAGGAAGAAAACTTGGCTACTCAAACTGGTTAAATCCCAGGAAGACTAGATTTCCCTGTTTAAGGAACCAAGACATGATTAGTACATACTATGGGACACCTTCTGTTTCTCACACAGAAGGGCTATAATAGGTCATCAGAACTCAACTTTCTCCCCACTCTCCTCACTATCCTTTCATTTGTAGCCATCTCTTGGAGTTAACTCTCCCCAGTGTCCAACAGAACATTCATTCTTGTATGTAAAGCACATTACTCCAGGATTCTCTTTTTTATTGTTTTAACCAAGTTTCACTCCACTCCTTGAACATATACCTAATCTGGACTTGTCCACTGTCATTGAATAAATGTCTAATTACCTGCTAATATGTACCAGGCACAATTCTAGATATGGGGATACTGCAGCAAACAAAACAAAGTACCGGACTTCAGTTGTATCCTAGTGGGGAATATTTTTTTAATTTTTTTAATGTTTATTTATTTTTGAGAAAGAGAGAGAGCATGGGGGGTGGGGGTAAAGACAGAGAGGGAGTTACAGAAACCGAGGCAGGCTCCAGGCTCTGAGCTGTCAGCACAGAGCCGGACATGGGGCTCTAACTCACGAATCATGAGATCATGACCAGAGCAGAGGTAGGACACTTAAATGACTGAGCCACCCAGGCACTCCCAGTGGGGAATATTTTTAATCAATAATCCCAGATAAGAAGAAAAAGGAAATATGGGACAGAAGATGACAAGAGTACCATTAGGTTAGCATGAATATAGAAGGAATGCATGTTGCTACATTTACAAAGGAAAGCAGTCATACTGGAAAAGCAGAAACTAAAGCAAAAGTTTCAAAGTGGGGTCTATTAAATGAGTTAGCTTGGTAACAATCTTTGAGCATGGTGTAAGTTCTCATAAGCAATCTATTAACTAAAATCTTCAAAATCAAAAAGAAATATCATCCAACCCAAAATGTGAGAGGATAGAATACTGTATAATTAATGAAATCCATTATATTATTTTTTATGAATTTAAAAGTTCTACAGAAACCATGCCTTATACTGGGGTATATATTGTGGTTCTACTTCTAAGAACATATTTTAAATCTCTTGAGTTAGATACAATTTTTCATTAATTCATACTTAGTGAAAAAAAAACCTCCTGTAGTTACTTGCTGTCTAAAATATTTTAAATATTACAGGGAAAATTTTCAATTGACCCAGATAAAACCTGTCTATTTAAATACCTCCCCAATGTCAAATCTTACCTCAAGTCATTGCCAAAAAGAACACAAATAACTTTGATACATAGCTTACCCTACACAATCCACTTCTTTAGGATAATTTAGCGAGCGAAGCACTTGTTCTAAGTTCCGTAAGCTTCTTTTTAAGTCACCAGTTGCCATTATTTAACATCACATTCAGCTCCAGCTTTTGAAATGATCTGATTTTTCACCTAAAATTAAAAATCCATAAAATGCTGGTTAGGTCTGTCTATTTCTGAATCTTCTATTTTATTTGCATCCCTTATAGGAACTAACCATATTTATCTTAGCTATTTCCCTACTAACTTGACTTCCCTACTGGGCTAGTACTGTCTTCTATTGACAGTATAGTATTCCTGAATCTAAGATATGCTTTTACCCTAAATATTTTTTCCTTACAAAAAATGTTTGCCTTATGTTCATGTTTTTAAAATATGTCCCATGAGGGACACCTGGGGGGCGCAGTTGGTTAAGCGTCCGACTTCGGCTCAGGTCATGATCTCACAGTCCGTGAGTTCAAGCCCCGTGTCAGGCTCTGTGCTGATAGCTCAGAGCCTGGAGCCTGCTTCAGATGCTGTGTCTCCCTCTGTCTCTGCCCCTCCCCTGCTCATGCTCTGTCTCTCTCTGTCTCAAAAATAAATAAAAACATTAAAAAAATAAAATAAAATATGTCCCATGATACTCTACCAAATACTGTATTTTGAACAAAGTGCCATTTGGGAGGAAACATGAACTTGAGATAATCTCCAGAAATGACTATTTTAGATGCTTATAAAGGTTACATTTGAAAAACCCATAAAAAATGGAGACAAGGGAATTTAGCACAGATTTAGTCATTATTCCTAGGGCTTTGACCTCACATAGTCGCCAATAGGATGCTTTGTTTAAAAAATAAAATGACAAGTTAAAAAAGATTCAGGATTCGGCTGGTAAAATATGGCAGATTAAGTGCATGTTATCTTCATTTCTTTTCTTTCAACACTACTAAAATGAAAGTAAATGATTAAAAGCCATGTATACTCACCAGGGCAAAATGAACTAGAGGGGATTCCACATGACAGAAGTACTAACAAAATTTTGAAAGACTGAAAGCAGATGAAGGAGTGATAACCAACCTAGCAGAGCAGAAACAGGCTAATCCTATCTATTTACAAGGAAACCAACAGCAGCAAGATAGTTTTAGAAATAAGGGGCCCTTAAATGCTTAAGAAAGGCTAAGGGATAAGGCCAAGGGGGTTGAAACGTGGATGATGATTTGAAAGTCCATGTAAGGAGCTGCTAAAGCTAGAATTTTACTCCCCCTGCCCTCCCATAATTTGTTCAGATGAGCAACTACCTGTTTCCCTGGGTTTAGCAATGACTTAGAGCACAATCAATAAAGTTTTAAAAAATGGTAAGTTGTACTTCATTAAAATTTAAAACTTCTGTTCTATAAAAGACATTATTAGCAAATGAAAAGATAGTCCACAGACTAGCAGAGAATATTTACAAAACAAATACTGAATAAAAGAAGTGTTTCCAAAATATACAAAGAACTCTTATAAGAGTAAGAAAACACCCAGTTAAAAAATAGGCCAAATAGCTGAACATACATATCACCAAAGATTATATACAGATGACAATAAGCATGTAAGAAAACACACTCAGTATTACATATCATTAGGTGACTGCACATTAAAAAAAAAAAAAAAAAGATACCAATATACACCTATTATAATGGCTATAATCCAAAAAACTGGTGATACCAAATGCTTATGAAGAAACAAAAGAGACTCACTTATTGTTATCATTTAGTCATTTTGGAAGACAGTTCAGCAGATATAAAACTAAATGTAGTCTTACCATACAATCAGCAATCATGTTAACAAAGTTTTCACCAAATAGAATTGAAAACACAGGTACATATAACATCCTGCACCTGAATGTTTATGGCAGCTCTATTCATAATCACCAAAAAATGAAAGCAGCCAAGATGTCCATCAATAAGTGAATGGATGAAAAATGTGGTACATCCATACAATGGGATATTTATTCAGCAATAAAAATAAATGAACCATAAAACCACAAAAAGATATGGATGGACCTTAATGCATCTTTCTAAGTGAAAGAAACCATCTGAAAAAGCTACACACTGTATGAGTTTAATTATATGGCATTCTGGAAAAGACAAAACTATAGTGAAAATAAAGACTATAGAGATCAGTGGTTTCCAAGGATTCAGAAGGAAGAACACAAGTTTGAATAAGTAAATACAGGGGAATTCTTTAGGATAGTGAAACTATTCTGTATTATACTGTAATGGTAGATACATGACATTATGCATTTGTCAAAACCTATAAAACTTTATAGCACAAAGAGAACCCTAATGTATATGACCTTAAAAAAACATGCAAAAGCTATGAAACCCCAGGAAAGGATGCAGACTGTGACGAGAAAATCAAACTATATTACCAATGTGTGAAACCACTTCATAGAAGGCATTGGATGGAAAAGGTGCTAACTTTGGAAATGAGTGGAGCTTGAGAGACTAAAGACAAAATCAACTGCATGTAAACACTCTACTCTAGTTTATAAGATGTTCCCCAAGGACTTATGAGGTAATTCTGATACTTCTATGCATATACACTGGAATTGAAAAATTAAGTAAATAGATGGTAGAATAGGAGTCTGGTTTCTCACTGCTGGAGTGGGAATTTACAGATTAGCAAGGAGAGGAGACTAGAATGAGCCATGCTTACCTAATGGATTAGTTAGAAACATCAGTATGATGAACTCATGCTTGAAACATCAGTACGATGAACTCATGTTTAGCTTTACATAGATACAGATAGTTATATATTGAAGTATTTCAAGACAGCTTAGCATACACATTTCGTTTCTCTGCCAGTGGGAAGTGATTGAAAGCAACAACTCTCCAGCAGTAAAGAGCACACCTAGCATTCAGGTCTTGGTGTGTAACATTGTTCTCCAGTAAAAGGAACCAGGACTCCCTGGAGAAATGGTGAATTCTAAGACTGGGACAGAAAATCTGTAAGATAAGCCTGAAACTTTATGTAGTTCCAGAAAGTAAGAAAGTATACACAAAACAAATCAATCCCAAATTGGTGGGGTATGCCAAAGGGACACAGGAGACAAATGAAACAGTTCCCAGTGGTCAAAGGTGAAACTCTTTGAAAGACAAAAGTAATTTAATAATACTGGATTAAATGCAAAGTATGAGCAACACAAAAATTGAATTACTACACTTCAATGCATCAACAAATAAAGGACAAAAGTGTTATTTAAATACATGCGGAATAGGCATTTCATAAAATTCAACATTCACTAATGATATAATACTTAGGACGTTAAGAATAGAAGAGAACTGCCTGCATTTGATAAAGGGTATCTACAAAAAAAAAAAAAAAATACAAGAAGAAATAAAAGGAATAAAGACTAAAAAGGAAGAAATAAAAATATCACTATTCACAGATGACATAATTGTATATAAAAAAATACAAAAAATAAGTGAATTTAGGATGATTGCTGGGTACAAGGCCAATATATAAAAACCAGTTGTATGTCTCTATATTCCTCAGTTAAAAAATTTATTTTAAAAGTTATATGTGTAGAAATCAAGTAGCCACAAACATCACAAGCATGTGACTAAGTCTAGAATAGATGTATAAGACCTCAAAACAAAAAAACATAAAACTTTATTCAGATATATTAAAGAGGCCCTAAATAGAAAACTATATACTTGTTTAAGGATTGGAAGACTCAATAAATTGATCCACAGGTTCAATGCATTCTACCACCCCCACCCCCACTGAAAAAAAAATATCTAAAGGATTTTTTGGTAGACACTGATTTGAAAATGTATATAGAAGTGCATAAGGTAAAGGATAACTAACACAATCTTGAAAAAAATCAAAATTGGAGGACTAACCACTGGATAGCAAGACTCATTGTATAACTTAAATTTGAATTCGTGAAAATATGTACAAATAGAACAATGGAATGGAAGACTCCAGAAAAATGACCATGCATTTATTGACACTAGAATTATGACAAAGTTGATTCTTAAGAAGCTATGAAGAAAGGATGGTCCTTTTCCATAAATGGTTCTCTGTCAACTTAATATCCTGATAGAGTAAATAAATCTTGACCTCTTGATGTAAATCGTACTTCACATCTTTTACAAATTAATTCCAGGTTTGTTGAAGATCTAAACATAAAATGTAAGACACCTAGGCTTGCTGGAGATCACAGAGGAGAATATCTTTGATCTTCAGATAGAGAAAGATTTCTTATCTTAATGACTATTAAAATGAACCTCATTAAAATTAGCAACTCTGTTCATCAAAAGACATCCTTGAGCGTGGAAAGACAAACTATTGAGAGAAAGTGATGTTGTGGATAATGTAAAACCAACAAAAAGATGTGTATCTAAAATATGTAAAGAATTCCCTTCAGAGCAATAAGAAAAAGAAAGACAACTCAATAGTAAAAAAGGAAGGAGACCTGAACAGGAACTTTACGAAAGAGTAAATGTGAAAAAAACATTCAGTCACATTTATCATTAGGAAATAACCAAAGGAAGCCCAAAATGTGGAGCTCTAGAACATTTGAAACACAGTGCTGGGAAAGGGTAAATTGGTACCACTACCTAGGAAAACTTAATGGTGATATCTACTAAAGTTGACATATACTGGGACTATGAAATAGGAATAAAACTCCAGAAAATATATGTTACAAACAGTATGTGTGTATATATATATATATATATGTGTGTGTGCACCAACAGACTAAAACAGTATTTGAGATTTTAAATAAAATAGGTCATTTTTGTAAATCTCAAAGAAAATATCACGTAATTATATTTTTTAAATGACTCATTGCATACTTGTAGGGCTTTCATTAGATTCTCAAAAAACATTATTCCCAAAAGAGACTCATAAAATAAATAAATGTATGGTAGGTAAATAAATGTTTATGAACCTTTGCTAGAAAGCGCTAAAAGGCTTCTAAACTGTAAGTAGTCAATCAGTAAGGCAAAGGTCAATAAGGCACTTAAAAATATCTATTTGTAACTGACCGTGGTCATTTCATAGAAGGAAAATATATAACAATACCTTGAAAAATGAATCCTCTGGAAATGAAGCTCCTTTAAAATGAAGTCATTACATTAAAAACAAAACAGAACAATTTATAAATCAGGCAGAGATAGTATAATCTTCCCCCTCCCCGCCAGTCAACAGTCCAGCAGTTGCCCAGGATACAAATCATCTCCTTACACACTTTCTCTGTTATCTATGCATAACTATATTTGCAAAATCCTAAATTTAGTAGGTTTTCTATTTTAAGCCCCTAGCCACACAATTCTGTCCCCTTTTCTCCCCTCTTTAGGAACACAGTAACTTCCTGTTGCAAGACTCCTCTCCTTTAGCAACATGGTAAATAAGATGTTTTTGAATACAATTTTATACACTCATACTTGGATTTCAGTTTGTGTTTTCCAGCCAATCAATTACTTCTAAATATTTCAATTTTTAGGCAGAGGGAATTTCAGGTACCATCAAATGAGAGATAACTAGAAAAAGAGGAAGTGATCCTGAAATCACATTATACAAAATACTGGCCAAGAAAATAAACCTTATTTAACATCTTTTAGGATGACCTGGGGATAAATAGATATAGGGAAGCAGTAAGAGAGATGACTTCCAAAGTCCAGCCTTTACTTTCCTGGGACAGAGGAAGTGGTAACTAATCTGCTTGTAACTGCAAAAAAACAAATAAACAAACAAAAAAAACCACATTCTTAGGTACTGTATAGGCCAGAATATTATTGCATTAAGTCCCAGACCCACCTATTTTAATATGATTCTTCTCCTGGTAACTTTTCCTCTAAGACATTCTATAACTTTAATATAAATATATCTCTTTTCAAAAACTTCCTTTAATTCTTCTAGATGTATATTCCATCTTTCTACTACATGCAACTTTGCTTTATTTAACACTTTGTGGTATCTTTCCTTTCTCTGAAGTCCTGGAACATATCAATGTCTCATATTATTTCTACCTCCGATAATGGAATTTCTGACAACAAAGTATGTCCTTGGAACACATCCTCTTCAGTACCAGCAGAATAAATATTTTGAAGAAGAGTAAGATACAAGTACAGGTTGGATCTGTAGGTGAAGGAGATAAGTAATAAAACGGGATAGAAAAAATACAGGGATAAAAAATTGTATTACACACACAAAAAAAATCACAGCTACTGCTATACATTGTCATGAAAGACTTCTAAATCTTTCATTTATAAAATTTATAAAATTATAAAATTTTCATTTATAAAAATGAAAAACACTAAAATTAGGGTATTAAAAGAAGCCAATCTACAACTTAATCACAGTTTAGTATAGTACTTTCAGAAATGGAAAATAACTTACTTTTTAAAAAACTGATTAACATTTTAAATTTATAACCCTTAACAAAAGAAATTAACAGAAAGGATCTATTACTCTGCTATTGTAGTATAAATTCAATCATTAAGATGGAATCAATGTTGCTTCCTCCAGAGAGTTTCTCTACAAGTCATATCTGCCCAACAACTACATTTATGGGGGGGAAGGTGATGAAGGCATCGATGGCAGTTTAGGATTTTTAATCTAGTTTACCCGCATTGTTCTCACAGGTGTTAAGTGATGCCTCCCAATGGAATGCCATTGAACTCAGTGATTTTTGTTCAGAATGAACAAGTACACTGACTTTAACGATCATGGTCCATGTCTAAGAGTTTGTGACATAGCTTACAACACTATATAGTATCTAAAACCGTGAATCAAAAATAAAAGGAGGAGTACATGTGAGGAAAAGCTAGGTTTATGAAATTTTAGCAAAAGATATTAAGGGAAACGCTGCTCTACAACAGGGAGAAAGATCTGGAAAAGGGAAAACACTAAGAAAACAGAAAAACAGGCAGTACGGAACAAGAATAGAGCTCTGTAGGACTGCTGTGTTCACAGCTAAAACTGTCAGAACGTTTGTGGGTTATTTTAGCAAAATAGCGTACCCATAATTTCGGAATCAAATGCCAAGACTGATATTTTCACTGAGGGGAAAAAAATCGGAAGTTGCCTAGAAAGATACGGAAACCCAGGGAAATGCGAGCAAAGAAAACTCAACTACCTTCACCTCTTTCTTCTAGCCAGCCCTTCGGAGGAGTCGGATCAGAGTTCGGTGGTTCTGAAAGAACGAATCAGTCTGTAACTTCCCAGCCCACACCCTAAACTGTAACTAAACCTGAGAGAATTAGCTTCCGCGATTCTTCCAACTTCGCGGTTTATCATAAGGGTATGCCAGTTGAGTATATAAGCAAGGGGTCTCCTCCCTCCATTTGACTTAAAAGGATGAAAACGCAGACCTGGTCATTCGCTCCCGCCCGTGGTTTCGGTCAAGGCAGCAGGAGAGAGGCTTCCCCTGCTTAACCTGGGGCGCAGCCTCGCCAGCAGCCGCCAAGCAAACAAGTGGGCCCCGACGGCCTCTGGCCCCGCACAGCAAGGACAGAGGGAGGTAGCATATGCGACCAGAGGTAGCCAGTGGAGCCCAGACTCCAGCAACGCGTCGCTGTGTCCCGACGCCGGCACCGAGGCGCACCCCTCGCGACGACCGTTTGTATTTAAACAGTGGGTCGCGGCGCGCCACGCGCCCGGCCAGCCCTTCAAAGCGGCAGGCTCCTAAGTGCTTCACGATTCCTCGCTGCAGATTCCACACTACTTTTGTCCAGACCCCTGAGGTGACTGACTCTGCAGAGGGGCTTTTCAACGGCCAGTCCGATCCCAAGTTACGGATTAAAAGTTTGTCTAGTGTTCAAGCTCAGAGGGGCTCGGGCTGCTAAGCGAGAAACAGGGAATCTATAGCGAATCATAAACATCGGGGATAAAAATGCTTCTTCTTTAAGGCTCAGAACCCGAACGTCACTTCCGGCAACAATAGGAAACGTCAAAAGTCGGGCAGTCAGCAGCTCTGGCTGCTACAGCTTGAGGCGAGCTGAGTCCAGAGGAATCCTGTGCTGCTTCTGATATCCTCACTGCTGTCACCACTATCGGCGCGAACAAGTGAAGTTTGAACCGGCTTCTCCATGGCCCGGGCACCGGTTCCCGGCTGAGCCATTTTCTTTGTGACTAAAAAAAGCCCCCGCCCAGAGACCGATTCGTCGCGGCGGCGGTGGGGATCGCAGGTCGTTCAGGTACAAGCATCAGCCTAGATATGTCAGAGCTCTTGCCTCTCTTCTTTGCATACCCTTACTTTTCTTCTCGGAAATAGACAACGGGTGCTTGCCAGTTGGCAGAAACTTGCCAACCAGCGAGACTTTGGAACCAATAGCTGTGCAGAGCATTTAGAGTGACAGCTGTGATGGCTTATTAAAATGTGGAATCTGTATCAGGAGGCGGGAGTAGGTGTGTTCCTTGTGTTTCTAGGCCACTGGAGTGTAGGTGAACTTGGGACCCCAGGTGATGACCCGGCCTCATTATGAAATAAAGGCAAGAAATGGCAAGGAATCCTCTTTCTAGCCCAAGTGTTGCTTTTCAAACAGTGGTTTCTTGATGCATAGGTACCATTTTCGGTTCTTTACTTACTTTTCAGTAATAAGAATGCAAACACTTTTTAGTTAAGGTTATGATGGATTTGCCAGTTGCTTCAGCAGTCAAACTTGGATTATAAATCTGGCATATTTTTTAATCTATCTCTTGTTTGTGACTGGGGTCTACTCTCTTACGGTGAGCGTTCCAATGAAATATTGTTAGGTGAAAATACATAAATTAATTCCAATCCTCAATGAAGTTTTTGTTCTTGTTTTTAGGATCTGTATGTATTAGTAATTTAATAACAGAGTCTACTTATTTTTTTAAAATTGAACTTTTATTTTCTTGGATCCTAGATGTTTCTCTCCAATACAATATATCGTGATCTTTATTACTGCAAAGTGAAGCTAATTTATGTTTTGCATTTGAGCTTTCCTTTTAATATTTGGAGTTTGGCAACCGTATTTATGAGATAGGAGGTTTTTAAAACCCCCAAGAAAATGGTTTACAAAAGTGAGCAGATCTGAGAATGAAGAAAAAAATTTATTCTGTTTTTCAAGTTGAGTAAGAAACTTGCCATTTTTATTCACTTTAACTTGATATTTTGTCTGATGAGATACTGTATTAGTTATCCATTGCTGAGTGACAAATTACTCAAATTCAGCAGCTTAAAACCACAAACATTGATTATCTCACAGTTTTTGTGGGTCAGAAACTTGGTTACAGCTTGGTGGAGAGCCTCTGACTCAAGGTCTTTCATGAGTTTGTAGTCAGGCTATAGGTGGGGACTGGTCTTATCTGAAAGCTTCTCTCAGGGGTAGAAGGATCCGCTTCCACGCTTCCACGTGCACTCACATGGTTGTTTACAGACCTAGGTTCTCCACCACATAGAGAGTACAATAGAGAGTCTTTTGTCAGTAGTCTTTTATAACCTAATCTCTGAAGTGGTATTTCATCACCATTGCCACATTGTAATAGAAGTGACTCAGTAAATCCAACCAAAAGTCAATGTAGAGAGGAATATATGAGGGCACCAGTTCCAGGATGCAAGGGTCTTTGGGGGCTATCCTCAAGACTGCCTAACACAGACAGCCTGGCTGATAACTTTTAAGAGTTAATGGATGGGCGGGGGGCGGGGTGCCTGGGTGGGTCAGTCGGTTAAGCTTCTTCTGACTTTGGCTCAGGTCCTGATCTCGCGGTTTGTGAGTTGGAGCCCCAGGTTAGGCTCCAGGCTGGCTCAGAGCCTGGAGCCTACTTCAGATTCTGTCCCTCACCCTCTCTGCCCCTCTCCTGCTTGTGCTCTGTCTGTCTCTCTCTCAAAAGTAAATAAACATTAAAAATGTAAGCGTTAATAGATGGAAATAACTGAGCAAAAATGCATCCAAGTGAAATGCAGTCAGAGAAGGAGAGATGTCAACTTGTAAAGAAATAAATTTGGGCAAGCATTACCTCTCTGAAAAAAGTTGGGCTTTTGTTTGTTTTTTGTCTTTTTGTCCTTCTAATTATCTGAAGAGGGGCCTACTATTTTTCTTGGGAAATTCTGCCTGAGGGCCAATGTGTGTGAGAGGAATGTTTGTATTTTTAGGGTCTACATGAGCAGAGCATATCACAGCTGGAGATTGTGTACTCTTTACCCATTACCATCTTATATAGTTGAAACCGTATCAAAATACATGTGAGCAAAGATAGCTCTCAAGGAGGAAAGAAGTTAGGAAAAGCTAGAGGTGTGCTTTTCTGGTATAGAAAGAATGCAAGTCGGTGGCCCTCTTTATGATGGTGGAAGATCAAGTAAGGATGGGAGAGGGGAATCTGAGAATAGAAGTGTACTTTGCAGGTCTGTTTTTCAGCATTATTAGGTGGCAGGTACCTCCTTCTATCAGCATTTCCTGGCTGTGCACCACCAGCACAGATTGTGTCAATGAATCGCATAAGCTTATTAGGAATGAAAGGTGCAGGCTTTCAGGGTTTGTTGTGACACTCTGTTGGCTGTGATCTGCTGTAAAAGTGCCTGTGCTCCTTCCAGGTTTGAAAGATGTTGTAAATCCTTACCCGCTCGTAAAGTGTAATTCAGGTTTATCTTCTATACCTTAAGTGTTTCACAGTAGCCTAAATGTGTCAATTCTCAAATTACAAGTTTGGCTTTTAAATTGGGATTCTCTGTCAGGCTAGTATTTCATTTATAGTAGGTTACAGCCAGTTAACTAATGTGATGTTGGGCCCTTAGATATATGCAAAATTTTAAACAGACGCTTGAGAAAATAATACAGTTGAAACACTTCCACCCACAAAATACCCTATAGTAATAACTGCTAAATACGCTGAAACAGCCATTATAATTTCTTGTATGTGATCAATTTAATAGGGATTTTTTTATGTGTTTACTGTGCTTTTATATAGGTTAAAAGATAGTCATTTTCCTTATTTCACAGTGTAAAATAAAACCATTGAGTCACCAAGAGATTATCTTCTTTGATCGCAGTGCATTGAAATTACTGAAACATCTGGTTTTATAGTTCAGTACTTAACCAAGTTGTGTACAACTGTCTTTTTTCTGTATTTTGATTCAAATTTGGAAGCTGAGGCTAATCCCTTGGCTGGCCTGTGATAATGCATCAAGATCATTAATACTGAAGTCCGAAATACATCTAACTCATATTGCTTTTTCATTAAATTACTTAATAATTTTAAAACAACTTTAATGAAATATAGCTACTTCTAGAAATTTCTACACCTTATTTGTTTTTTCCTCATCACTTTGTTTTTCTGACAAATTTATCGACATAGATTCTATAATAAAATTAAAACATCTTGGCTTGAATAATTTACATCGTACTTGTGGCACATACTTTAGTGACAGAGATGAAAAAAGATTTGTGGTTTCAGGTTTAGGCATTAGGGAGTTTAGCTCTGTGTTCATGTGTTTGTCAGGAATAGATTCCATAAGATTTCATAAGCTCTTTGAATGAAGAAACAAGATTTTAGTTAGTGAGCCGTATTAGGAGAATCCCTATCTGCCCATACTGAGTAGTGATTTGTAGAAGTCATGAACACAGGGGAAAAGAATGGAAAGAACAGATGCTTAGACACACACACTCTATCACCTCTTCATTTTATTTTATTTTTTAGGATTTTTTTCTCATTGTCAGAGAAAAAAATTTTTTTCTCATCTCTATGTCTCAGAATCATAGAGTTTTATAGCTAAAAGAGACCTTAGGGATCGATCATCAGGTTCAAAACTCTTGTTTTACAGGTGAGGAAACTGAGACCTCGAATTTAAGTGACTTTCCCAATAGAACTAATAAAGAGAAGGAGCCCAAATAAATCCATATTTTCTGTCTGTCTCTTTTCATTACTGGATATTTTCTCACCTCATTTCTGTCTTTCCTTGTATTCTGGCTGCCCTCAATATTTTAATTTCTTGTTTTATTTGTCTACAGGCAATTCAGTGAGAATTAGTTTTTGTTTTGTTATTTTAATTCCTCAACTGTCATAGCAATGGACATTTTGGTCCGTGGGCACAGAGCATGGTGTGCCCTAGGAGGTGGGTTGAGATATGCTGCTATGGCAGTTGCTGATTTTCAGTGGGCTTGAGTAAATAGTGCGGTTACGTCAGAACCAGCGTAATTAACAACAATGCTGATGAGGAGTGTAATAATTCTTTTTGTTTAAAAGTTAAAACAGGTGAGGTATGATAAATGTATTTTATTTAAAGGTTAAAATAAAACAGTGGAACATTTCTTACAAAACAAGCCAAAGAAATTAAATAAAGCTAAAATTCTCAGCTTTTTTTGGTCACATTTAAATGACACATTTTAATTTTTAGATTTGTTTAGATGCCGTTTGGTGGCCCTCATTATAGAATCAAATTAAAGAACTGGAAAAAAGCTTCAGAAACCAAAGTGATATTGTAAATCTTTTTGAATTAAAAAAAAAACAACTACAAATGGTATGCCTTTTAGTAACAAAAACTGCTCTTGCAGACCAGATCTTTAAATTTAATGAGTGTGGGTTGTTTTTTTTGTTTTTTTTTTTTTAATGTGTTTAACGTACCTTGTGACCTCTTAATACTTAGCTATTTCCCTTTTCTTAGAAAGACCTCCTTGTGGACCTACCCTTCTTTCCCTCAATCGTTGCCATTCAGTTTTAGGGATGTGATTTTGGTTATCACATTTTTTTTTCTTCTCTTTTTTTTCTTTTCTTTTTTTTAAATTTCTCCACCCAGTGTGTTCTGAACTACTTTGGTGGTCCATTCTTTTGGAAGTGGAGAAATAAATGCTGGGCTGCCACTTGATTCTAAATGTCTTAGAGAAAATATTTTCTCACAGAATTTCTGATGTTCTTATGCCATTGAGTAGTATCACATGATATCATTGAAGGATAAATGATAACATAATCAGAAAACCTAAAATAATCAAATTCTAGTTGTTACTATCTAATTGAAGAATACCGAAAATTTCTAAGAAGATAAAAGTGAATTTCCTCATCTTTAAGTCATAATAAGATTAACATTTTCGGACTAACTTTTCTGGTATAACATTTTTAAATCTTTATCTGAGATAGGAAATCTCTCATTTCTGAATTCCACTATTCAGATGTTTAGGAATTATTGAAGAAAACTAACTTCCTATGGTGAGTTATTTGAATGAGATTATTTATATGTCAATCATCACAAACCAGTGATTCACAGTGTTTTCTCAGGAAGAAATTTATGGAATTGGTTTGCTTCAAACCAAAGTATTTAAAGAAGTAGGCGTTTTTGATGCCTCCAGACTCATTTCTGTTTTTCCCATCTCCCACCGTGTATTTTCTACCTAAATGGTATGTAAGCCATTCTTTATTACGTGGAGTTATCTCCACAGCATGTGGAATGTTTACTGCCATGGAATTACTAAACGTACTAATTCATTTACCTTTTTCTTATAGAATAGTATTTCATTTGATGTTTGTTACATAGGGATGTTTTGATTAAAGCTGCTTAACATTTTACAGATAAGCTGTATATTAGATATAGCAACAGCTATTACTAAAATAAATTACTCTTACTTTTTGTGGAAATACTCTTTTGAAAAGAGAACAAGACATTACAAATACAGTCATTCAAGAATACTATCTGTTTTAGAAATGTAGCCATCTACTAGACTAGAAAAGTATTACGGTTCTCATACCCTGTACTAAGTTGGTGACTAATATAGTTGATGATTAATTTATTCTGGCTTCTTGGTGGAAGTGCCATTGTGCTCTGTTTTGACTGAAACTGTATTTCATTTGGTAAAAATGAGAAAATTACATCTAAAATCATGTCAGAAAAGTATTGCTATTTCTGCAATCTTTGCGTTAGAAAAAGGTCAGGATCTACATACTGCTTTACCAATTAAAAGATGCTTTTATGCCATATATATATATATATATATATGTATATATATATCTGTCTCATCAATTAAGACTTAAAGCAATCCTGTAAAATAGACAGGAGTGATTTCCCGTATTTTATAGGAAACAGAAGCTCACAAACCTTGTTTGAAATATCTAAGGTCATACGACATATGGCATAATTGGAGCTGTAACTTTAAATTCACTTTCCATTGTAACAGTGTCAAGAAAACTTACACATTTCTCTCAGGCAGACATCATATAGCCTACATTCTCCAATCTCAGCATAATAAAACCCAAAGTTTAAAACCCAAAGAGGCCTAAACACTTATTTTTTTAAATAAGCTTTTCCAAATAACCCATCAATACATAATAAAAGTATGTATTATTATTAATGTCACCATTATTATTTTAATAGAAACAAGGATTTTTAAGAATATAAGAGATGTAGGGGCACCTGGGTGGCTCAGTCGGTTGAGCGTCCAACTTCTGCTCAGGTCATGATCTCATGGCTCATGAGTTAGAGCCCCAATGTCAGGCTCTGTACCGACAACTCGGAGCCTGGAGCCTGCTTCAGATTCTGTGTCTCCCTCTCTCTCTCTCTGCCCCCTTCCACTCACTCTGTCTCTCAAAAATAAATAAAAATATTTAAAATTTTTTTTAAATATTAAAAAAAGAATATAAGAGGTTTAAACAAAACTTACTCTGATTTTTAAAATCATAGTATTTAATACTTATTATTAAAATCTTCTTAGTAAATTATCAGTATTTCTATATATTAGAAATAAGCTTATTTGAAGCAATCCGAATTAAGTTTATGTACTTTGATTTTTAATAAGTAATTATACCAGTTTTCTCTTTAATGTATTTTGCATTTCCATATTTATTAGATCAAAGAGGAGACACACAAATACCAGTTCTTTAGCATTTATACCTTTGCCCAATTATTTTTTTTTTATTTTTTTTAATGTTTATTTACTTTTGAGAGAGACAGAGCATGAGCAGGGGGAGAGGCAGAGAGACAGGGAGATATAGAATCCAAAGCAGGCTCCAGGCACCAAGCTCTCAGAAGCAGAGAGAGCAACATGGGGATCGAACCCACAAACTGCAATATCATGACCTGAGCTGAAGCAGGACGCTTAACTGACTGGGCCACCCAGGTTCCACTTCCCAATTATGTTCCATCCAATTATTGATGCATCCTATGTAAATAGTCAGAACATAGGATTTATATCTTTCAGGATTTGTATTCCTTGATCATGTCTTCTTTTGACCCATATAGGAAGTTCCATGAAGTCAGAGATGATTCATAGGTTATAGATTTTTAATGATTAGTTGAATTTCCCGAAATTTAACATAGTTACTATTTGTCAAATGACGCTAGACTTGCTGCGTCCTCTGTCATTCTCTTTAGAGCAGGCATTAGAGTTTCTCTCTGATTCTTTTTTTAAACCAGTTTACTGCTTTATCATTCACATATCAAAATTCACCCATTGTAAGTGTACAATTTTACCCTCCCCCTTTTTTGAGGTGATTGTGGATGCACGTGCAGTTGCAGGAAGTATACAGAGAGATCTTTTGTACACCTTAGCAGGTTTCCACGGATGGGGACATTTTGCAAAACTGTAATCTACTATCACAACCCAGACATTGATATGAATACAGTCTGTCAATCTTATTCATATAACCCCAGTTTTATTTTCACTCCCATGTGTAAATAGGTATATGAAATTATTCACAGGTTCGACTATCCAGCACCACAGCCAAGATACTGAACAGTTCAAGCACCACAGGGATTCCTCATGCTGCCCTTTTATGGTTAGACCCACTCCCTCCTGGGTAATGATATAGTGAATGTGTCACCATCTGCTTATGTGCCATTTGTTATATCCTCTTTGGCAAAATATCTGTTGCTTCTTTTTAAATTGAATTTTTTTTATTGTTTTGAGAGTTGTTTATGTATTCTAGATAGTGGTCCTTTGTCAGAATGTAGTTTTCAAATATTTTCTCTCAGTCTCTACACAGCTTGTGTTTTCATCTTCTTTACATAGGGCTTCAAAGAGCAAGAGTTCTTGATTATAGAGATATATTTTATCAGTTTTTACTCTTACGGAGTTTTACTCTTATGGATCATCCTTTTGATGTCAAGTATGAGAACTCTGCCTAATCCTAGATCCTTAAGATTTCCTTCTATGAATTTTTCTAAAAGTTTTACAATTGTACACTTTACATTTAAGTCTGTGATCCAATTTGAGTTAATTTTTAAAAGATACGTGAAGTTTAAGTCAAGGTTCATCTAATTCAGTTTTTTATCATTGCATGCCACTCATCCATTTGTTCACTCAAAATATTTACTGAGCACTTTATAGGGATAAGGCACTGTATTTGGTACTGGATTTATACATGTAGCCTATTGATTGCAATCAATTCCTCGTCTTAGTACTTAAACTCAGTTCCTACTTTGCATGGTACCGTTGTAACTGAAATGTGCATATTAGAGCTTTTCACAGTCCCATGGTCACTGTTAATAGTTAGCACAATGTTGTACAAAGCAAGGACTGCCTATATACAGGCCTACCTCGGAGATATTGAGGGTTTGACTCTGGACCACAATAAACTGAATACCACAATAAAGCAAATCAAAGGAATTTTTTTTGTTTCTCAATGCATATAAAAGTTATGTTTATACTCTACTGTAGTCTATTACAGTGTGCAATAGTATTATGTCTAAAAAATGTGCACACCTTAGCTACAAGATATTTTATTGCTAAAAGATGCTAACCATCACGTGAGCTTTCAGTGACTCATATTCACTGATCACAGATGATAATGAAAAAGTTTGAAGTGTTGCAAGAATTGCTAAAATGTGACACAAAGTGCACAAATGCTGTCGGGGGAAAATGGCATTGATGCACTTGCTTGATGCAGGTTTGCATCAGTCCTTCAATCTGTAGAAAACTAAGTATCTGCCAAGTGCAGTGAAACAGAGCATGATAAAACAAGGTATGTATACATTTTTAAATATTTATTTCTTTTACTATATATAATATGATAAATGTGAAAAATAGCACAGTGTAATAGGTTGTTCCAAAGGTATTGTCTTAACGAACATGTTTGAATAAATATTAGTATTCCGTAATTAAGAAATACGCTTAAAAATATGAATCTCAACAATTGTAACATTAACTTTAAAGATCTAATGAATTACCATGCTATTCACAAAGTACTTTAAAATTTAAATTACTGGTGATTGCTGATGTTCTAGAGATCTATAGTAGAAATTTCCTCTTATTAATTGACAGATTTATTTTGTCATGCTACCAGAAGTGACTTTGACATGTTGAATCTTCCTATGGAGTCTTAAAGTTTTCATTTCTAGAAACATTGATGATGATTAAAGATGATGGTAGTGCTTAACTGCCAAAAACGTATCTCTGTTATCACTGACTGATGACTAAGTACTTGGCCTTAATTGTCAAACTTTGTTTTTATATATAGTGTTTCAATCTAAGCAAAGTTAGAATCTTTTTCTTACTTTATATATTCACCTAGCAAAGGTAAATGGCATCTCTCCCAATTTCTCAGATCCTAAATTAATGAAATTCAGGAGCAGGACTATAACTACTCACTAATTAAATCCAAAATAATCAGGTTAATTTGAAATGGAAAAAGCAACGTATGATTATCATTTAAAGAAGTTTGAAAGATGGCCACGAAACTACCTGTTACTCTGAATTAGGTTCTTTAAATGTTATCCCCTGTAAGTCCCATGGGATAAGAATTCTCCATTATCTTACTGATGAGGAAAATGAGGACCGCAGTCTATAGGTGAATCAGATTCTGTGTTGGAGTTTTAACCAGATCTGTTTTCTCATCAAAGCCTATGAGAAAAACCGCAGCCGGAAACAACAATGGAGGTAATAAGCAGTAACAGGAAAAAGAGATGAGAGCCAGCGCCGAAGAAACAGATGGGAGATTGCCTTTGCCATCTGTGGGCTCTAACGGTTCTGGGCATAAGGTTTGGTGGTTGAGAATAAAAGCTTTGGACTCACATAGACCTAAGCTTGAATCCTAAATTTTACATTCGCCAGCTATGAGATCTTGGGCAAAGATGTTTAACCTCTCTGGGTCATAGTTCCTCAGCTACAAAATTAGAATAATAATCTCTACCTGTTGTGGTTGTTGTGAGGATTAAAATGAGGTAACATAGAAAAGCTTTAACAGAGTATTTAGCATAGAGAAAGTACTAAATAAATGTTTCATGGTATAAAAACAATATTATGTTTAATATTTATATTATTGAATATTATCCACATAATGTTATGTACAGAAGGAGAGAACACAGCCATGAATGCCAAGTCTTAAAGATGAACACAAAAAGAGTTAAAAGGGGCGTTTCTTTCTACTTTCTTTCAAACATTTTCTCCATCCTTTAAAATAAAACTTTTTGTCAAAAATGGCACATCCGTTTTGATGTTTTCCTTGACAGGAGTCTCCTACTACTGTTAATCCATAATGCTGGGCATTTATCTCCTGATTAGTGGTTTTCAGTCTGTATTACAGTAAATTCCAGAGCAGTAATTTTAAACCGAGTGCATATCAAACCAAGAGTTTTTTTCAAATTCACATGCCTGGATTCCACACCAAATTTCTGTTTACGGAGATAGACGTTACTATTTTTCTGAACCATCTGAGACTAAGTTACGTATGGGATGCCTGAAGTGTGTTTCCAAAGAACAATAATATACTGTGACAGAGCCACTGCACAGTTATCAAATTCAGGAACTTTAACAGTGATATGATATTTGATCCAATCTTTAGTCCATGTGTTTAGTCTTTCGGTTATCCGAATAATGTTCCTGAACTGTTCCTCAGCCTTTCTTTGACTTCATAGCATTTGTGAAGGGAAAAGTCCTATCATTTTAGAGACTCCATTTGGTTTCCTCTGATAGTCCTCATGGTTAGCTGCAGTTTATACATACATTTTTGTCAGGAATACTGCACAATTGATTCTGTGTCCTTCTCAGAGTATTGGGGCCAGAGGCACATGATATAATTTGTCTCCTGTTGATAAATGTTAATTTTGGTCATTTGGTTATATACTGTCTTCATAATTTTTTTTGTAATTTAGGAGTCATATGTGAGGAATCTTGGGAAACACTATAAATATTCCATTCTTTTTCAAATTCCAGATACAGCATCCACTCATAATCTTTGCCAGAATTATTTTTCCTATGATGCTTGTGAGATGATTCTTCTAATACCCCTGTATTCCTTTTATCTGTATAACATTTTTCTGTAAAGAAGAGCTTTTTATCTCCTTTATTTATATGTTTATTTATTATCAATGTAAACACATGGATTCTTTTTGTTATGTGATGGATTATAATCCATTAGTGTGCTTATTATTTGGATGCTCAAATTTTCATATGGGTTGGCCAATAGGAGCTTTTTCACATCCGCTCCTAATATTTCTTTTGATATTATTCCATTGCATTTGTTTTGTGTTGATTATCTTCTAGCTCACTGGACATTCATAATCTGTATTTAAGAAACACTGCTTTAGGATTTTCTGGGTAGCTCTTGAGGATGTCCCAAGTGGACTGGAAAGGTTAAAGTTGGGAGAAAGATGTACCCTTCTGCCATATTTATACAATGCAGAACTTCAGTGGGTTCCTTCTGTAAGCCAACTCTCAAATATGTAATATGTAGAGTTTATGATTTTATTTATTAGATCAAGATTAAAATTAACTTTTAACTCTTGTTGAAGAGTCACTGGGTAAAATAAGGAAAATAAGCCAAGTGATCATTGTGCAAATGCTTCAGCATTTGAATATGATTCAATGATTAATGATTGAATGTTAGATCTTTGAGACAATAAAAAGTTGATTTGTAGATGTATGCACCTATATAAAGTTGGTGGCCCTTGCTTTGGGATGATTGGTTTGATAGCCATTATGTTGGGCTGCTTCTAAATGTTACAAGGGGAATCTTTTCTCTAGGGTTCAGTTTCTTTAGAAGAAACACTTCTTCATTTAACCCAGATAAGGGAAAGGGGTTGGAGTAGATGCCTAATCATTCAAGACACTTGTTGCATGTGTGTTGAAGGATAGCTTCTGTTGTCTGTTGTTCCATTTTACTTCTTAATAAGATTGTAAAGGGGCTAATTTTTGTCAATATTGTGGAAGGAAGGAAACAGTGACCCAGTGATCCCTTGATTTTTGTTCCTCATTTTACTCTGAATTAATTCCTTACTTATGCTGTGCTTTGGACCCTCAAAAGACTTTTGAAGATTCTGCAGGATAGATAAGCTTCTGTTTAACCCCATGCACTATTCCATACTATCTTTCTCCTTCCTCTTCATGGCTTCACTAGTAACCACTACTCCTTCCAATGTCATGTTACAGAAATCTGTTCAAATGTTTTGTTCACTCAACAGCCTGTTTTCCTTCTCTTTCAGGTTTTTAAATTTCTCTTTTTTATTTCCTCTCATTTTAATAGGAAGGAAAAGTGATAAATATACGTATTCATGCTTAAACTTTTAACAAGATGCTAGGAATTGACCATAAAAGATTTTTCCAAAAATGAGTTAGAACATTCTTTCTTTTATCTACTATCCAATTGATATCTCACAAACCATGTTAATGAGATGACACCCTACCATATATATTTATCCTGCTGCTGGCTTAAAACCTGTTTCTGAAACCATATTAGCATGCATCAAAATAGTGTTAGAGTTGAGAATACTAACATCAAGCAATGTAATACCAAAAAAGCTTTTTTTTGGAAGGAAAAGCAACATATATACATAATAACCGTGGATGTAACATGCCTAAAATGTTGTCAGGTAGAGGTGCAACAGATGATTTAGAGGTGATAGTGGCTATTTTCTCTATAAATGGACCTTTGGCTAAGCAAGAAGTCTTATTCATGCTTATTGCTCAATATTTATCAAAGACTATTTTTGAAAAATGCCAGAATCTTCCTAAAGTAATGTTAATTTCCATTTATTTTATTCCAACTACTGTGCCACGGTAGCATAGGACTTTAGGAACACAAAGTTAAATTTGAAGTGTAAGATAATAAACAAAAATAGGAAATTCTTATGCATGCAATTAAATTAATAAAACGGTTGACTCTTTCAGCTAATGTGACATATTTATCTACAGTACCACTGAGTGTTCAAAGCGGCTCAGGTTGGTTACCCATCCCATAACCAGTAGTGCCAGGCTTCTGAGTTTTCTGTCCACCTGAGACATTTGCATGTATGTGAACTCATGTACATGAGTACATCTGCAAATAGTGGAGAATTGAACATAAATCTTTGGCCCTTACATGAAAACTGTATGTAATAGCTCTGAGATGTAAGGAGCATTACTTGACCACTGTATTAAAATAATGAAAATTAATTAAATTGAGAGCGATGTTTGCATAATTTCAGGAAAAATGAGATTCTTGAATAATATCCATTTGCATGTTTGGCCATTGCTTCATTTGAGAGTCTTCATCCAATTTAAAAAGGAGTTCTGGGATTTATTTTATTTTGCCTTGACCATTTTCTGTAAAATGTAAATTCACACTTACTAAATAGTATCTAAATCTCTGCTTTTAAGTGTCAATTTTATTATCATTCTGAAAAATAAGACACTATAGCATCCGATTTACCTTGATTTTTTTTCCTATAATTTTTTCTCTTTTCTAAAAGGAAGAACTTCAATTTTGAAATCTTGTATGGAATTTTTATCAGTATAATTTCTCCTGTAACCTATATAATTATGGCATTTTTATTTCCATCAGATGGTAAATAATGAAGCACTGTTTCTACCTTTGGAGACCAAGAGAAAATATCTTTGGTTTCATTTTGAAGGCCCTTAGAAAAAATCTTCTAAGTCTCCTGAACATGATAAACTTTAAAGAAAATAAATTCAAATCTGGAGGAAAAGGCATGGGACCTCTTCAACAGTATTACAGTCAATTTCCTAACTTGCAGATTTTGTATTTGTGATTTCTCCTACTCGCTAAAATTTATTTTTTGATCCCCCAAATCAGGACTCCTGGCACTGTCACAGTCATTCTCAGACAGGTACAGACCTGTAGAAAATTTGCATCTGTGAGGTGCTGTTCCCAGCTAAGGTTAAATTAAGGCAATGCTCTGCTTTCTTGTCGTAGCTCTGATATTATAAACAAGTGTCCTTTTTGTGATCTGTATAGTGCCACATTTGTACATTTTTGTCCTTTTGTGTTGATGATTTCACTGTTGAAAATGCCCCCCATAATTGCTACTCACGTGCTGGGTAGTGTTCCTAACTGTAAAAAGGCTGTGATGGTGCTTTATAGAGAAAATGCCTGTGTTAGATGAGCTCTGATCAGGTTTGGTGAGTTCAATCTTAGTGAATCAACAATGTATATTAAACAAGATGTCTTTAAACAGAAACATGCATAAAGCAAGATTATGTATTCATCAGTTGGCAAAAATGCAGCCAGAGGCTGTAGTAACCTAACGGCATATATCTGCTAGGAACAATGGTTTAGTATTTGCTAATTCACTGTATGCAGTGACTTTATCCCACCAAACTACCACAAATTACAAGAATTGACCATATTTCTTTTATTTGTACAGAATAGACTAATTATGCTCTTAAGAGTACTGTTTCCTAGGAGTAAGTATCTATATTTCTCAACCTGTTTTGAGAGAATAAAATTATCAGCAGTGATTTCATCACAAAATCTATATTTATACCCAAACTATTTATTTCAAATACACAGACTTCTTTGGTGGTTATTTTTTTTCAATTTTAAACTCTTTGTATATTCAGTGATTCCACTGTGCAGCTTGATATTTTTTAGACTGAATTGGCACAAATGACAGAGTATTGTATCTTTTATGATGCTGTTTTTAAATTGTGAAAATCTTTATACTAACATTTATTAAAACTTTAAGACAAATCTGAATATTTTGTACTTTGAAGTCAGTCCAGATAACTATTTTCAGGAATTTAACATCATGTAAGACCCCAGCGTGAAGCTATCATATTTTATATCTCTTTTAGCACCAAATGTTGACAGATTACTAATAATAACACAAGGACCTGTTTCAGGCCTTGTTAGTGGCACTATCATAAGGCATGCCGAGGTTTGAAATTGTTTAGTGGACACAACACAGTCTTCTTTGTTTTTCAGGTTTGGGTTTACTTGGTTGGTTGGTTGGTTGGTTGGTTTGGTCATCAATATAAACAACTGCATTTATGAGGGAAAGAATAACCATGGCAGAAATATGAAGTAACTAAAAGAGATGAAGAATAGTGTGCATCAGCATGAACAAATGAGTTTATTAAGCAGGCATAACATCTGGACAACTGAAGTGCCATTAAATAAGTTTTGCCAAAGTGCTCATCAATTTCACTTTATGAAAATCTTTTCACAACAAACTGATAGCTGATATTTTCTTGATTTTAGCTGTGGAATGAACTTTATAAGCATTATCTCATTCAATACAATGATCTTTTGAACTATAGATATTACTATTATGTAATATGCAAATGATCACATACATATAAAGAAGCTAAAGCTTAGAAGAGTCAAGTATATTCCCCCAAGGTCCTCTGTAAGTAATAACTAGTGGAGTCCAGATTTTAAACTCAGGTCTGTTCAGTTTCAGAGTCCACAACATTGTGTTCCCTCCATGACTCAGTTCACAGCTTCTGCAATGGATATCGTGTTGTTTTGAGAGTTTTAGCACTTTTCTGACAGTCCACCCACATTCCACATCTCTGTTATCCTAAGGAAGATGGGGAGTGGGGATGGAACTCTATAAACACCCTTTCCTTTCTCCAAAGCATAAATTTATGATATGAATCTTCCCCAAGTGGTTTATCATTTTATGTTCTTTCCCAGTATCAAGAACTGCCCCTAAAAGAAAGGGACATTCCAAGAGGGCAATTTGTGGCATTATTCAGTAGGAGAATAGAAAATGCAGTTTCCTTTGTCTGAATTATGGTTATATGAGCCTCAAATTTCCACCCCCAACCCAAGAGCCAGCTGCTAGCTTTACCTCTTTCTACCTGCCGGATGCTTTCTGAATCACATTATCCAGTGCTCAATTTAAGCGATCCCCATTAAAGTCCAGAGCCTAGGGAAATCACCCTGATTCTGTGTTCCCTAGCAACATCCCTGAGACTAACAACAGCTGCTTAACAGCTGCTTAACCAGAAAGATGCTGTAGGGAAAATACACAGAAATTGGTATTAAATGCCTTAAATCTTGAGATTTCAAACATTGTAGTTACCATGTTGTATTATTTATGTTTAGTGGTACAAAAGCAAAAGAGAAAAATAAATGTAAGTAATCATCAAAAAGGATAAGATATGCTACATGACCTTGGCAGGCAACATGATTTTAGATATTTTCTTGCTCAGATAAACAGAAATAGCCATGATGGAAATAAAATACCTTTCTTTATGATTTTGAATCATTTTGAAACATTTGAACATTTTGAAATGTTATGGTTGTCAAAATTAAGTTATGCTTACGTTGTTGTATGGCATGGCGTACTTAAACATTAACCAAAATTAAAATTCCGTACAAATTTTGTTGATATTCTTTATTTTTCTGTGTTAATCATATTTATTCTCTGTAGTTTGCCTTTTCCAGAATGTCAAATTATTGGAATCGTACATTATGTAGCCTTTTCAGATCATTTTCTTCCACTTAGTGATATGCATTTAAGTTTCCTCCCTGTCTTTTTATGGCTTCGTAGTTCATTTCTTTTAGTCCTAAACATTTCAGTGTATGGATGTACCACAGTTTATGCACTCACCTTGGTTGCTTACAAGTTTTGATAATTGTGAGTACAGATGTTATAGACATTTGTGTGAAGGTTTTTATGTGTACATAAATTTTCAACATATTTGGGTGAATACCAAGGATCACAAATGCTGGGTCATATGGTAAAAGCATGTTTTGTAAGAAACTGCCAAAGTGACTGTCCGATTTTGCATTCCCACATCTTTGCCTGCATTTGGTGTTGTCAGTGTTTTGGATTTCAAGTATTCTAATATGTATGGTATTTACTATCTCATTGTTTTGATTTGAGATTGTAGAATAACACGTGGAGTGTCTTTTTATATGCTTATTTGCTATCTATATGTCTTTTTTTTTGGTGAGGTATCTGTTGAGATTTTTTGCAAATTTTTGCATGGGCTGTTTTCTTATTGTTGACTTTAAAGTTCTTTGTATACCAGCACTTTGTTAGATAACTGTTTTGTAAATATTTTCTGCAGCTCTGGAGCTTGTCTGTTCAATCTCTTAAGAGCCTATATAAAAAATACAAATTTGGGGTGCGTGGGTGACTCGGTTGCGTGTCCGACTTCAGCTCAGGTCATGGTCTTGCGGTTTGTGGGTTCAAGCCCTGCATCGGGCTCTGTGCTGACGGCGGAGCCTGGAGCCTGCTTTGGACTCTGTGTCTCCTTCTCTCTCTGCCCCTCCCCAACCTGTGCTCTGTCTCTCTATGTCTCTCAAAAAATAAGTAAATGTAAAAAAAAAAAAAAAAAAAAATTAAAAAAAATACAAATTTAATTATTATATTCTAATCACCAATTTAAGCACTACCATTATTGTCGTATGTGTTATGGGGATAAAAGATTATTTTTTTGTGGTTTCTTTGTAAATAAATCTCCCCACGTTTGAAAATTATTAATATGTTCCTTCTCTTTGTACCCCTCATTCCTTTATACCTTAAGCTGTTGGGGTTGCAAGCAGTCAACTGTAAGGAGGAAGAGTGAAAAATTATCCTGGACTATTTTTCTGTTTTGATCAATGAGTAACCTATTACAGTGTCCATTATCTAAATAATAGCCAATAACTCAGTAAACATAAATGTGGATCATGCCTCTTTAAATCCTGAAAAAATATCTTTGACATTCTTTGAAATTCTATTCAATTTTCAAATTCCTAAGAATTTTCAAAATTTCTATTCACCCATGGTGTTTTTCTTTCTTTCTTTTTCTGTTAATTCTCATTGTAAACAGCTCATTAAAACTGTTTTAAGGTTACATGATGCTATGAAAGTTACTTTAATGACTATATGAAAAATAGTTTTTTCTCCCAATTTTTAAATTGCATGCACATACATATATATTAGCAGTCAACTTGGGTTTGTAAAACAAGAATATTTTGGAAAAGAGATCATGGAATATCTGTGTTAGTTAAAAGCTCTTCCTGATTTCATTTTTCTCAATAAATTTATTAGCCTGGGAGAAGTTACTTATTTTAAAGCCAAGATCAAATAGGAAGCCTAGGCCAGTAGTTTCCTAATATTTGTATAGCGGCAGTCCAATATTTCTAACAGATAAATGTAGAGCCGCTCTGGTTTGGAGGTCAAGTGAAGGTAGAGGAGGCCCGGGGCACATCTTCTTCTTCTCCTAGCTTTTTCCAGGTGCCTCTGAGGAATCCATGGGTCTGTCTGGAGAAGAACTGGAAAATCAGTTTAAATTCTGATTTTTATTTAAAGAAACAACAAAACCAAATAGTCATTACTAAGCTATTTATCACGGAGTTCTAGGTGTCTAATTTATAAGGTTTCTGAATTAGACTTCAGGGCCTATGTTACATTTTATTACAGTCTACAACTTAAGTGTAGACTGGCAAGAATTAAAGGAAAAGCCTGTTTCACAGCTGTTATGCATCTGGGAGTTTGGTTAAAAGGGGCTAGCTTAGCTTAGCCCGAGTTGTGATAAAAAGCAGGGTCTAGAGGCCTTTTAACTAAAGTCCTGTGCTCTGATCAGAGCTGCATTTAATACTGGCCCATAAGTCCACATAATTATAATTTGTAAGAGTCTTTAGGACATCAGTAACTTTTAAATCTCACCATGTGAAAAATGATTATGTCACCTGTGGACTTTAAAAGCAGCTAGCAAACTGGGATAAAGGTGATTTGATGTCAAATCAAATATTTCTGCAACTTTCTCTGTCGAAGTTTTGTACTTAGGAGGTTCCAGCTCTTCTTTGTAATCTACTACTCCTTTTAACATGCTTTAATGAGGAAGGCTAATTCTGGTAAATTAGTGCTTCGGGTCAGAGTTAACCTTCTTAATACATTCTGGCTTTCTCCCAGGCTTGCAGATGGGTCAGGGGCTGTGGAGAGTGGCCAGAAACCAGCAGCTACAGCACGAAGGTTACAGTGAGCAAGGCTACCTCAGCAGAGAGCAGAGCAGGAGGATGGCTGCCAGCAGCATTTCTAACACCAGTCATCGGAAACAGGTCCAAGGAGGCATCGATATATATCACCTCTTGAAGGCACGGAAATCTAAAGAACAGGAAGGATTCATTAATTTGGAAATGTTGCCCCCCGAGCTAAGCTTTACCATCTTGTCCTACCTGAATGCGACTGACCTCTGCTTAGCTTCATGTGTTTGGCAGGACCTTGCAAATGATGAACTTCTCTGGCAAGGGTGAGTTCAACCTAACACATTTGATTCAGGCATCTCTAAACACAACCGTGCTTGCATGTTCTCTTTGTAATGGATGTATATGTATTATGAAGTATTTCTTTTAAACCTGGTTTGTAGTTTGGCCCTTTATTAAAATCTGGAAAGACAATGGAGTTATCATCACAGTCAGGTTTGGTAGTGGGAAAAGGACAGTTTAAAAGAAAATTTTACAGTTAGAAGTAACCAGTCAGGAGGTGGCAGTTATTGTAAATCAGAAATGACCAGTTTAATCTAAAAATACAAGCTGTTGGGGTGCCCGACTGGCTCAGTCAGTAGCGCATGCCCCGCGTCGGGCTCTGTGCTGACAGCTCGGAGCCTGGAGCCTGCTTCAGAATCTGTGTCTCCCTCTCTCTGCCCCTCCCCTGCTCATGCTGTGTCTCTCTCACTCTCAAAAAGAAACACAAAAAAATTTCTTTTAAAGAAAAAAACCCCATGGGTAAATAGAAATTTTGAAAATCTCGGGGTTGTAAGTGGATGTAGAGATTACCTTAAAAATTAAAAAATCTAAAACTTACAAATTAAGTGAGAATTTATAATCCAAAATTTAGAGTGTTTACGTCCCTGGTATAGTTTGTGCTTCCTGTATGAAGATTGTGTGTTTACTTATTTACGTATTTCCTCTATCATAGGTGCTCGCTAACATGAACTTTAAATGTTTCATCTACTTTTTATTTTTTCTAACCAATATTTCATCAATGAAGTAGTCAGATAGTAGAAGGCAAGGAGATAATCTCCTTGCTGAAGTGAGGGTAGATGATAGAAATTATAGCAGTGATTATATCAGTTTAAATTTAACCTATAAATTTAAGAATGTTTGGAGTAGAATCTGTTTTATGGAACTGACATTACTCCTTACATAGCATCATATACTTGGGTGTGAAAATGTTACCAAACCTAAAAGAATCATTGGCTATTGAGCTTTCTAGCATTTTTTACTAAGGTTCATTTAAGTCTCATTCTTTTCTTTTTTTCTTTCTTTAAGTCTCATTTTTTAATGGGACTTTAATTATGTAAAACATATCTGAAAACAAAGGTCTTTTTGTGACTATAAAAAATTTCTAAATGAAAACGAAAATCTAATGAGAGAATTAATAAATTATCCAAATAGTCAAGCTTTAATAAAAAGGCATTACCAACAATGGCATTTCTAATAGAGGCTTTCTCATGCTACAAAATTACAGTATTATATAATTTCTCAGCCTCTACATAGATAAAAATCATCAGCATCATCTTATTCTCTCATCGTCGTGTTATAGTTTAGGTACTGTGGACGTAAGAGGAAATTCTATTAATTCGTGGTGTTTAAATTATAGTTATTAATTCCCTAACTGGCAAAAAAACAAATAAAAATACTTTAAAACTGGCTCATTATTTATTTAAAATTTCTTTTCTGCATTTTAGTATTCCTAGCAATCTTAATGTGTAATTCTGGATATGAACTTTGAAAAAAAAAAAAGTTTATTTCTAAGCTTATCTGAATTCAATCAGAATGTATTCTTCATCTGGGATTTAAATCTGGTGTTCTTTTCTGGAAGAAGTGCTTCCTTTATTCTTACCACATTGTTATGCCTGTTTTTATGACACTTGGATTTTTGTTTCCTAGTGATAAATTGCTTCAATTTTAAATTAAAGGCTACCTTAATTTTATTTTAACTTTGGATGTGTGGAATACTTAATATTGAAAGGTTCTGTTACATAGCTCAGTAATAAAGGTCAAAAGCTAGAGGATTAAAGAAGCTGCTAAAATATTGATAATTTTCTGAAGTTCCTAAATTCACTATTTTAGAATCAGTGACTACGTTTGGTTGCTAAAAATAATGCAAGGATATAAATGACCTATTAAGAAGTTACTGTCATATTAAATTGCATATTTTACCCAGTATCCTCACAATTTTGATGTTACAGGTTGAAACAGTAACTTTTTCTTTTTAACTTGTACATTATATGTGTGTGACAAGAAGTTTGAGCCAAAAATCAATTGAATGTCAGAAAATGAAAGTATTTTAATGTCTGTTACTAAAAGTAGGTGTTTTTGAGCACACAAAATCCGATAATTTTGAGATAGTCATTAAAAGTGCACTAAAATAGAATTTCAGTATTCTGTGTGTCTCTAGAGTAATGCACTTAGATTTCATGATCTATGGCATATATCCAGAATGTCTGGGCATTGTAATTATATAAAACTTTAGCTTTAAAATAACCAGTAGCTAATCTTTGCACAGAGTTGGACACAACTATCCCAGTCCTCAAAAATAGTGTGTTTTGATATGAACTATTTGCATTTTAGGTTTCATAGAATTTTTAAACAATCGTGTTATTGTGATAGTAAAGAAATAGTATTTTGAAGCGGGATCTTAAGCAGCTAAGCTTAATGACACACACAACTATGTCTGTTCTGAAGCTATAGCATTATAATTTCTATGTTTAGTTTGCCTGCTATCACTATATGTATTAAAAAAAAAAAAAAAAAAGGTTCTCTCCCTACCTAGCAATCTTTACCCCCACACAATTTTACTTTGTAACGGAGACATAGCAACTTAATCCTGTTTAGTTGTTTTGATTAAGATTGCTAACTCTGGAGTAAAACTCCTTGGATTCAAATCAACTTTTTAATCTCTTACTGTGTCTGTGTTTCTTTACCTTTAAAACTAACATCATAGCATTGTTGTAAAGATTAAGCAAGTTAATACTATTTCAATGTTTTAAACAGTGCCTGGCATCTACTAAGCACTCTGTAAATGTTATAAATAAATATCTGTCATTGCTATTATTAGCAATAGGTTATATTTAACTTCAGATAAAACTCATGAATATTAATCTTTATAACTCAGAATCTTTATCAGAATCGCCACATTGAAGGCATTTGTCAATCATACTCTATAGGCAAACAAACAAGTACAGAAGTTAACATTTTCAACATTAGAGCTATAAATTACAATTTTATTGTATGTTACTTTTATAGCGTGTATATACATATTTAACTTGCATAGTAATGTTTTCTCATCTGATTTCATCTTATAGGTTGTGTAAATCCACATGGGGTCACTGTTCCATATATAATAAGAACCCACCTCTAGGATTTTCTTTCAGAAAATTGTATATGCAGTTGGATGAAGGCAGCCTCACCTTTAATGCCAACCCAGAGGAGGTAAGTGGAGAACTTGAATATTTATAATAGTTGAACTTGATTACCACCTTGTCTCAGCTTTGCTGCAATATAATATAATAAACTTGCAAGTAAAGTAACAGGTCGTTGAATGTTTGAAACTATTTAATTACCTCTTATTGTAATATATTAGAATGATCAAAATGTGAAAACTGTGCTTTCACTGATTTTTTTCCCCTACTTTCATTTTGCTATCATTCTAGAAAATTTCAAATTCTCGGAAATTTTTTTTTTCTCAGAAATGTTTAAATGTCTATTAGACTTATTCTTAGAAATATAATGGAGGGGCTCCTCGGCCGCTCAGTTGGTTAAGCATCCGACTCTTGATTTCGGCTCAGGTCATCATCTCAACAGTTGTGAGATCGAGCCCCGCGTTGGGCTCTGTACTGACAGTGCAAAGCCTGCTTGGGGTTCTCTCTCTCTCCATCTCTCTATGCCTCTCCCCATGTTGGCACTCTCCCTCTTTCTCTCAAAATAAATAAACATTAAAAAAAAAAAAAAAGAAATATAATGGAAATTACACAGCACTCAGAACTACTGCTTCTAGGTGACTTATTTTCTGTGGAATAAAATAACTGGCAGTGATATTAATTTAAATTTTCAAAAACCAACTTTTTTTCATCTCTTGTAGGGGTATTAAGAACTATTTAAATCATGTAGCCAAATACTTTTTATACACTTTAAAAAAATTTTTTTTAAGTTTATTTATTTTGAGAGAAGCAGAGACAGCACAAGTGGAGGAGGGCGAGAGAGAGAGGAAATGAGAGAGAATCCCAAGCAGGTGTCATGCTGCCAGTGCAGAGCCTGACACAGGACTCAAACCCATGACACCATGATAACATGACCTGACCTGAATCCGAGTCAGACGCTTAACCAACTGAGCTGCCCAGGTGCCCCGCAGCAAAATATTTTTAAAAATATCTTAACTTTTGCTATGTTAGAATTAGAAAAATGTTTCTCCCCATGCACAATATTTTAATATTGGACAAAATTACTGATTTTATAAATGTGCTTATCATAATACAAATGACATGTTTTTAAAGTTTATTTTGAGAGAGAGAAAGAGAGCAGGGGAGGGGCTGAGAGAGGAGGGGATAGAGAATACCAAGCAGGCTCCGCGCTGTAAGTGCAGAGCCCGACATAGAACTCAATCTCATGAACCAAACCGTGAGATCATGACCTGAGTCAAAATCAAGAATGGGATGCTCAACCGACCAAGCCACCCATGTGCCCCAATGCAAATGACATTTTTTTTTAATTTTTTTTTTTTTTTAACGTTTATTTACTTTTGAGACAGAGAGAGACAGAGCATGAACAGGGGAGGGGCAGAGAGAGAGGGAGACACAGAATCCGAAACAGGCTCCAGGCTCTGAGCTGTCAGCACAGAGCCCGACACGGGGCTCGAACCCACGGACTGTGAGATCATGACCTGAGCCGAAGTCGGACGCTTAACCGACCAAGCCACCCAGGCGCCCCAACATTTTTAATATTAAATTGATTTTCACTTATTACAAGCGATTTCTTAAATTTTTCTTGTACACAAGTAAAAAATATAACACCATGCATACATTATCAGTTATGTCTTAGCACCACAAATATAACAAAACATACGTATTATAAAGCCTGTTATAAATATTTAAATTAAGAAATTTGTTCTCACTACTGTTTGTTTCGACTTTTCAGTGAATAGAGGACTCTTAATTTAGAAGGCAAATGAATGGATAAACTAAACTATCATAAATTTAGGTTTTGTAACTTGGCCCTTAATTGCAATTTTGTTCTGATGCATTTTATCATAAAATACATGTTTTTACTTTATTTTTGGTCAAATCCAAGTTCTCTTCCATCTAAATGTATAGCAATAGTGAGCCTGTCACTTTTTGATTGTGCTCTATGGCATAGCTACTGTGTACGAGAGATTCTTCTATACTGACATGTTTGAAGAATGTCATAGTTTCAGAGACTTCATTATTCCTGTTTGTTCAAATTAGACATTACTTGTAGCTAACTAAAATAGTTCTTATGACGAACTTTATAATAAGATACACATTTTGCATTAATCTCTTAAGTTTAATCGAATGATGATTGCTGGAGAACTGAGGCAGAATAGTACATAAGGATGACGAAAGGCAGCTAACACCAGCGCCAACCCTTTATGTCCAATTTATCAAGGCATTCTGGTTCCTGTCATGAATTATGCTGATAATGAGTAAAACTGTCATCTCCAATTCATATCACTTGCAAATGTTACATTCTAAGGGAAATATAACTTGGTAAGTACTGAGTTTTAGATTTACAAAGTCAGAAAAGTTGGATGTAACTGCTGATGTTGATTATGGTAAGTAGTCATGCCTTGCTAAAGGAGTATCAATTTTTAAAACAAATTATAAACCATCATTTTTATGCAAAGATTAAACCATAGATAGGCCCTCATATAGTAGACTATGATATCGATAGTTTTAAATATCTAAATTGGAAAAGCTAGATGTCAAAATATGTTTCCATCTTTGCAGCTACATATATCAGACTACAGAGTTCTTGTTACACCTCCTCTACTGTGTTTGGAGGGGTGGGCAGAGAAAATAGGGTAAAATTAAAAGACCTCTTTTTATCTCACAAAACTTAAAAAAAAAATTTTTAAGTCGAATGTTTACTAAGAGAGGGGATTGAAGTTATTAGGTAAAATAAGATTTTAGATCTTCAGATTTTACTTATCCATCCTACCTTCCATTATTATTGAGAGTTGGCTGTATTTTCTTTTTCTTCATTCCCTTGCCTGATATCCTGGAGCATTCCAGAAGTATTGAATTCACTATTCTGAAAGGGGCACATAGTGCCAGGAGGCATAGAGCTGAACCTTTCAGAGTGACTCATGGTTCCAGAATTCTGATTCTATGCTTTTATGAACATCAGTAACTTAGCATGTGTTGCCTGATAGCAAAATAGAATCCCATCTTTATCAGAATGCACCCAGGTTGTAAATAGACAAAGAAGGACATTGAAATATACTTGTAGATACAGAGAAATGAGGGAAAGTATTTTAATGACTATAATCTTTATTTCATTGACTAATATACACAATATCAACTTGGTTGTTTATCTGAGTCAAGCCTTCAGAATTGGAATCATGTAATTCAAAGAGTTATCCTAATAGATATTTTTATATAGAATTATCTGTATGAGTCATACTTTTAGCCAGGTCTTAGAATGACTCTTGCCAAGTTTTTTGAGTGCTAGAAATCAGAAAGTACTTTCTGGATGTTTTTTTCTGCCCTCATTGGAGCACTGTCATGAAATGTGTTATTTTGGGTTCATTTAAGCCTGAGAAGTAAATTAGTTTTGATGATATGTTTAAGTATGTGTTGTTTATTGTTAGTACCTGAGATATGATGTGTGTAATTATTCAGTGTTATAAAAACTCTACTTTTCCATAATTTCTAGTTCTGTACTTATCATTTTGATAGCAAGCATCATTAAAATATTATAAAAATAAGAATACTTACAGCCACAGGGAACAAGATTCTCCAAAGGACATCGTTCATGTCACGGATATGGGTAACCAAACTCCACAGCAACTGCTGGCAGTGGCTCATGGGGTGGGGGAGAACATCTGCACAGTTTGTGGTACGATTATCTAGCACGCTGCTGTTATCTGCATGACATTGTGATCTCAGCTGTATGTAAAGTCTTGATCTTGTGCATGAGCTTGTGTACTTTGTGGCAGGTGACCACATTCTAGTAAAGGAATGTGCTGAAAACCATCCATTATGTTAGGCTGTTTTCCCCCTGCATGTACAAGTTACGTGTGTTGATTTTATTCTGCTAGCAGTATTATAATAAAGTAATTTTTTCTTATCCCCCAATTAGCTATATTCCTTGAGCTCCATTTAGTATGAAACATTTTCTTGACTTAGCAAACATGATTTAATTTCAAGATATTATAGGTTTTATTTTTGCTTGTGTAAGCATGTTTTTAAAAAGTCTTTTATATTCTCATTGGGGTCAGGGAAAAGTAGTCTTTTTTGTAACTATACAAGCACATTTTCTTTGTGTTCATAAAGGATGGCCCACAAGCATACAATTTTATGCATAGTTATTCGTGATGTGGGGTAGATAGAGTCTATTATGAGAAGAAATATTTTAAATTTGACCTGTGTACACATTTTAGAGGGAAATGCATAAGCAGTTTATTTTAAAGATAATGATTCTTTTTGTTGTTTGTCCAGCTAAAATATAAACAGGAAATTGTAGTTCTCCATTATATAAAGGAACTCAGAAGTTTGTACTCAGATATTAAATCTTAGTTTTTGCTCTAATATACAGCAACAAAATGCTCATTACCATTACTTCATAGCATAGCAACAATGATGAAAATTATTTTTATTCCTAAGGATAGAAAACCCTATCAGAAATTGGTGTCATCAGAATGTACAGATAAGCATTTCCCAAATGTATTCTTTGGAATAATTGTTCCACAGGATAATAGATAATCAAAAGAGTTCCCCAATCTAATAAATGACATGTTATGACTAGCTGGCTTATTTAAAGAATAACTTTTCAGAGCCTTTATTATATTTATATACAGTTTGAATATGAAAGAGGAAGTTATTGTATACAGTATTATTCAAATTTATCTGAAATAGTGGCTTTTGGAGTTTTTTGTTGTTTGGTTTTTTGATAAAATAACATTTGAGGGGACTCGTTCTGTACATGCTAGTATAGATTATCGGTAATCTTACTATGTGTAAATAAATATGTGTTTCTAACTTGATAGACACCTAGCTTGAATAATTGAAATGCCCTCTTGTTCACTGACAGTTAATCTGATACCTATTTTACTTGTAATCCTCTCTCTTTTTGAAAGTCTATGAATCTATATCTGTTCTCTTTTGTATGATAGTATTATAAAAAAAAAAAAACCTTAAAACTGAGAGTTGTGTCTTGAAAGATTGAGAGATTTATCTATGTTCTGGATTTTGGTTGTCATCTAATATGTTAAAGAAAATGTTACTTTGGAAAATAAGGGCAGGACAACAAACCTGATAGGCATATTGAATTCAAATATTCATATATGATATGAGCAGTTATCCCACAGTTATTTCCATGATACACTGACCATATCATGGACTCTCAAGGTGTGTTTACTTTTGCCTTCTTTTGATAAAAAGTTGTCCACCACCACTCAAAACATTACATGCTCATATGAAAGTATCCTCACCACAAAGAGCACAAAGAAATTCTCTTCAAATTCCTTACGCTTATTAGGAAGAAAACTATCCTTTCAGGTGCCTTCAGTGTACTTCCGTTGATTCCTAATGGACATACTGAATCACGGGAACATTCCTAGACCAGTTAGGAACAGAATAGAAGGGATTGCATGATTGGCTTAGAGTTAATCATGACTGAGCAACCGTGGCTAAAATTCTAAAGACAAGGAAAAGACTGAGATTGCTTTGGGCTAGGTCTCCAAGCACCCGCAACATTAGTTTTACTAGTGAGCCACTTGTAAAATTTGTTATTCTGCCTCTATTATTTCTGGGCTCTACTGGTTTAGAAGTCTTACCCAAAGGAAGAGTATTGATAAGAGGCACAACAATTCAAATCGGTTGCTGAGACGACCTTCTTGCCACTTTAGGTCCTCCTGCCACTGAGCAAAGAAGATACCCTTCCCCCCAAAAAATGAGGATCAGTAATTATTCTGTGGTTGAAGTAATTAAGCCTAATTATCAGTGGGAAATAGTTTCCCCCACAAAGTGGGGAAAACAGAAGGATATAAGTGGAACTCAGGAGATGTCTTCAAATTCTTTCTACTACTGCTATATCCTATTGTAAAAGTAATTTTTAAAAAATCACACTAACCCTATATGGGGAAGGTTGAAATCACATCACTTAGACTACTCGCTAGGTAAAGAATTTGAGCCAGCTGAAAGGATTGATCCATTTTCAGCCTCAGAAGTTGAATACAGATGATTCCAAAACCATCATGTTAATTTTATTTCCCTTGGCTCTCATGGCATCCATGCAATTCAGTTCTGGCCTGTAAATTGGAGGAAATATGTGCAGAGAAAATTTTAAGTTTCAAAAAGAGACAAAAAAAAAAAGTAGTACTGTGGAGTATCTATGTGTATGTGTACATACCTGTCCATGTGTATACTTCTGGCACTAATATATGAGCATATAATGACGGGAACGGAAGCAGCCATCTTGCAGCCATGAGGGCTATTAATAACAGTGCTAGTAGCACATTAGGAAGAAAGAATTGGGTCCATGAGGCTAACAACTGTGGAGCCAAAATACTTTACAATTTGTTTGTTACACAAGGCAACAAATCCTTTACGGTTTTGAATTGGGACTCCTGTTGCTTGCAGTCCAAAGGATTCCACTGCATCGTCATCACCGCCATCATCGCCCAGACCCATTAAGAGTTTTATATGTAATCCTGAACAAATTATTTTTATAAAAATAAACAATACTAATTTTCATTAGCAAATTAATTTTATCCCCGTTTTGCTGATGAGAATTTAGTCAGAGCAAAGGAGCTAGTTGACACTAAGAGGCATCCCTCACTGAATATAGCTTAGAAAGCTTTCTCCTCTATTGGAATGATTTACCCAAAACAGCTAAAATATTCATGCTGATTGGCAAAACCCCTTCCCCTTGATTAGCATTAGAGTCAAAGTGAAAAACTATGCCTCACAGACACTAAATATTATCCTCTGGCTAGATAATTATGACTAGTCAGGTTGTACTGAACTGGAAGCCATTTACTTTTTTGCGGGCAACGTGGCATGTGTATAGGTACGTATCAATATATCTGTTTTTAATCTGATCAATCATGTGTTATATTTAAGAAGGTAACGTTATCCTATGTCATTCAGGTCAATACCCTGCCCTGACCATAACATATCTTGGCTACCCTCCCATTCCTTTGTCTTCAGGAGTCCTTGGAGTACCTGCTATAGAATCACTCCATAGAATTACATGGACTCAGGGTAAACCTTTTAGAAGCTTCATAGGGAAATAAATTTCCCAGCCCCTTTTGTCTTAATGTAATTGAAAGAGAGATTCAGACCTAGAGTATCCTATAGTTTATTCATCAGGCAAACCACCTGATGCATTTTGCTTTTGTTTTCTATAGTTACCACAGGGGATATTGTTATCTCATTTAGTGTGAATTATCTAAGAGAAAGTAAACAAAAATTAGTGGAAAATGTATTGATCTAGGACCTTTAAATCAGAAGAAAGAATAAAGTTAGAATATTTTAGTACCACAGCACCCATACTACAAACTCTTAAATTTTAAAATGTGCAAAGCTAAAATGAGCAAAAATTTTTCTTTGTTTGAATTTTACTTTTGTTGCCAATTTAGATAAATATACCTGGAAAGTTTACAATATTGTGTTAATATTTTAAGAACATTTCAAAGATAAATCTGTTTACCTCTTACTTCCTTACCATGTCCTGACAACCTCAATAACCTCCATGTTCTTTGTTATTTGATGTGTCCACAGTTGCAGTGAAATTTGACAACACTTTCTAGATCTAAGTTCTCAATCTTAATGTCCAAAGTAGTTGTCTCTCCTACACGTCTTATCTGAATTTAGCAATTGCTAACACCAATGTCACTCTACAGTATGAATTCTTTATCTGAAACCTAAAAAACAATATATCCTCAGTTCTTGGATGTCTTCAGTTGTAGAGCATCCTTTGAAATATTGGAGTATAAAAGAAACACTACATTAAATGCAAAAGTTTGAACCAAAACTATAGAATACATTTATTCCTAATGTTATATAATATTTTCATGTCATAAAATTTTTGAAGATGCTTTTATTATAAAAGTGATAAGATCATTGTAACCACTTGTGGCCATTTGTTAGCAGGTAAATATAGAATCATAGTGACTGTTGCTTTTTATTATTTGTACTGGTGACTCTGACTTTTGAGAGTTTACAATGTGAGGCATTTCAAAGTATACTGGAGTTTTGATCCAACTCAGGTTTTTGTGGTGGTTATCTTCTTTTCTTTTTTAACTTCAGTTTAATTATGTAATCCTTAAAAGTTTATAGCTTCTCTTGAAAGCCAGCTAGAGGCCTTGTACAGATTCATTCATTTTAAAAATATTTATTAAGTATCTCTCCAGTTACTAATTATATGACTTTGACCTTGGCAAATTATTTAATGTCTGCACTCCAGTTTCCCCGTACGTAAAATGGGGACAATAATATTACATATGTCATGGTGTTACTGTGAATATTAAATGAAATAATAAATGTTAAATACTGCCTCTAAGTGCTTCCCAAAATGTAGGTTTCATTTATACTAGAGGTACAACCATAACAACTTACACTGTCAGGAGCCAAATACTGCTGTAAACTGTGAGGTTCTTCCTCTCTTGGAACTTTTGGATTCTAGTAGATAGATATTTGACACCTGAGTAATGGCCCTTCATAATGTATGTATTGGTCACACCAACATCTCCTAGCTTTAAATGGTAATACCATTTGCCTTTAATATCATTTCCTAGTATGGGATGAACAATCTTTTGCATGTACAGTAACCTTTGTGCCAGTGGTGATACTTAGTGTAATGGTTTTTTTAGGACATTTTAAACAATAATTAGGTGTCCAAAATTATGTTTAAATTAAAACATGTGTCGTGGCTGAATATCGTGATGAATAGATACTTTACTTACATGAGTAAGTACACACATGTGCTGGCAATAAAAGTACCATTTAAATTCCAGCTTGCTTCTCTGCTTGTCTACTCTTAAGATACGAGGTTTTTCTTAATGTGTATTTCAAAATTGTTTCAGAGCCGTCAAAATATATTTATAAATGTACATGTGAGAATCTAGGTAATATGAGAAAAGTGCTTCTTATTTACCAAAGTGGAGTTTGTCATTTAAATATATACATATACACACATATATTACTGCGAATGCAATATTTACATGTAATTTTTATAAAGTGGGGATTTAAATTAGCCAACGTTAGTATTCAAATGGATCACTTTCTCATTAGTTTGAGTTGTTATTGATTGTACCTTAATCTAATAGAGTTTTATTTCCAGATTTTGATTAGAATGCTTTCTTTTTCTGATTTACAAACAGTTTCGTGAAAGAAGGGGCTTTTCCCAAAAGCTGAAGCTTACGTCAGCTACCAGCAACTTGTCAATAATATTAGCTATTAGTACTTATTTATCATTTAAGAATTACCTTCATGTTCTTCACCTTATTTACTTATCCCTGTCATGAGAGTGATACTTTTGGAGACTACTAGAACTCAGTGTGATTCTTTTTCTGTTTGAGTGTATTAGAATTAATTAATAGGAACTTTTAATTGTTATTTAAAACCTAGATAATGACATTTATGTTATTTTGTCTGATGTCATTGCTTTCTCTCCTATGAAAAAGAAGCGCAACGATCTGTCTTACATTTCTCCTCCATTTTCCCTGGACTCCATTAGAAGTATTTTCCGTTTTTGTTTTGATTTTCTTTGAACTGCCCCTCCTTTATGTAAGATTTCCTTTTGACATCTTTTGGCTGCAAATAATTTAGGGTATATATATATGACTATTCTTAGCAGTTCATCAACATTGTGCACTTCGATGTATGGAAAAGTCCTCCATAAATTTGTTCCAGGAAGCTGAAATCCAATCCAATTTCATTCCATATTCCATACTTAAAAAAATGAATAGTATGATTCTTCACTATTCTCTAGAATCTTTTATTCTGAGCAATTTCAGTAAGGAATTGGCTGCAATATATCAGCATTTTCTCTTCACGCCTATCACTTCCTCCACATAAGCATGGACAATGTGTGCTCTGTTTTTCCTAGGGAAGAGATAAGACAAATCTGCAGTTCAGATTTCAAACTGACATCAAAATTATCTTCACATTTCTTTCCCAGTTGTCATTACCTCCTTTCCTCTTATTTATAGCTAAGTCACACAGAGGCTTTCTGTGAATAGCCTACTTACAGGCACCTCAGTAAGAGGTAAACTTCATTTACTACTCTTATAATCTTTTCATATAGGACAACTTTAACAACTTGAGCCTAGTTTTTACTTTAGTCTTTGAATCTAGTAACTAGATTAGGAATAATGATTATAATATGTATAAATAGACTAAATTTTAATGAATAAATGAAATAACATTACATTTCTAAAGTACATGTGGTAAGTCAGTGTTACAACAGAGGAGAGTGGTGTGGATACTTCCAGAAGAAAACACTGCAAAAGTTAGTGGGTAAAATGAAGTGAAATGACACAATAAAAACATTGATACCTAGTCTTAAAATGTGCTCATTAGGTAATCTTCTGCATTTATTTTGCTGCAGCTAAAAAGCACCGTGTTGATTTATTACTTGAACAGTATATATGCCCAAATGAATCTCACCTGTTCAAGTTCTATGTGGGTTTTTTCCCCCTTAATTATAAAGTGAATACATATTCTCTGATTAAATATGGAGAGTGAGAACTGCTGATTGAACAAAAATTAGTAGGTTTTATATTTTGCTTCAGTGATCCTGAAAGTACTGTAAAAAAAGAAGAAATAATATCAGAGCAGTCGTCTGAACCATTGTTGCTGTTTTCTAGCAAGACAGTGGGGTACTCCATGTGACCTATGGAGGGCTGCCCCTCTGAACTAATTATTTTTACTATCCAGAAAATAACCATCCATAATAGTTTTTGTATCTCAATTTTTACATTACTTTTAATGCAAAACGATGACATTTCAATTGCTCGTTTCACTGAGGTTAAAATGCATATATGAATATTATTATGTCAATTCTTACTGAAAGAAAAAGTAGAAATCTAGATTGAACTCTTCTGTCTTATAAAAATTTATTGTTGGGGCGCCTGGGTGGCGCAGTCGGTTAAGCGTCCGACTTCAGCCAGGTCACGATCTCGCGGTCCGTGAGTTCGAGCCCCGCGTCAGGCACTGGGCTGATGGCTCGGAGCCTGGAGCCTGTTTCCGATTCTGCGTCTCCCTCTCTCTCTGACCCTCCCCCGTTCATGCTCTGTCTCTCTCTGTCCCAAAAATAAATAAAAAACGTTGAAAAAAAAAAATTTAAAAATTTATTGTTAAAATTTAAGGATCAGTATTTTAAAAGTCCTCTAATAAAGTCCTCTAAAAAAATTAAATGCAGTGTCCGTTTTGCTTTCCATTATATAATTATATTAGCATTATATTATGCTGTAAGGGCAGATTTATTGCCTGAAAAGTAGTAGCCATGGCAAATTTGAGCAAAGGCAAATTTGAGCAAAATTAGCTAGAACCCATCTTTTTTCTAAATTTCTTTATTAGGCTGTTCTGAAGGATACAAGGGTACCCCTTACTTTGTTACAATTTTGCTATATACACGATTGTTTGTTTTTTTTTAATTTTTTTTTTTAACGTTTATTTATTTTTGAGACAGAGAGAGACAGAGCATGAATGGGGGAGGGTCAGAGAGAGGGAGACACAGAATCTGAAACAGGGTCCAGGCTCTGAGCTGTCAGCACAGGGGCATGATGCGGGGCTCGAACTCACGGACCGCGAGATCGTGACCTGAGCCAAAGTCGGCGCTCAACCGACTGAGCCACCCAGGCTCCCCAACACGATTGTTTTTATTGATACAGGCTGCTACACGATGTTTCTGCCAAGCGTCTATGCAAATAGCCAGTACTGTCGGTACCAGTAGTCAGTGTTTGGTTTTTTAAATTAAGACTTTATAATTTTTTTAAGTCAGTTTTAGGTGTGTAACAAGAGTTGATTCTTTTGCATTTGGCTTTGCATACCTAGTGTTTTAGAATTCACTCTGTTCCTAAATGTATGATTTCTGACCCTGAACATAAGTATGGTAGATTTGGCTTTTGAAGTACACCATGGATAATGACTTTAATCGATAAGTAAGGCTTTATTAAAAGGGGAGAGAAAACGTGGGTATCGATGTAATAGAAGAAATGAAACAAAGTAAAGGTATCTTAAAATGAATTCTGTGAAAAGAGCCATTCTTACAGTCATAACATAGATAAATTACATAGGTGACTAAGCCCCAACACATCGTTTTCCTCATTTTGAATTCCTTCTTAATATTGGCATAAGCTGTCTATTCATGATTTCTTGAATTGTTTGTTTGCCTCCTAAACAAATTACATCAAAACAGCTCACTACTCTAATTTGACTGTGTAAATCTTGGGGCTGTCATTTGTATAACCATTTTTAGTGACATACTCTGTGCTGTCTACAAAATTTCTTAATTGTTCTCTCTTGGATTGCTGTAAACATGCGTTCTATTAAAGAAAACGTAACATGAATTGACATTCATGTCACCTGGGTTCTCGCTGCCGCCTGGTGCTCCTTTTGTTTATTCCCTGTTGTGCCTGAACCGTTGTAGATAGACATCTTCAGCACTTCACTGGGAGATCCAATTCAGCTCTCTTTTCCAACTCTTTCTAGATGGTTCGTCCATCCGAAGAAGAAAACCAATATGCACTCTGCTTTTTGCCTTTATCACTTTCTTAACGTAACCTGTCTCCTAGCCATTACTACTGCCCTGTCCTCCAGGCTCAGAAAGCATTATCAACTCCCTGTGTCTGCTTTGGGTCCAAGATTTTTCTTTCCTTCTTCTGATCAGCTTCGTTATTTCCCATTATTCTATCTTCTGTCTCACTTTTTTGTTCCTTTGCTTTTTCCATCTTTATGGTCTTTGCCTCCCGTTGGTTTCGAATTTCGGTTACCGTATTTTTTACTTCGGCCTGGTTTTAAGCTCTTTTATCACTGTGGTAAGGGACTCCCTGATGTCTTCTGTGCTTTTCTCAAGGCCAGCTAGCAATCTTATGACTGTTACTTTAAATCCTGGATGAGGCATGTTACTTGGATCTGTTTCAATTAGATCCCTGGCTGTGACCATTTCTTGTTCTTTCTTTTGGGATAAATTCCTCCATCTTGGCATTTTGTCTAGGTCTCTTTCTTCTTCTGCGTGTTAGGAAAGCTGTTATGTTTCCTGCTGCTGAGAGTAATGGTTTTATGAAGAAGACACCGTACGATGTCCAGGGCCTGGCGCTTCAGGAAGTGTCTCTGGAGCATGTTGTGTGTACTCCGCAGCTGTGTTACGTCCGCTCTATCCCTCAGGCCGGTCCTCCTCTGCAGGGATTCTTCTTTCCTCCAGTGGGGAGTGTTTAGACCTCGGCCAGCATGGCGAGTTGTAACTTTTTTCAGTCCTTTCCCCTGCTCCCCTTTTCTCTACCTTGCTACTCCCATTATCTCCTCCTGCTCCTTACGTCAATCTTTTACTCACTCTGCTGGTTCTCTTTCTTTCTTTCTTCTTCAACGTGCATGGGTCAAGATTTTCTTGAAAAACCGTGTCTCCCTTATTGACCTTTAACATTGCCGTTTATTTTTCCCATCTTTATACTAATAAATTTTTCAGGTGAGTGGGCTATCAGTTTCATTACCTTGAGCTCATTCCTTAGCTTTCTTCTTAGACTTGAGCCCCCATTACTCTGAGGAAAGAGACCTTGAAAGGTACTACTTTCTCTTTCTTTTCTCCCTGTCACCAAATCCATTACCCTCTTTCCACGTGTTCATCTCTTTGAGCTCCCTAAAAGAAAAAGGAAACCAGCCTTGTTTTATGCCAGACACTTTCAAATCTTCACAATAGCCACTTAAATAAGATTTTTACTGATTAGGAAACCGAGGTTCCAAAAGTTTGCGTAAATTATGTTCACAAGATCATGAAATGGCAGGGTGATGATTTGGTCTCTCTTGGAACAACTAGGCTCTTTCTCTTTCTGTACTTTGGAATTGCACTGTATACCCCTTTCTTTACATTTCAAAGACTTTTACCCCCGGGACATTATTGTATCCCTGCGTTATTCATTACCTACTCCTTTACCGATTCTTCTTATTCAGGATCCTTAATCTGTACCTTCAACCCTCACTCACTTTTTTCATTATCTTATTACATTGCCAACTGCTTCCTCTGCCTTTCTAGTTGTACCTATCATCACCTGAAATTCAACATTTCAAAGTCCACACTCATTACTCTTTCCTTTAATTCAGCACCGTCTATAAACTGTGGAGTTTTTTGCTTTGTTTTTTTACCCCTGTCAGGCATTTCCCTTTTCATCTAAGCCAGAAACATCAGTTACCTTTATCTTTCACTTTTCATTATTCATTGGCGCATGGTTCCATGTGCTCTCACTTCTCATTTTTATATATATAGCACATGGATTTTGTATATATATGTGTATATATATGCATATATGTGTGTATGTATATATATACATATATATATGTATATATATATATACACACATATATATATATATGTGTGTATATATATGTGTATATATATATATGTATATATATATACATATGATTTTAGAATAGAATATTTCCTTTGCATTTCTGTTGCTTTTTCCACATGTTTAAGCCTGGACAATTGTAGTAGCCTACTGTCTAATTTCCATTTTATTACTTATTTATATTACTGTCAAATTTATATTGCAGGCCATTGCTTCATAATGTTAAAGTCTTCAGAGGCTTCCAGTTACATATAGGGTAGAAAATACACTTTATACCCTAAAACTCAGCCCCATTTCTCCTATAGTCTGATTCCAGACTTGCTCTGAAGTCCAAGATAGTTCGCCTGTTTTTTTGAAAATAGTCTGATTTTGGGGCGCCTGGATGGCTCAGTTGGTTAAGCAGCCGACTTCGGCTCAGGTCATGATCTTGCGGTCCGTGAGTTCAAGCCCCGCGTCAGGCTCTGTGCTGACAGCTCAGAGCCTGGAGCCTGTTTCAGATTCTGTGTCTCCCTCTCGCTGACCCTCCCCTGTTCATGCTCTGTCTCTCTCTGTCTCAAAAATAAATAAAAACGTTAAAAAAAAATTGAAAATAGTCTGATTTTTTTTTTTTTAATCTTCTAATGCTTTGGCTCATATGATAGAATATCGACTAAAATATTCCTCTCCTGTGTTCTTCTCATTCTGGGCTATGTAAACCCCTACCATTCCTTCAGAGTAGATATTCCAGGAAACATGATTCAAATACCCTTTCCTACAGTGATGTTTTGTTTAATTGAACTACTGAAATGCTTATTTTTCATACCAGTTCATTTAGGCCTTAGTTGACTGTCTTGTGTCATTGATTTGTCACACATGCCTAGTGTGGTTATTTGTGTACCTGTCTCATCTCCCCAGATAAACTTTAAATTTGCTTAATGCAAAACTTTCATACTTTTCAGTGTCTGTCACTGAATACCTTGCATATTTACCATTTGCTTAATACATTGTAAATGAAGATGTAGATGTAAATGAAGATGTAATTTTAATAGGTTTGTTTTGATTCAGTGTTTCAGAAATGCTTTTAAAGAAGATGCATAGCTATCTATATGAATATATACACATACACACAGACATACATATGTCAGTTTTACAAACTAGTCTCTGGGTATTCATCTTTATATTTAAATTTAAAGTTAAATGGATACTTTAAAAGAAATCACATTACGAAGGAATTTAGGATTTGTAATATGAATATTATTTATGTTTATGATTTTCTGGAGAAATATGAATCCTAATGTCTATATGCAATCTATCTTCATAATAAGAATTTTATTTATCCCCCTGTAACTTTCCTTTAAAATTTTTTTTTAACGTTTATTTATTATTGAGAGACAGACAGAGACAGAGCATGATCATGGGAGGGGCAGAGAGAAGGGGAGACACAGAATCTGAAGCAGGCTCCAGGCTCTGAGCTGTTAGCACAGAACCTGACGCAGGGCTTGAACCCACAAACTACGAGATCATGATCTGAGCTGAAGTCAGAGGCTTAACCGACTGAGCCATCCAGGCATCCCACTGTAACTTTCCTTTAATACCATTCATTAAATAAAATCCATTTTGGTCAATAGTTTTCTTCCAGATGACAGAAACTTCCCTTTATGCTATGGAGCCAATTCATGAAAGGACTGACTCCGTCATGATTTATCTTTGAGTTATACAGCAACAAAAATTAAATTAACCAAATGACAAACTATTAGCCTTGAACAGCTATAGCTCAGAAGCACGATCTTCCTTACATGGCACAAGCCTGCCTCCTTATTACTGACATTTAGTAACCATACTCCTACATCATCTAAAATAGGATTTCTAACCTGAAGTTCTTAGATGGGCTTCAGGCATAAATACATATATATATGTATGTATGTACGTATATATGTATATATATACGTACATACATACATATATGGGCTTCTGAGTGGCTCAGTGGGTTACGCATTTGACTTTGGCTCAGGTCATGATCTCACAGTTTGTGAGTTCAAGCCCCACATAGGGCTCTGTGCTGACAGCTCAGAAACTGCTTCTGATCCTCTGTCTTCCTCTCTCTCTGTCCCTGTCCCTTTTTCTCTTTCACGCAAACACACTTTCTCTCTTTTAAAACAAAATGTTTTAAAATGTGTGTGTGCATTATTCTGGGAAGACGTTCTATAACTTTCATCAGCTTAAGATCTTCACTGAAATTACAGGGTCTATCTTTTTTCCTTATGATAAAGCCTTTCAGGTGTCTTAATCTTAAACTTCTTTCCTAAGTATCTTTTTTAGGCCTAATATCCCTAGATGCCTCAACTCTTCATTATCTAACAGGACTTCTAGATCCTTCAACAATCTTATCAGGTCTTGATTTCCTTTATCCAGATAAGTTCTAGTTTATCAATATGGCCCATAAAATGTGACATCCAGAATCAGACACTTTTATAGTGAATTATGTAGACAGTAGTGAGCTACAGACTTCTTTTTTTTTTCTGGAAACTATGTTAATATAAACTAACATTAATGTTCATGATTTGCTTTGTGAGACACCACATACATAGCTCACCCTGCTGAGAGCTCTAGTCCTGAAAAGTAACTAACATGCTATGTGGTCTGAAGGGAACTCTCTGTACCATTCTTCTAAAACTATATTGAAAATAAAAAAAAAAATAGTTATACCACTTATTAAACAAATGTACAGTTATTCAACAGGTCTCATACTATGTTTTCTTTTGTGGTTCCATGCTTACATAATAAGATAGGAATTCGAATGGTTGCTAGCTTGCTTATTGAAGAAAATTATAATCTGTCTCATGCCTTTTCCCATTTCACATCCCTTGACCCTTCAGTCTGATAGCCCTTCTAAAGTAATCTTCCTTTCCAGAGGAATCCCAGGCTTGAAAACTGATGCCTCCTCTCCTCATAAAACCAACAGAGTTGGCTTATTTCAGGTTGTGTCCCTAGTTTTCAGGCTTCGGTTTAAAACTGACTGAGTTCATGCCTACTCCTCTGTATATGGTTGATTTTGGAGACTTCAACATTCTTAAAACATGTGTTCCTTAAAAAAGGAAATTGTCAACAGCATATTTTTAGGATCTCACATGAGGTAAATACCAATGTTCATTTATAACTAAGAAGCATTAACTGATGTTAAAATGCACATATCATATAATTAGAGAATTATGTACTATTTAATGGATCATGCAGTGTTTTTTAATATTTTATATCATTTTAAAAAGAACTAGTTTTACATGTCCTAAATATTGGCTTACAAGTAGGTATAAATAAAGAACCTATTACATAATATTTAGTTGGCATTCCTCTTTGAATCACTTAGATTAAAATTAAGCACTGGTAATACTTCTGAAAAATTGCTATTCTTTTAAGTGGAGGAATTTTGGAAAGAAATCAAACCTGGAAACTTTTGCTAAATAGATCATTTAAAACATACAGTCAACTCTCGATTATTCAAACTAATGGAGGAAAGGATGGAACAAGCATTAATATTTCTTTAGTTCCTGCCCCTCAGATAACTGCCTAGAGCTTCATTCCAAATTCTTGGGCTTTCCATCTTGACCATGTTACATTTCCTAGCCGTGTATCTACGATGCAGTCTGAAATGTGGCTTACAATTGAGTTGACACGAACATCTCATGTTAGATTCTGCTTTTATATACATTTCTTTAAATCGGTGCTTTAGCACTGCCTTTTACTATTAAAATTCACATGAGAAACTGATAACATTGCCATTAGGATATTATCCTGATGGCTCATAAACTTAGTTTTATATTAAAAAATCTTTTGTTTGAATTACAACTTACAGATAATTATAACCTTTCAAAAGCATTACCTCATGGTATCAAATTGCTTTTTAATTTTTTTAATATAAAAATTTTATGAGACTTTTTATTTTGAAGAGTCTTTTATAAAAATTCCTTCAACTTTTTGAATTCTTAATGGGTGCAATATTTCTGAGTACTATATGTAAGTGTTTGTAAAAGGGAAGAAATGCTGAAGGAATTTATGTGTGAAAACAGTATGTTGTGTGTATATAATACATCATTTTCTCTACTAATTAACTGCACACAGTGTGCTATTATCCAGACATAAGTATTCATGGGAACGCATGTATCTGGATAACTACGAGTTGAAATAAACACACCTGCCTTTTATTTCAATAACTGCACATTCAAATCCACATAAGGTATTTATTTGAATGTGACCTCCACATACATGAGAGAACATTGGCTTCAGTGTTCTATTTTTTTGTTGATGTTTTGTTGTTGTTGATTTAAATCTAAAGTAGGTACAGACTGTGGATAATGCTTCTCTGGAAAACTTTGCATGCAGGGAAAAGGAAATTCAAAGATAAATCCTATGAAAAACCATTGAAACTGTTTTGTTTTATTGTATTTTGCCTCACTATGTATTGAAGCTAAATTCTTGTAGAATGTAGCAGTGCTTAAAGCCAAAGTATGTGTACAGACCCTAAACCCACCTGGAATTGTGCCTACTTTAAGTTGAATGATGTATTTTTTTTTTAATTTTTGGTTTTTGGTTTGTAGAATCTTATCTCAAGTTATTCCCTTGAATAGTGTATTAGAGCATGTCTTTAAGAAATCATGTTTTCTGTTAGGCAGTGGAAGTGTTTGTTAAAAGGCTTAAAGTCTATAGCGTAGTTTCCCCTTGCCCCCACCATTTACGCCATATTTCCGTAAAGTTAGTTTTAACCGACATGAGCCAGAAAATTGAATTAGGATTTCTTTGGGAGTCTTAACTTTGAATTTCCTACTTTTCATTGCATGTAAACTATCAACCACAAGTAATAGTTTTTCAGTTCAAGTTCTAGCTTGTATTTTGCATGTTAAAGCTATAAAAAGTCTATTAATGCTGGAAAGAATTTATGGCTATTGTTCTGCTATCGCCTGATTGTTAAAATTTATAAATAAAGACCGACTTTATTTATGTAAACTTGTCTTTCTGCCATAGGGAGTGAACTACTTTATGTCCAAGGGTATCCTAGATGATTCACCAAAGGAAATAGCAAAGTTTATCTTCTGTACAAGAACACTAAATTGGAAAAAACTGAGAATCTATCTTGATGAAAGGTAAAAAAAAAAAAAAAAAATTAAGTCTTCTTTAGAATTAGCTAAGTAATGTTTTTGATGAGTTAAGCTTTTCTTTAAAAACTATACCGCATGGCAGTCATCTAGTTGAGAAATTTCTCTCGCAGCTATTTATAACTACCATTGCAGCCTAAAAGCAGACAAACAGTATGTGAACCGATGGCTTTTTTTTTTAATGTTTTTTTATTTATTTTTGAGAGAGAGAGAGAGAGCGAGCGAGCACAAGTGGGAAAGGGGCAGAGAGAGAGGGAGACACAGAATCCAAAGCAGGTTCCAGGCTCTGAGCTGTCAGCACGGAGCCTGACGAACATGGCTTTGTTCTAATAAAATTTTGTTTACAAAACAGGTAGTGGGCCCTATTTGGACCACTAGCTATAATTTGCTTACCCCTACCATAAACAATTGATAGAAATTAAAGATGATGATCATACAATCATGATTGAGTTCAACAAGAGTTGAAGCATATTATACCGAAGTGTGACGATTAGAATGCCATTGATAAAAAATACTTATAATTATATATGTACACACATACACTTACACAAGTATTTATATAGTTGTAAATAATCTAAATGTTCATAAGTAGAAAGAAGGGTACTGTGGAGCCATTAAAAAAGAATGCTTTAGATCTGTGTGTAAAGATATAGAAAGATATAGAAAGCTGTTCACAATATACCATATGAACTAGGAAAAGCAAATACTAGAAAAATATATAGTACATGTTGACATTTTTAAGTCCACATAAATAGTTGTCACCTCTGGTGGTGTGGACTGGTATGGAAAGTGAAAACTCTTAATCATTTTCATAGTTAAAAGCATAAAGAATTTTGTTCTTATTTGGATTTAGTCAAGAAGATGCTTGAAAAGAAGCTGTCCCTTCTAATGTTGCTAAATTTATTTTTTCTTCATTGTATAATTAGAATTGCTAGTTTCAGTTGCTTTATAATAACCCATTCACAAAAGATTTTAAAATTAGTGTCTTAAATAATCATAATCGGATTTTTTAATTTTAAGGATTATGTATTACTTTGTAGGATTAGCTGATCTCATAATCAGTAACAAAGTATTGTCATCCAAACAGATGATGATTTATGAGTGCTTATCATTTTCTTAGTAGAGAGATGATAATTAAAGCTGTATCTTTTTCTTTTTCCACTAGGAGAGATGTCTTGGATGACCTTGTAACATTGCATAATTTTAGAAATCAATTCTTGCCCAATGCACTGAGAGAATTTTTTCGTCATATCCATGCCCCCGAAGAGCGTGGGGAGTATCTTGAAACTCTCATAACAAAGTTCTCACATAGATTCTGTGCTTGCAACCCCGATTTAATGCGAGAACTTGGCCTTAGTCCTGGTAAGAATAAATATAGTGAATTCCTTCCATCTCCCTTCCTGCCTCCAGGTAAAAATAGTAGTATATGAGACATTTTTTCTCACCGTGGGGAAAGATAGTTTGAGTAATTATAAATAACTTCTCTTAGTACTTGTAGCAATCACTAAATATACAGAACACTACATTTATGTGAGCTTAGAGGAATAGTTTGTTATAACTGTCCTTCATATGTAGTAAACATATCATTTTATTTTTTTAAGTTTATTTATTTTGAGAGAGAGAGAGCAAGCAAGCAGGGGAGAGGCAGAGAGAGAGGGAGAGAGATAGAATCTCATGCAGACTCCTCATTGTCAACGCGGAGCCCGAAGCAGGCTTGAACTCACGAACTATGAGATCGTGACCTGAGCCGAGACCAAGAGTCGGATGCTTACCTGACTGAGCCACCCAGGCGCCCCTAAACATACAGTTTTAGAAAGAAAATGAGACTTAGATATAAATTCTTTAAAATGATTCTGGCCTGAGCATTGCATATTATTATTAATTTAACTAAAAACTTGAGAAATCATTTTTAAAGCTTTTCATAGTTCACATGTTACATAGGTAACACCTAGAACTTTTCTACTAAAATTTAATTTTAATATAACGAATCTTTATCATCTGTGTCTGAGTATATGTCTGTGTGTGTGTGCAGTATAGGCCAAGTATCCTGCATATTTTTTCATTTGACTGAGCTTTACTTATCTCTTCATATCAACAACTTTATCATGCTTATCTTATTAAGTGGCAATTACAAAACATTCGCCCATCATGAAATTTGATGAAAATGCTTTTACAAGGCGTACTATTTAACTTAGCTTTCTTAAGATTGCAGGATTCTGTAATAAAAACACTATAGTAGTAGCAAGTACTTGTAGCAAATAATACTAGCAAGTATCTTGAGGCTTGTTACTTTTTTGATAGGAAGCATCAAATACTGCCTTGGGCATATAAAGTCATTTTGTTATTGTCTCCTGCTGCTCAGGTTTAGCAATCTTTTTCCCTAGAAATTTACATTCTAATCTTGATTTCTTTAAATGGTGACAAGTTTTGCATTATAGGGTGCCTTGGGGACCACATTTTCCAAAGCAGCTAATAATTTGAGGTGTTTCTTTTTAATTCCAGATGCTGTCTATGTACTGTGCTACTCTTTGATTCTACTTTCCATTGACCTCACTAGCCCTCACGTGAAGAATAAGATGTCAAAAAGAGAATTTATTCGAAATACCCGTCGTGCTGCTCAAAACATTAGTGAAGATTTTGTAGGGCATCTTTATGACAACATCTACCTTATTGGCCACGTGGCTGCGTAAAAGCACAATGGCTAGGACTTCCACTATTAACTTCAAACTAAAGTTACCCAAGGACTTATTTAGCAGTTATGGGGGTTACATTAGTGCTGGTCATCCTGGCCTCTGTATACAATCAAGCTTGAGTGTATACCTTTTTTTTTCCTTTTACTCTTTTCTTTTTTAGTAATTTCCTTGGGGAGCTAAAGGATTTTGCAGAATTTTTCTTAATTTTGCTTATCATGTTTTGCACAAAGCAGAGCCATTGTCTGACACAGCTGTTTAAGAATGTTAAACTGACATTATACTCCAAGGGATGGTATATTTGTGCATTAGATTTGCTTGAAAAACTATTCGTTTTCATTCTTTTTAAAAATACCATGTAATGTGTACATATTTAATGAAAGAGATTTATAATCATAATTATTTTATTGTAAAGATTTTAACTAAAGCCTTTCCTTTTCTCTCAAACTGAGTTCTGAAATTTATTTGATTCTGATCTGAGCTTTTTACTGTCTTCATAAAAGTTGGATCTGACTTGGATGAAAACCAATACCAGTTTGTCTTTCCTTTGAACTTTGAAAAGAGTATTTATTGTTTTGTTGCTAGTAACAAGCAAAACAGGCACTTATTTTTATAATATAAATTCATCACTTGACTTTCCATTTTTAAGTTTCCTCATTTGTCATGTTTTAGTCTTGTCTCAATAAGTCCTTTAAGCCATTTGAGATAGCAAAATGTATTAAATCTAAGATTTACATACATAGGAACAGAATGTTATTAGAACTTATATCTGATGTCATTTGTCAAATTTTACCGTTCTCTTAACTTGATGATTTGTGTTTAGAACCAGTTGAGTAAGGGATGTTGTGAATGAATAAAGGTTCTTTATTCATTCATTCATTCAATAAATATTTACCAAGGGCCTTCTGTGTATTAAACACTGTGCTAGGTAGTAGTGATACCTAGACATGGACCCTGCCTTCATAGATGTTACATGACTAGTAACAAAAGGAAAAATACAGCTTTGTGGAGAGCAAATGTATGAAGAATAGCTTAACTAATAATCATTTAATTATGACCCACTTGGTATTGAAATGGTAAAGACTAGTATATTTATATGGTAAGTCAGAAGTTTCCCGGAAATACTAAGTGCTAAGTGAAAAGCATCAGCTTTGAAATGAGACATTATGTGATGGGTCGAACTCTAGTCTGTGGGGGGAGCTTGGAGGGGCAGAAACTTGGGCTGGAGGTGTACAATCCTGGCTTCTTTAGAGATCTGATCCTAAGTAAATAGCGGTCTGGTAACATCTCAACTACAGTGATGTCCTACAGAATTTTCAGCGACACGACATAAGGTGATCAAACAATGTCAGAAGTCAAAGGGACTTTTAGACTGGGAGTAAACAAGTTCTCAGATCTTGAGGCAAGTATCTACATTTTCACATGTGCATAATTTCAAACTCCATGACAATCCTTTCTAATTTTAACTTCAAAACTAATGTATGGAAAAGTTTCTAAAGACACTAATGATAACATTATTGTTTCTATTTTCCAGTGAATGGCAGGCATCTTGCCCTCTCTAGCTCCCCCTATCTTGTCTTTTTTTTTTTTTTTCTATCCCCAACTCTCCCTTACCATTAGGTCCTTTCTACATCTCTGTTTTAGCTTTACTCTCTCTTTTCTTTCCTTCTATTTCTTCTTCTTCTTTTTTGTATCTTCCATTTCCCAACTTTTTCCCTTTTCCTGGTTTATTTTCTCCACCCTGACCTGATTACCTGATTATAAATGTGGGCCGGCAATATTCTTTTTTTTTTTTTTTAGCATTTTCTTTGAAATTTTTCGAACGTATAAAAAAGATGCATAAAATGCCTGTATAACCACTGTGTAGATTCTACAAGTACATTGTAATTGTACTCACTTCACCACACATTTGTACATCCCCCTGTCCATCAATCAACCCATCTTATTGTTTTGATACAGGTAATCCCAAGTTTCAGACATCAGTACACTTCATTCCTAAAGCCTTCAACTTGTATGTTGTTAGCTAGAGAGCTACCTTGTTTAAAGTTTTTTCTTTATAGGTAAAATTTACATTCAATGAAATGCATAAATCTTAGGGACACGAATCCATGAATCTTCATAAATGCATATACGTCAGTAAACCAAGCATGTGTCAAGATAAGCAACTTTATGCAACCTGTTTATAGGTAATATTTGCACCCTTCACATAAAGTATAAAAACCTTGTAACCACATACAGTGTTTGCCCCATTCTTCCATTTGTTGTCTTACAGTTGTCATATGTGTTACATAGAGTGTATGTTATAAACTCCACAATATGATAGTTTGCTTTGAGTAGTCGTATGCATTTTAAACAAAAAAAAACCCCTCCTTCATATTTACACACATTGTCATTTCGAATGCTTTTATTCCATCCCGAAAATCTAAGTTCCCTTGTAGTATCATTTATGTCAGCCTGAAAAATTTTAACATCTATTACAGTTCAGATCTCCTGCCAATTTATCATAGTTTTCTTTTACATGAAAATGCCTTTATTTTGTTTTTCTTTTTGAAGAACGCTTTTGCTGAATATATAATTCTGTGTTGACAGTTTCTTCCCCTGCCCCCTTTGATACTTTAAAGCTACTCCTCTACTGTCTTCTGGTCTCCTCTGTTTCCATTAAGAAGTCAGTGTAGGGGCACCTGGGTGGCTCAGTTGGTTAAGTGACCGACTTGGGCTCAGGACATGATCTCGCAGTTTGTGGGTCCGAGACCTGCGCCAGGCTCTGTGCTGACAGCTTATACAGAGCCTGGACCCTGCTTCTGATTCTGTGTCTCCCCCTCTCTCTGCCCCTCCAGTGCTCGTGATCTGTCTCTCTCTGTCTCTCAATAATAAGTAAACATTAAAAAAAAAAAAGTCGAATGTATTCAACGTGTTTTCTCCCTGTGTGTATAATAATGCCATTTTCCTGTCACGGTTTTATTTTGTCACATATTTTTCTGCCTCATTTTCTCTTTCCTCTCCTTTACACATGTGCTAGAACTTTTGATATCATCTCACAGATTTTTTATCTTTTTTTTCCTCTCCAACTGGATTATTTCTCTTGATCTATATTCTAGGTCACTGACTCTTCTGTAATCGTCCTTCTTTGAAGCCCATTCAATCAACTTTTTTTCTCTTAATCATGATGTTTCTTGGTTCTAGAAATTCCTTCTGGTTTTTTATAATATACATTTCTGTACCGAGATTTCCTGTCTTCGTTTACTACAAGCACATCTTCCCTTACAACCTTGAACATAGTTAAATAGCAGCTTTAAATCTTTATCTGCTCATTTCATCCTTTTGACTGTCTCTTCTTTTGCGAATAGATTGTATTTTCCTGTTTGTTCAATATGTTAGTAATTTAGTTTTTGTCCTGGACACGGTGAATAAAATATGGTGAAACCCTGGATTATGATATATTTCTCCAAATAACTTTTTTTTTTTTTTTTTTTTTTTTAAGCTGGGAGTTAACTGGCAGAGCTCAGTTGCAAGCTCTCATTCCCCTGAAGTTGGTGGTAGCTCGGATATCAGTTTATTTCTTTAACGTGGCATCTTTTTTTGTCTGTACAGACTTCAGAGAGAAGCCAGAGTTTGGGGCACAGTTCCTACACAGAAATTAGGGCCCTCTCTGGTTCTTTTCTTGCCATTATTTCTTTCGTAATTTTCTAGCAACTGCTGTTGCCCCAAACTCTGTCCCCTGGTTCTTCAAGTCAGTGAAACCATAGGCTATTGGGCAGACTGGGGACTCACCCTCATGCAGAAAGTATAAAAATGGGAAAACTCATCCAATGCCGCCATCTTCCAAGCATTCTCTGCTCTGTAGGATCAGCCTGTATTGGATTGCTTTCCATAACTTTCAGGTAGTGGATTTCCATATTTTGTCCAGAGTTTGTGGTTTTATCTGTTCAAGGAAGAGCTATTTGGCCATCATTTGAAGTAGAACCCTCTTTGATTGGGCAGTATTCTTTTCAATACTTTTTAATCCTTTTAAAAATGATGTTATTATTGATGGAGAACACAAGCAGGGAAGGGGCAGAGGGAGAGGGAGAATCTTAAACAGGCTCCAGGCCCAGCATGAACCATGAGATCATGACCTGAGCCAAAATCAAAAGTTGGACGCTTAACCAACTGAGCCACCTTGGAGCCTTTTTTCTTCTATACTTACTGAATAAGGATTTATCCCTGGCATTTTAAAACATAAGTATGTTTAAATGCTCTAGTAAAGAAAAACTATCATAAGAAATGTTTACTGAATGCTTAACTCAATTAGAAATTCAGTGTTTTCCAGGGGAAGTCCCACTGGCTTTTGGGGAAGGATATTCATTATGGGAGACTGCTCCCTATAGCATAGGAAAGACATCAACATTCCTGGATTTTGCCTGCTAGATGCCAGTTCCATCCCTCAGTAATTGTGACGTACAAATAATGTTCCCCACGTATTTCCAAGTGCGTGAAGTTGGGAACTGGTGGACCTTCTTTCTGATAAAACAAGTTTACCTTTGTAAAACACAAACTCCTTATGGTACATCTGTTTAAAGTCTTTGAGTGTCTCCGTTTCTACAAAACTTCTGTACAACCTGGCCTCAGCTTATCTTTTTTTAAAGCCTCATCTCCAACATTCGTCAAATGGGGTCTGGTCTGTCTTTGCCTTTTACAAGCTGTTCTTTCTGAGATATCCTTCTCTCCCCTCTATATCTAAAGTTCCCCTACTCATCATCTAAGATCCACCTCAAATAGAAGTTATTCATCAAAGCTCTCAAATACTACCTTTCTATTATAAGGCCTGAACTAGGTAAGTGGCAGAGGATTTAGAAAGGATGAAGGAATAAATTTAAAAAATACTGAAAATTGACAGGATTTAGTGATTTTGGAGGAAGATTTTTGATTTAAGGGTCTGGCTGTCCGCTATCAAAGGTGTAGCTGCTAAGAGAAGCAACCAGTGGAATGAAATGGAACAGATGAGGATCCCAACTTTTGGATATTTTGTATTTGAAAGCATCAATAGAATGTTGATCGCAGCTGGAGAATAAGACTAGAGCTTCAAAAACTCAGGGCTGGATATGTAAGTTTGGGGGTCATATTAGCATGTAAAATGTGTTCGAAGTGAAGTATTGGAGAAAACTCTAAGAAGTTTGAGTAGAGAGAAGCATTTGGAAAAATGGCATTATAGGTTTTGGTAGAGGAAAAGAGGGTTTGTGAAGACGATAGAAGGACCAGAGAAGAATGGTATCCCAAGAGCTAGGGCAGTGGAGTTTCAAGAAGGTTGTTGAGCTTGCGTTTGGTGCAGCCCAACCAAGTAGTTTTTTTTTTTTTCCCATCTACACTCAAGCCTCTTTGAGTCCACCTTTTCCACTTGAGGCTGAGCTCTTTAGTTAGTAGCAGTGCTAATGGCTTTTATATGGTCTCTGACCAAATATCCTCTTGCCTGGTGTGTAATCTGAGCTCTTCTGAAACCCACAAGAGTACATATGGTCCACTGCAACTCAGGCCTGTCTACACCTTCCATCCCCACTAAGGGCTGTGCTGTTTCAAGCCCGGAACACACCATATCAACGGGGTACTGCTAGTGCATTTTTCCTACACACAATCACCAGTTATGTTTTCTAATATACAGATTTTTTTGTTTTTTTTAAGAAAGGAAGGCAAGGAAAAAATGCTTAAAACCTTTGAGTCCTCCAAATTTATCATCAACAGGATTTTTCGTAAGTACATTTTAACACTCTCTAATCTCGATGAACCCTGTATTTTCACCTTTCCATTAATTTTGCTCTGTTTTCTTCTGGAAAGCGTGTAACCTCTCCCTCACATTTACCTGTTGAAATGTTATTTGTCCCTCAAAGTCCTCTTAGACTCTTTCCCCTCCAGAGACAATTCTTGCAAGTGGAAATTTGATTCTTATATCTCCCTCAGTACCTAACACAGACCTTGGCCCAGAACAGTTCCTCAATAAATCCAACTGAATTATCTTAGATCTGGTTTAGTTTCTACATAAGCACATAAAAAGATGGCTTTGCTATGCCCGTTTAACAAATAGATATTTGGAGCTTTCAGTTGTATGCAATTTATAAATTGGAATATATTAGAGCTCTTCAAAGTATTTAAAACCACAAATTCAACTATGTATTCTAGATATATATTCATTTCTAGAGGGCTTCTAATTTTAAATATTTCAATGAATTGCAATAAGATTGTCTTTTTTTTTTCAACTTCAAGAGTTTAAGTCATTGAACTTGCCTACACGGAGCTTTGACATTTTTTACAATAGTATAAATACGGTGCTCCATGAGAGTAAGCTTATTCAAAAGTCAACATTTAAAATAATAACTTGTTTATTGTAATTAGAGTCTGTTTTCCTGTGTTTAAAGTGAACTTCTTAAATAACGCTGTTCACTGCCTACTTTCTTTGGAAGCATTCATAATTGAATACGTCCACTGTGGGAAGCCATCCTAAGGAAATAATCCAAAATAGGGAAAGGGCAGTACTTACACCATTAGTTCTGTCATTGTTTTTAATTTAAGAAAAAAAAAAAAAAGGAGCTAACTGTGGAATGCCCAAAACTTGGGGCTGTTAAAACAAATAACTAGAAGATATTTGAGTGCACAGCATATCTCAGAACCTATGCTAGCCACTGGTCAAGTAGACCAAAATACATCCTTACCGTGTATTACTGTGCAGCTATGATGTTTATGAATAATATGTGAAAGCATTATAAATAATGATGAATACCAAAAGGATATGAAATTATATGTATATGTGTTCATATATATGTGCGCGCACACACACATTAAGTTACGGTGTAAAACACTGAAAAAATCTATGAATGGAAAAAGACTGGAATAAAATATATCAAAATATGGATAATGCTTTTTTTTTCTTATTTCCTCTTTCAAATAGTATTAAGGATCATATATTTTAGATAGAACTAAAGAAATTCATTGAACTGTCCAGAAGATAAAGATAAATGGTGTCCCTAAGTCAACTAGTATAGTTTCCCCTCAAAATGTTTCCATGTATTTTTACTCAAAATTTGTTTTATTTTTAAAAGACACTTGGTTGATCTGTTAAATCATTTCTGGACAAATGTTTTGTTTTCAAGCTTAGAAAAGTGGATTGTTTTATATTATTTTTGTCTCATCGAATTAAAGACCAACAAGAGAAAGATCCCAAATCTTTACCGGGAAAATTTTCATTTGCTTAAAAAAAAGAAAAGAAAAGAAAAGAAAAGAAAAGAAAAGAAAAGAAAAGAAAAGAAAAGAAAAAGGCTTTCTTCTCAGCATGGTCGGACAGGAAGGTTGGATTTAATTTAAAATGATTAATGAGATTTTGTCAGGCTCCTTGACTTTACCACCGCTGCAGTTTGTCAGTGCAACAACCTGGGAAGCCGGGACGCCACTCTGTCGCCCAAAACCACTCTCCGGGGAAGAAATTAACTGGCGAACCTAGTGTCAGGTACACGTCAGTGGCGTTGTCTTTTGGGTATTGACAGTTTAAAAGTCTGAATCAGAAATATGTAAGTTCTGGGGACGCACGTCCCTGAGATACGGTTTTCACTCTCTTTGCAAGTGGCTACTCACTTTTTCCATATGTGAGCTGTTGATGCTTTCCAAAGGGAACCTTTTTTTTTTTTTTAATGTTTCTTTTTTTTTCTTTTTTTTCAATACATGAAATTTATTGTCAAATTGGTTTCCATACAACACCCAGTGCTCATCCCAAATGGTGCCCTCCTCAATACCCATCAGCCACCCTCCCCTCCCTCCCACCCCCCATCAACCCAAAGGGAACCTTTTTAAGCCAACCTCTTTACTAATGTCTCTCCTCCCGGATTTGTTTTAAAAATGAAGATAAACAAGAATTGTAGGATCTCAGGTTACGTGCTGTTTTCTTCGTTGGTTGGTTGGTTTTTAAGAATTAAGGTGAAGTGTTTTTTGAAAAATGAAATAATTTTTCACTTTTGGAAAATACTTCTTAGCCATCGGCTTGACCCAATTTTATAATCAAGTTTTTAAATTAAGTTGAAAGGTTGTGATCTGACTTAACCCACCCTTTTATACTTACTTATGTGCTTATGTTTAAAAATACAATGATCAGCTAAAACCAAGCCACTGAACATGGTTAGTTATTTGATGGTAAATGCAATGTGTAGTTTTGCTTTGGTGTTTAACTGCAAAAGAAAGCAATGCCAGACTTTACTGTCTTATGTAAAAGCCTGTCTGAAAGAGTTCAGGCAAAAGGAATTTCTTCCAACGAAAGCATAGTGAAGGTTTGAGGGTATGAGAGACACCTGAAGACTACCTTTGTAATAATTTAATATAATGCATATTTGCCAATTTTTATCGAAGCAAAACATGAACAAAGAATGCTTTCACGTTAAATGATTTCAGAGGAGTCATCTCTTCTGAGCTGTGAATTAGGCAACCTGAGGAGAGAGACACTCTGACCAGCACCAGACTTGCAATGAATCGGCTTGTGCTTCTGCTGGGGGCAGCCGGAGAAAAAGCACAGAAGAGTGGACACATCTAGAAAAGTTTATCAAGGCCGCTGCTCTTACTAAGAGGATAATAAAAAGGGCAAAACAGAGTAGCTGTGTGTATATACCTGCACACTCTCATATCACATCGCTCTGCAGTGAGTATCTTCCAAAGCGAATGTCATTTTCAGTCCTGAGGCCATGAGATCATTTATTGCATCTCTAAAATTCTCAAAAATTATATACGCCATTTTTAATATGTGTCCATTTTTGTGTTATTGAAATTTAGCAGCTTCATTACGGGTTTCCTCTAAAAATGGACTGCAGTATCCAATGTAGGTAATCATATTTATGAAGGAATTCAGTTATTCATTTCATTTCACTTTGGAGAGATTTGTTTTTACTACATACCTCAAAATATATATACATATTTTCTCCTTCCCTTAATCTTCAACAAAGAAAATAATACACAGTATTTTCCAAATGCCATTCAAAAAAGATTATGGCCCTTGTCAATAATAAGCCAGAAAAATGAAAAACTCTTGAGTGAGGTCAAGCTCAGATTAGATTAGTTGAAATCCAATGCCTTTGGAACAGTGTTCCCAGGGTACCATTTATTACCATGATGAATTTGTTGGTTCTGGGTCTGGTTCTCAGCCTCAGAAATGTGGTTTTATCAACAGACTCAAGCAAATGCATTCTCCATGGCATTGATTTTTCAATCTAGAACTGAAGGAAATGCTGCAATGATAACTTACTGAATGTGAGTTCTCTTTACTAGCCTACAGAAAGTTGATTGATGATCATGGACTCAGAGCGACAGAAGTTACCGGAATCAAACACTTTATGTATCATATCAAACAGCATAGCCAAATGCATCACTCTCTCGATAGAGATAATTGTCGCACATTTAAAATTTGATAGCTTAAGTCACTTTGCACTACGTACGGCCGACAGTTGGTTCCATTTTCCTTTTTATTTTATACTGTTCAGGGGAGCGATGTTTTGCCCTAGCCTTCCTCACCAGTTTCCCTTTTCATTGACTCAAAATGTTTCTCATACTTTTTTTTTTTCAAGCTTTTATTTAAATTCCAGTTAGTTAAGATACAGTGTAGTATTAGTTTCAGATGTACAATTTACTTTCTAATACTTTCAATGACTATTACATCAACTTATTTAAAACTTTCATATAGCTGATCATGTTACAGGAATGGCCTAAAGTCATTCTGAAGCATTTTGCGCTTTTCTCACCATTTAAGGGAAATCTCATTTCTCACATATTCAAGTTCACTGTACCTTCCTTCCCCCTCCTCTCCTCCCCAGTACCTAATTTGGGGCATTATATTACATTACAGTGAAGTTTTAATTTAAATATTCAAGTAAGCCTTTAAAGACAGCTCATTTTGTGCAAGGAAGGAATTAACTAGGTGCTAGGAAGGAGAGAAAAATGAAGAAAACTGTCCCTTATGATCAAAGTCTTCAGTGGAGGAAGGCAATGATAATCCATACAGTTCTGTAATACTTCATATATAACACCACAGTTTGGCAGAGGTCTGCAGAAGTTATGAGACTTTTGGAGGTTCGTGGGAACATTTACAGGGATCAAGAGAGGCTGACCTCCAAGTACATCTTGTATATTATTAACTTTAATGAACAGAAGAAAATGTGTTAAAAGATCTTTAAAAAAAAAAAAGTAGCAGTCTAGAAAGAGTGAACAATTAACACTCACTGGCTGAGTGTGAAGGATGAATATTACTTCAGTAAGTATCATGCTGGGTGGGGGAGGGGGACAGCATGATCAAAGGCATGGAAACATAAACGTGTAGGAGGGACACAGAATGGCCACTAATCTGCTGGAACTGGATGGCAGGGTGCGAGCAGTGAGTTAGCAGCAAAGAGGACCGGAAAATACAGATTGGAGAAAGTAAGCTAAAATAGAGAGTCGGCACTTTATTTCTGTAGGCAATTGGAAAGTCTCGTGAAGAACGGTATCATTTCTGATCCCTAATTCAGGAAGATCTTTCGAAAGCCAGTCTAAACTATGAAGTCGAAATGCAACAGAACGCGGTACATTCCAGGCAATCAGTGACGAGGCCACTGTAACCGTGCAAGTGAAATATGGTGGACGGCTGACCTTCAGCGTCGTGGGGCTGGGGAGGGAGGAAAGATTTGGGAGACATTTTGAAAGCAAACCACCTTGGGGAGCTACCAGCTGTTGGATGTAAGAGGAAAGAGGTAAAAATTACTCCAAATAGTCTGAAGAAGGTATTGCTGTTACAGATAGATGGACACAAACCAAGGACACGTTTGCTTGGGCTGGGGGTAAAGTGGTGATTAGAGGAAGAGAATGAATTCCCTTTTGCTCGGATTTAAAGTACATAGAGGACAGTTATGTGAATTATTATTCAGCAGTTAGTTTGGAAATGCAATATAATGCAGAGCTCAGAGATAAAAGCTGAGCTAATATTTTGGGAGAGTCCTCAACATAAAAAATGTAGAAGAAGGGCGCTTGGGTGGCTCAGTCGGTTGAGCATCCGACTTCGGCTCAGGTCACCATCTCAGTGTCTGGTGAATTCAAGCCCCACGTCTGGCTCTGTGCTGGGCTCTGTGCTGGTAGCTCAGAGCCTGGAGCCTGTCTCAGATTCTGTGTCTCCCTCTCTCTGCCCCTCCCCCACTCATGCTCTGTCTGTCAAAAATAAATAAACATTAAAAAAATTTTTGATGTAGAAGAAATAGCAGCATAAATACACATATTGTCATGATCACTTACACAGTGCATGAAAAATTGTAGGATCTAAATAAATAGTTGTCAAAGGAACACGGAGATTGATAAGTATTCTCAAACCACATATCCAAAAACCTCTTAGTACTTTAATAAAATGCCTTGGATATAAAAAAAAAATTCATCCTGTTTCAATTTTAAAAATCTTTCACAGTACAATTTTAGAATTAAATAACTGCCTGTTCCGAAAATCTTCCTCTTACCTGTCCATGTCCTTGCTAGGACATGAGGTGTCCTATTTATCAACTATTCTTTGTAAATTGATAGACTGTAATTGGTCCTATAATTGGAATTATCAAAACTAAATTATCAAAACTAAAATTATCCTATACCAAATTAAATCTTGTACTGCTGATTAAGACCCATACAAATCCTCCCCTAGCCCCCACCTGAATATTTCTCAGAATCCCTAGAAACTCTGGTTCATTGTTTTCACACCTCACTGAGGTTAAGGGCTCCAAGGCATCTTCTAGGTTATGCCTTCTTGCCCTCATTTCTTCACCAGGATGCAGGTCGCTAATACACTTCTGTCTTCAGCAGTTCTCACAGTCTCGGAATAGGTGTCTTTGTAACAGACATGGGGGGAGGAATCCTCTCCCCAGAGTGCTTAGCCACAGTCTTTGAGGCCCTTCTTACTCCTCCACTGATTCTGCCTTTCTCCATCCGTGCCTTAGTTTCCCCCCAAGGCCTTCTCTGTGTGTGACTCGGCCAGACGTCTTAGTGCCACCGGCCTCACCAATTTCCCAAGCAGACCCACACTGGCCTCAGGACCACCCCAGTGCTCCTCAGCCTCTCCAGCCAGGCACCTGCCTCATAACTTGGGGGACTACAGAGTTTATTGTCTACACCAGGACACTTTGGAGAGTGCTAAAATGCTAAACCAGATGGTACTTCAAGACAACAGGCATAAACTAGGAAGTATGGTCACCCTACCCGTGACTATAATACAATGTGATAAATGCAATAATAAAAGTTTAAACACTTTTCAGTGGAAACACTGTGAATGTAATGCACCGAAGGGTCAAAATTTGTTTCCAATAAAGAACATCTCTAAATTATTTTCCACTTGGTATTCATGATAAAAACCACACCATGAAGCTGGGGCTATTTGTGCTATGCTGCACTGCAGAGCACTGGCTCTAGAAGGAAGTAATCTTGCAGCCTCTTGGAAATGTATTTTGTGACTTAGGATTCTTGCAGAGAAGCTCATTTTGTAGTTTGGTCACACCACAGGCAGCTGAGCCTCAGAAATCTCTGAGATTTCTGAGAAATCTCTGAGAAATCTCTGGGAAGATTGTGAAAATATTTAATTGACAAGAATGATAATAAAATCAAAATGATGGTTAACATTTGTCTTATGGCTCTATCACAATTAGAGGTAAGGGCTTTGTATTCTTTAACTCATTCAGCGTTAACTCATTTTTTTTTAATGTTTATTTATTTTATTTTGAGAGGGAGGAGGGGGGCAGAGAGAGAGGGAAAGGAAGAATCCTAAGCAGGCTCCATCCTCAGCAAGGAGCCTGAGGCCAGACTCCATCTCACAACTGTTGAGATCATAACCTGAGTCTAAATCGAGAGTCAGACGCTCAACCAACTGAGCCACGCAAGGCTCCCTGAACTCATTTCGCCTTTACAAGTACACTCCAAGAAGATCAACATGGTTTTAGAAAACACAGGCTGGGGAGTCCTAGGTACACTGGCTATAGTGATAGATACGTACATGCATATCTGTATCTATCTAAATATAACTGTCACCGATAAAGAATATCCCAAAAGCAAAGGGAGAAACAAATGCAAAGACTGTGAGGCGAAAACATTCGTGTACAATCAAATTAAGTTTCAGAAAACAAGGTACTGTTGTATTCACTTCTCTGTCTTAAGCACCTTAAAAAGTTACTGAAACTGGGTAGCTCAGTCGGTCAAGGGTTCAACTCTTGATTTTGGCTCAGGTCATGATCTCACAGTTCGTGAGTTTGAGCCCCGCGTGGGGCTCTGTGCTGATGATGCAGAGACTGCTTGGGATTCTCTCTCTTCTCCGCTCTTCCCCTGCTCATGCTCTCTGTCTCAAAATACATAAGTAAAGTTAATTTTTAAAAGTCATGGAAACATAAGAAAACATCAATAACTATTTTGCATGAATGGATGAATGAATGAATGAACAAATTCATAGAGGAAGATGGGTTTTGAGAAGAAGGCAGAGCTCATATCTTACATGGCCTGGTAAGTGTTGGTAAGGAATTTGGATCTTATTCAAGTGCCACGGACAGTTACAGAAGACTTAAAAAGAAGAGTGATGTGCGATTTATGTTTTTGAAACAATATTTTGATGGCTGTGTGAAAAACGGGTAACTAACTGGCTGAAGCAAGAATGAAGGAGGGAGGCTGGTTTTATCTGGCTTCTGAGGTTGTACAGATAAAAGCCAGGGAGGCTCAGAAAGGACAGTGGCAGGCGGGATATTAAGAACTGGGTGCTTCTAGGTTTTTGGCTTTCAAAACTGGGTAGATTGTGGTGCCATTTGACTGAGATGAGGAAAATTGGGAAGGAGTATGGTTAGAGAAGAAATCCAAAGGAGTTTATCCATTAAAAGAATACAAAAACCAGTTAAGAATCGGGGAACTGTTTATGATAAAATGTTAAGTAAAAAAACCAAATCACTATTCGTTATGTATACAGTAATTATGGCTCTGAAAACAATATGTTTGTGTATTGAAATAAATGAATAGAAATTGTGGTTGAATAAAAACTTGGATTTATTGAGAATTTGGGTTTTTTTTTAATTTTTTAATTTAAAATTTTACTCTGCTTGTTGTAATATTATAAAATACAAATACAATTCTGTAAAACAAAACAAAACAAAAAAACAAAACAGTAAGTCCATGAGAAAAGCTTAAAATGATTGCCATCCAGAACACAAATTCATTATAATAAATTCATTAAAGCATTTTGTAATGGAATTATTTTATTTTATTTTATTTTATTTTATTTTATTTTATTTATTTTATTTTTGAGAGAGAGAGGGTGCAAATGAGTGAGGGGCAGAGAGACAGGGAGAGAGAAGTGGGGCTCGCTACGGGCTCATGTTTTATTTATTTATTTATTTATTTTATTTTATTTTGTGGGGGAGAGTGCAAGTGGGGGAGGGGCAGAGAGAGGGCTACAGAGGATCCCAAGCAGGCTTCTCACTGACAAGCTGACAGCACCAAGCCGGATGTGGGGCTCAAACTCAGGAACCAGAAGATCATGACCTGAGCTGAGACACCCAGGTGCCCCACCGGGCTCATGTTTTACCCAAAGTGGGGCTCATGCTCACCCAAAATGGGACTGGAGCTCATGAACTGTGAAATCATGACCTGAGCCGAAGTCAAATGCTTAAGGACTAAGTCACGCATGCTCCCCTGTAGAATTATTTTAAAACCACTAGAAGCTCTATTCTCAGGTCTTAAGATCCAAAGCAGTAATAATGAGGGTTTGAGGGAGAAGAGAGGTAGAGAATAAAAAATAAATAAAATAAAATAAAATAAAATAAAATAAAATAAAATAAAAAAATAAAACTCAGGTTATTGATATAACATTCTACTGGTAAAGACCTCAAGAAAAGGAAATTCCATGAACTCCCATGGCAATCCATTCCATTACTTATAACTTTAATTTTCTTAAAATTCTTCCACCTTCTTGTAACATAAGGTCTCCAAATCTCCCTATGCTGAACTGTGAGTTAAGCTGTCAGTATGGATAACAGCCAGCTGTCATCTTCAGTTTAGAAGCACTTTATATACACAAACCCTTTTCAATTGTTCCTTCTTTTGTTCATACAATCTTTTTACAATGAAAATTACATTAGGAATAGATTTTTCACTAGTAATCCCATACTATACCTTGTTATGACTACATTTTTTTAAATGTTTATTTATTTTTGAGAAAGAGAGAGACAGCGCATGAGTGGGGGAGGGGCAGAGAGAGAGGGAGACAGAATCCGAAGCAGGCTCCAGGCTCTGAGCTGTCAGCACAGAGCCGGACGCGGGGCTCGAACTCGCGGACCATGAGATCATGACCTGAGCCCAAGTCATTTAACCCACTTAGCCACCCAGGCACCGCCCCCCTTGTCTTAACTACATTAAGCGCTACAAATAAACTTTATCCAAATGATTTCTGCATGAAATAATCATTGTTTTCAATCAATAAAGTTATTACAATTCAACTATATCATAGAGCCCCCATGTCAAGCTAGCAGATACAAATTGATGCCAGTTGTGTATTGAAAACGCTAAGCTTCACATAAATGTTTTCACTTTGCATCACACCATAGTTACCCTAGAATTCAGATTACTCTAAAACAATCACACCTACCAGAAAACTCATTCATATTTCCAATTTCTGTATAAAATACATAATTTTTTGCTTATTTACAACTGTTACCAAACCTCCTGGGTATGATTCATGCATTTCAAATGTAATGAACATTACCATGGCCAAAGGGAAAATGTAAGGAGAAAACTTTTAGTTGTGCATATTAACATGTTAATGTTCTACTAATTATATCCTTAGGAAAAGAACACACAGACTTGTGTGTTGGAGAGAACATCTTCACATAACGAAATACTTATCTTTAACATCTCACTTTCATATTTAAAGAATACTCAGCTGGAAACAAAGATCCTGACTTATTATATAGTAGATAAGCACAAGAAAGTCTTCAACTCTATTTTCAAACAAGTCTACAAGTATTGCTACATGTTATATAAACCATTTTTCTAATAAGAAAATTATTTTTATCTCTTTAGGAGATCTAAAGCTGACAAAGATCTAATTTCATTTGGGAATAATGTCTTAATTCTATCCCAAAGAAGAGATCTGATTAAATGAAATAATTTTAAATCTTCACTATTAAGTGTGAGGTCTCATTTAAGGGGTCTCTGAAAACAAAATAAATGCATGATTGCATGTATGTACATATTAGCATATATGTTTGATTACTCATCAACATGGATGTTATTCCAATATGTTAATGTTTTGGACAATAACTCCCCAAATTTGCAATCATAGTATGATACCTAAGTTTACCTATGTAAATTTGAAAAAACCGACCCAAGGCTTTGTGGGACCCTATGCAAAACCAGATGTTCAGATCCTTAGGCAGATTTCTATAAACCACAAACCTAGGAGTACAGAGAAATATGGGAAGGGAAATAGCAAAATTTCTTTAGATAAGCTAGGGGATCTTGTAGACAGACTTCTATGGAATGCAGCTGGCTGTATTCTTTCCTTGAAATGATGAGCCCCTAGTAAGGAATGCTTTGTAAACTGAACACACAATGTTTTTTGACAATTAGCTACTATTTGTAATGCTGAAAAAGAGACGTTTCAAGCAAAATATGGTGGAAATTTTCATAGAAATACTCTATCCTTTGCACCAAAGTTTGCTCCTCCTTGTGGTCAGTTTTGCACATTTTGCCACCTAGTGGACAACGTGAAAACTACAGGATTCCTCCCCACTCCCACCTTCCTCCAGCCCCCCCCCCCCGCCCCCCGCTCCCGCCCCCACCCCCAGCTATCGATTTCCATACTCACCAGAAAGAACTGCCCAACTACCTAGGGCAATGATTTTGTTTGTTTTGTTCATTGGTGCTCCTAGAACAGTGCCTGGTACTCAGTAGATGATCAAAAAATAATCGGAGGTAACTCCATTTAAAGACTATTCTTACGGAGAATGTAATTTAAAATATAGTTACAGTATGATATTGGCGACATGAGTTTCCTAACTAAATTGGAAGTTCCAAATTATTTCAAAAGTAAATGGTGGATTCTATATTGTCAGGTTAGAGATGTATCTACTCTTCCACCCCAACTGCTCCAAATAAAACTAAATCTACCCTGGAAAATGCCCTTTTGTCTTTGTCTTAAAACCACGACTGGTTTTCTTCTTGCTTTGGGCTGTGATACTCACTATTCCCTTTTTCTGTTGCCCCAAATTATGAAGCCCTTTCAGCTCTCTTTTTAAAAAAAGTATATATGCATATATATGAATATGTATATGTATATATATATATATATATATATATGTATATATATATGTATGTGTGTATATGCTTTTTTTTTTCAGAATAGCATTCCATGTTTCTACTCCACTGGGTCTAAGTGTTTGTGATTCTTAAACATATTTCTCCTTGTGTAAAGATTGGTGCTTTTAAAAAATACAGTAATGATCATAATTTTTAAATAGAATATTCCTCTAATGTCTTTTTGATTTTGAGACTTTTTTTTGGAGATGTTTTAAAAAGCAAAGCATATGCCTATGTTTCAGCATCTTAAAATTTGAGCCAGAAAAAAATCATTAGGTAATCTACCTCAAATTTCTTTCTCCAGAGGATTATATTCCATTCTAAAATCAGCAAAATATATATACATATAACATATAGCAGTATGCTAGTAGTTCATTAAAAGAACTTAATCATTTTGTTTTCAAATCAAGCTGATCTTTGACAATAGTCTAACACAATAATGTATTGTTGAGATACAAATCATTTTTTAGCTGAAATTCTATATTCCTTACATAAAATTCATTTATGTTGCATAGAATTGAAACTCTCTCCAGGGTTCATAGTTTTAAACAACATGCACACAAATCCAAATAAATATTAAGTCCAAAGCAATGACTTCATTTTGACCCAGTCAATAGGAAATACAACCTTACGTATATAACTTGCCAATACATTTAGAATGACATCTTTGAAGAAGCCTACTTTTTTTTTTTTAGAATGCTGAAGCTATGTTATGAATTAAAATATGCAAGATTCAAAGACTTTGAAAATGGAAGTTGTAATGCAATTGCTTTCTAAGGTATTTTTGCCCTTCTAGGGGGACAAAAGGGGGTTTAAGTAACATTTTATATGGACAATTATTTCTTACCTCTCTGTGTAACTGAGTGTAACTAACATTCACATGCACATGTAAAATAACATACACAAGAAAAACAAGTTTAGAATACCATTTTAATTATTTTTTAGTGTATGTGGAATTACTTGCCTTTCTCAGCTATATCCCCAGGTCAAGGTCTGTAGCATTTATTTGAACCAGCAATCTATCTTTTATTTTCATACAGGTCCCAGGAGGCAATAGTCATACATTGTTACTCCAGCCTTCACAAAAGCAAAACAGTACAGAGCCCTGTCCTGTAATAGACAACATGGGACACACACACAATTTCAGTTCCTGTTACGTTGACAAGACTCCTTCAGGTAAAAAATGAAAACATTCTTTTATCATTATAAGGTTAGTGACCATTTTAATAGAATAAAAGGATTATTTCTGCTACATTGAGGATAGAAAGTTTAGGGTGTGAATATGTAGTAAAGATGTCTTTTCCTTTTATGCTTGTGCTCATAAGCTCTCTTAGAGCTTATTTAGTTGAAATAAAGCTATCTCCATAATTTCGATGTTTATGAATAAAGCTAATGAGGACACAGATCATATAGAGAGCCTGTCCAAATAATTCAATGTACATTTTTTGAAACATCGAAAGGAGGTAGGTAGGTGATTTTCACAGGCCGAGAGGTTTTACCTTTGAACATCAACAATATAGCATCACTTATATTTGCTTTACCATGGTGACGAAAGAGAAATTCTACATTTAGTTTACTCACCTTGCAGTAATGATATGTAACATTTTTTAAATAAATAAGAGTTTCAAAATTAATTTTCATGCCTAATATGCACAGTTTATGTGGGGAAAGACCATGAAGGTCACCCAAATATTCACACTTGTAAATTATGGAAGAGAGACAGAAGAGAAAGTCCAAGAAATATAATCTCTAAAGTTTTCAAAGTGCTTTCAAATAATTAATTACTTTAGATTTTATATTTTGATAACATTTTCTGCTTAAACAAACCATCCCTCTTTTGAGAGGGAGCCTTTTAAAAGATAAAAATAAATCAACATAGGTGATTACAATATTTGTTTAACTAAACAACAATGCTTCCATTCTGCTACAAAATAAATACAGCACAAGTAAACTGTATTTCATAAAAGTGTAAAATGTATAAGTGGGTGTTTCATATGGTCAGATATAAAATTTATTTAAGTTATGTTTTACAAAGAAGATTATACAGCATTTTCATATTGATTTTTAATGATTTCTTGCAAATATTCATGTATTGCTTGTCAACCCATGTCTAGGAATTAAGAAGAAAAGATTATTTAACCCAAAGAGTTAGTTGTTCTTTCTTGGCTTAAATGGGATAAATTCTGATTTCATCGAGGGGAATGTATTATGATAATTTCTAAAATATAACCTGTTTTATGTATGTGCCAGCAGTTAAAACATTTCATTTTAAAATAACTGTGTATGCACTTCACACACTGTACCTTAGCCAATTTGACAAGAAGTGATATTAAAAAATAAATAAATAAATGAAATAACTGTGTATTTTTAAAAGTCAAATATACTATCTGCTGCCATAGTGTTATAATTTGATAGGGAAGCAATACTTTTTTCTGCAAAGTTTTACAACAAAACGTCATCAATGTAGGAAATCTGTGCAAAAGACTAAAATACATTTTATTAAATTGGAAATGTAATTTTTTCATTATAGCTATGCATATAACTCATAAAAATTAGGTGGACAATTTCTATATGGTTATCTTAAATGTTACGTGTGTCTTTCTAAAAACTTTTAGTTCCTTCCTCTTTTCGCTTTAAGGGTGCTCTGGCATGTGTCTAGCACAAAGCATCCCCGACCTTTTTCTGAATCTCAAGTGTACCACGGGAGATTCCAAACGGAATTAAAAGATCACTCAAAGTCTTTGACACAATTGGAGTAATATTTATGAATAGGAGAGGGTTGTCTCCTTTCAGGCTTTGTTGAGCAGAACCACTGATAGATTTTAGCATCTTAACAGACTGCCACCAGAACTAGGCATGTCGCGTGGCCTTAGGAGATTCTGAGTGTGTTGCGAGGGGAGGGCGAGGGGATTCGTAGTCTTGGGCAACTACCTCCCCGGGCCACTGGCTACACGTACAGGTGTGGGGGGGGGGGGCAAGGAGGGAGGGGGAATGGGCAGGAACGGTGTGATAAAAACAAGAGGCAAGTAGAGAACAAGGCTAAATGCCTCCAAGATTCCGGGATTTTACCAACAAGGAACACTTAAGGCATCCTTTATATAAGGTCTTCCTACTGCAGGGCCTGATGCCCAGACACAGGCCGCTTTTCAACGGGGCGGGGGGGGGGGGGGGTCGAAATGGTGTTCCGGGCCCTAACAATAAAAGGAACGCGAGACACATGTTGCGTCCCATGCCGTTTCAAGACCATGTCCGCGTAGCTTTCTGGCACCAAGTAGATCACAAAGTGGGAAGAAATAGAAACTGCAAAGGGGGTGGTACCCTCCCCCCAACTCTGCCTCAAGGGAAAATCCAAAACACTGGTGCCCGACTTCAGTTTAATTCTTTGCAATCTTTCTAAGTTTTGTGTTTTGTTTGGAGACAGTTTAAAAATAAATGTTTGAACTGCTGGTCTAGGAAACAAACGGGAACGAACCTGAAAAGGTCAAGTCAGGTTTCACGGTCCTGGTCAGTTTTCTCCCTGGCCTGTTACCCGAGGACTGCCTGGAGGAGGCGTTTACTCGGACGCCGCCTGCTCGGGTGAGGTACCCTGCTGAGAACCGTGAAAGACGAGAGAGGCGCTCTGGGATCTGATTGCTTAAAAAAAAAAAAAAAAAAAAAAAAAAAAAAAAAAAAGTGTATTTGTAACCGGATGGAACCAGTCTCGCTCCTTCGTGGAGAGCGCAGTTTGGCCACTTGCCTGGCGCTGGGGCTACGGCAGCAGTCGCTGGTGGGTTGTGGAGAAGTTCACGTCTTAAAATAAATGATCAGGGATAATTCTTTCCCAAGGCAGAAGGCCCGTCCCCCACCCCCGCTAGCAAGGCGATTCACATTGAACTCTAGGGCGCTTTGTTCCCACCGACCGGGTGCGGGTCTCGGATTTGCACGCGCCCTGGCTTCTCCACCGCAGCCCCCCGACCCCCACCCGGGCTCTGCTGGCGCGCGGCCCCCAGGACCCCCGCCAGCCTCAGCTTAGAGTTCCCGGAGGCCCGCGGGCCAGACAGGTCAAAGAACGCATATACTTTTCAATTAACCGAGGGGTTTGAAATTGAATCCAAGCTAGCAGGAAAAGCTGCCGTCTCGCTGTGGAGCTGCAGAGCGTCGGGTGCGGAGGTTGCGGCAAGGTGTGCAGGTATCCGTCCCCTGGGCTGAGCAGTCCTGCGTTAACTCTGCCGCAGCTCCCAAACACAGCCTAACCGTCCAGGTTTACGGCCGACTTGTGTCACCAGCGCATAAATTACTGTCAGCCCGGACGGAGGGTGCAGAGCGATCCCGCACGCCCTGGACACGCCGGCCGGAGGCAGGTTAACTGCCGGGGGGCTCCGCGCGAAATTTCCGGACCCGGAGTATTTGCCCCAAAGAAATCTTTTCAGCCGTGTCACCTTGACCCCAAATACGTGCTTTGTACAGACACGCAAAAGGCGCCGGGGCTTCGAGAAGGCTCTAGCAACAGATCGCGTCTGCTCCAGACGGCCTGATTATCGTCCAAAAATCAGAGAATGCAAGAGCACATCACCAGATCTCATTCTGTGCGTGGGAAACCCTGAGCCCATCAACATTAAAGTGACATTCTCAAGGTCACATCAGGCAGTGGTAACACTGCTGCCTGATTTCTTGATTCCCCCTTTCCCCGCCTGACCCCCTCCACCCTCCTGCCTCTCAAATTTATTCCTTTAGAGATGACAGGATCTAAGGCTGCCTGTAAAGAACGAGTCACCATTTGCTGTCATTGCAAATTATCAGGATAATTTTCAGTGTGATATCTCCACTTATCCTCCCAGGAATGAACTTCAGATCTTTTTTCGTGCTACCTCACAATTCAGACAAGAGGAATCTCAGGCAATCTCAGATAAGCGGGGTGCTAGACACCCAGTTCGCCTCCTGGCCTCTTGGGCCTCTGGGCGAGGGATTACCAGCACCCATCTTTGTGAGGGAAAGCCTTCCTGCAAAGCGGGAGTACTAGGAGAGATGAGGGTCAAAGAGGGTGGGCGCGGGCTTGGAGAAATGCTGTAGTGAGCAAGTGGGCAGGCAATCAACTTTCACCTTCTTGTAGCTATTAGAAAAGGGACTGGTTTTCGTCCAGCAAACTGTACCCTCAGGCGTTCAGGGCTTGACGTTATCGTGATTATTGCTCACTATTCACATTAATTATTTTAGGAAAATACACACACACACACACACACCCTCTACGCTTTGACTAAAGGGGAACACGAGCCATTTCAGATTCTTTGTCCAGTTTCCTTTTTGTTGTTGTTTATTTTTTAAAAATCTGGGTTAGATTGTTGGTAGCCCCCAAAGCATTGATTTCTTACGAGGCCACAAGGTAGTGGTCTCTCCCTTGTTCTCATTCAAATTCTCTTTCTCTGTCTCTGTCTCTGTCTCTCTCCCAGTCCAAGTAGAAAAGTAGAAAAGAGAGAAACCTCAGCCTTCAACTGTCAACTGTTTTCCAAACACCAGATTAATGTTCCCCAGGACTCGGTAGTAACGTGACCTTTCTGTTTTCAGATGTGTTTTTCAACATGTAATCGTTTGTTTGTTATGTCTCTCAGCATGGAATAAGAAAAGCTGGGGGAAGGGTGCCTGTTGCCAGAGGGGGGAAAAATGGATTTGGAGCCTGTTTTTGTTCTCTGCTCAACACAGGAAAGCTCCAAGGGTTTTTATTTTTATTTTCCAGAAGATAATCCCCAGGAAAAAAAAAATCCACAATACTGAAACTGAAAAGAAATCTGAGCATTTGATGAGCAACAATTTAAAAGCAACATATTCCCAAATAAAAAATCTAATAAATGGCCTTTTTTTAATGAGGGGGGACTTCTGAGATGTGGGTTAACACACCCCCACCCATTTTTTTTATTTAGATAGTTACATAAGAAGTATTTTTAAAAATTATTTCAAGCTTTTTGCTTATGATTTATGTCCCTTTTTGGATTGCTATAGTTCAATAATTTTTTTTAATCTGAGAAATAGGAAATCTTTGAGATGTGTGTCTATATGTCACTATCTTCTAAAACTTACTCCTAAAGTTTTCAAAGCAATATGTTTACCAACAACTTGATTTCGAAGCCATAGGTTCTGAATGAAATTGACAACAACATACTTGAATTCGTTATTTGGCAGCCAGTGTAACGATTGGATCACCGGTTCCTAACATATTAAAATATTAAGCAATGAGAGTTTAAGGCTTGTTATAAGATGTACCTGAAGAAAGTTAACAACGACAACAACCAGACTTCACATTTTAAAACAGTATTTAATCGAGACGGACTCCTATTAGAAAAGGTTTTATCCCAAATGAGAATTTAAAAAGCATATCACCCATCCTCAAAAGTGAATTCCTGCTAGAGAGCGGCCAGTTTTAAGCTTGTTTTCCCTCCATAAAAGATTATTAGGCTGCTTTCATGGTTGGTGATTAAGCATTTCACCAAGAACCTAAGACTAAATGGCTGTCCCCACTTAATCAATAGCTTTTATTGCTGGCATCAACTTCACTAACGACCCACTGTTGTTCCCCTACTCCTTATTTCTTCCTGCCTCTCACCACCCGTTGCCAACGCACCCCAAGTTCCCCCTCCACGCCCTTAAACTTGGAGAACTCGCGGTTCCCAGTCTAGGAAAGTATTTCCCGACAAATGGCTTTATTGCTGACTTTCACCCTCTTCCTTCTCTCTCCTTCCCTAACGGATGCTCTATCACCGGGCACCACTGCTGAACCCTCACTGCCCACACGGAGGCTTCGCCGCCGCACGACTTTATAGGCCCTTCCGCGGTTTTATGATTGGTTGCTGCGGTTGGAATGTTTATAGATAATAAACAACTAATCCATTTCTGGCCTAATGAATTGCCCCACCCGCGTACCACTTTAACACCCGTAACTAGCTCCAGGATCGATCCGAGCAAATGAGTTGCGGGACCGAAACCACCCGACCTCTCTGGCGATCAGCATCCAAGCGGAATAACCCAAGGTCAGCAGACGCGTTCACCCATTTTCCAATTCCTCTCCCTCGAAAACCCCCCCATCAACTCGGGCCCTGCTTCGCCCGCTCCTCTCCCCACAGGTGCCAGGGACGGACCCCAATGAGGGGATGCTTCTGTGGGCTCTTAAAAACAAAACAAAAAAAAAAAAAAAAAAAAAAGCGACCCCGCAGTCGGGGAGCCTGGGACGCGCTGCGACCTCAGCGCACCCGCAAGGACCCGGCGTCCGTCCTGGGGACGCACCAAAGCTGGCGTCCGCAGCAGCTCAGTGTGGCCAGATCAGCCGCTCCGGTGTCAGGCAGCACACAACCTAGGGACGGTGTGAACCGTGCTGGTCCCGAAAGCGGTTCGCCCGCGCGCGGGGAGGAAGGCGCGCGTTTGCAAGAGCGCTCACCCCTGCTCCCCGACGGCTGAAAGGGGAGGCGGACAGGTAGTGTGGGAAGTTCCCAATCCAGTTAACACTTTGGAATCTAGTCCGAAATAAAGAAAATGTACGTTCAGACTCCCCAGAGACCTGGAAAACTTGGAGGATCTGCCAAAAAGCATTCCAAGAGCAGAGGAAACCAACGTCTGGCTGAGATTCTTTTATACACATTATGGCAGCTGCGCATGGCCCCCGTCAGTAGCCAGGGCAGGGGGTGTGATGACTGTGACGGGGGCCGTGCAGGGGGCCGCCGGCACCAATCGCCGGCATCTCCTACGGTGTTGCGGTGGGAGAGGCAGCTGTCTGGTCTGGTCTGGTCTGTGAGCGACCCAGACAACGGGGACGTTCGCCACGGGCCATTCCCTTTCCTTTCCGTAAGCACCCAGCGGAGGGGAGCCGGGTGAGAGTCTCCAGAGGAAGGGCCAAGAGCAACAATCCTCTCGCGAGAGCCCTTTCCAAAGCCCATGCGTCAGCTGCATTTTGAATGAATAGATTTCTTTTAGGTAGACGGCAGTTTGAAAGCTCTGCAGCGTGGCGTTTATGAACTTAAATTTCACAAAGCGAATGTTTACGGCGCCTTCCCTCGGCGCCCCCAGTTCGCAGGATCTCTTCTAAGAACCCAAGGAAGGATCCTTAGAAGCGCTCCCTGCCCTGCGCACCCCAGGTGTGACTTCGCTCCTCTTTATGAATAAAAGAGTAGGTGAAGGTGTTGTCGAGGCCGAATTTATTTTCCTGGGCGGCCTGGTCTTCTTGCTTTCACTGGTCATGATTTGCAAATCCGTCTGTTCCTTGGGGGGGGGGGGGGGGGGGCTGCCGCGTGCGTGCGTGTTTGTAGGCGGGGAGGACTTCCATTGTTCTATCATTCAGTCGACAACTAGCTCCTGAATGCCCACGGGTCCGGGCATTGGGGACGCAGCAGTTCACAAAGAACAAAAACCTTTCCTGGAGCTTTCACTCTAGCAGGGAGGGTTAGGTGTGCATTAGAACTCACTTTGGGCTGTACACTGAGAGAATGTGCTTTTAAATAAAAGCATAGGGCACAGTCCCGGCCACCTGGTTGGAACCTCTCTTGTTGTCACCTAAGGTTTCTTGATTACGTGTAGTTTAAATCACACTGCCTCCCTTTCCCCAGTCCTTCTACAATGCGCCGGAGGCACTAAATAGCAGACAGGACCCTCCATTTCTTTCCCCTCACAGGGCCCATTTCCACATGTGTGGTATTGGGGAGAAGGGCACTCTGTCCACTGTAGACTAACGTTGGTCATTATTCAAGCCATGAGGTCAACAATTCAATATTTTCAGTGTCCCCGAAGGAATCTTGGCCCCGTGAATCTTCAGTGACATGAGGCCAGCTTCAAAACAAAAAGCAGGCCATGTTCCCTGGTGACAGAGGGGATTTTCTGTTTTCATCAGCATCCCTGTTTGGACCGTCCATCTACCTGGGATCTCACTCTCCTCCACCCCTCAGGGGACATAAGTGTTGCCTAGGGAAGAATTAGCAGCTTCTCACGGTCAGCCAGAGCTGGCCAGGTTTCTGCAGACAGTGGCTGATTCTGCTGGAAGGTCTTTCAGTCCCTCTCTCTTTCTCAGCTGCAAGCCTCCCCTTCCGTGGGAAGGAACGTTGCCCTTTTAACACCAGGACAAGGAAGGTTTCAGGATCCAGGGGTTTGGCCGGGCCTCCTTGCCAGTTTGTACTCTGGCTTGCATGCAAGGATACTCATTTAATTGCCCCTGATGCAAAGAAGATTTAAAAAGATCTGCAAAGAGAAACTCGAATAATAATAATAATAATTTTTTTTTAAAAAAGGCAAAAAGTGCACCGCGACCTGTTTGATTATTTTCTCTGACATTGTTGTTTGATTTGAACCCGCCTCATCAGGAATAAAAATAAATAAGAACACAAAACGTTGACTGGTTCTCCAGCACTGAACCACTGCGTGGTTGTTATAGAGAAAAGAAAATAAAGCCCGGTTAGTTAATGAAAGGAAGAAGTAATTTGCTTAAATAGATCTTGAGAACAAGAAACAGAACGCGCAGAAAAAGCCTGCCGCCACCGGCAACCACTGAACCACCGTACCTTCGCAGACTCGCGGGGACTGGGAAGCGGGGAGTGGGTGAGTCATCGAGGATTCCCCCGGGTTCGCACAGCCTTAAAAGCCTGGATGGAGGCGCATATCAAACAGCGGGGAGCTGGGCTTCACTTTATTTGATCATCAAAGGAATGGATAAATCAGCAAGGCGTTGATGTCCGCATTCCAGGTAGCTGAGACCTTTGGAAAGGTGTTTGCACTTCGCTGTGGCTTTTTCTGAAAGTGACCGACAGCAGCCTGCAAAAGAAAGGCTCTTACCTGCTGGCAGGCACAGCTGTTGCTTGTGCCTGGACCGGTAGAAATGGTGGGAGCGCGAACACTCGCACGGGCCTGGCACCGCCAGCCCAGGGGGCGCGCCGGCGGTGTCCTTTCCCACAGAGGTGGTGGCTGAAGACTGCTGGGGTCAGCAGGGCTATTCCTTCTTCAGCCTCAGAGAGCATCCCGGGTGACTCTCCGATGGGTCCTGGGTCCGCGAGAGTGTTCAGGCGTCACAGCCTGCAGAAAAGGGAAATGCCCCCTGAAAGTACCTTTTCAGCTGCCAAGGGATTAGGTTGCAATATTGCTGTGTGCATCTACAAATTTCATACACAAATGGGGGGACAACTGGTAAGAAAATCTTCTGTAGAGCTCTTATTTCATTTCATTAATATTCTCTGCCACCTCCCCGTTACCTCCCACGCTCACCTGAAGTTGACATTTACTGAAACTTTACACAGTCTTTATAGTATCCAGTCTTGTTGTCTTCTTCCTTCCTAAAGTTAGGCTGCCTGCAAACTTGGCTTTGGAGTTAGCCAAGGATCACTGTCAATGCCGAAGCACAAAATTACTGTGTGTACAGAGGTATGCTTTAAGGGAATCTTCTGCTAGGGCAGGCCTGGAGATGTGGGATACTAATTTGCACATAGTGAGTCATAGATATAGCTCAAGTTTACTTATCACTTGAATGTAATGTAAAAACTAGACCTAGCAGGCTTTTTTCTTCTCCCTTCATGTTACAAGTTGTGGAAATTAAGTAAATATTCTGCCTCTACCTTGCTGCAGGGAGAATATCATTAGAGAATTTATGGCATCACATTTTACCTTTGTACCCTAGAAGAGCCTTTAGCAACATCTTTCAGTGCAAAAATAGGGGCATAAAATGTCAGTGTGTATTTAAAAAAAAAATGGTGCATAGATTTAAGAACTTCCTTACCTGAATTTGGGGAAGAATGGATGTGTTTTATGAAAGAAACAGAACTCAGGGTGAATATATGTTAGGTATTATTTTTGGTATTGGTGACAACAGAAGGCTTTTCGAGTAAAATTCAGTTAAAACAAAAATATTTATCATTGACATGATCAGAAGAATACAGTATTCATATCAGAAAAGAAAATTTCTGGTGATCTGGAGGTAGGAGCTCTGCTGACCCAGGGGAGGTTCAGATAAGGGCTGTCCCCCACTCTTCACTAGACATCAGCCCCCCCCCCCCCCCTTGACTCACAAATCTCAACTTTTCAGAGCCTGGGTTTCCTATCTCTGTCCTGTTACTCAGGATCCCATTCCTTTTCTTGTTATCCTCTCCACTTGCCAGCCACCGGGTAACTTACAGTTCCCTGAAGGGGTAACTTAGGAAACATTTCTCTATCCCCCTCCCCCACCAAAACTTATCAGGTTTTCTCTAGGCATCATTAGGTCCCAAGGGTTGATAGACAAACTTATTCATACGAAGTGCTAATGGATGGCTTAATGTGTTCTCCTGTCCAATCTATTATAGTTCCTCTAAAGCTGATGTTTCCAATGCCTTCGAAAAAGGGGGAACCAGAAGTGGAAATTCTAGATGGCTTTGTCACAAGGAGAGATATTTTGGGGGAGGTTGCTAATAAAGGGCCTTTCAACTACAATAATGTCTTATCTGTCTATTGGTTCCACTGGCCAGGAGCCACGTTTAGTAGTGAGCGAGTTGTTGTCCTCCATATGAACAAGTGAAACCCCTTCTCCAAAAGGACTTTTACTTGGACGTCTAATATGTGAAATAAATTTAAAAAGAAATGCCTTGGGCGATAGGATGGTGGTGGACTTATTACCTGAAAATGAAGCTAGTAGCAGCCCAGCATCCTTGTCTCTTTCACTTCTTGGGAGTACAGCTTGAAAATCATTCTTTTGCATGAGGCCAATATGGAAGATGTGGACATCACTGTCGACGTCAGAAACAACCAGTTGGAGGTAGGGAGAAATTGTGTAAGAAGCATTATCAGTGGCCATGAATGGAAATAATCCCACGTATGTACATAATATGTATAGAATTAATAGGTCCCGCATTCATACACAGATTCATAACTATGTTCATCAACAATGATTGCTGGAAAAGGGTTCACTTTTACGTCTTCCTCGAACCAAGGGTCTGGTAATGTCACCATCTGTGTTGAGGAATGTACACTAGAAAATCAAGGTCTGGGAAGAGAGCCACGGGAATGAAATTCTGTGAGAGTCGTGGAGATATTTTTCTCTGTTATCCCCATTCGCAACAGGTCAGACCGTACTGATAACAGCTGCAGAAACAATTGGGGACCTTATTCATAAAATCAAAGGCACAATGCCAGATGGCGACCAACCAAAGGAATTGGGGATGGAGAGGATTACAAAATGCTGGTGAAACAGGGAACAAGTCCTCTGGGGAATAAACATCCCTGTGTTTTTGCTACAACATAGAAATCAAATATTTTTGCGTGGAAAAGTGCAACCCATACAGTATAAATTGAAAACAACAAGTGTTTGTTAATTAGAAAGTTTATTCATGGAGAAAAACAATTTTCTTAGTGGAGAGTTTGACGGGCTGTTCAGGCTGCTCTGTCATTTTTCTTGTCTCTCTTCATAATCTCTATGTAATCCAGAAACAGCCAGTAAAAAAAGAGAATCTCTGCTTCTTTAATTACTTCCTGTAAATTTGACAAGTACCACCTCAGTCTCATTGGCTAATCTACATAGAAATAGACCACTCTTTCAAAGACAACATAATTATTTGGGTACACCTACTTCCCCAGCTATATATCATGCCTATCAAAGCTAAGTGCTTCCAACCTGCCTTAACAGTATCTTAACATCTCACTTGAGCAGTAGCCTTACCCGTTAAATTTTACTTAATTCCTTAGCTGGTAAATGTTCAAGCCACTGATGATAATGTAGACCCACGGTCGGAAATAAAACCCAAAACGAAATCTATCAAAATAGAGGATAAAAAATAAAATCGGTCTTTGTGATGAATCAGAATTATTGAATCTTACTTAATCCCACTCAGTCTTGAATATTTTGTAACTTACTACGTTATACTTTATACTTTACAGCTTTATACTTATGAGACTCTTCTTGGTGAAAGGCCCATAGGAATAAAAGTAAGCTTATAACAATTTTATATGTGTGTGTTTAGTTGGGAAGGAAATATACCATTAAGAAAAATAACCAAAACCAGAAGTATATTACAATTCTGGTGATTTAATGAGTTACTAAAGTTCTTAATCCTGAAATACTAGTATTTTCCATAGAGTTCTGAGAAGAAAAAAATCAAATATTTTAAAGTGTTAGTGCTGATAGATAAAATAATTTAGATTAACTCTTTAAAACTAGAGTTTTACTTGTTATAAAGTTTATTTATTTATTTTGAGACACAGAGAGTATGAGCAGGGGAGGCGCAGAGAGAGAGGGCGAGAGAGAGACAATCCCAAGCAGGCTCCCTGCAGTTGACATGGGGCTTGAACCCACCAACCAGGAGATTATGACCTGAGCCGAATCAAGAGTCGGACGCTTAACCGACTGAGCCACCCAGGAGTGGCTAGAATTTTAGTTATTGGTTCAAGATCCTATTTCCTAAGAAAAATTAGACCTTTATAATTAATATTGAAACTGTGAGCATTATTTTCAATGCAAGGCTAGTTAGAAATATCCCAACTGAAGGGATATGTGTGCCATGTACATTAAAGTTCTGTTTTGTATACTGCGAACTCAGGGAAATAGATGGCACCTATGACACCAGTTTGATCCACCCAATGTGATAGTTAAGACTCTTTACTGGATTTTGAAGGATTCTAGCTTATCTCCTTTGGCTCTCTATTGACCCTGTAAAGCCTTTGATGACAAACATGTACTTGATTATGTACTGCGTTTAGGTTAGTATTGCAAGGCATAGTGCTGGGTTATGGATTCCAGCGCTTGACCCCTGAGTATTACTTTATAGCTTTATGTAAAAAAAATATTTGGTTTTTTTTTTTTTTGTTTCACAGTTTGGTATATACATTGAAAATAATAAGAAGAAGCTGGGGGGTATCAGGAAGCAATAACAAGGTGGGTGGGCTCTCATGTCATGTCTAATATGTGCTACGTGAAGTGGAGACGAACACAGTTACGAAACGAAAGTTTCACAAACATGCCTTCAGTGAATTTGGAATGCTGCAGAAATGGGAGATTTCTAAAAGGAAACAGAATCGTCCATTACAAATCCGTGATTCTGTTAATCTTTGTATCAGCAGATGTATCAGAACCAAAGGAAATATGGTAATATGTGCTCGTATCTGGAACACATTAAACTATTGCAGTAAAACAATGCACATCTGCATATGTGATTAGTCATGCTTTAATTTTCCTTTAGTGGCTGTGGATGGGGAGGAAGTGTTTGAAAAAAACCTACCGCTTACTTTTTTATCCTTCTTAATTGAGGAGGAAGGTGGTGGAGAGTCAGTCTTACCATTGAATAGTCTATCCCAAACTTGAAAGAAAGAATGGCACAATCAATCAAGGAATATTTGTGTGACAGATATTTCTATAAGGAAGCGAAGGCACACAGTCTCCATAAGTGGGAAGATAATATGTAAGTACTCAAAATGTTAAATAACTATAAAGGAGATAAATAGATACATATTTGCTTGGTACAAAATGCTGAACATATCAAAAGTCAGTAAATTTTGGGGCTCCTGGGTGGCGCAGTCGGTTAAGCGTCCGACTTCAGCCGGGTCACGATCTCGCGGTCTGTGAGTTCGAGCCCCGCGTCGGGCTCTGGGCTGATGGCTCGGAGCCTGGAGCCTGTTTCAGATTCTGTGTCTCCCTCTCTCTCTGCCCCTCCCCCGTTCATGCTCTGTCTCTCTCTGTCCCAAAAATAAATAAAAAACGTTGAAAAAAAAAGTCAGTAAATTTTATTTGCTTCTAATAAAATATCTCTAGAAGGATACACAAGAAGCTGATAATGTTGGTTGCTTCCAAGAGGAACTTAACTGGCTGAAGGATGGGGTTGGAAGAGAGACACTTCTCTTTATATACACTTTTGCACCCCTTGCATTTTGAATACCAAGAATGTATTACGAAACTGTATCAAAACTAACCAAATAAAATAAATACGTTCTGAAATAATGTTCAGATGGACACCATATACTTGGAATTCTTTGTTGGGTCTTAATGAAGCAATAGCATTCGGACTTAATATTAAAAGATAGATATTTGAATGGGCTGAAATGAGGGGGTAGCATTCCAGGCAGGGCAATTATGCAAAGGTCCTAGGAAGGTAAATATAAGACCCTTGTGGTCTCAGTAAGTAGATCAGGCAGACTATAAATAATTTGGGAGGTATGGCAAGAGATTAAGGTGCAGATTATGAAGGGCTTTGAATGCCAGGATAAGGCATTAATAATACAAACAGCAAGAAGCTTTTTTAGTGTGAGTTGAGATGGGAAATATTGGAGCCAATGTAACATTCCAGGCAAGGAAGTTGGGGTGTAGGTGTTGGGGTCAGTCTGTAAAGCTCAGAGCAAAGAGATGGAGACAAAGTCACGGCGACTGGAGCCTGAGGAGAGAGGGAGGCTGAATGCTGGAGGCTCCCCAGAGAAAGTGTCCTCATCAGTATCTGATTCTTAAGGATCAAAAAAAAAAAAAAAAAATGAGAGTTGAGAAAATGTTATTGTATTTATTGATTTGTAAGTGGTTATTGAGAAAGTATAGACCATGTATTTTTTGAGTGTACATTTTCATGAGAATGGAGGGGTGGGAGTAGTGGTAAAAGTGGTAAGAAAACAAAGGAAGCACTCATTAAAATGAAATAATCCAATACAAGCAGTATTTTTTGAATGTTTACTATGTGCCAGAAAATGTATTAGGCATTGAAGGCACAGCCTGAAACAAGATGACCTACTTTATGGAGTTTAGGGATCTCTCGTGAATATAGACATGAAACAGGTAATTAAGGTGAGTGGCTTATGTGTCACAGAAGGAGAAGACTGGGTGTTCGGGAAGTTTACAGCAATGAAAAGAAGGATAGAAACAGACAAAATAGCTGGAAGAAGGTGGCAGGGATATATGAAGTGTTGTTTTTTTTTTTTTTTTCTCGCAACTGGATCCATCTGTCTTTGAAGGTATATTGGAAAGGGTCTGCGGCAGAGGCAAGAGCAGACCATTGATGATGCAAAGTCCTTGGGAGATGGGATTAAGCGCAGGTAGAGAAGAGGTAGAGAAGTTTATCTGTGGAAAATAAGGACTTTTCCCCCCCAGTAGGAAGGAAGAAAAGAAAACTACAGTGTAGACATAATGCTGCTTAGAGGTTGGGAGAAAGAAAACCAGCAGTCTTCAATTCTGGGTACTTCACCCTTCAAGTATAGTTGGGGCCTTAGGAAAATGACGAACTGGTTTCCAAGGTTGTAGACTGCACTGTTAACCCCACGTCAACTCGAGGCAGTGGTATGGCGAATGGGTGACGTGCTCCCATAGAGCCTGGGGTGGTGAAACGGTTTGATATACCTCAAGACAAATCTCTTACCACTAACTGAAAATCCTCACAAAATATGCTCTAAATGGAAGCTTTGGAAAGCAGTAGGATTGTATAAAAGGCATTTTATTTCTTTTTCATTCTATGTGAAAATAAGTTATATAATTTACTCATGTAGGTAAACCTCTCACACGGTAAGCAGTCCTGGTATAGTAAAACAGAATATACTTTTTATTTTCTTACTTTTTTAAAAAACAATTCTTTTTTTAAATTTTTATTTATTTTTGAGACAGAGAGAGACAGAGCATGAACGGGGGAGGGGCAGAGAGAGAGGGAGACACAGAATCTGAAACAGGCTCCAGGCTCTGAGTTGTCAGCACAGAACCCCGCAGGGGGCTCGAACTCACTGACCGTGAGATCATGACTTGAGCCGAAGTCGGACGCTTAACCGACTGAGCCACCGAGGAGCCCCAAAAGAATAAATTTTAAAAAGTATGGGTTGACCTGAGGCATCTGGGTGGCTCAGTCCATCAAGCCTCTGACTTCAGCTCAGGTCATGATCTCGAGGTTGGTGAGTTCGAGCCGCACATCCGGCCTCCTCTTGTCAGCCTGTCAGTGCAGAGCCCCTTTGGATCCTCTGTCCCCCTCTCTCTACCCCTCCCTACTTGCATTCTCCCAAAAATAAACAAATATTTTCTTAAAATTTTAAAAAAAGGATGGACTGAGTCAATACAGAGATGTTCAGCTAGCTTGGGAATCTCCCTAAACGTGTGTTATCAGAGTACGGGGGCAACGGACCTCTCAATGAAAGGATGTGCTTAAGAGTGCGTTAGGTGGCTTTTGCCTGAGGTGTCTTGGAAGGATAAGAACTCGGGAGACGGAGTACTTTGGGAGCCTGAGTCAGGGGGCTGAGTCCACAGGTTTCTATTCCCAGCCCCAGTTTCAGATAAAAGCAACTGTGAAATGGGAAAAAAAAAAAAAAAAAAAAACCCTTCGTGACTGGTGTTCCCCAGGGATAGACAAGACCGAAGTATCTGGAAGGTCCGCACTAGTGTGTGCTGTGGGGCAGCCCTGGAAGGAAAAGGACAGACCAGCGGCCAGGTGACTGGCCATCTGCTGCCCGTGGGTCCCTCCCTCACATCTGCTCTCCTGACCAGGGGACCCCTTCTTCCTCTTTACTTCAGCCAAAGAAGAAAGCCCTCCTCTCAACAGGCCAGGAAAGATGAAGGATAGGGATCCAAAGCTGTGTAGATGATAATCAGGATTTATACTAGTACATTTAACACATTTAATAGTTTGGGGAGTGTAATCCAGATTTGAGTATCCAGAAAAAGGATAACTTCTGGCTAGAGATTGGACGGTATAAATCAAGTGTTTCCCTGGAAATACAGTGTTGATGGGGCCACTGTAGTTCATGCATAGAAATTTTAATGAGAAAAAGCTACATATTATGTTGTCATACACTCCCTGGAAAATCTTTCTTTGCCATTTAGTTGTGAATGCATTTCCATTTTATTAAACCATGTTGCCTATCATTTTATATCATGTGATAAACTGCAGCTAAATATAAAAAGTTACTGCAATTTAAAAATGGATATAATTCCATTATTGCCACATTTTACAGGGCATCAGAAGTCAATCTGTCCTCATTATTTTTTTTTAAATTAAATCTATCAGATAACCTAAGCCTTTAAAGCCATATATCCTATTTTAATTAAAAAAAAATTCTGGTTGTGATCATTGTATAGAATTAAAATCCCACGTAAAATATGGGAAGAAGGGAGGTAAGGGGAGGTCATCTAGTGTTACCTGATAAAAGGAGACAGTAATATTTAAAATGAGGTAAGTGTTGCACCGATTTATGATGTATTTTATCTTCAGGAGAAACCATAGTTTATCGTGGTGCCGTTCAGCTTGAATCGTCAGCTGTATATCTTTGACTTTTTGAATGTAACTGTTGAAAGGAAAAGACTTTCAGAGATGTGAGCTATGAGGCAGATCAAAAGCTTAAAGCAATTTTGCTTTGCTAGCTCGAATATATTTTTATTGAAACATATTTTGTTGTCATGTGTGCATAAATATTATATAGCATCAGTTAAAGAGGGTGAGGGTCCCTGAGTTGCTGGGTGTTGTTAGGAGAAAGGCAAGTAAGAATTAAAATATCTTTATAACTTCTATTATCTCAAACACTTGGCTCTATTTTTCTTTTTTTAACATCTAACTTTGCAGTAGCCACTCTTTTCCGTAGGTGATTCCTATTGTAGAAAATAAAATAAATTCCTGATGTTAGAGTCACAGACTAAATTTAACATTACATTTAAGGAACATAAATCCTTATGAGATAATAGTAAACATTAATTGGAGACTTTTAAGAAGTGTATTATAGTTCCACATTCTACAGGAACCATACACATAATCTATACTGTTCGTTTTTGGTTTTCAACTTCTTTTTTCTTCTGTCATTTTGTTTGTATTTCTTTGTTGTTTCGAACTGTTAACACTGTAACCGATCATTAAACAATTAAAGCTTGTTAACAATCAATAATCTGACAGCGCCTTGTGGATTTGAGTTAGATCATTTATTTATTTATTTATTTACTTCAGCTTCAGATTTTCTCACGATATTAACATTTTCCTTCTCTTTAAATATCTTTAGAAACCAAGAAAAATATTTTTTCTTTAACTATTGGAATTAATTTCTATGATTTTTAACTTTTCCCTTTTCGGGAGTTGGTTTGTTTAGAAAGGAATAATAAAAATAAGCTATTAAAAGTCAGGAGGGTCACCAGGAATAGGATTGAACTAGCAATGCTATAGTCTGAAGACAGGAAGGAATTTAAGTTATTTAAACAGTCTGTGGAAATTAATAACAAAGGATTTAAATTATTGGGTTCAAAAATATTTATTAGAAAAGACAAGGGAGAACATGAGGAGATATTCTACTGTTTGTTCTATGCTTTTAAAATCTATTTTCTTTTCATTTCAGTTTTTAAAGACTACAGTTGATAAACTGATCAGAGGTTAATTGGCTTTTCTGTGCCCCCTTCACTGATGTCTTTTTAAAGAATAAATGCCTAGAATGTGCTCTTGCTAATGTCATCCTTGGTACCCTCAATAGAGCTAATGGTTTGAGGTTTTAGGGGGGAAAACAAAATCAGGGCTCATAAAGTAAATGTTCTGGCTCCTTCCTCCAAAAAGCATGGACATCTTATAAAATATAGATTCTTCACTGCTGTGTTCTCACCTCTCTGTGAAACAGAAGAGTAACACAGGTTTTCATAAAGGGATTTAAAAAATGGTACAGCAGCTTAGTGTTTTCAGTTGGTGTAGCAATTTATACAAGGACCTTGGAGACTCTCATACAATTCTTAGTATTATTTAGAGAACAGCAGCTTGAAGGGTTCTGATGTCTTGTATATCTTACCCAGACTTTATTAGAATGTTTACAAAAGGACTCACTTCATAACTCACATCCTTTCTTAAAGCAGTAACTATAAAGCAGCAAACGTATGACAGATGTGTGTCTGTGGGTCTTTTCTGTCTTGTTTAGGCTTTATAGAGAGTTTCTTTTTTTCCTTTTAAGAAAATCATTAGTGGAGGATCAGTTCACATTAACATGGATTCTTTTGTTTGTACTCTTTTTTTTTTTTCCTTTGGCTTGTTTGAAAATGTATTTTCCTTAGGTCCATCAGAGAAAATATCGTGTAAGTTTCTGTATTTAATGTAGGTCACTCCAGACTAAATTCACATTCACTACACTTTATGGTAACAGAATACCTTTTAATATTTTCCCCTTATTTTATCCTTTGCTCATTCAGAGACTTTTTTTTTTAAGTCTGTCCCCTCCTACCCCCCCCCCTTTTTTTTTGGTACTTCAGCAAGGTGAACATCTGATTGAATAGGTTTTAAAAATCAAAAAGCATCTTATGAAAACATTTGAGAAAAATGAGTCCTAGAATTTCTTACAGTTAAACAGGCAATTATTATAACTGATGTATATACAATTATTATAATATATAAATACCCCAATATATATACTGAATGAAAACAATGCATGAGGATAGGTTAAGTAGTGAAACGAATACTGAATACTAGAATTGTAAACAAAAATAAATCCATTTATTGGGAAAAAAATTTATTCAAGATATTTTGTAAACATGTTATTGGCAGATATTGCATTAAATATTTTAATTTTACAACCTAACTGACACTATCAACTATTTTAATTTCTCATTTTTCAGAAAGGACTTGAATATACCATATATGATAAAATAGCACTAATCCATATTCCACTCATTTATCCTTTTGTTTAAATGGCAATAAATTAGTTCCACTAGAGAACACTATTAGTGGAATTAAAAACAATTTAGAGAAAAATAAGTTTATTAAAATTATTACAGTAAAAAAATTATTTTCTGAAAATATTTGAGTCCCAAGTGCAAAGGAAAAAAAGACAAATTTAAAATGAGCTGTTTTTACAGTGTGTCCTCAATGTTGAAATACAGCACATTCTTTCCCTGTAAAATATTTCTGTGAATTATAGTTCATGTGTTAAATTCTAATGGGCAAAAATGTTTCATTATAGTATAGTTATAGTATCATAATATTTTAGTATATATTTAATATTTTGATCTATTTAGACTTGTTATCAATTCTTAACGTAGTACATTTCAATGTATCCTGTATTTTGGAATCATAAACCACCATTTCTTAAAACATGGTATAATTTTGACTGCACATGATTGAACTGATGTCTTTACTCTGCCTCCTTTCCCCCAATTTTCTCTTGTTTCTCATTTTCTGGGAAAGACATTTTCCATCACGTTTATCATTGTGGTCTCATTTATTAGGCTTTTGCTTTTCAGATACATTTTAAGGTTTTTTTCTCTCAGTAAATTCTTCTTTGACATTACAGAAAGTGTCAGTTTATATTGTTTTAGGAGCTGCTTGATGGTTTAGGAGGGACTTTTTCTAAATTCTTCCTAACAAGTTCATTAACTGCCTTCCAATTAACTGACCCCTTCAGACTTTTGATAACCCTTTACTACAAGGGAATAGCATTCAGAGCTCATTAATTTTTTTTTTAAATAGTGAGTTGGTTAATAAAAAATAATAAGGGGGTTGTAATGATTTTAATGATCATATTAATGTATTTCATTACTAATTTATAATCATCTTTTAAAGTGTTTTTCTTAGAAATTTCATATCTTTCTTTCACCTACCTTGCTAGCTATCAAAGTCAATCATTTGCTGTTATGAAAAAACTATTCAAGTCTTCCAATGTCCTGAAATCTGACTTTATTATTTGCATTTTACTGTAGTAGTGCTATATTTGAGAAAAATGTCACTATACCCTTATAATTCAAAAGCATTCAGGGTAAAAATTCTTTTATTTTAAGTCATATTAAAATTATTAGTTAAGTTTTTTAATAACCAGTATAAAAATATTTGCAATAACTAAGCATGGTTCCCATTAAATTATTATTAAATTTATGATTAGTACCGGATGTCAAAGTAAAGCTTCAAGTCTAAATGGCACAAAACGAAAAGTTACCTGAAGCTAACCAGTTATTATGGGACTTACTGTCTTTTCCTAGAAGCCAAAAGCCATCGTGTTGACCGTATTGTTTCATTACTATGTATATTTTTCTGATCATTAAACATACATACTTTATAAAGAATGGCATCTTATGAATTGAAGTAAGTCACTGGTAAAAAGTAGAAGGCGTTGTCAACTTTCGGTCGATTTAATAGTTAAGAGCGATTGTAAAAGTGCATTATCATTTTGAATTCTGATCATGTGCCTTTTTATTGCTGGACAAAAATCAAGCCTTTCTGCCTGTTACATTGCTACAATTCTTCCGTCAGAAGACAGGACTGTGAAAATCTGCAATAGCCTTCAATGTGACTTGATGAATAGCGAGAGAGCTTAGTGGAAATGTTGAACTCCTTCATGATTAAAAAGCAAACCTTTAATGTAGTTTTTGTTTACCATGTCATAAGTGCAGCGTTGGAAGTTACTGCCAGAGAGTCATTGGAACAGGCATCAGTAAGGCAATGTCAGCCAGCCAATGCTTTGAAAATGATTCAGTTCCTCTAGCCTTATGACTAAAATAATATCCAGTGGCTCCAGCCCCAAGCCTGGTTAATGCATCTGTCCAGAACACATAATTACTCGGTCATAACATTCCCCCGGCCACCAGCCAACAAACCAATCAGCATTTCTTCCTAACCTACCAGAATTTTTGCTGTGTCAAACTGTTTGATCTCTAGGTAGTAAAAATGCAAAAAATGGAAGGACACTGCACTGGAAGGTTTTAATTTAGAATAGTTTCTCATGGAAATTAAATTTGAAGAGAAACATGTTTTTGTTGTCTTGACTGAAGTTGAAATTTTAATTTGGTATCCCTTTGCATATCGTGTAGTTTATTTTTTTCTTTATAAACTCACGTATTTCAGTCATTTCAGTGAGGAAATCGTCTAACGACAAAATAATGGTAAATATATCTCCAGTTACTGCTAAAAATGATTTTGTTTCCAAAACATTACAAATATAGTGGCAAAATTTGCTTTTTCATTAACATAAATATCGTACGTGCACATATTTGTGTATACAGAATGCCTCGTATCATCTTCCGATGGCAATTGCAAAAGTATGTATCTATTCACATACATGTATGGGAGCATATACTCTAAGTTTCTACATAATCATTACATGTGGATAATTGTTCATGAAATCCTTAAAATTGCTCTAGATTAAGTTATGTTGTTTCCCATGTTTTTCACAGACTAGTCTAAAAATGTTTCAAAATGGATTTCAAAAATCATTTTTTATGAGGTGAAGCTTCACTGAGGTGTGAAATACAAGCTTAGCCATAAAGAACGAATAGATTTAGGCAACCAGAGGGAGTGAGGAAGAACACTCCAGATAGAAGTCAAAGCATGTGGGAAGAAGTGTTACGTGTGAAAGAAAACGGCGTGTGCAGGACAGTATAAGAAAGTTGGTCTTTCTGGAGTGCAAAGGCCACGCGTGAAGGTAATGGGAGATGAAATTGGAATGGTTGGCACGAGTGAGGTTGTGAATGACCTTATATACAAAATAGAAGCATAAATATTAGGGCCGATAATTTGAAAAAATGGCGCTGGGATACGGCCGGGGGTTAATTCATGGGCACATTTGAAATTATTTTCTCAAGTATCTGTCCCCTCTCGACTTCATCCTGTACCAGGTGGAGATGGCAATGTGCCAATTGGATCATATTCTTGGCTTCATGTTTGGTAGGAGTAGAAAGAAGGGTAGAACTACATTGTTCTCACGAATAGTTGGTACATTTTCTATAGCACCACTTCTTTATCTCAGGCACCTCAGCCACAAGAGAACAAGAACGAGACCCGAAGATAAAAGATCATGTGGCAGAACAAATATCGTCTCCTGGATACGTGGTTACTGAACGTTCTGGAGGAAGAGCACAGTAAATGTCCCTTTGGGTTTGAGAGGGGAGAATTATCATATGCATATTACATATACCCACATACAGACGCATAATGCTTTTTGCCTCGTGTCTTTGTGTCCTCTGTGGTGCCATCATGGATGTGTGTGTGTGGACATCCACATTTGTAGTTTATGGGCTGGTCTTCATGGATCATTTCATGTCCCATGTACTGTTCGCAGTGCTGTTCACATGTCAAAACCTTGAAGTATTTGCCAAGATGCTGTAATAAATAACAAACATGAACCATCTCTAAGACATACCTGCCTTCCTTTTTTAGTAATTGAATATTTTATAATTCCAAAGGTGACTTGACCTTCCACTTGTGCTGATAGGATGAGCTCCTACCAAGAAGGTGAGTCCCTGGGGAGAATGTGTAAAGTACGAAGCTGCTCCTACAATTGAAAATCTGCATTTTTCCATCCAACTATATCCTTAAAAGTAGATCTAGTGTTTTGTGTTTTTTTTTAATTTTAAAAAAAATTTTTTTTAACGTTTTATTTATTTTTGAGACAGAGAGAGACAGAGCATGAACGGGGGAGGGGCAGAGAGAGAGGGAGACAGAATCGGAAGCAGGCTCCAGGCTCTGAACCATCAGCCCAGAGCCCAACCCGGGCTCGAACTCACGGTCCGTGAGATCGTGACCTGAGCGGAAGTCGGACGCCCAACTGACTGAGCCACCCAGGCGCCCCTTTGTGTATTTTTTTTTTAATGTTTATTTTATTTTTGACGGAGTGAGAGAGAGAGACAGAGTGCGAGTGGGGGAGGTGCAGAGAGAGAGAGGGAAGCACAGAATCCGAAGCAGGCTCCACGCTCTGAGCTGTCAGCGCAGAGCCCGACGCGGGGGTCAGACTCACAGGCCATGAGATCATGACTCAAGCCGAAGTCTGAAGCTCAACTGACTGAGCCCCGAAAGTAGATCTAGTTCCTAAAGATCTAGTTTTATGTCGACCCATCTTGTTTGCCCATCAAACAAGATGGGTCGACATAACTCTCAAAGTGGTAAATAAATTTGAGAAACTACCTTAGAGAGAAGAAGACATAGTGTTCATGAATTACTATGTCTCTACTATTAATAAACTCTATATGATTTTAGTGATTCAGTGATTTCAGAGAGTGGGTATCAAGCATGGAACTTTCCATTTTGAGGTAATGGAATTCATGCTCTAAGGCAGCAGTCCCCAATAAAAATAGAACAAGAAACTTATATGTAATTTTGAAATTTGTGGTAGTATAATGGCTACATTAGAACAAATTTAAAAAAAAGCAGATGAAATTAATTTTAATAAGATTTTATTTAACCCAATATATCCATAATATTGAATCAATAAAAGTATTAACAAGATTTTTATATATTTAAAAAAATTAAGTTTCTTAAATCCAATGTGTCCATGAGATTCATAACAAATCTCAATTTAGAATAGCCACATGTGGCTAGTGGCTACCATATTATACAGCAGAGCTCTAAGGTGAGAGAGCTGAACTCATTATGGGATGCTAGCTTGGAGGCACGTTTGAAACTGATGTATACCTTTATGTTTTGGTCCTTGGATAGCAACATCACAAAGACATTCACCGTAGAAGTTTTTTGTTTTTTCAAAAAAAAATTTTTTTAAGTTTACTTATTTATTTATTTTGAGAGAGAAAGAGGGCAAGTGGGGGAGGAGTAGAGAGAGAGAGGGAGACAGAGAATCCCAAGCAGGCTTCGTGCTGGCAGTACGGAGCCCAATGCAGGGCTCGAACCCACAAAATCATGAAATCATGAGCTGAAACCAAGAGTTGGAGGCTTAACCCACTGAGCCACTCAAGCGCCCCATTGCAGAAGTTTTTTTATCAGATACTTTATTCATTTAGATTCACCCACATACTTACCATATTTGTTTATTATTTCTTGAGTTTTTGAATTTCTTTTTGGATAAATTTTATTCAGCCTGAAAAATATTTTAAATGGAAGTCTGCTGGAGATGAATTTTCTGTTTTTGTTGGTCTGAAAAATATCTTAATTTCCTTTCATCTTTATCTTTGGAGGACATTTTGGCTATGCATGTAATTCTAACTTAAATCATTATTTTATTTAAATATTTTAAGTATAGCTTTAAATATAGCTTTCTGGATCATTTTTTGTTTTTGTTTTTATTTTTGCTTATGTTGTTGTGTTGAGGGCTCAGATGTCAGTCTGTGGTCTGTTTGAGGGTAATCTGTTCCTTTTTCTGAAAATTGTTGTTAAGATTTTTCTCTTTGGATTTTTTTTTTCAGCATTGTTTTCAATGTCAGTTAAACCACAATGTGAGCAGGTGTTGATTTCTTCTTAGTTTTTCTTACTTGTGCTTTGTATGGTTTCTTGAAAACGTAGCTTGATTTTTTTGATCAATTTGGTTACCTTCTCAGCCATTTTCTCCTTAACTATGACTGCTGTTATATATCCGTTCTCTTTCTGTTCTTCTGGAATTCTCATTATATTCATCTTAGGCTTTTATACTGTATCCTTTTATAATTTATATTTTTTCTTTTCTGTATTTTTCATTCTTTAGTCTCTCTATGCTTCATTCTGAAAATTTTCTTCTGACCTATACCTCAGTTTGCTAATTTTCTCTTCAATTATCTTAAATTTATTGTCAGGTCTGTTCACTGAGATCTTAATTTTGGTAATTAGTTTTTCAAATGTTCTGGAATTTCTATTTTAAAAAGTAGATTTCAGTTCTTTACTAAAATTTATAATCTTATGTCCTTGAGCAGGTAAGTATTAACTCCAAATTTGAAGTTCTTGTGGGTCTGTTTCTATTGTTTGTTTTTGCTGTTTTTCAGTAGCATTGCTTTTCTGTGCCTGCTTTTCCCCAAACCCCTGCCCCAGATAATGTGTTTACAGAGCTCCCTTAAAAATATTCTAGAAAAGAAGATAATGTTTTAATTTCTAGAGAGGATTTACTTTTCTCTCAACCAGGCATCTGGAAGCATTAGCAAGATGGGGATCATCTTAATCCAACTTCATGTATTGAGATGATTTTAAGCTGAACAATAGTCCTGCAAGTCCTATACCCTTCATTCTTATCCTTGTCCTTCACCCCTATTATCTGAACGCCCATTCCTCTAGAGTTCCAAACCAAAGTAAGGCATTGAACCGGAAACTCCCTTTGGGAGTCTCTGGACTGTTTCTCTTCTCTCATTCAAAGGTACTACTCACTCTCTCACTCTTCCTCTTCCAAATTGGGCGAGGTGGGATGGGGGGGGGAGATGAAAAGTGGTTACAAAGCTGGGCACACTTTTCTGGTTCTCTTTTGTACCTCAGGGTCCCGAACTAGTAACTTTTCACTAACATGTTAGCTCCCCCATGCCTTAAAGAAAATATGTCTTGTCCAGCTTTTCTGATACATATCAGAGAACTACTCCAAATTATCTAGCCTACCATTGTCCTTTTAAGTCTTTCTAATTTCTAAAACTGATGTTACTTTCGTCCATTTTATGATCAAACTTACCTCGCTATAGCAGCAACTTATCTATCTTTGGTTGAAGCTGATCTAACAGATTAAGGCAGAATCCCTCTGGGCTAAGCATCATATTTTAAATACGTTAATATTTTTCACCCCAATTTCTTTTTTCCATTCAAAGTTAACCAGAATATACCTCAAATGCTTTCCCATTATGTTATTTTTTCTTTGAGATAAAGTAAATATTTTCCAGGTATATGGTGTACCCCCAAATAGGTCTGGTTATATCTTGAGATTGTAGTATCTCGGTAAAATATATGTTAAATATTAACTTGTACAGAAGCCTCAAAGGTACTTCTGTTTACAAATTGTTTAATATGAGCAATTTTTAGCATTGCATTTGAAGACAATTGATGTGTTTCTTTTCTTCACATGTAGCATGTTTTCTAAATGCCCTGTTACTGTTTCAGCCACATTTTGGGGTTTGTGTTTGACTTTTTTGCTAATTTACTTGCCAGCGAAGGAAATGGCATTTGAAAAAACAGAAAACAAAAAAACAAAACAAAACAAAAAAAACCCTAAGGATCAGTTACAGTAGCAGAGTTCTTGGAGTCTAATGGAGATGTTCATATAGAGTTTGTTTGTGAGTGCTTTAGATATTCGGAGAAACTTGATATAGCCCAGGCCCGGCTAATTTAGAAGAGGAAGAGATATGATTTGATTTGTCTAGGAATTCTCAATCCTATTTCCCTTAACTCTGAGCTCCTTTAGCTAGCGTATGTATATCAGAGTCAATTTGTGCACTCCAACTCCATATACTTGCCTTGCTGTCTGACAGGAGAGGTCCCTGTTTCTACAGACAAACAGGCTCACTGTGGTAGCCGCTCACTATTTCCTCATGTTGTTCATGGGCATGACTCTAAAACAGCAACTCACCATCCTCACTGAGCATCTCTTTCTCTAGCCCTGTGGCTTCCTTATCCCAGAAGCAAGATACTAAGGTTTCCACTGGGAGCCCATGCGTGTGCAACCGATAAGTGTTAATAATGCCCTTGGGACAAATTTTGAACAATGAAAGGGCTGGTAGATAAATTCTACTCTCTTCCTCCATTGTAAAATGACTGTTTAGAGACTGAGTGGCTTCATAAATGCACACTGAAGATATCTTGTGAAAATGAGTGATTAGCTCGTCGTGAGGCTGTGTCCAGCATTACTTGGTTTTGATCTCCCTCCCTTTACCCCTCATGCCTATGTTTCTGGATAGCATTCCTCCATAAAGTGTTAGCACATCTGTTTTTGCCTGGGCTCTGTTTCTCAGAAATGATCCTAAGATAGGCTGTATCAGCAACATAATGAATATTTATGACTGTGATATTGCTAGCAAAGTAGTAGATTCTTGGTAAACCCATGTGGGATCTTGATTAAAGACTAACACTTACCAGAAGATACTTTGATAAAGATGTTTAGCCAATTGAAGTTTAAAATGGCAATAATAGCAAAGATTTAGTGAAAATCTACTGCCTGCCAGATCCTGTGATAAATGCTTTCCAACTGTTATCTCTGTTAGCTTTTAACAGTCCAACTAGTTGGTCCTACTATTAACCCAATTTTTACATAGGAAGAAAGTCAAGTTCCTAGTGGTTAAACAACTTCATTAAGATCACGAGTTAGTGTTAGAGCTGGATTCAAATTAGACAATTCCAGAAATTCTTGACCACAAATTGTGTTGTCTGCCCGAATTTTTATTTTTCTTTGTATATTTCTATTTTATTTAGGTATGCAGGTCATGGTCATCGGAAAGTTTAAAAAATCTATTCCGTTTCACATATTAAACAGCTGAGGAAATATAAAAAAATGATGAATGTTGTTACTACAACTAATGAATAAGACATTTGTTAATTCAGGTTAATTATCAAAGTCACAAAACACGTTTTGCTGAAGGAAGAAAAATGTGAATACAAGTAGGTGGTTAAAGGCAATTCTTATACACTATCTTAATCATCCCAAGAAATACTATACTATTGCATTATATTATCAAGAACATTCAATCTGGTTTTCCACTTCAAGTCAACTGACTTAAACAGATAAATTTTTTTACATATTAGCAAATTAAAAAAAATATTTTGAAGCAACGAGAACAGTACAGTCACATGACTAATTTATTATTCTTTTTCTTTAGGTGAGAAACATGATTAAAATGACATTATCTTACCAAAATCTTGCTAAATCAGGATATAGATGGTATAAAATCATTAGTAAATGTTCTTAGAATCTATTTGACTTGAAATGGATTCTAAGTAGATAGGCATACATCTCAGCAGGAAAGCTGACATACCAAGTATTTTCATAATTAAACTAACATTCAACAAGTTTGATCCTACTCTCTGTTTGGCACTGTTTTAGGTGCTAGAAGCTTGGAAGTGAAAAAAGACACAAAATTCCTGCCCTTGTGAAGCCTACTTTCTACTGAGGGAAATAAACAATACAAAAACATAAAGTATTTTTTCAGAATGAGAGAAGTACTATGCGAAGTAATAAATCAGTGTGGGATAATAGCCCTTGTTGAGGGGGTCATGGTGGAAATCAGCCATTTTATCCAAGGGAGTCATTTTAAAGAGTCTCGATTCTCAAATACAGAATGTTGGTGATGATAAGGATCTAAAGATTTACTCTTCTGTGCCATGGACGTCTGTAGGTATAGATCAACTTGGAATCACAGAGGTAGAAAGGTCTTTGTCAAGCCCCTTCAGGTTGTAGACAAGATTGAGAACAGGAAATTCCAGTTGATTTTACCCTACTTTACACAATAGTTAGGAGGAAGCCCAGCCCTCTAATTCAGGTTTCCTAGTTCTCGGTCAAGTATTCTTTACAATGTTTTATTCACTATGTCTTTGTATGAATAAAAAAGGATGATTCAACTCCAGACGTCCACAAAGCTTCTTCCAGTCTCACATTTTTCAGGTCTTTATTCAACTTCTCAGTCTTTCCCTGTCATTTTAGTATATGTCCTCCATGTTGAAAAGTGGGTTTGGAGGGACTGTCATCCTATGCTTTGTCACTTACATAGGTCCCACTTGGAGAACTTTGATAACTGCAAGCAACACTTCCTTTCCAGGGGGACCACATGCTCTGAGAGCTATACTCATTGTGTAGAAGCCATTAACTTGCTTCTTTCTCTCCCAAATGCTAAGTTGCATCATCAGGGTGATCATAAATGACCTTCAAGGGTTTAAAGAAACACCATCAGTAGATTATGTATGTAGCCCTCAGATTACAGTGAAGGATCCATCTCTTCTAATGAGACTACTTTTTCTTGGAAGTATCCTAGGGGGATAAACTGACTTCTTATTATAACTGAAGCTATTCCTACCTTGGGGATCATACCACTTAGAAAAGCTGGTATGAAAATGGATGCCTAACTTTAGCAAAAGTGACTAATGATGCCACTTTTTCTGGAAGTCACTCAAGGTCAGCCTCAACTCACCGATCAGAGTGGTTATACAAGGTCGATGTGCCCTAGACTTCTCTTTGTACCTGGATTCCTGCATTGAGCAAAGTCGAGAGGCCAAAAAAACTTTAGGAGAAAATCACCTGACTTTCTTGGTAGACCTTGATGGTTTCTGGAATTTGTTCATATGGTTGGATCTTGGACCCTGGGCAGCATGGTTGAGATCAAGATTGGCCTCATCCTGTACCTCGGCATTCTGTTGGTCGTAGCCTTAATAAAAATGCTGTATGGAACAAATTGAATAGATTTGGTAGAAATGAGGAACTGATATTACTGGGAGATAATTCTTCACATGTCTGTCATGTTTCTTTACATCCTGTGAGTGAAATTCTGATAGCTGTTTATTCTTGACTATCTTTTTAAGAATGCTTGTATGGCTAATATCTTTGGAAGAAGAAAGAGTTTTGCCTTGTAAAACAAAGAAAGGCATAATTACTTCTGATATAAAGAAGGTAATATTCCCTCTGGGGAAAAGATCAGGCAGGTTCACTATCTGTTTTAAAAGATTCAGGTTCCCTAAGTTCATTGTTCCTTTCCTATAATGTAACCACTACATGTGCAGGCATTATCTGGCCTTCTTCTCATCACCCTGTAGGAATGCAGCTGTGAGGAAATGTACAATTTGATACTCTGGCTACTGCTTACTCTAGGTAATAAAGTCCTTTGTCTCTGGCCCAGGAGTCTTGTGTCTTCCGCTCGCACCCAGCAATCTATTGCAGGTTAATTGTCAGCTTGCCAATAGGGTGAATTCTCAGACCCTTTGCAGTTCTTGACACTACCCTTCTTATCACTTTCCAGGTTTGTTTTTCTTCATCTTCGCCTCCGTCTCCGTCTTCTTTCTCTTCTTTTGCTTTTTTTTTTTTTTTTTGGTGTTTTTCTTTTAAGCATACATCATGATCTAAGATATCACACGTATAATTTACCTATCCTGTTTATTATTTTTCTCCACTAGTAGGAGCTTTGTCTGTTTTGTTCACTGCTGTAGCCCCAATGCCTCGAAGACAAATGGGTCCATAGTAGATAGCTCACAAAGATATATTGCATCTTTGGCACCCATACAGATAGAAAGTAGCTAAATGGATTATGCTGTGATCCAGACTCATGATCGATTTTGTTGATAGGGCTCATGTGTGGACAGAGTTAGTATGTATGCACATGAGCTGATAGTTCCATTTATGCACAGAAAAGTGCACCATACAACGTAAACTCCTTTGTATTCTCTTTATTCCCCTTAAATAATCTGTCTGTAGAGAATTGCCTTATCCTTTTGATTATGTTTGGGGGGAAAATGTTTGCTGACTGCTTAGAGAGGTTAAACTTACCTATGCTCTTGTTATCATCACTGCCTGCTTCCTCTAGGTTTTTTCTCCCAAATTATTTTCCATCTCCTATCTCCTCATTTTTAGCCTTTTTTTTTCCTGCATTCTACCAAGGGGCCATTTATCCCTTGTTTTAAAACTATGTGACTACTTCAAACTTCTTTTTACTGCACTTTTATTTGCCACTAAATTTCTTACAAGGATGGTCTATGCTAGGTGCTATTCCCTTTCTCGACGTTGGCTTCATTTTCAACCTTTTGCTGTCTGATTTCTTCACTCACCACCATTGAAATTGTTCTGTCATTATTGATGGTCTGGATTTACTCAATCCAAAAATCTCTTCTCAGACTCCTTCCTAAAACACTTAATGGCTGTGTCAATTCCTATCTACTCACTACTTATTATATTTCTTTTCTTTTCTCTTTTGTTTCTACCACATAGAGTGATCTTGTGTTTATCTTCCCATATTATGATTGTTCTTTTGGGCATTTTTCTTCTTTATTGTTTACTGTCCTAAATATACATAGGTGTTCATTAATTCAACAAATATTTATTGAGTGTTTGCTATGTTCTAAGTACTTAGACTGCATTAGTGAACAGAATGTTCAGAGATCTCAACCTTCATGAATTACATTCTCTCTTTTTTTTTAATTCTTAAATGCTTATTTTATTTTTGAGAGATAGAGAAATGAGCAGGGGAGGGGAAGACAGAGAGGGAGACACAGAATCCGAAGCAGGCTGTGAGATCATAACCTGAGCTGAATCGGATGCTTAATGGGATGAGCCACCCAGGTGCCCCGTGAACTTACATTCTAACAAGGGGAGTTTGGCAACAATAAATATAATAAATAAGTTAAAATTATGTAATATCTTAAAAGTCAATAGAAAGAAAGAACATTCAAGCAAGATATGGGGCATCCTGGAGGTGAGTGTGGGTGCAGAAGATCGAAAGCAGGAAGCAGGTTGTATCAATAACAGGCCCCATTGGGAAGAGAGTCTGCCAAGGGCTCACCTCTTTTTCCTCTGTATCACATCCCTTGGGGAGCTCATTTACTTCACATTCTACAACCGGTACCTGTATGCTGGTGATTTCCTAATCTATATCTCTAATATTACCTCTTCTTTGAGGTGTCATCCTGTTTAAATCTTAGCATTACTCATTGATTTAACCAAGTTTTGCGGACCTACTGTGTTCCAGTATTGTAAAAGTGATGCAGAGATGAATAAATCAGTGCCCCAGAATTCAAAGAACTCCTATAGCAGGACATATTGTGATTTAGCAGCATCGTTTTAGAATCACCGGGAAGGGCATTAATAGAAAGGTGGGAATACTAGGGGAAGGAGTCATGGAAAAATTCCTGGAGAAGGTGACACCTCATTTGAGACTTAGCAATAGTAGGAAGGAAACAAGCAGAAAGGAGGAGTCATAAGGCCTAATATGCCCAGATGCCATGATTTTTTTTATTCCATCCCAGCTGAATAATACCAATCCTGCCTTTGGACCCTCATCTCCAACCCAATAGCACTTTACTCACATTTTCTTCCCTCTCCTAGGAGAGACATCGTGTACTCCAATGTGTCATAAGCATCAGAATACCACCAGGTTGTAATGGTAAGTCTGACTTACCCATATTTGTATCTACTGTATGTGTATACAGTGCTTGTTTATGGGATCAAATCCTACAAAGAAGTAGGTTAACGAACCAAGTGGAAAATGGAAAATTACCATGTATTTTTGACTTGTTTGTGCAAAGGTCCAAATGTGCTGAAAGGGAAGGAATTCTGTGTAATGTAGAAAGGATGTAAATTTAACGTTACACATCCCGAGCAAAGAGTTTTCGTTTTTTTCTTCTTTCGGTTCAGCCTCCTCAGACATCATCACATCCCCCAGCAAACCACTCTTTTTTGCTGACTCTTTGACTATTCCAAGGTCCTGCCTCTATGACAACTACCTCTTCGGGATCTGGCAATTGTAAATTGCCGGTTACGTATCTCCAGACTAGAATAATGTCTAGGATCATTTGCATGGAAATCGCTTTGATTACATAGCTCTATTTCAACTGAGAAATTCCATGTTACGTAATAGTTGTTATTATTCATAGTAGCCGAACCTGAAAGTTATTCCGAGCCGGCTTCACAAATAGTACAACTAGGGGAGCAATTCGTCTTGGAGAAAAATATCTAGGCATGACAATTATTGTTTTATTTGAATAAGGAACCGCGTGGATGGCGACACCAAAAACAGCATCCGCTGACACTGTCACCAGCCAGCAGCACCTACGTGTCCCCTGCCCTTCACCAGAGTGTGCACAATGTTATGGGAAAATGTTAAGTTGTAATAAGTGCTAACTCCTGGGACCTACCCATGTTCCCGTCTACCTTCTCCCTGGCCTTCCCGGGCTGGTAGCTCTCTCTGCCTTTAGTACCTCTGAGTACCAATGGCCAGAGGTCTTCCTTATGGTATAGCCGGGCTCTCAGGAGTCTGTACATCTAAGTCGCAATGTCTAATGAACTTAAGATAATAAAGAAAGAGGCATAAAAGGATTTCTGTGACCACCTTTGTCTTTAGAAATTCATGTCATCTAGTGCCCTGAGTAAAATTCTCAATCCTTGAAGTGTTTAAGAGCACTTTTACTTCCTCGTTGTCACCATGAAGTACCAGACCGTACTGGGATATTAAAAAATTAACAAAAAATTCTAGAGCATGGTATTATCTTACATTAGAGAGCCAATGTAAGGTTTGGGAGCTTTGATTTTGGGTTTAGACAGAGCTGTATTTGAATCCCTAGGAGGTCACACACTATCAGGGCACTTTGGACAAGATGCTCTACTTTTCGAAATTTTGGTGCTCTTGGGGCGCCTGGGTGGCTGAGTCAGTTAAGGGTCTGACTCTTGATTTTAGCTCAGGTCATGATCTCACAGTTTGTGGGATCGAGTCTCACATTGGGCTCTGTGCTGACAGCTTGAAGCCTGCTTAGGATTCTCTCTCTCCCTCTCTTTCTTTGCCCTTACACCACTCGCACTCTCACTCTCTCTAAATAATTAAACTTAAAAAAAAAGACAAAAAACTTCGGTGTTCTCATTTAGGAAATGGGGGTATTAATAGGACCAACTTCATAAGGTTGTTTTCAGTATTATATAAAATGATGCTGCTTCCAAAAACGACTTATCTTTTAGACATTCTATAGTGAAATATTTATGGATGAAATAATATGCAGTTTAGGATTTGCTTCAAAACAGTACAGCTATGAGGACTCCAATGATTCTGAGTTATTCTGGAAATAAGTTGATTGGCCATGAGTCTGTAATTGTAGAGGATGTGTAGTGAGGTGCCTGGGGGTTCATTGTACTGTTTTATTTTTGTATATGTTGAAAACTTCCCTAAGAAAAAGTTTAAAAAGATAAGAGACGATGCAAGTTAAGCTCTTAGCACAATGTTTAGCATAGAGTATGCATGAAATAAATAAATTATTGTAATGGCAATCTTCACAAAGTAATGACCAGCATTATTGAAACGGTGAAATAAATATTCATATAAGTACGTCTTCAAAATCAATGTTCTAACTTTTAAAAGTTATGGTTTTTAACAGTATAACATCGAGTATGTTCCTGCTATTTATGAATTTTTCCCTCTGTTTTGACCGAATCAGATATAACTCATGATTTGTCACAAACAAATAAAAGAACTTAGTCATCATTATTTTTTTCATCTGGTCCTAACTAGGTCTGCTAGAATGGGTGAAAAGAGGAAAAGGGGCGAGTTTTGAATTTTATGATGTGATAGAAACAAAATTAACACCTGCAAAATTCAAAGCCAATCAATAACTAGTTTTATTTGCCTAAGTACTAAAAAATAAATTCAATAATCACATGATATGTTTTAGCAGAATAAGGAGATTTTTTTTTTAAATCTATTTTGAGAGAGTGAGAAAGTGCACATAGGTGCATGCAGGAGAGAGGGAGAGAGAGGGGGGAAAGAGAGAATCCCAAGCAGGCCCCACACTGTCAGCCCAATGGAGAGGTTGATCTCATGAACCTGAGCTGAAATCAAGAGTCAGACATTTAATGGACTGAGCCACCCAGGTGCCCCAGAATAATGAGATCTTAACATTGTTTCTAAGAATGTTTAAGTTAGTGTCTCTCTGTTAAAGTCGCCTTTCCCTATTCCTGTGGGACTTGTGGGCAGCTCTATGCCCAAGCCAGAACCTGCCGTGCTCCACTATTCTCAGCATTGAGGCCACGCCTTGCTCTCCCGGTCTGGGTAGCCACACAACTTCCTGCAACATCACATTGACTGCAGCACAGTATGCTTCCCGCCCTCGTGGATTTTCTGACCTCTCGTAGATTTCTCCTCCTCTCACACAAAAATTGGACTGTAAAACACATCCTCCCTGCAGAATCTCACAAATCCTTCTTTTTAGAGATTTTCACTTTTTCTTACTGTCTGAAAGGCAAGCAAATCCCTAGCACCCGTGTCCTCCAGTGGGCTTCCTCTTTTCCATGACTTCTGGAAATAATTATCTTTGCACTTCAGAGATGAAAGCTTCGTTAAATATGTGAGAGACCAAGCAGATGTGGCAGAACGGATTATGCTGCACATTGTCTTGTGTCACAGCAGTACAGCTGATGAAGAGCTTGCCCACGATGGTGTCTTTGGAGAGGTTAGGAAAGACGGTTGTTTGGTGGAAGAAAATTAACATCCCTGTTATCACAGGATCTAGTAGTGAAACCTAGGATACATGTGCCCAAACGATGTGGGGCTATTTTTTTTTCCTTCAAAACTTCACCTAATTAAAGCATGGACACCAAAGAAAGCAAAGTAGAAAAGACTGAGTGTTTAGAGAAGTTTCTTGGTTAGTATCCGTAAATGACACGCGAAGTAATTATTCAGTAAGAGACAACTGTGTCGTGAGTTTAAGAAACGGTAGTATGTGGCCATCCTTGCACATTTACTTCTCATTATCAGATTATTTTATATTTATTATTGAGCCTATCACACAACATTTTTATACTTGTATTTTTTATTCTTTAAAGAGAGAGGTTGTCATTCTTTGAAGGATTCGACACGTCAATAATAACATAGAGCTAGATAGTGCTTTACATTATTCAAGTAATTTCATGCCTACTATATTACATGATGATTTTAAAAATACCTTTTGAAATGTGATACAGAGTAAGGAAGTGTTCCAGATGTGCCCTTCACGTCACGTAACACACAGCAATCCTGCACACTAATTCATAAGTCATTGATGGCTGAAATGAAATGAAATGAAATGAATCCTTTGTTTTCTCAAGGCTGCAAAGATGTAGGAAACATACATAGTTCTCATCCTGTGATTTGGAGGTCTGGTGGTCCCTGTTTTAAAGGGCAACAAAACTTTAACTAAAAGGCCAATCCAGAACCCTGGAAGATGTTCACCATGGGCCTTCACATGTTCGGTGGAGGGAGAATAAACCTTCATTTTGTTGGAAGACCAGGTTGTGGGAGCAGGGTTCATGATCTTCCTTCTCTAGGTGACAGCCAGAGAGTCACTCAGCAGATGGATGACCACATTCAAATTAGAACTGAGTCTACCGACCTTAGTCCATTTCATTGTGTTCACATGAAAATGAACATTAATTATTTCTTATGCTTGGTAGTTAGACCAGAGAGTTAGAAAAGGTTTGTGTTTCATTGGCCTTTCTTTTAAATGATTGTTGCTGGGTGCTTACGTCTTTAATCTACACTTTAAAAAGGACCTCCTTTGCTACAGTGTTTGCAGGATTTGTCAGCATTTGAGGATTTTGTGATTGAGGGCATTTTGTAATTTCTAGATGAATAACTTCACGTTCAGTCTCCCTCCTCCTCAGTTCTCTGTGCTGGAAATGGCCTGCTTTACCCCACTTAACCACATGCTGACCGTCATGAAAGCCCCGCGAACTGGAACCTGCATTATAAAATCATCTTGATGCCCTTTTTGGCAAAATTTATGTGTCCTTTTAGGCTCATGTAAAATTTTGTCTTTACTGACCTTTATTCAGTTTCTCCTTTATAATGATCATCCATATGTTATTTTCTTTATATCTTTTCTGGTGACTGTGTATTTTTATGTGATCCTCCAGGATTTGTCACTTTAGTAGGTATTTAGTAGGTATAGTATATAGCTCTACCTATATAGCAGTATATTTAGTAGGTGCCAACATGTATTTGTATTTGTTGCCTAGATATAGTGGAGAGATCGCTGCTAATGTATTTTTAAGAACTAACAGAAAGACCAACCATGTTTCTGCTATTACTGTCGAAAAGTTATAACAGTATCCACAATCCATAACAAATAATAACTCAATTATTTGGGGAATTTAAAAGCATTCTGGGAAGCATTTAGTTACAGGATCAATCTTTTTCTATACTTAACAAGTTTAAATGAGAATGAGGCCAGACTTTCTATGGATGTTTCTTTACTGGATAGTAAGTTATATCTGCTCTGGAATATTTCTTAGCACTGAGACATTTAACATATCTTACAAGTAAACAATTACATTTTTGGTAAATGTTTTGATTTTTTATCATGATGCCAGCTTTTTTCTTTGGCTTGTGGTTTGTCAGCAGTTTGGAATCCTTTTTCTGGAATCCTAGATCTTCTCTGTCACCCCTTGTTTCAAAGAAGCAAACAGATGGGTAAGTATAGAAAAGAGGGATAAACTGAAAGATATAGAACTGGTTAATTTTTTGTGATCCAAATTGTCAGGAACCGTATAAATTTTTTTTTCTTTTTCTTTCTAATTATTTTCCTTTCTTTTCTTCTTCTGCTATCTTTGCATACCCATCCCATTCTGAAAATGTGAAACAGTGTGACTAATGAAAGACCTGAGAAATAACATTTAAAGATGAGATTACGGGGGTGCCCAGGTGGCTCAGTTGGTTAGGTGTTCCACTTGGCTCAGGTCATGATCTCACAGTTCATGAGTTCGAGCCCTGAGTCAGGCTCTGTGCTGACAGCTCAGAGCCTGGAGCCTGCTTCGGATTCTGCTCCCGATCCCTGCTTCGGATCCCTCTCTGTCTGCCCCTCCCCCACTCATGCTTTGTCTTTGTCTCTCTAAAAAATAAATAAACATTAAAGAAAATTTTAAAAAAAGATTTAAAGATGAGCTTATCAGGTAAGACTTAGCACCTGGCATATATATAACACATTTCTAAAATCTCATTCTACTCACTGTTATCAAGGCAACATGTCTCATTAAAAAAGACATGGGATTTTGCATCAAAGCAGAAAACACTTAGAACTCTTTATATATTTGAGGTTTCAGTGAACTAATGTTAATGGAGATGAGAGATGATTTTGACATACATTTGGTTTGACTGGATTTTTTTAAATAATTAACTTTTAAAGCAATGTAATGGATCAATGAGATATTTGTAGACCTAACACTGGTAATTATAATACAATGGGGGAAATCAAAAGACATTCTATGTAATTAAGATACATCTACATGTTCTATTCTGAGATGACTATATATTATATGATGTAAATTTAGTTTCTTTCGGAGCTTTTGGCTTTTCTGTAGGGATAAAATTTGCCCTGATAATTTTTAATTACTTTGGAAATTCTGAAATACTTTTATTTCTTTCTAAGTAAATTCCCACCATGACATATATTGTATTGTACAAACATACAAAAGATTAGCTGCATTAATGTTCCTAAGTCACAGTTAGGAAAGCAAGCAAAGTTAAAAAAAATACTTACAGGAGAAAAATGTCATATCTTCTAATGCTTTAAATATATTTAAGTTCAACTTGTATTCAATTTTCTTTTTTTATATTTATTAATCTCAGAAAACAGTTGCAGCAGGATAATAATTCTGAGATATTAGAGAGATTTTTTTCACCTTACATTACTAAATTTACATGTCCTGGCTCCCCCCTCTCCCATTCTCCCAAGTAAGAATCCCTCCTTCACTGCCTCTTTTTTTTTTTTTTCTTAATTTTTAAGTGTATTTATTTTGAGAGAGAGAGAAAGAGAAACCACAAGCAGGGGAGGGTCAGAGAGAAGGAGAGGCAGAATCCCAAGGAAGCTCCATACCATCAGCTCACAGCTTGATGCAGGGCTCGAACCCAGGAACTGTGAGGATCATGACCTGAGCCCAGATCAAGAGCCGGTTGGTCAACCAACTGCACCACCCAGGGCCCCCCTCTTTGTGAGTTTTGGAAGAGATTCTTGAAATCCAATATACGTCTCTTTTTGAACATTTGGAAATTGAGGTTCGGGCACTAAAAACAGAAGCTTTGAGAAAGTTCAATCTGAGCAAGTTTCTGTGCCTCTTAGACAGTGTTGGGGGAGGGAAGGACAGGGAGGGAGGCTCAGAGAGGAACTCAACAAGTTAGATGCAGGACAGCCCCTGCACCTTCTCCTCACCCATGGCCCTGGGCAGTGGGTCGAGGTCTGAACATGATAAAACTGCCTTTGAGGTTTCAGGACTCGGACAGCATAAAGGCCTGGTCTCTCCCTCCTCAGGTAAAGAGGGGGACCGAGAGCCTCCCTGAAAAGGCCGTGCACCATTTCTGTGATTTAGTGACTTACACTTGGGAAGGCAGAGTCATCTGCTCAGCTTCCCAAAGCTCTGGAGTGACCTAGGAAATCATCTGCCTACCCTAGATGAAGACATAGAAGGAGGGAGAGAAGAATGAAGGAGGGACAGACGGAGGTAGCCAAGTGGCTTCTGGGGATTCTTCTGTAGATGGAGGACAAGTGGATTAGGAGTGATTATTACCTTACTGGGAACTGGGTGAGTCAGGGTTCCATCTCAGCAGGGGCCAGTATCAAGGGGGATCAGCGTCTGTGAGGGACAGATGGGGGCCTTAAGTACTACGATAGTTACATTTTTGCACTTTCCATTTTGTGGATGAACCTTATACTGCCCCATATCTATACTTTAAAAATTTATACATCAGATCATCTTTTATTTTTTTAAAAGGTGGATGAAGGAGAAATATGGTGCGAGCTCATAAAAGAACAATAGAAAACCATGGACACTAATGAACTTTAAATTAATTTCAATTTCAAATAACTTTAATTTCAATTTAAATTAACTTTAAATTAAACTTAAATTTAAGTTTTTAAATCTTTAAAAAAATGTTTCATTTTAACTTAATGTACAATGTCAATTTTGTTCCATAGAAGTTGTCAAGCTAGAAATATGCCATTTTCTTTGAATTTATTTTTATCATCAATTTGGAAATTTCTCTAAACATTAAAAAGCTTTTTTTTAAAATATAGAATAAGGATGAAATGATACCTTTTTCCAATAGAGGTACTAGAATGATGTTATGCAAAATAGTTTAAATAGGTAATATCATGAGTAAAAAGTTGCGATAAAATTAATTATTTTTAGTTTTCTCCATAATGATGCATGTTTCTAATTACTGTGGTTAATCTATGAACTGCTCTTGTCATCATGACTAATGGCTAGACATCATTCCATCAAGGTATAAAATTTATTTGACTGTAAAACTTGTTACTAAGAATGACAAAAACAGAGGAGCAGTTAGGTAGCTCAGTGAGTTAAGCAACCTACTTTGACTCAGGACATGATCTCACGGTGCCTGGGTTTGAGCCCCCGCACTGGGCTCTGTGCTGACAGCAGAGAGCCTGCTTTGGATCCTCTGTCTCCCTCTCTCTCTGCCCCCTTCCCACTTGCACGTTTTCTCTCAAAAATAAATAAACATTAAAACATTTTTTAAAAAAGAATGACAAAAACAGAAATAAGCTATTCAAGAGCTAAAGGAGTCATATTGCACATATTTTTTAGGCTAACGTTATACATTAGGGTGTATATATGTGTGTGTGTATATATATATATATATATATATATATATATGTACTTATATGTAAGCATATGCTAATGCTTACAAGTACTTATGATGGTAAATAACTACCATTATATTGATAATGGTAGTTATTTATGTGGGAGATAGATTTTCAATAATGTTGAAACTGGATGTTAGGTCATGAAATTAACTTATAACTGTAATCAGTACAACAGGTATAAATTTCTTTAGGCATCAAAGTTTTAGTCATCAGAGTAGAAAAACATAATTTCAGTGGTACCTTGCAGAAAAGAGTGCACTAAAAGCCTTGCTGATGAGTGTCCAAGATAATATTCTTTTAAAAATGGAAAGAATCGGGGGCGCCTACGTGGCTTTGGCTCAGGTCATCATCTCATAGTTCATGAGTTTGAGCCCTGCGTTGGGCTCTGAACTGACAGCTCGGAGGAGCCCGGAGCCTGCTTCAGATTCTGTGTCGCCCTGTCTCTCTGCCTCTCCCATCCTGTACTCTCTCTGTGTGTCTCAAAAATAAATAAGCATTAAGAAAATAGAAATAATAAAGTAATATGATTGAAAATCACCTAATGTATCTCAGCTAGAAACAGTTACGTGATAATGGAAAATTAATATTGAAACTTAGTCCTAAAAAGTGCACAAAGTTGTAATGAGGCTACTCTTCCCGCGTGTGTCTAACCTAAAACCAGCACGGCTTCAAGTGATGTTATAGAAGAGGGAAATCAGAATGAAGAAGTTTTAACAAACTTCTGGCTCTTAAAACATATTACAAGCTCCTGTGCACCACGGCTTCAGGGATGGCATTTAAAACCTGAATGTGAATATCGCACTTTTGCTGCTGTGCCAGCTAAAAATATTTGCAGCTGCGTCTGGAAGATGTAGGAAAGCTTCAGCCATTTGATTTATGAACCCTCCAAGTGGAGTGTCTAGGACAGGGGCTTTTAGTCCGCAGTAAAGTCTTTGAATTCATAAACATTTTGCAAAACTCTATTCACATGCACAGAAACCGTATTTAATCAACACTGGTTTGCAGGAAGTGGAGCAGAGCAAAAGCAGTTATTGAATAATGTAGGGCTCAAATACTCAGAATTGGACAATGGTGTGAAGTTGTGACCTGTCGTGAGCATTTGCTCATCTGAACTTCCTTTGGTTTGAATTTGCCTTAAGTTTTAGCCAGAGAGCCAAACATTTGATTTAACAGAATTGTTTTTTGGGGTATGAAATCTCATGGCCCTACTAACTATCGAACAAATTCCGGAGCTTAACTCGCCACGATTTTTGTGTTTTGTGAAAACACATTTATGCCTGGTGAGAAGTGCCATTGCCATCAGATGCCTCAGACATGTTGAGGCGTCTGCAGGTGTTACGAGTCAGCAAGTGAGAACGCACATTTGTGCAAGTTGGAAGTTGTCCTATGAATAAGGACACCCATGTGGTCAGCTGGTGGCTGTTTAGAGGGAAGATTCTTAGGATACGTTAAAAACAAAGTTGGGTGGGACGGGGCATCCTGGGTTGTCAAGAAAGGGAGTCATTTAGTGGCTAGGAAATCAAATAAGTATGTTTGCATATATGTGGAATCAGAAGGAAGTCCTTTAAGTCAATGAGAATAGGAGAAAGATAGGAAAAAAAGAATGGCTCAATGGATGTCAGCTCTACCGATTTCTATATGGTAGGTTAGGGCTTCTGGGTCATTTTGTGTGCTTCTTTTTCCCTTTGCATCTTCCATATGTTTCCATTCTCTGTCCTGGATGAGTAGCCACACCAGTACAGGGTCTCAGTTCCCTATCTTTATTAGCCTCAGGAATTTCACTGTCCTTAATTCATCTGCCTTGGAATGTTGGGCTAGAATGTAATGATAACAGGCTCAGAATCTGAAGGAAGGCAGATCAGGGTTGATGCATGGTTTAGCTACTCCTTTTCTGTAAGATCTTGGGCAAGATGCCTAACCTCTATGAACCTCAGTTTCTCCTAAATTGAAGACAATGCTAATATCCATCCCCTAGCATCACTAAGGGTTATTAACTACCATAAAATATACAGAACGTTTAATTTAGCAGTCTGGCACAAAGGATTGCTCAGTTAATGACACAAATTCCTACTCCTTTTCTCTCCTTAGAGCTGAAACTGTCTTCCTTCTCTTGAGTACCTTATATCCCATCCTCATACCCTGGCCCAGAGGTGATTCTCCGGGGTGAACTCAACTGGCTAGCACTTCCTACTTCCCTTATAGCCGCCTGCTTCTTCCTGACAAATTCACCGTCCTACATCACTTTCTGCCTTATCTTGATAACTGGTGCTCATGTGAGTTCAGATATCTGGGTAGTTGGTGTGAACCCACTGAAAAGCAGCGTTACAGAGAACCTTGGAGATTCCGGGCAGTGTAGGAGAGAAAGAAGAGGGCAACACTGGAAAGACTGGAGCAGAGGAGAACAGACTTCAATGGAGTGAGTGTGTATTAGTTTGTTCAGGCTGCCATGACAAAGCACCACAGAATGAGTGACTTGAGTAACAGAAATTAATTTCCTCACAGTACTGGAGCTGGAAGTCTAAGATGAAGGTTTGGCAGAGTTTGAGGCCTGTCTTCTGGACTTGTAGATAGCTGTCTTTTCCCTGTGTCTTCACATGATCTTCCCTCCAGTTTGTGTAAGAGTTTCCTCTTCTTATAAGGACACCAGTTATATTGGATTAGGGCCCGCCCTAACCTTCATTAAAGATGAAGTCAGTCATCTTTAAAGATGGAATCAGACATCTCCAAAGTCAGTCACATTCTGAGGAACATATGTATTTTGTGAGGATATGATTCAGTGTAGAACAGGGAGCAAAAAAGGGGAGAAGGGAATGGATCAGGGCCACCTTGGGAGAGGCACAAAAAAAGCCTCCAGTGAAGGGCTGGTCCAACAAACCTAACCTGAAAACAGTCTCTATAGATTGTCTCAGCAGGAAAAGTAAGTGAAGAGCTAAGCACTTCAAGAACTTGCCAGAATGGGTTACATGCCCCCAACCTAGCAACATGTTCTTCAAGTGCTCTTTGCTGCTCTCAACCTCCCACAGGCAAGGTCGTTTCCCGCCATATTCTCTCTCCTCTTCAAGTGCAAATTTTCCCAGCCTCCATCCCAACAAGATCCATACTATTTTTGTCTCTGTTTTTTCACTTCCCTGGCTAATCCCGTTATCCTATTTTTTTCTCTAGTAACTATCAGCCATTTCGAATGTTATCAATATGTTCTCTATATCTTCCCTGTTTTCTCTTGATTAGCATAATAAATGGGAGCCAAATATGCAAAGTATGTAAAGAAAGATGAGACTTCAGATCTCCTGCTGCCCCTCCCCCCATCACAAGGGACAGAGCAGATGTCATTCGATATTATTGATAAACAACGGTTTCAACAACTGTTTGTGAATATTTGTGCTTGATGCTGACTGGGTTGATAAATCTTCCCTTGGGAGAGCCTGTCTCTGGATACGATCAAACTTATAACTACTGTAAAAGCTGTTCCCATGTTCAAAGAAAAAACAGCTGTACTTGCTCTTTATTTGACTTCTTAGAAGAGGAGAATCTTAACATTTTAAGTGAAAACAATTTAAGAAGGAAAATAATACTTTGAGTTCAAATAATTGCTTTCTTTTAAAATTTTTATTAAAGCACAAATTATTTTGCCACCAAATGTAAATTGGGGACTTTGAAGATTATTTTCCTCATCCTACCCTGGCCCCTTCCTCCAAACAAACAAACAAGCAAAAAATAAACCATCCCAATTCTAGATTTCCAGCAACATATAAAGAAGTTCTTATCTGGTGTTTTTGCCTGAATTGCTAAGTAACTGTCTAACTTTTTGTATTGACACATCTTGTATTGGGTAAGAATTTTTTCTGCTAAATCTTGTGCCTTGAAAATGTAATTGATATAATGATTATTTTACTATCCAGTAAAATCCTGGTAAAAAAAAAGCTGAGCAGAATTAAAAAAAAATCAAAGCTACCATTGGACAAACAATAAATTATTTATTGTTCGTATTTTGATACTCATACTCACTGAAAATTTCTATTATGTTGATGTGATTAATAGAAATTTTAGAGTTTCTAAAAAGTTATCCATAGGTTGTGTTTTAAAGTGAACACATCACTTTTTGATTGTTCAAGATTGAAGAAAGCAGATTTCTTAATAGGACGTACACAAACACGTTTTACATGACCTGGTGTTATTTTTACACACATTCAGAAAACACAACTAGTAGCATTTTGTAAGAGGATTTTCCCCTACCTCAGTAGACATCAATATCCTTTAGCTTAACAATATATGAATACATTTATAATGAATAAATTTATTTAAGGTGATAATAGTATCCAGTGAATACTAATTTTTGTTAGCACAGTAGTTGTTGAAAATGTAGTGAGAAGGTAATATCTTAGCTTTTGATAATGTACCAGATATCATAACTCCAGAATTTTAATAACGTTAAGACTGATTATGTTCTTTTTAACTTTATTTAGTTATTTTGAGAGAAAGAGAAAGCTCCAGCAGGGAAGGACAGAGAGAATCCCAAGCAGGCTCCACACCGTCAGCGTGGAGCCCAATGGAGGGCTCGAACCCACAAACCGTGAGATCATGACCTGAGCCAAAAGCAAGAGTCAGACACTTAACTGACTGAACCACTCATGCACCCCCAGATTGTTTATTTCTTTGTAGAAGAACTTATAAAGATGATAAAGTGCAACTATATTTTTAGGAAATGAAGGGAGTATAGTATTTGGGTTTAAAGACACAGTGTAACTTAAAAATGTTGAGATCTTTTGGTATTTATCTCGTGCTATAGTGTGTAGAGAAGACATTACACCAGATTTGAAAATGTTTGTTGCTTTATCTAGCTACTATTTTATCTTTAATTCTTTGTATATGGTTTGACTTGCTGAATTTTGATTCCTATAAACACTGGAGATTATATATACACACACACACATACTTATATAAGCACAGTCTTAATAACCATTAGACATAGCAACATATTGTGGATATGTGTTCCCTGCAAAGTTATGTTTTCCTCATTGATGGAAGATAAGGCATTTTTTTTCTGTGGATTAGAACTTTTGTTCAATAGGGGCACCTGGGTGGCTCAGTCGGTTGGGTATCTGACTTCGTCTCGGGTAAGGATCTCATGGCTCGTGGGTTCGAGCCCCACATCGGGCTCTGTGCTGACAGCTTGGAGCCTGGAGCCTGCTTCTGATTCTGTGTCTCCCTCTCTCTCTCTGCCCGTCCCCGGCTCACGCTCTGTCTCTCAAAAATAAATTAAGGTAAAAAAACAAAAATTAAAAAAAAAAAAACCTTTTGTTCAACTAATAAATGCATCTCCTTCTAAAAGTTGAAGGCAATAGATATTTTTGACATTCAAATTATTTAAATCATTTTATACCTTTAAGGTAATTTTAATTTAAAATATTTCCGTTAGACGCATTTATAACCAGAGTATACACTCCTCTCTATTTTGGAGAGATTGGTTCCTAAACTTTTTTCAGCCTTTGCCCCTTGGGGGTGGGGGTAGCAAGAGGAAAAGAAGCCACTCAAGTCAAGTGCTGGGGACTGACCCGTCTGCGGTGCACCTGTGAGACATGGCCGATGTTCCCCAGGGGCTGTGCACATAGGACAGCTTGTCCCCCTAGCTGAGCTCTCTTCTTCATTCGTTCACTTCTACTTGTTTGGAATCCTATGGCTTGAACTATTACTCTATTCTTCCTGCCCCCTTCTTGCTTCAGTCTGTTTGACGAACTTCCCCCAACACTTCCTTTCATTTCTCAAAACCACTTCTTCACAAACCGTTTTTGCCATCTCTGCTCTTCTTCCAAACTCAGGTCTTTAGAACAAGCGTTATTTCTCAATTTCCTTATAATGATAAAAAGAACGTTTGATTCCCATTAGCTCCTTTCTTTTCATTTCCCCCCCTTGTTTGAAGATTGCCCCTCCCTAAAAGATCCAAGGTATGCATTTACTATTTATATTATTTGGTTAAGAAGTCATGGCAAATGAAACTTACACTTTGCAAGTGTCAACGACTTGTTCTTCTGCCTGAGGTCCTTGTTAGATGCTGGGTGTGGAAAATGTAACTGTTAAGACTGATTGAAGATAATGAGATAAAAATCTACAGCTGAAATACCGCCTATGGATCTGTTTAGATGAAAGAAATTCACTGAAACGTATTCACCGGACAGGCAACAGTCATGCAGTTTCTATTTGTGTCGTTTCCGAAAGGACTACAAACAAATTTGAAAACATAAAGGTACAAAATGATGATACAGATAGAGGCATGCTTCTAGGGGTGTGTGTGTGTGTGTGTGTGTGTGTGTGTGAACTGCAATGTTTGATCTGTGTGTGTGCCTTGTTATAAGGCCTTGCAAACATCAAGCTGTTTCATGGGGTGAAATCTCTTTCCCGGTACCACAGTCCCAGACCCGACCAGACCTATGCAGTCAGCCTGCACTTGGACTGATTTTTAAAATCAGTCAAAAATTCTTGAGTATAAAAAGGGGAAAAAAAAAAGGCTCCACCACATAGAAGTGGTCCCTTTAAGACCTCCCACATGGCTCCTCTGACTGACAAGTCTGACATCTCTCATATTCCCCCAGCATTCCAGCTAATTACTTAGAAACAGATAAACCCACCAAAAGCCAACCAGTAAGTAGGAACGTATGTGAAGAGTGATCTCATCCTGGGCTCCTCAAGGAGACGGCACAGGCATGGAAAAAAAAGAGAAAGGCAAAAATAATAATCAGTGGTTTTTATTCCAACCATCTTCCTCCTTCCCTCCCCACCCCTCTGTTTTGATCGTCAATATTTCATAGTAAATGCACACTCTGTGAAAGATACTAGTGCGTATTCACTGGACAGATATTTGGTTTTAGGAAATCACTAAACTGTATCAGAAACTAAAGCATCAAAATTTTAACAGGCATTACCCTGGAATGATATTTGTACTATTGGGAACGTTCTAGAAAAATTAAAAAACAATCTCAATTTTAGGCAGTTGTTTAGGGCAAGATCTTCTGGAGGCAGTGGACAATGGATTTCAAGACATTTTACCAGAAAGGCTTAAAAGATTATCAACATTTCTCTCTTTTCTTTTCTTTCTTTCTTTTTTTTTTTTTTTTGTGCCTCGTTTAAGAAATTCTTTCCTATCTAAATGTGTCATGAAGATATTTTTTTTTCATTTTATTTATTTTAGGGGAAGAGTGTGTGCAAGTGGGGGGAGAGGGGCACAGGGAGGGAGAGAATCTTTAAGTAGGTTCCACGCTCAGCACAGAGCCTGATGCAGGGATTGATACCACAACCCTGGGATCATGACCGGAGGCACTGAGATCAAGAGTCAGACACTCAACTGACTGAGTCACCCAGGCACCCCATAAATATATTCTTATATTACCTTAAAATTTCGAGCTTTGCCTTTTCACATTTAGGTATTCATAATCTAGAATTTGTTTTTGTCTGTGGTGTGAGATTCTTTTATTTTTTCAACTGGAAAGGAAATGGTCTCATCAGCATCATTGCTCCAAAGATTTGTTCTGCCAAAGATGCGCCCCCTCTTGGGAATCCATTAGTGCTGTTCTGACATTAATCTTGGAGGCACTGCAAGGAACCTCAGCTCGGGGAAGAAAGTCTCCCAGGATGCTCTGCCCATTCTCTGTCCCCTCAGTTCCAAAGATACTGTATACCCCCAACATCTTCTTCCCCAGGTTTATATTTAAATGTCCCCACTTTTACCCTGAACGTCTCCTATAGCTGTTTTTATTTTTTTTATATTTTGGTTATTCATTGTATGTTTCTGCCCTTATAAGTATTGAGAAGTCTCTTTCCCTTCAGGAGGTCAAAGTGAATTTGCTATACTCTTACGTGTCAGAGCTTTTTCTGAGATTACATCTCTCGCTTTAAGGTTGCCATCTGCAAATTGAACAAATGTGTATTTTCACCAGTGAAAACAAATGACATTCTCACTAAGACAAAACCCTTTGTCCCCATAGGCCAAAGGTAAACAATCTACAAGACTGAGATCTATTTCTGTTTAAAAAAAAAATTCTTCAGAGTTTTCTAATATTTGTGGTCATTTCACTTGGTTAAAGTTCTATGAATTTTATATTTGCATTATTCTTTCAATGTGTGCAGTATCCAGATACTTCTAAAAGTGGTAGAATAAAAAATTGTTTTCTTGTTCTGAGTGGCCCTTTTGCCGACTATATTTGCCAGGATCCACATATATGCTATGATATATAGAAAGATATCAGAAAATAAGAGATATAGTTAGTCATTGTCTTAATCAGAGTTTTGGGCTAGTTTTGATGTATCTGCTAACCTGATTAAGAGCTTGAGGTGGTTATTTATTTTGTGTTGTTTTGGGGATGGTTGCTCACCTCCTCTGAATATCAGTTTCTTTGTCTAAAATGGTGACAATTGTGACTTTACAGGGTCCCTGTGAAGATTAAATAAGTTAATTTATAAAAAAATTTAGCAGTACTAGAATTGTCATATAATCGATGGTTAAAAATGGAAGGCAGTAGTAGTAGAATGTTTTTCCATTTTGCTACAAATATTAGGATTTGAACCGTTTGTGTATTATGTTCTTCTACACTTGCGGTAGGTGCTGACTTACTGAGAAATATTTATAAGTGTCATAAGTCCACTTTGATATTTTAAGTTATTAAACAGAGCCCAATATCTATTAATCGCATCAATCGACCATGTACATTATTCGAGTTCCTAATCGTGATATTGACTTTGTAAAGAGCAGATTGCTTGTAGAACAGCTAGACTTTTTATAAGTGAAGCTGACTGAAAAATTTCATACGATAGGTAAGAATAGAATGGGGTCAAAAGGGGCAAGTTTGTAGAACAAGTAATGTTCTGTACATGTCTTCCTGACCTCAGCTCGTTTAACGAATCAAGTACAGTTGTTTCCCACAAAATGTAATATTAACTTAATTTCTGAAAAATAGCCAGTAAGGCATTCACGTATTCTTAAATACAAATTAAGGAGATAAATTTGCTGTTACCCCTCACTCATATTGAGTTTCAAAGAAGTATGTTTTCCTTGGTAAAGATTTGGGAAGCGTGGAGAGAGAGAAACATGGCAGAAGATGTACCGTGATTCTAGACCACAGGCTTCGTAAAATTGGGATAATCCTCATTTAGCATTCAACAGCAGCTCTAGTGACTTGGTCATCCTTGCTGAAGAGGGCACCACCGGTAGCTCTCTGCCGCTGTCTTTTTAGCCTCCTCTGTGTGGATCTTGCATTTATACTCCCCATAATACAGGGCTTCTAAAGAGAAAGAATGGAGAACAAAGAAGCGAGCACTTCATGCAGCAGAGGCTAACACATTCAAGGAAGACTTTACATTAGCTTTTCCCCCTCTGGAAAAGCAAAACCGGAGATGAAACTTTGAAAGGAAAAATAAATGTAAAGGTAGCATCGTGGGGCCAGCATTCAGATAAGATTCTACAGCGACTTTTTCAACTCAGAAAGGTAGGAAAGGACAAACTTCAGGGTAGTACTGAATGATGAAAATCAAGTCCTTCATACCACCGGCGGAGGAACTGAGAATCACTAAGTTACCACAAACATATGGTTGGAAATGAAGCAAGAGAAAGACTGGGGAGAAAGGGGGTAGGAGAGTTACGAGCAATGTCTGAAGGGAAAGCAATAGCCAGATGTCATTAATTTTAATAAAGGTTCAGTGTCTTCAATCCACATCAAATAAATTCCTAAATTTTTTTGGTGAATAGAAGTATACAAATTAAAAAACAAGTCCTTCCTTTCCAATTTGGACAGCTTCTACCATACTTATGAGGAAACTTACCATAATTTCAATTTTGTATGTTGTCATTGAAGACAATTTTCTAAAGGGGAGTTTTCAATGCTGACAAATGCCTTACGCAGTTCTTTTTTTTTTTTTTTTTTTTTTTTTTTTAAATTTTAGATGAGGAAAATCATGCTGTTGCACGTGCACAAACCACTTTCTAACGTTCTTTAACCTTCTACCGTTTGGACTTGCCTCTCCCAAGAGAGATAGTTCAGTAAGTGGCCCATAACCGTTACACAGAAGAAGAGCCTCATTTTTTTCCAAAACCACTGAACCTCTCTTGTTAGACATCCCTGGAGTTTGTACTGATAGGACAACCATGAAGTCCCTCAGCAAATGGCGACTCCAAAGCGGTGCCTGTTGCAACCCTCAATCATCCAAGGCCAGCTCACAGCAGACATTGTTTACACAGTGGTAATCAACAGGGTAAATTTAGAATATCCTAGAATAAATTATGATAAATGTCCTGCTTCGGGATGATAACTTAATGGAGCAGACAGCGACTATCTCGGAGGGAGAGAGTGAATTAATGAACACTCTTCAGCAAACAATTAAGAGAGAACCCTTTGCAGTTGTGAAATTCGATTAGAGTATTTTAAAATAATTTGTACACGTTTCTCTTGTCTTTCTTTTATTCCAAGCTCATGTTTTAAAAGTTAAGAATACTTGTGGGTCTTTCGTGGGTCGAGGAATAAACTGTTTACAGCACAAGAGCAACAAGGTCTCATTGGGAAGATGATCCTCTGTGGTGTTCTTCCTCCCACCAGTGTGACCTATTGATCTCCAGGAAGAATCCTGAAGAGTGTGCCAGAAATGCAATCCTTAAACAGTCTTTTATTCTCTATAGTTAGGGTGACTGGCTAATATCTCTTCGAATCTATCAAAGCAATTTTTTTTTATGTCCTCCTTCTTGGAATTTTATTTCCACATGTGAGACTGAGTAGCCTGTATGGAATTTGTAGTTCACCTTTGACTTCAAAATCTGCACCAGCAGCCCCTAGTGAACAAAATAGCAGCCAGCGGATAGATCTAGTTTATTTCCATTTCCATCCGTCTGTGACCCTTTTCAGTTCCCATCATTTCAGCTTAACAATTTCATTTTTCACTCTAATGCCTTTATCCATTTGAGCAGAGATTACATTTCCCAACATGTATATTGTCTCCAGCTGAGGGATCTTTCTTTCTTTCTTTCTTTCTTTCTTTCTTTCTTTCTTTCTTTCTCTTTCTTTCTTTCTTTCTTTCCTTCTTTTTCTTTTCTCTTTCCTTTCCTTTTCTTTTCTTTTCTTTTCTTCTCTTCTCTTTTCTTTTCCTTACTTTAAGATTGAAATCACAGAACAATGCTTTTCTTATTTTCAGTTCTTGGTATTCCAGATTCTGGTTGTTGGAACAGAAGCTGAAGGGGATAAAGTCAATATTAGTTAAACATAGTTTCTTTGATAAAACATAGATTCATCCATTTTGGAAATTACTACCTTTGCTGTTTCCTCCAGGGGCTCCCAGGTGTTTCATTTTGCGAGTGGGGCAGAAGTTTAACACAGTGGTTAGATAATTTGATTCTGAACTCAGCAGAACTAGGTTTTCATCTCTATTCCACCACCGTGTTGTCTTGGTTGAGTTACTCAGCATCTCTAAACCACATCTATAGAATGGGATTAATAACACGGATTTACGGAAATGCTGGAAATGTAAATAAGAATAATAAATCTAAAGAATTTGGTGGTTCCTGTTGGAGTGGCCATGATGGAAAAGACAAACAATAACAAATAAGCAAAGAGGAGAAAAGGGAATCCTCATGTACTGTTGGTGGAATTGTGATCCATATGATCTAGCAATTTTACTTCTGGGAAAGTAGCCAGAGGAGACCAAAACACCAACTCAAAACAATCTACATTCCCATATTAACAGCAGCGTTATTGACAACAGTCAAGATACGGACACAATGAAAGTGTCCATCAATGAATGATCAGATAAAGAAGTTGTGGTAGATATATACAATGGAATATTATTTAGCCATAAAAAAGGAGGAAGTCCTGCCATTTGCAACAACATAAATGGATCTTGGGGGCATTATGGGGCATTATGCTAAGTGAAATATATCCATCCATAAATGGATCTTGGGGGCATTATGCTAAGTGAAATAAGTCAGACAGAGAAAGACAAATAATGTATAATCTCACTTATACGTACGTGGTATCTAAAAACAAAACAAAACAAAACAAAACAAAACAAAACAAAACACCACTCCCCCAAAAGAAATAAAAACAAAACCCAAACTTACAGAAACAAAGATCAGATTTGGTTTTACCCAAGATGGAGGTTGCAGGGAGGGAGAATTAGAGGAAGCTGGTCAAAAGGTACAAACTGCCAGTTATAAGATAAATAAGTACTAGGGATATAATGTACAACATGATGACTCTAGTTAAAACTGCTGTATGATATATGAAAGTCATTAAGGGAGTAGATCCTAAGAGTTCTCATCGCAAGGAAATTTGTGTCTTTTGTTTTTTCTTTTTGTTGTGGCTATGTGAGATGATGGCTGCTAACTAAACTTGGAGTAGTAATAATCATTGCACAATATATGCAAGTCAGATCATTATGCTGTATACCTTAAACATATACAGTGATGTATGTCAGTTATATCTCAATAAAACTGGAAAAAAAATTAAAAAATGGGGCGCCTGCGTGGCTCAGTTGGTTAAATGTCCGACGTCAGTTCAGGTCATGATCTCACGGTTCATGAGTTCAAACCCCATGTTGGACTCTGTGCTGGCAGCCCAGAGCCTGGAGCCTGCTTCAGATTCTGTGTCTCCCTCTCTCTCTGCCCTTTCCCTGCTTGCACTCTATCTCTCTCTCAAAAAATAAATATACATTAAAAAAATTTAAAAAAGTAAAAGAATTTTGAGGTTGATGAACACTCAGTATTAAATATAATGACTACTTTTCTGTTTTTAATCCACAACGACCATGTTTCTCTAAGTCATTCACGGCCTCTTGAACTGTTTCCAATAACTGTGAGCTATTTATAAGAAAAGTTTGGTATATAATATAGGCAAAATGTACCAGATGGCACGTATGAAGAGGTTTTGCAAACCATAAAGCAGTGTGTAAATATTATTATAATCGTGAGAACACATGTAGGTTTTCTTGTCCAAAAATAATGGTAACAGCTCATCTTGAAGTGTGCAAGGGGCACGGTGGCACCAACATAGGTAATAGGAGTATTAGTAACATCAGAACGGAAGTGATAAAGCAATCCCAGGAGGAAAATAAATTTAGGCCAATGTATCAGGCTTGCTTTGGGTCACAAACGACAGAAATCTGACTCACACTGACTCTGGGCTGCTCTGATTCCCCAGAACTAGAGCAAATACTCACTCAGGGAGTAGATGGTGGAAACAGCTCCACCAGACTTAGATTAGAAAAACAGTCTCTGCGGGGCGCCTGGGTGGCTCAGTCGGTTAAGCGTCCACTTCAGCTCAGGTCACGATCTCGCGGTCGCGAGTTCGAGCCCCGCGTCGGGCTCTGGGCTGATGGCTCAGAGCCTGGAGCCTGCTTCCGATTCTGTGTCTCCCTCTCTCTCTGCCCCTCCCCCGTTCATGCTGTGTCTCTCTCTGTCTCAAAAATAAATAAACGTTAAAAAAAAAAATTAAAAAAAAAAAAGAAAAACAGTCTCTGTATAGATTGGGATTAGAAGATCAGTAAACGTCCAAGGAGAACTGGAATGACTTTACTGAAGAAAATAAATAAATAAGAGAGGAGTGGAAGCTCTTCCAAGTAGGGTATCAAGGAACACCCCGTCCCCATCTTACAGACAGTCCTTCATGTCCACAGCAGTGGCATCAACAGTGAAACATCTGCATGGTCCCAAATATTCTTCCTTATCTTGGGAAACAGGATAGGCCTGCTCTCAGATCTGACAAGCCCACTTGCCACATTAATGATGTTTTATTTAGTGACAAACGGATAATGACGAAAAACTTTCAGGGTACCAAGGACACTGTTCAGCAACTGAATAAATGTGTTAAGATAATTGGTACATGAAGAACTGCTAATATAGTGAATTTAAAATATACTTTATAATCACATGAAAAGATAAAACTTCTAGTTAATGAAAAAAGTCATTGTGAAAATGGAAATTTCTTTCTTTAATACAGTATAAGATATGTTCCACTTTGTGGGTCAGAAAGCTAACTAAATGCAAAGTATTTCACAGAGAGAGCTTCAATCACAGTGGAAGCTTGGTAAATATTTGCTGATTCTGTCATTACTTTTTACCATGTACGATTACTTCATCAATTCACAGGATAATTACCATGTCTGTATAAATTGCACTCCTACATTTAGCTTGCTTTCTATATATCCCATATACATAGAATGATATATCTTACTTCATTGAATTTCATCATAATGCCTTGAATTTACTTTCCACTGAGACTACTTTCTCCATTATGTACATTTGATATTCAGCTACAACTTTTAGAAACATCAAAATAGCATTTCCCAAGAAGATCCTGATCGGAAGCCATTTCTCTGTGAGGTACTATTGGCAAATAAAACATGGCCTCCATCAAAATGTAAGAGCTGTGGTGCTGTTGGCTGGGAAGGTCATCTCTTGGGACATGTGGTGCCTATCACAGTGGTTCTTAATATTTGGGGGATCATAGAACCTTTTGCGAATCTAATGAAAGCTACAAATCCTTCACTTTAGAAAGATCTACATACACATACCTTTAAAAATATTTGCTTAGAATTTGGGATCTCATGAAGCTGCTCGTGGAATACTCTGAGGAGTCCTTAGATTTGACAGAGTTTAAGCCAATCTAGGATTTACCACCATAATTTGGAGAAAGTCTCTGAGAACTTCACAACTCCAGGAAATTTCACGGTTCTGGTCTATTGGTCACTTGCTCTTTTCATTCATTCATTTATCTATTCACTTTTTCATTCATTCATTCATTCATTCATTCATTCATTCGTTTGTTCATTCTGCAAATTAGATGAAGAACACTACCGTGAAAAGCACTGTAGTAGAGCATAGTGCGTTCAGGAAAAGTCATTCATTTAATAACAGCATTTTTTAACAAGTTTATTTATTGGGGCGGCTGGGTGGCTCAGTCAGTTGAGTGTCCGACTTTGGCTCAGGTCATCATCTGGCAGTTTGTGGGTTCGAGCCCCGAGTCAGGCTCTGTGCAGACAGCTTGGAGCCTGGAGCCTGCTTCTGCTTCTGTGTCTCCCTCTCTCTCTACCCCTCCCCTGCTCACGCTCTGTCTCTCTCTGTCTCTCAAAAATAAATAAATGTTAAAAAAAATTTTAAGTTTATTTTTGAGAGAGGAGAGGCAGAGAGAGAGAGAGAGGCAGAGAGAGAGGGAGACACAGAATCCCAAGCAAGGAGTTCCCCTCTGTCAACACAGAGCACCATGGGGGACTCCATCTCATGAACCGTGAGATCATAACCTGAGCTGAAATCAAGAGTCAGATGCTTAACTGAGTGAGCCATCCAGGCGTCCCAATAACAGCATTTATTATATGCCATACACTTTGTCAAAAAATTCAGGATTTCACATTTTGAAGAAACAGATGAATATCAGCCTTCCTCAGGAAATAAGACAGAAGGAAAGGAAGAAAATATGGTGAGTGTCTACAAGCTACCAGACACTACAGTAGATATCTTACCTACATTTTCTATTTTGGTCCTACTGCTGTAGGAAGGTGGTTACTATTTTCACCATTTATCAATGAGTACATTGAATTGAATGGGGAGTAAGTAACTTGCTTAAGGTTGTATGTGGCAGGGCTAGAATACTAATCCAACCATCTGGATTTCCAAATCGCGGCAAACTCTGTTGCCTCCCCAGGGTAACATAAATTTAGGTCTATTCAAATGACAGAGCCAAGTCAAAAATCTGTGCCTAGTTTTATAGAATGCATGCATTTTATGTGCTTTTTGTTTATTTTATTTATGTATTTGTTTAATGTTTTTTAATGTTTTATTTTTGAGAGAGACAGAGCACCAGCAGGGGAGGGGCAGACAGAGAGAGGAAGACACAGAATCAGAAGAAGCAGGCTCCAAGCTCTGAGCTGTCAGCACAGAGTCCGATGTGGGGCTCAAACCCATGGACCGAGCCGAAGTCAGATGCTCAACCTACTGAGCCACCTGACACCCCTGTATTTTTTAAAAGATTAAATATATTATGAAGAGACAGCATGGCCAGAGCAAAGTACATTGGTCCAACAATCCAAGTACTGCAAATAGAGTTCCAGTTTTTTCGCTGACTATGTGACCTTGAAATAGTTGAATTTCTGAAGGCTTTAATTTATGAATCTATAAATTGGGGTCAAACTAGGTGATCTTTCAGATTTTTTGAACTTTCCATTTTTGTGGTAGATCCAGTCAGATTATCAAACTGTTATGAAGTTTAATCATTTGAAGATGAATTAGGTTATATCTATGCACACACTTTTTTCGCAACCTAACTAGTTAAAGAGAACTGTTTATGTTACTAGACCTTAACATATCAAAAACCCTAGAGAGAAATGGAAGGCCAAGAGAAAGTGCATGGTTCACGTACAAATGATCAATTTCCTTGAAAATGCACTACTTAGAAGTCTCTATCACTTTTTAAAATTTTTTTAATGTGTATTTATTATTTTTGAAGGATAGAGAGAGAGAGAGAAAACAGGGGAGGGGATGGGAGGGGCAGAGAGAGAGGAAGACATAGAATCAGAAGAAGCAGGCTCCAGGCTCCGAGCTCTCAGCACAGAGCCCAACGCGGGGCTCGAACCCACAAAGTGCCAGGTCATGACCTGAGCCAAAGTCAGACGCTTAACGGGCTGAGCCACCCAGGCGCCCCAGAAGTCTCTATCACTTAATAAAGAAGTCATTAAGGCTCATTAGCCTTTAATAAAGTAACTATTACAATATCGTAATGGTTTTATCTTCTTCCTTTTTAAAGTTTATTTATTTATTGTTTTTGAGAGAAACAGAGAGAATGCTTGAGCAGGGGAGGGGCAGAGAGAGGGAGAGAATTCCAAGCAGGCTCTGCACACATGCAGGCACCACTCGGGGCTCGAACCCATAAAACTGGGAGATCATGTCCAGAGCTGAAATCAAGAGTCGGAGGTTCAACTGACTGAGCCACCCAGGCACCCCAAGGTTTTATTTTCTGGCCAAAAATGTCAACAGAAACATAATATGACTTTTTTAAAAAAATATTTTTATTCATTTTGGAGAGAGAAAGAGAGAGAAGAGGAAGGAGGGAAGGGCAGAGAGAGAGGGAGACAAAAGATTCAAAGCCGGGGTCGGATTCATGAGCTGTGAGATCATGACCTGAGCCAAAGTTGGACGCTTAACCAACTGAGCCACCCAGGTGCCTCTAATCTAGTTATTTTTATTTTTTATTTTTTTCACATTTATTTATTCTGGAGAGACAGGGCGAGACAGAGCACAAATTGGGGAGGGGTAGAGAGAGAGGAGGGACACAGAATCTGAAGCAGGCTCCAGGCTCTGAGCTGTCAGTACAGAGCCAGACGTGGGGCTCGAACTCACAGACTGTGAGATCATGACCTGAGCCGAAGTTGGACGCTTAACCCACTGAGCCACCCAGGCGCCTCTGATCTAGTTATTTTTAAATAGAATGATAATTATATCAGGATGATAGACTTTAAGATCTAAAAAAATAATTTTGTCAATTTTCTCTCCTTATAAAGGAGAAGATTAAGTGTCAAAGAGAATAAAAGATTTGCCCAAATTTACAATGTTCACCCTTAGAGTCTGAACCAAAATTCTACTCCTTGATTTGATATTCAAAGGAGCTCTTTCCCCAGATACCACCCAGCTTCAGCTCTGTCCTCTCCCTCCAGGGAATTGCTCTCCTGATTTGTCTGAACAAAGGCTCTCACACAGCTTTATTCTGACCCTCAGCACCAAAATACCTTCCTCAAAACCTACCTTTCATACCTCTACTCTGTGGCTTTACACCTCTGATGCCCCTCACATCCCACACAGCGCAGTTTAAATATATTATACTTAAAGCTCACACAGAGTGGTTCTAACTTTCTTTCTCTGTTAGGGTATCTCTCCTTTTTCCTCGTCAATCCTGCATGACCTTTGAGACCCAACAAACGTGCCTCCTTCTCTATGAAGCCTTTCTTGATTTCTACCAACTAGAGTGGTGTCTCCGTGCTTGGGAATTCTCTTCACGTTTTAACTCTCCTATAACATGTCTCATGTTCACCTCTTGCTTTATTGTTTGTTTTTACTAGAGTGTAAACTGATTGTGTATGGTAATAAGGGTAAAGCGATTGGCATTAAGGCCTGGTGCCTTGAAGAGAGTCAATAGATCTTAATTCTCCACCTCACACACTTTTCTACACACCTCTTTCCATATCTCAGATGGAACTCAGGAGATTTTGTTTGGTTTAGTTTGGATTGGTTTTTGAATGGATGGGGATAGGCAGTCACCCCAGAGAGCAAGCACATTTCTAGACTCCGGCCCCTACGCCTGCTGTTCCTCCTTCCTGGAAAGACTTCCCTACCCCCTCCCATGGGTTCATGTCCAAACAGCTCTTCAAAAGCAGCACAGATCCTGACTCCTTGCATCCATATGACGATTCCTCCCCACCCCCCAGCATTTTCCCTTCCTCAGAACTCTGCTTGCAAATCTGGTCTCTCTTAGTAAATTGACATTTACTCCTGCTTTGCTTCTGCTTTTAGAAAGTTTTCAGCATTTTCATCTCGTCTCCATAGGTCTGCGGCATGAGACCTGCCTTATGCTTCTTGTACTTCTCAATACCTTTTCATATATAGAATTAGTCAAGACTAGTTAACTTCGAATATTTTAACAATGCCTTTGAGCCTACTGATGCACAACTTATTTTTTTGAGGTAACGTTCTGGTCTCCTGAAATGGTCATTAAAGCTCCACAAAGCTACTTGGCTTCTCTTTGCACATAAAGCATTTGTAATTTTGTTTTGCCTTTATTTCAATTTCATTTCTCACCGTTTATTGCATCCCTACATATGAGGCATTGGGATGTAAAACTACTGTCTCATAGGAGAGACAAAGATGAATTACTGTTGTCAGGACTCCCTTCTTGCTACTTTTCCAGAGCTATGTCCCTTCCAGAAATGTGGATGATTTCTTTCCATCATGACGTGACACGGGGTTGGACACCAGGAAGCCAGGCCATGGCATTCCCCACTTGATTCTAAATCTGCTCTAAGACTCTGTCCCTGTCTACCAGGAGGGTAACCAAGGTTTCAAAGGAGTAGGCAGTCTTCCATGTCACCTTCATCCCTAATTTTGACTTGACCTAGTTCTCCTTCTAGGAGCTTATCCCCTTACGGGTTTTCAAGACTGAAACCACTAACATTGAGGGGCGCCTGGGTGGCTCAGTCAGTTAAGTGTCCGACTTCGGCTCAGGTCATGATCTCGTGGTTCACGAGTTCGAGCCCCGTGTCGGGCTCCGTGCTGACAGCTTGGAGCCTGGAGCCTGCTTCCGATTCTGTGTCTCCCTCTCTCTCTGACCCTCCCCCCATTCATGCTCTGTCTCTCTCTGTCTCAAAAATAAATAAACGTTAACAAAATTAAAAAAATAAAAAGAAACCACTAACATTGAAAGAAATGAGGGAGGGGAAGTATCTTTCTATATGGTCTGGGAAACTGGGGACATACAGGTGACATTGATGAGTCAGTGCTTGCATGGGTATGTGCTGGGACGTTTGGCAAAAGGTTAAGAAAACTTGGGGAAAAAAACTGTTTTGTTAGTAAATACGACTGAGAAAATACAATCGTTAGATGTAATTACGAAGCTTAATTATTACCAGGAAATCCTAGCTGAAGTACCTTCTTTAGGTCTCTAGAAGTATACTAGTAAGCGTTTTCCTTTTTACATGAAGAGTTAGCATTGGTCCAATTCTTCCTTTTTCCTTCCTTTTGGTAAAACTTTTTTTTTCATTTCTCTGCTACTATTTTCACCCATACACATTTATGAGAAATATCATCCACTCTGTCTCAGTATAATCAGTGCATTGGTAACACAGGCAGTGGCAATCGTGGCCACAGGAGTCATGACTCAGACCTGATTTTGTGAGTAATTAATTGATAATTTAGGAAGATCATAAGCCTTCTAGACCATGCCCACCTTAGAAAAACATGAAATGACAAACTATATGGCTTATATTATTGCAGGTGTCTCAAGAAAATAAACCAACACCCCATATTTTAAATTTTCGAAGACTCACATTCTAATGTGGTGCAATTTAGAGAGTAAAATTTTTATTTGAAAATAACTCAGGAGTATACACATACACACACCCTAAGCTTTACTATTGCTATTTTTTTTTCACATTCCATAATACTCTCTCCGCTGAGAAAAAATATATAAACGGGGAAACTATGTATGTGAGGGAGAACTTTACAAGCATTGAGTCTTCCACTGTTGAAACCTTGCGAAGGCCAAACCGTGCATTTTATGTTCAAAGAAGGAGTGGTTATCACTTGCGTACCCTCTCAGGCTTGCCTCATACCAGATAAAGTTAATGGCTAAAATATTCAACCTGACTTTAAAACAAAACCTTAAATGCTGAAACCTGACTTTTATCAGGCCGTTAGAGCAGAAAATAACATCTCTATGCCAGCTGCAGATATCTATTCATAAAAGAAGGGAGCCGTACTTGGACAATCATATTGCAAACCAATGAAACACCAATTTCAACCACTCCTCAGACAATGTAATCTTCATTACTGCATTATCCTCATGACATGAAAAAGATGAAAATACGTGACTATGCAACCGTGTGTTGGATTGGCTCATTAGGTTATAGTTGTGTTGGGGCATATCTCTAGCAACTTTTCACTAGAACATTCTCATTGCGCTGCTGAAGGTAGTCAAGGGTGGTCAGTTGATTTCTTATTTCAGCTAAATGCTGGACATTTAGGTGAGGAACTGAAATAATTTCTACAGTAATATAATAAACTATTCATTTTCTAAAATTAGAACCTAATTACCAAGTGGAAAAAAACTTTGAGCTCATAAAATGTGTTCTTCAAATTAGATTCTTTTTATGAAGTCAATTTAAAAAGTGAAAAATGTCAGTAGTGATATGTTAAAACAGTATCAATGGGATAAGCTTGACAGATATTAATACTTTCCGCCTTATCAGTTGCTATGCCTGTTAAATGCTTATCCTAATCCAAAAATAATAATGAAATCAATTTTGAACGCAAATGCATGTCATTATATATACACAAATCATAATCTTCATAAGTATTACTTTTTAACGAATGAATTTTTAAAATATTTTCATGTATTGGGTATATAATGACAATGGATTGACTAAAAAAATTTAAAAAAATAGAGAGAAAAATTCTTTGATTGAAAGTGTTGTAATTATTTTTTCCCTTTCAGAGTCTATTCTAGATGGAACCGTGTTGTCATGTTCAAACCCAAGTCCATTATACAGTTAGACGCTAGGTGGCGATACAAAACCCCCAAACTAGACACCCTGTTGCCTTTGTCTATTAGCCATATATTGGAAATCTAGTCTCTGATTGATTTTGAGGTTCGCATAAAAATGAGAAGCAGAAAAACTGCAATATTTTCATTACTATCACCATATGTTCCCTTCCTTCTGATGAAGAATTTTGTTTCAGGGGAACCAAAATATTTCACGCGTACGTGACACAGGAAGATAACTTGAGTACATTTATTCATTTAGTTATCATACATATATTTACCTATTAAAAAGCATTGAGGATGGCTCGTTTGCGTACAAATGCTAAACAATGTATTAACGTTTTATTGAACCAAGACAAGATATGCACTTTGAGGCACACAACTGTGTACAAGACATAAAAATCAGTTAGAAAAGATTTTGGTATGTATCATTTGGATATATTTTTAACACCGCATCTCTGATAAAGTGAACATTTTCTTTCAGAGGGAGTAACAACTAGTAAGCTCATTGCCAATAAAGATGTGCTTGACTTAACTGTGAGGAAGAGAACTATTCTGATAAGGAAAGTAAATTTAATATAATAGTAGTCAGTAATATTAATAAAACTGCCATTAAGAGTAACATTAATAAAACTGTTCAAATTCTTATGTAATATGACTTTGAGGATTTGGGTAAAAAGAAAGAGCAGAGTGTTTGCATAGTCAGGGACCAATTAAGATAAATATTTATTTTGTTGGCTAGCTCTCGTGCATCTTTGCCGGAGCACTTACCTTGTCCTGCATGAACTGGGCTCACTACCAATTTATTCTGGGATTCAGTTCAACATGCTGAACGTAATGTATGGGGTCTGTATGGTTTTAAGCACCTGATTACTTTCAAATCTGCCTCTTGTACTTTTTACCTCACGGCAGTTGAGGTGAGTTGAATTTGGAAGAAATGTCTCCAGTGAAGTGATTATACAATGTTTTAAAATTAGGAACAAGGACAGGTTTTCAAAGGGGATTTCATGGTTATTTGCTGCCCGTATTAATTGCTGATATCCTAGAGACTGAGTAATTTTGGAAATATGCATTTTCACTTATCAGACCTAAAATCCACTCCAGATTATAGGACTCTAGGGATACGGCAACTAAATAACAATGTGTAATTCTTGATTAGATCCTAGATCAAAAAACAAAGGCTTAATGACTGGATCTTAGATAATACATTTCCTGGGTGTGTTATGCTATTATAGTTTTATAGGAGAAGTTCTTGTTCTTTGGTGATATATGCTGAAGTATTTAGGATTGGAGTATTAATGTTGACTGTAACTAACTTTCAAATGGATATGCATAAAAAAGTATAAATGTAGAGGCAGGAGGAAATAATAGCAAACAAGGCAAAATATTTAAAAAGCATACATCTGAGATATGTCGCTGTTCATTCTATTCTTTTAACTATGTCTGAAGGTTTAATATTTTTCAAAACAAAAAGTTGGAAAAAATCGTCATCTCTGGAAATACACAATAGAAAAATAAATAATATTACTATTCTTTTCTGCTTGCCCAGAAAGAATATGCCATTTTTTCTCTAGACGGACTGTAATCCATTCTAAGGTTAATATTTACTTGATTTCTTATAACCGACAAACATTTTTGTCTTATGGCTATGATAGAAGTGATACTTGTTTCTTGAACAGATTGTAAGCATGTGCATGGAAAAAAAAAAACCCTGATTTTTTTAATATGAAAATCTACCTACCCTCTTTACTATGCCCAAAACTGCCCAGGCTGAATCACTGGGTGTTCAATAACACAATATTGCCATCAGAGGCTGAGTCATTCTTGCTGCAAATCGAAACTGTGATTCTAAAAATGAATTTTCTAATTCAAACCAGAGCCTCAGACTCCTTGGTGATGTAGTTTTTATCGTGTTATTAGTCTAAAAATTTTCTCACAGAACGTATGTGTAGAATAATCTCAATGTCAATAAACAATTAAAAAAAGAATTTGGAAATATGGAATGTGGAGTTTTGAGGACTGCATTTTGCTGTTGAAAATTTCAACTGGCTTCTGGGAGATCACATCAATGAAGAGAGCTGTTAACTGTGTTACGATTTTAGTCAGCAAAACAACCATTAGCTGTTTGTTTATATGTACTCCACCTTGTTCAAAAAATAACTTGAGGCAAACACACAGTAAAGGAGAATATTCCAGACACAAATAGTTTGAAAAAGGAAGTTACATGCGTTTGCTACATTAGCACATGTTGGGACATAAAACGAAATCTAAACCCATGGTGTCAGGCTTTTAAGAAAGGAATAAACATTCAGGTTCAGTATCTATTACATGCCTTCTGAATGGACTAATAGAAATAAGGTATATAAATTTTGTTTATTGAAACAGTAAGGTTTGAAGCAGCCAACTAATAATAACTGATGTGTTTTATTTTCATTACATATTTGCTTAGTATACATCCACAAATGTGGCAGTTTTTAAATTAATTTGTTTTATAAACACATCTACCTTTATAGCCATTTAAAGAATATGGGACTTTATCACAGATAAATTACCATTTTTCCATTACTAAGCTGCCCTTCCCAAACTCTGGTATTTTTTTCTTTTTTTCTTTTTTTTTCCTTTTTCATGGTTTTTTTTTCCTCTCAAGTTTTTATTTTTTTTTTATTTTTTTTATTTTTAATTTTTTTTTAACGTTTATTTTTGAGACAGAGACAGAGCATGAACGGGGGAGGGTCAGAGAGAGAGGGAGACACAGAATCTGAAACAGGCTCCAGGCTCCGAGCGGTCAGCACAGAGCCCGACGTGGGGCTCGAACTCATGGACAGCAAGACCATGACCTGAGCCGAAGTCGGATGCTTAACCGACTGAGCCACCCAGGCGCCCTCCTCTCAAGTTTTTATATAAATTCCGGTTAGTTGGCATACAGTGAAATATTAGTTTCAGGTGTAGATTCTAATGATTCATCACTTACATACAACCTCCAGTGCTCATCACATCAAATTCTGCTATTCTGCCATTTATTTTTTTCATGATTGTTTTCATTGGTTTGGTCAAAATTGAAGAGAGCCCCCTTTTCAAAGTATGGCCACCTCATTGGACTTCCTGTGGCTTTAAATCACTTTCTGAATGTGGACAGGGAGTGTCTCCTTGCCAGCATTTGGATCCATTTGAAGAAAACGTTTTTAGGAGCTAAACATTATCTATCTATCTTATATATCAGATAGACAGATTATCATGTTACATAGGCTATAAGCGATAAGTTAAAAAGGAGAACAAAATGTTAGGATGAAACTTGAATAATTTTAAGAATATGCTTTCAATCATATTTATAAGCTGGCATAAAAAGGAATTGAGTAAAAACAGTGCGGCATTTTACAAACCACAATGCATAGCTTACATCAGAATGCTTATTCTTTAAGACATATCTACTATAATGGAGGGTGAGAAAAGGGGGAAAAATCCTATTGCCTCTAGGAAGAAGACAAACCCAGCAACCCTAGTTTATAGTTAATTGTTCACTATGCAAAGAGAAGAGGGTATCATTTATACCCTCCAAATGAAGAGACAAAATTCCAAGGGTGAGCAGCTTGATTTTTTGTATTCTTGTATCCTTAAACTAACTTCTGGATCTTGAAACTACTTTCGAGGAAGTGCAGTGTTTGCTGTTTGGCCAATTTTAGGCTGTCTGTGCTGTCTTTAGTGGTCAAAGGAGCACCCCTCACCCCTCATCCCCGTGGGCCCGTTGCTGCTTCCTGCCAGGTTCCCTGTGAAACCAAGAGAGGGGCAAGCATTCCTCTCTGCCCAAGGCACGCGTACAAGATGGGGAGCACATCGGAACCCTCTTGGTGCTTCTCAGTGTGGGACCGAACCACTGGTCAGTTTTAGCTGTCAGGAGATCCAGAGTTAACTCTGCCCTCTGTTTTGATAACACCGAATTTATTTTCTGAATTTCAAAACCCAGCCCAGTCAAGAGCGTTGAGCGGTGCAGGTGAGGGCTGGATTCTCCTGATAAAGCCATTTCTTTTCTTCTTTGTGTAGCCCTGGCCTAGGGATCTCCATATGGCCCACACAGTTGCTCCCCGTGTGCTCTTCATGCAGAGCAAAAGCCACACCTCCCACGTTCAGGGTGAAAATGAAAGAAAAAGGAAATTTTGGAAAGAGAGTTTGACTTGCTTGCTAAAAGCCTGAACTCTTTTCAGACTGTTATTTTTGAGTTGCTCATCAGGCTGAAAGACTGACCGCACAGAAGAAAACTGAAAGGGGCCCTCGGGGAACTGTAGTCTGAGGTGCATTTGTGAGGGGTGTGGTTTGGGTATGCCTATGCTCATTTCACCATTCCGTTTTCCCATTTCTTTGTTTAAAAGTTTATTTCTTTACCTTGAGAGAGAAAGAGAGAGTATGGACAGGGGAGGGGGAGAGAGAGGGAGAGAGAGAGAGAGTCTCAAGCAAGCCCTTCACTGACACCACGGAGCCTAACTCCAGGTTCGATCCCACAAACCGTGAGATCATGACCTGAGCTGAGATCAAGAGTCAGATGCTTAACTGACTGAGCCACCGAGGTGTCCTTCACTTTCTTATTGCGACACTTAGCTGGTTTCTGACTTTATTGCTTCTGCCAGTGAACATTTATTGTGCATTCACTATGTGCACATTTATACGATGCTCTGACTCCACTTTTTGTAAAGCAAAAATCTAGCTGACCTTTTCTGAATCCTCTATACTTTTAAGATGTTCCATATTAAATGCCTAGTGTGGCCCCCTCTCCAAGGACAAAAATATTTTGAGAAACATATCCATTTTAGTTAAGCTTGCTACCATAAACCAAAGGAATGGTCAAAAATGAAGAAACTGAAGACATCATGATACCAGAGGTAATAATTATTTTTAGCCAAGTCTAAATTCCAGTCTTTTTGTGTCAAAATACAAAGTACTTGATAGAAAACATATCAAAACACCTTTTGATTGTAACCAAGGAAAGTACAAATCATTAATTAATGCAAGATCTTTGAGACTTTGCTCCAAATCCCTAATTATTCCTTAATCGGAGAATTCTTTTTTATCATTGTTATTAATTTGGATAGTAAAATAAATTTATTTAAAATTTTTTTTTCATGTTTATTTATTTTTGAGAGACAGAAAGACAGAGACAGAGAGACAGAGAACAAGCAAGGAAGGCGCAGAGAGAGAGGGAGACAGAATCAGAAGCAGGCTCCGGGCTCTGAGCTGTCAGCACAGAGCCTGATGTGGGACTTGAACCCATGGACTGTGAGATCATCACCTGAGCTGAAGTCGGGCGCCCAATGGACTGAGCCACCCAGGTGTCCCAGATAAATTTATTTTTAAATAATGTGTCTGTATTTTTTAATTTTTAAAAAACTTTATTTATTTATTTTGAGAGAGAGAGAGAGTGGGGGAAGGGCAGAGAGAGAGGGAGAGAGAATCCCAAGCAGGCTCTGTGCTATCAGCCCAGAGCCAGTCACAGGGCTCCAACTCATGAACCATGAGATCGTGACCAGACCCAAAGTTGGATGATTAACTGAGCCACCCAGGTGCCCCTAAAGAACATGTCTTTAAATTAATACTATTCTTGGAGCGCCTGGGTGGCATCTGACTTTGACTCAGATCATGATCTTACCACTGGTGAGTTCGGGCCCCATGTCGGGCTCCGTGCTGACATCTCGGAGCCTGGAGCCTGCTTTGGATTGTGTCTCCCTCTCTGCCCCTCCCCCACTCATGTTCTCTCTCTCTCTCTCTCTCTCTCTCTCTCTCTCTGTCTCTCAAAAATAAACAGTAAAAAAAATAATTAAATAAAAAAAATTAATACTATTCTTATGCTAATGGATCCCCAATTCATTGCCATGCATAGCTACCCCAAAGTTGTGATGGCCTTCATGGAACACCAGGAAATATGCCATCATACATAGCAGAAACTTCTTTCCTAGCAGAATTCTGACTATATGAGAAGCACACAATTATAGCCTCAACTTACGAGCCCATGGAAACATATATTCTTATGCTAGGTTTTGAAGCTAATGTGTTTTTATGCCAGTTATTTATTTTGTCCTTCGCCAGCAGTTGCTAACAGACACATAGTGGTAGATTGTAAAAGTTTGAAAACATTTATGTGAGTGGAATTTGGCTTTTAAACTATATTATCTGTGAAATATGTCTGTCTTGAGAAATGGAAACAAAAAAAATGCTGGTATTGTATCCGTGGGAAATCTGTCACCCCTGGGATGCCAGCATGTCCTGCAGTGGCTTTTGAGAGAATTACTCACCTGGCTGGTTGCTAGATTGTGGAAAAGAAACAAATGTGAGTATGACAGAGGCTGTTTCTGAACGTATCTTGATACTCGGTTTTCTTTTCCAGTTCTTCGGGGGAGGAACAGAGAGGGAGACACAGAATCCGAAGCAAGCTCCATCCAGGCGCTGAGCTGTCAGCACAGAGTCCAACGCGGGGCTCAAACTCGTGAACTGAGAGATCATGACCCGAGCCGAAGTCAGATGCTCAACCAACTGAGCCACCCAGGTGCCCCTATACTCGGTTTTCTTTTTATTTTATTTTTTTAATTAATTAGTTAATTTTTTTTTAACGTTTTATTTACTGCTGAGAGACAGAGAGAGACAGAACAGGAGCAGGGGAGTGGCAGAGAGAGAGGAAGACACAGAATATGAAGCAGGCTCCAGGCTCTGAGCTGTCAGCACAGGGCCCGATGCGGGGCTCAAACTCACAAACTGTGAGATCATGACCTGAGCCGAAGTTGGATGCTCAATAGACTGATCCACAGAGGCACCCCGATACTCAGTTTTCATAACATTAATTATTTCCAAGATTTTTGTTTGTTTTTTCAGGGTTTTGTTTGTTTGTTTTTGCAGTGAAAGAAAACAGCAGTTCCCTTTCTTGTCATATTTCCTATGATCTTTATTACTTCAAATCTGCTAAATTTTGTTTTAGGTGTTACTTACTTTGTTTAGGTTTTACAACTCTGTTGCCTCACATTGAAGAAGTGAAAAATCACATTTTCAAAAGATGAAAAATGAATTAAAATGAACAACAACGTGCCCCAGATCTTTTATTATTTTTTTAAGTTGCTTTCAATTCTGCTGTCTATTCTTCTAGGTGTTTCTTGCAAATTTCTTTGTGTATCCTTGTTCTTTTCCCAATAGCACCCCAGCAACCCACTCCACCCCTGCTCTAATGTTACCAGTTATCACCAACAGGTCCCATGAAAAAACATCGCGGTGCAGAACATTCAATTGTCTAATGATCTGACATTAGGTTCCTGTTCCTATATCTCAAAACAGGGTGCAATTTTATCTTCTTAAAAGGGGGAAGCCAAATGTTTTAGTAAAACTGAATAAGAAACCTGATGGTTTCAATGAATGGCTGGGCTCAGTTTCTAGTTTTCACCCTTTACTCAGGAAATGTCAGTGCATTGAGGGACCAGTTTAGGCTTCACACAAAATGTGGAAACTCCACTGTGCCTGTTCACAGAAGTTGTCTTGGAAACAGGTAGCTGTGGCCAGTGTAATGAGCGCCTGATCAAAAAGGATTCAAGAAGGTTTAAAAAATGAGCCCTCCTTTAAAAGACAATAAAAACAGGATAGATGGACGTTGCAGGGTGAAGGAGGAAGTGGCCGACGAAAGAAAATACTTCAACTTTTATGCCTTTATGCTTTGCCTTACCTTAGTAATCACTACATCAGTATTTGAGAGTGAGAGAAAGCTCTCACTCAGATTTTCCCCATCTTGCCCCTTTTAAATTTTACTGGGAACCATCTGTCGTTCTACTTTGGAAGCATTTACAATTGAAAAAAATTTTCCAACATATATTTTTAAGCGAAAATGGGATGAAAAGAGGGGAATGTAATACGTTACCGTGGTTGAACACGGATTTACTTGTCGCATGCTTTTCATCCTATCGTGGGTTTTTTTTTGGCAGGGGGGGGGCGCGGCTTACTTTCTCTTTTTTCTGTAGTGTCTTTGGCTTGACAAAGACTCTGTCTTTCATGTCCACCTCTCCAGTTCATCCTGTAACAAACAAACTGAAAACATTCAACTAGAATCAGCTGTTACAAAAAGATGACTTTGATAGTCTTTGCATTTAGTACTTAGAAAAACAGAACTAACAACAACAAAACACCCCTGTATTCATTAACAGAATGCTAATTGATGCATCTCTATGGTAAAGGGAAGCAACTGCTTTGTTTGTCTCCTTTCAAGAGAATTTCCTTCCCTGTAACGAGGATGCCCCATATGTTTTGGATCCGGAGACTGGCAACAGTAACTGTGCTATCTTTACCATGCCCGAGCAACGGGCACAGGCATACGGATGGAGCTCATTCCCATAATGTGCAACTTGAGAGATGCTTTGAAAAATAATTGCATGGGGAGGTCTGCATCCGTTGGGTGTCTGCCTGCTGTAGAGTTTGGGGAATGGGTCTATTCCTGTGGTCATTTCACTTCTAAGATTCCAAATTTTACCACTGGAAGAAGTATCAAGAGTATCACGACAACCAAGTTCTGCAAACAGTTGATGCCCTTAAAAACAAAACAAAACAAAAAATGAATGATGGAAAAGAAATTAAATGGCTGCCCAGAGAAGACCCTCATCATAGGAATGATGACTCAAATTTATGTTGAGGTAAGTTTATTATAAAATGAAAGCATTTAAAAGAAACTTCTGTGTCAAGAAAGCATGACAAGCCATTCAGATGATGACTTTATCTTCATGGCTGTAGTTTACAACTGCATTTATGCCCCCTTAAGGCGGACGGTGCCTCGGTTTATTATCGGAGACAGTCTAAAAGGTAAGTTAAAAATGTATTATTTATTTATTTATTTATTTATTTATTTATTTATTTATAATATTTTTTTTATTCTTTTAATGTTTATTTTTTAAATATAATTTACTGTCAAATTGGCTTACATATGACACCCAGTGCTCATCCCAACAAGTGCCCTCCTCCGTGCCCATCACCCACTTTCCCCTCTCCCCCCAAAATGTATTATTTGAATGTGAATTTAAAAGCATCCCTACTTAATAAACAAAGAATGGTCCAGAGAAGGAAGGCATTGTTTACATGATCACCAAAGTTAGAAATAAGCTTGTTGGGCTTTAATCTCGGTGAGCCTCTCAGACATCACTTTGAATCCATGAACATGAACTTTGATCTGAGCAAAACATCTCATTGAGTTTTGCATTAGAGTTTCTGTGCCATTAGACCACGCTAACATACAATGTTATAATGTTAATATGCATATTTCAAATCATGGGGAATTTTATTTAATCTTTACAGGCACTTAGCAAATAATGTGGTAGTTATTTTTCACTATTCCTATAGATAAGAATAATACTTCATGTTCTTCCCTGAGGAATCTTTATCGATCTAGACATTCCTTGGAGATAGTGAAGCTCTGCTACGACTTTTGGTGAATGTATGGAAAACTTGCATTGAAGATTTCCAGTGCATGTAATGTGTTTAGTCACTTTTTAAATTATCATTAGCATTTTTTTTCTTTCAGATTTATGAAAGGTGCATCTATAGCATGCCTCTGAAATAGCACATTATTGGCATAGGTGACATCTTAAATATGTTAAATTGATCACCCTGAATGGCACTATTTGTCAACCTGAAACATGGATTTTATTTCTGCCTTAAAAAATTAACTAGTGAGTGTGAGAACAGCAGAATGTTATGGAACCCACTTTTTGGGAAGCAATGTAGATGGATGAAGCCCGTCTGCTTTGGATATTTGTCTTTCGGGCGTTCCTTAAAACGTGATTTGCCAAAGAACTCTGTGGATAGGTGGCATCGACTTATTTTATTTATCCCAGTAGAGTAAGCTAACATACAATGTTATAATGTTAATATGCAATTGTTCAAATCATGAGAAATTTTACTTCATCTCTATAGGCACGGGCTCTGTGGCACTTTGCAAATAATTTAGTATTTGTTAAATGTACGTAAACATGTAAAATGGAAACCAGTAACACAAATGATAGGGAGAAGATGGCTAAAAAAGCAACTCCTCACTCAAATGTATTACCAATCTTTTAATGTCCAAGCCTCAAAGTGAGTCTAAATGGATACATGAAACCTGCCAAATCCTAATCATTTCAGAAAATAAATGCCATATTGAATTTTGTCCATAATTCTTCAATAAATGTGCAAAGAGAGAATAATCAATTGATAACATTTTAACGTCTCAGTCAGTGAAAAATGTACATTGCTTTGTCTCGTGACTTAAAAAGTGATCAAAATCAGCAGGGAAATTCTTAAAAGGAAAATGCTAAAAATATTCCTTAAAAACACGGGGTAAAAGCTGACATTTAAGTTTCAAAAAAAAAAAAAGGTTACATTTGGCAAGAGCCTTACTCTCATGATGTGTTAGTTATGTTTAACTCTGGTATTTTTTTTTTTTTTTTTTTTAACAAATGACTAAACCTGGACCCTGTGTGTCTTGGGCCAAGACATCATCTTTTATGACACATTTCTACACAAACATACTCCCACCAAGGTCATCACTCACCTTCTTAAACACCAGGGGAGCACAAGCCAACGTTTTAATTTACAGAGCAAATTTATCCATGGGACTGAAAGATACGGTGCCCCTATTGAGGGCTGCCACTAAACAACGGGAACATATGGAGCAGCTCAAGGCGGTCGGGAAAGTCTTTTATATTTTGCCCGTGCATTTACACTCACGCTCTTACTCCCTCTTAACCTCTTTTCTCTCTGTAATGGTTGTAACCAGTCCCGGCACCCTCCTCGAAAAAGCACCAGGAGTTGTGGTTCAAAAAAGAAAGTGCTGGACTCAAATGAGTCCTTGCTGTTTACGAAGCAAAAAGGGAAAACGTGCACAAGGAATATGAACAAATGAATTGGTTTTAATCGGTATATTCCACCAAGAATCTCTTCTGGGCCACAGCCAGGTGCCTAGCTCCATGAAATCAGGAAGGAGACAACATTTACTGCTATTAGTTTTTGTTTAAGGTTTCACAATTTAAGAATATTGCTGGGAGTTATTTCGTGCTACGTATAGTTCTTCACCTCTAATGTTCATCTGGAAATCTTTCACCAGAAATATCTTTGATCCATTTCCTCATTTTTCTGATTCCCTTTGTTTCCTTCCTTCCTCCCTTCTCTTTCTTTCTTTCTTTCTTTCTTTCTTTCTTTCTTTCTTTCTTTCTTTCTTCCCTAAGCACCATATTTTCTTAGTAAAACATGGAAAGTCATGCTCAGAAGTAACCAAAATAGGTCTTGGATAAAAACGAAGCAGGAAGCAGGGGGAAAAAAAAAGAGGAATGAAGAAAGAGACGTGTGTTGGAAAAAAATAATTCACAAGACACTCCCTTTCTCATCCCCTTTCTCTTCTGTCAATCTTGTTGTCCAAAATAAATTTGGCATATTTGTGGTTGAATGATTCAAAACCATCCCAAAATCTCCTCACATGGATATTTTCTCCTGCCTTCAGCAATGACTGTTTTATCAAGATAGTAAAAAGATTCAAATGTTTGCCTTGGGAGAGTAAGGAAATTTTTCTAAAAAATGCTTGAGATTTGTGTGTGTGTGTGTGTGTGTGTGTGTGTGTGTGCATGTGTGCACATGCATATGTGGTCTTCATTCTCAAGAGTCTGGTTCCTTGACTCTGTACTAGTGCCCCTTACACAAATAGTCCTCTCTCTTCTTCATTTGAATTTCTTTTTGTTTATTCCTTTGAATATAAATATTCAAATATTTATTAAGTGAATGCATAGACAACCTTTTAAAAATTTTTGTGTAAGTAACTTAATTTCAATTAGGACACCAACGTTTAGAAGTATTTTGTTATTTCTGTCTGCTTCCTTTCTGTAACTTTGTAACTTTGAATCTATACTGGATGAAGAAAAGAAATAACGATGCATTTTCTTTTAACAGAATAAGTGACTCATATTCACCCATTTATTATTAAACATATATTACTGTGTTTCTACAAGGAACTGGGCATGATTCTAGCCACTGGCCTGTAAAAACTCCTTTTATAAGTATCCTATTAAAATGCTGTTCTTTGGCTTGTAGATTCCTCTTGATGGTCTGATATTTGTGTTAACTTGTTCTCAACTTTTATGTGCTTCCTCATTGTGTCTGGTCTTAAAAAAAAGATAGCCAGAATTTTCTAAACCGTGGTCTGTTGAACACCAGTAGCTTGTGGGATGTGAATGGGAAAAAAATCCTGTAGTAAAATACATGTTAGCCAGGTTACATGCTTTTTAACCTCCTAGGAGATATATGTCAATATTGAGATACCCAAAATTCTTTTTTTTAATGTTTATTTATTTTTGAGAGAGGGGGAGGGGCAGAGAGAGGGACACAGAATCCAAAGCAGTCTCCAGGCTATAAGCTGTCAGCACAGACCCCAATGTGGGGCCGGAACTCACCAACAGCGACATCATGACCTGAAATGAAGTCAGACCCTTAATCTACTGAGCCACCCAGGCGCCCCAAGATATTCAAACTTCTGAGAAATTATGCAACAAAGCAACTAGTTTAAATTTGCTTAATCTGGGGTTTCTCAAACATTTTTGATCACAGAACTGGTTTTCAGAGGACATCTGTTTGTATCTTGCTGGATACCCAGGTTCCGAAATGCCACTTATTATGTTTAACAAGTGCCAATGGGTTTACTCTAAGCTTATAGCACAGAGTATGACAATTAGTTTAAGAAGATGTAGTTAGATAGAAGTTAAATAGGTAGGTGGGTAGATGACAGGCACTAGGTGGCATAACAGCTGTCATTATTACCACCAGGTTCAACAGATTTCAGCCTAGAAATTCTAAAAACTCAGATTTGACATGAACAAAAGCACATGAAAGGCAAAATCTTTTAATGTTATATTTTGAAACATTACTATGCCTCGTTGGCAAGAAACTTATCTTCTTTGATCCTGTTTTCTCATTTTTTAAACAGGAAGACTCTTACCAAATGCACAGCGTTCTTTGGAAGATTAAATGGGAACATTTATTTTAAAAACATCTAGTTCAGTGCTTGGTTTATTGGAACTATTCAATGAAAGATCATTTTCTTTCTTTTCTTTCTTTTGGCCTGGTTTTCTGCCTTCCTGTAGGAAACACAAATACCCGTGATACAGTTCTTTTCCCGTAAAGAAAACTTAGCAAGAAAAGAAATCAAAATATGAAAAGTTAAATGACAATAAAGGAGATTTATCTTATTTAACAAATATTTACCTTGTCCTTATTATGTGCCAGGCAATGTTCTAAGTTCTTTTAAAAAATTGGCTTATTTAACTCTTGTAACAACTCTGTGAAAAAAGTACCATTGTGACCATTTTAGAGAAGAGGAAATTGACACATATCACCTGCCTGAGAACATGCAAGAGATCAAGGGATGCTCCTCGGAAATTGTTATTGTAAAAAACAAAAAAACAAAAAAACAAAACATGCAGCATTGCTTTAAAAAGCAAGCAAGCATCAAGTGTGGTAGTGCATAAATACTAGTTGAAGTCTGAATATGAGTATCGAAATGTAAAGCAGCTTGGACTTTAAACATGTTTACAGAGAGGGGCACCTGGCTGACTCAGTGGGTTAAGCATCTGACTCTTTATATCAGCTCTGGTCATTGTCTCATGGTTCATGAGATCAAGGCCTGCTTCAGGCTCTGTGCTGACAGCACGGATCCTGCTTGGGATTCTCTCACTTCCCCTCTCCTACTCTCTCTCTCTCAAAATAAATAAATTAACACGTGAAAAAAATATGTCTAAAGAGAGGAGGGGCTGAGGACATCGGAGGGCAGACTGCCCATATATGTCTGTGTGTGTTATGCACACACCTGTCAAATTCTTCAATATGTAAAGCACGTAGCACATGGGAAGTTGTCTATGCCCAGTACTCGATATTGTTTCATTATCTGTGTGTCCTGTTTTTCCAAGAGCTGTTACTTGGGGAATTGCAGAAGAGGTATGTATACGTGTGATGGCTTTCTCCCTTCCGTTTGAATCTTTATTATGTCTCTTCCCAGAATTTCCTCCAACTTCCCGAGGATCATTCTTTCATTGATTAAGATCGTTTAATGGTTAGATTAATTGTCTGTAATCACCCAGCCAGAAAGAGGCAGAGATCACATTTTGTACCCAGATACATATGATTAAAAAACCAACCAAGAGGGGCGCCTGGGTGGCTCAGTCGGTTGGGCCTCCGACTTCAGCTCAGGTCACGATCTTGCGGTCCGCGAGTTCGAGCCCTGCGTCGGGCTCTGGGTTGATGGCTCAGAGCCTGGAGCCTGCTTCCCATTCTGTGTCTCCCTCTCTCTCTGCCCCTCCCCCGTTCATGCATTGTCTCTCTCTGTCTCAAAAATAAATAAATGTTAAAAAATAATAATAAAAAAAAAAAACAACCAAGCAAATCACTCGATGTCTTGCTTTGGCAGCCTCCCCACCCCCCCCCCCCCAACAAAGTACTTATCCTAGCATGCTCTCCTACAATTAGAAATAATAATACTATAGAAAGGTGGTGGGCTTTCAACTGGAAGGACACCAGAGATAGTGTCTGTCCTCTTTGCTTATGGGGAAGGACACAGAAACCAGGAGAGGCAACATCTCACTCGGAGTAGAAGCCATTTCTCCTTTCCAGGTGCAGGGCAATTAGTTCTGCATTGCTGTGAGCTTTGGATTAATTTGCATTAAAATAAATAGTAAAATGTTCCAATTACATTATGTAAACCTCATAGAATGTTTACTCCTTAAGTTTGTGTATACTCTTAAAAGCCAGAAAAGGCATAAAGTAACTTAAAATTCTGGTTTTCAATTTTTATGATTTGTCTTTAAGGTACAGACCATGTCGCTTTCTGTCTTGCAGAATTCTGAATGCTCTGATGGCTCAACAAATGGAACTGTTTTGATCTGTCTTGACAGTAAGCTGGAGCACCAGTTTGAACCATGTTTGAAATAGACAGATAGCATGATGATTACAATAATGCGCATAATAAAAGTTCTATAATTAGGTAATCTCTTAATAAACCATCATATATTTGGCCTGTCAACTGTTTCCACTCATATGGCATGACAGATTTCCTTTCTGCCTTTTCTCTCTTTCTCAATTTAAACATTATCTAAATTGAAAGAATGTCTTCTGTGTTTGAAATCCATTTAGAGGCCCAGGACACCTAGATGAGTAAGCTAACTCTATTCAGTTTTGAATGTTTTAGTAAAATGTGTTCTCACCAGGAGAATTTTATAGGTAAAAATGTGAAGCGGAAACTTTGTGTTCCAGACTTTAACTTAGTGATTTGTAGAAATGTCAGGGGCGCCTGGGTGGCTCAGTCGGTTAAGCCTCCGACTTCGGCTCCGGTCATGATCTCAGGGTTCGTGGGTTAGAGCCCCAAGTCAGGCTCCGTGCTGACAGCTCAGAGCCTGGAGCCTGCTTTGTATTCTGTGTCTCCTCCTCTCTCTGCCCCTCCCATGCTCATGCTCTGTCTCTCAAAAATAAATAATGTAAAGAAATATCAGATGCAAAAATCACGCACTCAAGTCTGTGCAACGAATGAGTGACGTCATAATGTATATGGCTAAAGGCTCCTTGTTTCTGATAGTCTGCAGTTCTATCCTGTGGTTCTGCAAGAGTTGCTTGGCTGAGCCTTTACTCTTATGAATGACTCTTCTCCTCAGTCGAGTATTGTTTCAAAGACAGTTGGGAACAGATGCAAATATACTTTTCCAATAGTTTCCCTTGAGTAGCCTTCATGCTGTATCAGATTTTATTTCTTTGTTATGACAACTTGGCCCAGATTCAAGACTCCAAGTGAAAAGATCAGAAACTTGAAGGAAGACCCTGGATTTAAATCTTAGCTGTAGTAATTATGAGTTGCATTGCCTTGATCACTTATTTTCCATCTCTGGGACCCGGTGTTCTTATTGATAAAAAAGAAAGGGGGGGGGGAGGAGGTTTAAATAAGACCTACTTGACAGAGCCACGAGGACTGAGAAAGCAGTGTGGGATTTGTCACAGGACTGCTCAGAGTTGGTCTTCTACACACAAAAAGCTTTCCACCTGAAAGGAGAGAAAAGTGAAATCACCCCAGCAAATTTAAACCTTGCAGACTTCAGCAGATACTTCACAGAGGAGGTGCTGTCCCAGTGGACAATATTCATTTGAAGAGCCGTGTAGCCTCATTAGTCATCAGAGAAGACATGTTTCGCCACTACATACCAATGAAGATGACCAAAACGTAAAAGACAGTTACTGAAAGTGAAGGGCATGTGGCACTGTCATAAGCCACCAGTGGGAGTGGCACAGCCACTTTGAAAACTGTTTACCACTATTCACTAACATTTAAGATATGCATCCCTTATTACCTGGAAATTCTACCTCTGGTTATACCTGTGGCCAAAATGCACGAAAATGTACACCAAAAGGCAAGTACGATTACATTTAAAATAGCGTTATTTGTAAGAGTACAAAGCTGAAAACGACCCAAGTGTCCATCAGCAGTAGAATGGATAAATACACTGCGGCATATTCACAAAATTGACTACCATATAACAATGAAAAAGAATGAAGGTCTAAAAAGAATGAGGATCATCAACATGCAACAACCCATATAAATCTCAGAGAAGTAACGTTAAGCAAAAGAAGACAGACACTAAAGAATATATAATTCATAGGGGCACCTGGGGCGCTCAGTGGGTTAAGCATCTGACTTTGACTCAGGTCATGATCTTGCGGTTCGTGGGTTCCAGCTCTGCGTCAGGCTCTGTGCTGACGGCTCAGAGCCTGGAGCCTACTTCGGATTCTGTGTCTCCCTTTCTCTCCGCCCCTCCCCTGCTCACGCTCCATCTCTCTGTCTCTGTCTCTGTCTCTGTCTCTGTCTCCCTCTCAAAAGTAAATAAACAAAAAAAATTTTTAAAGAATATATAATTCATGATCCATTTATATAAGCTTCAAAAACAGGCAATTTACGGTCTTTGAAGAGAGTAAGGTATTGAGGTGGAGGGGCATAAGAGGGTATTTTATGATTGAAGGTAATAATCTGTTTCTTGATTTGGTGTGATAACTTAGGAGTATTTGTTTTGTAAAAATTCAATGAGCTGAACACTTAGGATTTTCACACTTTATGTATGTATGTAATACTTCCATAAAAGAGTTATAATAATAATAACAACAACAATAATAATAAAAACACTTAAACAATACTAACCTAAACCACATGACCTTCAATTTCAGCCAGGTAGAGTTACTGGTAATGACTTAGCACACAGTGGTCCGTCAAATACCAACATTGATTTCAATCCTCCTCATTGTTTGGGTCTTAAGAAGACAGTATTTTTTCTATTGCTTGTTTAACCCGCACCCTCTTTTCCTGTGGCGCCATTAACTTCATCTATGATACACTCCTAGAAGTAATATTCCCAGGGCTTCTCCTTTTTTGCCCTTCGTTCAGCAATTACCTTATGTAAGATTAGCCAGTCTTTATCAAAAGTAATTCAGTGACTCTTTTGTGGGTAGATATTACTGGCACCCAGGAAGAGTTTAGATGTCTTAGGAGCAAAATGTGCTGTGCTGTGTGATTTACAGACTCCGTTTTTGGAAAGCAGTTTGTTTTATTCTTTATATCATTCTATTATTTATATATGGCTTCAGAACCAGTGAAACATATAGTCTGGTTATTGTCAGGATGTGGAGGAAGCCAAAACAGTGTGGAAATGTAACTTTGTAAATTCTTTCATGTGACAGTTGTAAGCATGATTTTTCAGAGTGTGTATACAGTGTTCTTGGATATCCTGTCTTGGGGAAGAGGTGCTGTCGCCTCTAAAAGGAAGAAGAAATGAGGTGCTGTCGCCTCTAAAAGGAAGAAGAAATAAAAGCAGCTCTGGAATGACACCAAATTATGTTAGGGCCATCTCTCGGTAGTGCCCATTTATTCAGTTTACAATCTCAGTAATTCTTTTTTTTTTTTTTTAAATGTTTGGTTATTTTTGAGACAGAACGTGAGCAGGGGAGGGGCAGAGAGAGAGGGAGACGCAGAATCCGCGGCAGGCTCCGGGCTCTGAGCTCTGAGCTGTCAGCGCAGAGCCCGACGCGGGGCTCGAACTCACGAACTGCGAGATCATGACCTGAGCCGAAGTCGGATGCTTAACCGATGGAGCCACCCAGGTGCCCCTCTCAGTAATTCTCAAGACAAGATGTCAGGAAAGTTGACCGTGGTATTCTAAAAGATCATTCTGCTTCCAGAAAAATCCTGATTTTTTTTTCCTCTTTGATTATTAGTTTCATCTTTATGGCACAGCAGAAAATATAAGTTCTGTTAGGTTGATTTGGCAGTGTGGCAGGCAAACAGAGTCAATTACAAAATGTTACAAGTTCAAAACCATCTTTGGAGATTGACATTCTTAACTGACTCACTACACTAACTAAATTTAAATTATGATTCATCAATTTTGTGCTTGTGAACAGCTTATAGGTAGCTGATAACATTTAACTTTTTTAATATTCTTTGTCCTATTCTCAACAACTATCTTTTCAAGAACACTTTTTTTTTAATTTTCCAAGAACATTTTTATTTACTTTTGAGAAAGAGAGAGAAAGAGACAAACAGAGAGAGAGTGAGAGAGAGAGAGCTGGGGAGGGGCAGAGAGAGAGAGAGAGAGACAGAGATCCAGAACCGGGCTCCATGCTGACAGCAGAGAGCCTGATGTGGGGCTCAAACCTATGAACCATGAGATCATGACCTGAGCCAAGGTCAGACACCCAACTGACTGAGCCACTCCTCAAGGACATTTCTTTTTAATCAAAACACTCTTTCATTATATAAATCTACAGAAATGTAAACTCAGCTGGAAAATCAGCTGGCACAATGATTTAAACTTAAAATCCTGTGCAAGCAAAAAAAGAAAAGAAAAAGACTAAGATTGTGAAAGCACAAAATTTAAAACAAAACTATTTCCAAAGACCCTGACAGAAGTGCGGCATTCAGTTGTTTCCTTGTGCCAGATGGACCAGAACTATGGGCTTAATGCAAATGTTCAGTTCCCTCACAAAAATCATTTCATCGTCAATGTTCCCAATAGATGCAATGCATTTCCATTTCTTTGTGAATTCTAAATAATGAGCGCAGGTAAACCTTTGAGGTTCAGCTTGGCTTGAGCCAGGATCCACATGATTAAATGCTTATTCAAAACTCTTTCATCTGGAAGTCTTACAAGAAGTCTTGTTTTTGTTTTACTGCCTTTCTTAAAGTGTTTCAGTATTTCCAGTTTGACTTCCATCTCATACCAGAAGGTGAAAAGACATTGGAAATGATTGCTCTCTCAGTGAATTTCAAAAGAAGTTCTGGGTTTGATTTGGAGTAAACATTTGGCTTTGTTTTCAATTTTCTGACCTGAATGGCTCAGCCTTTTGAGGTCTCTTTATAATAGATATAATTTTATCATTCTGATGGTGACAAGATTTGCAAAATAAATTGGAGAATTGAGCCTAATTAATCCACATAATTCAAGCTAGAATGTCATTTTGTCTTAATTATATAGATATTTCATAAAACTGAGCATTTGGGGAAGACCCTTCTTTTGATAACTGTTCTAATTCTTTACGTAGACACGATTTGTGTTGCTGATCAAATTGTTTAATACAGTTTTAATGATTTTTCCCATAATGGACTAAAAATATAAAATATACAAGACTTGGAAGACTTGAGTAATAAGCCATTTTTCTATGTAAATATATTCCCCCCACACACATCAGATCTTATCTTTAATTTTGAGAAGATCAGCAATCTTTCGTTTCTTTCTTTAGGTGTAATGATTTCATATAGCTTCTTTCACATAAAGTAAGAACAATCTAAGAAGTCATCTATACGCTGCTTTGAATAAAATGATGTCATGTATATAGCAAATGCTGTGTTTCAGGTGGTCAAATGCCTAGCAATATATGAGGGTGAGGGAGGTGATTTCCTACATGAAGTTCCAGCAAGTTCTCGCCTGCCAGAAATTTCGGGATTTCCTGTTCATTTGGAATTGTTAATTATTGAGGAGTCACCCTCTAACTCTTGGAAAAGGCAATACATGAGGACATAGGCTTTTATGCTTATGAAAACCTAAAATATTTAAACTAGATAGTACTTCGGCCACTTGAGCAGCTAGTGACCTTGATCATAAATGGGACTAGTCCATCTTTTCGCTGGGGGTTGTGAGCAGCTTGGTGACGGAAGGGCTCCCCTCTGGGAAGCCAGGCTTGGAGCAGGGGAGGGCAGGGTGCTTTAGTGTGGCAGGGGCAATATGGGGTGCTAACATCAGGAAAGTATGAACTAAAATAAAGAGAGAAAGGATTAGAAAAAGTAGTGGGTAACTACAACTTCTTAGCTGGCTCTACCCTAAAGAAGGGAAACTTTAACAGACTTACTTTAAGAAGCTCAATCACTGGGGGGCGCCTGGGTGGCTCAGTCGGTTTGGCGACTGACTTTGGCTCAGGTCATGATCTCACCGTTTGTGTGTTCGAGCCCCGCGTTGGGCTCTGTGCTGACAGCTCAGATCCTGGAGCCTGCTTTGGATTCTGTGTCCCCCACCTCTCTGCCTCTCCCATGCTCATGCTCTGTCTCTCTCTCACACAATAATAAATAAACATTTAAAAAAAAGAAGTTCAATCATTGAAATAAAATTGTGCCAGACATAATACCCTTTATATAGGTAAGATAAAGCATCTTTTATGTACTTCAATGTTGTTTTGCACACACACACACATAGATGTTTTGCTAACTGGAGAATTTTTTTCTAAGTTTTTATGTAAATTCAGCTACTTAACATACAGTGAAATAGTAGTTTCAGGTGTGGGATTTAGTGATTCATCACTTAAATATGACACCTGGTGATCATCACAAGTGCCCTCCCTTATTCCTGTCACCCTTTTAGCCCATTCCCTCGCCCCCACGTCCCTTCCAATAAATATCAATTTGTGGCCATCTGGATAATTAATTTTTGCATGGAGTAGAACATTTAACAACATCTTTTATTATTTTTTTAATGTTTATTTTTGAGGGGGGAGGGGCAGACAGAGAGGGAGACACAGAATCTGAAGCAGGCTCCAGGCTCTGAGCTGTCAGCCCAGAGCCCCACTTGGGGCTTGAACCCACAAAATGTGAGATCATGGCCTGAGCCATAGTCGGACGCTTTACTGACTGAGCCACTCAGGCAGCCCCCTTTAACAATACCTTTAACCGATACTGTCCTTTAAGATACATGAAAGATGATTTATTTTATGTTTGATTTCTTCAAATCAATTCTAACATCCTCTTATTTTGGAGAACTTTTCCTATTCTGGTAATTTCATTGGTGTTCTTTAAAATACCGTTTTGCTTTGTTAATTATTTTCCTGACCTCATACATATGGAGTTTTTTGAGTTTCAGGGGCTCTAAGCAATCCTTTGTTAATATTTCAGTGATCCATAATTTCCTGCATTCAATATTCAGGACTCTGATGTTTCAATATTTCAGGACAACTGGGTTCAAATTTGTGAAACTTTGGCAGTGAAAATATATAAGACGACAGAACTTTATTTCCAAAAATGAAAACTACAAGATGCCAATAAAAGATTATTGCAAGGACAAATAACTTAAGAGAAATGTTTTGCTTAAGACTTTGAAGAAGAGATAATGAACGAATAAATATTTGCCTCGCATAACATGTAAAGTAAAATTCTTAAGATTCGAGAAGTTCTACGAAGTTCAGTCATAAAATGCTTGGATGTGTTTCTTCAGTGTTGAAACCTAGATATGTCACTCTGATGGAAAAAATTCAACTCGTGATATGAATTCTTGAGCTTAAGGATAAACTGTTAGCTATCAAACCTCTAGAGATGATGAACCAGTTAGGCGTTTAGACTAAATAAATACTTTGATGATGGTTTGTGGAATGAAGCAATCAAAGCATTTCCAGTGCTTCACTTGGGAGTTGGGTGTTCTTCCTGGAATCCTGAAGACAGCTGCTTACAACCATCATATAAATCAACTGAAAAAGTAAATTCCTCCCCTCTACCAATTATGGCTGTTAATAATTATCTGTTATTTTGAGGTCACGATCATTTTTGTTCAAGAAAGCAAGGAGAATAGTGCTTGGGATACTTTTGTGGTGTCATGCCAATTAGTGATGTTGGAATGGTAATATCACCCTGTAATTAGTAGTGACATTTACTTTGTAGTTTTATGCTAGACCCTCACAAATCTGAATGCTTTTCTGATACGGTGATAATGATATTTACTATGTGTTGAGCATTTATTATATACCAAGTACTATGCTGAGCACTTTATATATATTTCCTCATTTAATTCGCAAAGTAATCTTACAGGAACGATTATATATCAGAGAATTTAAGTAACATCTCAATAGTAGAACAGTGGCAGAACCAAGATTTGAACTCATGTAGTGCCTGAGGCACCAGGACCCATGCTTTCTATCACCAGGTTATACTGCTTTGTAACTGTTCCATTTTTGGCTGCCTGAGGACCCAAGAATTCAGTAGGAAGGACTAAATTTTGTCAGGAGGGCTCCAGGCTTTGGGAGAATGAAGGGAGACAATGCAGAAGACAAAGAAGTAACTTCCAGATCTTCTGAACTATATCAGAGACCTCTATTCATCCACTGCTGAACTGTCCCAGGACGGTTTTGACGCAGAAGTCCTTTTGGACTTGCCCTAAACCATTTGTGAAATGTATCAGCACTCAAAACATGGACAGAGGCACAAGTTTCCTCCTGCCTTAGAAGATGTGAAGACAGCATAGCTATAGTTAAATGTTTCCATTCCTGGATCTCTCCATGCTTAGGACATGTGGCTGAGAGTAGGTTAGGGTTCCAGACTATATTACTCTTAGGGGGAGGCTCAGTGACACTCCCTTTGCTGGCAATTGGCACTTTGTCTAATGTGAACAGAAGAAAAAGAGGTGCTCATCCATATGAGGTCTTGAATGTCTATTTCGTGGGTCTTCACTTCTGTCAGTTTTTCATTGATAAAACTCCTCTCACAGGTGGAATACAATAGAAACTAAATGGGCCTCTATGCTACAGTCAAAGCCTCCACTAGTGCCTGCATAATATAAATTATAACTGAAAAATTAATGCTTTGTGAAGATTCTATGGAGTCATAAAACAACAACTTCTGGAATATGTGTTAAAGAAAATTCTAACTCGCATATCTTTTTCCTTCTACGTTGCTAGCAAAAATGTAAGAAATTCAAAAGTACATTGCTAGCAAGAGATGTTAGAATCATACGAGCAAAAGAAATATTCATTGATTCCCATCTAATACTGTAGCAAAGTAAGTAATTTAGTAAAAAAATCTCTGTTGTTCCATTCAGTAATCAGCACAATGGAGGTAATGACTCAGAATGGATTATCAATAAGCATAAACTACTCAAAAATCAATAAAAATATTATATAGCATGAACATTCTCTAATTGTATAATCATTCATATTGTTAATGATATTGTTTTGAACCAAATTTAACTAAGTAAGAACTCTGTATTAGTTGACTCTAATTCAATGTAGCAGAAATTGCATCTACTTAATTTATATCGTATCTACTTAATATATATAATTTTGAAGTAATGATCATTGACTGATTTTAGATATTGTAGCTTAATGTTCTTTTGTATAAAACGGGAGAGGTCGACTGGGGCTGAAATTTAGGGCCCTGGATCATTATCTTAAAAAAAAAAATCTTTTCTTTACTTGGGCAATAAAATGTCTTTGTAGTTATTCTTGACTTATCAGGACCACCAAGGGATCAGGAGGATTAGGGTTGCTAACGTCATGGGATCAAAACAAAGGTAAAAGATGTGGGGCACGTGGATCTACATACTAGAGAAGAAAAAAAGAAAGGCACAACTATATACATCAGATGGTTAACACCAACCATCTGTATCTGTACACAGCACACAAGATGAGGAAGCAAGTTGAGACTTCAGATATTTCAGCCTAAACTGTTTGCGTGATTTATATTCAAAAAGTTTCCTTTTATTCTATTTTGTCTGGTTGTATCGACTACCTGGGAAACTGACAAAACTATTAGCTCAGCCTTTATGGGACGACGCAATCCACAAACTAAGATAGAAATGCTGCTTTGGGACGCTCAATTAGAAATAAAAAGCTCCAAGTTAAAAAAGGGGAGAGCGCATGCAACATTAAGAAGTTTATACTTTGGCAGAGGGACCTGGCTGTAATCTGTTTTCAAACAAATAGATTGTGTACAGCTGCCCTTATATCCCTGGCAAAATGATGATTTAATGTTGATTAAGAGAGAAATCTTTTGAAGTGAGTGAGGCAATAGCCCCCAGTATGTCTTTGGTGATCATTATCAGTCTTTCCTAAAGGATGCCCTAGTGCCAAAAGTTCTTTTCTCCAAACTAGTTAAGGTGGATTCAGGAGCGAAGGCTTTGTACGGCTGAAAAGGCCCTCCTCATCCACAGGCCTCTGGTGTCTTATTCCTTTAGGATCGTGAATGTCTGAGAATAAGCAGATGCAGCCCTTTTCACAAGAAGGGCAAGGTCCGTAACTCCACGGCATCGTGGCATTATTTATTCATCATGAGAACAGCGAGTGACCATGGACCCTGCAGAAAAATCAAATCAGTGTTCGCTTGCCCAGCAGCTGCATTTGGTAGAGAAGCATTTGGACCTAACTTTGGTATCTGAACAGTTAGAGGCATTATTAGATTGGAGATGCAAATGAGTAACCATATTTTCTTCTAAGTTTGTTGTTTTTCACTTGCAGTGCTTAAATTAAAACCAGCTCAAAATCTGTAAGAGCCGATTCCTGAACGTCCGCATGTCGGTAGTTTCACTAAAAATATCTATTTATCTGCTAACTTCAAAGAACCAACTCTGCCTTTCTCATGGGTGCAGGTTAAACAGGTTTAGTGTCAAAGACGTCATGTTCTTGTGTCTTTTCCTGAACGTTTGCTCACAAGTGGAGATTCTGATAGTATCCAGCATACAAGTTTTTATGTGTTAATAAAATAAGTGTATGGATTGTAAGATAATCTGTAGCTAATTAAAAGACTCTAAGTTTTATATATATTATTTGCTTTGTGAAATAGACCAAGATTACATTTCATCTGAGAAACTTTAATAAATTTAATAAATTTTGATGAATTTTAATCCCAGTTCCTTCTTTTATAAGCTCTGGGACCTTGGGCGGACTTTACCTCAGTCTCCTCACTATCAAATGGGGGAAGAATAGTATTTACTTCTTACGTTGTCAAAAGGATTACTTACATTTATATATATATATATATATATATATATATATATATATATATATATAAAGTGCTTAGAATAATCCAGGATGTTTAGTAATTGCTGGTGTGTGTGTGTGTGTGTGTGTGTGTGTGTGTGTGCATATGAAACAAATAACAGTTTTATCAAGAGGCAGATTGGCATATAATAATCTCTCCAATTATCTGTCTTTATCTATCTATAAATCTGCCTTTTCCGCTATGTTTCAATTTAGGACAATTGTGAGGAAATGTCACATTGTATGTAGTTCACAATGTTGATCAGTTTTGTTTTCTTTTTAATTTTTTTAATATTTACTTATTTTTGAGAGAGAAAGGGAGAGCGTGAGCAGGGGAGGGGCAGAGAGAGAGGGAGACACAGAATCCAAAGCAGGCTTCAGGCTCTGAGCTGTCAGCACAAAGCCGGACCCAGGGCTCGAACTCCCGAACGGTAAGATTATGACCTGAGCTGAAGTCAGACGTTTAATTGACTGAGCACCCAGACACCCCAAAATTGATCAGTTTTTTAATGCAACATGCGGCTTGCATTCTGAGGAACATATTGTAGCTTTCAAAGTGTAAGCCAGTGTCTGTCCTGATCTGGTGAATCTAAAAATCAAAGCAAGAGGATTTTGTTTTTCAGTATTTTTTCCGTACCTTCTTCTCATTTGACGTTCACTGTGATGCATGAAAAAATCAAGAAAAAATTATCGAATGATGGTGAAATTACAGCAAAGCGAGGCGACAAACCAGACCACGGGGTAGCAGCACCAAGCTCTCTGTCTTCTTCCCATGGACATCCATCCACACAGCTGTTTTCACCACGTTCCAGTAATAAACCCTCACTAAATTCCTTGAAGTGATTGGGTCCTTGAGTTCAGGCTCTGATCCTGGTGCGTAAATCTCTCTCGTAGATTTTTAGTATTTTCAACGACTTTGCTTTTCCCATGGTTTATTTCTTATTCCCAACAACTAATCGCTCCACTTTTTTTGTTTGTTTTTTCCATTTGCAACCTTTTGGGTCTCATCGCTCGATTGCCACGACTACATTTTACTTTCACTTTGAGGTTCAACTTGAAACCATTAACGTGTAAGATTCCCATTAAAGTAAGAAAGTGTGTATTCTCCAGCCATCAGATGTGCTTAAATCGTGGAATGGAAAACATTTACTTCTATATGAATGGAAACACTATAGACTTGTACACAATTTAAGCTAGGAGAGCATCTTCAGTCTCTCTGTGGGCAAGCGATAAAAAGCTGTAGCTTATTATGTGTGTGCCGGTGTTGGGAGCTGTTTGTGATGTTCTAGCTCTGAACATGTATTAAAATTGCCATCTGTAATATGAACATTTTGTATGATTCTTGGATTTCTCAGTGCTTTCTCCCAGTGACAGAACAGCACTTTATGTTTTCATATGTACCCCTGAAATCTGATTTGATATTCTCAGTTTTAACTTAAGTTTTAGAAATTAGTATAAGATGGAAGCTAGTTTATCATTACTAAGCCCCCTTATGGTTGTGTATGTTCTGAAGAAAATTCAAGTCATTATTTTAAAAGTCCACACGCACTATCCGGAATCAAGGCTGATTGCCTCCACGAATACACTTGATTTAAGAAATATTATGTCAGAAGATGATTCAGATCTTTAAGAACTACTAAGCATGAAGGATAAAGTGATTCTTGAATTGTTCAGTGATTTTAAAAAAAGGTTCAGCAATACAAACTCCACATCTGCTTCAACTGCAGACATATAAAACCAGTGTGACAAAAAAGGATCATTAAACAATCTGATTTTCTTGTTGGGAGGGTTTAATGCTGTTGGGTATAGTATTAAAATGCAGAATTTGATAGCATGTCTTAAACTTTTAATGATGTGTCCATGAATATAAAACATGCTTCTCCTAGTAACTTTATGACTTCTCCTCTGCATAATTAGTGGTATCTGTTTTATGAGCTTACTGTTGTTTCCTTGATCCCATGAAAATGTGAAACCTCTGTAATGATTTACACCATTCCAGAGCTTTAAAGATATGAGCTGTTTCTTAAACTAAATAACAAAAAAAAAAAAAAAAAATTCTGAAAGTATTATACTAGAGTTAAAGTCATACTGGGATCTTTCAATGTTAAAAAACAAGTCCACACATGTAGGATTTGAAAATAAATACATTTTTTTTACATTTTCCTGATAGCATTTGGTTTTTAATAAACACGAATAAAGGGTATATCCATCTTTTATTATATATCTAAAACTCCCCTCTTATTAGATTTTTTCCCCCACAGCTGAAACGCTTGGGGAACATCTCAATGAAATGTTTTGAAAATAATTATTTAGATGATTTGCAATCTTCAGGGTTATTAATTCAAGTGAGTGGGAAACACTTCTTTACTATGCATTAAAGACCCACAAAATCTCACACAAGTTATACTACTTGTTCTTTTTAAATTGTCTTCAGTATATGTACAAAAGGGTGTCTCTGTACCTTTGATTTTTAGATTGAACCTGGTTATTTTACTTGTCATATAAGAGAGTGCATGTTGTGTAACCCAATAAAACTTCATCATGTTGACTTAGTGGCTGAAATAACTTTGACCTTTTTTGCTTTTTTACTATTTAGTATTATGAAATGCAATTTTCCTCAAAGATTCTCTATCATTTTGTTTGTTTTCTTAGTTTTATTACTGGTCAGAAAATTCTCTTAGTAAGTAAGTAAATAAATAAATGATATGCTACATCCACATGTAAGAATTTTATCCACAAGAGGAAAATAACAAATAATTGGCACGATTTACACATATCTTTAGGGGTCCTATGTTTCTTTTGTTGAAATACAGCTGTGACTCTGTGTCTCAAAAAGCATTTTTTGAGCATGTACTTCCCAACAGTAAAACAACGGGTTTGGTTCATCTTCTTTAACTGGATTGACTTTTTCGAAGTGAATTGATCAGTGATTTGATGCCTCGTGTAACCTATTGAAGAATAAAAAAAGTTTTTGCAGCTCTTGAAAGTAGTTATCTTTAGGTACCATTTAGTTAGTAAGGTGACATCCACAGTTGGCTTCAAGTCGTGGGTTTTCATTATATCTACCAAACAAATACAGCATTCTAACTCTTAATTTTTAAAATTGAGATATTTCAACCACAGGAAATCATATAATTAGAGGATTTGCACCACTTCCTTTCACATTTTAATAAGTAACTTAATTATTTTAGAACTATCTTGAAAATATTCTATTGAAATAATCACAATTGTAAGAAGTGGGCTAGTCCTTGCTTCGAACAATACAAGTGTTTTTAGCAAAAATGGCTGTAAAGCAAATATTAGAAATGAGAATCCGTTTTCAATTTGGCTTGCATTAAGGTTGTTGGGAAAATAATTTCCAACAGAGTGAAATAATTTCACAGAGTGAAAACCTTGGTGATGTAGAAGTCTTTGAGATGGAAATATGGCCCACACGTTCTTGCTGTCGTGTCCTTGGAAGTATTTTAAAACACTTTGGATCATTTCTTTGGTCTTTGTATTATACCAACCAAAGGCATTATTCCAGTACCTGGGGCCACAGGGATCTGCTTTTACACTAACAACTCACATCCTACCCATCAGTTCTTTGGAATTTCACTATAATAGCACATTTACTAATAGCCCATCGAAAAATTTACCCTTTGAAATTTATAGTGATTACTGTCCTACATTCATTTAAGAGAAACACTTCAAATCTAGTGACATTAAAATCAAGCAGAATGTTCCCGTTCACTACAGTACTTCTTCAGTCATCTGGTTCCTGACCCTGTGTCCTGAAGTAGGAGTCTTCGTGATTTGAGGAATAATAGAAAAAATTTGAATGACTATGATTCTGATATCAAATGCACTACAAATAAAGTCTGGGGTCAGTTGAAATGGGCAGCATTCTATAGTCAAGAAATTAGCCACAGGTTACCTATTCTGGCTTCAAAATGCAAACTTAAATGATAGAATGACCTACCTTTAGCACCTTACAAGGCTTTAAATTCCAACCTAATCTTCTCATGTTGAATTACTACGGTCTATACATTTCGTTTTGTCAAAATAGACTTGGGAGATATATTGTGAGCTAATTTCTGTTCTCATTTGCTATACACACCGCTCGTTCTTGAAAACCAATGGCCACACATGCAAAGTTCATGTGATTTAACAATGTAATTTTCCTTTAAAAACACCATGTTTAAATTTTAAGTCAAACAATCATTTTTGGAGGAGTTCATATATTCAGTTTTCTAGGTACTCAAAAAAAAAAAAAAAAAACATGGCAAGAGATGTAAAAGTAACTCTTGTCAATACTGACAGGAGGTCAAAGCACTTAGCTTGGACCCTCTTGCCCCCAAGCAGCAGCCTAATGAACAAGGCACCGGAGTTTCCCAGCAGTAAAAGAATTGGGACCATGCCTGGCACATAGTATACATTCAATATACACCTGTCTCCAATGTGTCAATTAATGTGTGAAGGATTTAGTTGGTTCATCTCTCTCTTTTAAATTTTTTTAACATTTATTCATTTTTTGAGAGACAGAGCATGAGTAGGAGAGGGGCAGAGAGAGAGGCAGACACAGAATCGGAAGCAGGCTCCAGGCTCTGAGCTGTTCGCACAGAGCCTGAGGCGGGTCTCGAACTCACGAACCCGCGAGATCTTGACCTGAGCCGAAGTCAGAGGCCCAACTGACTGAGCCATCCAGGCGCCCCTAATTGGTTCGTCTTTGTATTTCTGGATGGGAACTTAATGCGCATAATCGCTCATGTTAAATAATCGGTATACCCCATGTCAGACCCACAGAGTTATCTGCGGTACTTTTGGAACCCCATGCTCTTCCACTTCTGGGCCCTTTATTCTCCCTACTTGGAGGAAGGCACTTTCCCATGCTACACAAACCCCTAAACACCGTCCTCCTCACCCTTCCAGAGCCACCTCAAAATTAATATTATTTTGAAGATCTGTTTGATTTGAAGAAAAATTAGAAAATTAAGCTTGCCAACTGAGAAAATCTTCCTAAGCTGAGAATCGCATGAAAGCAGCACAATTCATTCCAAAGGCCATTTGAGGTGGTGGATGGGGGCACTGTTGGCCCATCAGATGGCGGCTTCTGCTCGTCCATCTACACAGATATGCTCTCCTCTCTACTTCTATCAGCTGGGCACAGAATGGAGATCTCTCCCCTATCCCTCAACATGGATGGGGGCTATATACTGAATGTTTGTGTCTCCTTAAAGACTCATTAATATGTTGAAACCTAATCCCCAGTGTGATGGTATTTGAGGGTGGAGCCTTCGAGAGGTGATGAGGTCAAGAGGGTGAAGCCCTCACGAACGGGATTGGTGCCCTTATGGAAGAGACTCTGGGGAGCTCCCTAAGTCCATTCTATCATGTGAGGACACGGTGAAAAGATGATCATCTATGAAGTAAGAAGCAAGCCCCACCGAGCTCTGAAGTTTCTAGACTTTGATCTTGGACTTCCTACCCTCCAGAACTGTAGGAAGTAAATTTCTGTTGTTTACAACCTTCCCAGTCTGCGGTATTCTATTCTATTAGCCCAAATAGACCAAAACAATGAAAACCAGTGGTAGATCATAAACTCTTAAGTGCACCTAATATTTGATCAATGGGAAGAGTATACATCAGAAAAGAGGTCATGCTAGCTGGGAATGGCCCATACTCACCTGGACTTGCCATCTCGTGAACCCAAGAAGCCCTACACTGGAGCACCATTAGGATCTCATGTTTTCTGCATATTTTCTCACTGGGTTGGCCTTTACTCCCTGTAATTGTGTGAGCTATCTGGTATGAATGTTTTCTGATTGCTGCTTCAGAACCTTTGGTCGGTGCCTGCCTGGGGACCATGGCACACCACATGGACTATGAGATTTGAGTTAGGAAGGGCAATTAGAAAGGTAATTCATGGGGGGCCTGGGTGGCTCAGTTGGTTAAGCATCCGGCTCTTCACTTCAGCTCAGGTCATGATCTCATGGTAGTGAGATTGAGCCCCTCATTGGGCTCCGTGCTGGGCGTGGAGCCTGCTTAAGATTCTCTCTTTCTTCTTGACCCTCCCCTGCTCACTTGTGCTCTCTCTCTCTCTCTTAAAAAAAAAAAAAAAGGTGGGGCGCCTGGGTGGCTCAGTCGGTTGAGCATCCGACTTCGGCTCAGGTCATGATCTCACAGTCCGTGAGTTCGAGCCCCGCGTCGGGCTCTGGGCTGATGGCTCAGAGCCTGGAGCCTGCTTCCGATTCTCTGTCTCCCTCTCTCTCTGCCCCTCCCCCATTCATGCTCTGTCTCTCTCTGTCTCAAAAATAAACATTAAAAAAAATTAAAAAAAAAAGGTAATTCATTCACTGAGGCAAGCGATAATGAAAATCCATTATGAACATGGAGAGGAGAGGCAGATTTGAGAGGTACAGGGTACATTTTAGACCCATTATGCTGCGATATTAGCCAACACTTCAGAAAGCCAATATTTCTTTTATAAGGTTTTTATTTTGAAATATTTCAAATGAAAACAAAATTAGAATAGTATAATAAGTCACACAGAATACATTTCCTAGATGCAACAATTATGAACATTTTGCTGCATTTGTTTATTTTTTTTTTTTACTGAAGTGTTTTTTTTTTCAATCTGAAGCATTATCTCATTTTACCCCTACATACTAAAACATATATGCACATAAGCACAATCACGCCAAATAAAATTAGCAGTAACCCATTTATCAACCTCATATGCTATCCATAATCAAAGTTCCCTCCGTAAAAAATGACAAAATACAATTCGTCCAAGAATGTCATCTTAAATACTCATTTTCTTTTAATGGTGAAGGGCTGGCACTCTAGTTACTTCCAAAGGTACTCACAACTTGTTTTGATTTGTTTAGCTTTTACTCTTTTTTTTTCCTGTTGTGGTATCACAACAAACTCATTTCTTAAAATATCTATTCAGCATGTTATAAATTGATTTCATTTACTTTTTTTGTTTGCTTCAATTGTCCCAACATTGGCCAATGGAAACATATTTCTTAATTCATGCTTATTGCACAATTATTTCCCTTTAATCCAGATAGATTTTGTGAATATAAAATACATAGTCTTGCATACAATTATCATAAAACTCTTAGAGAGGAAACAATAACTTGTGAAAGGCAAGATCCACAATATTGTGTAATCCTCATTTGAGCATTAAAACTTTGTTAAAATCGTGACCTAAAATTAAATAATTTGAGCCTATAAAATAACCAACTTAGAATACTCTTGGATATTGCTACATTTGGCAATTCTAAGCTTTGTTAAATGAATTCCCTACAGTATTTGATGTTCAGTTCATTTTCCCCAATGGTCAATTTTCGTGTCTACGTTAATGTTAGAATCTTTCATGGCTCCTTCTTTTTGCCAAACCTGATAGTCTGGATATCCATTTTAGATAATCATTGTTTGATAAATAGAGGAGTAGAACAACATGAGGCAAAATTAAGCTTAAATGCCTGGCATATAGGCTGAAAGGTATAATTCACTGATTCCAATCCATCTTCAGTCATGCAAATGCATGAGGTCTTTACTTCCTGGTAGTAACAGGAAGTTCAGACACCCAGTCAAATCCCATCCTAGTTTCCAAACTTTTTTTTTTTACTTGCCAAGGGTTCAGTCTTACCTCAGATCGTTGATGGCAGTAGAAGACACTGAGACTGAACTGTGCTTAAAGTATGAACAAAAGCTGGGTGGGGTTCCCAACTGACAACATTGCTGGAAATCTGTTGCTCCCTGTATGAACTAACTAATCTTTAGGAGCTGAAGATTCGACCTTAATCTTCTTAATGTGATGTTCAATGAAAGGATCCCAGGCACTATTAGGGTGGGGTCCTTTGGAATAAAGCTCTTTCAATTCTTTTTGCCTCATAGGCAGAGATTTTGATGGGACAGGCCAGTGACCCTGGGCACTGCAATCTCTCTCTCTGTACAAAGCAGCCCAGGAACACTTCGACAGTTGGGATCTCCAGAGTGGGAGACTTGAGGCTTCTCAGAGATCAGAGGCAGCAGAGTCTGTCTAACAGAGCATATGGGCTGCAGAGAATGGAGGGAGGGCTACCAGCAGGTGGAGATTTCTCTGGGTGTGGAACTATGGAGATTGTGGGTACAAGCTGGCTGTTCCAGACTCCTCTGCTCCTTCTGTTCCCACTGGAGCCCCCAAAGACCCTTTACAGTGACTCTTCCAAAAACACTCCTTCCTTAATGGCGAGTTCAGGTGTAAAGTCAGCACTTTCTGTGAGGCATGAGTCCCGTGTAACAACTCCTGGTGATCAGTTTAAAATCACAACCATATTCCAGATCCCAAATTAACCTCAAGTGTGCCATGAATCCACAGGATGGGATTGTAGAATGAGTCACCTACCCTTTCTCTTCCTTAGCACACTCTCTGTAACCTCCAGCCCTGAACCCAGTGAAGTAGCTCTGAACATAATCTAGTGTTGGTTTTCACTCATTTTTTCGTTCTTACTCAGTTTTCCAGCACAAATTTACCGAAAATCTTTTATACTTCTCACACTTTGTTAGATGCTGAGCATACATTTTTGAAGAATACAACAGAGTATGAAAAAATCAGTTGTTTTGTAGGAAGTACTCGGTACAGGGGAATGCATGAAAATAACAATTATCCTGGACTTAGTGGAGGGGATTCTCAAAAGGCTTCTTAGAGGCAGTAGTAGTTAAGTTTAAAGATGAGGTGAAGTTCCCAAAGTAAAAAGTGTTCTGGCAAGGAAATGTTGTCCCTGGTAGAATATATAAATAAGCCCAGAGGTGAGAGGGAGCATGGGATCTTCCAAAAACTAGACAGCTGAGGTTTAGAGTTCAAGGATGCAGTCTCTAGAAACTAGGCTGGAGAGATATAAAAAGTCAAAATCACAAAGGGTCTTAAAGCCACATTACAGTAAGTTTGGTCTTCATCCTGAGAACAAAGAAAAAAACATGGGAAAACTTTTTTCAAGTTTTTAATTAAATTCAAATTAATTAAGATACAGTGTTATATTTGTTTCAAGTTTACAATATAGTGATTCAACACTTCCATATAACATCCTGTGCTCATCATAACAAGTGCCCTCCTTAATCTCCATCACCTATTTAACCCATCCCTCCACCCACCTCCCCACTGGTAACCACCATTTTGTTCTCTATGGTTAAGAGTCTGTTTCTCGATTTCTCTCTCTGTCTCTTTCTCTCTTATTTTTCCCTTTGCTTGTTTGTTTTGTTGCTCAAATTCCACATATGAATGAAATCATATGGCATTTGTCTTTCTTTGACTGACTGACTTCGCTTAGCATTACGCTCTCTAGCTCCATCCATGTCATTGCAAATGGCGAGATGGAAAACATGGAAATGCTGTAAGTTAATAAAGATTGGGTTTTATCTGAGAAGAAATGCTCTGAGGATGGTGTGGAGAAAGGCAGAATGACTGAAAACCTGTAAGAAGAGCATCCACAGTGCTGAGCAGCCACATGAGTGAAAGAAGATGTGGAGGGTGAACTAGGGAGGTGGCAGTAGGGGCGGTACTAAGTGGAAGGATTTAGGAAGTGGTTACGACATGGAGCAAACAGGTCTCGTGAGTGGTCTGATGTTTAGGTGGGATGGGAGGAGCCAAAAGAAGAGTTAAAAATGATATCCAGCCACATCCCTGGCTGGATCAACTTTGTGAATGGCAGTGCCATGTAAACATTTAAAAACTGCAGTGGAAGATAAAACTCTGTTTTAGAGTTTGTTACAGGTCTGCTGTCTATCAGGGACAATGACAGACGGAATGTGTCTGTGTTCTGGGCAGGGGACATAGATTTAGAATTTATTAGCATCTTAAGATAGTATGTAAGGCATTTAGCATCAATGGAATGGCATGAGAAGAGTACATAAAGGATGGGTAGGAGAGCAGAGGACCTGAAAACCAAGGAGCCTAACATGGAAAAGATAATTACAGGAGAAGCAGAAAATGGAGCTGAGGAGGGGCCAGAGAAAGAAAAGGAAAAAAAAAAAAATCAGATTTGTGAGGTGTTCAACACAATGAAGAGAAGTTGAAAATGTTTCTCAAGCTTCTGACATGGAAGATTGCACAATTGGTTACTTCAACCACAGTGGAGACCAAGGAGGGGAGGAAGAAGACATTTGACTGGGATGGGGAAAATCAGTGCTTTGTTTTGGACCAATTGAGTTCGAGGTTTGTGAGACATCCGGGTTGAGCTCAGTAGTGAGCCATTGACTATTTGGATCCACAGAGAGAAAGAATCCCAATCCTTAAGTGAAAGAGACGGCAAAATATAACCTTGACTTCAAAACATCTTGTAGGAACATTATCATAGCTTTCTTTACATTATCTAGAATACTGAGCTCTCTTGTAACATTTCTCAAGGTTATCTTGAGTAAAACTACAACTGCTTTTCTATCAACAAACAAGATCAAGAACTTCTGGTGAAACTTGAGAAGTGCTTTCTGGGATAGAAGTTGAAACCAGGAATATGGGGTCTGACAGATTTAGGTTTGACTACTTGATCTACCACTGACTTGTAGTGTCACCTTGAGCAAGTCAGTCTCTTTGATCTTGTATTTTTTCATCTGAAAAATGGGGCTAGTGATATCCCACGGTGGAGGGTGTTTGTAAGCATGAAATTACATGATACATGAAAAAAAAAATCTGGTTTCGTAATTTGCACCTAATCGAAGCTCAGTAAAGAGCGACTATTATAATGACTTAAAACCATATTTGCTGTACAAATAGTTTACTCCGGAAAAATCTCAAAGAACCACCTAAGCTATTTCCTGGAGAGGATCTATCAATTCCCATACACGGAGCCAAGCATAAAACTCTCCGATGCCCTGATCTTGGCTTGCTACTAAACAGAAGCTAGGCACAAAACTTCTTTACTCCTTGTATAATTACTTCCCCTTTTCAAATCACGTCTACTTTTTCTCCTGCCTTAACTCCTTTTAGTGTTAGCAGCGTTTCGTGCATAATAAACTCAAGCTTTTCTCAAACATAGAATTTGTTCGAGGGTGTAATTACTATTTGTGAGCCACCATGGAAGGGATAAGATAAGAGAAAATAGCAAATAGCGTTGCCCTCAACGTAGGGGCAATCCAGTAGAGGAGTCTTTACAATGCAATGCATGAGTGAAAACTACATATGTAGTTTTCATATGTACAAGCTTTTACATAGATAAAAGCTATTAGTTAGATAGTACCAATAGCCCACCTTTGATATAAACTTGGGTATGCCTTAATAAGCACATAGTGATTACTGTTTCTTCATTCATATTTAGAAACCCAAGAACATTGTGAATGTGGCCACCTGATGGCTTTCTCCAATATATGGAAGGATGTGTATACACCAGTCCCAGAAAGATGATTTCACTGGAAAATAACGTTAATGTTAGCCTTTTATAAAGATGTGTGAAATCTGGAAAATGCTGCCAAGAATTTCTCCACTGCGTCACCTTTTAATTCACACAGAGCTAGCGTCAAGTCAAAGTCTATGGAGGCATCTCTCCTGTCTTTTCTGCCCATCTGCCCTTCCCCCATCCTTTGCTCCAAGTTCCTAGCTTCTGTTTAGTAGCATGCCAAGGTCAAGGCATCAGAGACTTTTATTCTTGGCTCTATTTATGGGAACTGATAGATCCTTTCTAGGAAAAAAACTTAGGTTGTTCTTTGAGATTTTTCCAGGATGAACTATTTGTATAGCAAACATCATCAACTATCAAACAACATATTTCTCAGGCTACATTTTACCATGTCTCAAGTGTAATGCTCAAAGATCTTACTCTGGGCAAGGAGAGAAAGAAATGAACTGTTTGAAGAAAAATGAAAATTTTGCCCTACCCTATAACATTCTGAAAATGGAGGGAAGAAATACCTCTGATTTTTGCCTCTGACCTCACTGAAGAAGCTTCCTAGTTGGTCCCAGTTAATAGAAATGTTTAAGTCAGTAGAGAACTTTGATGACTATATTCTGAAAATAGTAGCAAAGCAAGCAGTATTTTCTAATAGTTTCAAATGGAATAGAAGGGTATTTTATTTATGAAACCCTGTTATTGGACATAAACAGCCCCTTAGCAATGAAAAACAGGGAGTAAGACAGAATCATCTGACCCCAGTATTAATAACAAACAGTTTACATTAACACAGGCTAGGGGCGCCAGTGGGTTAAGCACCTGACTCCTGATTTCCACCCAGGTCATGACCTCATGGTTTGTGAGATCGAATCCCATGCTGAGCTCTGCCCTGACAGCGTGGAGCCCGCTTGGTGTTCTCTGTCTCTCTCCCTCTCTCTCTGCCCCTACCTTGCATGTGCATGGGCTCTTTCTCTCAAAAATAAAATAAAAGAATAATAAATTAACAGTCTATTCGATTCGATAAAAGTTTTTAAAATGCCTGTTATATACCAGAGTAGTAGGTCTTAAGTTTAACAAAGATAAGGTCCCTGCCTCCTATAAATAACAATCTAGTGAGATAGACTAACAAGTAAACATATACTATAAGGGGCTGAAGGTTTAAATAGAGATATAAAGTGTTAGGGGGAAAAGTGAAGTGCATTTGTGCGCATGTCTGAGGAGGCGGTTGGAGGTTTGAAAAACGTCTGGGCAAGTTAAGGAAGGGAGCTGAACAAATAAATAGATACAGCGATAGGCATGTTTGAGAAAATTATTTCTATCTTATGAGTTTGCATCAGGATGGTGTGAGCACCATTCAACACGACTCTCTTTGCCAGTCCCTCTGTGTACTTTGAGGACCAACGCAGATACTGTCCCCTTCCTGTGTTTGTCCCATTTATTCGCTATTCGCCAGTTTAGAGAAGAAATACTGATTACCCTCCCTGCATAATTTCACCTGTGACACTCTGTGTTGGCAATAGATGACACAGGAAGGCTGAAGTATAATCCAAAGACCGCCGTTTTAGATCCTGTAACTATGTTCTTGCATCAGCCACTTTGGCTCTTAAGAACGTTCTTTATTATTCCTGCTATTGGTTGGGGCTGGGGCGAGAGGCAAGGCTCTGATGTAGAGAAAGTCAGATTCCCAAATGAAAAGACTTTCTGCAGATGACTCTGAACGCTTTTGAAACAGTTGCTTTGGAGAAATGTTCCATCACTTTGGAATAATTAAAATATTAGATCTTAAGAGATTTTTCTTTTTTTTTTGGAATCAAAAAAATTTTTTAACATGCTTATTTCTTGGCTCCAAGAACAGACTGTTTATTAGGAGATTATATATTCCAAAGAGCTAAGATTAAGTGCTGGTTTAGAATGCCTTTCCTAATTCCGATTAGCAGGGTCACCCTTGGATGTATATTATAAGAGAGAGCTGGGAGAAGGGGAAATTATACTTTATAATATACTTTATAATAACTCCACTTTATTTCCTCTTTGAGGAATAGTTTATCTTATTTCCAAGGGAAAAGGGAAATATGTGGACATTTATGTAAGTTAGAAATATGCACCACTGATATTCACAGGAATTAAAAATTGTAATCAAGGGGCTATAGGCAACAGGTAGCTGATAGTGAGAAGTATCAATAAATAAGGGCTTGGGATGAAGAGTAGAGTCTGTAAAATGTAACTGGGGTGGGGTTGAGGGTGTGGAAAGTAAATGATGTAATTAAGTATTTGGTCAGTAAATATGGTGGCTTGACTTTGTCACAAGAAACTGCATTAGATAAGAGTACCCTTATTATATGGCCTATTGCTTACTTTGAAACATGGAATTTAAGAGCACGATAACAGGTTAGGTTCATCTATCCTGCCCTTTTGGTGGCAGAAATGATCTCCAGGATGGTTAAGTGATCTGGTTAGAAAGAGAAATGAGAGTTACCCTAACTCTGACTCCAGGACTCTTGAAACTTCACCAATTTTTTAAATGCCATTGGTGGCTGAAAAACTAAGGCACAGACATGATATTTAAATTTTATCTACTGTGTAATTTGCAAAATCAAGGGTCCACTATATTAATGAATTAATTTGCTTTTTCTGATGAAAAGGCAAAGTGGCTTTGTGCCATTAAAAGGAATCGGCTTATTTTCTGCCACTAGGTGGCATGATATGTTTTTTTTTCTGCCACTCCTTTGAAAAGGAATCTGTTCCTGTCCTTACAGACAGACAGACAGATAGACAGACACACACACACACGCACACACACACTCATCCATTCTTGGAGGACATCTGTCATTTTAACTGCTATTAATTGTGACTTGGGGTATCTGTAAAATACTTCACATCAAAATCAAACCTATTACTTTCCACTTTTTTCATTACATGGTTTCTGCTCCTCTGATACATGTCTGTTTCGTCTAGTCTGTATGGGAGGAGAAACCAGGTTTGGTTTCAGTTCCTGTTTATGCTCAGTGCAATAAATGGTGGACAAAGTCTCTTCTCTTTTTTTGCCTTTTGGAGAGAAGAAGAGAAACAAAGTTCTAGTTGATTCTTAAGTGGCCACGTATTCATCCAATGTCTAGTAAGAGGTAATCATGTAATAGCGAATTATCTATTAACAATGTTTTGGCTGTTACCTAGCTTACGATCTTCTTATTTCCCATCCCAGAGAACATTGCCAAGTGGAGGTCTGAGTCCCGAGGAGCAGCTATCTGTTTAAGTGAAAGGAACTGGCAAGCCTGACATGTTCTGAGAGGCACTGGAAAGGCTGAGGATTGAGCAGAAGGAAGGGACTGAAGTGAATTTTCAACTACTTCCCAGGGTCAGCCTCACCACCTCCGGGATTTTCTGAGTCATCAGGAGCTTCAGCATGTGAGGTAAAGGAAAGAAACGGCAAGAGCAGGACTTACAGACTCCATCCTTTTGAAGTTTATCTTTCAACCGTGTGTCTTACTTTATGGATGCTTTTCCGTCATCTCTTTTTCATTCCTTCCCTCATCCTCTGCCTTAATTTACAACTCCTTATACTAAATGTCACAGCTTTCCATTTTTTAGTACCATGTTTTATTATTTTCAATGGAATCATCTTTTAGAAACAAGCAAACACATATTTATGGAAGGTCCAGACATGTAAAAGTTTGTTTCAACCTCATCAAAACATGGAAATCACTAGGGAGGGATGAGGTATTTTTTGTTTGTTTGTTTCTGTTTTTTTTTATTTTTTATTTTTTATTTTTTTTATTTTTTTGTGTGTTTTTTTGTTTTTTTGTTTTTTTTGTTTTTTTGTTTTTTTTTTTTGTTGTTGTTGTTGTTTTAAACACTCAGGACAGAATTCACGCCTGACCAATTAAGTCTTAAATTCTAGGGCTTAAGGTGGGACATTTGAATTTCCAGAATAAGCATAAGCTCTCCAGAGTATCTTGATACACATTGAGGGTTGAGACTCTGAAACGCAGTGATATGTCACGTATCGCCTTTCCCTTACACCAGCATCTTGGTCTTACGGAGTTTCCTAGCGACTTGTACTGAAAACTCAGCCATCTTTACTCTTCCCTCTGCTGTACATGTGTGTAATTAGTCCCTACAGTCTGCCTCCTTCATCTCACTAACGTCTTAAAACTTTCCACCTTGTCTCTTCGTCAACACCATCATCTCCATCCAAAGCTTCTCACCATTCTCTCTCTCCAACATTGATGTATTTAGCTTCTTTTGCTGATGTTTGATTTTACAATTTGTGTAGCACTGTCAAATGGCAAGATAACAAGAGGAAGAAATCAGGATAGGAGAAAGGGATATTCCCCTGGGGAATAAAAAAAACTCTTGTTCAATGTGTAATATAAAAGAAAATCACCTCCACATTTCATTCATCTGGTGGAGGAAAATCAGCATCCAAGAGCATCACCAAGAGAAGTTCCTTTTTTCCCTCTAGCAATATATTACTGAATTACCACCTACTGACCTTACCAGAAGGGTAAGATCTATGTATCTCTTGTTCACCATTTTATCCCTGGGGGAAGCAAGAGGTTTTGTTTCATTAATTGAAGCTATACTAACTGTAAGTAGCAGGAATCATTTTTGAGAGAACTTCTACAAAACAGGCAAGGTATAAGGCTATAGAGTGCAGTGGTTGAATTTAGCCTGGCCTGAGGAAAAAATGGCAAACAAGCCCGAGAGAGCCTATAGGGCTCAAGGCTTCTTTCTTGGTGCTTACTTTATTTTTCTTCTTTGCTCCATAGACTAGCGTTTTGGGCTTCTCTGGCCGATATGGTATTATATACCTGCCTTCTCCTCCCAGTATATATGAGACAATTGTAGCCACGATAAAAGATTAACGTGTTACTTTCTAACAACCTTCTTGGGGACAGAATCTATTTGGCCCAGCTTGAGCGACATGATCAACTCTGGCCAAGTCAGCTACAAGCTCATGAGGGGTAACTATGGCTGTTGGAGATCTACCCCTTATGGACCTTCCTAAGGTCTCAAAAAAGGAGAATCAGTTTAAGCTGGGCAGATACCCCAAAGATGTCTATTGCACTGACAGGCGGTAGGGATGAAATACATACTTAGAACACATAAATGAATTAAAAAATGAGTGAACCAAGAGACTCCGTTAGTTTGGGGTAGTCTAATTAACAGAGATTGATGGATACAGGACAATTCATTAAGGAGCTACTTTGTACGAGAGACTGTGCTTAATAATGCAAGGAATAAAAGCTGAAAAAGAAGGTAGCTCCTGACCTTAAGAAGAAAGGGGCAAGAAGAAGTATCATTGATATATAAGGAGAATGTAGACAGTGACAAGAACAACACCAAGTGTTATGGATATTCAGTCAATGGATAGGTCATAATTATCATTGTGTTAGTTAAGTTAATATCAGCTGCCCAGAAATCTCAGTAGATAAACACAGAAATTCAATGGGCAACAGAGGGTGGGGGATGGGAAGGAGAGCAGACTCTATTGCACAGTCTTTAAGAACTCCAGCTGTGCCACCTCCAGCATGTGGCTTCTTCCATAATCAGAATTCTGCAAGTCAAATCCAACCAGCAGAAGAGACAGTAATGGCTCACACGGCAGGGTGTTAGGACTTCTGCTGACAGCCCATTGGCCAGTCTACCATCACATGGCTATACCTCACTGAAAAGGAGGCTGGGGGATGTCATCTTGCTATGTTCAGGAGGAAAGGCAGATACATTTTGGGAACTTATAGCTGGTGATGACCGTAACAGAATTACAGACAGGGCAGTGGGAGGGAGGAAAAATCAGAGGAAAAAAAAAAAAAAGTATTAAAGGATTGCTATGCAAGATAATCTTTGAGGAGTGCATCTCAACTGTTGGAGAAAAGAGTTGTTTTTAGGAAAAAAAAAGAAAAAAGGATAGGGCAAAGATATGGGGTTGAGGGAAATAAGTGTTGGGGATGTAACAAAACCCAAAAAAAGGTAGATGCCTTTATTTGGCTCTTTCTTTTGAAAACATCTTTCTGTAGAACTAAGAATTTATTTTCCCAGACAATGGATTTTGGCTAGAAATTATACTGAGAATTAAATAGTGAGGAGGAAAGAAAGTTTGAAGGGAAAATAATGAACAAAACTTGATTATAAATATCTATCTTGATTATATCTTGTATTCCCATTCTTCCCATCTTCATTCTATTTTTGAGAAAGAGAGAATGTGAGCATGAATGGGGGGAGAGGCAGAGAGAGAGAGGGAGGGAGAGAATCACAAGTAGGGTCTGCGCTGTCGGTGCAGAGACCAACGCGGGACTGGATCCCACCAACCGTGAGATGGTGACCTGAGCCAAAATCCACAGTCAGATGCTTAACAGAATGAGCCTCCCAGGTGCCCCTGACCTCTTGCATTCTAAAAGTTCTTATTCATTTAAGTGATCTCTACACCCAACGTGGGTCCGGAACTTACAACTCTGACATCAAGAGTCGGAAGCTCGACCAACTGAGCCAGCCAGACGTCCCCTGAATTTCTGCAGTATAAAAATTTCCAACTATCGTCATTTTCTTTTAAAATACCAAGATAGCTTTATGATTGTGTACAGAAGCGGTGCAGGTTTATTTGTCAAGATGGAGATTTAAAACGATCAAGACCAATATTAATATATTTTTATTTTTCCTACCTTAATCTTCTAACTGAAGTCAAATATATCCATACAACTGTATTTACATGTAAATGTTTTACCTTGGATGGCATTAATCTCAACAAAATATCTTAGGAGAATAATGGGAGGGTTTTTCCTTTTTGTTAGAATTTCTTTTAAATCAGACATCTGGTATTTGGTACTCGACTTTTATTAGACCGATTGAGCACTTTTAAAGGGGGATAAATCATATGACTTTCATTTTAATTTTTACTGTAATGGCTTAATGTAGCCAACATATGCTGAGTAATAGCATTAACATAAAATCAGTAAATGAAGGATTACAATCTGTCTGTGTTCAATTTTGCAAAGACACTAATTAGAGAAAGGTTTTTCAGATCAGCAATTTTTAAAAATTATAATAATATAATATAAATGCTTGGGTTTTAGCGTGTTGCTATTGGGAAAGAAAAATTACAAGGGAAGTGAACACTTTCGATTTGCTTCTAAGTTGTGGAGAGCCTAGGAAACTCATTAGCATGACCCTGTCCCCACCACCAGAAAGCATTTGGACAAACAGTTTAAGCCATTTCACAGTTATTTATTTGAATTAGAAATATTAACTTGAAAACTAGAATGATTTGAGTTGGCCTAAGGATGATGGAGGTTCTCAACATCATAAGGAACATTCATTTTAATTTTCTCATTTGACTAACTTGGATATAAGAAAGACTTTCTATCCTATTTCTTCATTTTTTGCAGCCAGCCAGCTATGTTCTATGGTTCTCCTTATTGAGGTGCAAAACAGTGTTTGGAATTAAGCTGGAATCTTATTTACAGATTTAAAATGTCTTGCTGAATGTCCTTGAATATGGCACGTCTCTGTAATTTCTACGCAGAAATCGAGCAAAAAGGATATTGAGGCAATATTTACTAGTTTCCTTAAATTCCTCCACTTATGAGCTGCATAAACAAGAAAATTCAATGGGTTAGTCTTACCACAGAGATCCTAATTATAAATACTTCGGGTTCATATATATGACCACTAATTCAAAGGAGATTTTGACCAGTAACCTAAAACGTGGCAAATCATGCTGTAAGAGATAATTTTATGGCTTATAAGATAATTTGGAGAGGTGTTGCTCCTATGAAAAGAATAAAAGGCTTTCCTTTCGGTGAGACAGAAAATCATTACACTTTTACCCATTTCAATATCATGAATAGGACAAACACATTGTGTTCATTGAGTGTTTTTCAATTAATAAGAAACATATATTAGTTGCATTTTGCTGTTTTTAGGCATTCACTTTAGTCATAATTTCTTCATAGTACAGAAATCCAAAACAAGACAAGCCAAATCACTGGCTCCATTTGCTAAGTCAGTATATCCAGCATTTGAGGAACTTACAGAAAATGGTTTTCAGAAATGCAAGCATGTCTTTGCCCTGCTTTATTCCCTCAAATTAGTCTCCCTGATATCTTAAAGATCCTAAATTTCAGCCATTTTTGCTCTCATTTTTTTTATTCTCTCTTTTTCTATATAATCTCGAGCAAAGACAGTGTATAGGAGAAATCTTACAGGGTGTCACAAAGACTCCTCCTGCAGTGTGCCAATTTGATCCGTTTTCTTCTTAGATAGAGAGTAATGTCCACTACCAGATTCATTAGAAACTAGACAATAAGGCAGGAGAATTGCATTAAAACATATAAATATATGTAATGAAAAAAAAAAAAGGTACTGAGTCTGGTGTGTTTCCTTAGTCTTTCTATTTTTATATTATGTTTTATTTGAATATTGCTCTTGGCAAAACAAAAATACTATAATATACATGATTTGTATCCTCAAGGAGTTTATTATGAAACAATAAACACACCTGAAACAATCTATGAGCAATTCAAATAACAAATAACAAATTGAGAAATTAAATATAATTATTTCAAGTAATCAAATATGTGTGATACAGCTAATAGCCAGGACATGAGTGGGAGTTTATGAGTCCAGTTTATGTGTGGAAGTAACTTGAGTTGGGCTTTGGATTATTATCTAAAGAAAAGAGTGGAAGTCCAGAGATTGTCGCTGAATGGATGGAACAGAGAGAAAATTCCAAGTATGGTAACCATTGATGTGGCAGAGATGACCTTGGGGAGGCCAGAGCATCACCTTGAGTGTGCTGAGTCAATGAGGCCATTTCTAAGTTTATTTAGCATCCATCAAAGACTCACACGTGAGGCCTTTGGAAGGGTGTGTGGATATAACCAAAGAAAGGGAAACAAAAGATCTGCATTGACTGCTTTAAGATTTGGGCTAAGTCTAGCGTTACTCCAAGTATTTATCCCTCGTCCTTTCTGTTTCCCAATTTTCAGACACTACCTGGTGAAATAAAATAAAAGGAGACGTTTTTCTAAACTTTTCCATGCATTCGGCTGCATTAATTTACATCTGAGTAGCGATGCCCGCGAGCAGAACGGAGCTGTAACATCTTTTCACCTGAGAGGGTACTTCTCACTGAACAGACCTTTGTGTATTTCTTTACATCCATCAGTCTCTACACACTTGCCAGGGATTTGGAGCACGTGACAGTTTTGGTAAATGGCTCCAACTTTCTTAGGAAAGTGCAACCACTGGTAGTCTCCCAATGAAAACTTTCCTCAAGTGTAGGTATATATTTTGTTTGGAATATTTTAACTGGATTTTTCTCCCCAGAGAGAAAAAGCTTTCATTACATAACATACAGTCTTAACATATTTGGATAAGTATTTTCTGTCCAGTATCTATGCCTTTTAGTCTCTTTATACTTGTTTATCTCAAGTAGAGGCATTTGACATCATGAAGCCACTGGAATTCTCCATCATGGGGAGCCATGATGTCATAGGGGAATTGGACAAGCTTAGCTCAGAACAGTTTCAGTGAAACTTACTCATGTCACATCTTATTCACTTAGCCTTTGTATTGCTTCTTTGTATCAAACTGAAGGGCTTTAGTTTCTCTAGTTAGATGTAAATGACAGCCAATGCAAAAGAAAGCTTAAGAATGGTAAATTCCCTTCAAAGCACATTTTCTCCTATATTAGATCCCAGGTTTTCTATCCTAGTTGTTCCTAAGTAACTCAAAATGTCCACAGTTGTGTTAAAATGAGGAAAAGTGAAGTTTTGATTACTGAGAGTAATTACAGAGACAGTGATAAAAAGATTGGTTCTGTTCTCTGTGCAGTGTTCCAGGTTAATGAATCTAGCATAGAGTAAGATGTTATTTTGTATGCAATCACAACCCTTATCTGATTTGCCTTCCTGTGGTACAATGATGAGGATTAAGCATTGTAAAATGTACATATGCTACATATTTAATTTAGCTTGAAAAAAATACCATTTGATTCTACCACATAGCCCAGGGCTAGCATTTCCCTCTCTAAGGCTAAAAGAACCTGACTGAGCATTTTCAAGGAGCAATTGCAATTAGAATTTCCTTCATAGACTTTCCCGAAAACCCAATAAAAAGAAATAGAAAGGCGAGGCTGAGCCTATTACATTTATTGTAGGCCCACTGCCTGCTTTCTATTAAGTTTGACAGTATTTATTTTTGAAGCTAGGATAATGTACAAAACTGTGGCTGTAAATATTTTCCCCAAAATATCAAATATCAAATACGCAAACCCTAAATAATAATAATGAAAAGTGTGGAAAGTGACAAAGCTAAAATTCTCCTCCCTACTGCTAAGTCTCAGAAATTCCACTGAGTGGACAGACACTGATATTTCCTGTCTCACTGTAAAGTCTTTTGGTGCTTAGATTTAAGTCTCCATTGAGCATTTTGAAAACAGATGTTGGAAATATTTCTCCATTATATATTGCCTAAATTGTATCCTGAATAAAAACTCTATTTCTTAACCAGTTTAAAAAAATTGTCCCCATTTTCAGTCCATGGTGGTATATCAATTTCATTCAGTTAATACATTGCTGTTCCAATAAAATTGTGTCATCAGTTATGAAATGGGGGTATGTTTTATGAAACAATTAATATTTGTATTATTGCCTGTTAAGAAAATTCTAGAAAATTCAAAGGAGTTTTTTTTCCCCTTTGAAGTCCAATGTTATAATATTTTCAGTATAACTGTAAACCTGTCTTTAAAAAGTTGTTACTTATAAACCCATTTTCCCATATTATACACCCAAATTCTAGGCCCTGTCCAAAACTTAATATTTCTCCCCTACATTTTCTCTTTTGATAGCTGGTCATGTGAAAAAAAATTATGTTTCTCTAAGCAGAATGATTTTTCCAATGAATAAAATCTTAGTCCAATGTCCCAGTAAGAACCTGACCAAGTAACCTTCTTGGTATGTTGTAGAACTTCAAATTCTCCTATGGGCAGAATTTCCTCACAAATGTAGCAAAATTACTGCTCCTACTTCTCAGGGTTTTTTTTTTTTTTTTTTTTTTTTTTTTTTTTTCCTGTTTTAAATAGCGGCCTTGAAATGACCAAATCTGATTGTCTTTCTTATGGACTATCTTTATTATAATACGTATTGTAAAACTTCAAGCTTCGTCATTATTAAACTGGCTATTACTTCTGATATTACCTTTTAAGCAAATGGTATTCATTTAAATTTGGGTTCTGTGAATTTTTGATTTTACAAGAACCCTTTGGCTTCGGAAGGGGAATGAGAACATCTCTGAATTCTTCCACCCCTCTTTAACCGTGGGGCTCAATATACTTTCCACTAAAGGAGTGAGCATTGTCAAGTAGTTAACATAAGCCATTGGAAAAATCCCTGAACTTCGTATGGGCAGAATAATTGCACACAAATGCATTCAGGAATCCTATGGAAAATATAGTGCTGTTAACTGGCATGGTTACAGCACAATTTAGCAAGTATGTTAGAACAAATTACCCCCTTTAACCGTAAGCCATTCTGTTTCACGCTTTTTAATGAAGGCCTGTGCCACACACCAGAATACTTCTCACCTCATTACTACTCATAAAAAGCAATGATCCATTCAAAGGTTCCTCATATCTCCCATATGAGCGGTAAAGAGCTTCGCCTCTCATTCTGGCACAAAAGACAAGGAAGCTTCTTCCCAGTCCTGTCTTTGAAGTTGATCGTTAGAATGTTTACTAGATAAAAGAACTCAAAAATTTATCTGCCTTATCTCACTGTTGTCATGGGTTAATGTTCTGCCCTTCCCTTAAAAACAAAACAAAACAAAACAAAATAAAACTAAACAAAACAAACAAAACAAAATAAAACCTGAAGACAGCTCTGTTCTTGTTTCGGGAGTCCATGAGATTTGCGAGACTGTTAGTGAAAATTTTTCTCCTTTAGTATTCACAAGGTATTTTCAAAGAAACTCTAAAAAGCAGGAAGAATTTAATGGGCCACTGAAATACAAAGTATGGATTCAATAAAAAGGCAGGCAGAGAAGAAATCTGGTAGGCCAGTTTAGGAGAAACAGTTCAATTTTTAAATTAAACTATTTTCCCTCTCCCCAGAGTAGCATCCAAAAAAAAAAAAAAAAAAAAAAAAAGTTGATTATCCTATTCTTGAAATATACTAGCTTTTTTATATCTGTTACTGATGGACAGATTTCACCTAGCCTGGAATATTCTCCCCACCCTCCATTAATTTCAGGGACAATATATAATACTATTCAATATATATTTTTTATGTTCGATAAAATTTGAGGTGAATGCATGGTTTTGGGATGGGGGTGTAAGTGGGGAAGGATACATGTTTTAATATTTTTTTTTTTTTTCCCAAAGGTATTACAGGGCAATTCCAACTACAAAATTTTGTACTTCTTTTTTTAAAGCTCCATGTAATAGGAATGAAAAAGCCTATATACTGAACAGAAGGAAGATATCGAAAAATATTGTGTGTACAACTTTACCGCAGTTCAACCAGCAAGAGAAACAGTTGTTTATCTTTATCACACAAGAATTTTCAGTTTGGCCATTAGCTTAATGGTACCCAACACAATAACAACATTTGCAATTCAAGAAAAAGCCCACGCCAGTCCTAAAATAATTTGAAAGCAGAGAACTAGCAACTAAATTCCGTCATGTAACAAAACACTGAAATCGGGCGCGTGTTATAAATTGCAGTGATGTTTAAAAACCCATTCCTCTGCAGGAAAAACACGTTTTCATGTAAACTTTTTGGTGACATTTCCAACTTTCTTTGTGGTATCGCGGAAAATATATCTGATCACCTGATGCAGTGCTGTCAAACCCTACCAAACACTTAAGCTGAGCAGTTTCTAAATTAAATTGGTATTCTCCAGGCGCTTTCCCAGAAACGCGAGCTCGGGTCGGATCACACTCACCAAGCTACGAGAGGGAAATGTCGGTACTGTACTTTAATAGGCTCGAGGAAGCACGTGCTTGCGGAGACCAGTCGACCCCGGCAATAATAGCTGCACAGCTTTGTTTCATTTGAAAGCATAAATCTGTACACACATACTTAGTTAGACATATATCCATGTATACAGAAAAAAGTTCAGCTAATAATAAAAGAAAGGATGAACATTTGGCACTGTAGATGTTGACAGCATTATGCAAACTTTTCAATATTCCCTTGCATGCTCAACTTTAACTTTTGTTTATAAAGTCCACTTAGACATAATTTACAACTTCTGTTAACTTAAGCTGGGTTCTGTAAAATCTGTCTAAAAAAATCAGCCCAGAGCGCTTTTGAGATGTTACAAATATATCTAGATATCAAACATTGAGCCGTGCAAATTATATCCATTTTGGAAACTCTGGGTTTGTATTTATGTACATAATATCTTTCAGCTCTGATGTTCTAACATGATGAAGCAAGTCTTGCTTTTTTTTTTTTTTTTCCCTGCCTTTTCCAAGTATTGCTGTAGTATCTATGAAAGAGAATTAGGAGCTCAAGAAAAATAAAATGAGAGGTCCTGGAGGTTGTCACTGTTTAACAAATTATTGGAGTTCACATTTTGTAGAATGATTTGGGGAGAAAGATTAAAAAAAAAAAAAAAAAAAGGCCAAGCGAAACTTCTTGCCAATTACCTGAAGTTTGTAATGTTATCATAGTATAAAGACTTCAGTACTTAAAAATGTTATAAAACTTTATCTGTTCCTTCCCCCCTGTACAACAATTGCAGAAATCTGAACTTCTCATCCTTCGAGACCAGTTACAAATGTTGAGGAATCGAGATTAAGGGAAAGGGGTAAATCCCATCTCTTTATTTGCTCTTCCAAATTTAAATTGCTTTTGAGATCAAAGAGATTGAAGCTGTTCTCAGTGTCCACATTTTACAGTTGCAGAAGAGCAAAAACACTCAGCTTCATTTTTTGCTCTCCTTGCTTTCATCGAGAGAACAGCCTATACTTTTCTCCCTGAAGTAGCCGTCAAGAGTGAGGCGCCCTGAGTGGTGCCCCTTTGACAACATGGCAAAAAAAAAAAAAAAAAAAGAGAGCATACTCAGTAAACAGTACACATTTTCAACAGGCTTTGGTCAGAGTGAAATATTTCCAGCTCAGGAGGGGAACTGCAGGGATCAAATGAAATGTAAAATAATGGAGAATAAAATAACTTGATTATATATATTATATTATTATACATATAATATATATTATTGAAGTATAATTACCATACAGTGTTATATTAGTTTCAGCTGTACAACATAATGGTTCAACAGTTCTATAAAATACTCAGTGCCCAACACGATGAATGTAGTCTTCAATGGCCACCAAAGAATGTTTTTATGATTTTATTGACTATATGCTCTACTTTTCATCTCTATGATTTATTTATTTTGTAACTGAAAGTCTATACCTCTTAATCCCCTTTATTTCATCCATCCTCCCACCCACCTTATAATATTTTAACGATATAGCAATTTTTCACTATGAAAATATGGATGTAAATCAAGTATTAATATATAAGGGGGGATGAATTCCATATGAAAATACAGCTGGATACACACATGGAGATCTTCTTACAGGAATGGTAGGCTCATACTTAACTTTGGCCAATAAGAGGTGCTAGACAGAGTTTGGAGAAGAGAGAAAAGACCAGCTTCTTTTGTTTCTATTCTCGATTATGCACCAATAACTCTCCACTCTTGAAGCAATGAGTTCCAGCTTCTAGCCTTTTCCCCATTCTCCGAGAACCAATCTCATCATGTCCTCCCAGGTATAATCAGGATCTGCTGGTCAGTCCCTTCCTTTGAGATCTGGAGTCGAGCTCTGGCCTGTCCTCAAAGCTTCCAGGTCCCGGTTACCCCACCCACCTTCCTTTGTTCTCCCAGCCTTAGGGGCCCCTGCTCTCTGCAGTTACTACCTCTTGTTGCTGAATGCTTGTGAAGTAGTTCCCAGGTCTCTCTGTTAGAAAAACCAGCCTGGTTTCTGTTCTCCTTTTGGACCCTGGCTGGTATACCCACTTTGCTCCACAGAGCAAAGAATTCTTAAGTTCCTCAGATCACCAAGACTCTGCTCTTGACTTGTCACATTTAGTTCTCTCTGCTAGGTATTTTTTCTGTCCCTGTTCTTTTACCATCCCTCTTTTACCACTTACCTCTCAGCTTTTGCCCAGGTAACTCCTCCTTGAAAGGTCACTTCCTTAGGGATCCTTCCCTGATCCTAGACCAGATTGAATCTCCATTGTCTCACCTTTATAAGACCAGTTACCTCACTTTCTTGCCCAACATCCCTCTTCACTCCCTCCTCCGTGCAATGAGAGATTAGGAGATGTATTTTTTTCCTACCTAGTTATCAAGCACATTCTAGGCAATCAACAAATATGGATTGATTATTGATTAACTTAGCTTCTTATAATTGAAAAAAAATTGGGTACAGTTTTTCAGCTAAATTCTAATTTTAGATTTTTATTTTTTTCCCTTCCTTCCTTCCTTCCTTCCTTCCTTCGTCCTTTCATTCCTTCCTTCCTTTCTTCTTTCTTTCTGGTAGAGAATTTACTTCCTTTATAATCTCTCTCAGGGCCCCCTCTTATTCCTGGTGCCAAGGTGCCCTAAGTAAATATGCTCTCTGAGTGAAAACTGTGTGCTTGCTTGCTAAGCAAATACTGTGTTAAGGAAAGTCCTCTAATTTTCCTTCCAACGGGATGACTATCCCAAGCCTCTCTCATGTAGACATTCTGGAACTGTCGCTACTTTTGCTTTTGGACTTTAATTTTCTGTGTGCCTGCTACTTCCTTTTCCTGCCATTTCAAGGATTCTGGTTCCGAATCTACAAGCACATAGAAAGGCTACTTTTAACTCAACTGATGCACCCCCTCCTGGTACCTAGCTACCTCAGAAGATGGCTCTCTGCCATTAAAGAAGAGGCCAAGTGAAAAATTTACAAAGCTGTTGACATTTCTATATTAAGGAGAATATCAAGAAAATATTCTTTGCGGCTCAGAGAAAATAGTGCTTTTGCAATTGTTGCCAGCGCTGTTTTCATACAAACCTGCAACATAAAATAATTTTATTTACACGGCTCCCTTTCTTTCTTTCCCCACACCACTAACCCATGGCGGTGGTAAACCCGAGCGCATCGCTGCCTCCTGCTGTTGTGACAGGTTTTCCAGGTAGTAGCTGTGCAGGTGAGAGTAGCTTTTGTTCCACCCCCGCAGTAAGTTTCCTCTCTTTGCCCCATCTTCTCTTGGGAAAACGAAATGAAAAGCCAATTCATTAGTAGGTACTACAGGGCTAAGGAAATCAATTTTAAGCAAACGGCGCCTTTGAACTAGAATTTTCTTTCTTTCTTTCCTTTTTACCATCTATTTTTGAGAGAGAGACAGAGTGTGAGTGGGGGAGGGACAGAGAGAGAGGGAGAGAGAGAACCTGAAGCAGGCTCCAGGCTCGTTCAGCACGGAGCCCGATGTGGGCCTTGAACTCATGAACTGTGAGATCATGATCTGCGCTGGAGTCAGACGCTTAACCGCCTGAACCACCCAAGCGCCCTTTGAACTAGTGTTTTCCAGTGTTGCTATTCCTAAATTGTGCCCTTTGGATATGACTCCTTAGCAAAATAACAGATATTTGATACCTTTTTTTTCTTTACTGGGCTGCTAGGAATTTGCACTACTTCTGAAGGTCCTGTACTTGATGGTGATCAAATATAGCTTCAGATTTAACTTGTGGGGCCTGAACCCGAAGGAGAAATCCAATGATGTTTTTTAGATATTTGGGGCCCGAGGTAGCCTCTGGGGCTGATACAAATCACTGCTTACTTTGTCTTGAATGAAGTCTTCCCAGAAAAAGAATCTTGAGTGCATTACAAACATTTACCTTCTAATGGGTTCCTATCGTTTTCTCCACTCATTTGGTCAGACAGGAAAGAGTATGTCTTCGTAATATGATCACTTACGGATCTGCTATTACGTGCCAGGTAATGTATATATCCTCTCTCACACGATCCTGACAGCATTGTAAACTAACTATTGTAATCTCCAGTTTGTTTTTGAGGAAACAGAAGCTTAGCCTGGGTAAGTAGTTTTCTAAAGGTACATGGTTAGTTAAGTGGCTTGACTGGAATTTAGACCCACACTTGGACTCCAACTCTTGACCCTCTGGCTCCTTCTCTACTAGGTTGCACTGTCTCATTGTTTTTCCAGTGTGGAGCTTGATTGACAACTAATTTTATGACTTATTTGTAAGTATCTTTTTTTTAAGTGTTTTTATTTATTTTTGAGAGAGAGAGAGAGTGTGAGCGGGGGCGAGGCAGAGAGAGAGAGGGAGACAGAGGATCCAAAGTAGGTTCTGCACTGACAGCAGCCAGCTCCATGCGGGGCTCGATCTCACGAACCCCGAGATCGTGACCTGAGCCGAAGTCGAATGCTCAGCCAACGGAACACCCAGGTGCCCCTAGGTATCTTTAACTTAGCTTTCTGACAGGGTTTTCAAGGTCACTTAATGGAATTTTGGCCAGACCCTGACCTACAAATCCAGTGTCTTGCTTACATTCTTGAAGATTGGGCTTCGGTAATTTTATAGGCTCTTGTGTTTTACACTATAAATAAATTTTGTTCTGAATGTTTTCAATGAGACTAAGCAGACTATTTGCCTGCCACTTCTATTCTGATCACCGTAATTGTTATGGAAACAAAGAAACAGAAAGCCTTTAAACCTATATAAGGTGTAAACCCATGTAAACCCTCTATTGTTTCTTCTATGGTGTGTAAATACACATAGGTGTAAGATGTTTATAATGTTAACACATTAGCTTTCAAAGCATTTGCCAAATTTGGGACTTCTCTATGAAGTGGTATATTCCTAGATGAAGTTAAAAGAAATTCTCTTCTGATTCTTCCAGTAATCTTTTACCTAGGCAAGAATGGAGATTCATGAACCTATGACAAAATGCTAAATATGAAACCCCCTGGTCATTTTGAACAGGAGGTAGTGGTGTGCCAGAGCCTGCTCATACTGGCTCACGGGAGCTGATGGTTAAGTACTGAAGAATTTTGTGAGCCGGTTGTTAAACATAGCCATTATTAAAAATCAGATGATAGAAACTTACAACTAAACCAATTATGTTACAAACAAAGGCAGTAAATACTCAAAATGTATTACTTCCTAATTAACTTACTATATTGTACTATTATCTATGCTCTTGACATAACATATGTCTACTGTCTCTGTATGGTAGAAACGCCATATAAAGTTGTGCTACTGTATATTTCTTCTCCACTCTGCCTCAGGGAGGCATGTTAGTAGCTTGAACTCCATCATTGTGGAAGTGCTGAAGCCACAGAAACTGGCAAATGCTACGTATCATGGTTTTATGTATTGGGGTATTTTTTTTTTCCGATGGCCCAGACTTCAGGCAATGATGGAGGAAATGTTAATAATGCAGATCATATTGAAAAGTGTATTAGATCTGTGGCTGTTCTATTGTGAATAGCGCAAACTTTGGTGACAACTTCTTCTAGTATTTGCAAACTGGTAGGAGATTCAGCAGAGGAAATGTCCATGTCATTGATAATGAGTGAGGTTCCAAAGTATTTCTTCAGGGTTTTTACTTTCATATTGTTTGTTAAGGTAAAGAAAAATTCTAACCAATGTTCACGTTGGAAATATATTCATTCATGGGTCGTAACCAGAGAACAATTGTGGACTTAAGATTTTGGCAAAAATCGACAAAAAGCTTCCTGTGAACATAAATTGGCTATATGAAATTTGAAGAAGAAAGGGTTTTAGAAACTTCATTACTATTTGTAATTTGTATGCTACACATTCTTTATATCGATAGAATTTATCATAAGCAATAAACATGCACACACACATTTTATTTTCTTCTAGAGAGTCTGTTGTCAAACGTACCAGTATACTACTGACGAGAGGCACATGCAAGCCTTATCCAGATTCCAGTTTATTCTCTCTCAGTTGTAAGTTTACTGTCTGCCTCTACGGGGCTGAGGATTGTCCTTCGCCACTATCAGTTAGAGTATTAGTATAGGTAGTTTAAGAAAAGCATGTCTTACAAAGGCTGCTGGTGAAATCTATCGTGGAATATTAAAAGTCTTCTAAATGTCAATGGATGATTTCCCCAGAATGGACAAACACCTCATCCTGCAAATCTCTGGCAAATTCCTTCCTCCTGGAGCACACATACAGTGCAGGAGAGCTTTAAAAAGCCTGTTGAATTTTGTTTTCTTCTGGGTATAATTAGTGAATTGAAGAGCATGTGAAATTTTTCAAAATACTTCCTTAATCCTTAGAAGCTTTAGTTACCAGCTGTCAACGTTGAAAGTCTTGAGTGGTAGAATCTTGAAGAGATGTTTTCTTTATTTTCAAAATGTTAAATTTCTACCTTTTTTCTTTCATTTTTTCTCTCTACTTTTTTGGCGTCTCTCTTTTTTCTTGTATTGAAAATGTTCATTCATTGAAGACTTTAACTGAGAGCAGAGGCATTGATGATTCAGAGAAACATAAGAATTCATGGAAAGTTACCAAAAAAGAGCAAGAAAGCAAGGCATAACTTTAAAAATTATTATTTTAGATACTTACTGTGAAAGGGAAATGGAAAATGATATTTGAGTAATTATTTTAGAAATCTTTCTAACTTGTTTATGTACTCAGAACCTCTAGCACTTTAAACACTGTAGGTAACCTATGAAGAAGTAGTGGTTTCTAATATAAGAATGATGAATGGTTTAAAGGGCCATTCTATTCAAAATTTTATCTCCTACATGCTCCTGGGACGATTTGCCGAAGGGTTAATAAGGTACGTTTTGCAGACACTGTTAGACCATGCTTATCATTTCCAAGACAGTCTGTATGTGTGGTATGTGTGTGCGTGTGTGTGTGTGTGTGTGTGCGCACGCGCGCCTGTTGGTGTATATGAATGAATGTGCACAAGTACTTACAATAACTATCTTGAGAATCCTCGTGAGTCTAATTTCCTTTCTGGCTATAATTTGTGAAATGTTTTGTGACATTATACAATGGGAAGAAATTTAAAATAACAGTCCCTATTTGTTTAAAGCAAAAGCAGCTTGGTGCTCATCATGTGGTCAGTAAGGCAAAAACCACTTTTGCTTATTTGTTTGTATGAATCTAAATTCTTATGATTGTCCTAAGATCTGCGTAGTTAAACAACAGTTTCTGTTTTCCTAACAGCAGAATTGTTCTCTCAAGGATAAAATCGAAGTTATCCAACAGTCCTAAAGAGAAAAGTAAAGTAATAATCAAAAGAATGAAAAGTACCATGATTAAACAGTTGAACCACCTTGATTAGTAAGCTGTTTGGTGTGTGAGATCTAACAGCAAAATAAAGGTAAAGAGAAATTAATTTCCTACTCTAACATTCAGAAGATATTCTAATGTGGTTCTAGAAAAATTTCCTGCTGTAAGAATAGTTCTGAGAATGAAATCGCTCTTTTTAAAAATTTTCTTGCATCGTAAGTCCTAAAAGCATATTAATATTTGCTAGAAAATATATTTCACTTTATTTTGAATGCTTCTTCAGTATATATTCTCTCCCTACTTTCTTTAGATGACACCTGTTACACAAAGCTTGGCAAGATTTAAGTTGAGGCTTGACACTGAATTAGTTTCCCCAGAAACATTTGCCTCTCTCATTTCACGGACCTAATGACAAGAAAAATATGCAAAATTGGTCACCTTTCCATTGATCCAAGTGACATCTTTGCTTATCTTTCACTTATTCTACTTTTAGGCTTCTCTGGTTTTGAGACCCTTGACACATGAACTTAACTCATTGTTTTATCGTCTAAACAGTATGAAACTTGTCCTTTCACTTTCTCTCTTAACAGTGGGGGTAGGTCCAAGGTAAGCCAGAATGCCAGTTCTTGGGGGAAGTGTTGCTTATGAGTCTTCCTACTGGATTTATCTGAGGTAGGCTTTCAGTATTATATGATAATTTGCATCTCTCAATTCGGGTCTTATTTTTCATATGTTCAAGGAATCCCATGATTGTCAGGCATCCTAACATCCCACAAACCCAAACACTTCTTTCTTTAATAAAGAAACTGAGATCTAAAGATCTTAAGTGATTTGCCAACCTCATGAAAATAATTTGGAGCAGAGCAGAGAATAGAATACAGATTTTCAAGCTTCTATTTCTGTTATTTCTACTACTTCATGTGGCCTTTTCTGAGGCCTAAATCATCTTCTGTGTGGTTACTCCTTAGAAATTAACTAAATTCAAATCAGAGAATTTCAGTATTTTTAATATTCATTTGAGAGTCTTAGCTATTGGATTGTTAGAACATGTTCCACAAGTCATAAGTGCAGGGTGGATAAAGTTATGATCTGTGGCAATGATTACTGACTTTCTGAGCCCCAAATAGCCTCTTACGGGAAGAATAAAAATAATTCTAGGTTTTCCTGGATAGAATTAATTGTACATTACAAGTTCCTAAGATACAGAGGCATTTTGATTCAATTGGGTTTCTATCTCCCTTCCCGTCTCTCTTTTCATACCGGTTGAGGTTCTGCCACCAAAACATTCAGTCCTTGAATGATAAACCCCTTTGACTCCAAAGGGAGCCAGCCAGCTTGAGTTTATGGCTTTGTAAAGACTCTCACAACACTAGAAATGGAAAGTACTTTGGAGATAATCTCATCCACATCTTTCATTTCGCTGACAAGATCCAGAGAGTTGAGCTGGCTTGTTAAGACCACAGATATTGATGGTGCCGCAGCTACAACCTGGGATTCCTGCTTCATAATCCACTTCTCTTTCCACTACTCCATGATATAATGAGATAGTTTAATACCCACAGATGGTCCCTGACTTACAATTTTTCAACTTTACGATGGGGAGAAAACGATAGCATTTAGTAAAAAAACATACTTTGAACTTTGAATTTTGATCTTTTCCTGGGTTAGGGGTATGCCGTGCAATTCACTCTCACGCTGCGGTTCAGTGGCAACACGTTGCAGCTCCCTGTTAGCCATACTAGGGTAAATGACCGATATACACTCGCAGCCATTCTGTACCCATACTACCGTTCCGTTTTTCACTTTCAGTGCCGTATTCAATAAATGACATAATATACTCAGCATTTTAATATTAAGTGACTTCGTTAGGTGATTTTGCCCAACTGTAGACTAATGTCAGGGTTCTGGGCACATCTAAAGTAGGCTAAGCCAAGCCATGATGTTCGATAGGTTAGATGTATTAACAATGTTTTTTTTTTTTTTTTGGAGGGGGGGGGCTCCTGGGTGGTTCAGTCGCTTAAATGTCCCACTCTTGATTCAAGTTCAGGTCACAATCTCACGGTTTCGTGAGTTCGAGCCCCACATCAGGCTCTCTGCTGACAGCGTGGAGCCTGCTTGGGATTCTCTCTCTTCCTCTTTCTCTACCCCTCCCCCACTTATGCTGTCTCTGTCTCTCTAAAAAAATAAATAAATAGGGGCGCCTGGGTGGCTCAATCGGTTAAGCATCCGACTTCGGCTCAGGTCATGATCTCATGGTCCGCGAGTTTGAGCCCCGCGTCCGGCTCTGTGCTGACAGCTCAGAGCCTGGAGCCTGCTTCGGATTCTGTGTCTCCCTCTCTCTCTGACCCTCCCCCGTTCATGCTCTGTCTCTCTCTGTCTCAAAAATAAATAAAAAACATTAAAAAAATTAAAAATAAATAAACAAACTTAAAAAATGTTTTTTTGGACTTATGATTATTTTTAATTTACGATGGGATTGCCAGGACATAACCCCATTTTAAGGCAAAGAATATCTGTACTTTTTTTGTCCTAGGTAAGAAGTAGAAATTAAAAAAAAAAAAGTGATAGTCTGTACATACTGCAGGCATTTTTGTTTGAATTTATTATGAAACATGGATGCAGATATCTATAATCTCATTTATCCACATGGATACAAATATGGAAAGATTTTCAGTTTCATTACATTCAGCGAATCAATTCTTCAGCATTTTTCAATTATCACAGTAGAAGTTGAAGGTGCTGCTTCTATAATTATAATAGGTACGGTGGAAAGTTTTCGGCAGAGAAAACATCTCTGTTACATTAAATCAGTGATTATTCAATGAGAAGAAAAGTACAATCTATTAATTTGTTTCACTTTGCTCCAAAAACTTCGAGGCAGCTAAAATATATGTAAATACCAAAGGAAAATGATTAGGTGTGTGTTGTTTTCATGGCCACTGTGTCAGGGGCAATTGTAAGTGCTCGTTTATTTCCTTTTCTTCCTGAGTATACAGCGTAAGTATATTTCCCAGCTTACCGTACCTTTAGATGGGTTCAGGATACTGAGTTTTGGCCAATGAAAAACAGAAGCAACATATACCTTAAGACCTGGTACCTGGTAACCCGTCTTATGATCCCCACACTATTTCTCCTTGTCTTCGGCTGGACGCAGAGGATATAGTAGAGTAACATGAGTTCTCATTAAGGTGGTAAAACCACCTTAATCAAAGACATTTATGTTAATAAAAGACATTGGTCTCCAGTTTTCTCTTCTGTAGGGTGTTTGTCTGGTTTTAATGTTAGGCGATGTCTCCCTTAAACTGCAAATGATTATGGTAAGTGTAAGAAACAAACCCCTGTGGGGTCCCTGGACGGCTCAACTGATTAAATGCCCGACTCTTGGTTTTGGCCCAGGTCATGATCTTAGGGTTCCTGAGTGGGGCTCTGTGATGACAGCGGAGGCTGCTTGGGACTCTCTCTCTCCCACTCTCTCTGCCCTTCCCCTGCTCGCTCTCTCTCTCTCAAAATTACTAAGTAAACTTTAAAAAAAAAACACAAAACTTCTGTTGTATTAAGAGATTAGGTTGTTAGTTGGCATAACTGTAATGTAATGGTGGAATCTTTATTTCCTGGAAAACTTTGTGTATAATTAGTATCATTTCTTGCATAAAGGTTTAGTAGAATTCATTAGTGAATCTTTCTTCTTCTTTTTCTCCTTCTCCTCCTCCCCTACCTCCCCTTACTTTGTCCTTCTCCCCCTCCTCCTTCTTCTTTAAATATTTATGGCACTTTTAAGGTTACTTTTTAATTGAGTGAGATTTGGTGGTTTATGTCTTTCATGAAAACCATGCATCGTTTTCCTTGCCTATTTACTTGTTTGTCTTCCCCATTAGATCATTATAGACTCCCTTAAGAGAAAGGCAACTGTACTTTATTTTTAAGATTCCAGATCTGAGTATAGTGTGCCTACACGGTAAACATTCAATAAATATTTCTTAAACAAATGAAGAGGCGGATGAATTTTTAGTGGGTCTGTGAGGAATTTCATAGGGGAAATCCAGAGATGGATCAAGAGGGATTAAGATAAAAAAAGAAGCAGAAGCCCACAAAGAAAGACAGCAAAAACATAATCAAGAGGAGACGAGGGCAGGGCATGGTGAGGGAACGGCGCAGTGTATATCTTGGGATATTGAGGTAGAACTTAAGCTGGATTAAGATAAGCCAGAACTAAGCCAAGGGGTTTACTGAACAGAGGAGCTTGGATATTAGTCTGTGTACTCTGGGAAGCCATTGAAGGTTTTTGAAAAGGGGAGTTCTAAGAACTCTTCTGTGTTTAAAAAGATGTTTCTGGTGGCACAATGTGGGACTGATTAGAGAACATAGAGACACGAGGCAATGAAAGCAGTTAGGACGTTGCTGAAATACTAGTTTATTGACTAAATATGGGGACTCCAACTTGGCCATGCTGGAGGAGCAAGGAAAAGAAAAGAGATTTTTTTTTTTTTCAAAAGTAAGCTCTTTTTTTTCAAAAGTAAGATTCTTAAGATCTTTTCACTTGCAGCGGGGGTCAACGAAGAGATGACGGGTAATCCTGAGTTTGGGTGGACAGTGATGCCATTGACTAAGACACAACTTGCAGTGAAAGGGCGGTTTTGCTGCAAAGAGGAGCCATAACCACAGCCAAATAGCAGGTTTGGGGACTCAAGAAATTTGAAGAATGTGAAGCCACATGTGTAGTAGTAAAAGCCAAAGCCACTGAGATGAATAAGAACAGTGGATGGGAAGAAGCCCTAGGAATGGACGAAACACTCCATATGCGTAGAGGAAAAAAAAAAAAAAAAAGGAAAGCCGGTGATGGTCAGGCAGAAGAAGGAGAAGAGACGAGAAAGCACAGAGATGTGATTGCCTTTCAAGAATGCCTTTCAAGGTAATGCTGCGGACTGGGAGTAGTAGAGCCATTAAGAGGCGAGAGCCATGAGTCGGGCAGATTTCCTATGGAATCTCTGCTTTAACGTCTGTACAGTATGAAGGCGATCTTACGACGTATCTCATAAGGCTGTTGCAAAGAATAAATGAGAAATAATACCGTTAAAGCGCTTCTTACATTGCGCGGCATATAGTCAGTCAGCAGTAGTATCTACTATTATCAACAATAGTAAAAGATGCTGCAGAGAGGTTGAGACAAATGAAGGTAGAGAAGCAGAGGTAAGTTTTGCTTCTCTGGAAGGCAAGGCTGGTCACAAACCTGTTGGGACTACTCTTACTCAGACATGGGGTTTTCATGTCTTTCTGGAATACAGATAACTTAAAACGCTCACCTGCAGGATGTCTGGATGGTGTGTGTGTGTGTGTGTGTACCTGAATAAAAATAGTTACTTCTAAATAGGTCTGATAATTTATATGAAAAGAGGTTCCAAGGAAGATATCAAGAAGGTTACTGTTTCTCTATTTTTTCTGGAAAGATATATGAATAAATGCCTTAAAGAACTGAATCAAAGGCAGATAGATTCTAATTTAGCTTTATTTCTTTTCCGAAAATTAACTTCTTTCATCACAGCGTATTACTTTTTTTTTTTTTTTTTTTTTTTTATTTTATTTTTTTTTTTTTTAATATATGAAATTTACTGTCAAATTGGTTTCCATACAACACCCAGTGCTCATCCCAAAAGGTGCCCTCCTCAATACCCATCACCCACCCTGCCCTCCCTCCCACCCTGCCCTCCCTCCCACCCCCCATCAACCCTCAGTTTGTTCTCAGTTTTTAACAGTCTCTTATGCTTTGGCTCTCTCCCACTCTAACCTCTTTTTTTTTTTTTTTTCCTTCCCCTACCCCATGGGTTTCTGTTATGTTTCTCAGGATCCACATAAGAGTGAAACCATATGGTATCTGTCTTTCTCTGTATGGCTTATTTCACTTAGCATCACACTCTCCAGTTCCATCCATGTTGCTACAAAAGGCCATATTTCATTTTTTCTCATTGCCACGTAGTATTCCATTGTGTATATAAACCACAATTTCTTTATCCATTCATCAGTTGATGGACATTTAGGCTCTTTCCATAATTTGGCTATTGTTGAGAGTGCCACAGCGTATTACTTTTAAAAATGTGTATTTATTTTTGAGAGAGAGAGGAAGAGAGGGTGCGAGTAGGGGAGGAGCAAAGAGAGAGAGGGACAGAGGATCTGAAGCAGGCTCTGTGCTCACAGCAGAGAGCCTGACGCGGGGCTCGAGCTCAGGCATCACAAGATCATGACTTGAGCTGAAGTCAGACGCTTAACCAACTGAGCCACCCAGGCGCCCCTACTATGGCATCTTACATTTCTTCTTATTGCTTTAAAGCAAATAAATAATTTAGGTTTTGATCATGATTTGAACTTCGGCCAGTTTGCTTATGAAACCAGCCAGGAAATCAACAAAAGCCAGAAGCCTCTGAATTTTCATGTTCAAATAGAATCTATACAGTTAAAAATCATTTAGCGTTTTGATTTATCATTTGATAGTCTAATCAAATTAATATTTAAACATTTTTTTTCTGTGGAGTTTGGAAAGCAAATTGTGAAATATGAGATAGAATCTCAAAAGTTGGAGCATCATTCTGAAAAATGTAGTTTAAATGTCATTGAATGTATGGAAAGTCATTTCAGTCAGAAAAGAATAGCAGGCGTACTCAGCTACATCATACAGCACATACATAATTTACACACATGCGTCGTGGGTACTGATTCCTTTTCAGGGTGAATGCCCAAGAAACATGCCTACCTAGTAGAGAGTTTTAAGCTTTCCCACCTATTTTGTGATTTTGGCAAAGGAAACACAACTGCTTACTCACCTTTCTTTCTGTTTGGTTCCACATTTATTTCAGTAGAGCGAAATGACTGGCTTTCCTCCACGGCACCAACATAATGCCTCCAGAACTGAAATCCCTAGTTTCACTCTTCTGGCTAAAAAAAAAAAAAAAGATAAAAAAACAAAAGCCATTTTTAAACTTTCTTCTTTGCTAACCTCTTAAGGCACAATAGCAGACCCTACCTTTGATTACTGATGCGGGTCTACTGTGGTCATCAAATATTATACAATAAACTGTTTACATAGCAGTCCTTTTTACAGGTTTTAAATCTTCCCAAGCTGCCAGTTTCTGAAGCTGAGTCTGCCAGCTGGCAGACAGAGAGGTGCTTGTGTGCTAGTTGATTGAGGTAATTAACAGCCCAAACTGTCAGAAGGTGACAGCAGGCAAAAAGTTCTTGCCCCGGGGTCACAGCTGGACTCCAACAACTTGCTCCTGATTTACCAGTAAAACTAATAATGTAAGTAATATTCGTATTAAATTATAAAATCAAGGGTCAAACTAAAATTCTGGTTTGTACCACAAATTCACTAGCAGCAAATTAGCGATAATGTCTTACAGTTACTCTGCCCTCTTAAACGACCGCAGGGAAAAATCAGCAAGTACCCATTTTGGCAACAATCTGTGGATTTGATACACTTAAAGAAGCAAAGTGGTGTCTTTCACTTGGATTTCTTTCCATAAATGTAGCTGTTAATAGGATATTGTTTAATGTTTAAGAAAATACTCCCTCCCTCCCCCCAGGCATTAACAGATCTTGCTTAGAGCAGGTTTGCTTATATGTTTGTGATATTGAATTTAGTTTTCACTGTTGTGTGTTTGGCTGAGCGCAGATATTAGATGATGCTTATCATCAGAGTTATGCTCACTTAATTTTGCTTTGCAGCTCACATCGAGCCCTTTAATTCACAGTGTTATATTTTCCTACAGTGAGCTTGGGTGAGAGGTAGGAGAAGGTAGAGAGTAGATGGATGGATAGACACACAGATAGATTGATAGATTCAGATACACATCCTAAGCATATCTTGTAAAGTGGTTTCCATTTTTAAGGTATAATCATTATTATCAGAAACTTTTCAAAATTTTAAGAGAAAAATTCAGGGCCTGGCTAATTTGAATGAAATCTTAACTTCCCAAATTTTGTTATACCTTTCTAGCAAAAGTCACACTTGATGTTACAAGAGACATAAGCAATTACAACTCCATGTAAATATTTTCTTTCACATATCCATAAATTCCTAGACATCGTGTAGCATCATAAACTTATGGTCATCTAAAAAACAATTGTTAGGTTTGTTTATTTATAAAATCAATAAAAATTACTTTTTAGACTTATCAAAGAAATTTCATAGGGGCCCCTGGGTGGCTCAGTTGGTTAAGCCTCCAACTTCAGCTCAGGTCATGATCTCAATTCGTGAACTCCAGCCCAGCATCAGGCTCTGCTGTCAGCACAGAGCCCGATTCAGAGTCTCTGTCTCCCTCTCTCTCTGCACCTCCCCTGCACTTGCTCACTCTCTCTCTTCCTCTCTCTCAAGAATAAATAAACATTAAAAAAAGTTTTCAAAAAAGAAATTACAAATATATGGAAATTTAACTTTTCTGAAAACGAGTCATGCAATGTGCTCAGTGTCCGCACAGAGATTTTAAAATGCACTTACAGAGGCGCCTGGGTGGCTCAGTCGGTTAAGCGTCCGACTTCGGCTCATGTCATGATCTCGCAGTCCATGAATTAGAGCCCCGCATCGGGCTCTGTGCTGACAGCTCAGAGCCTGGAGCCTGTTTCAGATTCTTTGTCTCCCTCTCTCTCACCCTCCCCTGTTCATGCTCTGTCTCTCTCTGTCTCAAAAATAAATAAAACGTTAAAATATAAAAAATAAAATAAAATGCACTTACAAACACATCGAGTCCTTTGAATTATGGTTCCATCTCTAGTCTTAGACATGTGGGGGACTGAGGGCAGAAATCCGGAAGAAGAAACCTAACAGGTTATCTTTAGTCTCCTTATTTTTGGAACCTGAATAAAGTAAAATGCTAGGCTGAATCAAACAAGTTAGCCCTTTTCTAAATCTAATTGTTTACTACATATTATAACACTATGCTAAGAACTCTAGGAAGAAAAATAACTTTAAGATGTAGTTTCTACTGTTGAAGAAGTTTAGTGTCCAGGTGGGAATAGAAAGAATAAAATTATAAAAATAAACCAGTATGTAATAATTTAAGTTGTACAGTGAGGCTCATTGGATAGAAAGGCAGGTGAGAAAAGGCCCAGAAGTTGATAAGGTAAGTTTGCCTGGAGTGGAAGGGGCTGAATTTCTGAGGGTGGATTTATCTACAGATATTGATAAGCTATCAAAAGTTTTTCAAAAAGAGAGCACAATGATGAAGTTTTTAGAAATTAGTTTTGCAGTCAAGTGCAGAACAGAATTTGTTGAGCAACAGTAGCAGGTAGAGAAACGATTAGAAAGTTTCAGTGACCATTGTGGAGAAAACAGATGAAAAGATAAAGATATAGGAGAGCCTGGTTGGCTCAGAGGGTGAAGCATAGGATTCTTGATCTTGGCACAGCTCATGGTCTCATGGTTCCTGAGATCGAGCCCCCCCCCCCCCCCCCCCCCCCCCGTTGGGCTCTGCACTAACAGCAGGGAGCCTGCTTAGGATTCTTTCTCTCCCTCTCTCTGCCCCTACCCTGCTCTTGCTCTAAATAAATAAATAAATAAATAAATAAATACACTTAAAAAAGATATATATGTATATGTACGCAAAATGTAGGATCATTTGTTAGTTGGTTTATATCCCTCTTTGGCAAGTCACTTTTCTTGTACTAGAGGCTTTAAATAAACCTCTAAGCCTTTGAAGACATTTTATTGCCATTCCAGAAAAAGGTAAGACAACCATTTGAATGTCAGCACAAAGGATTTGACACCCGCCACTGAGTCCCCATCCAGGAAACAGCAGCGGCTCAAAGGAGGCTCAAAGGCGGGGGTCTACTAAGGTCCTGGTTTAGATGATTGCCGGAAGTCCTGCCTGGTATGTGCGAAATGATTAAGAACCATTCTGATACATCTGATACAGCCTGATATTTAGGAAGCTCAGTCTCTAATTCAGAAGACATCCTCCCAGACATAGCTGACCCTTCATGAACAAAACTTACTAGATAAAATTCCTTAGCCTTTTATAGAGCCTGGAATATAGTAATTTCAATCCAAAGTGAATATTAGAACATTGGTAAAGACTCTTAGAAATTATAATACTGATAAACAAACACTGGAGTTCAATTAGCCTAAATCTTCAAATGATTGAATTTTCTTTCTTTCCAATCAACTTCAAAAAGGTTTTTTATTATGGACATTTTTATACATAAAAATAAGGAGAAGAGTAGAATGAATTTCCATGTACCCATTAGATAGTTCAATAGCTATCATTTTGTCAATCTTTTTTTTTTTAATTTTTTTTTTAACGTTTATTTATTTTTGAGACAGAGAGAGACAGAGCATGAACGGGGGAGGGGCAGAGAGAGAGGGAGACACACAGAATCCGAAACAGGCTCCAGGCTCCAAGCAGTCAGCACAGAGCCCGACGCGGGGCTCGAACCCACATACCGCGAGATCGTGACCTGAGCCTAAGTCGGACGCTTAACCGACTGAGCCACCCAGGCGCCCCTCATTTTGTCAATCTTAATGAAATCAATCTTTCATTTATCCCCCAACTTTTATTGGAAAAAGTTTTTAAATTGTTAAAAGTTAAGCTTTAAATATCATATCCTTTCATCTGAAAATCCTCCAGACAAGAAAAATGCTCTATTCTTTCATTTTATTTATCAACTTTAAAAACTTATGTTAGGAATAATAAATCTTTGCCTATAAGTAGGATTTTAGAAAACATTATGTTTTTTAATTTGCTTATGTTTTTTTTTTTTTTTTTGTCATGAAAAACCTGTGAATGTGTGTATGTGTGTTCAAAATTATCATTCTTTCCTTCTTTTTTTTTTTTTTTTTTTTTTTGCCTCTTAGGCTCTAAAGTTCACCCGTGTCATTTTCTATTGCATATATGGTTTCAAATCCTACATTTGGATCTGATTAGTTTGGAATTTATTATGTGTAAAAAAGATCCAGTCTTAAGTATTTGCATATGATTATTCTCTTGACAACTGGGATCTTTTTGTTGACTCCTGTATCCTGAGATTCATCCAACTTTACATAACCCTTATTTCTGCCATTTTTGCTTCACTTACAATCTTTGGTCACTTGGTATGCCATTAGATTTCATTATAGTAAATGTCCCATATTAAGCAACTGGGATACAGAGAGGAATAATTGTAGTTGTTATAATCCCTATGGATATATAGACAACTAGACAAGAATTGTGATATAGCACATCAGGTCCCTCAGTATGAACTACTCTGTGAATACCATAGACAGACTGAACCTAGACCAGAATAATGAGGAAAAACATCCAGAAGGACATTCAATCTCACTAATTTTTAAGGATAAAGTAGGAATCAATTAAGGAAAGTGGTATTGAAGTTGCAGGAAAAGGACTCTGGATGCCAGTAAAAGGAAGCGGCATGTGTAACGACAGAAATCAGAGACAGAATGATACCTTCAGAGAATTGCCAGCAGTTTCCTATAACTGCAGAGAACACAAGACTAGAGACATAGCAGCTTGTTTTTATGGAGTGTTTACTGTGTACCAGCCACTGGACTAAGAATTTTACATGCATCATTTCTTTTAATCCCTACAACCATGCAAATGCAATAGTACTATTATATTCCTTATTTTGCAGGATGGGAAATTGAGAACCAGAGACATGAAGCAACTTCCTAGAATCACACAGTTAGGTAGTGGTAGAGATAAGATTGGAATCCACATTGTCTGGATCCAGGGCCCACATTCTTCATGGCTCCACTGTAATGCCTTAGGGAATCTGGTGGGTCACCAAATGGTTTTCAGCAGAAGAATATGTTTAAATTTTAGAAGATCCATCTGGAGGAGAATGTATTAGAAAGGCATTGATAAGTGTGTGGAGATTATTTAGGACCTGAATGCAAGCTGGATGGGAAATGCTAGTTCTAGAGTTGACCTGAATGGTTATAATGGGGAGATACAGGGATGAAGATATTTAATAGGTGAGCCTATTGGATGGGTAAAGGAAGACTGGAAAAATGGATTTGGGTTTTGGCAGCTGAGTAAATGGTGGTACATTAGTTACTGAATAAGCCAAATGATGATAATTTCTAGAAAGAGCTACAACATAAAATTTGGGGTTATCTCGATGGAATGTACGGTCTATATGATCATTGGGGCAGCAGTTGGGAACCAATGAAGTTTAATTGTAAGATGATAACATTTAGTACATAATGTGTCAGATGATTAAGTTTATGTTGGCCTGACATGTTTTACCCAACAGAGTTACTTACTAATAGGACATGTGGGCAATGACCAAACATGACCAAACACAGATGTTCTCTAGAATTCCACAATATGCTGAACTGTCTTTCAGAGTCCCAATCTCTCAAAACATTTTTTGGTTTATAATCCTCCATAATACCTTTCCCTTGAGGATATCTGTAAGATTGTTGGGGATTATTTTTGCAGAATTGGGATTGCCCAATATTTTCTTAATGTAGTGTTTGACGAACATGTCAAAATAAAAATCAGGTTTTATAATTAGGCTAAAGAGGCAGTTTTGTAGTTAAAAAACTAGGCTTTTTGGTCAGCATTTAGTGGTGCTTACCAAATATGGTATTTGTTTAGAACATACTTTCTTTGAATATTCACGTCTTTGTGACTCAGTCTAGACTCTTGCCATTTGCTCCTTATTAGGGCTTTTGAGAAAATGTAGTGGGTAAAGAAGATAACTGTTCAGCTATTTAATGTGCTTTCATATAGAGTGGTGGTTCTAAACAGTTCTATAATAAGATTTCTTTATATTACTTTTTGTATACTCTAGACATTTCAAGGTTTTTTGTTGTTGTTGTTGCTATTGTTTAGATAGAAAGAGTGCACGAGAGTGGGGGAGAGGGGCAAAGGGAGAGAGAGAGAGCAGTGCAGAGCCCAACTTGTAGCTAGAGAGGACCCTGGGAACATGATCTGAGCCAAAGTCAGGAGTGGGTTGCTCAACCGACTGAGCCACCCAGGCCCCTTGTCATTTCAAGGTTTTTTTTTTTTTAATTATACTGTACTTCATTATCAAGTTGTAACTTTTTTCCCATTTCATATCAGAGTTTCTGATCAACATGAAATAACCAATGTTGCCCAATGAACCAATAAAGTTCCAGTCTAAATTTAAAAAAACATGACCTTAGGATTAGTCTGTGTAATTTCATCTTAGGTAAATGCAATATTTCAATTAAACAACATTAACAATGATTCACCAACTTTTATCAGTTAGGATTTGATTTGGTTGAACTTAACAAGGCCCAAAATAGCAGCGGCTTCAAATAGGTTTATTTCTCTTTAACCTAATATCCCAAAGTAAGGATCCTGGGGATAATATGACAACTCTGCTCCGTGGAGTTTTAAGGAAAATATACTCACTACACCAGCATCCCTAGGTGTAGTAGGCCGGTAATGGCCCCCAAAGATATCACATCCCAATCCCGAAACCCTTAAATCTTTCCTTATTTGGGAAAAAAGTCTTTGCAAATGTGAATAAGTTAAGAATTTTGAGATGGAGAGACTATCTTGGAGGATTCATGTGGATCCTAAATGTATCTTATAAATGGAGGGAGAGGGAGATTTGACACATATACAGAGGGGAAGGTGATGCAAAAACAGAGCAGAGAGAAATTTGAAAATTTTGGTCTTAGAGATTGGAATAATGTGGCCATAAACCCAGGAATTTCATTCTCAAATTTGAATTCAAGGAACAGAAGATTCTCCCCTCGAGACTCTGGAAGATGCATGGCTTCAGCCACTCTGACTGGGGCCCAGGGATACTGAGTTTGGACTTCTGGCATCCAGAACTGTGAAAGAATAAATTTCTCTTGTTTTAGTTACCAAGTTTGTGGTAATTTGTTACAGCTGACACAGGGCACTAATACACTAAGAGATGGTACATAGTCTCATGGTTAAAAATGGACAAATATCTCACCTATTTTCTGAAAGAGAATGTGTAGACAGAGGAAGGTATACATCCGTTCATTCACTTACCCACTTCAACAGATACGTATAGCAAGCCTGTTAGATGCCAGGCATTGTTCTAAATGTTTGGAATGCACCAACGAAAAACACAAAGACTCCTCTTTCTTTTTGGACGTATATGCTAGCAGTTGAAGACAAAGATAGATAAACCATAAGATAAGCAAATCATATATTATGTTAAAGATAAAAAAAATTCAATACAAAGAAAGAAAAACTATAGCAGAGGAAGGGGGATTAAGATGGTCATTCAGAAGTAAGGCAAGTTGCAATTTTAATACATTCATCATGGTAGGCTTTGTTTCATTGAATAGGTGGGGTTTGAGAAATGACCTGGAAAAGTGAAAGTTAACCAATACAATATATAAGATAAGAGCTCTACAGGAAGAAGAGACAGCTAGAGTGGGAATGTTGAGATATGAGAATGCCTTCTGTGTTTTGGAAACAGTAAAGAGGCTAGTGTGATGGAGTAGAGTGAAAATAGTAGACGATGTCAGATAGGCAAGGAAAGGACAATCAGGTGGGACCTTGCAAAGTATTGTAAGGTCTTTGATTATTTAAATGGAAGGTATGAGCTGAGAAGTGACATGATCTAAGTATAAGAAGGATCATTATAGCTGCACTGTTAAGAACAGATTGGTGGGGGGAAGGAGTAGACTCAGCGACCTAGTAGGTGATTTTTGTAATAATCCAGGTGAGATATAATAGTAGTTCACATCAGAGTTGTAACAGTACAGATGGAAATACGTAGTTGATTTCTGGGTAAGTCTCGAAGACAGAGCCAACATAATTTCTGAAAGATTGACTAGGAGTTCTGAGGGAAAAAAGAGGAATGAAAAGTGATTTCAAAGGCTTGAAATTGGCCAACTAAAAGGATGCCGTACATGAAGTGAGGGTTTGTTGGGATGTGGGGAGGAGTGTCAGGGGAAGCCCAAGGTTTGAGCTGTTAGATAGCTACATAGAGATGTCAAGTGGGCATTTGACTATATGCATCCGGGAGGGAATCTGGGAGAGAGGTCTGAGATGGAAATATCCAGTAAGAATTTTTGCTTCCAGCAAAAACAGACTATCTTTTTTCAGACCAAGGCACTTACCAAGAATAATTAGAAAATCTGGGCAAAATTTAAAAATAATTGTTTGTAGGTTATTGGTAAGCTAGTAAAGCAGCAAAGATCTGAGAGGATATCTTCAGACAGAAGTGAAATGATACGGATGGAGGCATGGAGACACATTAAGGGAACAAAACACAATAAAAGGTGAGTATGTTAATATCTCTAAATGAAGATTGCATGACTTTTCCTTTAGATTTGAGGTATTCATAACATTAAAATATATCTTAATAATTACATAAGAAAGATGGGTAATTGGAGTTCTACTATTCTTGAGTCTGCAATTTCTGGAAGGAGGTGAAGTTACAAATTTATATCAGATTTTAGTAAGTGAGAAAATCATGCTATAATCTCCAAACTCATCACTAAAAGGAGTAATCTATCATTGAGAGAAAACAAAATAAGATAAAATATTTGATTAATTGTATAGAAAGAAAGAGAAGAGGAAAATGGAATGTAAGACAGGTAGGGGGAGAAAAAAAAGCAAATGGTAAGATAGCTGATTTAAATCTCAAGATATCGGGTCTTATATTAAATATTACATAACAAAGACTCTCATTTAAAATATATCAAATTCCTTAAAAAAGCCAACTTTGTGCTACTGATAAGAGATATTCCTCAAATACAAAAACAACAAAGAATTGAATGCAAAAAGGATAAAGAATCATCCACAAAGCAAACTAACGAATACCAACCTTGATTTTAGATGTTGTGTAATGATAACAGTTCAATCCAGCAAGATGATTTAAGAATTTAAAATTTGCATGCACTTCATACACAGCTTGAAAATACACACAGCAAAAGTTGACATAACTAAAAGGACAAACAGAATACCCACCGTCATTTGAGGACATTTTAACATACATCTCTCAGCAACTGGTAAGATAGGCAGAAAAAAAATCAGTAAGAATATAAATACAGTTCACTTATTGGATGGAATTAAATATATGGAGCACTGCACACAAGAACTGCAGAATATATATTTTCAAATGTAGCTGTCACATTTATCAAAATTGGCCATAAAAATAAATAAATACAGATTAAGTAGGAAATTTCTAACATAATCACCAATATAATTCTTAAAAGTACACAGTTAAAAAAAAAAACGGATGGAAATTGGAAAATACTTCAAACTGAATAGTAATGAAGATATGATATACAGATACTTTATGGGGAAATTAGACAGAAATTTATAGCTCTTAATTTATATATTAGAGAAAAAGATGAATAATAAATTATTTCAAGTATCCATCTCAAGAGGTTGTGGAAAGAGTAACACATTAAACATAAAGAAAGCTGAAGATAGAAAATAAAAATAGCAGCCATCACTGAAATAATTTCTTTTTGAAAATAAAATAAAACTGATAAACATCTGGAAAGATTGGTAGAGGAAAAACAAAAGTTACTAATGTTGGCTTGAAAGCAGAATGATCACCACATATTCTGTAAATGGCAAAAATTCTAAAATTTGGATGAAATGAGCTACTTCCTAGAAGAACGTGACCGATCAAAAACTAAAACAAAAAATTTAACAAATGTGAAGAGTCTTGGGGCACCTGGGTAGCTCAGTCGGTTGGGCATCCGACTTCAGCTCAGGTCATGATCTCGCAGTTTGTGAGTTCAAGTCCCATGTCGGGCTCTGTGCTGACAGCTCGGAGCCTGGAGCCTGCTTCAGATTCTGTGTCTTCCTCTCTCCCTGCCCCTTCCACACTCCTGCTCACACTCCATCTCTCTTTCTCTCAAAAATAAATAAACGTTAAAAAAAATTTCTTTTTTAATGTGAAGAGTCTTATATCAGTTATGGTAATTGAATCCGTAATTAAAAGATTCTTTGCAATAAAGTTTCCAGGACTAGTTGTCTTTACTAAAGTGAGTTCTACAACACATTTAAGAAAGACATAACACCATTATTAACATATTCTTCTAAAAATAAAAAGAGAGGGAATGTTTTCCAATTTGCTTCATAAAGCCAGCTTAATTCTGACACCAGAATTACGAGGCCTCACAAAAACTAGAAAATTTCAAGCCAATCTCTTATGAACATAGGTGCGACATTTTCTTAACAAAATATTAACACTTTATATCCAACAACATATAAAAGCGATAATATATCACAATGCAATTAGGTTTATTCTAGGAATGTAAGTTTGTCTTAACATTCTAAAAATAAACCAGTATTAATTAGCACATTGACAGAATAAAGAAAAAATGATATCCTTATAATGGCAGATGCAGAAAAACGTTTGACACAATTCAACGTCCGTTTATAAAAAAGAGATATTAGAAAATTAGAAATGAGATGGGAACTTCATTAATCGAATAAAGGGCAGTTACAGAAGAATATACAGTAAGTATTATACTAAATGGTGAAACAGTGAATACTTTCTGAAATCAGAAACAAAAGGTTTGTGACATACAAATGGTATTCAAAGGCATGGTGCTTGATGATACCAGCCAGAGAATGTACATGGAGGAGAAGGGGACTAAGGTATGAGTCCTAGAGAACTCCAACATTAAGACATCGTAGAAAAGAGAAAAGTACAAAGGAGATTGAGAAGGAATTCTATATGAGGAAGAAAGAAAACAAGAGAACAAGTAAGGGAAAAACATTAAAGAAGAGGGAGGCATGAATTGAGTCAAATACTACTGTCCAGTCTAGATAAGGACAGAGAAATGACAACTTGAGAGCGACCTGGAAATCAGAAGGATGGTTGAGAGTGGTTGTTTTGGTAAAGTAGAAAAGTATTGGAAACAGTGAGTTTTGACATGTCTTCTGAAAAATTTTCAGCCAAGGGGAGAAAAGAAATGAAATGGTAGCTGGCAAGGTAAGTGAGGTAAGAGAAGATTCTTTTAAAAGATGGATGAAATGCCATCATGTTTTTGTGCTGACACAAAATGGTCTAGGAGAAAGGAAAAGTATTAGTGATCTAGGAGAGATGGGGAGAATTACTGGAATGAAACCCTGCAGAAGGCAAGAGGAATGGGATCCAGTGCATATGAGGGGCAATTGGCAAGAGCAAGAGATAGTGAGGAGGGGTCTGAGAGATGCCTACAGATTCCCTTCACACACCATTGACCAGAACTATAGTATGTGACCACATCTAGGTACCGTAAGGAAGATTGAGATTTAATCCTCATTCTCACTGGCTATATGCCCAACTCTCTATTATTATTATTTTTTAATCACTGAGGACGAAACAGATGGAAATTTAAGTGGGGAGCACTAGAATCATCCGATATACTAACATTTTCTCAGCTACTACAGTTTTAAGCATTGGAGAGACTATGGGCATTTTTTAGATTTCTGATATCAATTGATAATTCATTTACACGGAGATGGTTTTAACAGCTTAAGATAAAATAGAGGTGAAGGGAATTAGCACTTATTGAGTGACTTTTAGATGTCAATCCTTTGATAAATTGTCTCATTAAACCTTTAATTATCCCATCAGGCAGGCATTATCATGCTTATTTTATTGATGGATAAACTGAAACTCAGATTGGTTAATAGTTACTTGAAATTATGCAGCTAATAAAGTCAGACATACCCTTAGGCCTATCCAGGAATAAGACTAAACACATTATATCCACAGCCTTTAGATGTATTGGAAATATATATACTTTTAATTCTGAAATAAACCCTGTCCTCCACTAGTGTGAATTAACCTCCCTTTTTTGCTTTCCTGGCATTGCATAGATATCTATGCTATAACATTTATCTCATTAGTTTTTTTTTTTTAATTTTTTTTTTTAACGTTTATTTATTTTTGAGACAGAGACAGAGCATGAACGGGGGAGGGTCAGAGAGAGAGGGAGACACAGAATCCGAAGCAGGCTCCAGGCTCTGAGCTGTCAGCACAGAGCCCGACGCGGGGCTCAAACTCACAAACTGCGAGATCATGACCTGAGCCGAAGTCGGCCGCTCAACCGACTGAGCCACCCAGGCGCCCCTCATTAGTTTTTTAATGTATATTTATTTGTCTGTGCTAATTGTCTTTTCCACGCCTCTCACCCTTCCATAATTGTGTGATGAATTCTTTAGGAACTGAGATTCATCTTGTTCATTTTTGTATCCTAATTTTGATACAGAGGGGCACGGAAATAATGTTGTTGAATAAATGAGTGAATAAGTAGATATACTTTAAACCACATTAAAAGTTTTAATAGGACACAGAATGTGTCCCATTTAGAAAAAGATTGACATATCATGGGGCACCTGGTGGCTTAGACGGTTAAGTGTCTGACTCTTGATTTCGACTTGGAACATGATCTTCTGCTTCAAGAGATAAGCTTCATGTTGGGCTCTGGGCTGACGGCTTAGAGCCTGCTTGGGATTCTCTCTCTCTCCCTCTCTCTCTCTCTCTGACCCACCCCCACTCATGCTCTCTCTCTCTCTCTCAAAGTAAATACATAAAAATTGTTTAAGAAAAAAAGGGAAAAAAAAAAGAAAAAGATTAGCATGTCAGACTACATTAAAATTAGGGAATTTCATTCCTCTGAAGACACAAGAAAGTATTACAAAAATTCCCAGGTATTTTCCAAACATCCCTAAAGTGTTTTAACTGTTTCACTGTCATAACAGAAATTCATGTTACTTTAAGAATATTTGTGCAGTAATTAAGCCTTAACCCAGACAAAATGTTAAATTAATTGCAAAATGATAGATTCCATTACAAGGATAGCATTTCTTTTGCTGAAAATTCTGCATGAAGTTGTTTCCTCAGTCTAAAAAGAATTAATTTATTCCTACTGGGACATCATTACCATTTTAAGTTAATATGCCTTTAATTTTATTAATACTCCCATTTTCGCAATCTCTTCTTTCATTGTTTTTATTTCAGAAGAAGTTAGTTCTTTGTGTAAGAAACATGTTTTAGTTATTTTCTTTGTGATTTGAAATTTAAAGCATTTATTAAAATTATTAGCTATTATGTGACTGTTTGGTAATTTGTGACTATTTCCATTACAAAGTTTAAACTTTGTTGCCTTGAATTTGTGAGTGGAAGAGTCACTTCAGAAATGTAGGCATCTATTTTTTTTTTTTTTTTTTAATTTCAACCCATGGATCTTTGACAAAACCAGTTAATTAACAATATTTTCAACTTTTTTGACTTGGAAAAGCGGAACAAAAAGAAAGACTATTTTTTGAATCATGAGATATTTCCCATATGTTATTTTGTTAGTCATCAGACCAGTTTGAATATAGGTACTATATAACTAGATTGTCAAGATGAAAATTTTGAGGCCCAGAATATGTAAGTTTTTTGCCCATAGTCATAAGCTATTAACTTGTGGAGCCTGATTTTAAATCCCTAGATGTATTACCTCAAAGCTCATGAATCTGCTTTTGTCAAGGTCATCATTAACCTCCATTTGCCATTGTCTTTCTCTACCAATCAGTAGTATTTGGCAAAATTGATCACCCTCTCCTTCTCTTTCTTCCCCGAAGTCAGTTCCCTCTATTGAATGTTGATTTTCACAGACCAGAAATACAAAATAAAAGTAGAAATAGGCCCCAGTTAGAAGCGACAGGCCCGACCTCACATGACCCCTGCTATAGCAACTTGACCTGAACAAGAAGCATATATCCTAAAGGTTGGAAATTAGGAGGATTTTGATCCTGCATTACCCTGCCTCTGACCCAAGCTCTCCCAAGTTATAGAGTCATCCCTGAGAAGTAGCAGATAAGACACCTCTCCTGCTTCCCCAAGGAAGGGTATATCATCAGGAGAACTTGTTTGGATGGCACATAACCTGAGGATGACATTTCACACAAGGAGAAACTGGTACTGAAACATGGATGGAGAGACTAAGGTGTGACAGGACAAGTACAAGGAAAGAACATTTCCCTCCTCTCTGCTTATCAGATCCTGTCATGCAATCCTCTGAGCTGGGGAAGTACTGGCTAGTTCCTCTTCTTCAGAGTCCTTTCCTGCTTGTCTTCTTTTTTTTGCTTTTGTTCTTTCCTGAAAAGTTATCTTCACAGGACACAGACTATTTTCTTGAAGGCCTCACTTAGCTGCCTTGAGAATAACTTGGATAATGAGCTCCTAGAAAGTATTGATTTCTTTCCCACATTTAGTTTTCTTTTCTTTTTCTTTGACTTGTCTCTCTTAGAAGACTCACCATGAACCCCTTTATGTTCTTTCATGGTTTTGTCATATTCCCTCTGGTATCCTCAGCCTTGCAATCCCACTTGTCTTTCTTCTCTTCGGACATTCCCCTCCAGGTCTCGTTTGCCTTCTTGGAAAGTTTCATAATACTAATGTTAAGACTGTCTGACTTGATCTTTTCTCACTCAGGATCGAACCACAGCATCTATGCATAAATATGCCTTTTGGGGGGCACTGAGGTCTTTTCCCTTCTCCAAAGGCTTCTTGTAACCTTTATGATTCTTGGTCTTTTTGAGGTGTTTCCTCTTCTTCTCACTCCAGGCACAGTCATCCTCATTATTGGAGGAACTGGCAGAGGTCTTGCTGTCAAATCTCTCTGCCATTTCTTCTTCCTCTCCTGAGCTGAATGACTTATTCGTTCCTTCTCTTGAGTCATCTCTACTGTTGATGGCATTCTCTAAGTAGGTATCCTTTTATCAAGTCCAAGTGGGCATGGTGATCCTCTTCATCGCAGTTAGAGCCCTATTCGCTGTAGTTTTGGTTTACCCTCTCTTCCAATATTTCATTTTTGATGTTGAACCTTTTGCATTAACAAAATCAGGTTCCCATGCACCTGCCTCTTGATGCTTCTGAAGGTGCCCTGCTTGGTCTCAATATCAAAGTCAAAGGAGCAAGTGGGGGTGAAGCCACAGGCAAAGTTGACGAAGGAGATCTTGTCAAAGCAGATGTACACGGGTGGCTTATGAACGTAGATAAACCTTGCTCTGGCAGATGCAATAGTCTTGAGCCTGCCTTACAGGAGCAGATGATGCACATGCACTGAGCCCCCCGAGAGCCCTTGGAAGTTGCCTGGAAACTTGTGGTTGACCAGTGTTTTCATGACGCGAGTAACATCTCTTGGAGGCATCTTGACATGTTCTTGGTGATCTGCCTGTCAAAGGGCTTCTTCATCTCTTCCTTATTCGTAATAGGAGTCAAGAAAATGTCCTTGTTCTTGGGGAAAAGAAGGGTCAGGAAGTGGCATTAGGTTTGATCCTGCCTGATGGGCAGATTCAGGCTAATCACAAAAAGCCTCTGGTGCTGGTCGTTGTAGAGTAGCTAAAAGAGATTAAGTATCATGGTGTAGGGGATCTTATAGTCAAAGAACTTGCTGTGCAAGTGCAGAAGGTTGGGGTAGATCCAAATGTTCTCACGATCAAGAGAAGTCACACATTGCAGCTTCTGGAAGATGTATCTTCAATGCCTCCAGGATTATGTACATCTTAGCATGTATTGGGCAAAGGCCTCAATCAGGTCCATGTCATCCTCTAGGGTGGGAGACCCACAGAAGTGCACCTCCGTGAGAGAGATTTTGACATCAACATTCTGGTGGAATTCTGGTGTCACCTCATTCTTGCCTGTGGTGCACTGAGACATGTTGCTGAGGAGTATTTCAAAAAGCAGATGGCCACCAATGTCAAAGGAAGGCAGCAGTCCACCAAACTTCACCGTCCCTCAGCTTCTGCCCTTCATAAATAGGACCTTCTCCATTAGTTCGAGGCAACAGTGAGTTTCGAAGAAATCAGAGTTCCCTAAATCCTGATTCTCATATGCCATCATACTTGTAGACGTGGCTGTTCTTTTTGAGTAATTTAAGTCCATGATCCAGAACTACATTGTACTAGATGACCTTCCATTAATGCTCCAGCCTGGATGGTGTCCACTTTGCCTGTCTTGCTATTCTTAAATATCACACCCAGGAGCCTCAACTTTAGCCAATTAGCATTCATAGAGCCTTTCACTTCTGATAGGTACCTTGAACTCCTGACTTTCTGCCACGAGAATAAAGATTTGTCTTACTTGTTCCCCACTGTTTTTTCAAAACAGTACAGAGCCTATTTTGCACTCAGTAAATATTTGTGGAGTAAATGAAAGAATTAAGGAATGTAGGCCTTTCATAGAACAGCTTCATATGGATTGTGTATAGGTTTATGTCCCAGCTATGCCTATATATACGTCAACAATACCTCAGTAATAGCAAATATTGTTTCTATAAATGACTTCAATGTTTACCCTATCATTCACATAAAAAAAAAAACAACTAAGGGCTTCCTGTTTCTGGTTCCACATGTAAAGAGCTTGGAAGTTGCCACTCTATCCTAATAACAAGTAAAATGCTGAACAGACAGAAAAATCAACAACTCTTCTAGGATCCAAAGGAGAAATGAGAACACAGGGCCCTCAAGATAGGAGAGACAGACAGGTGAATATAGAAAGTCATAGCTCACAGGAGCAGAGGCTCATGTGTGGAAATTGCCACGTGAACCAGGTATTATTGGAGCCTAACTGTCTTAGAGGGAGGGAAAAACCAAATTCCAGTCGCTCTAGCTTTCCATGTGGAAGAAGGGAATATCCAACTCCAACCCACTCTAGCCATCCTTTACCACTGAAGGATGGAGGAAAAAAACTAAGAAATACTTCTGAACTTCATAGTCCAGGGGTATAGGCTTATTAAAAGTCTGAGACCTAATCTCATGACTATAGAACACTTTCTCTTTCCCCACATCTCACCACCACATTACTAAAGACCTACTTACAGCAACTCCTTTTACCCAAGTACCTCACATGTGGCTCTTGAGAAAAAATTACACGGTATACCAAAAGGCCCCTCCACCCCCCCACAATTTGAAAAGATAGAACGAGTGTCAGAACCAGACATGGCAGGACTGTTGAATTTATCATACCAGGGATTTAAAAAACTATGATTCATATGCTAAGAGCTCTAATGGATAGAGTAGACAGCATACAAGAACAAATAGCGATTGTAAGCAGAGAGATGGAAATCCTAAAAAGAACCAAAGAAAAATGCTAGAGATAACAACAACAATGACAACAACAACCAAAAAACACACTATAACAGAAATGAAGAATGCCTTTAACGGGCTAATTAGTAGACTGGAAAGGACTGAAGAAAAAATCCCTGAGCTTGAGGATATGTCCATAGGAACCTCCCAAACTGAAAAGCAATGAGACAGAGACTGAAGGAAAAGAACAGAATATCAAAGACCGAGGGACAACTACAAAAGGTGTGACATACGTGTAATGGGAATTCCACAAGGGGAAGAAAACGAGAAAGGAACAAATAAATATTTGAATCAATAATGATGGAGAATTTCCCTAAGTTAATGTCAGACACCAAGCCATAGATCCAGAAAGTTCATAGAACACCAAACAGGATAAAAATCAAAAAACAAAAAACAAAAAAAACAAAAAAAAACAAACCTATACCAGGCAGATATTTTTAAACTACAGAAAATCAAAGCTAAAAATAAAATCCTGAAAGAAGGCAAAGGGAAGAAACACCCTGACTAAAGAGGAACAAAGATGTGAATTACGTCCGACCGCTCAAAAACCATCCAAGTGAGGAGGGAGTGGAGTGAAATATTTAGTGTTGAGAGAAAACAAAACAAAACAAAACAAAAACACCAACTAGTTTTTTGTACCCTGAAAAATTATTCTTCAAAAGGGAAGGCAAACTAAAGCCTTTCTCACATAAACAAAAATTAAGAGAATTTGTTGCCAGTAGCATTGCCTTGCAAAAAATGGTAAAAGAAGTGCTTTACAGAAGAGGGAAACAATATAGATCAGAAACTCAGATCTACATAAAGAAGGGAAGAGCACTGAAGAAGAAATAATAAAGTTAAAAACTTTATATTTTCTTTTTTTTTTAACATTTATTCATTTTTGAGAGACAGAGAGAGACAAAGCATGAGCAGGAGAGGGGCAGAGAGAGAAGGAGACACAGAATCTGAAGCAGGCTCCAGGCTCTGAGCTGTCAGCACAGAGACTGATGCAGGGCTCAAACTCACGAAATGTAAGATCATGACCTGAGCCGAAGTCAGACGCTTAACTGACTGAGCCACCCAGGTGTCCCAAAACTTAAAATTTTCTTATCCCTAATTGATATCACAGATAACAGTTTGTTCAAAACAATACTAGTAACAATGCATTTAATTGAGAAACAATTTGGTAAACATCACCGTGTAAGTTTAAGGTGTGTAGCATGATGATTTGATTTACACATGCTGTGAAATGATTAACACATTCGGTTTTGTTAACATCCATCATTTCATATAGATACAATAAAAAGAAAATAAATCCTCCTTGTGATGAGGACCCTTAGGATCAACTGCATTAACAATTTTCCTAGATATCATACAGCAATATTAACTCTAGTCATCATGTTGTACATTACAACCCTAGAACTTATCTCTTATCACTGGAAGTTTGTATATTTTGACTACATTCCTCCACTTACCCCCCTCCACCCTCTACCTCTGGTAACCACAAATATGATGTCTTTTTCTAGGAGTTTGGTGTTTTTTGCTTTGTTCTCTTTTATTTTGATTTGTGTTTAGATTCCACATATAAGTGAGATCATATAGTAGTTGTCTTTCCTGACTTATTTTATAATGCCCTTAAGATCCATCCATGTTGTTGCAGATGGCTGGATTTTTCTCATTTTTTATGCCATTGTATATATATGCCACATTTATCCATTCATCTATTGATAGACACTTAGGTTATTACCATGTCGTGGCTATTGTCAACAATGCTGCTATGAACATTGTGGCGGTGGGGGGGGGGGTGCAGGTATCTTTTCAAGTTAGTGTTTTAGTTTCCTTTAGATACATTCCCAGAAGTGGAGTTGCTGGATCATATGGTAGTTCTATTCTTAGTTTTTTGAGTATCCCCATACGGTTTTTCCATCATGGCCATGACAATTTACAATCCCACCAACAATGCAAAGGAGTTTCTTTTTCTCCACAATTACACCAGCATTTGTTTTCTCTTGTCTTTTTTATGATGACCATTCTAAGGGGCAGGTGGTGATATCTCATTGTGGTTTTAATTTACATTTTCTTAATGACAGGTGATGTTGAACATCTTTTCATGTACCTGTTGGCCATTCATATATTTTCTTTGAAAAATATCTATTCAGGTCCTTTGCCCTTTTTGAATTGGATTATTATTATTGTTATTGTTATTATTTTTGCTATTGAGTTGTAGGAGTTCTTTGTATATTTTGGATATTAACCCCTTATCAGATACATGATTTGCAGATATATTTTTCTTATTCCAAGGGTTGTCTTCTTTTTTTTTAATTTTTTTTTAAACATTTATTTATTTTTGAGGCAGAGAGAGACAGAGCATGAGCAGGGGAGGGGCAGAGAGAGAGGGAGACACAGAATCTGAAACAGGCTCCAGGCTCTGAGCTGTCAGCACAGAGCCCGACGCGGGGCTTGAACCCACGGACCGAGAGATCATGACCTGAGCCGAAGTCCGACGCTTAACTGACTGAGCCACCCAGGCACTCCCCAAGGGTTGTCTTCTTACTCTGTTGATGGTTTCTTTTGCTGTGCAGAAGATTTTTAGTGTGGTATAACCCCACTTGTTTACTTTGATTTTGTTGCCTTTGCTTTATGTGTGATTTCCAAAAAAAATATTACCAAGACCCATGTCAAGGAGATTTTTTCTTGTTTTCTTCTATGAGTTTAATGGTTTCAGGTATACATTTAAGCCTTTAATCATCAGTTTTGAGTTAATTTTTGACTTTCATTCTTTTACATGTGAATATACAATTCTCCCAACACCATTTATTAAAGACACTGTTTTTTTCTCCATTGAGTATTCTTGGCTCTCTTATTAAATATTGGTTAACTGTATGTGCTTGGATTTGTTTCTGGGAATTTGATTCTGTCTTATTGGTCTATTTGTCTGCTTTCGTGCCAGTAATGTACTGTTTTAATTACTATAGGTTTATAATATAGCTTGAAATCAGGAAGTGTGATGCCTCCTGCATTGTTCTTCCTCGGGACTTCTTTTGCTATCCAGGGTCTTCTGTGGTTCCATATAAATTTTAGTAGTATTTTTTTTTTATTTCTGTAAGAAATGCCACTGGAATCTTGATAAGGATTGCATTAAATCTATAGATGGTATTTTAGCAACATTCAATATTATTTCTTCCAATGCATGAACATGGGATACCTTTCCATTTATTTGTGTCTCTTTCAATTTCTTTCATCAGTGGCTTATAGTTTTCAGAGTAGAGATCTTTCATCTTCTCAGTTAAATTTATTCCTAATTATTTTATTGTTTTTGATGTTATTCTGGATGGAATCAATTGTTTTTGTTTCTTTTTCAGAAAATTAGTTGTTAGTGTGTAGAAACACTACTAATTTTTGTGTGCTAATTTTGTATCTTGCAATTTCACTGAATGCATTGATTAGTTCCAACAGTTTTTTAGTTGAGTCTTTAGGATTTTTTATACATAAAATTATGTCATCTCCAAATAGAACAGCTTCATTTCTTCCTTTCTAATTCTGATGTCTATTATTATTATTATTTTTTTTTAATTTATTATTATTATTTTATCTGATTTTTCTAGCAAGGCTCTCCAGCACTATGTTGAGTAGAAGTGGTGAGAGTGGGAATCCTTCTCTTGTTCCCTATCAGAGGAAAAGCTTTAACCTTTTACCATTAAGTATGATGTTAACTATAGGCTTGTCATATATGGCCTTTATTATGTTGCAATGCTCCTTCCGTGTCTAACTTATTAAATGTTTTTATCATAAATGGATGTAGAATTTTGTTAAATACTTTTTTTGTGTCTATTGAGATGATCATATGTTTCTTTTCTTTCAGAAACAACCTATTTGATTATATGTGCTAATGTATGCATCTTACATATGTATATATATTTATACATATGCTTATGTATGCTATAATAAGTTAAATGAATGACAGCAATGATTCAAGGCATGGGAGAGAGGAATTAAGATTATTTTATTATTATAAGTTACTCACACTACCATGAAGTGGTATAGTGTTATTAGAAAGTGTTCTTAGATTTATAATAAATATATATTATACATTCCAGAACAACCACTACAAAAAGTTTTAAAAAATAGTATAATTTGTACATTAACAAAGGAGAGAAAATGGAGTTATATAAAATGTTCAATTCAAAGGCAGAAAAAGAGTAGAAGACAGAAAAGCAAAAAAGAACAGGGACAACAAATAGAAAACAGTAATAAATATGATAGATATTAATTCAACTATATCAATAATCATCTCAAACACCAATGGTTTAAATTGGACAATTAAAAGATGGAGATTGTTAGAGTATATCAAAAAACAAGATTCAAATATGTGTTGTGTATAAGAAGCCCACTATATATATATAAAGACACATATAGACTAAAAATAAATGGATGAAGAAATATATACCATGATAACTCTAAAAAAAAAAGAAGTAGCTATATTAATTACACACAGAGAAAATTTCAAAGCAGGGAAAATTATCAGCAATAAAAAAAGACATTAAAGAATGATAAAGGGATCAATTCTCCAGGAAGATAATGATTTTTAACATGTAGGTGCCTAACGTTGGAGCAACAAATTACATGAGGCAGAAGTGCAAGGAGAAATAGATGAGACCACATCAGAGTTGGAGACTTCAGTATCCCTCTATCAGAAATGGTCAGATAAAAGAGGCAGAAAATCTATAAGGATATAGCTGAACTCAGCAACACCATTGTTCAACTGGCTATAATGGACATCCACAGACTACTTCATCAAACACAATAGACATGCTTCTTAAGCTCACATGAAACATGCAACCAAGGCAAACCACATTCTGGGCCGTAAACACACCATAGCAGATTTGAAAAAATAGAAATCATACAATGTCTGCTCTCAGATCACAATGGAATTAAACTAGCGGTCAATAACAGAAAGATGAGTAGGAAATCTCAAAACACATGAGTTCAAAGAGCACACTTCTAAATAAAGCATGGATCAAAGAAATCCCAAGAGAAATTTAAAAATATTTTCAACTCAATAAAAATGCAAACACAACCAAGTTTGTAGGATGTAGCAATAACAGTCCATAGGGAGAAATTTATAACATTAAATGAATATATTAGAAAAGAAGAAATATCTAAAATAGGTAAACTAAGTCTCTTCCTTAGAAACTTAAAAAAAATAAAAGCAAAGTAAATTCAGAGTAAGCATAAGAAAAGAAACAATAAGCAGATATCAATGAAATTGGAAATAGGAAATCAATCAACAAAATCGTATACTTGTTCTTTGAAAAATACATAAAATCAATAGTCTTGTAGCCAGGCTAAGTAAGAAAAAAAAAAAAAAAGAGAGAGAGAGACAATATAAATTACTAATATGTGAAATAAAAGAAAGGATATCACTACAGATCCCTTGGACATTAAATGGCTAATCAAGAAATGCTATGAATTAACTCTATGCCCATAAACTGATAATCTAGATGAAATTCCTTGAAAAACATAAAATACCAAAAGTCACACAAGAAAGAATAGACAAACTGAATAAGCCTATATTTATTAAATAATTTGAGTCAAAAATTAATAACCTCCTCAAATAGAAAGGTGGGGTCTAGACAGATTCACTTTCGAATTCCACTTCACATTTTAGGAAGAAAATGTATCAGTTATTGACAATGTCTTTCAGAGGACAGAAGCAGAAAGAATACTTTCTAACTCATTCTATGATGCTAGCATTACTCTAATACCAAAATCAGACAAAGGGATTAGGAGAAATAATTTCTTTTTGAGCATAGATGTAAAAATTCTCAATGAAATAATAGCAAGTAGAATTCAACAATGTATAAAAGGAATTATACACCATAACCAAATGACATTTATCCCAGGTATACAAGCCTGATTCAACATTCAAAAATCAGTTTATGTAGGGGTGCCTGGGTGGCTCAGTCGGTTAAGCGTCCAACTTCAGCTGAGGTCATGATCTCATGGTCCGTGAGTTTGAACCCTGTGTCGGCTCTGTGCTGACAGCTCAGAGCCTGGAGCCTGTTTCAGATTCTGTGTCTCCCTCTCTCTCTGACCCTCCCCCATTCATCCTCTGTCTCTCTCTGTCTCAAAAATAAATAAACATTAAAAAAATTTAAAAAAATCAGTTTATGTAATCCATTGCATCAACTTTCTATAAAAAAAACCCACATGATCATATTAGTAGGTGCAGAAAAAGCATTTGACAAAATCCAACACCAATTCATGATAAATAATTTTAGTAAGCTAGGAATAGATGAGAATTTCTTCAACTTGATAAGAAATATCTATAAAAAACAAACAACCCCCCCACCCCGCCCCAAACAAACAACAAAAAATCCTTACAGCTAACATAATGATGAGAAACTTGAAGCATATCCACTAGTTATCAAGAACAAGTCAAGGAGGTCTCCTCTCATTACTTCTTTTTAACTATCCTATTGGAAGTTCTAGCTATTGCAATAAGACAAGAAAGGAAAATAAAAGGTATACAGATTGGGAAGTAAAAAATAAAACTACCTTTGCTTGCAGCTGACATAATCATATACACTGAATATCTGGGTTTCCCAGATTCAAATCCAATCACGTTCATTGTTCACTTTATTTTTTCTTCCTTCTCTTTCTTTTTAACAATTGAAATATAACTAACATATAATGTTATCTTAGTTTCAGGTGTACAATATGATGATTCAACAATTCTATACATTACTCAGTGCTCATCAAAATAAGTGTACTCTATCTCCTTTATCTATTTCACCCATCCTCCCACCCATCTCCCCTTTGGCAACTGCCAGTTAGTTTTCTGTATTTAAGAGTATGTTTTGGGGGGCACCTGGGTGGATCAGTTGATTGAGCAGCCAACTCTTGATGTTGGCTTAGGTCATGATCATGGTGTCTTGGAATCAAGCCTCGAGTTGGCATCCGTGCTGAGTGTGGAGTCTGCTTAGGATTCTCTCTCTCTCTCTGACCCTCTTCCCCCTCCCCTGCTTGCTCTCTCTCTCTCTCTCTCTCAAATAAAATTCAAAAACAATTGTATTTTTTTGTGTGTCTCCCCTTCTCTTTATTCATTTGTTTTATATCTGAAATTCCACATGAGTGGAATGATATGGTATTTTTGTTTCTCTGGTGAGGATGTGGAGAAAAAGGAACACTTGAGTACTGTTAGTGGGAATGTAAATTGGTGCATCCACTGTGGAAAACAATATGGAGGCTCCTCAAAAACTTAAAAATAGAATTACTATATGATCCAGTAATTCCACTACTGGATATTTACCCAAAGAAATTAAAAACTCTGATTTGAAAAGATATATGTGCCCCTATGTTTATTACAGAATTATTTACAATAGCCAAGATATGGAAGCAACCCAACTGTCCATTCATTGTTGCCTATTATCTTCAGATGAAGATATAACAGACTCTTTAAGATTTTGTCCCAGTTTTCTTTTCTAGTGGTACGTCTCCCATTCTATATTCTAGCACCTCAAACTTCACCTTTCCAAACTTCTTTCAGAATCCCAAACATGCAATGGTATATCTCACTTTAGAGCATGCTTACCTTATGCCTTGAAATACCCTTACTTTGGTATTTCATTTGGATACTACCTATTTATCCCTCAAAACTTAGCCTACAGGGCACCTGGGTGGCTCAGTCAGTTGAGCACCTGACTCTTGATTTGGGCTCTGGTCATGATCTCACGGTTCATGAGATGGAGCCCCACCTCTGGCTCCATACTTACAGTGGGGAAACTGCTTGGGATTTTCTTTCCTCTTTCTCCCTCACCTTCCCTCACCACTTGTGCTCACTTTCTGTGTCCCAAAATAAATAAATAAATATTTTTAAAAAATTAAAAAGAACATTTTAAGAAAGGTTAATCACATGAATAAATAACTGAGTGAACAAATAAAAATCTTTTCAAATTTAAAAACATTTCTCACATGTGTCTTCCCTCTCTTTTCCTACTGGCACTTTTCATTTCAGGTTTTATCCATTATAAGTAGAACATTGTAATAATGTCTAAGTAACTTCTTTCAATATGAGGTCCCTTCTATCCCTACTTTTCCTCTCTACACACACACACAGTGTCACAGGGTCCTGGGACACACACACACACACACACACACACACACACACACCTATTCTTCTATCCTGAGCACTATTACATTAGACTTTCTTAAAGATTCTTGTCTCTGTTCAATCCCTTAACTAACATCTTTCTGCCAGTTTTTTTTCCAGTAAATCTCTTTCTCCCCACTTGCATTAATGTAGATTATATTCACCTACCTCATCCATGAATATGCACTGACTGTTCTTGCTCTGAGATTTGAAATCCTTTCTTCAGATGACTTTCTTCAGCTTGTATGTACACCTCAATTTTTATCATAAATGGATATATAACATGGATTATAACCCCAACTGAATTATTAACCCCTTGGGAGAAAAGCATGCATTTTAGATGCCTATAGCATTCTATAGAATAAAATTCTGAATTAAGAACACAGTATGTAATCAGCAATGATTTAGTGATTGATTCCATGCTAATTTTGAAAATCTTTATTGACATTTTCACTTAACTATTCTTAGATACAAGTACAATTGGATAGTCATGTGTTAAGGTAATCCATCTTATTTCAGTAAAACCTTGTGGATTTTTGCATTTTTGTTTAAGGTATACTACAGTGTTGATTTCCATGGATCTGTATGTATGTTTGATTACAGTATTAATATGTTAAGAGCTTAAGATGTAAGACTGTAGAACAAAAAGGTTAAGCACGTGGGTTATGAGCACAAATTAACTTGTATTAATTATAGGTTTGAAATGATCCCTGGGTCTCATTCCAGCTGAATAACCTCAGACAAGCCACTGAATTTCAAAGTCTCAGTTTCCTCATCTGTAAAGCAGAGATAATGAGTTCCTAGTTCATAGACTACTGGGAGAATTAAAGGACAAGGAATGTCTTTCAACTTGTAAGAAAAGAACAGTCAACAGTAAAATGTATATCCAGGAAAACTATCCTTTAGGAATGAAGAGGAAATCCAGACAGTCTCATATGAATGGACACTAAAAAAAAAAAAATGGTCACAAGCAGACCTACCCTTCAAGAATGGCTAAAGGAAGTTCTTTAAATGAAAAGGAAATGACAAATAAGGAATCAGGGAGCATCAGGAAAGACAGAACAATGGAAAGAGCAGAAAAAAGGGCAAGTATAATAGACAATTTTTCTCCTCATGTGTTTTGCAAATACATAATGCCCCTCTTTTGTCCATTATAATGTTTTAAATTTTAATTTAATTGGAATTTGAAATGTTTCTAATTTCGTTGTATTAATAGCAAAAAAAAGACATAGAGCTTCTAAAATATTTAGTATAGTGCCTGACACGGAACATAAATGCTTGATATACACTAATTTTTGTTATAAAGAAGATTTAAAGATCAAATCTAAACTTCTAATTTAATCTATGAGGAAAATGAGATCTAGAGAGGGCAAATGACTTGCTCAAGACCAATAGTTAATGAGAGAAATGGCCTGGATAAAATTCCAGGTCTCCTGATACTCAATGTAGTCTTTTAATGTCCATATTGCTTTGCAGGCTGTGGAGGACTCCCTGAAGGCCTTCTAAAGATGTTCCGCTTCCTCTTATTGTAGGTATATAGTGCTCTGAGAGCATTTGATATGTAAATTTTTGAAACCGAAAGAATAAAAACATACGGAATCGTTGAATCACCATACAGTACCCCTGAAACTACGATAGCACTCCATGTTAACGAACTGAAATTAAAATAAAAAGTTTTTAAATTTTTTTTTAAAAAGAATAAAAGCAAAAGTATTTATCTCATCGTATCCAGTTCCTTTGTTTTTCAAAAGGAAGGGCCTAGAAAATTGTCCTTTACCGGCTAGTGATAAAAATTTCATTTGAATTTATACTACATTGACTTATATTTTCAGGTTGTAAACATTATTTTGAGTTAAGCATAGTGGTATTTCTATCTTACAGGAGTTCATTGTTCTATTTCAGAGGTTTCTTTTTAAAAATTCTTCTTGGAGTTTAGAAATGCTCATGGTTTTCCTCTTCGAAATAGATCTTACATGCAGTTTTAAAGAATGCTTTCTTAAACTATGAAAAGGATGACTAATTCCATTTTAAGTTTGTGGCCAAATGATGGAAAGCAAAGACATCCTCCAGAGAGTTTACCAGGGGGCTGGGGTCTACAAAAACCTTTTAACAGAGATTTGAAAATATAACTGTATTAATTATCAGGAAGGATACTTTTCCCCTAAAAGAATATTCAGCTATAACAATAATGATTTGTTTGCCTCATTTAGAAGCATAGATTTTTTTGAAAGGAAAATTCTTTTACAAGGAGAGCTAAGCCAACTCTCGTGCATATGTAAGAAATAAATCCCAATTCTTTCTTGTTTCTGTTTCTTTTTTTTCCCCCCAAAAATTGTATAAATGAGGAAGTAGTGCCAAGGACCTATTAGTAATAGTTATTTCCTAATTGCAGTGGGAAGCATCCTGCATGTTTAAATAAATATTGTTAACTCTGACCCCTCGCTTTGCCAGGACTGATAAGGCAATTGTTTGACCTATATGAAGCGCATACAGTATACACAGAGTGGAGTGCAGCAGGAAAACAGGAAACAATAAATCAGAAATTAGAGCACTGATTGTTGTAGCTAATTACATCAGGCTTCTGCTTAATTTCTCACTCTGTCATTCTAACCTGATTTTCTTGCCAACAGACTTTGCAAATTGCTGGTGTCACGTACATTCAGCAAATAATAATCCTTAGTTACTGTGACTGACAAATGAATGAGCAGGAGAAGATAGTTTATTATGCAAGGATGAACTGAGACATTCACCAGATACCTGCCTGGATGCTTTTTTAATTCACTTACCTACATGTGCTGCATGATGCATTTCTCCAGGAGCAGAGATTTTGGCCATCAAGACAGCTTAATTAGATTTGTGGTTTGGTTTGATAATATTGAGCAAGAAGAAAAGACGGTACTGTAAAGCGGAGGGAGGGAAGAGATTGGCTTGGACAAAGAGAGAGATAAAGTGGTAACTTAGCTATTTAAGTCAAATCCAAAAATAATATGTTTAGGGTGAGTGAGATTAGTCAGCATGTTATTAAAGGTTAACCTTGTCTAACATAGATTTGGGGAGCCAACTTGGTATTTTCAGCCTGTTATGGTTTGAGTATTGAAATTCTAAACCACATGTGTTAAAAAAAAAAAAAAAGAATAATACAAATGAGATGCTCTTATTCTGAATTAATTGATTACTCCCAGGTGCTACTTCTGTACGGAGATAATGCATGTCAGTTCAGTTTTCCTTGAACCCAGTCCTGGTGTTATTTAAATAGTCTAAAATCAACTTTCCTTTCCTTTTTTTGATTTTATAAAAAATCCTTAAAAAGTTCTGCTATAGACCCTGAAGATGGAATATGGAAGATCTAAGTGAAGAGAGTTTTCACTCTTGGTTATTTAATAAATTTTCATATTCTGGGTATACTCTCTAACCTTGTTATAGTATTTACTAATCAGATTATCCAACTGCTGAGCAAATCCCCAGCTAGATACAACTTCACCCAGGCTCGTTGCTTCTTTGGTGCTTAACAAAAATCGTATTACTTTTTTTAACTGAAGGTTCCATGTATGCAAGTTATTTAAAATGAAAACTGCTTCTCAGTTTAAAATCAAATTTACTTCATTCTTCTTTTCCCCTGGACTCTGACTTTACCCCTGTTTTGCTTTAGCATCATTTTCAGGGGAAGAGAAAGAGAATTTAACACTGAGATGTGAGGGGATCACACAGTGACAAAGGATGTGGCAGAGATGTAGGGTCCCATGTTTGAAACCACTGTTCCACTTGGTAAAGCAAGAGGTCAGAGTTAACTATTTACTTAAACGTGTAGGTGATGTCTTACATTCCAGCGATGAACTTGGAATGCAGGCCAATTAAGCAGCCCGGGAACTGTGGTAGAAGGGCCAAAAAATGGAGTATAACGTGCCAGCATTGCTGCCGGTCCAAAGGTCAGAGGGTGCAGAATGCTTCATTCCTTGTGTCTTCAAATTAATTCTCGTGTATAAAATGTTTAAACCTCTCCAAATCCCAAGCTGACCTTCCAAGAGTCCTTCTTAATGTCATTTTTTTTCATGTTTTCAGACACATTTTATAGATATATATTAAATAACCATCGTGTGCGTATTGTGCCATTGCATTCTTCCCACTGCAGGGGAAGACGTCTTTCCACTATAGGGAAGACGGCTTAATGTAGCATCCCAAAGTCATCGCCCTCAAGAGCAGTTGAAGGAAGCAAACTTGAACTTATAAAACAAGAATTAAACGACACAAACCGGAACATGATCTTCTAGATTCCTAAATGTGTGGTATTGACAAGGCTATGGAATTTAAAGAGACCAAATTTTTCAGAGAATGGAGATAATTTGACATGGACTTAGATGGATAAATAGCATTTGGATAGTTGGAGAAGAAGGAGGAGACATTTTAAGCAGAGAAAATTGGTTAGAAGAAGTGGGGGAAACACTGCAAAATTGGAAACAAGGAGAAGAGTGGTGAGAAGGGGGTAGGAGGTTGTGGATGGAGAAGGTGGCACAGATCCTAAGTGTTACAGGAGGGGTTAGATTTATTATTACAGGTAAAGAGATCGCACCAACGGATCCAACAGTGAGGGCTTGGGGTGTGGAAAATAGGGAAGAGAAAAGGCTGGAACTAGCACATCAAATGAAGAGATTATTAAAATAATCCAGGTTTGATGTGATCAGGGTCTGCTCTAGCTGGTGATAGTGAGAGAAAAGGAAAATATAAATTCAAAAGCTACTCAAAAGCAGAGATTGGCAGACATGATGACATTCCATGTAGATGAATAGAAGGGTTGAGTCAAAAAAGAGAGATTTGGCACCTGGGAGAATTATCTTTGCTTTGGCAAATATAGAAAAATTGGAAGAACAAGTGTTTCGATGGAGAGATGAAAGGGCATCAGTCTCCAGGGAGAGAAGGAGAAGGGACAGAGCTCTTTTCTGGTCTTAGCTGCAATAAATCTTCCAGATGCCTCATTCCTTATCAGTTACAGACATTTGTATTAGCACAGCTTGGTTTGTGTGAAGTGCACAGACTTGTCCCAAGACAGTAAGTACGACATCTGTGTGAAATGTGTCAAAACTAGAAAGGTGTGTGCGGGGGAGATGACAACCTGATGAAATATTATCAAACGCTACCCCTCAAATACCAGAGGTAGCATGGTATTCGGGGGCAGGGAAGGGCACATACTTTTACAAGAAGCCACCACAAAGAACTGTGCATCCCAAAAGGAGATGCGTTTCTTAGTTTCCTTTTGTCCTCGTCAACTCTGGTCAGCTCTAATCTTAACTGTGCTCCAGGACCCTGGTTCTTGCACCTGCTCGTATTGGATCGGGTGTCAGATGCCAGTTGATTGGTATGTGACTGGCCTGTCTCCTGTTCAACTTTTGCTCTAAGTACTAGGCTTTGGGTGGGGACCAGTGTCTGACCTCATGCCACCCTCTAGTGATTGACTTCACAACTCCTGAGGCATCAGTCTCCACTGAAAGGGACTGCACAGTCCAGAATGTATAAAAATAATCTTCTATTCTCTCCCACTTCTTTCACACCCATGCACTATAACATTAGCCATAAAAGGCTGATACTTTTGCTTATCACTCTGTTTTCACGGTCTTCATCCTCACTGCCTGACGGCTTGGGCTAAAACTCAAAGTGGAAGCACACTTCAACTTTTTGCACATATTAGCATCTAGGACCATTTTAAACTGTTGTGCAACAGAAAAGGGTACGATTGTGAATGGCGTGCCTTCATTATCTCGCGTGAATACAATAAGGAGCTCAAGCATATGTCCTTATCCAAGATGGTTCTTATTAATCCAGACATTGTTTGTAGCTACAGGGAGATTTCTGAAGATTCACCACCACCTTTGATTGTGATAGGAGCGATCCCTCTAAATGAATCCAAGATCAAATTTGAAGTTGACTTTTGTAGACAAGCCAGTTAGAGTTTTAAGGAGTCCATGGCTTGGTTTACAGTGTCCAGGGAAGCTAAGACTCGAGGTAAGTCATTAAGTTGTTTTCAGTTTTTACCTTGTGCAAAAGCCATTGTTAACAGAACTTATATAAAAATCAAGATACTGGGCCAAACTGTGCTTCTAGAAGGGAGGCTGGTCAAGGTTGGCCCAACTTGACATTACAGGAAAACCTGTTTTATTTCTCCCCTTTTCTTATAGACTTTAAAGCATTCTTTCTCCATGTAATTTTCACTGGTGAATGGTTTGCTGTAAATGGGGTGCACTGTAATAATTCAAAGTTTTGATTTCATTTATGATTCCCAGAATACCTGGCTTAAAAGAGCCTCAAAGCTTTCCTTCTTTTTTTGTTTTTTAACTTGAATTTGTAATATTCCTGCTTTCTTGGACCCTGATGACACCACAAATGAGAATATAACTAAAAGTATATGCTGCTCATTAATGGAGCTCTAGCACACCTGTGTTATATATATATATATATATATATATATATATATATATATATATACACACTGTCTATAAAAGGCTGGCCTAACAGCCTTAGGAAGCACTGCCGAAAAGAGGTTGCTTCAGGCAAGCTCTCTCTCGGGAAGAATATTGTTTTCTCCCAAATAATATTAGTTCTATTAGTTTCTTCCCACGAGTGCGTGTGAAGAGAAGGAAAGAAGCTAAAAGGAGAAAAGCACAGCTCTGCCCAAATCCACTTAACCCCCCTCATGAAAACTCATTATTAACAAGAGTTTTGATCTTTGTACTTTGCTAATTTACTCCACACGCAAAGAAAACTCGATTTTAAGTGTGTGTGCCCGGGGATGTTAAAAGCAAAATTATTAGAAGCCGTGGTTCACCTGAAGACTCCAGGAGACTTCAGAATTTCCACACCTACCAGCTCCATCAACGACCTCCCTACTCCTGCAGCCACACCCCAAATATACATGTCATTTCAATAAGAGCAGAGCACTTGCTATGCAGAGAGGCTTAAATAAAATTAAATCAGTTACTTTCCAATCAGATCGTCACCCCCAAATCTTCTCTAGTCAGGGAAGCCGGACTCAACATGGAGGTCCTCTTGGAATGCAGAAAACAATGATCTCTGCCACGGTCCTGCTGGCTCCCACATGGATTCTGTTTATTGTCCCCATCTTCTTACCGACAGAACTCTGCTTTTGCTCAAGGGAGCGTGCCCAACTACAAGATCATCTTCCCAGGTCTCTCTTGCTCTTACAGATGCCATTTAACACAGTTCTAGCCAATGAGAACCAAATAGAAGCTTTGAGCAGAGCTTCTCGGAGAGTCATTTCAAAAGAGTCGACTGACTTTGTTCTTTTTTTTCTTCATTTATGGGCAGAAAATATAATGCTAGAGGTAGAGTACTCATCTTATGACTGGAAATGAGGGGGATGGGAGACAAAACCACATGCCACGGAGAGCCGGATAGAAAGAAGAGATGCAGGTTCCCGAAGGCACTGCAGAGTCAACACGTCATTCCACAAACACATAAAACTGTGCAGTCATACCGATTCCCAAATGGTATCATCTCAGAAGTGAACTTTTCAGTAATATTACCAGACATGATAAAAAAAAACACAATTATGCATGTATTTATCTTGAAGTAATAGATCCGTCCCTGGGTTGAGATAATTAATATATTTATTGGGCACTGATTAGATATTCGGCACCTGTTCTTATGCCAATTCATCCAACCTTCATAGCTACACCAGTAGGTGAATGTTACTATCCACCCTTTTTACAAAAGAAGAATGCAATGTTCAGAGAGGTAAAAAGGGCATACAGGTCGTGCATTGGATTTATTACATTCTCTTTCCACTGTACAATATTGCACTTTTAAAAAATGTTTATTTATTTTGAGAGAAAGCTAGAGGGAGAGGGGCAGAGAGAGAAGTAGAGAGAGAATCCCAAGCAGGCTCCACACTCAGTGTGGAGCCAGACACGGGGTTCAATCTCAAGACCGTGATATCATGACCTGAGCTGACATCAAGAGTCAGATGCTTGACTGACTGAGCCACGCAGGCACCCTTATCCTGGACACTTTTCAAATGTTTTAGATACTAATTCTTTCTTTATTCTGCATTAGGCACTACCCTTTTGCTTTATTTATAGCATCTTTTGTTTAAAAGTGTTTTCACTTTCAATGGAGACAGATATATCCATCTTTACACATTTTTGGGTGTTTAGCAAGGTGTCTGCCTTGTTTAAAAATTTTCCCTAAAAGGAAAACACTTTTTCCTGACTCACATACCAACTTCGGACACACAATGTAATTGTGTGGCAGGGACTCCCACCCCAACCAATTTTCCAACTCTCCCGACACCCACCCTGGTGTCTTATAAGTCAATTCTGACACCAGCTTCCTGGAGTTACCACAGACCCCACAGGTGTAGGGTTCACTTCCACAACACTGCTCCCCACTGTAGATGCCAGTCACCAAGTCCCAGCCTCCCATAATGCTGACCAAGAGGCTACAAAATCAAGGGTTCCCATGACCCCTTCCTTGGGTTTGATAATTTGCTATAATGGTTCACAGAATTCAGGAAAGCATTTTATTTACTCTCGTTGATTTATTACAAAGGATACAACTCAGAACAGTCCAATGGAAGAGATGCATTGGACAAGGTATGTGGGAAGAAGCATGGAGCTTCTGTGCCTTCTCCACGTTCACCAGACTCCAGGCACCTTGATGTGTTCACCAACCCAGAAGCCCTCTGAGCTCCTCGTGTTAGGATGATGGAGACTTCATTACATAGATATGATGAATGATATCATTGGCCGTTGGTAATTCCTGGCCTTCATTACACAGAACCCTACACCTGTGGGGTCTGTGCTAACTCCAGGAATTACCAACGGCCAATGATATCATTCATCATATCTATGTAATGAAGTCTGGGAATCCATTTCCAGCCTCTCTTCCCCAGAGACTAAGGGTGGGGCTGAAAGTTCTAACCTGCTAATCACAAGGTTGGTTCCCCTAGGAACCTGCTCCCCATCATTAGATGCTTTTCAAAAGTCACCTCATTAACATACACTCAGGTATGGTTGGCCAGACTTGATACGATAACGGAAGACACTCCTTCACCTTTGTCACCTTTGAGCTATTTCTAGAACTGGCAACAAAAACAAATATTATTACAAAGGATGCCCCTTTAGTCCTTTTCAGGAAATTACAAGGGTTTTAGAAACTCTGACCTGGAGCTGGGAACAAAGACCAAAATATATATTTCTTATATCACAATATCATACTCCTAATTCAAAATCATAAAGATAGAATCCTATAGTTTTATTTCTAGTGTGTGTCTAAAAAGAATTTTATAGTTTCACTGAGTCAAATTTATCACTCTTTTGCTTCATGACTTTTTTTTGGTATATTTTAAAGAAATTCTTTGCTACCTCATCATGAAGATGTTATCTAATACTTTTCCTCTCAAGATATTATTGCTTTGTTTTTTATATTTAGGCTTTTAGTCCATCTGGAACTCATTTTCATATACAGTATGAGGTAAGGATCTAATTTTGTTTCATTTTACCATACAGATAAGAAATTATCAAACATTTTTCCTTTCAGTATTTTCCAGACTGTTTTGTACTATTACCATTTTTCTGTAACACGTTTCTGTATCTGAGTTTCTGTATCTGAGCTCTCTATTCTGCAACATGTATCCATTCTTGCACGATTTCCATGTTGTCTTAATTACAGATAATGCTTAATTACAGCTTTATCATAAAGCTTGATATCCGGTTGATCAATACTGCCAATCTTTATATTCCTTCAAAATTATCTTACGTATTCTATTTTTTTTCATATTTAAAGACCAATTTTTTAAAGTGGTTTTAGGGTTCACAGCAAAGTTGAAAGTAAAGTAGAGTCTCATATATTCCTTGCCCCTCCATATGCATATCCTCCCCCCATTACTAACATCTCCCACCGGTGTGGTACATTGGTTCTAACTGATGAACTTACATTGATACACCAGAATCGTCTAAAGGTCACAGTTTACCTTAGGGTTCACTCAGTGTTGCACATTGTATGGGTTTGGAAAAATGTTTAATAATATGTAGCTATCATCAGAGTATCATGCAGAGTATTTTCACTGCCTTAAAAATCTTACACGTTCCACACATTCATTCCCCCAAACTCAGATCCTGGCAACCATTGATCTTTTTACTGTCTCCATAGCTTTGACTTCTCCAGAATGTGGTAGAGTTGGAATTATATAGCATGTAGCATTTTCAGATCGGCTTTTATTTAGTCTGATGCATTTAAAGTTCCTCCATGTCTTTTCATGGCTTAATAGCTCGTTTCCTTTTAGCATTGCATAACACTCCACTGTCTAGATGTACCAGTTATTTTAGTCCTAAATCTCCTGAAGGACACCTTGATTGCTTCCAAGTTTTGTTAATTATGAATAAAACCACCATAAATATCCCGGTGCAGGTGTTTGTGTGCATTGAAGTTTTCATCTCCTTTGGGTAAACATCAGTGAGTGCGATTGCTGGATCAGATGATAAGAGTAGGTTTAGTCATGTAAGAAACTGCTGAAGGTCTTCCAAAATGGCTTGTATTTCCACCAGCAGTGAATGAGGATTTTGTTTTTCCACAACCTCTTCAGTGCGAGGTATTATCAGTGTTCTGGATTTTGGCCATTCTAAAAGGTGTAGTGGTATCTTAGTGTTGTCTCAGTTCACAGTTCCCTGATGACATATGATGTGGGGCATCTTTTCATATGATTATTTGCCATCTGTATGTCTGTATGTCTTCTTTGGGGAGGAGATAAGGGTTGTTTGTTTTCTTATTGTTGAGTTTTAAGAGTTCTTTGTATATTTTGGATGGCAGTGCTTAGTCAGATGTGTCTTTCCAAATGTTTTCTCTCAGTGTGTGGCTTGTCTTCTCATTCTCTTGACATTGTCTTTCACGGAGAAGAAATTGTTTTAATTTTATTGAAGTCAGCTTCTCAACTATTTTTCATGGATCGTGTATCTGATATTGTATTTAAAAAGTCGGCACCGGGGCGCCTGGGTGGCGCAGTCGGTTAAGCGTCCGACTTCAGCCAGGTCACGATCTCGCGGTCCGTGAGTTCGAGCCCCGCGTCAGGCTCTGGGCTGATGGCTCGGAGCCTGGAGCCTGTTTCCGATTCTGTGTCTCCCTCTCTCTCTGCCCCTCCCCCGTTCATGCTCTGTCTCTCTCTGTCCCAAAAATAAATAAAAAAACGTTGAAAAAAAAAAAAAAATTTAAAAAAAAAAATAAAAAGTCGGCACCATGCCCAAGGTTGTCAAGATTTTCTCCTATGTCATCTTCTAGTTCTATAAGTTTAAGTCTGTGATCCTTTTTTTTTTTAATTTTTTAACGTTTATTTATTTTTTGAGAGACAGAAACAGAATGTGAGCGGGGGAGGGGCAGAGAGCGAGGGAGACACAGAATCCGAAGCAGGCTCCAGGCTCCGAACTGTCAGCACAGAGCCCGACGCGGGGCTTAAACTCGTGAACCTGTGAGATCATGACCTGAGCTGAAGTTGGACACAACCTACTGAGCCACCCAGGCTCCCCAAGTCTGTGAATCATTTTATGTTAATTTTTATATAAAGTCTGTGTCTGGATTCATTTTCCATATGTAGAGATGTTCAGTGTTGTAGTACTGTTTCTTGAAAAGAATATCTTTTTATATCTTCTCATGCCATTTGAAAGAAGAAAGGAGAACATTTATTTATCAAATTTATTATATTTGCAATTTCTAGTTGTTTTTTTTTCCACCTGTGAATTCAACGGAACATGGGTTGTCATTTCCTTACTCTGAATCAACTTCGTTCCCATCCATCTCCTTTTTGCTGGGATTGCCAATTGCCAAGTATATTTCTATATACTATAGGCCTCTCTCTCTCTCTCTCTCTATCTATCTATATATATTTATATTTATATTTATATTTATATGTATATATATATATATATATATATATATATATATATATAATATATTACCTTTACTGACACTCTTTGTGTGTGTGTGTGGAGATTTGATTTGAATTACTGTCTGGTATCACTTACTTTTTATCTTAAGAACTTCCTGGGCTGCTTGGGTGGCTCAGTCTGTTAAGCATCTGACTTCAGCTCAGGTCATGATCTCACGGTTTGTGAGTTTGAGCCCCGCATTGGGCTCCAGGCTGACAGCTCAGCTTCATATTCTGTCTCCCTCTCTCTGCCCCTCCTCACTCACACTCTGTCTCTCTATCTCAAAAATAAATAAAAACATTTAAAAATTTTTGTTTTAAAAAAGAAGTTCCTTTAAGTGTTTATTATAAAACATGTTTGATAGCAACTATTTCACTCAATGTTTGTTATCTTAGGACTTTTTACTTCATTTTTTGAGAGATATTTTTTGCTGGCTATAAGATCCTTATTTGATAGTTCTTTTCTTTCAGCACTTTGATTATGCCATCGCAAAGCCTTCTGGCCTGCACCGTTTCCAATAAGACACCAGCCATTACTATTATCGGGGTACCTTGAACATAAGTAATTTTTCTCTTGCTGCATTCTTATTTTCCTATTTGTCTTTACCTTTCAATGTTTTTACTGTGATGTTTCCAAGTATAGATCTCTTAGGGTTTTTTCTACTTGGGGTTTTGAGCTTCTTGGATTTCCAGATCAATATTTTTGATCAGATTCGGGTAGTTTTCAGCCATGATGGCTTGGAGTATTTTTTGTGCTTCTTTTTCTCTTCCTTCTTCTCCTGGTGCTCCCATTATGTTTATGTTGCTATGCCTAATGGTGTCCCATGTTTCTCTTAAGTCTCTGTTCATTTTTTTTCTCTCTGTTTTTTAGATTGTATAATTTCTATTAATCTATCTTCAACATCACTGCTCTTTTCTTGTGCGAACTGAAATCTACTGTTGAGCCCCTCTAGTGAACTTTTCTTGTCACTCCAGAATTTCCAGGACAGAAGTTGATTATTTTTTTTTTTATTTTGCCTATCTCTTTAATAATACCTCTATGTGATGAGATATTTTCACAATGCCTCCTTTGACATTTTAGTTATATCTTCCTTTAGATTTTTAACATATTTCTAATCATTTCTTTGAATTCTTCTCTGATATCTGGGATCCCTCAAAGACAGTTTCTGTTGCCAGTTTTTTTTCCCCTGTCTGTTGATAAACACCTAGTTCTTTGCACATCTCATAATTTTTGGTTAAAATCTGGACATTTTAGATGATATAGTAAAGCAACTATTGGTACCAATTCCCCTCTCCCACCCAAAGGCTTATCGTTTCTATGTTGGTTGTTTTGTGACTTGGATGTGAACTATTTTAGTGAAGTTTATTTCCCCTCCAGAAAAACCTCTGATGTCACTCCCCAGTAGGTACAGCCTTGACATGGATATAATCACCCTTAGTTGAGAATGGATTTTGCAGTGCTGTGTGTCCCTGATTTCTCTATTAGGGATTGCCTCTGCTGATATCACAAATTGCTGCTGGCCTCCAGTCACTGATGGTGGATTACTCTATTGTTTTTGACTAGGCCTTGGGGCATAAATTGTTCCATAGTCTGATCCAATAAATTTGATCCCCTTTGCAGGCGTGATCTTTGAGGAGAATCTTTGTGATTTGTTTCAACCCTAGGAGTTCTCTTTTTATCTGTCTCTCTCTCTCTTTCTCTCTGGTTCTCCCTTTTAAACTTCTTGTTCATCTACTGTTTAGCTTATTTCCCTCATGGGGTTGCTAGCCTCCTCTTAAGTGCTCACCACCAAGATCTCAACTGTTTTCCACAGCACCCCCAATCATGAACTTCCCCCATACTCTGTTCCAAATAGAATCAATTCACCTTACGCTGAGCTGTACTGCTCTCTGTTCTTTTTCAATGTTTATTTATTTTTGAGAGAGAAAGTGAAAGAGAATGGGAGAGGGGCAAAGAGAGGGGGACAGAGGATCTGAGGCAGGAACTGTGCTGACAGAAGAGAGCCTGATGCGGGGTTCGAACCCATGAACCACGAGACTATGACCTGAGCCGAAGTCAGATGCTCAACCGATTAGTCACCCAGGCACCCCTGCCCTTTGTTCTTTTAATCTCTCTCTCCCCCTAAATGAAACTACTGTGCCACTGCGTTGCAGCTGTAGCACGGACAGGAGCCCACTTCTGCCAGGGTGATACCTCTGGTCTGTGATTAGAGCTCTGAGTGGAGACACTCGACCCTGGTCTTCTCATTTAGCTCCGCCTGGCATGGAATACTTGCCCTATAAGTGAGCTTGGGCAGAAGCATGAAAAGTCTCAGTGTTCTCAGCCTACTGTCCCTGGAGTAGAGCTTTTCTATGACTGGGGTTGTGTCAGGAAAGAAGACAGGTTCCCTTGGCCACGTCTGCCTGGAATAGTGCTGGGGGCTGCGGACAGGGCCTATAACGTGCATCCCTAGTTTCACGTCTTCTAGCCGGTCTCGGCCCCTAAGTGGCTTATTTGGGCCTCTACTCAGGAATAGGAAAACTCCACCAAAATCTAATTTTCAAGCACATTTTAGGCCTTGCCCCCTCCCAACAACTACTTACTGCCTGCTGCTAGGTCAGACATTAGCATGACTCATAGTTTTGTGCTTTGGCTCTGTTTTTAATCCATTAAAATGATTATCTTGCTTTTGCGTTCTACTTTATCCTTTTAAATTTTTTTTAATGTTTTATTTATTTTTGAGAGCGAGAGAGAGACAGTGGGAGTGGGGAGGGGTAGAGAGAGAGACACACAGAATCCGAAGCAGGCTCCAGGCTCTGAGCCGTCAGCACAGAGCCCGATGCAGGGCTCAAAACCACGAACAGTGAGATCATGACCCGAGCCGAAGTCGGACGCTTAACCAACGAGCCACGCAGGTGCCCCTCTATTTTATCCTTTTAAGTTTTAGTTTCTGTAATCATATTGTTGCTATGTGTCCAGTGACAGGGGATGCTTCAAAGCATCAACTCACTCTGCAATTTTGGCTGTTAATCTTTCCTGACTTTACATTCCCTCCCCCAAGCCAGCATGTCAAAAGTCATATTGTAAATTAAATCTAATTTTAAAGATGATGCTATGTATTATTGAGCATTTACTTTGTGCCACACTCTATTAAGTTTTTTAAGTACAGTTTCTTGTTAAAGCCTCACACCCATCTCACGAGGTAAGTACTATGATTATTTCTGTGTAATCAATGAGGGAACTGAGGCACAGAGAAGTTAACCTGACTGGGTGCAAGGAGCACAGAGTTAATAATTAGGTTTTGAACTAGAATATCATCCAAGACAGTCTGGCTGTGGCATCTACCTTTTGAAATATTACACTCTACTCACCTCCAATAGACAGATAGATATATCCCTATCTCTGTCTGTCTATCTATCTATACAATGTATAGTAACACTATGTATAATATAATAACCAGAGGAGAATGAGCCATCACCTTATAATCCAACACCTCATCATCTCTACTATAAAACACAAGTGACACAAATAAATATAAATCAAAAAAAATTCAGAGTTTTTGTCTGGTAGAAAAGATACATTGATCTTTCTTTAAAAAAAATTTTTTTTAATGTTTATTTATTTTTGAGAGAGAGAGAGAGAGAGCACGAGCAAGGGAGGCACGGGATCCAAAGCAGGCTCCAGGCTCTGAACTGTCAGCAAAGAGCCCAAAGCGGGGCTCAAACTCACGAGCCATGAGATCATGACTTGAGCCGAAGTCAGACGCTCAACCAACTGAGCCTCCCAGGCACCTGAAACATTGATCTTTCAATCTTTCTCTCTCTCTCTCTTTAAAATTATCATTAGTTTTTAATGTTTGTTTATTTATGAGAGAGAGACAGAGCACGAGCAGGGGAGGGCAGAGAGAGGGGGAGACACAGAATCCAAAGCAGGCTCCAGGCTCTGAATTGTCAGCACAGAACCCAGTGTGGGGCTTGAACCCATGAACTGTGAGATCATGACCTGAGCCGAAGTAGGACGCTCAGTGGACTGAGCCACCCAGGCACTCCACCTTACTTTTTTTTTTTCTTTTCTTTCTTTCTTTCTTTCTTTCTTTCTTTCTTTCTTTCTTTCTTTTTAGTAAATAGACAACAGATAATTAAGGGCACGGCATAGAATCGGCATGGTGCTTTTTTGATTCACTAGCTATAAAGACTATGTCCTCTGAGACAAAGGCAGGACAGATGTAAGACTAACAAGTAGAATTTACCAAATAGGAATTGAAAAAAAAAAAACACCAAAATATGAAAACAGAAGTAATAAACAATTGGTAAATGGGGAGATTTGGGTCATGTAATATTAATAAGGAAAGACTTCTTGGTGAAAGGAGAAGCGTTCAAGATTAAAGGAAGAAAATTACAATGTGTGGAATGGAACAAAAGAGGCTATTACATGTGTAAGTGGAAATCTAGGGAATGTTCAGAAAGAATTCTGCCAAGCCCTTAGAGACCAACAAATTGGGCCATGATTGGAGAAAAAGGAACACCCTAAATTGTTTCAGGGAACATAGAAGTGTGGTATTTGAAGAATAAACAGAATGGTTTATATAGCCCATTTTGAGAGCTATAATCCTGAGAACCACTGAAAGGTTTTTCGGGATGGCTGTGATGTGATCCGAATGACGAACACTGGGCAATTATGTTTGTGGAGTTGTGAGGAATCCCGCTAAGAGATGGAGCCATTGGGTTCCTAAGGGGGCAGGAAATGTGAGCAAAGTACTATTTTATTGGCAGAAATGGGTTACTTTAAAAAAAAAAAAACAAAACATATACACAAAAGGAGATGGTCCAAGACCCCAGGGAATTATCCCTGACATTGATGGAAAGTGAAGCAGTGTAAAATTAAGATACGGAAGCAGTTGTCAAATTGGCCTTCTGGACCTGAAATACATACAGATGGAATTTGAGATTTACAGTAGCAGATCCTACAATAACCTAAGGGGCTAAGGCACAGGCTCAGGAAAACCTGGCTACAACTTGCATGTAAATGGAAAAGGTCAGTTACAGTGATCCAGAAAGGAGCAGAGGAAGAAAAAATCTACTTAAGGGGTGTCCACCAGACGATGCAGGGGAGAGAAAGAATTGCAGAAAGCTGGAGAAGGATAATTCCTCCGAAAGTGCCCTCCTTTCCTTTTTGAGTCATATGTCAGATTTTTCATATTCAAAAAACTATGGATTGGATTAAAAGAAATATTTTAACTTTGACAGATCTCCACTAGAAACTTGGATAAAACATACATTATCTTCTGGTTGTCCACTACCGGCAAAAATTAACTTTAACTCCTCAGGGGAGCGCATAAAGTAAAAAAAAGTAAATGAACACACTCGACAAAAGTTCAACTCTAATAGTTTTACTTTGATGTTCTTTTTCTTAAAGTATAATTGTGTTAGGTTTTAAATCGTCGCGTTAAAATATGTTAAAACAATGGAATGATTTCACACAGACCGAATAAGAGGTAGTACATTCATTATATCCAATACATTAATATATTATGGGAAATTGGGAAATTTATTTCTTTACAGTTCTTCCCTCTTCTCCTGCCCCCAGAAGTGTTTGTTTCTTAGGCAGAAGCATCATGGCTAGGGATAATTAGTTTGGTCTTTGGGAACATTTCCCAGATAATAACATCGTGCCCCAGAGACCTGAGAAAAGAACATTGCGCATATGAAACTCTGAGCTCTAATTGAAGCCTAATCACTGACTCACATTCAGATTCCTTGAGAAAATTACTTAACTCATCTCTGGGTCTCTCCACAGCACAAGGAGAATAATGTCTACTTTACAACAATGTGGGATGTATTAGCAATTAAATGGTGGTAAAAATCCCTTGAAAATACAAAGCTACACTATATAAATAAATGTTAAATGAGAATGGAGAAAACAAAAGAAGAAATGAGTTTGGGAATATGTTAGGAATAATTCCTGGAAAAGCCCCTCAAGAGGCCAGGGCTCCCTGCATGGGCTTGTCGGGCACAGCAGCTAAGTCAATAGACCACCCTTCATAGGTAAGAAAGGCGGAGGGACCCTGTGAACTTCACACTGGAGAAGCACAAATTAATTTGGTACAGGTGTTTTTTATACGCTGAGGGAGAATGTTCACAGGGTCCTGTAGCCTTCCTACTCCCGAGGTGGTCTGAGCTGAGGAAATACTAGGCTGTCATCTAAAACCCGTCAGAACAGCAGCTGGACGTAAGCGGTTAGAGCCTTGCATGCTGACTTATGTTTGGTATCTCAAACACATAGAAAAGGCGTGTACAATATTCAAGAAACATTTTAGAAGACTTATGCAGGCCCATGTTTCCTTACCCCCAAATCTCCAGGCCTCATGTGTTTCAGAATTTTGATAATTTTTTTTTGGGGGGGGGTGATTGGAGGGGATGTACCTACGTATCTATCTACCTACATACCTACCTACCTATCTATATCACCTATGTATCATCTATCAACACAACCAGGGAGGACTAAGGCATCATTGTGTATAATCCAACACATTATTATCTCTGCCATAGATAGGACATACAAGTTGCACAAATAAAGGCAAATCGAAAACAACCTCAGGTTGACTCAGGTCAAATTTTTCTGGCAACTGATTTATGAAATGATTGCTTTCAGCTTTTAGAATTTGGCTTTTGCACGTAAGAATTGCAGAAAGGAGACTGTGGATCTGTTAAAGAAATATACATACCTCTGAGGCTGAAACTGGAAACTCAGCCTTGTGTAGTGTAGTGTGACTTATATAGTCTGCACTGGATTATATAATTTTGGGAGGAAAACTACTTAAGCGAGGATTATACTTACTACTTAGCGGCCACAATTCATTTAGCTCACCGTTACATAGTTTTTGTGATTTTTCTTAATCTGAAGTCCATGGGCCCATATATAAGCTGCTGGGTGAACATAAAGCTGAATACCTCCTGAAACAGTGTGCACATTTCCGTGTATGTGCCTGTTTTTCCAGAGACATAATCCATAGCTTTTCTTTTTCTTCCTTTTTTTTTTTTTGGTCCCTAAAATCTGCAAGCATTCCGAGAGTGAGACAAATTCACAAGCTCTGCTTTACCTCTATGAATGTTAATGACAATAGTATAAAGGCAGAGTTTACATTAGTATTTTAGTAATGCTTTTCATGCTCCTTCTGATGGCCAGGAAGGGCCACATGTGGTCCAGTCCCTTCCAGTCTCACTCATCTTCCCTCTCCTCCCCCTGCTGAGCGTGCTCTGGCCTCGTGGCTTTCTTTATGTTTCTTGTCCTCAGAAAACCTGTTCCTGCCTCAAAGTTTTTGCTCCGGTCGTTCTGCGTGGTGTCCCGCCCAAGATCTTCCCGAGGCTGGTTGCTTTTTGTCGTTTGAATCTCAGCTCAAATGCTGCCTCCTCCGAGAAGCCTTCTCTGACTGCTTACTTTAAAATCCTTCCCAGTCATTCCCCATGCACCATTCTGCTTAATTTTCTTCACAATTCTTAGCGTCACAACTTGCGTGGCTAGACACAGTGGCCCTGGGCGCTTATTCCCTATCTGAAATAATCTTTATTTATATATTTACTTATTCACTTTCCGACGCCCCCACCCTAAAATGTAAATTTACTGCTGTCCTGTATGCCTAGAATAGTGGTTGTCATTTAACAGGCCGCCGATGAGTGTTTGTAGAATGAATGAATGATTACACTCCTTGCAGTAGTGATAATGTACTTATTAAGGTGCTTCTTGTAGAAAATAAGAACAGGTAAGCAATAGTCAGTTAAAAGTTACTGTGCTAGGGGCGCCTGGGTGGCTCAGTCATTTGGGCATCTGACTTAGGTTCAGGTCATGATCTCACCGTTTGTGAGTTTGAGCCCCTCGTCAGAGGAGCCCGCTTCGGATCCTCTCACTCTCTCTCTCTGTCCATCCTCCATTTGTTCTCTCTCAAAATAAATAAATAAACTTAAAAAAAAAGTTACTGTGCTAACCGGGTCAAGTTACTTAACCTTTTTATTTTTTAATTTATTTAAAAATTTTTTTTAATGTTTTTTATTTATTTTTGAGAGACACAGAGAGGGAGAGAGAGTGTGAGTGAGGGAGGGGCAGAGAGAGGGGGGGAGACACAGAATCGGGAGCAGGCTCCAGGCTCTGAGCTGTCAGCACAGAGCCCGTCGCGGGGCTCCAACTCATGAACTGCAAGACCAGGACCTGAGCTGAAGTCCGGGGCTCAAGTGACTGAGCCACCCAGGTGCGTCACCAAGTTACTTAACCTTTTTAAAAATTGTTTTTTTAATAAGTAAAATAGATATAATAGTATCCACCTTGCAAGTTTATTGTGAAGTTGAATGAGTCACTGCATTAAAAACACTTGACAGACTAGAATACATTTGTTCAATATTATTGTCATTATTATTGTCATTTTACAAAAATTCGAAAATTACTTAAATGAGACCGAAGGCAAATTCAGCAGAATAAGATTAGGTGCCCTCTAAAATGTATTAGTTAAGATTCCAGATAAAACTGTCTAAAGGTATAGATAACACAATGTCATATTAATATACATTTTAATTACTTATGTATTAAAATGGAAAACCTTTAGAATTTTGGATTGGAATGTAGACTGCTTTGGATTCCAACTTCTGAGTCAATAACATTTGAAACGAAATATATGCTTTACTCTTTTAACATATACTGACAAAATGCATGAACAGAATACCAAGGAGTTGATTTTCATAATACCTAAAACTCTCCAGAATTCAACACTCTGCATTTAACAACTCTCTTGAGTATTTGTATATCTTGGGTGTTCATTTGTCTTTATAAAAGAAACACTCAGAATACACTGGCTAACGAGATAAATGAAGAATATGATTTGAGAGATGTGTTCTCAGGAACTAATTTTATTTTGGAAAATTTTGCTATTGCCCTGTGCAAGCAGAGTTAATGAGTGATTTTTCCATCTACTTAGTACTAGCTAAAAAATCATTTCCATTTCAAATAGCATTTCTCATTAAAGTTTTTGTCAATTAGTTCTCTATCTCATTATGCTGGAAAATGTGGTTACAAACCACATTTCTGAAACCTCTGCGTGTGTCCTAATCCAGTTCACTAAATATCACAGCCTAAATATCTCTTTCTAATGTTTTCATTCAAGCAGTGCAGGCACCAAGTTTGTTTATATCAGCTTTGAAGGAACTGTTTTACAGCTTTATAATATCTTATTTTGCAAAAAAAATATCTTTTTAAATGTTTATTTATTTTTGACACAGAGAGAGAGAGAGAGAGACAGAGAGAGAGACAGAGCATGAGCGGGGGAGGGGCAGAGACAGAGGGAGACACAGAATCCGAAGCAGGCTCCAGGCTCCGAGCTGTCAGCACAGAGCCTGACGCGGGGCTCGAACTCACAGACCTTGAGATCACATCTGAGCCGAAGTTGGAGGCTCAACCGACTGAGCCACCCAGGCGCCCTGCTTTATAATATTTTAGAACTGAAATAGTCCTTAGAACATCATCTATTTCAATTCTCATCATTTAAAAATGAGTGAGCGGAAGTCCAGAAAGGAAGATATGTCAAAGCTCACTAAGTGAATGAATGGAAGAGGAGACGATAGGACTCCTGACTTTCTTTCTTCAGGTCTCTAACCATGAATTCCCAAGGGGCAGTCACCTCCTAATGAGCTCAGCACAGGCTGTAGGCTGGGAGTAGTGTCTTAGTGAAAAAAAATCATCATCACAGTTACTCTTAGGTTGTCAGTTTTTTGAACAACCAGAGAGATATTGCCCTAAAAAAGGGAGAACCCAAGACAAAAAAATGCTTTCAGTTGCAGAGAAGTTCTCCAGGCTCACTCTCTGCCCTCCTTTTTCTCTGGAAAATTCTTTGCTGCATGAGTTCAGGGTTAGACCCATACTGGTGAGTCCATTTCCTTTCCTTAATTTTTTTTCTTCTCCCTCCTCCTTCTACGAAATATTTTGTTATCTTTGGGTAGAGTCTAGCAAGGAAGTGAAAAGACTTAACAAATACATCCAGTTAAGCAGAGATTTTACATAAAATTTAATGTTAAAAATTGAGTCCATTATTCGGCTAATACATGTAAAGAGAATGCCAAAAGTTTTTCTCCTAAAATAGCCAGGAAGTTAAAATAAGAATTCCATTCTTACATGGATTATGTAATCAGTCAATTCTCTAATTCATTTTCCCCTGGCATGCACCCTATTGTTTATCTCTTTTTCTTTTCATTTTTTTTTTAAACAGAGCCTTTTGATACATATCTGTAGGATTTGTAATAAAATGTTTCAAGAGAAGAGTACTGAAATACACCATTGCCATTGTGTAAATCTTACGTGTTTGTTCTCAGAATTTATGCCATCTTTTCATCCAGGGATTGTAATCTTAGTTTGTTCACTCTGAAGGCAAGATAAGATTCCAAGCATTTCTAAAATAGTTGGTATAATTTATTGTCACTGCAATGCAGTCAGATTTAAACCCTTTTGGACCCCGATGCCACAAAACAGCTATTCAGAGTTCAAAGGGGTAGGTCTACACATGCGATTAAGTTATCACTAATGGAACTACTCTAACCCTTGCTGTGCCCTGGCTGCTCCTGGTGTTCCAAAGATTAGGTGAGACCCCAAAGCCTTCAGATATTATGCATATTTTATTGCATAAATCACAGGTGTCAAAGTAAAACACATTCAATGAATTGCTTCCTGCCACTAACACAAAAATTATTTTCAAAATAAAAAATCATGTTTCCTCATGAATACGAACTTCTCCTGACAAACCTCCAGTGCCAAATGTGGTTTCCATTTGCTGTTTTTGGATTTATTTGACTGTGCCAAAGTTCAGGTGTGCCAGCTCTTTGTAATAAGCCATTTGGATGAAAGCTTGGCTAGCTCAAAGGATCCTGATGTATTTTATTGCTGCCTTTTAAGATTATTGTTCAGAAATACCAAGTCTAATTTTGAAATCAATTAGCCATTCGGTCTGATGAGGTGTTGGCCCAGCTCAGGTTCACACCCGCTGTCCACAGATTATTGTTCACTTGAGTCAGATCCTTAGGACTGCACTGTTCCCCAGCATCTGGTAGACACATGTTTGATGTTCTTGCAGAATGAGCTGATGGTTTAAATAGCAAACCCTAACGAAGAAAGCTTTGTACATTTGCTGCTGTTAGCCAGGAAAACAAACTTTTTATAATACTCTGTAAAAAAAAAAAAAAAAGAAAAAAAAAGGAAGAAAAGAGAGAAAGAAAAGGAGAAACCTTATTTCTTTCATATTTTATTATTTTGTTCTATGATCTGTGTCTAGGGAACTTAAGTTTTCAAAAATATGCATGGTAGAATGAACACATGTAATGAGAAAAGAATCAAATTATCTGCTGCCTACCAGTACCAGACAAATATTCCTCTTTCCTTGGGTCCTCCCTGGACTGAAAGTATAATATCTTTCCCAGAAAGCTGCCTCCAAAAGAGGACCATACCTTTCTATCACAGTCAGTCAGCACTTGCGAAGGTGCAAATTCTGCTTGGCAGGGACAGTGCTTCTGGGAACACCGCCAGAGGCCCCAGCACCACCCATGTTGTTCAAAAGAAGTGGTAGATAGTAAAATATAAAGCTAAACTACCCCTGCCCCGGTTTCCCATTCACCGGCCCCCTCACATTTCGATAGAGCAGGGAGATCTGACCTGCTCGTTCACGAGACGTCGCTGATACTGTGCGTGGGCTCATTATAGAGGTCTCCTGTGCAGCCAGACAATAATGGGGTAGATAGATACTGGGCATGTCCCATGACGTCTATAGGCAAGAACATTTTCTTATTCATTTCCCAGCTCTGCAATAAAGTACAAGGTCACTGTGGATGCAAAATAAAATTCATTTGATATATTATTCGGTATCAGTGGTAATAAGGATGTGGTAGAGTAAGCAGAGATCAAATGGTACGGAGGACTGTCTTCTGTCTGCAGCTCCATTGCCTTCCACTGAGCTCTTAGTGACTCAGGAAGACCCGTGAGGCTGGCTGTATGTTTGTCACATTCAACCCTCACTCTCTTAAGGAGGTTCATTAGTTTTCATTCATTCAATCGACACACACTTGTTGAATTGTTCCTGTGTGTTGGGCAAAGGGAAAGCAATGAAGAAAACACAGACCTGGTCCCTAGCCTCCTCAAACCTACAGTCTAGAGGCAAAGAGACGTGTTCAAGGAATAAAAACCAACTAGTTGAATGTCAGCCTGCAAATACGAATAATGAGGAAGAGAGGTACCAGTTATATGTCTTATTATATTACTTAAAATTTGAACATTTGAACAACTTTTCTTAAAAACCACTGCATACTCCGAGTGTTTTGGATAAGAAAGGTACAGATTTTCAATGAATAGGAGGAATAGCCAATTATATATTTTCTGGTGTATTTTAACCAAGTATTTAAAACCCCACTCCCACTTATTAAGTGTGTATTGTGCATGCATCACTCTATCATACTTGATCACATTTAATCCCTGCCCCCAAACTGTAGCTATTTACCGACGAAGACACCTGAGGATCAGAATGGTTAAGTAACATGTACCCTGTCCTAGAGCCTATAAATTACAGCTGAGATTAAATTAAGGTACTACTTGGCTCTAAGGTCTATGCTCTTTCTAACGTAACTGATTATTTCCTAACAAACTCAATAATGGCCAATGGTAAAAAATCTTTTTACTATTAATTGAATGTACTGATTGAATTGCTCAGCAAATGAGCTCTGAACTTGCCTCTACATGATACCAAGACTCTTCAGGTGTGTCCAAATACAAATGGTGGGCACTCGTACAAGCTTCTGCCGCCTTTACCTACGTGTGAGAAAAGGCACCGATGTCTGCGAAATAAATACGATTACAGCCGAGTACATAGTAACATAAAATTTTATACATATTGTGTGTAATCCTGTGCAAATAGCTACCGTTCTTAAGTCTTCAAGCTGGGGGTGTGAGAAGGCAGGCTTTGAGTAACCCCCAGAGGAGAATTTGTATTTCTTCACTAAAATGGAGGAAGCAGGCTATGGAGAGAACTTCTGAAAAGGAGTTCAAGAACTTTCTGTTGCTTTTATTGAATATATTGGTACTCATCACCCTGGTTGTTCCCTAGGGAAGATTTGCCTCATCTTCCAGAAGAAACATGACAAAATATGGTGATTTAAAGGAGAGAAGGGTATTATATGGAACCATAGAATGTGACACTTATTTTTGCTATCTCCAATTTCTCTTTAAAGAATATGTCTGGAGGTTGACGTCATAATAATAAAGCATGGCTTGCTTAATCTTTCTAAAAACAAAGATGAACAACTTGGACCAGAGCACCAAAGTAGGATTAAGGTTGTAACTACTACCATAAGTTACTACTATTAGAAATTCCTGCCGTTGTTAGTTAGGGACTGAATAACAGGCTATTGCAAAGGTTAATGAAGAAATAAATGCTTGTTCTTTCCTCTACCGTGCAAAACATCTCACCGATTTTTATTAAAGATAGGATATGCCTAGATATTCAACAAAAGTGAACGTGTAACATTTCTAAAGCCCCTGTGAAATCTAAGCTTGGTGAATCTTCAAAACCTCAAACACTTAATTTCTATAATTCAATACTGAAAAAAAATGTAAATATCAGATATTGCTATGCCTTTGATTTTTTTTCTACCCAATAGTAGACCCTCTGATCTCAAATAAGAGAGGGTTGTCGGTCGATTAAGAACATGACCACTGAGATTAATATGTTTTCAATGTTAAAAAAGAAACCACATTGGAATAGCATAATGAAGGGGTACATTTATAATTTTCAGCATATGACTCCTTGTCAAGGTGACTGAAATTCAGTAGTGTAAAATAACGTTACACACTGTTATTGCTGGCGATGTTATTATTTTTCCAGTTAAATGCAAGTGTGGATCTTCTGAAGTACAGAAGTCCTACCTTGCTCTTTCTATTTCCATATACCTCATATATTTCATGCATCCCCTCCATTACCCTTTCCTTAGCATTAACATAATAATTTTAACCTTCATGTTGGCTAGAAATTGGCAAAGAGAAATGAGGGACTACCACATATCAAAACCCACCTCAACGTCTTCTGCTAGACATTAATATACCCTGATTTCTGACCGAAAAACACAACCAATCGTGATCCAACATTTCAGAAACAATGTATCAATGTAAGTAATGTAAAAATGGATTGGAACTTTTCCTTACTAAAGTTCTCAGATTTCACATTAACAAAAATATCTAGAACACCGTAGAAAGGTTTCTTTTTCATGTCAACACCGTGATAGTCTTTCAGCTTGGTTTTAGTTTATTCAAACTAAATGGACGATGTAAGCATTTTGCCATCAGCAACCAGAGCATGCAACTACAATTAGATTCACCTTCCAGAATAATTCTATTGACTATAAAATGCAAACCATTTTGTGAGCCTGTGTTCCTAATTTTCAGGAAGGTGTCAGAGATGAGTCATAAATGTCTTTTGACTTTATAAAACAACAAACTACGTGAAATATGCGTAATCCTTTTATTATTTTTTAAAAACTGTTTTTAAACTGTTGAACACCTATCTACCTCTGAGAAGTATAGCTGGGATGGCGGGCACTTGCAAATGAAGACCAAACAAGAAGGTAAAGCGACCTGGCTGAGTCCACATAGCAGAAGAAGCTGTGGTTGAACCTGTTTTTGTCTTTCAATTAGAAAGCCAGTCAGATGGGGCGCCTGGGTGGCTCAGTTGGTTAAACATCCAACATCAGCTCAGGTCATGATCTCACGGTTCATGAGTTCGAGCCCCATGTTGGACTCTGTGCTGACAGCTCAGAGCCTGGAGCCTGCTTCTGATTCTGTGTCTCCCCCTCTCTCTCCCCATCCCGTGCTTGCGCTCTGTCTCTATCTCTCAAGAATAAATAAACTTAAAAAAATTTTTTTTAAAAGACAATTCGCATTTATTTGCGGATATTTGGAAAATGCAGAAACGTGTGGAGAAGAAAATTTAAATCAACCAAAATCCAAAGTTGATACTTCACCCATGTCAATATGTTCTTAGAGTTCAGTGTAGTATTTTTCTGTGTTTGTTGCTGCTTGAGTCTGGGTACAACATGATGCAAATCAAAGTGCATATAACATTTTGTATCCTGATTTTCTTGTGAGAATTTTGCATGTCACTAAATATTCTGTGAAGAGATATGATTTATAATGGTTGTAGACTATTGCATTTAATGCATGTATTGTAATTTATTCAGCTCATCTTTTTTATTGAGTTTTAAAGTTATCTTTCCTACTATAAATAAAGCAGTTATGACTATCCTTATACATAAATCTTAGTGTGCATCTCTAAATTAATTCCATATGATTAATCCCCAGATACGGAATTGCTGAACCAAGATGCATTGACATTTTTCAGGGTCTGGAATCATATTGGCAACTTATTTTTTTCCAAATGCTTTAATTTAATTCATACTCCCGCCTGCAATATATGAGAGTGTCTGATCTACCCAAACAACACTAGGTACTATCATTTACTTTTTGATTTTTCCAAAGAGAAAACGAGAAATTGATATTTCAATTAAAGGCAGAATTGAACTTTGTTTTGTATGTCAAATGACTGTTCACGTTTCTTTTTTTTAAGTTGTCCGTTCCTGACTTTTGTGTATAATATCATTAGGGTGTTTGTCTTTGTGTTTATTTGTAGGTCTTTATTAGGAATGTGTCCACTAATCTAGCATGTGTGTTGTAATGTTTTTCCGATTTGTCATTTTCTTTTAATACTCTTTTTGTTTGTGTTTTTCTGATTCAGATGTTTCTACTTTTAATGTTGTTAGAACATTCTGCTTTTGCCTTTATGATATTTTTCTTAGCTTCAGGGCTTAAACTCCTCTACACGTCAAGATCAGAAAAATACTCATATATTTTCTTCTTGATCTTTTACATGTTTTTTTTCCCCATCTTAGATATTAAGATTGCTAAACTGCTGACATGGTTTAGGCGGTTAAACCATATTGATGATTGGTAGGAGTAATGGTATAACTTCATTTCCGCCCCCCCCCCACCCCACCCCGAAAACCTACATTCGTTACTTTAATGGCTAAATCATTCTTTTCCAATTGTTTTTAAGTGCCGTCTTCATTATGCACAACATTTTATTTTCCGCAGTGTTTTCTGTTTCTCAGGACTCTCATCCGGTCTTATTTTTGTGCCCACATCACCACACTTGATTAAGCATGGTAGCTTTATAACACATTTTTGTATCTTACTGCAAGTCTGTCTCTCATTAGTCTTGTTTTCTATGTAGCTCCAATTTTCATGCCTCCACTTAGGGAAAATTTATGTTGTTAAAAAAAAATACTTCGGGGATGTTGATTAAAATCCTGGACTTGACTTCTTTAACCAGTGTTCTTCTATCTTAGATTGTTGTTGCAAGAGGGTTTATTTTTGTCTTTATATGGTACTTTCAAAAATTTGGTCACACTTCCCCTACTCTATCAGTTCAGTAAATCAGAATAAAAGGAAAACTTAAATCACAGAATCAGTGTGAGATACAGATCTGAGAGAGTATGTGTAATACTTGGCTCCCCGCCCCTCCCAGAGCGTTTATGTCATTCAGCCCAGAGTCCCCCAGATTTTTCTTTCCCCTGAATTAGGGCAAAATTCACTTGGTCCAAATTATTTAGATACAGAAAAGATGCACGTAAATGGATAAAGAAGAACTTCAAAGATGCATGTAAACGGATAAAGAAGAACTTCAAGTGGACAAGGGGATTTGTTTTCAGTTTATTTAGATCTGTAGATCTCTGTGCAGTTTTCAGAGGCTGAATACAGCTATAATACAGCCACCTCTCTGACCAAACTTGTGTGTAAATACAGTTTATTTCACTTGAAGCCTTCCCCCATGACTGATGGAAATTGTAGTAAAACTTCCACCTGGGTTGTCAACTACGGGAAACTTTCTTATTTATTTTTATTTGTCACAGCAGGTTAAGCTCACAAAGTCCAGGTGTTACATGGCTTTAAATCTGGACACAGGCGCAGGAATAGTCTGTTGAAGGTAGTTTATTTAGGATCCCTAAACATGAAGGGACTTAACAAAATGGATTTTATCCAGCTCTGTGGGTCAGGGTGTAAATTCAACATACAATGACCAGAAACAGAAGAACACGAAAGTTGTACCAATAGAACAAAGTCCTGGTGCACATGCTGTGACAATGGTACTTTTTTTTTCCCCCTGAAGATAGCAGGAGGCAAGGGAGCAAGGAGGCAAAGAAGCAGTAGATTTTTCTGCTAATTTACCTGATTGTTTACAATTTAGTTCAAGGGGGCCATCCCCTTCAGCAATCTTTCTGGTTTTATGTGAATTAACATGACTGCTGCTAACCAGCAGATAGAAGGGTCTCCCCACCCCCATTTAAACATAAAATTTTATAGACCTGAATCCTCCATTATTTTATATTTGTTCCACTGTATGTTTTTTTTTAATTTTAATTTCCAAAGCTGTGATTTGTATACTCATTTAGAAAATACATTGTCTTCATACTTATTTAAATTTTTGTTTTGTTTTCTAATGACTTTGCCCAAAATAACATGGTATTTCTTTGTACAGTAATTGCCAATATCTAATTTATTTAACTAGCCGATCATATTTGCCATAGTTTCTCTGTTTCCTTCCTAAAGCAGCTGAAAATAAAATTATCTTTCTGCCTTTGCCCACACTCGAGCAGATGTCTGCATCATCCATCCAAATGCTTCCACTTGTGAGTATACAACTAATTTGGATCCCATTAATGCACAACTAATTAAAGTTGATTTTTGTATGTTATTCTAATTTTCATCACACTGTGCTTGTATTTCAATACTTTGCTATTTCATAAGCTGTCAGCTTGTGAGACATTCCAGTTATAAGAGACTTTAGTCGACTCTTGTAGGATGTATATATGTGCATGTATCAAATTGACCCATCTGGATAGCACAAAATTCCCAGACAAGCCCGTTTGAACCGAGCCACTTTCGTGATCTGCTGTAATAGTTTATTCTGTCCTGTTTTACATTTATATTTGACATTTGCTTTCTACTTCCTGTACATCATACAAGAATTTAGGAATCTTTTTTTTCCAAGTTACCTCTTAGGCTAAGTCTACATTTGCCAATCTATATGCTCTCTATCCACCCAAAATTTCACAGTTAAAAAAGAAAACAAGAGTTAAAATTTCAACTTGATTCCACTATTATCATTTCACCTAATGCACTTAATTTTTTAAAAAGGAATTTGGCCCAATAATGCATTAGCATATTTCTAATAAACCACTTGAGTTGAGCTAAGAATTGTTAGAAAATTCCCTCAAAATGAAGCTCTGAAATTCAAGATGGAATTTTGCTTTGGAGTTCTCATTCCAGATATCTTCAGAAACACTTTTAAAAGGTGATAAGCAAGGAAGAACTCAGCAACTCTATAAAGGACATGGAGGCAGTCATGAGAAAATGTCACTTTCATCTAACTAGTGGCCACTTTAAAAATTTTACATTTCACAACCTGATTCTTTCAAAACTGTATTTTATTTTTTATCTTATTCACTAGTTCATAAGAAAGTGTGGGGCAGATTAATATATAAAACTATTTTATTTATTTTTTTTTTAAATTTTTGTTTTAACGTTTATTTATTTTTGAGACAGAGAGAGACAGAGCATGAACGGGGGAGGGGCAGAGAGAGAGGGAGACACAGAATCGGAAGCAGGCTCCAGGCTCTGAGCCATCAGCCCAGAGCCCGACGCGGGGCTCGAACTCACGGATTGCGAGATCGTGACCTGAGGTGAAGTCGGACGCTTAACCGACTGAGCCACCCAGGCGCCCCTAAAATTATTTTAAAATGAGTAAATGAATGAATATTATCTTGAAATCTATGTTGTATTTTATATGTATACTTTTCCTCATTTCCATCTTAATGATTAGTGTATTATAGTGGAAAGTTGGATTAATTACAGGTATCTGTTTTCTTCTGTTTACCAGCTGTGTGGTCTTGAATATATCATGACATCTTTCCACTCTTCAATTTTCCTTTAGTGATAAATGGAATAATATCTACCTCTCATATCTCACATGACTAGATCATAATACAGACATGATGAATGTAACTTATACCTGGAACCGCAATATGCCTCTAAGATAATGTCGCTTACATCTTGAATTCATTTTTTGTTATCTTGTGGATAACCGATGGGTTTTGTTTTCAGTAATGCAACAAACTATAAGGGAGTATTTTCTGATTGGCACATATCTAATTTTATATTTCATAGCCCTTGGGGATTTGCAACTTCCTTAAAGTGCTTTGTAGTATGTATAATTAAAAGAGAATTGAATTGAAAGCTTTTAACTTTGAAAATGTTGGGGTTGTTTTATGATACTTCCTTAGGGGGTGAAATGTAACTAACCTGAGTGTTTCATAAAAACCATGATTTAGAATTAATGCTCCAGACTTTTTCTATCCTCCCCTGACCCCCACCTCGTTCCCACCCCCAACACGTCGGTGGATGGAACAGAATGTCACATTGGCCACTCACTTTGTTAAATCATCTATCATTTCCTTGGCAAGTTAAATTGGCCAATGTATACGATGAATTGGAGCTGAGGCGGTTACCTCTCTTTGAAGCCCCAGGGCATTTGTTTTCAAATAAACTGACTGAATTAGTGAGTCCCCGTGTAATTTATGATTTTTCATTTACTTGACTTATTTCCATGATGATTGGAGATTAGTCCATTTTAAAGAAGACAAGAGAAATTGGGTTGGAGAAACATTAAAACGAGACCAAAAAAGCATACCAAGATCAAGTAGTTCAAAGTTATGGTGACAGATTGTCCTTAACTCATGACCTACTCAAGAAAGAGAAAAAAACTTAAAAATTTTTCATTTTTACTAAAATAGGCTTGAAGAATCTTTATTTTATTTTGTAGGGATGAAAATCTGAGTTTTATATACACTTGAGTCACAACAAACTCCTGGGTATGCTGGGTTTACGGTCTGAAATGTGAAAAACTCCCAGTGTTTATAGTTGGAGTAGCGCCTGCTTAGAGATTAAGGTTTGAAGGCCATAGTGATGTCACTGGATCAGAGTTAGGAAGATACATTTTGGCAAGACTGAAACCAATGCCAAATCCATGACTCCCAAATTTATGCTTGAACTCTTAGACTGCCTGCAAATTCATGACTCCCAAATTTATGTAACTTTCCAGCTTACAGACTTAAGTGCATGCACTAATAAATAAAGATTCTTGAACCTCAAAGGAAGTTCAGTGGACATCAACGTGCAGTTACCACTTAAAATCCTGACTTAGGAACAGCCACTGCAATGACAATGCATTGTCATTGGGTGTGGGTGAGGGTACTACAGCACTTTATAGGCTATTAAAATATTAATGTTCATAAAATTATACAAATCAGAATTGGAGTGGACTCCTTTTATATTAAAAGCCATCTATTTTGTGACATTGTTTAATAATTTATTTTCTTAACTGTGGCCCTTTTTTAAGCCTCAAGGAATAGTGGTAAGACTTCTCCCCTTGGGAAAAAAAAAATTCCAACGTCAAATTCAGATATTCCTTGACCTTTGCCCAAGGGTTATGTTTCTTCTTTTTTTTTTTTTTTTTCTTAAAACTCCAGCCGAATGCTGGGATAATGCCAAGTATCTGGATAGAAAGATCAGTCAAACAGATGTTGTATCTAAGGTAATAACAAATAGCTCTGGACTGGCCTTCAAGGCCCTTCATCACCTTAATCCAGCTTACATTTTTCTTTATGCTTCCATTTTCTCCAAATAATAATCTGTAGTTCAGTAAAACTGGAAAATTTACTCTTCTGCCTCATCCATTCCTTAGTTTTATTTCATTTGCCTCAGATTGTCTTCATTTATTTTTGTCTACCAGCACAAATGACTTTCTCCCTTGTTCTTCTCTCACTTGATTTATAGCATTTCTTCAGTAGTTATCATATACCTCCTCCTATGATGACTGTGTGCTTATGGTGGACCTTTCCTGGGGAGCATGGGTCACCATGCCTTCTATAATCTTATATTCCACTCTATATCTAGCCTATATAAGACGTTTGATCACAATTTATTAAATTGTCCATTTAGCCGACGGACAACAAAATATGGGTTGATCAATCTGGTGTTTTCCCTATTTATTTTCTTCTGGTGGTGAACAATTATGGGTTTTATAATTTCTTCTTACAAATATCTCCTCTTTATTTAAAATATTTCATCTTATTCAAAATATTTCATCTTTAAAATATTAATAGGCGGGACGCCTGGGTGGCTCAGTCGGTTAAGCGTCTGAGTTCGGCTCAGGTCATGATCTTGCAGTTCTCGTGGGTTCGAACCCTGTATCGGGCTCTGTGCTGATAGCTCAGAGCCTGGAGCCTGCTTCTGATTCTGTGTCTCCCTTTCTGTCTCTTGTGCTCTGTCTCTCAAAAATAAATAAATGTAAAAATTAAAAAAAATTAAAAATATTAATAGGCAAACCAATATCCACATGTAAGGCATATTGTATGAACAAATGCTACATTTGTGGTAACTTTGAAAACCGAGGAGTCAACAGAAAAATAATTCAAAGGTCTTAATTTAATAAGGTTGCAGATAGAATCGGTTTTGTTTTAGATCAATGCTATTTCAAAAGATGAATTAAGGAACAATTTACAGAATTGCAAAACGAAAAAGAAATGATTGCTACACTCTTTAGTAACTTCCAAAGTTGTCAGAAATTAAAAAAAAAAGAAACTTGAAGGCCATCAAAAGGCTTGCATGTGCCACAACTGCATAAAAGCATAGCATAGAGGTGTTGTTTTAGGATGGGCTTCTTCTCAAAAATTTTATTTCAAATACATGTTAGGATATCTTGTAACTTCTACTTTTTTTAGCAGACCTAGATCTATTTGTCTTAATGAATCTATATAATATTGCGCCCCCAAATGGCCATCTATCTTCCCAAAATGTACTTGCCATTTTCAATGTTATTTCTCTCTCCGTTGTACCTCCTGGCCAGAAGCAAGGGAGTGTCAGACCTGACATATGGGACGAGGAGTGACGTCACCACAACCTCCCACACAACGTGGGGCCTTCCATGAATTCTTTACATTGCATCTTCTTCTCCAAGCCAATGCTCTTCATCTCTGAGGGTTTTCATTCCCTAATGATTTTCCCAAGACAGTCCTGTAAGCTCATTCTTATTTATTAAAGAGACATTTATTAAACGTATGTCCGTTTGACTAGTCACACAAGCACATCACCAGTTAGTTGTTTTCCTTGGGAATCAAGAGTCTCATGGGCTTAAAAGTTGGCTCTCCCTCCTACCTCTAGTTGCATATCGTTGGACAAGTTATTTTCATCTCTTGGTAGCTCAGTTTTCTCCAGTTTCATATGTCAAATATGGCTAATAATAGTATCAGTCTCGTAAGAGTCATTGGGGAATTAAATACATTAATACATGTGAGATGCTTAGAATTCTGCTGAATGTGTGTAAATGTTTATTTTTCATTAGCAGTTCTTTTTTCTCCCGTTGTTAGCGTTTAAAAACAAGAAACTTTCCTATTGACGTAGTATGTAGGTTGCTTAAAACATTAAAAATAGAATTGCCATATGATCCAGTAATTTCACTGCTCGGTATTTACTCAAAGAAAATGAAAATACCAATTTGAAGAGATATATGCACCTTATGTTTATTGCAACCTTATTTATAATCACCAAGCATTATCTATAGTAGTGAAAATATGGTAGGTAGCGTTGACAATTCTTAAGAATGATTAACCTGTTCAAAGATATCTCACTGAGATCTAGCACTGTTGTAATCATCCTCCTGGGCCAAACAAGAAGAATCCAGGGGTCACACATAAGAAGTCAACAGGGAACAAGCAAAAAACAACAACTTGTATTTATACCCCTTCATTTTTTGGTTCAACTAGTCTGCTAAGTCTTACACTCTCACTTTTGGAATGGAAGTGAAGGCCCATTTCATTATTTAAGTTTTTAATTTAAAATCACACTTTCATACTTATTTTTCCAGAGTTATTTTATTTTATTTTTTTTGTAATGAGACAAGAGTAAGCTAAGGATAGTGAAGGCTGTTTCTTTATGCTCTTCTACCGAGTAATAAACCATGGGAATTTTTAAAGGCATGTTTTATTAAGATTTACGTATTTCTATATTATTCGTGTCATAGCTGTTTAAACGTTGCATTCGGGGTAAGTAATTCACCTTTCTACTTGATAAAATGAGTCTCTCTACGTTCAACCACAGTGCGCTGTTACAAAGCTCCAATATATAGGGCTATTCCCCTTGGACCATTTGTTTTACAATCCCTGTTGTATGTATTTATTTACTCTAGGAACCATCATAATCCTGCTATTTTGAGAGAATGTTGGAGGCTAATGTGTACCTTGCAACGTCTGCTTTTGAGGTCTGTTTACCTTTGAGTGATTGGGTCCAAGAACTCTTTGCGGGGAATATGTGTGTCTGTGGTTTTACTCCCTTCGGGCGGTCTCCATTTTGATTTTTGATACAGCCGATGCTCATCTTCCTCTTCATTTTCAGATCCTCACTGCTTCATAACTGATGGCAGGTCAACTCTCAAGTCCTTGGGACACAGGTAACTAATTCTTTGATGTATAGCTACAGGTTCCATCTCTCCCTCCTCCCTTCTTGGGATCTAACTCCCTCCCTCCTCCTTCTCAACCTTTTTCTCTTTCTTTTCTTTCTCCTTCATCCATTTTCCCACCTCTATGCCCTCCTTCTTTAGTTGCGTGTGTGTGTTGGCTTGTTGAAACATCTACATTCTTTTTTTTTTTTTTCAAATTTTTATTCATTTACTTTTGAGACACAGAGAGACAGAGCATGAGCAGGGGAGGGGCAGAGAGAGGGGGAGACAGAATCTGATGCAGGTTCCAGGTTCTGAGCTGTCAGCACAGAGGCCAATGCGGGGCTTGAACTCACAGAGCGTGAGATCATGACCTGAGCTGAAGTAGGACGCTCAACTGACTGAGACACCCAGGCACCCCCAAACATCTACATTCTTGACACGGTGGGGGGAGGGGTAATTTATTTTTATTTTCTTTTTTAATTATTATCTTTTAATCCCATTTTTGGCCATGCTATCTTTGTAGGTCCCACTTGCCAGAAATCTCATCGTATTCTTAACGTCATACAGAACTGTATTTTAGACACCATCTCCTATGTATAGGTTCAAGTTCTTTTTTTTTTTTTTAATGTTCACTTATTTATTTTGAGAGAGAGAGAGTGAGGGGAGGAGCAGAGATAGAGGGAGAGAAAGAATCCCAAGTGGGCTCCACACTGCCAGCACAGAGCCTGATGAACAGCTCAATCCCACAAACCATGTGATCATGACCTGAGCCAAAATCAAGGGTTGGTCTCTTAACCAACTGAGCCACCCAGGCAACCCTATTGGTTCAGAATTCTTTTTTAATCTTTGCAGCAAATATGATCTTTCATAAAGTAGTACCTGCTAGTATGTACAGTTTTTTTTTTAACTATCTTGGATTTCATTCTCAACATATTATTGCAGATAACATTTTGGGTTCATAAATTTTTGTAACATATTACATTTGGGTAGGACTTGAGGAAGAGCCATAAAGTTTCCCACGTGAAATTTATTCTAGATTCTACTGCATAAATTTGCTAACATGGAATTTTTTCTAGATTTGCAACTGGATTGTAGGTTCTGTTTCAAGGGCTGTGGGGCATCCCAAGGAAATCGATCAGGTTCAATGGATTCTTCTTTTTTGTTATTGAAATATAAATTATTAAATGTTTAAGATCTTAACTGGAAAGAGAATCTAGAGTTTTCCATGCAAGGTTCACCTTTGGCTACGTGTTACTGGAGATTTATCATGTCTTTTAAAGATGCTCAAGTTGTCAACATTACCTCATTTACCCTGTGTAAGAATCTCTCAATTTGTGGAGGCACCACTCTTAGGAAACTTTTGTCAAAATTACTGGGGAGCTTGATTGATATTTAATGGGCAAGTATGTAGAATGCTTAATGTTCTGTAAAACATGAGCCAATCCTGTAAACGGGTTATTCTGAACAAAATACCAATAGGGTTTCATTAAACACTGAGGAGTCATTCCAGTTTTGCTAAAATGTAGATATATAAAAGAACTGAAAGAAGGATATTCGTTACTGGTTTATTGAACAAATTGGATTTTAGAAAAATAACCATAACCCACTTTATTTTCTCCCACTGTTCTTTCAAATCGGTGTCATGATTTATTTTTCCCTACCCTGGGATGACTCTCAGACTTGATTTCTTAACTTCTGGACACTCGGAAAATAGGAAGACTTGCCCAATACAAGGTAATATCAAAACTCTAAACTGTTAACCAAATTAAATGTCTCTTTTCCAGCAGCTCAGGTCTGACTGAAACGGGAAATATTTTAGCAGGGGAAAGAGGACATGGTTGTCCTCCCTCACCCATTTCCGTCACCACCCCCTAATTGCTCTTTACACAGATGTGATTAGGCATAGGTGTCCCCTGCCACTAGGGAATATCTAGAAATGATTTTCATAGGGTGTGCCCACTGGAGACCTCTTACTGAAGCTCTCCTTATGCCTGATGTCTCCTCTCTGGCTAGCCATTTAGGAGACTCCATTCTGCCACTTGGTTTCCTGTGGCCCATTCATTTATTAGATCAAATAAGTGATCTTGAGTGGATTGATTGTTAAACATGTATCCAAGCTAATTTATTGTTGCAGAATCTACATATAGTCCGTAAATGTCTCTGTACCACTGCTGTTGGAAGGCAGTTATTTCCCAATGTAATCCTTTGTCTGACGCGTTGCCTCAGCCAGACTCTCATTTTCACATTCCTCCTGGTGAGAGTCCTACACCAATCAAGGCCCATCAAGACCCTCTCCATCCCTTGAATTCCCTCTTTGGAAGATCAGAATACTGACATATTTCTCCAACACACTTCACAATTTCAGAATTTTCAGCCTCAAAATTCTATACTCTGAAGTTGAATAAGGGGCAAAGGCTGGAAGAACTGGCGTAATTCTTCCAAGTGTTGATTATATGGCCTAGACTTTGCTTTAGAATGTGGGTCCCATTATTCTCAGATTTGGGAGGTTTAAAAAACCGAGACAGAAAGAATCCCATTTGATAGTCTGTCATGTTAGATAGGCAAAACTTATTCATTGAACCACCAAGGTTATGCAAGGAAGTTTGTGATCAATACCTACGTGAGGAATAGCATGTTGGTAATAGGTAGTAGTATTTACTCCCTATGTGTGTGTGATCTGGCTTCAGGGATGCTAGTCAGAATAAAGGGCAAGAGATATACAAAACAGAAACAAGTGCTTCCTTTCATAAATTCTTCTTTGTATAGATCAGACAGACTGGTAAGTGTTGGAGGCTCTGGGTATGAGTCAGTAGAGCTCCTTCTCAAGGTCTGTGCTACTTTTTGTCATGTTAGGCCGACAGAACTGGACTCACGACCCCCAACTGAGTTAAACCCTAAGACCTAGTTTTCAAAGACCGGATGTACATGCCACCACATGCTATATATAATATGCAAGATAACCTCCTTCAATAATGGAAATGAAGAAGCTCCGTTGAACAGAGAAGAACACCAGGAACATGGACAAAAGCTCAGGTAAATAGGCAATAGGTAATATGGGCATCCAATATTCATAAAGTGATGGCTGCTGTTTTAGTTCAGTTTCCCTAGAAAATAGAGCTTGGTTTAAACATTATGTTAGTTAGCCCAGACTGCCTTAATAACATACCATAATATTGGGTGGTTGGAACAAGAGAAATTTATTTTCTCATAGTTCTGGGGCCTGGAAGCCCAAGATTAGGGTGCCAGGTTCTGGTGAGGAATCTCCTCCAATCTTGTTGATGGCTGCCTCCTCACTGTGTCCCCCCTGGTGTCTCTTCCTATAAAGACACTAATCCTTTCACAAGGGCCCCATCCTCATGACCTGATCTAACTTTGAGTAGTGCCCAAAGGCTGCATCTCCAAATACCATCACACTGGGGGTTAGGGCTTCATTATATGAAAAAACATTCAGTCCATAGCAAGCATCAAGTGCTAATGCTTTCATTAGAAGGCAAAAAACCCAGGGAAGTGACAGGAATATGGGAGGTGAAGCAGATGCATGGGAAAAATGGAAAGAGGTGTATTAGTGCTCTGGCCACACTTTCTCGTGACTTGCAAAGATACCCAACAGGTATCTCAGCAGGAATTTCCTTGCAGGACTTCTCCAAATGCAGGCTGTAGGGAAATCTGTGCTCTGGAGCGGTCCTTTGGAGAGAAAAGAAAATTTATCTTCTAAGATTCCAAGGAAGGTAACTGGACTGGGGATCAAATGAGGGATCCAGACAAAGAAAACGGTAAAGGCAAGTTGCAACAACCCCATTGTAAACTCAGGGCAGAATAAGAAACAACAAGTCTGACCAAGGAGCAACCATCCCATCTTCTGGGATTCTTAAATTCCCCAAACTAGGAATGAAATAAACTCTGAGCCTGGAATTTATTCATTTTTTAATGTCTTCGTTTACTTAAGAGTACTGATTAATACCATGTTTAGACATCAAAGATTCAGTGGGGATAGATCAAAATAACACGGAATTTAAAGAGAAGGAACTATATACTGAAGCTTTGTGATTCAATAGAGAATTATCTACAGTAAAGTCTGACAAGTCCTCTATTTCTAACTATCTTTTGCCTTGTCTTGCTTATCATTCTCAGTTGACACTGTATCTTGCAACTTATGCCAACCTTTCTTTAAATATATCAACAAGTTAGTTTTTTAAATTAATAGATTACTTGTTTTACAGAAGGTTTAGGTTTATACAAAATCAAGCAGATTAGTCACAAAAGGCCCATATAGCCTCTGGTTCAATACTATCAAACTATTCATATAGGTTATATGGTCACCTACCTGGATTCAGAGAAAGTATTTGACAAAATCAACATTCATTTTTGTTAAAAACACTCAACAATACAGTAATCATTTTGTACTTGTTTTCTTAATTTGATTATATGGAGATATATGGATATATATTTAAAAGCCAGAGTCACACTGAATGATGAGATACTATAAGCATTCTCGCCAAAGTAAGGACAAAATTGGAAAGGAGGAGGTTAAGCTCTTACTATTTACAGTTGCTATAATGTTATTTGTGAAAAACCCAAGACACTAAGAAAATAAGACACTACGAGTATAAGATGATGCAGTTCTACACTAGAATATAAAATACATATACATTAAATGAATAGAATTTACCTAAACATAAAGAAACCAGTTCAGGGGCGCCTGGGTGGCTTGGTCGGTTAAGCGTCCGACTTTGGGACTTCGGCTCAGGTCATGATCTCACGGCCCGTGAGTTCGACCCTCGTGTCGGGCTGGCCCGTGAGTTCGAGCCCCGCGTTGGGCTCTGTGCTGACCGCTCAGAGCCTGCAGCCTGTTTCAGATTCTGTGTCTCCCTCTGCTCTGCCCCTCCCCTGTTCATGCTCTGTCTCTCTCTGTCTCAAAAAAAAAATAAACGTTGAAAAAAAAAATTAAAAGAAAAAAAAAGAAACCAGTTCAAAGATACAATGGAAGACCCTTTTTTTAAAGTTTTTTTTTTAAGTTTATTTATTTTTAGAGAGAGAGAGAGAGAGAGCCAGGGAGGGGCTGAGAAAGGGAGAGAGAATTCCAAGGACAGTGCAGAGCCTGATGAAGGACTCAAACCCACAAACCATGAGATCATTACCTTAAGTCAAACCAAAGGTTGGATGCTTAACTGACTGAGCCACCCAGATGCCCTGGAAGACCGATTTTTAATAGCAACATAAAAACATAAAACTAGGCCCAAAACTAGAAAGAAATGTACAAACCCTGTATAGAAAAAATTAAAAAAAAAAAAAAATAAAACAGTAAACCATTCCTGAAGTACATAAAGTTACACTTAAAAATAGTAAAGGCATACCATAATCTCAGATAGGAAGATTCAGTGTCAATGTGTATATTTTCCTTAAGTTCTTTGTTTGTTTGTTTGTTTTAATTGAATGTGATCTTAAATTTGATATGAATTGAGATTAGATAAAATTATTCTATTCTAAAGTTCAAGTAAAAAAAGATAAGCAAATATAGCCACATGAACTCTGAAAAACAATGAGGGAAAACTAGCCCAGTAGATATGAAGTATACTATAAGCCTCAAAAGGTAAATAACTCTCCTACTTTCACACGAGCTGACACATGAAACAGAAGAGTAAGATCGTAAATAAACAAAATACACACAGGAATTTAACATATGATAAAGATGTCATCAGAAAACAACGAAAAAAGATAAAGCTTTCTCTTTTGATGTGTTCTAAAGTATCAGTCTCAACTTTTCATAGCTACTGGATTTTGTAGTATGGTTAGAAAAGTCTTCCCCAATCTGCAGTTACAAGCAAAAATTAACCCACGGTTTGTGTTCATTAAAAAATAAGAACTTTTGTTCAGTGGTGCTGGAACAATTTAGCGAAGCCATCTGGAGTAAGTTAATGTTGCTCATCCTACACCAAGATAAATTCCAAATGGATCAAAGTTTGCAATTTTGAAAATGAAACCATGCAAATGCTCCAAAAAAAGCACTGAATTTTATGATAGCCTTGCAATGTGGAAGGCCTTGCTTAATATAATGCAAAATCCAAAAGTCATTAAAATAATGATGATTTTGACTAGATGGAAATCAAGAACTTCTGCATAAAATGAAAACTATACTATATGCAAATGCAAAAGATAAATGAAAAATTGGTGATGGCTGTGGAGGGGGGATTGTGACTCATATTATCAGCAAACGCTAATTCCCTGATATATAAATAGCTCTTAGAAATTGAGGTGAAACAAACTCACAACCCCAAAGAAAAGTGGTTAAGATTGTGCACAGATAGGGGTGCCTGAGTGGCTCAGTCGGTAGAGCGTCCGACTTCGGCTCAGGTCATGATCTCATGGTCCATGTGTTTGAGCCCCGCATCAGGCTGTAGTGACAGCTCAGAGCCTGGAGCCTGCTTCGGATTCTGTGTCCCCCTCTCTCTCTCTGCCCCTCCCCTGCACACACACTCTCTCTCTCAAAAATCAATAAACATTACATTTAAAAAAAAACAACAACAGATTGTTCACAGATAAATATATAAATGCCCCCTCAAACATAGATAGGGAAACAACACCTCAATGGTAATATGAGATGTGCAAGTTTAATTTACATTGAGATATCATTTTTTATATTTTATATTGGCAAAAACCCCAAAGGTTCACATATTCTTCTAGCAAAACTGTGGGAAAACCAGTACTCTCGTACATTGTTTTTAGGATTCCAAAATGAAAACCCTATAGGAAGGAAATTGGATCTCATGTACCCAAATACATTTAACCTTTCCTAGTAATCCAACTACTGGGAGGTAATCCTACAGATACATATGAACATGAAAAGAAATAACATATAGACAATAGCAGTAATTGTAGGATTGCTTAAAATGCTACAAGATTGGAAACTGATCAACCAGCCAACATGAGGGGCTGGTCATATGAACTCTAGTGTATCTATACAACGCAGTCCTCGGCAGTTAGAAGAGTGAAATGACAAAGAAATGTGGGGTTTGTCAACATTTTTTCTTAAGTGATATAAAAAAAGTAATCGAATAATACTTATAGTAAGCTATCTTTTGTGCAAGAAAGGGGAAGATCTACATATTCCTATTTGTTTATGGATTTATAAAGACATAGTAGGAGGATGCACAAAAAAAGAATACAATCACCGTTTGTAAGGCAGAGGAGGGGGACAGAGGTGGACTCTTCTTTTTGTATATTATGTTTTATATTGTTTTGATTTTGAGCCTTTTGAACATAGTTCTTCAAAAGTGAAATTACATATATGTGTGTATGTGTATGTATGTACTGTATAGAATTTAAAAAGTCTAGATTCAACATCCTCCCCTGGAAATCTGAGTATCTGAATAAATTGCTCCATTGTCTTCTGGCATCTGACTCAGTCAAATCTAATGAAGTCAGACTCTTGTTTCTTTGTAGGCATATATTCTCTCTTTCAAAAGGCTTGTAGAATGGTTTTCGTTTTGAAATTACAAAACGTCACCAGGATGGCTGTGCTCATCATTTTGTGTGCTGTCTCAGTGTGAATATGAGTGGTTGTTTGTAAAGCTTGGGGTGATTTTTAAGTCCTATTTATTTGATTATATTTCCTCTTTGTATTCTGGAAGATTCTCAGGTCTTTATCCCCTATTTCACCAAACCTTAATTTTACTGTGTGAATATTGCTTAGACATGTGAATAATTCTTAAATGGGCTATACACTGTCCAGAGAAAAATTAAGAGATCTAAACAAAGGGGATTCTATCCATACTATGGAATTTATAGCCAAGATATATGTTCTTTTAAATTTCACACTCCCTACTATTTATCATCTCCTCCTCAAAACCCAAGGATCTCTTTTATTAAAAGGCAATAAAAGTGTAGGAAAACCTCCTAAAAATAACTCTGTTGTCTTTATTTTGACTCCCCCCCAAAGATGTATAAACTAAGACAAACGCTTTTTCCTGAAATTTCACATGCAGAGATTCAGCACATTCATCAAAAGTAGGGGAAGATCTAAATCAGAATGTATATAAGCAAAGACAGTTACAAATTATTATGATACCATTACTCTTTTTCTAGCATTTTAGCAGTGATGTGGGAAACATTTCATCCGACAACTTATATAGTTACAACAAAATTCTTCTATTGGTTTAGAAAATTAACATGGTTGGGGTGCCTGAGTGGCACAGTCGGTTGGGTGTCCGACTTCAGCTCAGGTCATGATCTCATGGTTTGTGAGTTCGAGCCCCATGCCAGGCTCTGTGCTGACAGCTCAGAGCCTGGAGCCTACTTCCGATTCTGTGTCTCCTTCTCTCAGTCCCCCTCCCCCACTCTCACTCTGTCTCTCTCTCTCAAAAATAAAAATTTAAAACAATTTTTTAAAAAAAAGAAAAGAAAAATTAACATGGTTGATTTCAGAGTTAAGACCAGAATAAAAGTGGACAAATGACACTCTAACACTGAACTTCCTTTGTACTGGCTTTTGTACTCCTTTTTAACAGATTTGTTAAAAAGTTTTGAATTTTTACCTAGTACCATTCTTTCAGTTTTATGACTTTATGAGGTTTTTTTTAGGCCGACTTAATACTTTGTAAATGAAAAAAAAAAACATTTCAAAGCTTATCAACTGTGTATATGATATGAATTAATGCACTATACAATGTAATACAACGTAGTATACTAATTACTAAATGTACTCTCTCCCTTCCTGTGACAGTCATGTATTTTCATTTGAAGGGATCTTACCCCAGTTTCCTTTTCTCTATTTGGTTGAACAGAAGCATTCAGCATACAGTAGCATTCATCTGCATTAATAAATTCTTTTCTTTATCAGTGTATATGAGGGGACATGTATTTATATTACTTAGTGATTTTACCTTATCTCTGAGGCTATGTTCTCATACTCAAAATCTCATAATCTCATTTATTTTGTACCTTAGCAAATGAAGAAGGTTGTTGAATCAAAATCATACTTATTTTTCCACCCTGGATTGATTTATCACTCTGTAACATAATTTGACCTTTCTCTCTGGATTCACTATATTTTCCACCCATTTCAGCCCCTAACCTGTCCTATCCAGATCAGTCCACTGTTACCCCTCCAGCTCTGTGCATTTGTTTTTCACCATGTCCTCTGCTTAGAATACATTTTTCTTCTCTCCATTCATCTATCCCACCCTCCCTGAAAAACCTAATTCAATCTCCCCTGGAACTCAAGCCTTTTCTCAATCTTTTCTCTGTCTTTTTTTTTGAATATTAATAACTTTTGCCACTTATTAAGAGCTTAAACCATGAGAGCTTGTAAAATTTTTTCACCAAAGTATCCCTGTTTTTCAGAGGAGAATAAATACTTTTGCAAAGGTGGGTGGAAGTAGGGAGCCATCTTATATATTACTTTAGAAATACATGTTTGTCAAACAATCAACAAAACTAAAAGACAACCTATGGAATTGGAGAAGACATTTGCAAATGACATATCTGATAAAGGGGTAGTATCCAAAATCTGTAAAGAGATTATAAAACTAAACATCCAGAAAATAAATAACCCAGTTAAGAAATGGGCAGAAGACATGAACAGACACTTTTCCAAAGAAGACATCAAGATGGCTAACAGACACATGAAAAGATGCTCAACATCCCTCCTCATCAGGGAAATACAAATCAAAACTATGATGAGATAGTATCTCACACCTGTCAGAATGGCTAAAATTAGCAACACAGGAAACAACAGATGTTGGTGAGGATGCAGAAAAAGGGGAATCCTCTTACACTGTTTTTGGGAATGCAATTGCTGTAGCTACTGTGGAAAATAGTGTGGGGGTTCCTCAAAAAGTTAAAAATAGAACTATGCTATGATCCAGCAATTGCACTACTAGGATACAAAAATACTGATTCAAAGGGTACATTCACCCTGATGTTTACAGCAGCATTATCACCAATAGTCAAATTATGGAAAGATCCCAAATGTCCATCGACTGATGACTGGAGAAAGATGTGGTATAAATACACATGGAGTGTGTACTCCATAATGATGGAGTACTACTCTGCCATCAAAAAGAATGAAATCGTGCCATTTGCAATGATGTGGATGGAGCTTAGAGTATTATGTTAAATGAAATAAGTCAGAGAAAGACAAATATCATATGACTTCACTCATATGTGGAATTTAAGCAAAACAGATGAACATAGGGGAAGTGGGGGGCAATAGAGGGAAGAAAACCATAAAAGACTCTTAACTTTAAGGAGGACACTTATTGTGATGAGCACAGGGATGAATCACTAAATTCTACACCTGAAGCCAATTTTTACCATATATGGTAACTAACTAGAATTTAAGTAAAAACTTGAAATAAAAAATACATATTTTTCTTAAAATACGTTTTAAACATATTCCCATCAGAATTGAAAGAAAGTGTGGGTCATAGGGGCACTTGTCTGGGAAATGCAGCTATATGGCCTACTTAGTATCCACAGAAGGAATCAGAATTAGGCTACTCGATAACTTTAAATTTCTAAACACATTCCTCCTTATATAATGAGTGAGATGTAACTTAGTACCACTTTCAATGAAGCAGAAACGGCCTTTGATTTGAAAACAAGAAATGAAATAAAAAGAAAAAAAAAGAAAGGACAGAAACGAGGAAGGGAGGAATTGAGGAAAGAAAGGAGGGAGGAAGGAAGTTAGTTGGCAAACATTACATGCAATTTCTCCTATACTCCTTGGAACACTTCTTTAAATGAAGGATACTTAAAATCTTTCAGTAGATTGTAATCATGCTCAGGTCAGAGTCTAACCTCCTTATGGTGGTTTTCCAGACCTCTGTAATTCACTGCCTGTCAAAATCCTTGGCCTCCTCTTCTGCCCCGCCCCCATCCGTCTCTGCTTCTGTTCCTTCTTTAAAGACATGACTGCCCCTTCACTGGGGCAACTCTTCTTACCCACTTCAGGTCTCCTTTAAAAGGTCACTTCCTCAGAAATCTTTTCCTTTTAGGTTTATTGTTGTTTGGTGCATTCTTATATCTCCCTTTGAGAATACTTACCGTAGCTTTGACTCCTTGCTTACTGTTTAATGGGGGCTGAGACTATCTTAATCATCGTTGTATTCCAGAGTCCAGCATACGGCAAACTCTCAAATATAACTGAATAAATTAGGTAATATGTTGATATTTATCTTCAGGATGAGGTACTTGGAGCTTGTTTGAGGTACTTGGCACTTGGAGGTACTTGGAAGAGGGTTGCACAGCTAGTAAGTTGCAGAGTCAGGATCTAGCTCTTTCTGACTCCATGGACAAAGGATTTAATTACCACGTTCTATAGGTTTAAAATTGCCAAACCCTTATTGCTTGTTTAGCTTGTGGTCCCTCTCATTTGCTGCCTTATAATAATTTCCACCCCAGGGGCACCTGGGTGGCTCAGTTGGTTAAGCATCCGACTCTTGATTTTGGCTCAGGTCATGATCTCATAGTTACGTGAGTTCAGGCCCTGCACTTGGCTCTGCACTGGCCATACGAAGCCTGCCTGGGATGCTCTCTCTCCCTCTCTCTCTGCCCCTCTCCTGCTTGTGTTGTCTCTGTCTCTCTCAAAGTAAATAAACTTAAATTTTTTTTAAATAATAATTTCTACCCTATTTCTATCATAGTCTATTGGTAAGTACTTTTCTAATGTCCCATTTCCCCAACTCCTCTCTTCAGGAGAACATCATGTTTATTGTCATCATTTTAAAATATTTGTTTCTAGGGGCACCTGAATAGCTCAGTCAGTTAAGCATCTGAATTCAGTTCAGGTCGTGATCTCACTACTTGTGTGCTTGAGCCCTGCATCAAGCTCTGTGCTGACAGGCCAGAGCCTGGAGCCTGCTGCGGATTCTGTGTCTCCCTCTCTCTCTGCCCCTCCCCTGCTCACACTCTCTCTCTCTCTCTCTCTCTCTCTCTAAAAATTAAATAAGCATTAAAAAAAATTTTAAATATTTGCCTCTGTTTTACATATTGCTGAAATGGGTACCTTGGACAGTGTAGTCGCTCAGCAAAGATTTTATTGCACAATGGACAGAAAGAAGCAACATACTCTGCAAGGAGGCAAAAATGTAACCCTAGAGGGTGGAAAAGTAGTTCTTTCAGTTATGAACATATATTAGTCATTGGTATACACTGTATTAGGATTATGAGAGAAGGGTAAACTCTTTGCTTTTCTTCATGAGTAAAAGGTTGAATAGTAATAGCAATAAGGGAGAATTAATTTGTTTAATTTGACCATAAAAGGCCAAGGGGAAATTTACTTACTTGCCTTCCCTTGAGTGAGGAAGGCACCATTATTCACTGCAGACACTTTGAAATATAAGGAGATAACAAGATTACTGAGATTATCCTTGTATCTGTTCACCCTCCTTTTCAACATCCTTTCTCATCCTTCTCATTTACCCTCTAGAAATCCTTATTCTAGATCCCATTTCCACAGAGCTCAGCAGTAAATGGTAGTAGCTGGTGATAGTTTAATAAGGTACAGTGTATCTTTGGTTTTTTTGAAAAAAAATTTTTTTGAGAAAGAGAGAGAGAGTGCAATGCACATGAGCTGGGGAGCTGCAAAGAGAGAGGGAGGGAGAGAATCCTAAGCAGGCCTTGCACTGACATGGGGCTCCATCCCATGAACTGTGACATTATGACCTGAGCTGAAATCAAGTGTCCGATGCTTACCAGACTGAGCCACCCAAGGGCCACAGAGTTATCTGAATTTAAAATTTTTTTTTGATGTTTATTTATTTTTGGGAAAGAGAGAGACAGAGCACAAGCAGGGAAGGGGCAGAGAGACACACACACACACAGAATCCAAGGCAAGCTCCAGGCTCTGAGCTGTCAGCACAGAACCCATCTTGGGGCTCAAACTCACAAACTGTGAGATCACGACCTGAGCCAAAGTCAGACAATTAACCGACTAAACCACCCAGGCTTCCCGAGTTGTTTGAAGTTTAAAAGGAAAATTTGCAATTCTTGAAGAAATGTATGTAGCCCTATAATTAGAAAGATATTTGTCAGGCCTCTGGGGGACAAAAAATGTCTCTCATTCTTGATTTCTCCTATAGAACATCGCCAAAGGCCTTGCACATAGGAAATGATGATCACGCACACTAAATTCTGCAAGGTGTTCCATGCCCACTTGCTCTCCTCTCTTTCTTCCATCTCTTCCACTTCTAGAAGAGAGGGGTGAGATCGGAGTCAAGGCCAAAATGGACTCCTCAGGGATATTCAGATAGGCACTGCAATATTTGCTTCAAGTACAGTAAAACCTTGAATGGCAAGTAACTTGTTCTACAAGTGTTCCGCAAAGATAAGCAAACATTTCTAATAAATTTTAACTTGATAAACGAGCAATGTCTTGCAATACGAGTAGTACATGATACTGAACATCGCATGATCACAACTGAACCAGTGGTTCTTGAAATTTGCTTTCATATATGCGTGCTGTGGTTACAAGCATGCTTCTGGAATGAATTATGCTCACAAACCAAGGTTTTACTGTATTTTTTTTAAGTTTTAATGTTTATTGATTTTTACCAGAGAGAGACAGAGACAGAGCATGAGTGGGGAGGGGCAGGGAGAGAGGAAGACACAGAATCTGAAGCAGGCTCCAGGCTCCGAGCTGTCAGCACAGAGCCTGACGCGGGGCTCAAACTCACGGACCGTGAGATCATGACCTGAGACCAAGTCGGATGCACAATCGACTGAGCCACCCAGGCACCCCAAGGTTTTACTGTATCTCAAGGGAAGTGGCAAATGAAGGTATTTTCTCACATTCATTACTTCTCTCTTTTTTGTCCCATGCCATGACTGAGGAATAGTAAGCCTGTGCCGGTTTCCCACCAAGAAGGCTAAGAGGGAGACAGGATGAACCCAAAGTAAGGCTGTGCTGGGGAGAAAGTGCAGTGCTAGGGGTTCACCCTCCTCCCGGCCTGAGTGGAGGGACCAGGGTGAGGGACCAGCCACAGACGTGGAGAAAGTCTTCACTGGTGATAAAGGGTTAGCATTATTCCAGGTACCTCTGCACATGCTCATTCACACCCATCACCAAGGGCAACAACAAACCAATCCTGGAACCCAACAGTGGTGGCTGTAGTCCTGGTTCACACTAGGTAGGGACTGGTAAGCCCCAGCCCAGACCTAGCTTTGGAAATACGACTAACAATAAGATAAATATGTGCTCAGGTTCCCTCCGATTTTCTTTTGATATTTATCAAAATCATACAAGCACATAGTCAAAAAATAAGTTCTACATTGAGAAGGCAGCATTCTACTCTACCTACTTCCTCACATGTGATTCTACTCCCCAAAAGTAATCACTTAAAATGCTTTTAGCTATTTATTCTATATTTATCTTTACATTTCTAAATAATATACTTCTATTATTAATATATATATACTTTAGATATCACTATTTGACATTCTGTGATAGCAGGTGACAATTGAGCTCTCTTTCATGCCCCCCATCTCTTTGTCCCATTCATTCTCTCAACATGATAAATCATAATTAAAAAAAAAATTAATGTTTATTTTTGACAGAGAGACAGAGTGTGAGCAGGAGAGGGGCAGAGAGAGAGAGCGGGAGACACAGAATCTGAAGCAGGCTCCAGGCTCCAAGCTGTCAGCTCAGAGCCTGATGTGGGGCTCGCATTCATGAACCATGAGATCATGACTTGAGCCAGAGTCAAATGCTTAACTGACTGAGCCAATCAGGCATCCCCTAATTTTTTTTCGTTTTTAAAGCAGTAATCAGTATTTTCACTAGTTTAGTCATTAAAAAATAAATATTGCTTGTTGGAGAAGCAAGGAGTGTATTATGGTTATATTTCCTTTTGGGGAGTACAATTTTTCATTTTTTCTTGAATCAATAAACTTTTTATTTTCATGTATATTGATTATGTTCTTTTCCTTAGTCTCTTCTCCCAAATGCTCCCTTAATTCTCCACATTCCTAAAAATAGTGTTTATTTCCCCCAAAAGCTGTATCACATGAATGATCATACCACATCCTTCCTTTCCCTGGAAAGGGTCCTCCTGGAACCATTGTCTCCTGTTGTTCTCCAGGCCGCTGACAACTATCATCTTGTCTTCTCTTTGCTGCCCTTCCCCCCACCCCACCCCCAAATTGAGTCCCCTGTTGTTGTTTTTTTTCTTTTTTTGGAAGGAAGACTCAAGTCTTCCTATTTCTTTTTTTTTTTTTTTTTAACATTTATGTATTTTTGAAAGAGAGAGAGCATGAGGAGGGGAGGGGCAGAAAGAGAGGGGAACAGAGGATCTGAAGCAGGCTCTATGCTGACAGCAGAGAGCCCTATGTGGGGTTTGAACCCACGAACCTTGAGATCATGACCTGAGCCCATGACCTGAGCCTAAGTTGGTCGCTTAACTGTCATATGCTTAACCGACTGAGTCACCCGGGCACCCCAAGTCTTCCTCTTTTTTTGAGTACTCCATCATTTGGTGGAGTACAACCTCAGAAAGAATGCATGTGAAGTAACATTTTTGGTCTTCTGTATTGATTGACAATTTGGTTGATACAACTTTGAAAATATGTTTTCCTCAGAATTATTGAAGGCATTTCTCAGTTGCCTTCTGGTAAAAATAGTGTTGCTGTAAGAGGGGTAATGACAGTCTACTTCTCATTCTTTATATACCTGATTTTTATCCCTGAAAGCTGTTATTTCCTCTACTTAGATATTCCTATCTGTTACAATGATGTGTCTTTGTCTGACTCTTCGTTTATTCATCATACAAAACACTTGGTAAGATCTTCCAACCTGGGAACTGGTTGTCTTTAGTTTTGGAAAATATTCGTCTCTTTCATTCTCCATTTTCTCTTTCTGGAATTTCTATTTGTTGTAAGTCAGGCTACTTTCCTTATCTTCTCTCTTATATTTTCTGTCCCTTATATCTTCTATCCTTTCTCTTCTGTTTTATATTTTCCTCTCTTTGTCTTTTCTACTTTTGAGGAAATTTTCTTTATCTTTTCAACCTCCACTGATTTCTAAATTTAAATTTTTGTGTTTTTAATACCGGAAATTGAGTTTCTGTTCTCTGGAGATTTTATGTATTTAAATATTTAAAATATTTAAATACTCAAGATTTGAAATATTTAAAGATTTAAGTTGGGTATAACATAAACCTTACTGGATTTTTGTTAAATGAGCTAATATAGGTCAACCGCTTATAACAGTGCCTGACATATTGTTAATGTGTAGTAAATGCTAAGAAAATAAATGTTAGCAATTTATAATAGTTACACTGATTACTGTTGGCTGCACAAAAAGGTCCCAAAATTAGCTAATGATTCTACAAGTTGGCAGGCTGAGCTGGGCTCACCTTGCCCAGCAAAGCTGGATTCATTTGGGCTCACTCCTGGATCTGCAATCGGGTGGTGAGTTGGGTGGGTCAGGCTGGGTGGCTCGGGATTGGCCTCCACTGGGGACAGCTGTGCTGACTAAACCTCTTTCCATGTGATCTGTCATCCTGCAGCAGATTAGCTCAGTCTTGTTCACAAGGTAGAGTGTTCCAAGCGAGTCTCATATCTCTTTACCTTCTCATTTGCAATTGCCCACGGGCCAAACAAGTCACCCGGCCATACCCAGTATTGTGCGGAAGCAGTGACGCAACGCATGCATACAAGAAGGAGGGAACAAATCTGGAGTGTTTACTGCAGTATTGCACAATCACATAAAGCCATGGTTTACTAAAGTCAAGAAACAAACCTTTTAGTTGAAGAGCATGGCTTAAATAAATGTGTACATCTCCCTTTTCCTCCCGAAACCCATTAAAATAATAAAAAAATAAATGAGCCTACAAGGACAAATAAAAAAGAGAAAATATCCGTGCAAAGATTTCAACACTGTCTTTAACTTAAGCAAAGCAAAGGAGGCTACTCACCAAATACCTACAATGAGAAGTAATGGAATTAACTTTTCAGGACCCCTTTTCCCGGGGCTGTGGACTTGGAGGTTTCAAGGACTGGAAAGGGTGAGGGGTGCAGGGAAGGGCTGAGACCTGGGAGATTGTTTTGAAAGCCTACACAGAGAGCAGTCATACCTCAGTTCCCTCCCTCTTCTACATTCAGACAGGAACTACCGGCTCTTAGGCAAGAAACAGGAAGTCTTCTGTCTGGAAAATTTAAGCTGAAGATATTTAGGAGTTGGAGATACATGCTAGAATTACATGAAAGTCTGCTTATTGCAAAGTGGCACGGTCAATCCCAGTCTCCTGCCTCACTTCTAGAATAGAAACAACCAAATATTCCTCCCCCAGGAAGAAGATAGACAGGCTCTTCTTTGAAGAGACTACTTGATTCCAGAAAAATGACATATTGACATTTAGGGAGGCAGGCATTCTCTATTCTTCTCCTGAGCACACAGAATTCCCAATCAGTTCTTCACTGATGAATCTCAAGCACCTACCACAGTGCCTGACACATAGTAGACATTCAATAAATATTTACTGAATATCAAACAAATGAACTTTAAGTACTTCATTCTAAACACAGGCAAATATTACCAAATATTTAAGGAAAGTCTCTAACCTGAAAAAGAAAGTACTAGGAATAACCAAACACAAACTGATAAAAGCAACCGAGAGAAAACAGATATATTGGAAGGGAAAGAAGAAAGTATTACAAAAGGTATACCTAATTAAAGTTCTCAAAGAGATAAGAGATACAGGACCCATAAAATTATAAAATAGTATCTGAAAACAAGATTATATTTGAATTGCGCGTGCACGCGAGCGCGCGCACACACGCACACTATTCCTTCCTTCATTTTACGGATGAGAAAATCTGTATATCTCATATAGCTCTATCTCATAAAGCCCATTTGGATAACACAGAGACAGACTTTGCGTTGAACCCAGGAAACGCTCTGCAGTGCTAACCCTCAGATGCAATTACTTGATATTTACAAATTTGCCTGAGCCACACTCCACTTTCAAGTCTTTACCATCCCCCAACCAAATTCTCATTTCCCAAGATCTGCTCCCCTCATAAACCCATCTCTGAACACAGCTGATCATACTATCTTTACTCATCAATCACTTACAATCTGTAGCATATATTTTATTACTGGGTCATATGATTGTTTTGTTATCTAGTTGGCTTTTTAAAAATATATATTATTCTGTCCTCCCCAACAAGAGCAAATCCCTAGGGACAGAAACTTCTCAGGAGTCTTTATCAAAATGCTAAGTACGTAAGAGTCACTTTAGAAAAATCTGCTGACTTTTGTCTAACTAGAGCATTTACTGGATTATTTCATGGCTCGATATTTGGAACATTCCAAAGTCATAAGATCTACTTGACAAAAGTGTCTTGTTACTTCAGACCCTGGTGTAATTGATTTGTTATTATCATACACTAGTCACGGTCTGGCCATAGTAGACAAAAGTGAATATTCCTACACACTGTGTAAAGTAAAACAAGGATGACCCGGATAAACAGTATCACTTTGTAACCTAAGTCTCTTCGGAAAGAGAAGGTAATTCTCCATCATTCCAGTTGGTTCGTGGTGTAGATGGTTGGATGGTTCTTGCTGGTTTTATGACTTGACCATTTATCAAGATTTTTCTGGACCAGTGTTGTGCATACTATAAATATATATATCTCAGTATCATGAGTGGTAACTCAATACCTCTCAGTCAAACACAGAATCCTATTTTTGGAATATAGCTGAAACATATTTTTCAGCCAACCACTCATAAGTGTAAATGTTTATTAAATACCCACTTTGGACTTAGCAGTATCCTAAGCTCTGTGGTAAAATTATGCAAGACACAAAAGGCCTAATCCCTACCCTCAAAGAGCATGCAGTTGAGTTTATTTGTATTTTATACGTTAAAACATGATTGCAAGTTAAAACACTTTTTGGAGAAGTTAATGTGAAACATCTTTGTTTCCTAAAACAACAATGCATTTTTTGGCAAGATCTAAAAACTGGACATTATACAAAGCCTGTACCTAATTTTGTCTTTTAAATGTGTGTGTGTGTGTGTGTGTGTGTGTGTGTGCCTATGTGTGCATGCAAGTATGCATGCATTTTCATACAGCAGTTATACATAGTTATGCCTTTTGAAATATTGCCTAGCACATGTATGTGAAAACCAGAGAAGATTTGAGACAGTCATCTTAAATTCTCTGGTAAACATTTTAGGATTTACAGTTTTCCATTTACGGAAGGATTTGGGATGGGAAACTATAGATGATCAAATGATTGCTTGGAAATGTCAGGGAAGAATCAGATAAGATATTTCTAAATGGATAATTCAATGTAATTGTGCTGAAGAACCAGCTTGCTGCTTAGGTCTACCTAAATCTATACATAATAAATCTTACATTTTAAGTGTATTGTAAAGCATAAAGTACTTTCCCATAGATGATCTCATTTTGATTCAGGTCCAAACACATATAAATATATTCTATTATGTATATATCAACTAGAGGTACACATTCATGTCAATTCAAGATAAAACAGAATATAGTCATATATCGTCTTATTTGATGAGATATAGCCAATGGAAATATTATTTTTTGTTCATATGTTTACATGTTTTGTCTCTCCCTTGGCATTAGAGGTCTGAGGTACCATCGTTGAGAGATTGTCTTCCTGGGGCGCCTGGGTGGCTCAGTAGGTTAAGCGTCCAACTTCGGCTCAAGTCACGATCTTGCGATTCGTGGGTTCCAGCCCCGCATCCGGCTCTGTGCTGACGGCTCAGAGCCTGGAGCCTGCTTCAGATTCTGTGTCTCCCTCTCTCTCTGCCCCTCCCCCACCTGCACTCTGTGTGCCTCTCTCTCAAAAATAAATAAACATTAAAAAAAATGAGAGATTGTCTTCCTAATGTTAAACCCCCAAGGTTTTGTAGATCTTTTTTATGTTTCAGCTGAAAAGAACTGCCATTCTGGGAAACGTCTTGTTTTCTCTATGATCTAAACCAGGAAGCCCTTCGTCTCTTACCTAGAATAACACTATCAGAACTCAAAGCAACATCAATATTTGGACTCACTGATCATGGGAGGGAGCAGCAAGGTGGACCCAGAGTTAGTCATAACCACACCTGGAACACACCTTCCCGTGTTATGTTCTAGCGATCATGTTCACATCTACCATTATCGTTATTAATAATCATGACCAGAAGAGTTTTCAGCAACCTAATGATAAAACGTGAAGAAGACATCTAAGCTAAGTTCACAAATCACACCTCTACTGTTGAACATTAAAGGAATAAGCAGTCTGTGACAAAAGCTAATATTAAGGAAAACTTTCCTGGCCAGAATAGAGGTTCTTAAAGCCAATCATAACATCTACCGACTGTTTAAAAAGAAACAGGAGGTGTAAACAGCTCACAATTGTGATCTTGTTATACTGGTGAAAAAGACAGACTCTCAAGCATTATTGAAATGTTTTTAGTTTAATTGTAAATACAGGTCTCTAAGGCCAGACTTTTACTAGCATTCTGTTTCTTTATAGCTTCCTGATATGCCATAGCCATGTCCTAGGACAGTATAAATGGAAACAGACAAGCTCACTACAGTTACAAATGCACTTTGGCAAATCACGGGTTTGACTAGGCTGCATTCTCTGCATGCATAGATACAACACACAATCTTCACAGCATATGCTTCAGGAGTATATGCTTATGAACCACAGCGAGCATTCACACTGAAGGGTAGAAAATATTAGGGAGTTGAAAGTTGAAGTTTGTTTCTTCTTGTCTGTGGGGCCCTTTTTGGTCATTATTTAAGGGAGTCAAAGACCATTAGAGAAAGCTAATAGGCTTTAGAACCCTCAGATTATACTGATATTACTGATGGGAGAGTTAAGGCAAATTGCATTCTCAAAATGGCCCTGGGAACGTACCACTTCCAGTAATGGCCCTATCAACCAGACCTAAAAGCAGAGAAGGCAGGGATGCACTTAAAGGCAATTATCCATCAACATTGGAAAATATGGTTACTAGATTAAGAGAGTTGAGTATACGCAATATATCTTGATTGCAGCAAAGCAGTTGATATAGCATTATTCAATTTACTGGTTAGATTAATTTAAATTGGTTTAGGCAGAAGTATAGTCAAATGATCTACCCACTATCCAGAGGGCCATAAATAATAGATAACAATAAACACATTTGTTTTACATGCTCCTAATTTAGTTATTTCTCCCCAGAACTCTCCTTCATTTCAGAATATGACAGTTATATAATATATGCCACCCTCCAGCTATCTTTTCTTAAGATCTTTTAGGAATCCCATCTGTTCTATAAAGTTGCAAGGACCAATTATAGTGCCATCAACAACTCCCATTATTCAGGGCTTACTTTATACATTTTCAGTTTCAGCTTCCTTTTATATTTCTGTTTGATGTCTGGACTTTCTCTTAATGTAAAATGTCAGGAGCAGAAGTATAAGGCAGTGGAAGTAGTCTTTGTTTCCATACACAAAAAAGATTTTCCTAGGTGCTTTGGTACAGGTGACAATGACAAGAAATTCCCATATGGACAGTGCTTTCCTTTTGTCCTTGCAACGTCTGTCTTAACCGTGGAGTAGTTTTCCTGAACCTGGGCTTACCTATCCAAATGTATGTTGACCAAACTCATTTGTTGATTTAATCCTTGAAAGTTCAGAACATGTAGGGGTGTCTGGGTGGCTCAGTCAGTGAAGCATCCGACTCGATTTGGCTCAGGTCATGATGTCATGGCTCCTAAGTTTGAGCCCCACATCAGGCTTTGTGCTGACAGTGCAGAGCCTGCTTGGAATTCTCTCTCCTTCTCTCTCTGCCCACCCCCCTCCGCTGGCTCTCTCTCTCTCTCAAATAATTAAAACTTTTTTGAAAAAGTTTAAAAAAAAAAGAAATTTCAGAACACGTAACAAAGATGCACACTTGGAGATAACATGACCTTATTATACAATGGGGAAAATATAAGGGCCAAGAAGAAATGTCTTCCATATTTTTTAAAGACACGAACTACTCCGAGATTCACACAAGCACTTTTAGCTACTCTCCAGGATGATAATTCTCAGCTTGGCAATGGTAGCTGTGATCATGCAGGCAAAGCTAGGAAGAGAGGACACATCAAAGAGAATTTTCTGTACTCTTGGTGCAATGGGACTTGCAGTTTCTAATTATATTGAATCAATGTTTATCATATTGGAAGGAAGAAAAAAAATCTCTTGATTTTATAATACAAACTGTAGAAAGTGAGGCCTGGAAAAATTGTTTGGGGTTGAAAAAAAATGCAGTGATTCTCAACAGACACATCTTCCATGGTGGACAATGGGGGTGGGGAGAAATATAAGAATCCCCAGACACAGATGCCTGAGTGGCTCAGTCGGTTAAGAATCTGACTTCGGCTCAGGGCTCAGGTCATGATCTCTCAGTCCATGGGTTCGAGCCCCTGCTCCGTCGGGTTCTGTGCTCACAGCTCAGAACCTGGAGCCTGCGTGGGATTCTGTGTCTCCCTCTCTCCTCTCCCTCGCCCCTCCCTGCTCACGCTTTGTCACTCTCTCTCTTAAAAAGAAATGAAAACATTTATTTAAAAAAGGGAAAAAAAGAATCCCAGTTGTTCTCCATAGATTCAAACTGAGGGTTAATGGAGGCAGGTGGAAGGTAGGGGAATCCCTAATGGGGAAATGGGTGCTGGGCATTAAGGAGGGCACTTGTCGGGATGAGTACTGGGTGTTATGTGTAAGTGATGAATCACTGGGTCCTACTCCTGAAACCAACATTACACTCTATGTTAACAAACTAGAATTTAAATAAAAACTTGAAAAAAATGCAGCTAAGAGGGAGAGGGCACAGCAAAATAGGAGAAATTTATTTCCTCCCTAACTTTTGACATGGTTTTCAGCAAATTAATTTGAACGGTTTCCCCATCTGTAATCTGTTCTTTTAATTGATGTAGCCTTCTGAATATCAACCAGTTGGCCAACTAGGCTGGGTTTGTATGTGTTTCTTATTTTTTAAATACATTTTCCCGTTTCAATTATGAAAATAAGGCATACTTATTATTTCAAAACTCTGAAATTGTGCAAAGCTTAAAACAAAAATAATAAATTCTAGGGTAGTTCTAAAGTAATTCTAATACTCTTCATTCACAGTTTGGTTACTTTTTCACATGTATTATTGCCTTTAATTTTGCTGATTTCATTTTTATTGTTCCATTCCGATTTTATCACCTAACATTTGAACTTCCGGAATTCCCCGCTTAAAGTACATGATTTTGCTTGGTATCTTCCTTGACTAATGTTTCATATTTTTACTCAGATTTCTAGTTCCTAGTTCTGTGCTTAATCTATGATCTCACCAAGACTACACTCTTTGTTTTCCCTTAATGAGCTTTAATATATATATATATATTTTAATTTATCAGTCTGTTCCCCTGAAAGTTTTTACCTTTGTTATCTTTTCTAGCCTTACCTTCCTTTTCCTTCGGGTTGGTTTGGTGCTGTTTGCCTTTCTCCAGGTTCATTCTCTGCTCTTCTGGGCCCCATTTCATGCCCTGAGAGGCTGGGATGAAGATTGGAGTGGGAGGAGAGAGGCCAGGAGGAGAGGCCCCTCATTACCTGACCACACAGTTCCTTTACCTTAGGTGGACCTTGCTCTTAGCAGTGACCCTCCCCAGCTTTGGCAAAACCATTTGGAAACACCCTTTCCCTTTCAAGTCTAGAAATGTTCATTATTTCCCACTCCTCACCAGTCTTTCTGGCTCTCTAACTCTCACTCTACTCTGTATATTGACACCCTTTGAGAATGCCATTTATTTTGTGCTGAGGTGGCAGTGGAGACCATGGTTATGCTTTTCATCTTTTAAAAAATGTTAAACACTTTTGATGTTCTGCATTGTAGTTAAATTCTCTTATATTTACTACGACCCCTTTGAATAATGTTAAAGCATGTAACATTATCTTTTGTTGTTCTTATTTCACTTTTAATTAACTATCCATTTGTATATTTAAATTTTTGCTTCTCTAATTTTGTGACTTATGTTTGGGTTTTATGATGACCTATCAAAAGCATAACTAGAAAGAATGACAACAATAGAGAGCACCTGCACCACAGACCTTTTCCTTCATTTTCCCTGCAGTCTTCTATCCAGTTTCCTCAACTGATTTCTAATCCCTCTTAAAATTATGTGCCTTAAAAATACTAACCCTGGGGCACCTGGGTGGCTCAGTCAGTGACGTCTCTGACTCTTGGTTTCAGCTCAGGTCATGATCTCATGGGTTTTTGAGTTGGAGCCCCGTGTAGGGCTCTGCACTGACAGCGTGGAGTCTTCTCAAGACTCTCTGTCTCCCTCTCTCTTTGCCTCGCCCCCACTATCTCTCTCTCTCTCTCTCTCTCTCTCTCTCTCTCTTTCAAAGTAAATAAATAAGCAAACAAAGAACATACTAACCTTGAGACACTCAGGGACCTACAGATTAATCTCCACAGGGCAATTTATTCTCTTTATGCAAGTTCTATACTTTTCTAACACTCTATGTTTTCTATACTATGCAATCTTTATATTTGGAACTTTTTAAAATAACCTGTGGTCTCTGACACATAGAACCAGTGGTTTTGGCAAAGTGTATTGTCATGTTGCAAACAAGCACAGCCTGACATGAACCTTTATCCTCCAGGGCTAGAAGGAGGATAAAGAATTGCCAGCAATGCATTGGAGCAGGAGGCGGGCTGGATAGGGAGTGGCACTTGACATTCCAAGATATGAAATCAGTTGCAGGAACAAGCTGAGCTTGGAAGAGCTGAAAGTGGCTCATGTAGGGATTATGGGTCTTTATTTGCTGATTCTGGCAAGAGAGATGTGAGGCTGCTTCACAATAACCAGACATGAACTCTACTATTTACGGTAAGCTGTCCAGGAGCAGGGGCACACGAAGAAAGGGTTATAACCCTTCAGATAGTTGACTTAAGGGATACATACATCAAACAGCACCAAAGGAAAAGGAGTCATAGAGAATCTACCCACAACTGGATGGACTTGAGTTTCTTCAAGAATGAGTTACTACAAAAGAAAAAACAAAAAGCACCTCCACGGGGATTATTACTATAAAGATGGGGCATATAGTACTTAAGGCACAGAGGAATAGTGTACTTGCGGAAGAGACTGGCTGAAGGCAGTGGAACTAGGTATCGTATTCTCAGTACAAAGTCAGTGAAAAAGAATAACCGGAAATCTAAAATAAGAATAAGGCAGTATGTTGAGTAAGGACTTTCTGGGATCCAAGTAGCCAAAGACAGAGTTAATAGAGAGATGCTGGGACACAGCTCATTGACACCGAGCTGGGATGAAACTCAGCAACCAGAATGACCTATTTGAGCACTGCGGAGGCTTCTTTTCTCTCTTGATTCTACTCACCCTGTGCACCTGCCTCATTCTACATCCTTTATTCTCTCACCACAGACTACGTGGCAGTGAAAGTTACCAGAAGCGTCTCTTACAGGCCCACATACCCAGAGACAGCTTAACTTGTGTTTCCTTCCCTAGTTGTCTCCGGTTCTCAAGGGAGCACACACTGATTTTTCCCACCTGGGGCCTGGTACAACCCAGCCAGCCCCCAAGGCAACCCCCTGAAGACATAGGCAATTCATGGGAAAGAATGTTGGGCCCAGGACAGCATCCATTGGGGATGATAAGAAAAAAGCACTGAGATGGAAGGCAGGCATACCTGAAAAGGTAGCTGAAAGAGACTGGGAAAGAACATAAAGAAACTCCATAAAAACCAATGTTAGAAACAGTTCAGAGTAGAACCAATACTGAAAAATAAGCACTGTTATGATAGAAACTTGACTTTACTTAGAATGAGTTAGAATAGAAAAAAGAAAAAGTAAGGTCAAAAAGCCTTAGCAGGTCTTCTTGTCTATTTTAAAATAATTGTTTTAGGGGCGTCTGGGTGGCGCAGTCGGTTAAGCGTCCGACTTCAGCCAGGTCACGATCTCGCGGTCCGTGAGTTCGAGCCCCGCGTCAGGCTCTGGGCTGATGGCTCGGAGCCTGGAGCCTGTTTCCGATTCTGTGTCTCCCTCTCTCTCTGCCCCTCCCCTGTTCATGCTCTGTCTCTCTCTGTCCCAAAAATAAATAAAAAACGTTGAAAAAAAATTTTTTTAAAAATAAAAAATAAAATAATTGTTTTACTTTGTTTTCAGAAGCCCTTCCTTGTCAGTTTTCCTTACTTTTTACTTATTAGTACTTCTTGAAATGAATAATTAGTTTATTTATTTCCATTCTTTCTTGTTTAATATTCAAAATATTTCAGGCTGTTAATATGTGTTTATTTACAGATTTGGCTTCATCCCATAAGTTTTGAAAAAAAAAAGGCTTATTTGTTATTTTCTTAACATATGTAATTTTAGATGAGGATATAATCTTCAAATCCCAAGATTTTTGTCCTTGTAAATACTTTTTTTTAAAGTTTATTTTATTTGCTTTTGAGAGAGACCATGAGCGTGCATGAGCGTGCATGAGAAAGAGAGGGAGAGAGAGAATCCCAAGCAGGTTCTATGCTCAACACAGAGCCCCACGCGGGGCTCAATCTCACAAACTGAGATCATGACCTGAGCCGAAACCACGAGTCGGGTGCCCTAACTGACTGAGCCACTCAGGCACCCCTCTAGTTGTAAATACTTATTAGTTCCCTGATATATTGAATTCTAGACAGTGACCTGTACAAGATTTAGCTTTTCAGAGTTCATTTGCACTGGGATCTGAATATGATGGGTTGTATTTATTAACTCTAAACATATTCCGTATTTGTATGAGAAAAATATAAATGCGAAACTAAATATATGTGTATTCCACTTTATCTTATTGTGCAAATTCTCCGAGCTTGGTTTTTTGTTCGGTGTGGTTTTGTGGGCGGTTGTTGGCCTTTTATTTTCTAAACTCATCAAAGGCTGAAAGAGTTCTTTAAAAGGCATCTATAGCATTTGTAAGTCTTTTTTTCTTTATGGAGTCTGATGAAATTATTTGCCTCATAAAGATCCACAACTGTTGTTTTTTCATGATGAAAATGATCTCTTAGAGTTATTATGAAGATTAAATAAGACAATGCTTACAAAGCACTTATTCAGTAATTGGTATATGGCAAATGCTCTGTAAATGTTAACTATTACTATTGTTTCCTAAATTAGTAATTTCTGTCTTTATCTTTATTAATTTCCAGCTCCTGTATCTTTCCTCTTTCTTAAATTGAATGGCTATTCCATTTGTTTTCAATCTTTCTCATTTAACAGGGAAATCTTTTAAAGCCATGAATATCCCCTTGAGCCATATCCTACATGCAATATCCTTATTTTTACAAATCTCGAAATGACTAAAAATTTTAATTTTTAGTTTTATTTTATTTTAGTTCAAATTTGTCATGAAATAATGCACTGTTGGAACAGTATTAAGATTTTTCTCTGTGACCAAGGACATAGCAAACTTTAAAAATTCTCCAGGGATATAAGAAAAAAAAATTACTATTCTCAGTTTTTATTCTGTAGCCAGCCCATATATCAATTTATATTCTCTAAATTCTTTACGTGGGCTTACATATTCTTTGTCTCCTTAATTACTCAAATTCTGTGAGATAAGTTTTAAATTCTCTCCCTCACCCCTGAGTTACATCCTGGCTGCCTATAGGATTTTAATCTTTTTGTTTTAGAAAACTATAAATATTGTTTACTCTGTTGCAGCTTCCTTTCTGAGTTGCAGAGGGAAAATCTCTTCCTATTTTTGTTATTGGTAAACTCTTCTCCATTTGGAAGCTTGTGAGATCTGTTCTTTGTCCTTTCAGTTTAGAGAGTTTTCCATGTTATATAGAAGGTCTTTTTTGTTAACCTGGGCTGACAATCAGGACCCTTAGTCTGACTCAACTCAGAGATATATTTTCTTATTATTTCTTTAATATTTTAATGTTTATTTATTTTTGAAAGAGAGAGAGACACAGAGCATGAGTGGGGGAGGAGCAGAGAGAGAGGGAGACACAGAATCCAAAGCAGGCTCCAGGCTCTGAGCTGTCAACACAGACCCTGATGCGGGGCTTGATCTTATGAACCGTGAGATCATGACTTGAGCTGAAGTTGGACACTTAACTGGCTGAGCCACCCAGGCACCCCTCTTATTCTTTCTTTAATTGTCTCTCTTCCTCATCCATTTCTTTATCTGTTTTTGCAAGCTTTATTAGTGGGTCATTTGGTCTCCTGGATCTAACTTCTATTAAGTTTATCATTTTTTTAATTTCCAAATTACCACTCATTGTCTGTTTACTCTATGTTTTAGAATAATTACCCACTCATTTACTATATTATTAGTGAGTTTTTTCATCAGTATTTATTCCATTTTCACTGCCTTGATTGGAGTTTTCAATTAAACACATCATAATTTTTGCTAATAAACAATTCTTTGTTATTTTAAGACTTCCCTTTTTCTTTTGTATAATTTTCTCTCCAGGTAGCAATGAATTATTTTTAGTGCTTTCCCGTTTCCTTCACTATATTTCTGCTATATTATTTTTTCCTATTACAGTGAGATCTATCTGTTCTAATAATTTCAACTTCATTTCTAGCCTTAAAACTGTGGATTATTCTGAAATGTTTACTAACTTTTCATTTCCTGATTAATATCGGTACTCACCAGGCCTATGGTGAATGTCCTAGTTATTCCTTTCTTCTGGACCCATTTAGTTTGGCCTGGAGGGCAGCATGGTAATGTAGGGTTAGCAGGTGGGAGAATGTAGGCTATAAATCAGTTTCTTACTAAGAGGACAGCAGAAAGGGAGCCAATGGGCTATGGAAATTCCCCCCAAATTTCAATCTTAGAGAATGATTGCCCTCCCAATTTTACAAGAGTATAACAGCTCAGTTAATATGGAAGAGAAGAAGCTGGCATCACTAGCATTAGAAAGTTCTTCCCTTGACTCTGTAAAACAAGTAGGCAAGACATCAGAAATAATATTTATTAAGAATTGCTTGAAGTAGGTGGAGATTCTCAGGAATTCATTGGGTTAGTTGTTGTCACACTAGGCTTTACCAAAGTGGCAGACAACCGTCTCGTTACGGACCACTCTGCACACAGTGGTGCACAGCTACTGACCGGAAGTATTTTTACCTGTTTTGTATCAAGGATCCAAAAGGCTCCAAACTCCAGCATCAAATCAAACATCTTCTCTTATATTAACAATTAGCCAAACAGCTGTATTACCTCCGTGGGGGTAAGATGGGAAGAAATCAAGGACAAACACTGTATTTCCTCATATCCTACCATAGTGTACTGAAAAATATAAGACGATACGGTTGCATTATCATAAACTAGGATTAGCTTCAAAAGACAACTGGCCTTGCTAGAAAATTTTCTGCATTAAAGAAGATTCTGGATCAAGTCTTTCAAAACCAGCATCATAATTCTGTTAGATGCCCCCAACATTTGACTGGCCTATTACTTAGGATCCTATCACTTAGGCCTATTACTTAGGATCTCTAAGAAATGAGTTAGCACAATCCTGGTTTTGGCAATGCAGATGAGATAGTGACAAAGACATGACTTTTATGAAAAGGAAGGAATGGGGGCCTCATGGTCTGATTAATAGGAATCTCTTACTTAGAGATTCATTCAGTTATCTAGCGGTATATTTTACAAATACTTTATTTTGAAGGGTTTACCATAAAGTTATATTTCAATAGGTGTTCCATTGATGTCTTACTGAAAAAAAATCATAGCTACAGTGAACCCAGATATTAGTTGGTGCCTCATCTCCAGCTTCCTGCTGGAGTTTGGTTTCTCCAGGAAATTTGACCCAGGAGGCCAAAGCTCTTTTATAGCAGGTAGGACTCAATGAAAAACAAACAAACAAACAAACAAAACCCTTTGAGATCTTTTACTGTCCTTTCTGAGGGATGTAAGGTTGACATGGTAGAATGCAAAGGGGTCGAGCTGTAAGATGGCCAAGCTGTTGTCATTCTTCCCTGGGTATTACATCCCACCATCCCTTGTACCCCTCCGGAACCAGCCAATATTCTAAGATTTGCCTGGTTTCCTTCTCTACTGGTTGAGGATTTTCCTCCCTTCACACTAAATTTAAGTGAGTCTCACTGTCACTGTTGTCTCCTGATGGGTGGAAACTACCCGAGATGAAACCCAGTACCAATTTTTACACGAGGGCAGACCTGAAGCTGACTGCAGGATCAGAGAGGACATCTTCCTCTCCCGTCACCCCTCATGGAGCGGGGGTTAACAACAAGCAGGGAAACACTTGGATTCTGTCTTTAAACCTCCTTCCTTGTAATTGACCTAAGGCTGCCTCTCCAGTTCATCCTCACTACCAAGCCATGAAGAAGAGGACACCATTTATTGCTACATTGGCCACACAATTAGGTCATGTTCACTACCGATTCCCACAGACTCCCCTCCATTCCTGCTAGTTGGCCTGAGAGGCTCTCATTCTTTCTTTTCCACGAGTGATATGTCTGTCAGCATGCCACCCTCATTGCCCAAACCATCAAAACTTGTGAAGGAAATTCACAAGATAGTAAGTCACTTTGCCACAGTTTCATGGATGTTGAAAAAAATACACGATTCTCTGACCTGGAGACAAAGGACTTTATTACTCACAGCAATAGCAGGAGCCAAAAAATCAATATTGCTCTTAGTTTCCAAGCCCCAAGTCCCACAGGGTGACTCAAAGAGGGCCAGGTGATTCAGGCTTCGGGTTGTGTCAGAGGGAGGAATCCGTGCTTAGGGAATATGTGCTCTGGAGGAAGGCGCTATCTCTATCATCCAAGCCTGTTCTCCTTTCAAACATCCTTAGAAAGATAATCTATAACAAAGGAGACCAGTATTTCTGCTTGGAAGACGTGCAGAAATGCAAGATAGTCTTGGACACTGTTCTCCAAAACAAATTGGTCAAGAAGGATTGTTGGAACAAACAGTTTGTGATACTTTGAAAACATAAATCAGTTCCTGCTCCAATAACTATGGGCCATACTTTGAATAAAATCCAAGATCCTTACTGTGGCACACAAGGCCTGACATTACCTGGCCCTGGCTGTGTCTCAGACATCATCTTTCTAAATTCCAGCACACTGACCTCTTTGCAGGCCTTGGACAAAGTTCTCTTCCATCCTGACATTGCTGTTGCTGGATTCGTATATGGCTCCCTCTTTCCCTTCATTTAGGTCACCATTCAAACATGTAGTGCTACCTGCCAAAATCAATGTCTGTTAGTTTACTTCTTTTAATTTTTTTTTAATGTTTATTTATTTTTGAGACAGAGAGAGAGGGAGGGAGAGGGAGAGGGAGGGGCAGAGAGAGAGGGAGACACAGAATCCAAAGCAGGCTCCAGGCTCTGAGCCGTCAGCACAGAGCCCGATGTGGGGCTCCAAATGATGAACCATGAGATCATGACCTGAACCGAAGTTGGCTGCTTGACTGACTGAGCCACGCAGGCACCCCTATTAGCTTATTTCTTTATTATCATCCACCTTTCTAGGTTATTACCTCTCTGAAGCTAGAGGTTTGTTAATTTGTCCCTTTTCCTTAAATTAGAGCCTGCCTGTCACTTGGTCGTCCCTCAGTTACTATTTGTTAAGTGAAATATGATGATGTCAGCTGTTCCTTTGTCTCTCAAAAGATCTATTCATTTGCTTACTATTCACAAGCCAACATATACTGAATCAGGCCCTAACATACCCTGAAATGTAGACAGTTATAAGGATTGATTCTTTGTGAAAAATGATACTTTCAATTTCCCAGAGTGTGTGTTTATTTCTGCAGATAGCCAGTAGACAATGAAGCTTAGCCTACATGTCTGGACTACTGCAATCACTCCGTACCCTGTCTCCCAAATTTCCTTCTTGCTTCTCTATGACATATTTTCCCTACAGCAGTTAGAGTAATATTGCCATAAAATTCACATCATATCACATCCCTCATTCAAAATCTCCAATGCATCCCATCACATTTAGAATAATATCTAAAGTCTTAATTATGGCCTGTGGGCCATGTTCTAGTACCTAGCTGGCAAGCAAGACACAGTTCAAGGTTGGCAAAACAGCTGGAGATTTAGGAGAGAATTCCTAGAAGTAAGGGATGGCTCACAGAATCTAAACATAAACTCTCCAAATCCCTGGGTGACTGCAACTGCGCATGTGTGGGGGGCTTGGGAAATAGCAGGCAGAAATAAGGGAAGAATCTTGCTAGGGAGGACAAACTGCACTAGGTGAATCTGTGAGTTTGCTGTTCTTTCAGACTTCAAGACAAAGAGGTTACTAGTCACGAAAGGAGACATCTCACAATGATTAAAGGATCAACACATTACAAAGATATTACAATTATGCAACAGAGTTTCAAAATATATGAAGCAGAAACTCACAGGAATAAAGGGAGAAGTAGTCAAATCCACAATTTTAATTGGAAGTTCTAAGATCCTCTTAGTAGTTGTTAGAAAAACCGTATAAAAAATTGGTAAAGATACAGATCAAAATGACCCTGTCAACTACCTTAACCAAGTTGACGGTGAGAGAACGTTATGCTTAATAACTAAAGACTACATTTTTTTTTTCAAATGAACATGGAACATTCACCAAATTAGATCACATCCTGGGCAACAAAATAGTTCTCAAATTGATTTTAAGAGACAGAAATTTGCAGAGAATGTTCTCTGACCTCAGAGAAATTAAGTTAGAGAGGAATAGGGGTGCCTGGGTAGCTCAGTGGGTTAAGCGTCTGACTTCAACTCAGGTTATGATCTCATGGTTTGTGAGTTTGAGCCCCGTGTCAGGCTCTGTGCTGACATCTCAGGGCCTGGAGCCTGCTTTGGATTATGTCTCCCTCTCTCTCTGCCCCTCTCCTCCTTGCACTCTGTCTCTCTCTCTTTCTCTTTCTCTCTCTCTCTCAAAAACAAACATTTTAAAAAATTTATAAAAGGAAAGAATAATAAAATAACACCTAGAAAGACCCCCAATATTTTATAAACTGACACACTTCTAGATAATTCATTGAGTCAATAAAAATATCACAAAGCCAATCAAAAAATATTTTGAACAAAATGATAATGGAAATGTAACACATCAAAGTTTGTGGGATGTAGCTACAATTGTGTTTGGATGAACTACATAATTATAAGGGCTTAATATTGGAAACTTTCAGTGGTCCCCATCTGCCACAGTTGTAGGACAAAGCCTGAAATGCATAATGTGGTGCATTAGGAGTAACCTGGCTCTGTCTGTCATGTTCTGACCTCGTCCTCTGCACCTTCCAACAGTCTTTATACTTCTTAACTATGCACTTTTGTGGCATGCCTTGTAGCAATCCCTTTAATAGAAAGCCCTCTTGACTCTTATTTCTTAAACTTTTCTTGTGAAATTCAGCTCGGGCAATGTCTAATCCATGACCAGTCAGGCTGAAGCAAGTGTCCTTTATTCCTCTATTTTTTGCTTCAGTATCACTGCCCAGAACAACTTATGTTTTCTTTAGCATTGTGGGGGGAGAGGTGAGCAAGCCTTGCTTCATCAGGTGTCTTCCTGACATTATTTCTACATGTCCTCACCACCCTAGTTCACGCATCCTTTCCTAGCACCCAGTTGTCTTTTTTTTCTCTTTACCTTTATGCTTATATTAATTTTTTTGAGGTCATAAAGGACTACATATTATAATCTTCTCTTATTTGTGTCTCTCTTTTTATTCTTCATCACCAAAAATTGCATTTGTGAAGTCTTACATAGCTTCTCAAACATTTTGGATTCTCCTCCGGGAATTCATGCTTTGGGGTCAAATCTATTTTTTTTTTTCTCTGAAGTTTTTTGGACTCTGATCTCCTAAAACTGTAACTACCAGGTCTAACTCGCTGTATGTTTTCACTTACTGGCTATCAAAGGCTCCAAGGTGACTTTCTTGCTTTTTACAGGGATTTTAACCTTTTCTTTATGATACTCAAGCAGATTTTTCTTAGGGCTCAGAATCAGTCCAGAAGTTCATTTCTGTTGGTTTTGGGGTCTAATTTTCAAGAGATGCAAACGATATCAAGAGAGACTTAGCTTACTTCAAAAGTCATGAATATGGACTCCAGGCAGGCTACACTTGCCAGCCCGCAAACTAACATTTGCTACATATTCGTTTGTTCAACATTTGCTCGGGGCGGGGGCGGGGGGGGGGGGGGAGGGGGGCGGGGGCGGATAATAAGTTAATTTTATGTGAATTAAAATGTTCATGTCTTTATATTCAAAATGAGATATTATTTCTAAAGCTATTTTTTTTAATTTTTAAGTTGGAAATAATAACAAACCGAAAGAAAAATCACAAGAAAGAGAATCATATACAGAATGCCTCAGGATATAGTTCTTAGGAATAAGAATATTTATTTATATAATCACATACATTTATCGACTTTAACCCATTTGAATTTTGTCGAATCCCTCTTTTGTATTCCAAATCTATTAGTTGACCTAATAATGTCCTATCTAGCATCATTTTTCCTTCAGTACAGGACCCACTCTAGGATCTTGTATGACATTAGTCATCACATTTCTTTAACTTCTTTTGATCTGGAAGATTTCCTCAGCTTCTCTTTGCCTTTTAATGACATTGACATTTTTGAAGAACAGGCTCGCATTTTAAAAAATTGAATGCTCCTTATTTTTTTTTAACTTTATTTATTTATTTTGAGGGAGAAAGAGCAGGGAGGGGCAGAGAGAGGGAGAGAGAGAATCCCAAGCAGGCTCTGCTCTGTCAGGGCAGATCCCAACGTGGGGCTCGATCTCACAGACTGTGAGATCATGTCCTGAGCCAAAATCAAGAGTTGGATGATTAATTGGCTGAGCCACCCAGGCGCCCCATAGACGGCTCCTCATTTTTTATTTGTCTACTATGTCTTCATGATTAGACTGGAGTTATGAATATGTAGCCTTCCCTGAAATATTACACAGAAGAAGTTATAGCCCTTCTCAGAGCATCATGTCCACCTGCCTCTTACTGGTGCTGTTAACTTTGATCACCCCGTCAGGGTGTTTTTTGGTTTCTCCACTGTTTTGGGTATTACTTTTTTCCTTGCAAGTAACAGCAATCTGCGGGACAGACTTTCAAGTCCACACAAATGCCCTGCTCCTCATCAAATTCCCCGTCTTGATTTAGCTGCCATGAATGATTTTTTTTTCCCTGAACCACCCTTTACTATGTTGGCTGCAAAATAATGATTTTCCAGCTCTATTATCAGCTCCATATTTACCAGGTAACACTTGATATTCTACTATAAGCAGGAGACCTCCCTTAGATTAGTTCTCTTCCTTCCTTCAGTGTAATTATTTACTCATTTGAAATACATTCTAGCTAGCTTATTTACTTCCATTTGCTTTAATATGAGAAACTCCCTTCTCATCCTTGCTGATTTAATTTTATTCTTCAATTACTAACAACATTAACATGCTTTCAGAGAGTCAAGATTTATAAAAACTTAGAGAAGTGTCACTTCTTTCTGTGGTCCCTCTCATTTTCCTCCACACCTTATAGATAATCAGGTTCATTTTTTTTTTTTGCTGGTTTACCCTTTATGTGTGTGTTTTTTTATGTAAAGATTTTTAGACAACTGCATAATGCTGCATTGAATGTTTATAATATGGTTAATTAAACTATCTCCTATACTTAGACATTTAGATAATTTATAATATTTTTGTAATTACAATTGCTGTAGTGAATAATCTTGCATATATATTTGTGTGTATATGTGTGTGTATATACGTTGTTTTTTATTCTTCTTCATATAGCTAGGGTATATCTTTTTGGTAAACTCCTAGAATATTAAATGAATAGTTTTGTTAGATGTTGGCAAATTTCATTCTAGAAGAATTGTGCCATTTTGCATTCCTACCAACAATGTATGAAAATGTCGGTTTCTCAACATCATCATAAGAGTGTTTTGTCAAGCTTTGTTTTTTGTTTTTGCCACCCTAATGGCTGGGAAATAGTATTTCTCTGTAATTTAGTTTGAATTTCTCTAACTCAAATGAAGGTAGATATCTTTTTATATGTTTAAAGGTAATTTTTATATCTCTTGTTGTGACTCATCTGTTCCTGTTGTTGGATTTTTTCTTCTATTGGATTCCTCATATTTTATAATTTCTTTGTATACCAGGAAAATTAACCTTCTCTGTGATATTTTTGCAAATATTTTTTCCAGCTCATCATTTGTTTTTCAAGTGTTGTTCATGATGTTTGGATTTTTTTCTTTGTTTTTTTTTTTCAGTTTTTGGTTTTTTGCTGTATAATTTTTTAAAATTTATGTAGTGCAACTTAACATTCCTTTCTACTGCATCTGGACTTTTATTCATAATTAGAAATCCTTCTTACTCAGGTTAGAGAAGAATTTACCTACTTGTTCATCTAGTGCTGTATGTTCTCCAAGAGAACTTGGAGTTCTCTTATTGATTGGGGATTAGTCTTGCCTATGATGCAAGAAATTGGATCTAATTTTATTTTTCTCCAAATGGCTATGCAGTTGTTCCAATACATTTATTAAAAAAAAAACACAAACTTTGCCTCAGTGATTAGAGAGCCACCTTTATAATACATTGGATTTCTGTGTATAGCAAGATTATTTCTGGATTTTCTATCTATTCTATTGGATATCTGTTCACACATTAATATCATACTGTTTCAGTTACAGGTGCTTTGTAATATGTTCTATTATCTTGTAGGCCTTCCTCTTCTCTTCAGTGTATCTAGCTAATCTTCCATATTTATTATTTCACATTAACCTAAATACAAATCTATCTAGCTTTGTTTAAAAAAAAAGGCCATTGGTATTTTTATTAGGATCACATCAAATTTATAAATTAACTAATAAAGAATTGGCATCTTAATATTGAGATGTACAGTCCTAGAACAAGGAATGTCTTTCATATCTTTAAGAATATTTTGCTTTAGGGGCACCTGGGTGGCTCAGTCAGTTGAGCGGCTGACTTCGGCTCAGGTCGTGATCTCGTGGCTCACGAGCTCGAGCCCCACTTCGGGCTGTGTGTTGACAGCTCAGAGCCTGGAGCCTGTTTTGGATTCTGTGGCTCCCTCTCTCTCTGCCCCTAACCCACTTGCATTCTGTCTCCGTTTCTCTCAAAAATAAATAAACATTAAAAATATTTAAAAAAAAAGAATATTTTGCTTTCAGGGATGTCAGTTGAGCATCTGATTGAGCTCAGGTCATGACCTCACAGTTTCATGAGTTCGGGCTCTGTGTTCAGTTCTGTGCTGACAGCTCAGAGCCTGGAGCCTGCTTCAGATTCTGTGTCTCTCTCTCTCTCTGCCTCTGCCCCACTCATGCTCTGTCTCTGTCTTTCTTAAAAATAAATAAACATTAAAAAATTAAAAAAAGAATATTTTGTTTCCAATAGTATTTTATGGTTTTCTCTAGGATTAGAATATTTCTTGTTGAATTTATTTCTAAGCATGTTTTGCTATGTGTTGCTGTTTCTATCATACATAAAGTTTTCCTAGCCAATAAAAATATAACATTTTACTATTCTGGAAATTATCTTTTAAGTTTCTTCATTACTCACTACAGGAAGCCATGCCTTGCATAGATATAATTACAACGTTTAGTTCTAAATAACATAAATGTTTGTTTTTCCACGGCTTTCATGTGTGTAAAACCTTCTCATTCACCTGCATTTTCATTCTTCAATTTGCATTTTCAGTGTTCTGAAATAGACAGTTTCTCAGGAATTATATTAAGCAACTTAAAATTTAACTGATTCTTTCAATAATGTCATAAGTCAGCTTTCAGTAGAGCCTTGTATTACTTGTTTCTGGATTTCGGCACACTGCCCCTGGCACTCCCTGACAACTGTGAATCACAGCCAAAATAAAATACTCAGAGAAGTTCGTATGGGCAAAGAATGTTTTTATTTTTACCAAGAGTAGGACCCTGTTACTGTTTATGAGTTACGTACAAAGCGTTCTGCAGAAACCCTAGTTTCCTGGCATCATTTTATGATTCATTCCAGTGATCAATATAGCTCAGTGCCCCACACAGATTGCTTGATTTGCTTGTTTTTAAAAATCTGGCTCATTTTGTAATTTTCTTTGGATACGTTTTAACTATAGAATGATGTTCTGTTTCTATCTCCCCATTTATCTGATGACTTACAACAAATAGCTTAAAATTAGCAAGCATAGGAGTTTGAGGTAGAAAAGGCAGACTCACTCAGCAGACCTGGATGTATCATGAGCTCCCATGATAACCAGTTAGGTGAACTTAAAGGAATCATTTAACTTCTTTGATTCGGTTTCTGGCTCAGTAAAATAAAGAGATTAACTTGAAAATGACCAATTCCAAATGTAAAATGATACACTTCTAATTAGGATGAAACAGTGAGAATGTCTCCCTTTTTTGTGACAAAAAGGACATAAAGATATAGTCATTAATAAACTGAGCAAATCATTCCAGCGAGAATGGATTAATTGACCATGTTTCATAACTTTTTAAGATGTGTAGGGCACATTCAACAAATGAATTACTATAGTGTACAAGAGTGAATGACCACCTCTACTGCCCTGCCTTTCATACACACACACACACACACACACACACACGCACGCACACACACTAGTGAGCTTACTTTCTTTGACCAACAGGATAAGGTCAAACAAATCCGTTTCAGATGACATGTGGGAAATATATTTTTTTCTCAGAATGAGCATGAATTCCAATGATATATATTATGCTATTCAGTCCAGGAAATCTACTCCTTATTATTGAACAAGCCTGGTTATAAGAATGATGCTGTTTAAAAGAATGATACAGAAAAAGCTCTTTGTTGGTATATTAACCTCTTCTGTAATATGCAGGCATTTCTGAAAGGAGATTCTTTAAATAATTAGCATCATTCACAATTAATAACTATTGTGAGCCTCAAAGGTGTGAAGGACCCTGGCTCTAGCATTCAAGCAAATTTTAGCATACTAGCCAGGTTGTATTTTGCACAGACAAAACTAAAAGAATAATCAGCCTTTCCCAAAACACAGTGCCCTGTCACAGGAAAGAATCATCTCTGATCACTATCTGATCTTATTTCAGAACACCAGGCATTGCAGATTACCGGAGAGATAGTTTATTTTTTCCCATAAGTCCTATTGCCCAAATTTAAAACCCAAATTGGATTATTAGAACATCACAGCAAAACCCTATTGCTGTATATTTTGAAAGGAGAAACAACAGAAATAGAAAAAGCAGCTGCAGGGAGCGTTCTTAATTTTCCTCTACATTAAATATTGATTTGTTTAGCTCCAATGTTAGGGTACAATTATAGCCCTAAAAATTAGCTATAAGAGGGGTGCCTGGGTGACTCAGACGGTTGAGTGTCCGACTTTGGCTCAGGTCTGATCTCATGGCTCGTGTATTCGAGCCCTGCATCAGGCTTTGTGCTGACAGCATAGAACCTGCTTCAGATTCTCTGTCTCCCTCTCTCTCTCTCTGCCCTTCCCCTGCTCACGCTCTCTGCCTCTCTCTTTCTCTCTCTCTCTCAAAAATAAACATTTAAAAAAAAAAGTAAAAGAAACAAAAAAATTAGGTATAAGAACTTAAAAGCTTTTACTTTTGCCGACTTGGACTGTGAGAAAACACACGGGTTGTACCACTAACATGAAAAGCAGCACTTTTACCACTCATATTTAGAGTTTCAACCCAGGTTATGTGCTCCTAACAGTGTCTCATCTGAGGAAGAATGGCTGCAGGCCACCAAGTATTTAAATATGCAATGCACAAAAAGGCTATCGGCACATATCTAGAGATAGAGCATAACACCAACAAAGTATGCAAATATATGAATGAATGAGTCTTTATCCGGACATTCGGTGGTGTTCATCATAGCCCCTGGTAGCACAAGAGGCTTCCAGAAATTTCTGTCTGAAATCGAAGCTTCCCTAGGTTCAGCTAAGGATGGTGTGGGATTTCCATTTGGGTTCCATTTTAATGACATTCTTGTGTCGCAAAAGTACTAAAACAGGAAACTTTTCTGGGAAGGAAAGTATTTGACTGGGAGAATTTGTCTTTGGCTGTCACAATCTTCAGCTACCATTCAGCTAAATGTTGTTTGGAATAATATGGCCTTAATGCCCCTATCTCCTGCTGAATTGCTCAGACGGGGAGGAGATTAGAGTGGAGAGAGGTGCCGGTATTATCTGTGCGAGTGCTCCAGAGGTCATGCTACACTAACAAGGCCGCCCCAGTCAGGGTGACAGAACCCAGCTGCTGACTCGCAGGGCCCCGTCGTCAGAAGGTTCCACTTACCGCGGGGCTGTGTCTCCAGAGATCGCGTATTCGAACTCGGGTTTTTTTCCACCCCTGAAAAAGCGTCTAGCTCATCATTTTTGTCCTCAATTTTTAGGAAGGACCGACATGTGAAACCACTTACCTGTTTAACCCTCTGAACTGAAAGAAAACATGAAATGCCACTTAAAATACCTAAAGTCAGGTTCTGCCTTCCCTGACTTCTAGTAGTAGTGCCCTAATGAGCCATTTACCAAGAAGGTAGATATCGAATATATATATATATATATATATATATATATATATATATATATATATATTTTTTTTTTTTTTTTTTTTTTTTTTTTTTTAATGTCCACACATTCTCAGCCATGAGATATGATGTGACTGCATTTTACAAGTGGCTTCTTTTTTACTGATCCTGTGAAAAGTCACACTCTGCAGACACAGCATTGACTGTATCTGTACTTAATCTTCAAGAATTGTCCTGGTACTTAAAAAAATTTTTTTTAAGGAAATGCTTCCTTTTCTTTCATCAAGGAGTCTTTATCCGTGGTAATCACTTTTCTCTCCTCCTCCTCCCTCTTCCTCTTCCTCTTCCTCTCCTTCTTCTCCTTCTCCTTCTTCCCCTCCTCCTGCTCCTCCTTCTTGTCCTCCTCCTTCTTTTAAGGTGGAAAGAAAATTCCCAGGCTTGTTTGGCACAGGGCTGCTTCTGGAAGCCTAACACACAGCCAGAGTAGCTTTTTCTTCCTTGTTTGGGGGAGGGGGTATCAGTGAGGCTTTAGGTCACCGGAACTCAGAAACTGGATGCTAATTTAGCCAGTAGAGGGAGATAGTGCTATCTCACAGCTTTGCATAGCACAACCAAAGGACATACACAAATTTCTGTATGACATTGATTCTTAATATACTACAGAGAGTAACTCTTTGGACATAATTTTTCCTATAAAATAAAGAAGTAAATGAAACCATCCTTGCCTTTTGAGGACACCAATAAGTCAGGAGAAGATTGTTGGTTTTCAAAGTAGCTTTGGAAGAGTGAATCATTTTTGAAAGACAAATAATCTTTCTACTTATGTTCATTAGACTACCATAGTTTAAAAATAAATTTTGAAACAAACTTGTATCTATACAAGGCCAAAAGTGTGCGTGGGGGGTGGGGAGCATTCATTTGGGGCTTAGCTCAGAGGAGAACTCAGATTTGAATACTTGTTACGTGTTTGGAATTTAAATGGTCTTGCCATGTTAATGCATGACTTAGATTTCTCCTCATCAGCCAATGCACTTGCACTGGGGAAAAAAGGCAATGAAAGCATTTTGGTGCCCTAGTTTTTTCATTTATCAGCATTTGTAATTAGAGTTAAGTGCTTCCAAAATAAGGTCTCAATCTATGAAAGGCCTTGCATTTATACGATGCTTTTAACTTTTCAAAGTATTTTTATATGTACCATCTCATTTTAAAGTAGATTTGACACAGCTCCAATCTATCAAGGAAGTGACCCTTTAAACCCAAGAACACTCTGGAATTTTTTTTTTTTTTTTTTTTTTTTTTTGCTATACTTATCTTAGCCACCATTGTAAAACTTAATCAACGTAATGGTGATACTAAACCTTGCATAATCAATATCAAAATTATCTGAGAAGATTTCCAAAGAGCCATTAAATTATTTTTTAACATCCAGAAAGCTTTTACATTTTTATTTCAGTTAATTAAAGCTATCTGTTGTTTGTGTTAAGAGTAATGCTGTCAAGAATTTTATCATGGCCGCCAGTGTTGAGAATTCCGCAGAAATAACACGTTTTGTGAGTGTATCCAGGCTTGTCCCTAAAAGTAGAGGAGGCTTGAGATGTCATTCTTAAAAGATATTTTTTAAAATATAATAAGTCATATTAAATAAATTAATAAATGGGCTCTCTCTGTGGTGTCTGAAAACAGTTGATACTCAAAACACTGTTTCTGATGGTCTCATTCGCAGTAGCTGGGAAACTGGGTGTGGCTATCCTGGTTCTTGTCCATCCTCTGGAGTAACAAGGGTATGTTGTGAAAGGCCAGCAGAGATATTAACTCTGTCAAAGTTGTTGATTCAATTCTGAATAACCATTCGAATGCGCGTGAATGAGCGAGCATGCATTCAGCAAGGAAACTTGAGGATACTGGATGCAGTCAGTAAACATCAATTGCTTCAGCTGGGCTAAAATTTCCTGGGGGAAATATTTTTTCCCCCCAACTTGAGCCAAGTTTGAGATAAAAAGCATTATTATCATCTCCTGAAACTAAATTAGCGGGAATCTGGGCTGTTTCCCTGATCATTCATTCCAAAGGCTGTCATTTAATTCCTGACTGGCTTCTTTTCCTAAGTTTGTCACCCTTATAAATTACATACAAACAAACCTTGTTTGTGAGGCTTTGTGTAGTTAACATGCAGACAAATTCGTGTTCCTTTTTTTTTTTTTCTAATTTAAGAAAGAAAACAAGGGCAATTTGAGTTAGTTGGAAATTAGTTTAGTTTTGAGTTAGTGACCTTTGCCACATTGCATCTTTATCACAGTGTAAAAGAGGAAATTATTCTAACAGCTATTGCTTTTTACATTTTACCTCTATTCGGACATTCTTTATTCGTTAAGCTTAAGAAAATAACAGATTGTGGAAAAGTGGAGTATCTCATGTAAGGAAATACTCATCTCAGAAAAATGTAATTATTTTCTATTTACACCTTATTGTTAATTGTGCTTTCGTGTCAAGATTGGAGTATTTTAGGTTGGCAAATTATATTTATTTTATTATTATTTTAATTGTTAATGTCAGCTATAATCATATCCTGCGTGTCTCTGTAAGTATCTCCCTCACAGGGCTTTTATAAGGATTTAACAGAACACATAAAAATAATCAAGTTGCGTACAGAAGTTATTAATTACCGTTACTATGATTATTTTATTAAACATATTCAAGGCATCTTTGGGGTTCACTACAAACTGAGAGATAGACACAAAGTAGAAAAATACTCTGCTGTACAAATTACACAGGTATACTCTTTGAAATTAGCAAATTGTTTGCTACTCTTTTATGTGAATAAAGGTTATAAACTTTAAGATAATTATATGCAGATACTTTTGAGATATTACATTGCCTTTTTCACATATTTAAGTTTCCAAATCCCTATAAATCTGAAGTAGGTATTTATGCTCTACTGAGCCAAGAAAATTGAGGCAAATAGGGAGAAAATTAGTTGTTTATTTCAAAAACAGGTTAGTCTCAGAACAGCAGTAAACATAAAATCTCCCAGTTTCAGGTCTCTGTTTCCTTCCATAGCTTATTCAGTATACAGTCCCTAGTCGTAGAGCCTCACAATGTTAATTATTATAAGATTGATTCCTTATATTCTGTTAAGTATTTACAAGGTGGTGTTTTAAATGGGAAGTCAGATGCCTGAGTTTATACATTTATTTTGCCTCTGATTCCCTCAAAAGTATTAACTGAGCATTTGCTATAAGCCCAGGCACTATACAAGGTACAGAGAACAAAACAGACAAAAACATCTACTGTCCTGGAGCTTATGTTCTGAAATTGGAAGGACAACAAACAGCATTAAGTAAAATGCGTAATATGCTACAAGGTTCTGAGGAGAAAAATAAAACAGGAAAGGAGGATAAGGGGTGCGAAAGTGAAGGAGAAGATGCAGTTTTGTACAGGGTGGCCCAGCAAGGCATTGCCAGGATGGGGCCATTTGAGGCAACATAAAGGTGAGGGGTGAGCCTTGGGGAGAGCTGGAGGAAGAAAGTGCTAGACTGAGGAATCACAAGTGCCCGGAGGTGCGAGCATGCAGGCCGTGTTTAGAGCCAGGTGGCCCATGTACAAGTAGGAGCTGAACTCAAGAAATAGCAGACCCAACCCACGTGCTTTTACTCCAAATGAGGTGGGAAGTTATTGCGGGGTGAAGAGCAGAAAAATACCCTGCTCCCATGAGTTTTAACACCATCATTGGCCGAGATGTGAGTAGATTTAGGGAAAGCAGAGCAGAAACAGTAACAACAGTTACAGGTGATGGAAGATGGGGACTTCCAGTGGCGCAGGAGGGGTCAGCAGAGGACGTGAGAAGTAACTGGAGACTGAATCTATTTTGAAAATCTAAACTCATGGCAGAGAACCCTGGCTGTCCTCCTATATCTATTCTCTCCTTCCTGGGCATAAGAATGCCCAGCTAGAACCTAGATTTCCAAGCTTGCTGCGCAGTGTCCATAGGACTAGTTTCTTGCCAATGGGATGTTTCTTGTTTGTTTTATTTTTTTTAAATGTTTATTTATTTTTGAGAGAGAGAGAGAGAGAGCACATACATGCGTGAGCGGGGGAGGACCGGGCGGAGGCAGGTGGTGGGACAGGGAATCTGAATCAGGATCTGTGCTGACAGCAGAGAGCCTGATGTGGGGCTCAAGCTCATGAACGGTGAGATCACGACCTGAGCCGACGTCTGATTCTTAACTGAATGAGCCACGCCGACGCCCCACTCACCAACGGATGTTAAGTGGAAATGCTATGTCAGCTCCTAGCCATCTTCCTAAAGATGGCTGCCTTGCATTAGCTTCTCCTTTTTCCTTCATTCCTTCTGGAAATGAAGCACCTCAGAAGGTGCTTAGAATGGCAATGACTGGAGCACCTTAGGCTGTGTTGAGGAAGGCATATCTGCCACTGCCTGGGAGACCTTGGCTACTTTATTGAACTCTTATCCAACAAAGAACTAACTTTGGGGGTCTTAAGCCTCTATTTCGTGGTCTCCTTATTAGAACAGCTCAGCCTCTGCCCCAGTAGGAGTTCATAGGATTTGTGGATGGATCAGCCGTGAATGTGGGAGAATGAAAAGAGTCAACAATAACCATGAAGACTTAGGTGAATGTGGGAGAATGAAAAGAATCAGCAATAACCACGAAGACTTAGACTTAGCTCAGGTAGAAAGAGATTGCCATTTACTGAGATGTAGGTAACTATGGGAAGGAAGAACAGTTTGGGCAAGAAGATCAAAAATATAATTTGGCCACATGGTGCATTGAAGACATCTGTTAAGCATGCCTTTTACAAATAATTTTTCACTAGACTAACTCATGCATTTTAAAAAACTAAACTCTCTAAGTGCACTAAGTACTGTACAAAACTAAAAAGAGATATTCTTTTTTTCTCAAGGGGTTCACGGTTTAATGGAAGTCATTTAATGGGCAGAGTGTCAGATTAAAATTACTCCCCACAATAGGAATTTCTAGAGAGAAACTCATTCAAGTTTTAATGGCAGTGGTTTTATTACTTAACCCACTTCATATGAATCATTCTGCTAGAATGCCTTTATGATTGTAGTGATCTTAAAGTATAAATATTTGTCAAACATATGCAAATGGCATCCTGCATCTCTCTTTTTTTTGTGTACAAGCTGATTTTAAATGACCAGATGATCTTACTTTTGTATAACTGAATTTAAAGAGTTTTTTTTTTTTTTTTAGTAAAATTTTGAATAGTTTTGGTCTAATCCAAAGAAGTGATATTGCTGTTTGCTACATTTCCCATCTTTGTCTTCTCTATAACTGGCCCCACCCAATTAATAACAAAGTCAAGGCTGGATATCAAGAGGCAACACAGGGGCAGCTAAGGAAAATGTTTTTGAGCACTTTAGAATCACCTCCTTTTACGTCTATCGATTGTGTTTCAGGTACATGCTTTGCATTCTTCCACTGAATAAAGTTCTCTCAAAGTCCAAGACCACCACTGAGGCTGCTCCTTTAGCCTGTGGACCTTGTTTTGACGTGAGACGTGACCACTGTTCAGTAAATACTTGTTGGTTGAATAATTAGTAAGTCCGTAAATAATTTTCCTGAGCTGGCCATCATTTTGTGGAAAAATTTCCCATGATGGATTAAAGCAAATAAATACATACAGAAACACATAAATACATAAATACCTTAATAAACACAAAGTCAGCGCATACATAAAGTAGCCTAATTTTTCCTGTGTACACAATACTTAGATTAAAGCATAACGGCTAAAATAAAATTAGATGAGCCTAAGATTATTGTTTACTGGGTTATTAATGTCATGACTGCCGGGGTGACGATCTGAAACTGAAAACTATACTGTCTATTACAGCAACTCTCCGTGTACCATTTGAACTATTTTAATGCTCCAACTTTCTACTGACATCTTTTTTGCTAGAGAGCTTTTACAAAATGTGGTACCCATTCCATCTTGGGCACTGCTTCCCTGAGCCTTGACCCAGAGGCATTTTTCATTGTGTCATGGGCTGGAAATAGAGTTGTTTTGGATCAGAAATCTGCATGGTCTGGAAGCATGATATGATGAAACTCGTGTCCTTTTAGCCAGGAAGAATTGAATAGCCTCAGTGCAATGGCAATGGAAAGAACACAGTGCCAGAATTTCACTCTGTTCTTCCCTTCCCCCATCCGTATGCTTCATGGGATTTTTGTTGTTGATGTTGTTGTTTTTAACCCAAGAAGGAGATACATTTATTATTTCCCACAGGGAGCTCTTAAAGTCTCTCTATCTTACTCCAAATCCAGCTGGCTGAACTCAGTGGTGCCGTCACAAACATTTCCTATCCTTTCATACCTATTTGTCTAATGACCCTAGTATGATATATTGTCATGTTCCATGAACTGGTATTGGGCTTTGGCCATATGCATGTAGTAATGAAAAAATACTTTCTACTTACACTTTCCTGGAAACTTTGCTTTCTTGCTTTATTAATACTTATAAAAGTTTACTCAGTTTAGCAGAAATATGATATTCTAAGCAATTTAAAAAAATTGAGTAAATTTTGCACTTTGACAAGTATTGTAATGGAAGAAAATAAACTTCATGCTTGTGAAGAGTAGTTTTCGAACGTCTTCCAAAATGTGTATATATATAAATGTATATATCTATATATATATACATTTTAACTATAAGAACAATTTTCACAATGACCTTATTGTAGTGTATTCAAAATAAAAGCATGAACGAATAACTAAAGAGCCCAGTAAAAAATGGAAGCATATATCAATATTTGTATGAAATTATAAAAGGTTGTCTGAGTGAATGAAGAGACTGGAGATGGGTGGGACTGCACGGAGATGTTTTGAATTTGGCAAATAGAAGTTAATTTGAAAAAGTCTGTTCCTTGTGAATGAGCCCCAGTTAGAAAATAATTAGGAGGGCTAAAGATAGCGTTACATAAAATTCCATAATTTTCCTATACCTGGATAGTATGGATTAATGTTTCTAAACACGATTGTGCTTCAAGATTATTAGGATAAAATTTTTTTTAATATGCATTCCAGTTTCTACCCCTACACCTTGCCCCAAGAAATTCAGTAGGTCAAAGAAAGTACTTACCTAGATCTTCCTAAGTGCTTCTCATATATGGCTGGGGTTGGAAATACTGAACTGGGGATATTTTACAGAACTTGTGTCTTTTTGTTGTTTCCCCAGCACTTTTTCTTTTCTTTTAACATTTTACAATAGGCCTTACGTAGTAATTGCTTTCTTATATTTTATCTCCCCACTGTTTATATGTTCTCTGTGAATAGAGCTGGACATTTCTAATTATATCGTCCCATAGAGTACCTAGTATAATTTTTAGTAAACAGTAGGTACCTAAAAAACAAGTTGAATTGAATTCCTACCCATCTTACATTTTGGTGCGGCTTGGTATTTCCTGTTCACTTATCACTTGACCCCAATCCCTGAATTCAGAACAATATTCAGTTGTTTTTCCAAGACACCAAACCAGAATAAAGTTGAGTGTATAGGGAGTTGTTTTCCAGACCTCTCCTTAGAGAATTGCTACAGAAGAAACAACAAAGCCTCATTTGGAGGCGCTTTAATATCATGGTAATTGATCTGTTTTGTTTTCTGAATAAAAATAATTAGGCTGGGGAAATCTCAGTATACTTATGGAAACAGAATACTGGAAAATGAGGGTCTTAGAAAGCACAGGACGTGTGGTCATTAAGCTCCAAGCATGTTTAGGTGAGTTCATCTCCCATCAGATACACACATGCAGAGTCTAAGCCTAAAAGAGTGTTTTTTTTTAATATAACAAACACAACATTAACAACAACAAACAAAAACAAAAATTGTTTTTTGTTAATTTTTTGTTTTTGTTTGTTGTTGTTAAACAACAACAAAAAAATCATTTCTGTTTTATAACACATTCTGTGGCCAAAAGTGTTCTAAAAAATTTTTATTATCTGTACCACTCTCATCTAAAAGTAATAAAGTAATATTAGAATACCAAAATTATTGAGAAAGTATGTTTACTTTGGAGACCACTGAAGTATAATTCTTTCCATTTTTGTGAGTTATTTTTTACATCTCTTATTTGTAAAAACAAGGGAAATTACATAGAAAAATATTTCATTTTCAACATGTTAACTACATTACCCATTACATGTTTAAAGGGTCTTCATAGTAAATAAAGCCAAATTTTACTAACATCATTGGGGGAAATGTAAAATGTAGTGGAATTACAGCTTTAAATTTGTTTGCATAATTGTGCACCTCTGGTAAAATAAAAAAATTATATTTAAAAAAATTAAGAATGCAAATCAAAAGTATTTTCAAGATATAAATACCTGAAATTGTATTGCCATATTACCATGGTCTGCCTTAATTTTACAAAACATCAAGGTAGACTAACCATGAGAATGATTCAAGTAAACATCGCCGTATATATTGTTTTATTTTAAAACGTAATAGAAAACTTAAGGGAGTGGGAGGAAAGTGGTAATTTTAAACATGCTTACCCCAGCTCAAGTCTGGTTTAGGAAATGTAGCATTTCTTTGATTTTTAATTATTCTTGTATTACTTGTGAATGTGACCACATGACTATAGTTTATGCTATTATGTTGTCAGGCTTCTGATAATGGGAAGGAATGTTTGTTTAGACTGTGTAGCTCTTCACTTTAATTCACTCTGGCTCCAGTGTGACATGTTAAAACTGCTATCAATGGAAAATCCAAATTTCCCAGAAAGACTTAAAACAACAGCAACCCCTGTGAACCAAAATTATCTCCTATTGAGGCTAATTACCTTAGTACACTTAGGAAAGTACTGCCATAGGAAATCTGTTGCCTCGGAGTCTCTCCCCTTCTGCAAAGTGCTTTTAGTTGATACGAGGTTGTATATTTGCTGATTACTCTATTGTATCTTTTAGTACTGGTATAGGTGTGACGAGCAACAAAAGGCTGCAGTGACATATTGTGCCATAAACAAACGTACGACGTAAACCTGTTCTTAGAGAATTGAGCACATTAGGAGGTGAGTTTTAAATGAAAAAAGAATTGGAAAGCTTAAAATATTAGGGGACAAAATAGAACTTACTAAATAAGAAATTGGCTAATCCTGAAGAATTTACATATAGCAAATAGCTTACATAAGATTTGATCAGTAAGTTGTGTTTGCTTATGTGTTCCCATTGTTGTGAACATACTCTTACCATTACCTTTAAAAAGGCCGTTCTACAGGCATGATTTCATGTACAAGATGATGGTTACCCTACTTGTCACTTACAAAAACAACCATAAAATGAAACGTGCAGGCTCAAAATTAACAAGGTACTTCTTGATAATTTTGTAAAAGTCTATTGCTTACTTTAAGTTAGAGTAAAATTGAGTGTGATTGAAATCAACATTAAGTGGATGTTTAAACCAATTATTTCTGGATTGTAGACAGACACATATTGTACTCTTCATTCACCACTATACATTTACTTCCAATAATTGTTGCAAACTGGGCAAACAGGATCTGCCCAATATGTCTATTCGTGGCCCAGATATGGTACCTAATGCCTCAATATAGGGCATTTTTGTTTATTTGTTAGGGTTTTACCTGTCAATTTTGCTGTCTACTTGATGATTATAATTATTAAATAAATAATTTTCTATAATTATCAATGGGATTGTAAACACATGGGCAAACATGAGAACTGAACTTGAGTGGCCATACTCAGATATAACATGGTCATATACACAATCCAGTATATACATATGTTAATTTTTTAGCTTATCATTAAAACAGAAACACAAAATGTACATTTTCTTTCAGAGAACTCAGTGATGCCACTTTGAGGGAAAACATCTAATGTAGGTGCTCAATGAATGGTGGCTGTCAAAAGTCTTTGGTTTACAATACTTCACTTGAAATTTTTATGACATGGTTTTTTTATTACTTCTATTCTAATGATATACATCGACTTCGAATCTGCTTTTGGCATTGACTTTATACGATCAAAATAAAAACTAAAATAAGTATCTGTTATGGTAAAAGGAAACAGTTGTGACAATGCTTTGCAAGGATTTGTAACACTAAATTAGAATGTTTTAAATGAATTAATGAAGATAATATATCTATAGCAGATGCTATGGGTAGAAATGTAAAATACTAGTAACCAGACAGAAAAGCAGAAGTAATCACTCTCCATCAAAAGTAGAGTCAGCTTGTGAAAGTCCTAAACTGTCCACCATACCTCTCGCACAATCTTTCCTTGCACATGAAAAAGTAGAAGCCATAGAAATTCTATTGTAAAGCCTGTCTCTGTCTAAGTGTAAGCTATGTCCAAAGTCATGGTAGCCTCATTCCTCCTCTTTATGATCTACAACCAGTCACTGGTGTTTGGGAACCCTGTCTCAATCTGCCGATTTCTTTTAGAATAATACTTGCCAAACTCCTCCCCCAAGGCCTTTATGAGAGGAAGTGTGAGTCGTAAGACCCCGAGTTTCTTCTGCTCATATGTCTTGACGGTGTAGAATGAATATGTTCAAAAGTTATATACATGTGTGTCTCATTTCTTTACATCCTTGAATGAAGGATCAGCTTCTTAAGAACAACTCCCTACATGTATTGGTGCATGAAAAGTGCCTCAAAACTTAGCAGTTTAAAACAAAACGTGTATAATTTTATACAGTTGCTTGTGGGGTCAGAATTCCAAGGACAGATAAACTAGGTGTCTGGCTCATGTCCTGTGCCTGTTTTCTCATGAGGCTGCGGTCAAGGTGTCAGCTAGGGTTGCAACATCCGAAAGCTTGACTGGGGCTGGAGCCTCTGTTTCCAAGGATGCTTACACATGCCTGAAAAGTGAATACTGGTTGTTGGTGGAGACCTCAGTTCCTCTCCATGTGTGCTTCTCCATAGAGCTATTGAAGTACCCTTGCCATGTGGTTGGCTTCCAGAATGATCAATTCGAGAGAGAGGAAAGTGGAGGCTTCCATGTCCATTTTGTCAAATTAGAAGTTACACTGTGATATTCATAATGTTTTATTGGTTACACAAGTCAGCTCTATTTAAAGTAGAAGGGACTGTTTTTGAGAGTGCTGCTATAAACACTGGGGTACAAGTGCCCCTATGCATCAGTACTCCTGTATCCCTTGGGTAAATTCCTAGCAGTGCTATTGATGAATGGTAAAGAAATTGTGGTTTATATACACAATGGAGTACTACGTGGCAATGAGAAAGAATGAAATATGGCCCTTTGTAGCAACATGGATGGAACTGGGGAGTGTTATGCTAAGTGAAATAAGCCATACAGAGAAAGACAGATACCATATGGTTTCACTCTTATGTGGATCCTGAGAAACTTAACAGAAACCCATGGGGGAGGGGAAGGAAAAAAAAAAAAAAGAGGTTAGAGTGGGAGAGAGCCAAAGCATAAGAGACTCTTAAAAACTGAGAACAAACTGAGGGTTGATGGTGGGTGGGAGGGAGGGGGGTGTGAGTGGTGGGTATTGAGGAGGGCACCTTTTGGGATGAGCACTGGGTGTTGTATGGAAACCAATTTGACAATACATTTCATATATTGAAAAAAAATAATAAAGTAGAAGGGACTGAACAACTCTGCATACTATCAGCTAAGAAACACTGAGGACCTTCATGGAGGTTGGTTACCACACTCCCCTCGTGTGGCAAATTCTTTCTTCCATGGAGCCTCCCAAATCTAGACTTAGGGTAAAAGTATTGAGGCCTAGATGTGGCCCCTGATTCAAGTCACACTCCCCAATTCTGCTATTCTAGTAAGTTACCTAGTATTTTGGTACTGAATCTTACATGTGTTTCTTAAACAGTTCATCTCAGAAGGGTGAGCATATGAGTTCAATTTCACAATGAGCTTCCAACCACCCTTAAGGCATATCTTGATTTTGTCTCCGTGCATTCAATTTGTATTCCCAGTGCCATTCTTCTTACATCAGACCCCTGTTATCTCTTTGGGTGACTGTGGAAATAGCTCCTTAAATGATTTCCCTTCCTCTGATGCTTGATGTCATTGGTCTATTCTGCATACAAACACTGTCCAATAAACCTTTCTATAATGATGCATTGTCCATATGTGGCTGAGCACTTGAAATGTAACTACTTAATTAACTCAAATTAATTTTGTTTAATTTTAATTAATTTAATTTTAAATTCAAATAGCCTCATGTGCTTGTCACTACCATATTGGAGAATACAGTTTGTTCTTTCTTAAACATAGATCTGATTATGCCATATTCTTGCTTAAAATACTTCTATGACTTTTCATTGCCTATGAGGTACAAGTCCAAACTCATTAGCATGGCATTTAGGGTACTTACCAATCGCCTCCAAAGGTCACAGTCATCTCTTATCGTAGCCATATCTGAATACTCATAATTCTTTGAATCTATCATGTATTTTCATGCCTCCACTTCTTTGCTGATGCTCTTTCATAGTCTGGAATGTCTGTTCTCTAGCTTTTTTTCCAAAACTACTACCTGTGTTTTAAAACCACCCCAAATTTCACCTCCTTCTCTCAGTTTTCCCTGATGCTCTAAATGCCACACGCTCCCAAGTTAAAATGTTTGCTTTTTCATGCTTTAGTATCGTGTTTATATTTTCCTATTATCTCTTTAATATTACACTTGTCATACGCTGAGTTGCATTAGAATTGTGCAAAGCTTACCTGTGTGTAACTCACACACAGGCCTACCTACACTGAGGCTTATTCACAGTTGATTTCCTCGGTGCCTACCACCTCGAAGATTCTGACAAAATCAGATATTCAGGTCAAATTTTATTTATCATTTCAGCCTTGCTACATAAAACATTCCCAGGCACCACAATCATTTTGCACATGAAACGCCTCCAGCTTCTGGCTCCTGGAAATCATCTCTTGGACATGTAACTGGGTTACACTCTCAGGATGGCTTCCCTCTCCCCAGACTCAGTTCCATGGCATGGGATTGGGGGGTAGAAGCGGGAGTACCTTTGTGGTCAGCTTGAACATGGGAACAAAATAACAGCATCTGCGTTTTAAAAGACTCCACTCTTGAGTCAGTGCCTTCATTCTTCCATCACAGCAAGCATCTTCCCTAGCTTTTGCTGCTTGTGGAAGCAAGCTGCATGAGCATTTCAAGCTCATTATATGTGGGCTATCTTTTGCTTCTTGTTTTACTTAGGAATTAAACCCGTGGTCAGAATGCAAAATAGTGCATTTACTCAATATTTTAAGTAAATTTTGTTCAATATTGATTACCTGAAATGCTCATGCTGCAACAAATGTTTATTTATAAAAGCTTAAATGTTTTATTTTCTCAATATGCCAACTATTGAAAAAAAATCAAAATGATTACATATATGCATTTTCTTCCATAGACTGCTTAAAGCAATTGTAGACTACAACACATGTAAAGAACCTAGAACTGTCCCAACTTCTGTATGCCCAGCCAGAGTTCCTTATGCCTCAGTGATCATCCAAAAAGAGACAGGCCATTTTATTTCCATTTTGTTTGGGCCCGTGGCCCCCTTGATTGACTATTCACTGACTTACAAACCTTCATCACAGACATATTCCGTCATTATCACAATAGCATGCTTGAAAACATAGGTTACTGTCTGAAACTTTTTTAGAACAATTCTCTTATTGGATGGCTGTGGTGGTTAACTTCCTGGACAAATATGTTCAAAATAAGGTTTATGAGAGTACAGCTCAGTGTGAAACCATTTCACATGGAGTAATAGTTCCATTATGAGACCAGTTTTTCCTACTCTCATTTTAGAAACAGTCTTCTGTATTGCTTATCTCTTTCCTCTCACATTTTACCACAGGCAGGGAGGCTGGGTGTTACCTTCAACACACTGCCTGAAAATCCGCTTAGACAGATTTAAACATTCATTAGGTGTATTTTCTATTGTTCAAATTACCACAGGTAATAGTGTTGCCAAACTTCCTCCCACTACATACAAAACTAGGTTCACTTTTCCCAACTTTGAGTCATGTTTTTTTTTACTTTTTCGTACACCTTCACAATAGCCTGCTTGAAGTCCTAACCCTCTCCTTGATGCCTTTCTAGCTTCTTCCGGCCACCCCACCAGATCATAAAGTCAATTTTGTTGTAGGCTGTTGTTAAAGTAGCATCCTACTGTATTTTTCAATCTGAACAGCCACACATAGAAGCTTTGAGATGTTAATGAATACTTGACTACAGAATAACTTAAAGCATAATTTGTTTAAATGTGATTAGTACCTTTTTTATTAACTCTGAAAGTTAGTATTTGTCTCCTTCTTTTCTGATGACTTAAAGAGATGGATGTATTTCATTTCTTCCCACCTTGCCTTAATACTGGAAAACATGTTTATATTTGGCTTTCATGTTTTGAAGCATTTATTGGAGTTAAATTTTAGTTCTTATTTCTTTTGCTTCTTTCTTCTTCTTTTTTTTTCCTTTGTAACAATCATTTATTCAGAAGTGAAGAAGTACACATGTTGTATTTAAAAGACAGAAATAAAAAGCTGTCCAACTGGGGTGCCTGGGAGGCTCAGTTGGTTAAGTGTCCGACTTCAGCTCAGGTCATGATCTCACAGTTCATGAGTTCAAGCCCCACAACAAGCTCTCTGCTCTCAGCACAGAGCCTGCTTCGTATCCGATGTCCTCTCCCCTCTCTCTCTGCCCCTCTCACCCCTCTCAAAAATAAATAAACATAAAAAAAAGAAATGGTTCAACTTAGGGATAAATTTGAGGATTAAAATTTTCATTCAAAAGAACAAGGACACTAGAAGAGATACTGTGCCTGATCATTTCATTAGCATTATCTTTAAATTTTTGTGTATTATGCAGAAAAAATCTTACAGAATTTGGTTCTGAACAATATCAGTTCTTCAACAGATAAATAATTCATATAATTTGTTTTGTTTTGTTCTGTGTCCACTCAGATAATTTTAAAAGTGATCAGAAATCCCCCCCGCACACACCTAATATATGTTGCCTAATGATGATGATCAAAAGATTTCTACAACTCAGAAGATTTTATGCTTGTTTTTTTTTTTTTCATCTTTTCTGTATTTGCATTTATTTATTTGGTATGGTGATTTATTTTCAATTTTTTTTTAAATTCTGGCTAATTGTACAGCACAATATTGGCTTTAAGAGTAGAATTCAGTGATTTATCATTTACATACACCATCCAGTGCTCATCATAACAAGTGTCCTCCTTAATATCCATCCCCCATCTAGCTCATCCCCACCCACAGCCCTCCATCAACCCTCAGTTTGTTCTCTTGTCATAAAGAGTCTCTTACAGTTTGTTTCTGTCTCTCTTTTTCCCCCCTCCCATATGTTCATGTGTTTTGTTTCTTAAATTCCACATAGGAGTGACATCATATGGTATTTGTCTTTCTCTGACTGACTTATTTCACACACTCTAGCTCCATGCATGCCATTGCAAATTCTTTTGCCTCTTTCTTGATTAAGAACCATATAAAAGAGAAAGTGTTGATTTGCCTTCTTAGCATTGTCCTAAATAAATATTCCCCTCATTCTTATTGTCGATGAAAATAAAGAAGAAATAAGAACAAACGGTTAGATACCTTATTAATGCCCTTAAATATTTATGAATGCTCCATGAAGTGTTTATTAAAATTATAGTTGATTTCTCCAAAGAGCACTACTCCTTGTCTTATTTTCCATGTTGAGAGAATATAATTCCTCTTCCCAATTATCAAGGATATGATAAAAGAACAAAATGAAGTCTTTTCACTTTATGTAAACTGATAGTCTAAAAGACATTTCTGGAAAAAACTTAAACTAACAGACTTAGTAATTTCTTATGCTTCTAAGAAGGCAGAAACTTTTAAGCAAGTTTTTTAAAATGAGAGTTTCAAGGGGCACCTGGGTGGGTCCATTGGTTGAGCGTCTGACTTCGGCTCAGGTCATGATCTCATGGTTCATGAGTTTGAGCCCCACATTGGGCTTTGTGCTGACAGCTCAAAGCCTGGAGCTTGCCTCAGATTCTGTGTCTCCTTCTCTTTCTATCCTTCCCTTACTTGCATTCTGTCTCTCTCTCTCTCTAGAAAATAAAAAACGTTAATTTAAAAAAAAAAATTAGTTTCAAAATGGTTTGATGTCACCAAGTAAACTAAACAAATTCCAATTTTACATATCTCATGCTGCATATCAAAGGAGAAAATAGCTCTTACATAGTATCAATAGAGAGGGCACAAATTGTAATCTTTTAATCAGTTTTAGTGAGAAAAGAATGAACACTCATGGATGTCAGTGCCATGGAATTTTGAATATACTTTTATTTTATGTTTTGGTATCGTATATTAAAGGGTAGCCCCTCCTTCAATGCCCCTATGACAGTCAAGACTTTTCTCGTTATTTGTATTTCATCAGAATTCCTTACTCATGAAGTATTTCTATAATAATAATAATTGGAAACAAAATATCACCTGCAATTTGATGTTGATTGGTTGGTTCTAGGTTGACTTCAAACACTTCTATTTACTCCTGTCCTGATTATCTATTACTGCATAACAACCACACTCACACTTGGGCATTTAAAACAGTTTTATTTTGTTCACAATTTTATGTGTAGCTCATCTCTGCTCCTCGTGGGACTTGGACAGCTCAACAGGGCTGGAGAATCCACTTCCAAACTACTTCTATGGCTAGTCAACTTGTTCTGGCTGATGGTTGAAGGCTCAGTTTGGGCTATTGTCTAGGACCTTGGTTCCTCTCCATGTTGGCCACTCCTAGAGTAGCCAGCTTCCTTGGGCAAGTGTTCCTAGAGTTCTGGGCAGAAGCTGTAAGTCCTTTATGAACTATAGTTGCAAAAGTCCCATCTGTACTGCGTTCCACTGTTCAAGCAAGTCTCACTAAGCTCAGACCAAATCAGGGGCAGGGGAAGTAAAATCCAGTTCTCAATGAGAGCTGTATACAAAAATGTGCAACCATCTTTAATCTATGACAACTGCAGAAAATGAAAAAAAGATGGATGAGGACCAGAAAAATAAAACCGTTTTACTAAATTGGAAGATAAATCTTCCTTAATCACCTCTTTAATACTCATCTTTTTATTCGTCACTTCTACTATTTTCCCCCTATGTCCTGGTAATAACTACATGTCTACATTATGTTAGTCTTCCTGCCTCTATTATCTTTCCTGCTAATACATCCCAAATGTTAATGTTGGATTACTCTTTCCAAAACACTGCATTCCTCTGGTTTTTTAGTGCCCCCCACCAAAACTTATGAGACTGAAATCACCTACCTAGGTCTAGAATATAGAAATTATCATAAAAGTATCTAACATCCTCCAAATCTGATCAAAACTTGATTTTCTTTTTATACCTGTTTCCTATTATCTTCCTAGACTTGTTTATTATTCAAGCTTATTCAACTTACTAATTCTTATTCAACTGACTAAAGTCTTCTTAGTCTGGTCATTGTGTCTTTTCTCATTCCACTAACTGAAATGTTCTTATTCCTTCCAGGTTAAATTCTTCCTGGAACATGAAGACTCTCCTAAACAGTAGAGAACTACTCATTCTCTTTTCTAAAACTTCAATACACCATCCTCTCAACTGCATTCAACATTGAATTGTCATAAATAAACATCATTCATGGAAGCATACATTTTCTATTTAGCAAATTGAAAAGTCTTTGATAACTGACACTACTTTTTTTTTGCATTCTACATTTAGAACAGTTTTGGTGCATGAGAGAGACTTAATAATCACTTGTTGCATTGAATTGAATGTGTAGTTTTTCTTGCTACTTCTGTTATACCCGGCTCTATTACCTCTACAGTAGTACCTTTCCTGTAGACATGATAGCGATAGAAATATTTCAGAGTGTTTCTAATTTAGAAATTTAAATCCCCAGTTATAACAGTTAAAATCAATTTGTGTCTTGGGGTGCTTGGGTGGCTCAGTCAGTTAAGCATCTAGCTCTTGATTTTGGCTCAGGTCATGATCTCAGGGTCTTGAGATTGAGTCCCACATTGGGTTCCATGCTGACATGGAGACTGCTTAAGAATCTCTTTCTCTACCTCTACTCTCCCCTAAATTAATAAACAAATAAATAAATAAAATCTGAAAAAAATCAAAAATTCAAAATCAAAAAATCAGTTTATGTTTCATTGAAAATAAATGTTACAATCCAATAATAAAACTTAGGCACAGATACCACCTGAACAGAATAATGCAGTACGATAAAATATTTTTATGACTAAATAAACATGTTTACAAAGTTTATGCCCTACTTTAAGTGCACTCAAAGATAACAGGAATTTATATTTTCCATTTTTACATTATTATTAAATTTTAAAAAATGACTCACAGTCGACCTTTACACAGATGTCCGGTGGTCTCATTAACTTGGTAGTGTTACAGAAATATTTCCATAATTCAGTGATAAAAAAAAACAGAATAATCATAGAAAACAGAGCAGAAAAAGAAAAGGAAGACAATTTTAAGATAACTATAGATAAGTCAGAAAAGTTCAATAAGATTTGGTTCATTTTGATTTGGCTTCTAAATAATATTTAAATATCTGTTTCTTACAATTCAATGATTGCCCTTTCTCAATTGCTTTGCTCTTGAGTTACAACATACAATTATTTAATTTTATAAATTTCTTGCCAAGCAATCCTTTATAAACACATACAACAAACCATAAAACCTTTTCATAAACACAATTATAAAGTTATTTTCATGTCCAAAAACTTTAGAAGAGATTCTTTTTTCTTTCTGGAATTTGCAATATGCCTTGTTAGCAAAACTTCAAAGTAGGAACATGATTTTGCATCTGGCACATCATAAATAATCGTGCTGGCTGCCAAGTTTCCCACTGATTGAGTTTATACTAACTTAGTAATATGTTTTAGTTAACTAAACCACATTTTGAATCATCATTCCTTTAAGAGACTGAAACCGTAATGGGGAAATAACTGACGTGCCACAGTTAAAAAAATTGATGTCACCCATTTTTACTGCATCAGTATCTCAGTTTCCTATGTTGGGAATCCACAGATTCCAGTTGATACAGAATTTTCTTCACATCGGGATGGCTAATTGGAAATTGTAGTCAAAGTGAAAACCGAAGAGTGAAAACCAGAAACAAGACAAACTGTGACAATTACTTCCATGAACACCGTCTAAAATAATATTTTATCCATGGTTAGAGTAGATGTATATTTATGTACAAGAGCTATTAAAGCTACTAAATCTACTTTATTTAGCTCTAGAAACCCTAAAATAAGATATTCCCTCTGATTACATGTTTTTAATAACTGATGTTATTGGATTCTAAGTCACACACACAATAGCAAGAGCATTAGGCTTTCCCCAGGCTTTCTTCTAGCTCTTTAGGTAATTTATGACTTGGTTTGAAATTGTTTTATTTCTAGTATGTTTTACCAAAACTATGCAAAGAGACGGTAGTAATGTCATTTATCTAGAGTATATTTCTCTAATAATGCTTTAGCTTGTATTATACATTATATTTGTTTTGAACAAAAATTAAACTTTTTTCTACAAAGACGAATAATTATTAAAGATTTAACTGTTTAAGTTTTCTATGAAAAAAATAAAACTACATTTTTTACAATGTGGTTGCCTTTAAAGAAACCCTATTTACATTAAAAGACTAACAACTCCTTTGACATCCCACATAACCAACAGCAAAGAAAGTTTCTGAAGGGAGAGGGGAGAAAGACGATTAAACTCTTCATTACATTCTGTGTAATTTAAATCCAAGATGTAGCATCACATTTCAGGGAAAAAACATTATCAACAAAGAACATTCATCAGAGTTTATGAATCTAGCGGCACCTGGGTGGCTCAGTCGGTTAAGAGTTGGACTTTTGATTTAGACTCAGGTCATGATCTCACGTTTTGTGGGATTGAGCCCTGCATGGGGCTCTGTGCTGACAGTGCAAAGCCTGCTTGGATTCTCTCTTTCCCTCTCTTTCTGTCCCTCTCCCACTCTCTCAGAATAAATAAATACACTTAAAAAAAATAATAACTCAATTGCATACAGTATTAGTTTCAGGTGTAGAATTTAGAGATTCAACACTTATATACAATACCTGGGCTTGATCACAACTGTGCACTCCTTAATCCCCATCACCTATTTAACCCATTCCCCCACCCACCTCCCCTGTGGTAGACATCAGTTTGTCTTACTGGAATTTAAATAAAAACTTAATGGAAAAAAAGAGAATGATGCAATGAATTGTCATGGCAGTCCTCTCACACAAATGTTACAGTGTAAAACGATGCATGCTCCTGATTGCACTAAATTCCAGTGCGATGGAAATAGTTCCCATAAAAACTAGCCAAGATCTATTATTGAATTATGCAAAAACAAAGTTCCCAAATATGTCTGTTTTCCTCACTAATATCTCCAATCCTAGAATTCTGTCTAACACATAGTAAGCACTCAATGAATACTGAATGAGAGAAATAAATATTCTTATAAATAATCATAACTATTAATTTTGGGGAAAAACATACAAAATTTTAAAATCCACTCTATAACTAGACAAATGGGTTAGGCTTTCTAGCTGCCAACAGGATAGCTGAATTAGAAATTCTATAAACTGGTTCTGAAGGCCATGATGATTCAGAGGTTTATCCTGTGGCAATCAGGAGGTTTAAATGCAACCTCATAATTCAGACGATCTAAAAGGCATGTCATTTTAGAGATATGCAATTCATATGTGTAATTTATTTTTTTTAAAAAAGATGAAAATGGATGAGCTACACTGAAGGTCTAAAATAATCAGAATTTTGAAAGCAAAGGAGATGCCTCCCTACAACCTATTTACAGTGGAGTTAGAAAGACGGACCTTGAGATTTGCTTGTGAAAATGTTTAAAGCTGTAGGCTGTGAATTGACGGGGTGTGGTAGTGCAGAAGAAAAGATGTGTGTGGACAGATTATGAGGCTTTCCCAGCCCAAGTGCCACTTATTAAGAGTTTATGATCTGCCCACCAAGTGGCCAGATATAGTTCCTACGACCTTTACCACACACTTGGTTATTGGCATTTTGACACCTTTTTTTTTTTTTTTTTTTTTTTGCACAGCAGGAGGCATTCCTGACACTATCAATGTAATATACCTGTTTCAGATCACAAACATTACTCATTAACCTTAGGGCAGGAACCTAACAATCAAATATCCTCTGTCACCTAATTCAAGCCAACAGAGGACTAGATAGATAAGAAAACATAATGTAAATAATAGAGAAATACTCAAAAAAATATTGTAGGGCTTTCCTGCTTTCAGAGTCCACAATCTGTTACAGTTCTAGGTTACTAATTATTTTGTGAACACATTACTAAAAAGGAGTTCAAAATACAGACACTATGATGTAGGGGAATTACACTCTTTAGTAGAGCGGCTTTAACTAGTTTTTTTCTTTCAGTAACAAAATCTCCATGGTCTCAAATATCACAGAAAAAAGTTTTCAAGAATTAAACATCTTTTTTTTTTTTTTTCATTTCTTCTCCCTGAAATCTCAACAGTTACCTCTTAGAATCAATCCAAAGTATAATGTTCTCTATTTGGGACACGACCACTCTTCTCTCTGAAACCTGTATCTCCTGTCTTCATATTTTTCAGTTAACCAAATTTGACAATAGTTATCTTAAAAGTTTAGGAGGGATGAGGCTCTTTCTCACTTGTTTTATTTCCCTAACCTCTTGGTAACCAGGGCGAGGACCAAGTTCATGTTATTCCCTGCTCTGCTGATGACCAGATGCCAATTACGTCCCTGTGTGTAATACTATCTGTATTTTAAGACATAAAATGATGAGAATTACTAATACTATTAGATTTTTAAATTCTAAAACACTATTGTATCATTGCGTTGTCCCTAAATATGACTTTCTGCTTTTAATCAGATGTGATGATAAAAATTGACTTTACCATTTGAGTAGAGCTTATCCCTCAAGATTTTTATGGAAATTAGTTTAGATGAAAGATCTCACATCATATTCTTACCATAGCTCTTCACAAGTTGAATCATGTTTAAAGAGCAACTTTCATAATGCAAATGCTTGTATTACAAGTAGACTGGGATTTTTTGCATATGCAGAGAAGATAAAGGGAAATAATGCAATGCTTTATTTTATTTTATTTATATATTATTTATAAAATTTTAATTATTAAACAGGTATCTTATTTTGGGAAGTCTTCAGAGATAACACTTATGTTCATTATATATCATCATAATAAAATTGTTTAGGGGTGCCTGGGGTGGCTCAGCCAGTTAAGTGTCTGACTCTTGATTTCGGCTCAGGTCATGATCTTGTGGTTCATGAGATCAAGCCCCGCATTGGGCTCTGTGCTGATGGTGCAAAGCCTGCTTGGAATTCCCTCTCTATCTCTGCCTCTCCTCTGCTTGTGCTCTCTTGCTCTCTCTCAAAATACATAAATAAACTTAAAAATAAATGAATAAAGCTGTTTAAATGTTGCTGGATCACACTGAAGGAAAATACTCTCTCTTTTCTAATGAGATGTAAGATGCAGTGATGATGGCAAGATGACAGCAGCTGGTTCCTTTCATGACAAGGAGAAGGGTGTGGCCAAGAAAATCTAGGGCAGTATATTTAAAAGCCAGATACATTTCCGAGTCTCCATCTAACTCTCTGCTAGGTGTTCCACTACTGATTTCTTCAGGTCTTGACTTCCGTGCAATCATGTCACCTTCTCCTAAAGCAGGTTCGAGAACAGACAATTGGCAAATCATCCACCTTCCAGGCTGCACCCAGGAGCCTGTAGAAACTTCTGAGTGGCATCTGGGCCATTTCTTAGGTACGACCTAGAGCAGCCCAAGGAAGCTGAACATCCAGGCTTCCCTCTGTATGACTACAGGGAACGACCAAATCTGTTTTCATGTAGTCATGTTTCAGAGTGGCTTGGGGCAGTCTAAAGGGAAATTTTTCTCTATAAATTTGAGAGGGAAACAGGAAAAAATAACTTTTCTCTGTGTCTCAATTCCTAGTAAGGACTCTTGAGAGACTAGTTATAGACAAAATAAATTAACTATACTATTTTTCCGTATGTCTAAATTGCAGTGTGAGTAAATTTGTGTAAAAGTGTAGTGTTAATAAATCTTCTATGCTAGTAATACAGCCAGTCTTCAGGTCTGAAGCCAGAAGCATCGTCAGACTTTGTCCCCAAAGGCCATCCCATTCCCAGATAGAATCCCAGTGGCTTATACGTTCTCTGTGGAGGTAATTAACTTTTTTACCCTGCTGCCCATGGAACTTTCATTCGCTCACTACTCGCTGGCCGTGATAGATTGCTAAGGTTACCAATCAACCAGTCTAGACCCTCTTGGTGAGTGACACTATTTCCCTATCAAGCCCAAGTGAAGGGACTGTGGTTGGGAATGCCATCTCATCCCCCAAGGCCGGCCCTAAAGCTAAATTACATAACTAGGTTAGTTCATGAACTTTCTTCTGCCCTTATAGTTTGTTAATAAAATTCCCAAATTGAGTTCTCCCTTCCTGATTATGGTCCAACTAGCTCTTCAAGATTCCGGTAAGGGTGACCTTGTTCTTTTAGTTTCTGGATTCCTTGCCTTCAGAGAACTTGTTATAAGTTTTCCCAAGGATGAGTTGGAGGATATTTGAGTAGAACCTAAAATCACTCACCTAAAAGTGTAGTGCGCTCTCTGCCTTCAACTCAGTGAGCAGCCTAGGGTGAAGCTCAGACATCTGCTAAATCCGTATTTCAACATGAGTTTCTTGTTTATCTGAGGTACTCCTTGAAAGCCTCTTCTATCATCTTTGTAAAGTCTTAATTCCTGTGTCTGGGGGTCCAATAATTAATTCCTAAATCTTCCTTGATAATGTTCCTAGAGGGTTTCACTGAACCTCGATCTCCCCCCTACTCCAAGTTTTAAACACATGTTATATGCTAAGCACTGCACTAGGCATTTAGGCTTTGATTCTTAACCTGAGGGAATTCATAGGGCTGAATGGGAGGCAAACACAGAACACAAGAACTCCAAAAATAACTTATATCTTCACAAAATTAATAATAGAAGCACAAATTAATTCTGAGTCCAGTAAACAGGGAACGCTAGTTACATCCATCAATATTTTTTTGCTTATAGGAATTGGAATGATCACCCCAAGTATCGCACTGGTTCTGCTCGGAACTGTTAACAATTTACCAAACTTTTACAATTTCTGAGCTACGGCTAAAGCCAGTGCGTCTCTAAACACATCTGAAATGGTTTATTTTGATACTCAGTCCATGTTCAGAAACACCATGAATCTAATGAAGGATGAAAAATGCATGGCATCTATTGGCTCCTGGATTACCAACTAATGGTAGCACAGTTGACATAACAGAATGAATTTTGCTTAAGGAATCAGACACAACTGGAACTGAGGTTTGAGAGGTGAAAAATGAGTGCTTTATCAGCTAAAGTACTCGGCTCCAAACTCCCCTGCTTCTTAAGTACGGTGTCATCTAGGTAATCTATTGCTGGTTTTCATGCTACATTGCATGCCTACCCATCCTGTCATAATTAAAAATCTCTGAGAGACCTAAAAGCTGTTAATGGCCATCCAAATGCCCACTAAGTGAAATATACCCACTAAAATGGATTTTTGAGAGTCACTCAATTTATAAAAGCTAGATATGACATGTTATCACATATAGGGGTTTAAAAGATGAACTGTGATGGAGATAATCTCCAATGATTAATACACTGATGTTCCTTCTGTTGATTTTTATTTTTAGATAATTCACTGTGTTAAATCTGATTATATTCTAAAATAAAGAGGTGAGATGTACGCATTTATATTTTTTACCCTTAAAAAGGATTCATTTTGACATGTGATGGCATGGTCTGATTACCAGCTACAGTGTGGTGTCATAATCTGTAATTTTAACACCCTATGTTGGAGTGCTTTCTAATTTATGGACCTGAGACACCAGAGTAGAAGCCAGGAGCTATCTTAACCAGCCTGCCATGCTGCTAGGGAGCTGGCATGCGTCCAAAGCTTTGCCATTCAGATATGCCCATGAAAGTCTTAGATTTAAAAGAGAATGAGGTAGGGATAACATATATAGGGGCATCATGTCAAAGGTTAAACTTCAGAGTAAATATTATGTTTCATTATAGTCAGCTTTCATAGGTCTTTCAGGTGACTTCAGTGAAATCCATGATAACTTTTTAAAAAATACTTACATATATTTTATTTTTATTTTAGAAAGAGAGAGAATGCAAGTGAGGGAGAGGGACAGAGGGAGAGAGAGACACAAAGAGAGAGACAGAGACAGAGACAGAGAGACAGAGATACAGAGAGAATCTCAAGCAGGTTCCACACTCAGTGCAGAGCTCAACATGGGGCTTGATCCGAGCTGAAATCAAGAGTCAAACGTTCAACCAACTGAGCCACTCAGGCACCCCTATGTGATAACATTTTGGCTTTACTTCACTTATTTAAGAAATTAGAATGATCCATTGATTTTGTTTTCTAAAGTTGAAAAAAGATCCTAAAGTCATTGTTGCAAATAAATATTTTATAATTTTATAAAAGTTGAAAAAATATAGCTTTAAAGAAATCAATAGGTGTTCATTTAGATTGACCTCTATGTGAAAAATGAATAAAATCATGGCTCAAATACATTTAAATTTTTTTTTTACTTGATAATGTTAAGTTCTATCTCATTTTTTATCTCCTTGCTGCCTTGATTTCACTACACACTTAAAAATTGTTAGACTTGACCGTTATTCTAGGTTGAACTAAAAATTCCCCGAGAGAAAATCTAGAAGGTCTGTGTGTTTAAACTCAAGGTATACGGTTATAAAATGAGGACCACCTCATGCCAGGTTCCATTTTAATGCACACAATAACTATGATAAATGTCAGTTGCCATTTATCTTGGGATTGTGTTGTAGAACAATACAAGCTCTTCACTAATCTCTTCTTTGGCGACTTGCTTGATTACATAATGCCACCATGCTATAAAAAACAAAAAAAAAAAAACAAAACAGTGCCTTCAACTTGGCACCCACAGAAAGCTCCCATCCTACCTGGGGCTTTTTGTCCCAAGGTCTCAGGCACTCTTGTGGCCACCAGCTGAGTCCTCTTGAAGCCAAGAGTCAGCTGTGCTTTCTAAACCTACTTATGTCAGCTGTACTCATTACCGATGTAATTTAGTTAGATATTATATAAACCAATGAACTGCTAGTGAAAAAAAGAAAGCTACCTTTTAAAAAAATGTTTATTTTTGCAAGAGAGAGAGAGAAAGCATGAGTGGGGTAGGGGCAGAGAAGGGGACAGAGGATCTGAAGCAGGCTCTTTTGCTGACAGTAGAGAGCCTGTTGTGGAGCTCGAACTCATGAACCATGAGATCATGACCTGAGCTGAAGTCAGATGCTTAACTGACTGAGCCACACAGGCACTCAAAGAAAGCTATCCTTCTAAAAAATACTACAGGGAACGGTTTGGAAATTTTTAATAAATCTAGTCACTGAAATGATTGCTATTGAATATGGTTGAATATGGTGTATGTGAAACAGCTTTGAGGGACTGGGGTAAGAGAAGCAAAATGTAGATGAATTTTTCAATTATAGTGTTTTGTAACTGTTTTTCATTTACTTGAAAAAAATCTGATATTGTAAATAACGCCCTAAGGGTGTGATCTATACAACACAGATGATATAGAAGACTCCAATAAACATATCCGGCAAAGACAAGACTTGGTATTGCATCACATATTGCTAAATTCACGAGCATTTATTATTTTCAAACTAAAATCTTTAAACTGCTTATCTACATTATTTTCCTCATGAATTCCACTCTTTAACTGACTCAGAAATGCAACCAAACACTAGTGACAACTGTGTCAGATAGGATGTAGAATCGAATAAATTATGGGGCGCCTGGGTGGCTCAGTTGGTTGGGCGGCCGACTTCGGCTCAGGTCATGATCTCGCAGTCTGTGAGTTCGGCCCCGTGTCGGGCTCTGTGCTGACAGCTCAGAGCCTGGAGCCTGTTTCAGATTCTGTGTCTCCCTCTCTCTGACCCTCCCCCGTTCATGCTCTGCCTCTGTCTCAAAAATAAATAAACGTTAAAAAAAAATTAAAAAAAAAAAGAATCGAATAAATTGCAAAACGACTTTCCAAATCAATTATCACTGAAACTTTCCACTATATCTCATAGTTTTAACGAGTCACCAGATTCTGATCCCTCCTTTACATGTGTGCTCTCATCTTTTGAGCCAGATTTTGTCACTGCAAGTCTAAATTGCCCTAATTATCCTCTAAATCATATCATCATTTTTGGACCCTTTCAGTCCTACAATATTTTTCAATACTTCCAACATTATGATACTTTAAGGTTCTCATAATGGTGAGAACCTTAGCTCTCATAAGGTTCTAATATTATCTTCTTTGCTTACATCACTCAATCCAGACTTTCCACCTATCATACCAATCCTGAGCAATTGGTCATACCCACTGCCTTCTCACTACTTTTTGATTCAAGCACATCTGCAATGTGGGAAACCTTCCTAATGTCACCTGAATGCAGGATAATGAACTCTAACCCCAACTTGGTGATAGATTCTGTATTCTTCCAGTATTTTCTTGCCCATCCTTGAGGGCCTGATGTAATTGCCCTCTCCTTCAGGAGATTTTTCCATAAATTAGTACTGACCTAGTTTTCTTTATTCCTATTTGTCTGTCTCACGTTCTGTTTTATAGGGTGACATGATTACTGAGGGTGTGGGTTATGTATTCTCTCTTTCCAACTAAATTCCCATCATTGAACATAGGAACCAATTTTTTTCATTTCTCCAGTGCCTTTTCATAAAGCATTGTATACACTAAGACCTCAATAAATCTTGTTGGCTGAAAAATGATGATGGGGCACCTGGGTGGCTCAGTTGTTTAGATGTCCAACTTCGGCTCAGGTCATGATCTCGAGGTCTGTGGGTTTGAGCCCCACATCAGGCTCTGTGCTGACAGTCAGAGTCTGGAGCCTGCTTCACATTCTGTGTCTCCTTCTCTCTTTGTCCCTCCCTTGCTCACACTCTGTCTTTCTCTCAAAAATGAATAAACATTAAAAACAATTTTTTAATGATGAATGATAAATGATTTAAAAAAATGATACCAAAAATAAGTAGTAAACATGAAATATTTATAAAGCACTTTGGGGGTACCTGGATGGTTCAGTCAGTTTAGTGACTCTTGATTTCAGCTCAGGTTACGATCTCACGGTTTGTGAGATTGAGCAGTAAACTGGGCTCCACACTGACAGCACGGAGACCGCTTGGGGTTCTCTTTCTTCTTCTTTCTCTACCCCTCCTCCACTAACACTCTCTCTCTCTTTCTCTCAAAATAAATAAATAAACTTAAAAAAATAAATCTTCATAAAGCACTTCTGTATTGGAAAATCAGAAGTTCTAGTTATTTATATCAAGGATAAAAATCTCATTCATCTCTTGCCCTTATAATGAGTGTGATTTCCTTAGTTTTAACAATTCCTTTGTTTCCTTGTCCTTATAACTTACTATTTCACATGCTTATTATGAGGATTAATGAAATAATTCAAATAAATAGTGCCTGAGACATCAAAAGTTATCAGGTTATCGAAAAATTAATTTCCTTCCCATCACTTATTCTCATTTACACATTTTTTAAAATTTCGTTTGAACATAAATGTTTAAACTATAATCCAGCATAACTCCAAACATTTTTCTGAAAGTGATTTATATCAAACTTTCTTGGTGTATGTGTGTTGGGGAGGGAATATGTCAGAGAAAGAAATGGTTAGCTGAATAAATATAAATATTTATTATATTTATCTAAAAACTTCAGGGCACCTGGGTAGCTCAGTCAGTTAAGCCACCGACTTCGGCTCAGGTATGATCTCGTGGTTCGTGAGTTCGAGCCCCGTGTCGAGCTCTGTGCTGACAGCTTGGAGCCTGGATCCTACTTCAGATTCTGTGTCTCCCTCTCTCTCTGCCCCTCTCCCACTTACATTCTGTCTCTCTTTCTCTCTCAAAAATAAACATCAAGAATTTTTTCTTAAAAGTTAAAAAAAATAAAAATAAAAACTTTGTGCAGCTCATACTCCTTAATACAAATGAAATACAAATGAGAAGCAAGGGGCGCCTGGGTGGTTTAGTCAGTTAAGCATCAGACTCTTGATTTTGGCTCAGGTCATGATCTCACAGTTTGTGAGTTTGAGCCCAGTCCCTGCTTGGGATTCGTTCTCTGCCTCTCTCTCTCTCCCCCTCCCCTGCTCATGGTCTCCTTCAAAATAAATAAGCATTAAAAGAAATTTTTTTAGGGGCTCCTGGGTGGCTCAGTCGGTTGAGCGTCCAACTTTGGCTCAGGTCATAATCTCTCAGTTTGTGACTTTGAGCCCCGGGTCGGGTGCTGTGCTGACAGCTCAGAGGCTGGAGCCTGCTTCTGATTCTGTCTCCCTCTCTCTCTGCCCCTCCCTCACTCATGCTCTCTCTCTCTCTCAAAAATAAACAAACAAACAAAAAAATTTTTAAATGTCCTAATGAGCAGACAAGGAATTGATAATGTGACTGAAAATTTACAATTGAGGAAAAGGCAGGCACCTACCTTAAATACCTGCAACACCACATCTCCATGAGTCAAAGTGAAGGGGTGTGGACCCTTCAACTGTAGGTTCTATTGAGAAGATACAGAAATAAATTTCTGTTTAGGAATCAAATCTGCAAAGATTTACATATACTATCACATAGACCCAGAGTGATATGCCAAAGGAGATTTATTTTACGTGTTTTATTATTTTATTTTATTTCATTTCATTTCATTTCATTTCATTTTAATTTTATTTTAGAAACAGTAAGTTTCACTTGGAGCTGGTGGAAATCAAGGCTAGGATGCACTATGGTGAAGGATAATTTGGAATTGGTAACTAAGATTGTTAACTGGGGAGGTAGTATTTCTTCAATCTCAATTAGTTACACTGCTCAATACATCTCCTCACTCTTCTTTTAGCACCTCTATAAGGCTGATTACTCCGTCCAGAATTCCAGCATCAAGGTACTATTTATGTGTCAGAAGGACATCATGATTACATAGAGAAAACCTGAGAAGCAATGGACATTTTTAAATAGATCCTATGAACCTAAAGCAGCTAAATATAATACAAAATAATACAGCCACACATAAGGGTTTTGGTAAGGGGAAAATCGAGCCCTAACAGTATGATGACCAGGATTATTACATCACTCAAGAAAATAAATATTCAACAGTGAAGCCTATTTTCTTTCGCATTTAGAGGCCAGACCCAACACCCCAGATTTCTGAGAAGGTAGATAATTGCCTACCATTAAACTCTTAGCAGAACAGCTTGAAACGAACTCCGAGGCACTTAGAGCTGTTAGCGGGGCTGTGGTCTCTGTTCTGGAAGTCACTGAAGCACAGACCTGACTCTCCCTACGGGTGAGTGAATTAGAAAAGTCTGAACCAGACCCAGAAAAGCCTGAAATTTACTATGAAAACTACACATCCTTTCTATGTGTAGAATTAGGGTGAGCTGATCCGTTATAATGTTTGTTAATTCACACACAGTGTGTTTCATTCGCCCCTTCACACACGGAAAATTGCATTAAAGGCCATTGCCTAAAAGAAACCTCCCTCTTAGCCGTGCTGTTTCTCCCCTTTATATTAATAGCAAACGAGTACATAGCATTTACTGCATACCACACCTTGTTTTGAATAGCTTAGTAATTAATCCTTGAAACAACCTTATAAGGCTGGGCTGTCATTACTATTATTACTCCTGATTTGCAAATGAAGAAACAGAGGCAGAAATGTTGGGTAATTTACCCAGGGTAACCCCGCTATAGTGGAGGCAGGATTCAAACCCAGTCTTCTGGCCCCAATTTAATGGCATTGGCCTGTACACTAAGAAAGAAGGCTTTCCATACTTTATAAAAGATGGAAAATAAAATGCCCTTCCTGGGGAGTATTGTAGCATGTTCAAGAATAGCAGCAGAACTTCCAATCACATAAAACCGCTTCTCTAATTCCAGAATCTCTGCAGAGAGTAGCTTACGTGGGTATAAGCTGCGTGCATATAGGCATGCCTGTGGGTTTATGTGCTCGTGTGTGTGCATGTGTATACCTGCATGAGTGAGAGCATCTGTGTACTTATGTACATGCATGCGAATCACCTGTGACTCTATGAGCTCACACGTGAGCCTATGTGAATGCATACGAATGTGTGTATGAATGAGCTGTGCTCAAACGTGAGTACATGGCAGAGCGAGGATCCGAGTCCAAATTTGTCTGACGCAAAGCATGTATTCTTATGCTCTCCTTGCTCAGTGAGTGGAGAAAATAGTAACTGATATTTCTGTTTGACTTTAAGGTCTGCAAAACTTTCTGTGTGTGTGTGCATTGCTTCAACTGAATAAACAAAAGGTGCACCACGGAATCGCAAATCCTCAGATCCAAAAATTTGCCTGGAGAGTGGAAATGAAAGTTGGGAATTGTGATAAGTTTTGTGTATGGAGCAGCTGACAAGCCAGCAGGAGGAGAAGGGGGGAAAGAAAACAGGTTACAGAAATAATACTTTTATGTGTATATCATCCTTTCACCAAAAAAATCTTGAAGCACATTTTGGTGTTTTCTACCCAATGTTTCCATGCATCAGTGAAGTATATAACATTTCCCTCATTATTTAAGGCAAATAAAGTGCCACTGAGAGAAGTTATGTGATTTTCCAGAACCAGGCAGTGGGTCAGTGGCATGGCCAAGTTGAAAATTTAACCTTTAGAGCTAAAGAAATACGGCCGCTTTGGCTTCTCGGGAGGCCCCAGTGCCTCCTTTAAGTAAGTCAGCTATTTTACCACATTTGTATATAATCGTCACTGCATATCTGCATCCTTCAGGGCACCTTCACTCCTAAGTTTCCTGTGGGAAGCACATCTCTACCTATTACCCAACTCTATAAATAGCTTCAAAAGATTCTCTTGGAAAGAATCAAAGGCAATTCCAGCTGAAGCTCTCCAAAGGAAACTTACAGCAGACACTCTCACCTTCTGGTAACTCTGACACATTAATTTCCCTCAGCCACCTCACTTAAAGAGTGAGTCTGGCACCACTGTGGCGGGGAGCCCTAATCAGATACCAAACCAGCTCTGGGTCAGAAATGATGTCAGATGAACGGCAGTCCCTGGGCCACTGCCTCATTTGGAGCAAACACTGAAATACTTGTGTTTTAGGCTACTTTATGACTTGCCTGAAAAATGACTTTGTTCACCATGGAAGGCCACTAATGTATGAGGTGTTACCCCAGGATTTTAGCACTTTTCCTTTATGCACAACATTCTTTTCATATGCATAGCTCCACAAACAGTGGAAGTATCATAGAACTACTTCCATTATCAATGTCATATATCAGGGGAGAAACTCCATGGCAAAAGGTGTGTTAATACTTTTCTGGATATAAAATCTAGCAAGGAACAATTTTACCAAAGGCAGAAGAAGAAAATGTTTTCATTTTATACCATATGGTTTGGCTTATATCGGATTTACACATTTGGGTTTTCTTATTTATTTTTAATGGTGGTCCTTCACCTCGGGTACGTGAATGTGGTTTTCACCTCGCCTCTTTGGGACCGTGCCTGTCGAAGGCTCTGTAGAATGGGGTTCTGAGAGTCAGCTGGACCTTCTGTTAGCTGATTCTTCATCTCCACCTATCTCCTCACGATAAGCTCCTTCCCTTGGGGAGAAGCCACACTTAGCCTGTACTGGGACCGGGGGAGAGCTGCCTTCTCCAGACATCACTGTTATTCTGATTATCAGTCACTGAAAATATCGCCGTGCGACTGCGCAGAGAATATCACTTCTCCTTCTCAAACTCTCATTTCCCTCTGTACTGCTCCTGGAAAATCAGGCACACAGTCCGGTCTCCTTCTGGAAATTATTTGGTAATAAGAAACAGACCCAAAATGGTGTTGTGAGGTGAGGTTGTGACCTTTCACCTTTCAGAGCCCTGGGTTCCAAGCCTGTCTAGAGGTTGGTGGTCTTTGCCTAGTCAATACCCGCTAGTTTTCAATGGCACACAACCGTATGGGGTGTGGGAGCCACATCACATTATTCCCCAGAAGGAGTCAGCAAGCGGATGTGTGGGTGCAGAATCTAGCAGACTTTCTGTTTTGACTTCAGTAACTTCCAGTTTTGTAGAAAATAATCTGTAGCAGGCTGGGTGCTGGTGGGGATAGTAGGTCAACTTTTTGTATGTAGGTCCTATCAGATTGTTTATGTACTCTCAGATTCGTGGCTTTGGTTTAGAATCTTTCTTTGTATACTGTGATTAGTCCAGACTCGAATCTATACTCCTAATATGAACCTCATTCCCTCGACGGATACCCTTCAATCTTTATTCTGGTGTTCTCACAAATTATATCTCAGACACTTTAACTGATGCAAAATGCAGTTGCTTTAATGGTAATATATAATTTTCCAGTGTATTTATCTTCGAAGACAACCCAAGGTGTCAACTTTATTTATCAGAGACCCATCTTGCTGTTGCTTTCTTTACTTAAGAAAGAAATTTACTCCATTATAGTAACTGAGAATGGCTTTATGCTATTTTTACAGTTCCAAGATTAAACTGCAAACCTTGAAGGCTAAGGCCCAGGTCTTTCTGGCTCCAGCTCATAGAAGCTATTTATGTATTAAACCAGCTTTGAGTGGCTCTGAGACTAGTGGCCATATTTCGTGGGCTCAAATTACAGCTCTGTCCCTAATTGTTTGTGTGGTGCGGGGCAAGTTACTTGATCTAAATCCTGGCATCTCAATTTTCTTCTCTGTAAAATGGGACGGATAACAGTAGACTTGTCACAGGGCTGTTATGAGTTCATCTATGTATAGTTCTTAGGACTGTGTCTGGCTCACAGAATAAATATTATATAAGGATTTGCTATTATTTCATAACAGAAAAAGAGCAAACCACCTCTAGTCTGTCCAGTATTTCCAGAAGGCCATAAGAAGCTATTTGATAACGAAAAGTGTTGCACATAAAATCTAAAAATAAATGACCTATATGAGTCAAAAGGCAGTAAAAGAGAGACAGAAGGGGGTGGTCACAGTCCATATCCAGTTAGGCCAATTTCAGGATTGCTGTGTTAGACCAGCCAGTACCCCAGTAACCCAGAGACCTCCAATTCTTTCCACCTCAGTTGTCACCCATCTGTGTCCCCCAATGCTGAGTGTGCTCATGAGATTCTTTGGCATTGTTATTTCAAAATATTGATTAGCACTACACCAGCCCCAGGTGCCTAAGGACCTAAGTAACATTAACTCTTGGAATCTTATTTATTTATTTAAACTCTACCTATTAAGACTCAAGTAATCAAACTAAGGAAGAAGAAGAAGAAGAGGAGGAGGAGAAAGGAGAGGTGGAAGGAGGGGGAAAGAGAAGGGGAGGAAGAGGGAGAGAGAGGGAGAAGAAGACTAGGAGGGGGAGGAGGAGGAGGGATTCTGCTCCTCCCCCTGCTTGTTCTCTTTCTCTCTCTCAAATAAGTAAAAATAAATTAAAAGAAATAATATCATCCCTTAAACTATATAATGCTTATATTTTGATATTGCTAAGTGAACAGTGGTACATGCGTTTCCTGTTTCAGAAAACCAAATTGTTTTTAAATAAAATTTTAAAGATACAAATGAAAAGACTTATACATGCTACCTACAAGTTTATATAAAATTTTTACATTGTTACAGAAGTAACAACTGGCTGGCTAAACTTCGAAAGGCCCACTTTAAAGTTTTATGTGTCTAGCTTTTTGAAATGCTTCAGGAATTTTGAAATAAATGTGGAAGACGCTATAGGCAATGTTTATGCCCATGACTCAAGGGCATAATTTCTTATAAAAGTCAAATTTTGGTCAGATTTTCCACTGACAAGAATGAAGCGTTCTTAGAGAAATAACCTTAATCAGGTCCAGCATAGGTATAAGATGAGTTTGGGAGAACTTAGTATGCCAGGAAGGAAGGAATCTATCCAAAAAGAATTGGGTCATGCTAAAGGGGCATAGGAGACAACTTGAAGAGACTCCCATTAGCCTAAGATGAGATAGTTTTGGTGTAAAAATAATAGTTGCAATGGGTTAAAATGAATCTCTGTGTCCTAGCAACACCAAAAAGAACCCCCTTTGGGTATCTTCGAGGTTGGTAGTACAATAGCATGTAATCCTGAGTATCAATGAATTAGGGGAAAGTTACCGTGCATTCAGGATAACTACATAATTGATAAAATAAAATATCTTTTTTTTTAAAGAGACTCGATGTAAAACTTTATTTATTTATTTGGGTTCTGATTTTCAAATTTTGAATCCAATATACTCAACATACAGTGTTATATTAGTTTCGATTATACAATATTGTGATTCAACAATTGTATATATTACTCAGTACTCATTGAGATAAGTGTGCTCTTAATCCCCTTATAAAAGAATTCTGGAAATGACAAAATAGGAGAAGTATTATTTGCCAATGAAATAATGGATCTATACAACAGTCATCAGTTACTGCTAAAAAATTTAAGTGATGGGGATCCTTATAATGGAGAATCAGACTGACCCCATCTGATCCCACTGGTTGGTCTTAGCTATACTAAGAGCAGGGGACCAGAAAGGTGTCTAATGACTGGTTGCAACAAGTATTCAGCATGGTCCATGAATAATTGAAGTTGAACGTGATCAAGCCTCTAGATTTAATTACCAGTTTACAGGAAGAATCTAAAGAACAAAAAAGGGAGCAAGAGAAAGCAACCTGCCAAATCCAGAATGCAGAATATTCTAAACCTTCTATCGATCAATGGTGCAAAGAGAATGGGGTGAAAGGGGACCATTACAGAGTAGAGACTTAAGAGACTAACAAAAAAGCGCAATGGTTTGATATTAATTTTTTTTAGCTTTATTGAGGTATAATCAACAAGTAAGATACTTAAAGATATAATCAACATGTAAGATACTTAAAGTATCTAATATAATGATTTGATATGTATATTGATACACACACATTGTGAAAGATTCCTCCCATCAAGGTAACTAACACAACCATCACTGTATCATATATATATACACACATACACACACATATTTACATATATATAAATATGTATATGTGGTGAAGATATTAGAATTCTATTCTCTTAGCAAATTGTAATTATACGATACAGTATTATCAACACTAGTCACCATGTTATATACATTAGATTCTCAGACCTAATTTATCTTAGAGCTGAAAATGTGTATCCTTTTACTAAGCTCTCCCTATTCCCCCCACCCCAGCCCCTGGCAACCACCATTCAGCCCTCTGTTTCAATGAATTTGAGATTTTTTTTTAAGAGTACTCTCATATAAATGATACCATGTAGTATTTGTATTCATTCGCCTTATTTGGATCCCTATTACAACCAACCAACCATAGGAAGATATTTTCAAAACAATTAGGGTAACTTGAATACAGACTAGAACTATGAAAATAGATGGTATTTGGCAATGATAAAATTTTATTGGTGTGAGGGCCTGATGGTTAATTTTAAAAGTCCTTGGAATTTAAAATTGTGCACTGACAATATTTACGGGTGAAATGACATGACATCTGGGATTTTTTTTCCAAATATTTCTTTAAAAACATTGGGAGAGGTGTCTAAAGAAAAAACAGTGCTGCAAAATGTTGATCACTCTTGACACTCAATGAGGGCACACTGTAGTGTTGTTTATACTTTTGTGTATACTTGAAAATTGTTTTTAAAAATTGGTAGACAAGGTCTCAGTGACGAACTTGAGTGTCTCCAGTCTGGATATCCAACTGGGTTTTCCGTATCTGGACGCCCATAATATCATAAAGCAAGTGAAATGGATTGTGAATTTTGTCCCTAAAATTACTGTCTAGATCTCCAGACTGTTTTTATATATGTTGCTACAGTGTGATAAAATATACTGTCATCATTAAATATTCTTGAGGGTTTGCACTTTTTTTGTACTAATTTATTAGGCCATGGTATGACATAAGCTGTACATATTTTAGGTGTTTTCTCACTAATATCCTTGGCAATGACTGAACACATGGCTATTTCTAAACCACTTCCTTTAAAAACAAAGCTGATGGAAAAAGTGTTAAGTTTTTGTTGAGGCACTCTGGGGCAGCATATAAATACATAACAAGGGATTCAAACTTTCTTTCCCAAAGCCAGGATCAGAAGCAGTGACATCCTCAGAAAAAACTCAGAAATGAGGGTATGAGAACACAGTCTCTCGCTTCAGATTCACAAAGACTATAGGAGGAACTGTTTGCTACATTTTCTACTAAAGCAGCCACTGTTCGATGCTCTGGGGTTCTCCTAGATGACAGCTGGAAAAGCTGTAATCCAAAGAAGGGCTCGCTTTGAGAATCAAACTGCATTCCCTGACAGACACAGTCTGTTAGAGAAATAGTCACAACCCTGTCAACGCTAGTGACGTCTGCTGTTTGCACATATCCCAATACTGATATCATTCATCATTTGACACGTCTATTGGGATATCATCTCTGTTTGGTGGCTGTTTCATGCCTTAAGTCCTAAAATGAATAAATGTTTTACTGCAGCATTCTGTGGTTTATTAATATACACCCAGGATAAACCAAATAAATGGCAAACTGTACCATTGGCCGTGTGTGTGTGTGGGGGGGGGGGGGCAGAGACTATAATGCAATATATTTAACGTTATTTTCTTTAGACTTATAGACTTTCTTAAGAACCTTCATAATTTATATTCAGGAATTGCACTAGAATTATCCGGCATTAGTTTATCCAAATGACTGAAGCAAAATTCCTGCTTTGTTGTGAGGCACCAAAGGAATTCCAGAGTAAGTGGAAATGAATGTAGGTTTCACTTTTCTATCTACTGGACTGTCTAACTCTCTTAAAGATACAGGATATTTCTTAACCTCCAGTCCACTTTGTGCCCTTTCCTGTCTGTAGCTTATGCGTAACTGTCGGCAGGTATGAGTTTTTTAAGAGAAGGGAAAGTCTTTGTGTGTGTGATGGGTCACTTTTCCCTTGTGATGTATGAACTAAACCATCTATTCAACATTCAGAGAAGACTAGCAAGTAAAGAGGGAGAGCTGTCACTCCTCCAGGAACAGGTGATATCCACTGGACACCTGAAAGGATCATGAACGGTCTCTGGGATTGCATAGACCTCTGGGTGCTGGTTACAAAAAGTGCCTGATTGTCTGCGCAGGCTGAGGTTTGAGGTCCAGTTAGCAGCTACCTATCTGGTACCCCTCCAACTCCTTTTCCAAGTGAAAGAATCTGGTAATGAAAAAACCCCTAACCCGTTTCTCCTAAATCTTTGATCTCTTGTATATGGCCTGAGGCTTGGTCTCTGATATCCTTCCATTGAGGCATGGAGTGTAATTAAGTCCAGCTGAGTGGAGAAAAGGGCCTTAAGTTCTAGGTACATTGAAGATGAAGCCAAGGGACAGTTTAACATATCTTACTCTACATTTTATTATAAAAATGGAATCCTTCCCACTATAAAGTTTTGGGATCATTACAACCACACGAAGTGAAGCAGAGATTCCTTTTTTAGCCTCTCACACTCTTATTCTTCAGTTTCTACACAGTTCCCAAGGCCCCAGCCTAAGAGCAAGTTTCCATCACAGAAGTCTATTGGACTTGGCCATCTTGGATGCACCCAACCTGAAGGTTTTCAATAATCTACCCCCTTCCATCCCTCTGAATATTTCCCAGTGTTGCCTCCAGAAACTTATTTTAATCAGCCGGATGAAACTCATTCTTAATGAAATTCATAAACGTGAAAGTATTAGTGTAGGGTAAGTTATTATAACTTTTTTTTACTAAACAAATTGAAGACTTCGAGTAAAGATGCTTTAAAAAATTATTTTTAGGAGCACGGGGATGGCTCAGTCAGTTAAGTGTCCGACTTCAGCTCCCTCAGGTCATGATCTCATGGTTCGTGAGTTCAAGCCCCGCGTCAGCCTCTGTGCTGACAGCTCAGAGCCTGGAGCCTGCTTTGGATTCTGTGTCTCCCTCTCCTTCTGCCCCTCCCCTGCTCACGCTCTGTCTCTTTCTGAAAATTAAATAAACATTAAAAAAATTTTAAGTAATTTTTTGAAAGGATACTTAACCTTGCTGGATTACAGAGATTACATTCAATGCACAGGATACCACAACTGCTGTTCAGATATACAATCAACACGAACGCTTTGCTTAATATGCGCAGATGATATTTAGTCGACGTTAGAAATGATACCATTTGGTTCAGCCTACACTTGTTCGTGTCCACCCAAATGAATTGTTGTTCCCGTGTCTCTAAAGCCCAGATATTCTGTGTCTTGGTGCAATGTGTTTAAGACGTGGACAATGTTCTCGGAGTAATTAAGATACCTTTTGAAGAACAGAGTATGTGCAAATCTCTTATTATAAATGGTAAACAGCGGTTTAAGAATATAGATCAACTATGTGTGCCGTTGTACAGAATTCTTATGCAGGTAACTAACATGGATTCACTCCATGCCAACCGACTCATTTGTTAGTTAGTAGACACAAATCCAGAAGATCACATTTACACCCAAGACAACTCCATGGGGATGTGACATTTGTGGGCCAGGGAAAAGAAACTGGGTAATAACAAGATTATTGTAATCATCTTAATAGAAACACATATACACAGACACAAAGTAAACACAAAATGAGGAAGCTAATATGGGATAACCTCCTTAGCTGCCCCCAAAGAAGTAACCCTGCAAAAAAGTTGAAAGGAAGAAATAAAATAGGAAAGGCATGGCCAGACATAAAGAGAAGGGGAAATCAAAAACAACAAGAGCGAAATGATGACCTTATTTCCTACATCTGACGTGTAATCAGCCATACGTAAACTCAAGAGAAGCGTCAAATGGCCGTGTTTCAGCAAAATTTTGATCTCCCTGTTCTCTAATGACAAGACTATGCAGAGAACGGCAGAATGTACCCAGGACTTCCAGTGATTTCTCTTTTCCATGCCCAGTGCCAGTGGTGAAGTGCCAACGTGGTGATGAGAAAGGAAAGATAAATATTTTCATGTTGTGCTTGTTAGTGGTTAAAAATAGATATATATTCGTGGTCAAACAGTGGGTGAATAAATAAAGTGAAAATATTTTTATAGGGAATATGAACTCTTTCATGGTCAATTGCACAACGAGAGAAAGTTTCAGAAGCCAAGGCTCAGGAACACCAGTTCTGGCATCTTTTTCTCAGTCGACCGACACGTTCTGTAAATACACTGAGGAATTTAAAAGCCTACAACATGATTTTTATTGAAGTCATCAAAAGTGGAGAAGACCAATTTAAAATCAACCGTGATTTTAAATAGGAGCTGAAAACTGTGGCTTATGAGGCAAGATTGCAAGCTTGTGAAAAGTTCGAGCCAAAGAAAGTATTCTTTATAAAGGCAGGTCATTTGGTTAAAAGGGAAAATTTAAATGTCACACTAAGAACTAGAGGGGCGCCTGGGTGGCGCAGTCGGTTAAGCGTCCGACTTAGCCAGGTCACGATCTCGCGGTCCGTGAGTTCGAGCCCCGCGTCAGGCTCTGGGCTGATGGCTCGGAGCCTGGAGCCTGTTTCCGATTCTGTGTCTCCTTCTCTCTCTGCCCCTCCCCCGTTCATGCTCTGTCTCTCTCTGTCCCAAAAATAAATTAAAAAAACGTTGAAAAAGAAAAATTAAAAAAAAAAAAAAAAAAAAAGAACTAGACTGTGACTTCCATTAGGTTGTATATTGGCCTTCAAAAGATACAGTGAAAACCTCTTTATAACTTTCATTAAGGGAAAGAAAGGACATGTGTTAAGGTAGACAATAGTGTTATTCAACTATGTAATGGATTGTATATAGATATAGATTAAAAGAGTAATTATAAATTATGTGTATATATATACATACATAGATGTATATGTATATAATCAGCATTTATTTATTCAACAAGTATTTATTGATTGCCTACTGTGCTCCTTATAAGGGTGTAAGCTACTTCAATGGATAAAACAAAGATCCTTGCTTTTGAGAAGCTTACTTTTGAAATTTGTTCAAGTGGGAGACACATCACAGACAATGACCCTACAAACCACTATATCCCCATTGCACGTTAGAAGGTAATAAGGGTAGAGGGGGTCAGGAATGGGTAAGGAAGGATTGCAGGTTTAGGTGGGGAGAGCAGATGAGACCTCACGAGCAGGCGACCATTTGAGTAAGAATAGTGAGGCAGTCTTAGGGTGATATCTGAAGGATGGACAATCCAGGCAGAAGATACGGAGCGTGGAAGCATTAAGGCTTGCATTGTGTGTGGAAGAACAGCAAGGAAGCCTCGTGGCTGGATTAGAGCGAGGGAAAGCAAGGAGAAGTCGAAGACATTTGGAAGGTTAATTAGGGAACGCATCATCCGGGCCTTTGGGCATGGAGAGGACTTGGGCACTAATTGAACTCATCATATACTCAAGCAGCCACAAGGCACGCAGAACTGGAAAACAAGTTCTCTGCACCCTGAAGAGTCCCCTGCCTGCTAGTGGATACAAACTATCAAAATACGGTGTAAAAAACGTGGAAAGGGTGCAGTGGTGCAATAAGAGGCCGCGAAAGTGATGTATTTCCTTGATCTGAAGATGGGAGATAGAGGACTTCCCTGACGTGACCCACATTTTGAAATGTAAGTAAAATTCAGTCAGAGGAAAAAAGGAGAGGGGTTTTCCAGACTAAGGGGCCTGGCATGTACACATGATTCAGTTAACAACTAGTTATTTGACACTAAGTAAGTTTTAGAAAGAGGTTTAGCATTGGGGGAGACAGTAGTGATCAAAACTGCTATCTTTCAGAACTGTTGTTCTCATAGGAGTAAATTCAATAAAGGGTAAGCACATGGAATATTCAGGGAACTGCAGGTACTTTAGTGTGACCTGTGTGAAAAGTGTGTGTGGAAAGTGGCAATGGATGAGGCCAGATAGGCAAACAGTGGCAGGTCTAGTTTGCACGCTAAGTTTAGATTTCATCCTGATGGAAGAGGAGGGGAGGGGCATCACCGAACAATATTCCTCAGGGGGAATACATAGTCATTTTCTTTGAGCCCATGGCAGATACCAAAAAGATTATACTATTGAGAATACAGGAGATAGACTACCACTGTTTTCAAAAGATAGCTTCCAATGGCCTTCTTCCCCACTTCTCCTCATGTAATGTTTGGAAAGAAAACATGACTGGGAGAGAAGATATTAGGATATAACCTTATGTATGGAAGGAGCTTGGGAGTGTTTACACTGTTTATGATTCATTGCTATTCCCGTCTCCATGGGAAAATTTCACTGGTGAAACACTCACATTCTTTCATTGTAAAATAAAAGCTTAAAAATAATACCCATCCATCCTTGTAAAACGACAAGCCAATTTAAACGTAAGGGGAAACAACTTGAAACAGGTTGGGGAAAGGTACGGAGGGCTTTCATTTACTGATTCGTGTTAGTAGACTAGATAAAGACACGCTCCCTTGCTTTTATGTAGGCTAATCTCCCATTGACCCCCATTGCCATACCACAGCATCCATCACGGAGTAAACAGGAGTTTTTTGCTTTCTAATTGTATCCACTGACACTCTTTCTCTCCCCGAAGACAGATTATCTTCTTCAAGTTACTTTACATTATCTGAAGTCAACCTGTATTTTATTCTGAATCGTTTGTAGAAGGTTTTCTTTTTAGGTAAATTTGAATAGAAAGGTATATGCGGAAACCAAAACTACCCTGGAGGTTAAGTAACTAGAATTTAAATAAAAATTTGGAAAAAACAAAACAAACAAAACAAAAGATGAGGTTGTGCAAATAGGCCAGAGTCGGTTCTTTAAGGTCTGAGGAGTGATGGTAGGGAATTAGAAATTTGTCCCGAATATAATGAGCATCATAGCAGGATTTTAAACAGAGGATTAACATAATCTTATATCTGTTTAAAAAAAGGATTATTCAGGCTTGCTCTGTGGAGAATAGATTGTAGGGAGGAAATAGAGATACCAGTAACCTGTATAAAGCTTTTCTGTAAATTGGAAAAAGGTATCTATTAAGACACTTTCCTTCCACCTGTCAGAAAATTTATATTATTGTATTATTTGGACCTTGTTGGAATATGACAACTGTTCCATTTTAGGAAAAGTGTTCTAAGAAATAAATACACCAATGGAAAAAAAAAAAGAAACATGTAGGCAGTTTTCATATTATCACATATTTTTTCGTTTAAAAAAATTTTTTTAACTTAAAGCCTTCTCATAGTAAGATTATTAAGACCGGTTTTGTGTTCCCAAAAGAATTACCCCATTCATATGTAGGTGATATGGGCAGCTAAGAATTAGCCCTGGAGTGGAGGAGCCCCACAGACTAGTTTATAGCCTCGAAGTTTCCTGAGCCGGATGCGAGTGCCTTAAAGCAGCATCGCTAACCTTCTCCAAGAGGTGAAATGAAGTTCTCTTTAAAAGTCGCCAGAGAATCGGCCTCACTTAAGAAACCTGTGGCATCTGAGGTGATAACAGAACTGAGTCATTTCAGGCTGGCTGCCCGACTTGACTGAAAACGTAGTGACAGATAAAACATAAATCAGGGCCCTTATCATTCTGCTTCCTTGCTTGCCAAATGGGGGGTTAGTTTATCAGCAACCTATGGGCCCATGGACTGCTTTTCCCCTCAGTTCTGGACAGTGGGGCAGAGCCGGCTGGAAGCGGAATGGCTGGTCTAAAACGTGTTCAAGTAAACAAGGCAGGGTAAGACTTCCTTGAACTGCCAGTTAGTGAAGCACCATCCATCTCAATTTGATAGGGCATATCATCGATAGCTTGAAAAGAAAACAAATAAAAAGGAAAAAAAAAAAAACAAGTTCCCTGTTTTAGGCTGGGACCTCTCATGTTGGTAAAAGTACTAAGAATTAAATGGCCTGGGCCGAGCATTAGCTACTTATTCAAAGGAAGGTGGGGGCTGGGACAGAGCGGGAATTTATTTATTTATTTTTTAGGACATTTTAGCAATTTCACTGTGCACCTCCCAAACTATATTTTCTTTTTACCAAGTAGCATCCTAATTGAAGTATGTTTTCCTAATGCTTAGAGGATCAATTCCACTAACTTCTTGGAAAGATGTTAAAATTGATGTGATAGTTTCGTTTTTTTCATATGGTTTGTTTACAGGAGCGATGTAGTTTTCCAGGTGCTGGTATAAACCTCACGACCCAATCCAGTATCGCTATCCCGACTGGCAAAGTAAGTTACTGATACCTGAGTAGTTAAGTCATCTTTTATACAGGCACTCGTAGCTTCCCCCCTCACCCTCCAAAAAAAGGTAACAGGACTTTGAGTGGCTCACTGTAGGATCCTCATCAGTGAGAATATAAGTCTCTTGTTTGGAAGAATGGATACCCTTTTTCTCTGACATAGCTAGAGCGACTCTACTTAGAAGAAAAATATGTGACCTTTATAAAAGGCCAAATAGTTGTGCGATGGCATTTAAATTAAAGGAACATGTCCAGCCAAAGGTAGAGTAAATGGCTCGAAGTTAACTAATTTCAGCATCGTTAGAAATGCTGGACGTGAAGCTGATAGTTTAAGAAGAAACAATAGATGCTTTATTGTTTGAATCTTGGATCAGAATAAAATTACTTTTTCTCAGTAACAGAGTAAGGATAGCCCAAATACATTCCCTTAAGTGATGAACTCTACTAATCAATTTCTTTATGTGGCAGACACTTGAGATGCATCCGGGTGTCCATTATTTTGTCCACACCTGGATATCATACCATGCGTTGTGTGAACACTCCTTCCCCAATCAAGATTGGCTCCTGGCCACTGAAAACTCAGATGTTTCTACTTAAAAATTGATGCATGGACATAAGTGTATTAAAAAAATAAACCTGTGATTCACCAAAGATTCCAGCATACGAGTTTACAAACACTATAAAAACGGAGGCCAGAAACGTTGTCTTAAAATAACATCCAAAAGCTTCCACTCAAGAAGTTATTTTGGATATAATGAGATTTTGGGTAATGCCTTACAGGTTACAAGCCATGCTTTTAACTTTACCAGGCACTTGTATTTAAGTAGAATGTATTTCTTTAGATCTTTGGACTTCCATTTGGTTTTCTCATATTGATATATATAGTGACTATTCCTTCACTTAGTAACTTAATAGCATACTACCAGAAGAACTTATGTTTTTTTGGTTAGTTTGTTTTTAAGATTTGAATGTTTATTTATTTATTTATTTTGAGAGAGAGGGAGAGAGAACATGAGCTGGGGAGGGGCAGAGAGAGAGGGAGAGAGAGAATCCTGAGCAGGATCCATGTTGTCATGGCCCAGAGCCTCACCTGGGGCTTGTGGGGCTCGATCTCATAAACCACGAGATCATGACCTGAGCCAAAATCAAGGGTCAGATGCTTAACTCACTAAGCTACCCAGGCATCCCCAGAAGAACTTATCTTGCAAAATATTCTAAAGCATCAGTATTTTTAGAGAAAGTATTGCTAGCTTACTAAAACAGAACTGATCTAATGCTACATCTCACTGGCAAAAAATCCAAACTCTATTACATTTAAGTGGAGTATTTGCTTATTAAGATTTTGCTGTATGAATGTATTGGACCAGAATTAGGGAGGTGGAGATTTCTGGCACACTTTAATTGCTTTCTCTACCTAAGCTGTGGAAGTACATATATTTGATTTTTTTTTTTTTATTATTCAAAATATATCTATTCATTCATCAAGTATTTTCGTGTTGATTTTTTTTAAGTTTATTTATTTATTTTGAGAGGAGAAAGAGAACACAAGCAGGGGAGGAACAGAGAGAGAGGGAGAAAGAGAGGTCCCAAGCAGGTTTCACACTGTCACTGCAGAGCCCAATGCAGGGCTCGAACCCACGAACTGTGAGATTATGACCTGGGCCAAAATCAAGAGTCAGATGCTTAACCAACTGAGCCACGCAGGCGCCCTCGTCAAATATTTTTGAATGGCTACTATGTCCTATAGTGTATGTACCGATTTATAATTATACTAAATACAACATAGTTACATACACATGAGGGCATATAATTGTGAAAAGGTAATACAATACACTGTCTCAGATATTGAGGGGATTTCAGTCAAGTTTCAAATATAGTATTTTGGTAAATTTTAAATGCTGCTATCGTGAGAATGATGACGTGTCACAAAATAATACACTTCGAAATGAATTTCCTTGATATCTAAAGAGAGAAATTAAAGATGGCTTTAATTAGAGGCTCACGGTGTTTGTACGGGCTAGTAATCTTGTCCTGTCTTGTCACCAACTTTCAGAAACACTCCAGGTATCTGCAGAAGTGCTGATATTGGAGTCACTATCTTAAATTGTCTTCTATAATCTTATACTTATCTAGGACTTCAGAGGAGACCCTACCTTATTATCATTGCCCTCCAGAAAAAGAAGAGTCACAACCTGTCTCAAGTGTTAAACAACTCTGACTCTTAAGAAATCATTTAAGTTAACCTCCAACCTCCATGCTGCCATTTTAGCTTGTCCCTAAGAGGTGCCTATTAAATTGTGTTTTGTCACTCTCTCCTTTAGGTTGAATAATGCCAATTTCTGTATTTCCGGAACTAATCCTAAAATTGTCAAGTATACTATTGATGTTATTAGATTTAGTTTCCATTCAGTATTATAGCAACTCTATCTCTTTGATTAAGACCTAAAAGCTCCGGGAGACAGCCTGGTTTAGTAAATTAGAATGGGTCAGAAAGTGTTTTACCCCTGGGTTATTGGATCGCATCTGGTCTAGGTCAATGACGATACCAACAAAGGTGACTCTTCATTGGTTTCCACCAGTACTGTTCAATAGAAATATAATGTGAGCCAGATATGTAATTTTAAATTTCCTAGAAGTCACATTTAAAGGAGTGCAAAGAAACAGGCAAAACTAATTTTAGTAATACATTTCATTTAACTCAGCACGAAATAGCCTCATTTCAACATGTAACCCATAAACAAAATCGTTAGTGAAATAGTTTACATTATTATTTATGCTAAGTCTTTGAAATCTGGTATGTATTTGACACTTGTAACACATCTCAATTTCGACTAGGCACGTTCAAGTGTTCAATAGCCACATGGGCCTCGTGGGTAACGTACTGGCCTACACAGCCCTCCAGAAACTGGAGGACAGTCTCAGTGGACCTTGCTCAAAACATGGAAACCCCACCTGCTGAAAAAACCAGTTGGATATGAAAAACGAATCCATTCTTCCTATTTGAGGTGGCTCTTGTTCTCAGTCTCTGTGCTATTTATTCCAAGTCTAAATAATGGTCATTATAATCAGTTTTATCACGTCACAAAATAATTCAAAATTCTACACGGAGTCTATGAGTTTAACAGTAATTACCTAGTTCTCCTTCGTGAAAAGAGACATTAGGTGTGCCTTTTTTTTTTTCTATTTACCATTTGCCACAGCTTTGTTTTAATCAATAAGTCAAGCAATATTTATTAGGGCCAGGCATGGTTAAAGTGCTTACAACGAACCTGGAGGGACAGAGTCCTTGCATGCAAGCAGTCTCTGTTCTAGATCCTCTTAGGTCTAGTTATTTCCACTTCAGACAAGTTTTATCTCGTGAAGGGGCTTAAACGGACTTGTCAGACTACCCATTTCTGTTATTCCCCTGTAGGCATTAAAAATAAAAATGACAAAGGGGCACTTTTTTGTGGCTCAGTCAGTTGAGCATCTGACTTCGGCTCAGGTCATAATCTCCCCGCTCGCAAGTTCGAGCCCTTGCATCGAGCCAAGTGCATCCTCACTATTGGTGCGGAGCCTGCTTGGGATCCTCCTCTCTCCTCTCTCTCTAACTCTCCCTGAGTCATGCTTTCTCTCTCCATCAAAATAAATAAATAAACTTAAAAAAAAGTAAGAATAAAAACATATCTTTAGTCATTTTCTTTTGGCCCTGTAACATTTGCTTTGGCCAGTTTGCTAGGAAGTAAAAACGCCCTTGCCAACAAGAAAAGTAAATCGTTCCGGTTGTTCCTTTTTGTAGATATTTTGCAAGTGTGCAAAATGGCGATGTTATTTCGTCATGTCTTGAGTGCCGTATCTAATCTGATCTCTTCTTTTTTGTTTTTATTATTTTTTTAAATGTTAATTTTTGAGAAAGAGACAGAGCTCAAGGGGAGGAGGGCAGAGAGACAGGGAGACACAGAATCCGAAGCAGGCTTCAGGCTGTGAGCTGTCAGCACAGAGCCTGACACGGGGCTAGAACCCAGGAACTGCCAGATCGTGACCTGAGCCGAAGTCAGACGCTTAACACACAGAGCCACTCAGGTGCCCCTCTTTCTTCTTAAAAGAAATGGGGGGGGGGGGGGAAGCCACAAAAATTAAAAAGTTAATTCACATAAAAACCGCGAGGTGGTATTCGTGGAGATACATACACCTGTAAAATGGGACACCAATTTCAAGTATCCTGTGGGCAGGAGTTGCTTATTTACAGACAGAAGTTCACGAAAGAACTGGCAGAATGACTTCCTTCCCCACCAAGGGAACTAAAGTGCTTCTGATCGGAGTTGAAAGTGAAGCCCGTGCTCCCAGTAGATGTTCTACCAGCTTCTGACAAACCAGAGTCCTTGACTTCCCTTGGCACAACCACATGCTCTTTTCCTCTATTTATCGGCTGGCTTTAATGTTCTCTCTTCTTAGCCTTCAAGTTTCTGTGACCTTAATATGACATTTTAGTTGGGTGATTAATCGCTGTTAAACGGCACCGCGCTGATTAAACAGAGGCCTTGTTGGCACACTAGTCGGTTACAATGCAGCGATTCACTGTGATAAGCTTAAACATACACAATTAGATGTAGTAATATCCAATTTGTCAAGGCTCTTGCGGCTTAATTTTCGGCCACAAAGCTTGAAAGAAACAGTGACGAGACAAAAAGCTCCAGATTTATTGCTTAAGTACTTTCCAGTAAATTGATCTTGCCCATCACGTAATCTCATTTGGGACATTTTGGGAGCCAGTGAAGCTTCACTAACCCACAACCTCCTTAAAAATGGGCCCGAGGGTTCCTGATCCCAGAACTTTGAAAGCGAAGCCACGAGATATGAATGTCTTTTCAGAGGCAGACAACAACCCATTGCCTGGCCACAGCTTTCCTTTTAGGATAATTGCATAAAAATAATAAATGTCAGTAAAAGGATGAAAGATGCATGTAAGGAAATAAAAATATATACCGTGTCCTGAAAACATCCTACTGAAACAGCCCATAGCTCTGTTATGTGGAAAATAAAACAGGAGCAGCTGAAATGTCTTTTAAATGGGTTATTACAATCATCATTATCTTATGCTAACAACAGTGAGTTTTTCTGGCGTGTGCTTTCAAGGCAGGCTAGTACTCTCTAATCGGAGCAAAAGAAGATATGCTTCTCTTGCAATTTTTGAAATAACAATTACTTTTCCATTTGATAAATAGAAAAGGAGCACCTAGGAATATTTTCTTCAGATGAGCTATGAGGAACATGTACTCTTTTAGCCCGATAAGTACACAAAGAATAAAGCTGATATTCAATGAATACCCTGTAAACATTTGTTCGATTATTGAAGACATTGCTCTAGATGTCAGGGGAATGGAAAAATTTGTAAGATGCGGGTGTTTGTTCTAAAGCCTCTGTGGTGGAGTATGCAAACTTACGCATGGTTATTATATTAGACAAAAACTACACGCTGTGAAAGCACAGAGGAAGAGATTGATCATTCATGGGACAGTATAGAACCCACAGGGTAGGCTCAGGGTGAGGGGTAATACTGACAAGAACTACTAAGTAGGTAATATTTGAGCAAACCCTAACAGAAAAGTAGAATTTCTGCCCAAGGATAAGAGGTATTACAAGGAGCAGGGGTTGGGGGGGTGGGGGAGGAAAGTATGAATAAAGCATGATGCTGTAAAGGTACAAGGCAGAATTATTTTATATCTAAGAAAATATTTTATTAAATATTTACACAAATTTCCATGCTATCATCTCCAAAGTTGGTCTACTCATTAGGAAACGGACTAAGAGATTTCCAAAGGCACAGTTGCCCAAACAAGGTGGAAGGTTTCTTCTCCTTTGTGGAGCGGGCTTAACTGGGAGTTGGCTGTCCAGAGCAGGTAGGTCGGTATCTGTGTTCCACAAGGTCATATTACTCTTGGGGAGTACAAGGTCATATTTCTCAGGCTCCTTTTACTCCGTTGCCCTGTTAGCCTCAGTATTGCCCTCATCCAAAAGGTTGAATGAAGCTAGCTCCCTGGAATTGCATCTACACTTCTACACCTAGATAGAGAGAAGAAAGGTGTTTGGGGCACCTGGATGGCTCGATCGGTTGAGCTTCTTGATTTCAGCTCAGGTAATGATCTCACAGTTCATGGGTTTGAGCCCCACACTGAGTTCTGCACTGGCAGCTGTGGAGCCTGCTTGGGATTCTCTCTCTCCCTCTTTCACTGCCCATTCCCCCTCTCAAAATAAATAAATAAACTTAAAAAAAAAAAAAAAAAAAAAGAAGAAGATGGAGGGTAAGAAGCTTCTTTCAAAGGAAGTGACCTAGATGTTGCTCACATTAGCCAACAGAGAGGATCCAGCTGGGAGGCTTGTGTCCTGTGAGAAGTCCAGAGTTTACTAACATGAAGAAGGGTAGATTTGTTACTATGGGACAATTAAGCAGTTTCTGACATACTAGGTGGTCAACATTCATTGCTTAATTAATAGATGAATAATTAAATGAAAATTGAATGTCTCTATGTTCCATACAAGCCACAGTCTAATATAGGAATCAATACCTCTTAGTTCTTTTATGAATTGAAGGAATTGAAGAGCAGTTGTTCTAGATGCTTCTGTGGAGGTGTGTGTGTGTGTGTGTGTGTGTGTATAGAACATAACCCTTTTATTTTCTAGCACCTGTGACAGTTTCATGTCTCTCTAAAGGAGACAGGAAGTTTGGAGCATTATTGGCCCTTTTATTTTATTTTTTATTTTTTTTAACATTTATTTATTTTTGAGACAGAGAGAGACAGAGCATGAACGGGGGAGGGGCAGAGAGAGAGGGAGACACAGAATCGGAAGCAGGCTCCAGGCTCTGAGCCATCAGCCCAGACGCGGGGCTCGAACTCACAGACCGCGAGATCGTGACCTGAGCTGAAGTCGGACGCTTAACCGACTGAGCCACCTATTGGCCCTTTTAAAGGAAAGGAGTGGGTAGGCACACCCAGAAGTGAGTGAACATCTTCACACGCGGGAATGTGCTACTAGTACAGCCAAGCCCACACCTGACATGCTCCCCACCACAGTCTGCTATGCTGTCTCTTTTTTACAAGAAATCTGGAACAGTGCATAGCAAAACAAATAAATTACTTTTCATCTCTCACAAAGCAAGTTCAAAGAATAGATGCACCCGTCCAGAAGTCTGGTCTGAACAGCTTCAGCGAAGAAGCGTACTTTCCTTTTCATCTTCCTTGGCTCCAGCCAGCAAGAGACAAGAGGCCCCCCGCTTTCCGCACCTTAGAATTCTAGACGGTGTTTAGTTACACTTGGGATCTCGTTGCTTGGGTATCTCTCCTCCATCTTCCAAATCCATCTCTGCAGCAACTGACGTGCATAGGACCGAGAGGTACCATGCGGTGGACGCCACAATCCTTCGGAGACAGTGAAGTCGCCTGTGTTCTGGCACTCTGCTGATGAGGAAGGAAAAGGGCAAGCCCGAGAGGGCAATGCCAATGCCGATGAGGGAGATGGTGGTATCGTTGTAAAGCGGTACGGCCACCGGGAAGATGGTGCACAGGCAGAAGACAGTGGGGAAGAAAAGACTGAGCTTGAGGGGACGAGGCCCATTAGGCTCCTTCCAGCACAGGTACAGCTGACCGACGATCGAGAGCCCCACAAAGAACCAGTAGCTGAAGCTGTAATGGTTAATGAGCTGAAAGGTGTTCTCCACACACCAGTAGATCAGTGCCGTGATACCACTGAAGAGCAGAGCAGGTACCGGGGTGTGACCCGTTCAACACGAATCATGCAGATGGCATCTGGGAGATGGCCTTCTCTTGAGCCCACAAAGAAAAGCCTAGAAGCAGCCACAATGGAGGCATTGAGGCCACTAAAGCAGGATAGTGCTCATACATATATATGCATATATATATATGCAAATACACACACACAGTGGGGGTGGAAGGTGGGGTGAAGGCAAAGGTGCAAAAACATTGAACTGCCAGAGAATGCTCAGATGTCGTTAGTAATAGCAGTTTTTCTTAGGAAGTGTCCTGGCTCCTTAATTCAGGGGACAATTTCTCAACCTAGAGAAAGGAGGTCGTTTGTAAGCCTGTGTCCAACACTGGGACCCTGGGGTGAGATCAGCTCCACAACTCCTCTCATGTCTCCTCATCATCTTCAGACACCATGCTGATCTCATGCCTTTGTTCCGGCCATTACGAGATGGGTTCTCCTTCTGGAAGAAACACACGATGGGATCACACTTCTCTAAGCCTTCATCTTTCTACTCATATCTATATCATATTTTTAAGAGAAAAATGCGTCTTAAGTTTTGGAAAGGCGCCTCTAGGATTATAAACCTAGGTTCCGATTGTATTTTACATCTGGCTTCAATGAGAAACCTCATACCAAATAAAAAGTATGTATATGTGCATTTGCATGTATACACATGCACATACATAATTTACAGCTTGCAAACATAAAGTCACTACTTTAGTCCCTGAAGATAAGAACTTGTTTTCACATCTCACAAGCATCACCATCTAGAGCTCAGAGTAGGTGGAATTGAATAAATGTGGAATTGAATAATAAGCCCATAATTCCAATATCATGGAAGGTTGGTCATAAATTAGCATACATGTGTCTCTTTGTAGAGTGTGGTTAATCAAAGAAGAATAGTAAGTCTTGGAAAATAGGCAAAATATTGAAGTCTAGAAGTAACCATAGATGTAGAGATAATTCTAAAAACAAAGAAAATGTATGTTTTCACAGATATATCATTTCTATCAGACAAAAAAGCAACATAACATACAGATAGAGATAAATTTTTATCGAAAAAGAGGATACTATCTTTTCATGATCTGATGAGGTCAGAACTAACATCATTATTTTTGTCAGTCTGCTGTTGCTACAATTTCAGAGTGGAGTAAACTCAGGGTTTGCATTCTTTTATTTTTTTAAGTTTTTTTAATGTTTATTAATTTTTTTTTTGAGAGAGAAAGAATGCGAACAAAGGAGGGGCAGAGAGAGAGGGAGACACAGAATTCGAAGCAGGCTCCAGGCTCTGAGTTGTCAGTGCAGAGCCTGATGCAGGGCTCGAACCCACAATCTGTGAGATCATGACCCGAGCTGAAGTCGGCCGCTGAACTGACTGAGCCACCCAGGCACCCCTCAGGGTTTATATTCTTTATAGTAAATGCTGCCTCAGGGTGCCTGGGAGGCTCAGTGGGTTGAGCATCTGACTCTTGATTTCGGGTCAGGTCATGATCCAATGATCGTAGGTTCAAGCCTCAATTTGGGTTCTGCTCTGAGTGTGAAACCTGCGTAACATTCTCTCTCTCCTTCGGCCTCTCTACCCCATAAATAAATAAATAAATAAATAAATAAATAAATAAATAAATAAATAAATAATAAAGCATTTGCTTCCTTAAACACTGGAAGATGCCAAAGTGCCCCAAAGTCAAGAAATGTGAGTCACTGAAGTCTCTACTCATTCATCCACTCCCCTGTTCATTCACTCCTTGAAGAGACTCCAGGTTAATTTATAACACTTGCCCTCAAGAGTCTTACAGTCTAGTAAGGCATTTCCATTCTAGAGGAGCACTAGTCTCTACACTTTGATCTTTCACACCTCTCTATAAGGATATTTTTTGTGTATACCCATCATTTTTGTTCATTTCTCTATAAATTACTTATGTGTACTACCATGCTAATTCTATACATTAGAAAATAAAAAAAAAATACAAATACTTTGATAATGAGAAATAAAAAAGAAATCATGTTTGGGGGCACCTGGGTGGCCCAGTCGGTTAAGCATCTGACTTCAGCTCAGGTCAGGATCTCACAGTTTGTGAGTTCAAGCCCCACGGTGGGCTCTGTGCTGACAGCTCGGAGCCTGGAAACTGCTTCGGATTCTGTCTCCTCTCTCTGCCCCTCACCCACCTGTGCTCTGTGTCTCTCTGTCTCTCAAAAATAAATAAATGTAAAAAAAGAATTTTAAAAAAAGGGAAACCATATTTTGAAGTGAGTAGTTAAATCTGATGGCTTCAGAATACCATTAGTTAATATCTTTTTACACAATATACTTAATGGAAGGTTCAAGTTAAAGGTGGTGGATGTAAATTCATTTTATGTAGCCAGTGTTCTTGGTATTTTTCTTTTGGCTGACCATTTGACAAATAGGATGTGACTGTCAATGTTTTTACCCTGTTTAGTGGCTGACAAAGAGCTTTATTAATAGTAAAAAAAAAAGTCCTGGCTGCTATTTTCTTTTTGATCCCTTAGGCTTGCATTAATAATGTTGTTTTAAACAACAATTTCCAGAAAAAATATTTTTAAGCTTCTAGTTTTTATGATGGGGCTGTTTTAGTGATAGCCATAAAACCACATAACGGGAACACCCCCAAACTGTATCATGTTGCAATATGCAGAGATCAAATTAGATCAAATGATCTAATAAAGGTATTGTTACTAACACCTTCTCACAGTAAGCTAGCACTCTTGCCTTAGCTTACTTTACGTAGAGGGCATGACGTGCAGTCATCTGACATACAGGACCAATGGCGGGCTGAGGGAAGAACCAGTAACAATTAACTTACTTACTGTAGTAGAGCTCAGTTATTCCTTTTTGATAAATAAAAGAAAAATTAAGAGGAAAAATTCTAATATTTTATTGCACCCCCAATGGATCGTTTTGTGCACCCCACTTTGGAGACCACTGTAGTAGAGAGTTGGGTTAAAAATAACTATTCCAAGGGGTTTGAGCCCTGTCCGCTTCAAGAAAACCAAGGTATCATGGTGGTGGTTTGGTTCTGCCTAATTAGTATTTAGTAGTATTTAGTATTTAATTAGTATTTAGTAGTATTTAGTAATTAGTAATGCAATGTTTATGCTTTTCATACTGATTGTGTGCTCCATCTTAGGCCTGGAAAACAACCAGTTACCATCACGGTAAACCTATAGTTTTAGGGAAAACTTTCATCAGAACCCTTGACTCAAGTCTTAGAATAAATAAGGTCAGACTCAAAAACATAAAGTGATTGGGGGCGGCTCAGTCGGTTAAGCGTCTGACTCTTGATTTTGGCTCAGATCATGATCTCATGGCTTGTGGGTTTGAGCCCTGGCTCAGGCTCTGTGATGACACTGTGGAGCCTGCTTGACATTCTCTCTCTCTCTCTCTCTCTCTCTCTGCTCCTCTTCCACTCACACACTCTCTCTCTCTCTCAAAATAAGTAAGTAAACTTAAAAAAAAAAATAAAGTGATTAGAGAATAATGTAAAAGATGAAATAATCCAGTACTGCAAATAACTTTACATGGTGGGCTATAAATGAAGAGATTAACATGTATTTACTGAATGAAAAAAATCTTTTAAAAAGAATATTACTGAGGTCTGGACTTTATAGAAGAGACACATTTTGGCTGGAGAGGTATTTCCTCAAGGGAAACCAAAAAACAAAACAAAACAAAACAAAACAAAACAGAACGCAGTGTGAATAGGCAATAAGGATAATAAAGACATTATTTTTATTTATGAATTGATATCTTTCACCTCTAGATATAAGACTACAATGTGAACTGTCAGTGCAACTTGAGAAATGGTCAAAGCTGAGGAATTCTGAGTTATTGGGTATGGCCTGATGGAGAGACCTAAGTCAGATCTATTATGTTTATCTGGTCTTAGAGTTATATCGGTGACAAATAAAGCTTCGGGTAGAGAATTCTGTAGATTTTTTAAAAAATCACTTGTCTCAGTTTCTACCTTCTCTACAAGAAAACAATATTTTAGCATTTATTGAAGACTTAATATGCATTGGGCATTACAGGATGCAATCATTGCATAACCATGCAATATGAATATTCCTATCTTGCAAATGATAAAATGGAAGCCCAGATGTCACAGAGCTGGTGACATCAGCGCCACCTGTCTTTGAGTTACTGCCTTTGGAAGTGATGCCAGGAAACAGCAATATAGTATTGTAGCATTTTGCCTCCTTTAAAAACAAGAAAAAATAAATAAAACAAAGGAAAGCAAAACCAAAAAAAAGTTATTTACAGGTATATAGTTAGGACTTTTAGGTTTCTAAAAAATGTAATTATTATCACACATAAAGGTGTAAGGAAATCTTTAGGAAGTCAAAGAATGCAAAGACACGTTGGAGGGCATTAAGAACTACCAATAAAGGAATCATAGCTACCTGAATTGTTTAAGAAAGACATCAGAAAACTCTAGGGAGCTGTCAGAGGGAAAAAAAATAAATAAAAAGACAAGCAGAAGAATTGGAAAAGGCCTGGAGAGATTGAAATTTGTCTGCATTGTACCTCTCTTTTGACAATTCACATCCATCTTCAACAGAATCATTGTTTATTCTTATTATGCCAGGTTTCCTTTTCTGGTCTGCTGGTTCTCTCGGGTTTCGTAGGCCAGTAGTTTGAGTTTTCAAATTTCAAAAACATTTGGGATTTCAAAAGGACAAAATATAAAGGATACCCAGCAGCACAGTTTACTTAGGAGATTTTAATCATAATATTCTGCATAGTGTATGAGACTTTCTACCTCAACTGTCTGTCTCCTTTCTCTTTAGTGTCTGGGGAAAAGCCAAGAACTCCTCCCTCCAGTTTAAATACCCTACAAAATGTTGGTGGAAGTATTTGGCCTGTTCTATCTTCCTGATTCCCTTTTTGCTGTAACAAACCCAATTAACTAGCAAGAGCTGCCATTGACAGTGTAATAAACTGGGTCATGGGTAGAGAGTCAAGTGCGGCCTTATGACTTCGCTGTCATTACCTTAGGGAGTTTGGCAAGTTTCTGAAATGCCACAGTGCAACCTGGGTCTGCATTCCCTAGCTTTTGAGACTCAGAAGACTTTACTGCAGCCGTGGCTGGGAATAAACTGGAAATGCTGACACCACTGAAGAGGTGCCAAAGTGAAGTGATCACAACTTAATCTGAGCCAAAAGGCATTTCTCTGCAACAGGCACAAAGAAAGAGCAAACTCCCATAACCTATACGTAACACACAAACCATTGCAAAAGAGATTCAACACCACCATGCCAGACGCCAAGTGAGTTATTTCTCTCCTTCCCTGCCTCACCCTAGTTTCCTCCCACTTGGTCACACATGGTAAGCATTCATCTAACGCCAACTACAGTCCCTCAGTCTTATCAGGAAATCTGCACTCCCCATTATTTGAGCACGATGGAGCACATATTTCCAACGTAAAAAGACTGACATCATTATTATTTTAATTAACTAGTTCCCAGTTTGCATTCTTTTTCTCCCTTTTCCCTCTCTTACCACAGCACCCATCCCCCATCCCATCCCAGCCCCACACACACACACACACACACACACACACACACACACAGAATTTAGTTTGCTACATTCAGTTAAAAGTTATTATAAATTTAGAACTCAGACCTCACAGTAACAGGGATTGCTTTTGGATCACCTGTAAGCTGTCACAGACACTTAGCGTCACTAAAATGTTGACCAGGGAAATGATAGCATTGTCGCATTGAGGTCTTTTAACTATGCTTTGACTTTGTCAGCATTTAGACAATGGACAATAGATTATTTTCTCCAACACTTTGACCAAATGAAACACTGGTTACTAAGTTATGTTATCTTCACCAACGAGATCCAAAATAAAAATTGTGAGCACATTTCATCCATGGTGAGCATGAACACAATTTTGCTATGTACAAAACAGTGTTGTTTCGTCAGTGTATTACACATACACCTTTTGTAAGAACTGTGCACATGTATGATTGACTTAAATATTTTCAGAGACTTAACAAAGAGAGAATATTGGAATCCCGATTTCTTAAACAAGCCTTTTACATTTTTCAATGCATTCTTTAAAGAGGGTTTTGACCACACACATGTACATTTTTTAATTTGGAAGACTAGTTTCCTGTTATAATCAACACAGATTACTTTGGGACTTAAAAAAAGTCAGGCAAATCCTCTAAATTGTTGAACTCTCTGGGTACATGTATCTTCTGCCTGTTAAGTTTATTTACTTTATACAGTTTCCCTTCTTTTCTTGCTTTAGAGCCTGTTCAGTATCACTGACTAAATCATAGAAAGAACCCCAAGATGATCTACAAAGCCACAATTATTGATGCAAGCGAATGCTCATTTAAAGAATCAGGGTAGGTATTGGTAACTTCTATTTTTAAATGACTCTATAGTCATAAAATATAAACATTGTTTTTAATTATAAAATGATATTCATATATTGTATAGAGTCAATGATTCATTTGAAAAAAACACTCGAATACTCATAATTTTAAAAAACAAATTCTATACTTATATATTTTCCTTTTCCCTGATACTGTTTTGTCTCATATTTTAAGAATGCTTTATCTTCACAGTAAATTTTTTTGTTGTTTTTTGTTGTTAAATTATTTTGTTGTTTAGACACATAATGCAGAATGTCTACTTACAAAGTCATGGCCACATACATCCAGTTGAGCCTAAGCATCCAGTTGAGTGTTGTCCTTTAAGACTGACATCTTAGGGGAAATGAACTTACTACAGATTTGTCCTAACTTCAGTAACACTCATCCATAAGTGGCCCCTGAGTTGCTACTGTTTAGTAGTGGCACTTGAGTTGAAGAGGGGGATTCTTTAAGAACAAAACACCTGGTGACCAACAGAAGGGTCCAGAAGAAGATGGAGAATAGAGGGTAGATGAAGGGGTGAGAATGGCTCCAGATACTCACATGACCAAGGGGATGTGATAACATTAACCTGGTGGGCAATGCATGAGTAGAGAAAGTTCAGGGAATAGTTTATATTCTGGAGAGAATAATGGTAGGCAAAAAACCTGGGTTTAAACTCCTAATAACCAAACAAATCACTTCTTTTTCTTCTCTCTCTTATTTCTTCTTCCATAAAATGAGAATGATTATATTCCATTGGAAACCTTGGTGGCCTTGACATGAATCTGTACGAGGTTTTGTCATTTTTGTAATAGAAATAAAACATGTTTCATTATGGAATTTAACACAGATTGTCTCTTGGATCCTTCCAGGTTGTCCTTCTTTTTTTAATTTTTTTAATGTTTATTTATTTTTGAGAGAGACAGAGACAGATTGCGAGTGGGTTAGGCGCAGAGAGAGAGGGAGACACAGAATCCAAAGCAGGCTTTAGGCTCTGAGCTGTCAGCACAGAGCCCAACGTGGGGCTCGAACTCATGAGCTGTGAGATCATGACCTGAGCCGAAGTCAGACGCTCAACTGACTGAGCCACCCAGGTGCCCCTCCAGATTGTCCTTCTTGAATTATTTGTTAGATTTTAGAAAATAGGTAACAGAATGTTTTCTTGGCTACTTTGGCCAAATGAAAATCTGTTAGTTTATGTTACTTTCATCAACAAGATCCAAAGATAGAAAGACCTAGACATATTGTCAGCTTACTCTATCAATATGGAGCTGCATACAAGTGGTGCTGGGAAAACTGGACAGCAACATGAAGAAAAATGAACCTGGAACACTTTCTTAGATACATGAAAATTAACTCAAGATGGATGAGAGACCTAAATGTCAGACAGGAAGCCATAAAAAAATCCTCGAGGACAAAGCAGGCAAAAACGTCTTTGACCTTGGCCACAGCAACTTCTTACTCAACACATCTCCAGAGGCAAGGGAAACAAAAGCGAAAATGAACTATTGGGACCTCATCAAAATAAAAAGCTTCTGCATAGTGAAGGAAACAATCAGCAAAACTAAAAGGCAGCCAACAGAATAGGAGAAGATATTTGCAAACGACATATCAGATAAAGGGTTAGTATTCAAAATCTATAAAGAACTTATCAAACTCAACACCGAAAAAACAAATAATCCAGTGAAGAAATGGGCAAAAGACATGAATAGACACTTCTCCAAGGAAGACATCCAGATGGCCAACAGACACATGAAAAAATACTCAACGTCACTCACCATCAGGGAAATACAAATCAAAACCACAATGAGATATCACCTCACACCTGTCAGAATGGCTAACATTAACAACTCAGGCAACAGCAGATGTTGGGGAGGATGCGGAGAAAGAGGATATCTTTTGCACTGCTGGTGGGAATGCAAACTGGTGCAGCCACTCTGGAAAACAGTATGGAGGTTCCTCAAAAAATTAAAAATAGAACTACCCTACGACCCAGCAATTGCACTACTAGATATTTATCCAAGGGATACAGGTGTGCTGTTTCGAAGGGAAACATGCACTCCAGTGTTTATAGCAGCACTATCAACAATTGCCAAAGTATGGAAAGAGCCCAAATGTCCATCGATGGATGAATGGATAAAGAAGATGTGGCATATATACACAATGGAGTATTACTCAGCAATCAAAAAGAGTGAAATCTTGCCATTTGCAACTACATGGCTGGAACTAGAGGGCATTATGCTAACTGAAATTAGTCAGTCAGAGAAAGACAAAAATCATATGACTTCACTCATATGAAGACTTTAAGACACAGAACAGATGAACACAAGGGAAGGGAAGCAAAAATAAAATAAAAACTAGAAGGGGGACAAAACGTAAGAGACTCTTAAATACGAAGAACAAACTGAGGATTACTGGAGGGGTTGTGGGAGGGGGGATGGGCTAAATGGGTAACGGGCACTAAGGAAATCTACTCCTGAAATCATTGTTGCACTATAACTATAACTATAACTAACTATAACTATAACTAACTGTAACTAACTCTAACTAACTTGGATGTAAATTTAAAAAATAAATTAAATAGAATAAAAAAATGTGGAGCTGCATGGATTTTCATCTCCAAAGAACAAATCATCAAAGAGCAGTATTCCCTGGGGAGAGAAGTCAAACCTGCTTAGTTTCCTAAAAAGACCAAAATATTCAAAAGAATATTTTTTTCAAATGAGTTGTTGGCATGCCAAACGTTCTAGGTGCTAAAACATTAATTTCTAAACCATTCTAGTTGTTTACAGATTAGATTTCTGAATTAGAATTGCTGTCTGAGCCTTCCGCCTATTAGTCTGTAAGATGGAATAACCATGCATTCATTCAAAATTTGTTTGGCCTCCACCACAAGACAGGCTATATTTTAGGCATTGAGGACCCAGCAGTGAACAAGACCTAGTTGCCATTCTCAAGGTCTACATGGTCTAAGTGGGATGTGGAAACAGTAGTGGGTGTATGCAGACAAGCCAACTAAATAAGGCGATTCCACAGGTAAACATTGACAGCTGTGAGGTTCATAATATCGGTAAACACTCCAAGAGGGCTTAGTATGTGGCAGGTATACGTGTAATATGTCATTTAAACCCCATAGCAACCATAAAGGATGGGCCCTTACATTTAAAGAGGAAAATACAGATTTAGTAGCTTCCCCAAAGTCCCCCAAAGTAATGGGCTGAGAATTTGAACCTCGGTACTCGAATGCCAGGTGACTTATAGCACTTTCACTGGATTAAGTTGAGAATGAATGACAAAAAAACAAAGTATCCAAGAATGGAGATGGTAGCTATGGCAGAAATATAGAGAAGATTGGTGTAGAAAGGGAAAATGACCCAGAGAAAGAAGAGGATGTGATGTTTTCATGGAATACTCAGCACTACAGAATGGCCAAAGCACAGAGTTCAGGGAGAGGGAGTAAAGACGCAGAGCTGAGGAGACAGGTTACACCTTGTAGGATGGTCGACCTCAAAGTTGGTGCTTCAGAGCCTCCTCCAGGCTGTAGAGTGGAGTCTTGGGCTAGGAAGCAGAGAAGGGAATTTCATCTCAGTTTCCCAGGGACTTTGTTTTTGGTGAAATGGTGTTTTTTTCTGCCAGATTTTTGTTCTAGAACTTAAAAAGATGCTGCAGGCGACTTAATTCTTATGTGATAGTTCAGAAAGCTAAATTTCCGCATGGTAAAGTGACTCGCCAAGGTCAGTAGTTAGCAAATTCTAACTAAAACTCCGATGCCTTTTCTTATCTCCGGTGTCTCTTTACCATATGGCTGTCTTACTATAATAAATTTAACGTTGAATACTGATTTTGAAAACATAATCTTTGTCACTGGAAATGAACCTACTTTTTCTACTCACAGTTTTTCTCTTCTTAGCACACACAATGCCAGATTTATCATCCTGAAATACAATTCTAAACACATTACTCCTTTCTTTCTATGTAATCATAAAATAGTCCATTATGGTCAACAAAAATAATACGTTCTTAGAGTGAATAAGTATGTTATTTTTCACTTCGCCCTATAAATTACACATATTCAGTAAAATCACTTTGGAGACCATAAAACAAATCAGGAGAATGCATTTTCTTTCCCACCAAGTTAATATTATGTATTGTTTTGTATTACAGCACTTGGTCACAAATTTGGTTTTATCAGAGAGTTGCAAAGAGCACTTCAGAAAATAAGAAAGCAAAGTGAGTCCATCAACAAGTTTGCTAATCTATCATTCCATATTTTCCTTCTGATAACCTTCACCTATCAACTGAGTCACCATTTTAACTCTTCGTGATAATTACCATTCATCTTATCTCCACAAATTTCCTTCATGGAGAAGGAGTGCATTTGCCTTATAGATACAGCAGGCTTTGAATGGAAACTCAAAAAGGATGTATTGTGTTCTCGAAAAAAAAAATGAACCAGTATACATTTAAAAATGTTAAGAACAATTTCATAAAGTCATTACCATTTAAATCTGCCTTTGCAAATTTCATATTTTCCACTGGCTGGTCTTCCCCACAAAAGAAGATTCGAGAAGGTTTCCCCTGGGACACGGTGAGCCAAGGAATGTGTGCACTTTAAGTAGGTGGCAAGTGTAAGCTTTGATGGCTTTAGAAAGCCCTGGCATCCTGGAAGTCAGAGCAGAGCTCACCAGATGCCTTTGTGTGTTCTGATTCCTAAAACGGAAGGCCCATGGTGACCTGCCTGCTTTGCATGTCTGGCTGTGTCTACAAGCAGAACTCAGGAATCGATGGTCCCAACACAAAGTCTCAGAAACTATGGATCTTCATCCGTCTCCAGGGTATCTCACGGTCTGCACACATTTTCTGTAGTCTACTAAAATGAAAATTACTAAATTGTGTTGTGCACCTCTAACAATATCACAACGATGAAGCTCTTCTCATTTCCCACAGAGAGCAAGTAGAAGACTAAATCCTTCTTTTTACATATTTAAAAACATTATGCAACTCATCTGTAGAGAGGTTTGATATATATCTGAAACTTCCATGCCTTAAAATTTGAGAGAAAACTGAAAAAGAAAAAAAAATGCTTACTTATTCATGAAGCATTACATTTTCAAACATAGCAGAATACTGGAAGTCAGAGAATTGAAACCTGAAATAGTTAAACTTGCAAAGAGACTCATTCATTATTTTTCAGAAAGGAAAATCTTCTTAAAGCTAAAGCATTCAATTCTTGGTTTCAATCCAAAGGTTCTGTTCAGTTGTTTTGAAGTTACAGAGAAAAAAATGTACTTTTCCTATCGTACCCATTGACATTTTTAAACAAAAATAATTCAAAGATATTTAAACAGTACAACTTCAAATGTCTGTTGTTAATCCATTGTGGGGAAGAATCTGTAGAAGAGAAAAGAACTATGAAAAAATAAACTTAGAGTTTGGTCATTCTTTCAAACACTGAATCAAACTGAAATCCTTCTAGGTTTGTGATTGTACTATCAAAGTTGGTTTATTTCTAACTAAAAGAGAATACAGATTCCTGTATTGTCTCTTCCAAAAGTATTTTTTATGGGAAAAAATATGAAACTATTGTATTTACCATCATAGAACAGAATCATCACATGCCAGGAAATTCTGTTTCACTCTTTGTGAAATGCTAAATTAGCCTAATTATCCTACCATTTCAGAAGATTTCTTGGTGAGGGCTACTCTTTAGTAAGATCATACAAAGTGGAACTAACGTGTGATCTTTTTTCCAAATGTTTGTGTTATAATTTAAATTCGAATTCTACTCTTAAGTGATCGAGGGTGCACAATTTAATCATGGAAAGAATATAAAATACAGTAGCCCAAAGATAAAGTTTACAGATGTGTCACTGTAAGTTATTCAGCTTCTTGCATTTAGAGACAGTGGAAAATCGATGGGTTTAAAGTCTTGGGTAAGATAGTCTATCTCTTGCAATCTTGGTTTCTTTATAACATGCGGATAACTGCAAGATATGTGTAACAAAACAGGAGTTACGTGCAAAACAGTATAGATACTATCTGGCACAGTACATACTTAGCAATTGTTAGTTTCATTCCCCTTTTAGAGGCAAACATTCATTAATATAATTAAAAATTATAAAATGCAAGTAAGAGGAAATGATGCTTAATTACCAATACTGTACTAAACAAATTTGTGCAATAAATTAATTTACTCTCCATTGAATCAGTGTTTTTCAAGTTACTGTTTACACACGATTAGTGCATACGAAATCAACTTAGTCCGTTCTAACCAGAGAGGAAGAGAAGAGAAAAGAAAAAAGAAAGAAAATATCAGAGTATATCATACTTAGAAGAGTGTTGCTCCATTAAACTTTCATTTGGGTTACAAGTGTGGCACGTCTATATTGAACACTAGGTCACAAGGTCAAATGTGTTTCTTACTGTGGGTTGCAATTTTTTTTTCAAAAAAATAAAAAGACATTGCTTACTTAATCTGTTCTTTCAATTCTGATATCATTTTCTATTTTTTACTTTACAATGTGTATATAAAGATGGCTCTCCAGCTAGTGCTCGAAAATTCACTTACGCATTTTCATCAACCTGGACACATTTTCCACAGCCAAACGAAATCGAACATTCTGGTTGTCTGGCCAAAAACTAGAATATATTGAGGAATTACTAGTTGTGAGACACTGTGCTATACACACACTTTTATTTAATCTTCAAAACTGTTTTATGAAGGGTTAGTGCCTTCATTTTACAAGGAGGAAACTGAGGCTCAGTGAAGTGAACCCAAAGATGAGATTAAATTCCAGTTTTGTCTCCTTCCACACCCTTGCTTTTCACCACTAAATTGCAACACGTTCTCAGGTGGAATATAATAATCTAGCATGGTAAGTGGAGAAATGGTTCCCATAGCTCCTGCTTCCTTGGCAAAATTCTGCTGAGTGTGGAGTCAAACAGGCTGGGGAAAGATTGCACCACACAAAGGAAACTGAACAGAGTTGGTGGAGAACACTTTTCTCATAGAGCAAATTAGGTCTATCAGTGACTGGTTTAGTCATAACACAGTTTAGCCTTTTAAAGAGTCAGAATTGTATAAATACAGTACAGGAAGTTCAAAAAGTAATATTTTAGAAGCTGCATTCTTTTCTCCAGAACAGACAGCACAGAAGGTTCCATTTCCCACATTAAAACACTCTGTCTTCTCCATGGGACACAGTGAAACATTTACTAAGAAGTCCGAACAGCCAGGAGCATGAACCCTGATTCTTTCCACTGTGTTCACAAGAGCAATGGATTCAATGGCAGTCCAGGATTCTGAAATAGCCTGTTGAGATTTCTTTGCTCGTGCTCAGCTAATATGAATCACTTTGACTAAGTATTGCCCTGCTTTGCAGAATGGTATTCTGACATTATTAATTGTTGGCTCAGTTAAATTGACCACAATAAGAGCTTTCTCCAGCCAGAGATAGAGCCTATCAAGCTCTTATGAATGTCGGCATTAAGTTTAACTATGGACCCAGATCCAAATTTTAAAATATAATAAACACTCTCCCAAGATATAATACAATGAGCCAGCTACTAAAACCCATCATAGCAGGGCAATTGTGAAATGCCACATGGAACCTAAACTTTGAATGTATCATGTAAGAACATGCTATAAAATGGGACTTCTTCAGTGGATTTCCAAAATGCCTACTTTAAAAAAAAATGCATTCATCTAGGTTTTCTTTCTTCTTTTTTTGCTTATGTGTAGCTACTTGGTTCAAATCTGAATTAACCGACATGATACCAAATGGTCTCAAAAATACCCGTCACAAAATTTCTCACTTGTAAATGGCATGTACCCGGAAATAAGATGTTATAAAGAGCCTGTAGAAAGTATGAGAATCACCAAGAGGCATGCTTCACTTGAGCCAAATCTAGCACTACCACTGGTATAAGGAAAGACACCCGGAAGTGGCTTGGGAAATTTACTTTCAATCGTGCCAATGTGTTTTGAACTAACATTCTCTCTTAAAAGCAAAAATTTGGAATGGAATTCCAATCAAATTGGTCAAAACCGCTGTATTTAGACTAGAAACAACCTCTCAAGTCTCTCAATTCGTGTCCTTTGGGAACAGGACAGTCATTTAATGAAGAACCTGGAATTTGTTCACTTTTTCAGGAACTTAGTAAGAAATGATCATTCACTTTTCAGTGATGAACTTTAAAACTGTGGACTTGCCTTAAATCCCCACTCTCATTAGCTCAAATTTTATTTATAAAGGCATATTTAATACTATGATGCCATTCAGCTCATGTAATATTATATTGAGTATGGAAAAAGAATCATAACTATAGCAGCTTAAAATGTAATTATTATACTCTATGTTATGGTTTTAGCAGTTGGTCTCAAAGTCATTTCTCTGCAAGTTCTTTTTCTGTTGATTTTCTTTAAAAATTAATTCATTACTTTGGTAGGGCATATTTTCTGATTGCCTGTATAGTAAAGGCTCAGTATAGATGAATTTGAGAAATAGAAAAAAACACAAATGAAAAAAATTTCCCCTGCCACACACACAAAAAAAATCACTAACATTTAGAATTTTATCCTTCTAAACACGGTTCAATGCATATAAGCATGCATTAAGTTTTTAAAAATGTATCAGCATATAGCACATTCCCAAGAAACTGTAAATCGCAAGTAATTGCCCTTGTTAGTAAAAGTTTTTCAAAAATATTTTTAAGAGTCGTAAATTTTATACTCCTGGAATGTATAATAATTTAACTATTTTTTAAATATTATTAGGCATTTGGTGTCGTCCAATTTTTCACTATTATAACACATTATTGTGAATCTCTTTTATATACTTTTTATATTCATTATTTCTTAGAGGTAGAATTGCTATGTCACAAGGGCCAAGATGTTTACAGTTTTGGTACATGTTGCCTAATTCCTCCAGAGAGATAGAAATTGTACCTTCTCCTACCTGTGCCATCAGAGTCTGGCTACGTTGGAGATTATCCGTGTATTAGGCAGCCTCTAACATGGTGTCCAGTGATTCTCTCCCCTTTAGTGTGGGAAACACGTAATGACTTGCTTCTACTGAATAGAATATAGTAGAAATGATGGGCTACTACCTCAGAGACTGGGTTATAAAAAGACTACTTCTGTCTTATTCTCTCTCTGTCTCTCTCTGTCAATCTCTCTGTCTCATCACTTGTGCTGGGAAAAGCCAGCCACCATGTTGTTGAAGCCCAGTGGAGAAGCAGACGTGATATGTTGGAAAGAGAATCCTTCAGCCTCAATCTTGAGATGACTGTAACTTCGTGAGAAACCCGGAGCCAGAACCACCCGGCTAAGCTGCCCCAGATCCTTGACTCACAGAAACTGTGAGAAACAGTCTGTTATGGTAAGTTGTTAGGTTTTAGGGTAATTTGTTCGACAGCAATCAGTAACTAATACAATAATTTTTTGTTTTTATCTTCGCCAATTTTCTACGACTGTAGAAAGACTGAACATTGTTTTTCATTTGTTCATTGGCCACTTACAGTTCTTTTGTTAAAAATTATGTAGGGGCGCCTGGGTGGCTCAGTCGGTTAAGCGTCCGACTTCAGCTCAGGTCACGATCTCACGGTCCGTGAGTTTGAGCCCCGCGTCGGGCTCTGGGCTGATGGCTCAGAGCCTGGAGCCTGATTCTGATTCTGTATCTCCCTCTCTCTCTGCCCCTCCCCTGTTCATGCTCTGTCTCTCTCTGTCTCAAAAATAAATAAAAACGTTAAAAAAAATTTATAAAAAAAAAATTATGTCATCATGTTTTCCTTTCTCCTGATTATTTCATAAGAGCTCATTATGTATAAAATGTACAGCTCCTTAACCATTATGTGTTGCAAATATTTCCTTCTCAGTTTTCCAGTTTGTTTATATTTCTCTAGACACTGAAGGTGGTTGACATGAAAAAGTCTTTCCATTTGTTGTTGAAAAAGTCTATCCATATCTTCTTTTATGGTTTCTTCTTTTGTGTTTATGCAGAGAAAAGTCTTCTTCATCCCTAAATTAAATACATATCCACTTATATTTTCTAACAGTTTTAGCTAATGAAACCATAAGCATGTATCTATTTATTACAATTTTATTTGTATTATATGGAGCAAGGATATAAATTTTTCCTTCCAAATAAATTTCTGATGGTCCCAGAAATATGTATTTAATAATATCTTCTCATATGGATTTACATTCTGTCTTTATAAATTCTTAGAGTGGCACTTCTCAAGGTGTGGTCCACGGATCCCAGAGGTTTCTTAGAAAATGTCATGGTGTCCACAAGTTTAAAACTACTCCCATAATAATACTAAGGCATTATTTGAATATTTTACTGTCTTGACCATTGCACTGATGAAGCAGGTAGAAGTTTGGGATGCCTTAGCACCAATCAAGGCAGTTTCAACACCTATGTTCTAGTCATTGTTTTCCTCACCTCTACATACTTGTACTTAAAAAAAAAAAAAGCAGCTTGCTTACAAATTACTTTGATAAGCAAAAATGAACTCTTGGGACCTCATGAAGATAAAAAGCTTCTGCACTGCAAAGGAAACAATCAACAAAACTAAAAGGCAGCCGGCAGAATGGGAGAAGATATTTGCCAATGACATATCAGATAAAGGGTTAGAATTCAAAATCTCTAAAGAACTCACCATACTCAACACCTGAAAAACAAATAATCCAGTGAAGAAATGGGCATAAGACATGAATAGACACTTTTCCAAAGAAAACATCCAGATGGCCAACAGACATATGAAATGATGCTCAACGTCACTCCTCATCAGGGAAATACAAATCAAAACCACACTGAGATACCACCTCACACCAGTCAGAGTGGCCAAAATGAACAAATCAGGAGACTATAGATGCTGGAGAGAATGTGGAGAAACGGGAACCCTCTTGCACTGTTGGTGGGAATGCAAACTGGTGCAGCCACTTTGGAAAACAGTGTGGAGTTTTCTCAAAAAATTAAAAATAGAGCTACCCTATGACCCAGCAATAGCACTACTAGGAATTTACCCAAGGGATACAGGAGTGCTGATTCATAGGGCCACATGTACCCCAATGTTAATAGCAGCACTTTCAACAATAGCCAAATTATGGAAAGAGCCTAAATGTCCATCAACTGATGAATGGATAAAGATGTGGTTTATATATACAATGGAATACTACTTGGCAATGAGAAAGAATGAAATCATGCCACTGGCAGCAACGTGGATGGAACTGGAAGGTATTATGCTAAGTGAAATAAGTCAGAGAAAGACAGATATCATATGTTTTCACTCATATGTGGAACTTGAGAAACTTCCCTTCCCCCATGGAAGGGGGGGGAAAGTCGAAAAAAAATAGTTACAGAGAGGAGGCAAACAATAAGAGATTCTTAAATACAGATAACAAACTGAGGGTTGATGGGTGGGGGTGGGAGAAAGGGAGAGGGGAAATGGATGATGGGCATTGAGGAGGGCACTTGTTGGGATGAGCACTGAGTGCTGTATGTAAGCGGTGAACCATGGGACTCTGCCCCCAAAACCAAGAGCACCCTGTACACACTGCATGTTAACCAATTTGACAATAAATTATATTTAAAAACAAAACATAAAAAATAAATAAATAAAACTTTTTTCTCTCACAAAAAAATTTAAAAAACATTTTAAAAAGGACTTTGATGAAACAGTAACAATTATTAATTTTATTAAATTTCAGACCGCGACTACTCATCCCTTTAATATTCTGTGTAACATAATAGAAGGTACACTTAAGACTCTTCTACTGCATCGTGAAAAATGATAGTAATCTTGAGGAAAAACACTGAGCAATTGTTGGAATTGAGAGCTTTTTCATGAAACATTATTTTACTTGAAAGAATGGCTGATAGACAAACAATGGTCATTCAGGCTTAGGTATCTGGCAGACATTTTCTTGGAAATGAGCTAAGTGAACCTGCCACTCTAAGGAAAACAAAGTATTGCCAAAGACAAAATTTTAGCTTTCAAGTGAATATTCAAGTTTTGGGAAACTTGTATCTAACACCATAATCTTGACATCATAAGTATTGGGTGGATCTATGAACCACCCAGTACTTAAAGATATTTCTGATGAGATCAGTGATAGTATTAACAAATGTGATTTTTTTAACATTGTGTGGTAAAATCTCTCAGCGTCTAGAACACCTGCATAACTCAGCTCAAAGTATAAGATAGAAAAATGGACTGTAGAGTGCAAAAAGTTCATTTAATGATAAGATTTCAGAGTTTATAATCTTTAGGAAACTACCATGTGGTGAATTCTAGTGTAGCATTAAAGAAACATACCGACATTTCCTCCATTATTCAACTACATATTCGTGTGAGACCAGATTTTCTTAATACACGTTAACCAAACCAACATAAGGCAACCAACTGAATGCAGATGCACACATGAGAACCCAGCTGTCTTCTATTGAACGTGATATTAGAAAGAATTGAGAAAGTGTAAAATGGTGACACTCTTATCACTAATTTATTTTATAGTTTTCTAAAACATGTTGTTTATGTTAATTTGCAGTGGGTTTGTCATGGTGACTTAAATGAATTAATATGTGAAGATTTTATTTTATTTTATTTTATTTTATTTTTATTTTTTTTATTTTTTTTTAACGTTTATTTATTTTTGAGACAGAGAGAGACAGAGCATGAACAGGGGAGGGTCACAGAGAGAGGGAGACACAGAATCGGAAACAGGCTCCAGGCTCTGAGCGGTCAGCACAGAGCCCAACGCGGGGCTTGAACTCACGGACCGTGAGATCATGACCTGAGCCGAAGTCGGACGCTTAACCGACCGAGCCACCCAGGCGCCCCAATATGTGAAGATTTTAATAATTTTTCAGCTTTAATTTCTTATCCAGTAAATATCAGTAGATATAACCCACATAAACAAGATCTCTTTGGCATTCCACTTTCTTTTTTTCCTTGTCCATGTCACGTCTACTGGATCCTTTCTGTTGGCAGGTAAATATACTCAAGTCCTTACTCCACTTCTAGATACTGTTCCTCACCTTCCCATCAAAACCAAACCCAATCTTCTCTTGGCTTCTCGGTAAAAACAAATGTCATAGTTTTCTTTCCTCAATGGCATCTCGTGCTCACTCAACTTTGACAACTCGTCATCCTTATCCTGCTTTTCCACGTAGGGAGTCACTCAAGGCTGAGTCCTAGGACTTCTTCCAGTCTTATTCTTCCTTCCCTCTATCAATCAGCTCATCCATATATAGGCCTATACAAAGTCCATCAATATTTACTTCTCTATTGTATTTCATTTTATATAAACACATGTTTTTCCCCCTCTCTTTTTCATATTACTATAAATATTTAGTTGGAAACAACTGCTGAAAATGCAAATGCCTCATCCATCTTCTGTGTGGATCTATGAGCCAGAGCATAGCATTAAATAGGGGAAAGTGGATTAGATCCAAAGTTCTGCCAATTATGTTCCATCTTGACATGTTTTTAATGGCTCTACAAGGCTATAGACAAGACTTTGGAAAGGGCAGGCACTTCTGAATTATATAAGAGACTTACATTGCTGCTAGTGGAAATGGGTCATGTAAGTGAATTAAAACACGGTCCACTACAAAGGCCTATACTTCCCTCCAAGAAATTTATAAGCTTCTGTTATCAGTAGCATAAATCAGCCACACAACCATATCAACTAAACCAGATTATATAGATTATAATAAGGGACTCTGTGGCTGGAATAATTCCATAAAAATTTAGCTGCTAGGTCTGCTTTGTTTTATACCAAAAGTTTTCATCAATCTTGCTTTTGTAAATAATATATTTTTTTGTTATTAGGTTTTCTGGGACTCTCTTTCATCAAATTCCACTTTTAGCCATCAGTTTTGAAGTGTTTCCTCAATTGGACCTACCAAATCTAAAGTCAAGATTTTCTCATCTCTGCTCATGCCTTTGCACTCCCACACTGAGGAAAATTTCATTTTCAGATTCCAACTGCTACAGTCATTTGCCTCTATGTATGGTAATTTTTATAAAAACTGTTTGTACTCTTAAAGCCTGCCTTTAAAGGTGGTTAGCTTCTCCTAACCACTATTTTTAGAAAACTATATAGTTGCCACAAAGCTTCACAGTTAGGTAAGTCTAGACTGCTGAATCTCTAAGCACATCAAGCAGACTGAGAATAATATCAAGAAGTTATTCATTCTCTGTGAAAGGTGCTAAAATATAGGAGTTCAATCAGAAGCATGATTTTATTTTTAAAAGGGAAAGACTATCTGGAGAATATTTGGCCTATTTTTGGAGCCATTTGAAAAACCATACTGTGGGAAGGAAAATATATATCCAATTTGGAGAGACTCCTGAGTGTAGAGAATATATGTACGTACATTAAAAATGGGCCGTTTTATTTTACACAGCATCACTGTGAAGTATTATTTTGCTTTCTTAGCAGATAAGGCTATTGAACTCAGATAGTTTGACTAACATGCCGGATATCACACATTGCATTTCAATATAAGGATGATATTTTTTGAGACATTTTCCAGTGCTTTATCTTTCTTTACACTGTACCCATTCAACCATGAAGGGTAAGCCCAAAGCTTAATGTCTTAAGAAAGAAAGGGTTGGTACAGGACAGATCCTACCTAAACTAAAGAGGTCATTATTCAGCTTAAGGGTGTTTTCTTTAAGCCCATGGTGAAATTTAAAAAGGCATATTCTCACTTTCCTTTCCTCTTTTGTTTTCATTTCTTTCAATGACATCACGCCCTGCATCACCAAACCCAGACATCTGGTGGTCATCCTCAATTCTCTATCCTTTCTTTCACTTTCCAAGTTCAGTGCTCACCATGACCAGCTGATTTTACTTCCACAGAATAGGAAATATGGACCTCACTTTTTACTCTGTGTTTCAGGGCTGACATCCTAAATCAGAGCCTTAGGATTTCTAAATCGGCTGCTAAAAATCCTCCTATGTGGCCCTTGTCTTCATTACATATTGCCCTGTATTCTTTATCATCCTCTTTACCATACTGAGAACAATCATCCCCCAAACAAGACTGATGTTGTCATGTGACCTCTAGTTAAACTTATCTAATTGTTCAGTTACCTGCAGGATAAGGCCCAAATTACTTTGCATGGAAATAAAACACCTTTGTGATCTGGTTGCTGCCTATCTTTAACTACACTTCTCCTGCCCTCCTCCCATGCATTTCAAGGTCATACCAAATAACAGAGAGGTGCAGGAACACGCCCTAATCTTTCTCAAGTTCACGCACACATTACTTGTTAGTTCATTTGTTTAGAATGCCTTTGATCATGTGGTGAACTCTGAGCTTAAGTGTTGGGTAGCCTAAGATGTTTCCTGTAATGTAACAACTCACCTTCTCTTCTATGTCCCTTTCCAGAGTTGAGCCCTCCCTCTTTTGTCTGCCATGGAACTGTGAATACCCTTTTTGTAATTATTTATATTTATCTATTCAGCTGACCTAGAAGGCATGTTCCATGCTCTACTTATATTTTTATTTTTAGCTCCGCTTAATAAAAATGTTTCACTTGAATGAAAACAGAAAGGAGAAGATTTTAGCGGCATGATTTTGACACTTCTGCAAACCCGGATGTCTCTATGTGATGTGAAGGAGGAGATGTGCAGTAGACAATTGGTCTTGTCTAGACACGATTGGTCTCATGTTCAAGAGATTGATTGGACACTGGAGATAGACATTTGAGAATCATCAGTTATGGTAGCCAAGGCCATGGGCATGGGGGAAAAACATAACAAGAGGAGTTGGTGAAGCCAGAGAAACCTACTGAGATGACTGAGGAGTAATCTGGAAAGTGGGAAAGAATGACCTTGAGGAAGTCGACACAGAAGAGAGTTTCCAGAAAGAAGAGTGTGTCTAGTAAAGATGATAACTTTGTGCCCATTAGATTAGGTATTTAATTTAGTGATAATCTTAGCAGGAATATCATTTTCAAAAGCAAAGGCAAAAATGAAGTAGGCGAAGGGTAAATAAAGATTAAAATGTTGAGGTAATGAGTATTGGTTTTCTTGTTTTGTCAGCTTTTTGGGGTTATAGTCTTGGGTCTACAGAGCAACTGGTGAGAAAAACATTAACTGTCTTTCTTGGTCAGAGTACTATTGGCACTGGGGACAGGACCAGTTTTCACAGGGTGGGGCTGAAGCTGAGCATCTCTGACCTGGCCCATTAGTGTCCCTATCATAGCGAAAACCAAAAACTACTCCATTATTTTCCAATCTCTGCATGTGGGAGAGCACATCTCCCAGTTGAGAAGCACAGATATCTGGGTTCGACTTTCTCTAACAACTCTAGCAAGACGCTCTATGGACTTTGGGAATTTTCTTGACTGAAAAGGCCCACAATAACTTCTTTTATCTGTGAGATTGCCAGAAGCCTTTCTTCCCTCATCAAGACATATTATTAGCTTACTATTAGGACCATAACAGCCTTTATCTTTCCACCACTGCCCCATGTCTCACAAAAGAGGTTTGTATACTTCTTGTCTATTTCCAGCAACAGCTTCACATCTGCTTCCTCACAAATAGTTATATGTTTTGTTCTGAATGGATCTTTAATGCTACCTTATTTTGTCTAGAGAACACCACTAACAATTCATTATTGTTTACCTAAGCTCAGTCTGTGTGAACATACTGGTGTTCAGTAATGTAGTTGTGTGTATATGTCAAAATCGATCCGAACGCATTCCTGTAGGAACACATGACATAAAATGTATGTAATATATTCTACTGTGACATTGTGCTAATTTATGCCTTTTTTAATTTTCCTTCTACTGACATCCTTCCTGAAGTATCATTTACTTTTCTGTTCTACCCAAATTCTCCCAGTTCTTGGAAGCCCTTCCCAAGCCACCTCTTCCAAGAAGCTCTCTTACTACTCCAGCACTGATGTAAAAACATACCACTTGTGTGATCTTAGGCAAGCCCTGACCTCTTTGAGCTTTGATTTCTGAAATTGCAATTTAGTATCTTTAATGTTTATTTATTTTTGATAAAGAGAGAGAGAAAAAGCATGAGTATATGTTGGCGGGGGGGGGGGGGGGGAAGGGTGACAGAGAGAGGGAGACACAGAATCCAAAGCAAAATCCAGGCTCAGAGCCGTCAACACAGAGCCTGATGCAGGGCTTGAACTCACACACCATGAGATCATGACCTGAGCTGAAGTCAGACACTTAACCAACTGAACTACCCAGGCTCCCCTGATTTCTGAAATTTTAAAATATTATCATCAGCGTGGCTTCTACCATATACATGAACTCTGAAGTTCAAATAAGTTCAGTTTTGTCAAAGCAACTATGTAAAAAGACTACCGCAAGTAGTAAAAGCAAATGCATGAATCCTCTATTATTTTATGTCAACTATTTCTGCATGACTTTCTTTTTAAGAATACCTTTCCTTATTGAGGCATGCTCTGTCTGAGATAGAGTTGCCTGGTCATTTCCCTCAAACAGTGTGATTTTTACTGAGTTGTCCCACAGCCCAGCCAAAGCAGCAGTGATTTCACGATCTGTACATTTGCACATGAGAAACTGATAGCAGACCACCAACTTACTTCACGTTGAGACCAAACAGCTCTCAGATGGAAACAATGACTTTTAGTCATTAACAGCCCGATTAAACAGAAACCATTGACCTAGAGGTGAAAGGCTCCCATAGCCCCTTCCCCATGCTCAGGCCTAGAGTAACCTACCGGTTTGCTCTGCTTAATTGCTTCACTCATTAATGGAATGCCAGACTTAACTGCAGCATGTGTGGGTGTGTACACGCAATACCACCAAAGCAGAATTTTACACTTCAATTGTCCACTCTTTTCAGCATTTTTCTGGAGATAACCTAAGAGATTCCGTGGCTTTGCTTAAGCCATCCTTATCACACAAGGAAATATCTGGAACACTGAAAGGATGTTTAAAAAGATCAGAGGAGATTACATTATAAAATAATATTTATACTGCTCCTATATACCAACATGGTCCTAAAATGATTAGGGCCATGTTTCGGGTTTCAGAGTGAGTCACTTCTGGCAGGTATGAGTTATTGCAGCTCTAAGAACTACGTGGCTGCTGAAAGACTACCAGCCCATGATAGGTTTGTGAACTGATAGGGTCTTTTTTCCCCGTTCTCCAGATGAGTGCTATCAAAGACATGGTAAGAACCATAATATTTTGCTGTATAACACTAAGGGGAATATATTCATGTGAAGTGATGATCTCTGATGTTTCTGGACAATCTAAAGATACATTACATTTTCCTAATAATACCTACCTTCTTTTTGATATGATGTTTTAGAAGAACAGCTTGCACTTATACTCAGTACAATTTATCACCTATCCCCAAAGTACCCTGCCGTTGAAATGCCTGACATATATATTGGGTGTCACGGATTTAGCAAAAATTGAATTATAAATTGCCCTGCCAGTTTTTGCCTCTGGAAATAATGAAAAAGTAAGCTAAAGAAATGTTCTCCTGAAGGATTTACTTTTTAAGTGACTATGAAGAAAGAAATAACCAGTATGGATTGCCAACACATTATCTCTCTGAGCATGGATTATTCGGATAACTAAGAAAATACAATAGAAATAGGAAAAAGTACAAATCCTACTTCCAGGGAAAGAAAGCGGTGGCATTGATAGATTCATTTTAAACGAGTGAAGGATCTCATGGCTGACAATGTCAGGGTCCCCTTCAAGCCAAACAAAATGCCATGCAAAGCTCTTTTCGGAAATGATATTTTTATTCTTATAGATAAAGGATGGCTTATTAGGGTTCATTACTTACTTCATTAATTAACTGTCAAAATGGCTTATTGCTCAGTATCACTCAATGTATTTGAACTTTATGCAATACGCTTATGAACAATTTCATATAAGCTTTTTATATTATATACTCATTGTATAAAACTTGGAAATATGGGAGCTTATAAAGAAAAACTACATTTTATGACTCCACTCAAATTTAGCATATGTTTTTTCTAGTATAAAAATTATGTGTGTACTTTGTACGCATTTTTATATTTGTTTTTTTCTGCCTAATTATAAGCCACTATATCAGATCATATTCTGAGATACATTTAACGTTTGGATAGTTCACTGCCACGTATTAAGTGTACTCGCAAAATATTTCTCTATTTGAACATGGTGCTTTTCTACTTTTGACTATGAAAAACAACAATCCAATGACTGTACTTACACTTAGGCTGTTTCCACTCTGCTTGCTTAGATATAGAATGACTGGATCAAGAAACATTAAACTTTCGAAGTTATTTGATGACATTTCCAAATCTCTTTTCATGAAGATTGTATCACCTTCCCTTCCACCAGCAGCCAGTAAGCCTGCCAGTCACAGAAAGGCTTACTTGGTTTAAATTGTTTAACCCTTTGGCCTTTTGATAGGTGGAAGAGTTTTTCCTTTTTTTTTTTAATGTTTATTAATGTATTTTGAGGGAGAGAGAGAGAGCAATGGGGGAAGGACAGAGGAAGAGGAGACAAAAAGGAGAGAGAACATACAGAGAGAGGAGAGAGAGAGAGAATCCCAAGAAGGCTCTGTGCTTCCAGCGTGGAGCCCCCCACAGAGCACCAACTTACTTCACATTGAGGCAAAACAGCTCTCAGAGGGTTTCATCTCACAAGCCGTGAGATCATGACCTGAGCTGAAATCAAGCGTTGGATGTTTAACCAACTGAGCCACTCAGGCTTCCCAGTGTTTCTCCTTTTAATCTGAATGTTTTAAAAGCAAGTTGCAAGGTTGTTTTTTATATATATATATATATTATATATTATATATATATATATATTTTATATATATATAAAAATATAATATATATAATATATAACTATATATATTATTTATATATATTGTTATTTATATTTATATTTACATATATTTATATATATATATTGTTATATATATATTGTTATATATAAATATATATTTATATATATTGTTATATAAATATATATTTATATATATTGTTATATAAATATATATTTATATATATTGTTATATAAATATATAAAAATATATAATATATATAAATATTTATATATACATTTATAAATATATAAATATATATAATTATATATATTTATAAATATATAAATATATATAATTATATATTTATATATAAGTATATAAATATATATAAATATATTATATTATATATAAATATATATATATATAATATATACTTGATTGATATGAGTAATTTCTTTAAACTTACTCTCAGTTAAACTGATACAAGAATCTTGTTTTCTCTTAGTGATATCTTACAATGGATGACACGATCATATGGGCTTTTTTTCATGTTATATATTTATGGGTTTTTTTTTGAAGAACATAGTTTTAATGGTATAAAAGAGGCTGCATCATTATTTAAGTGTGTGTATTAAATTATTTTGCCATTTGTAATAACTATCCAGTTTGATCCTAATAGTAATAACTATCCAAAGCTTAGTCATTTTAGGATTTATCTTGCAGTCACATTCATGTGAAGAAAAAGAAAATTTTGCAATTTCACTGGTATTTTCCATTGGGTAGCATATTTTATAAAGTTACCTTCTTGTTTTTCTCTGACATTAACCTCACTAACACATTTACTCAGGCACAAGTGTTTTCAAAATCGCTATCGGGTTATTTCAGAAACATACAGTATGCTCATGACTCGTATGCCTTACACAGAGTTGCACTTGTAGATCTTGGTAACTTTATGGTCTCTTACAAACGCTAGTTGTGTTTTGTTTTTTTTTTAAATCAAAGAAAAGCGAGTGCCTTGTATTCTTTGGGTTCTTAATGCAAAAGATGAAAATATGAGATTAGGAACGCATTAGGAATAAAAGCAAAGTCACGGGAAACAAGTGCAATCTGTATCCTTTTGTTCTGTGCAGACACGTGTGACATTCGTCGACTGGTGGTTGTTGGCACTGTTCTGTGCTTGCTTGTTGAGTGACTTTGGGCAAATTGCTTCACATTTCTCTGAGACACAAGTTTTTCATTTTTCCAGTTGAGATTTTTTTTTTAATCTCCTTTACAAAGTAACTGAGAGTACAAAAGCAATGTATCTAAGGAGCCTGGCATCCAGATCAGTCCTTGGCATATGTCGGATCCTCAACAAATGCTGGCTGCTGTCACTACATCTACTAACTACAAATTCTACTACAAATATTGCTGTTACTACTAGTATTTGCCTTGTTTCGTTTTTTTAGGTCTATTCTCTCAGGAACTTTCTTTTCTTTTGAAATTTTACTCCCCTAATGTTATTTATTTTATTTTATTTTTATTTGAGTAAGTTTATTTACTACTACTATGTGACCTTCGTAAGTTCTTAAAAATTCTTCAGTAAAATTAATTTCTTTAAAACGTTAAAAAAAAACATTTTCAGTGTTTTATTTATTTATTTAAAAAAATAACCCTTTTTTAATGTTTATTTTTGAGACAGAGGGAGACAGAGGACGGGTGGGGGAGGGGCAGAGAAAGAGGGAGACGCAGAATCCGAAGCAGGCTCCAGGCCCTGAGATGTCAGCGCAGAGACGGACACGGGGCTCAAACCCACAAACCGCGAGATCATGACCTGAGCCGAAGTCCGACGCTCAACCGACTGAGCCTCCCAGGCGCCCCTAAAGTCTCTTAATTTCTTTAAAAATTGTTGTTTCCTTGGCTATCTCAGTAAAAAAGCTTTTAAATTGGTACAAAATCTTAGAGTTTTATAGGACTTTCCTCAAATACGTCACTTGATCTCTAGAGAAAAACCTTGTGGAATATGGAGAAGAGGTGTCATTTCAGCTTATGATGCAGAAACTAAGTTTCAGAGATGACAAGTGTCATGACTATGGCCCATACTTTTGTCATTTTATTTAGCCCTAATTCCATCCTCGCTTCTATCCATCACATCCTGAGGACACAGACTGCAAAGGAATCAAACAGAGGTCAATATTAGAATACGAGACCACTCTTTCTACTCTCTTGGTATTCTTCCTTACCTCATTAACTTTCCCACCTACCAAGAAAATGCCAGTTGAGTTCTTCGACGACATGTGTTTTTCTTAAGGAGTCTGATATAAATGAAATATGTGGAGATACAAAAGCCACTACGCGAAGTGTTAGTCATTATCCCGGAAGGTTAAATAGGCACAGCTGTTGCCATGAAATCCAGATGCCCTTTGATAACTAGCCTTCCCTCAAAGCTTATGATGATACTCACCCATATTTCATTATATTCAAGTGTTGTCACCATAAACATCCCCAACATGCCTCTGCATCAGGCAGTCCCTACTTATGCCATGAATTGCTCGGAAGTATGTCTTCCATACACTGTTGAGTCTAAATTTCAACTTTTTTTAGTCATTGCCTTGGTTGATAATTAGCAGTGGGCAGAATCGAGGAGACAGGGTTCTTAGCCGTAAGCTTGAGATTCAAAATTCCAGCTAAGGCTGGAGAAAGGATTGGGTCTTGCAATGCACAGAAGCCCAACTCTGCTTCTCATGTCATCCTAGCCCCTTGATCTCCCACCATCCCAGAGGGTGAGATTTGCCTCCAGAGGATTATGAATCAAGTATTTAAAGCAACGTCTCAGAGACAGTGCAAACCACAAATCTGCTAACCGTTTTCTTCTGGGTTTATGTGTAGCATGACAGACAAGGAATTCAGACATGCATAATAAAAGTAGCCAATACATCGTTGCTAATGGTAGACTCGCTGCCACTGAATTACTGTCCTAAATAAATGCTATTAAAAAATCTGCTAGACTTCATTTTATTCTGGCTGACTTCCTGACTTTCCAAAATACTGATAGAAGTCGAGACCCAAAAGGGAGAATAGAGCCAAAAAAGAAGGAGGATGCATGTCACATAGACATAAAACAGATGGGCTAAACTTACCTTCACTTAAACACTAGATAATCAAGGCAGAAAATAGAACGACCAATCCTTATAGAATAAACTCAACCAATGGAAAGCACTCATGTAGAGATACAAAGCGCAACGTATGCATTCATGCCATTTAGCACTTTCCTTTAAACTTTAAATCTGCAAACAGATAACTGTAGAAATTCGTTTGAATCCTGACGGATATAATTTGACTTGAATTTAGGGTGTAAGGCTGTGACATTGAAATGTAGGGTTGCATTTTCTCCTCTCTTTTAGTGGCCTGGGCTTAGCTAAGAGCAAGAGCTTTAAACTTTAAGAGCAAGAGACTCTTTTGGTTTTCCTAATAGCACCACTGAGGGTGAAGTAAACCACAATAAAATCAAAATGGCAGTTATGAAATTCACAGAAAAGAATGTCACACCTCATATGCAATCTTCATAGCCTCATTATACTTGCTGTTTATGATTTTAAATGATCACATTGTAATGGGGAAACATCATGTTGACGGAAAGGGTTCTGGGGCTGCTTCCATTTATGAGGCAGGGATTTTTATCTCTGGCTTCTAAATCTGTCAAAATATACTTATATCGCTCATAGGGCACTGTTTTACTCAAGGGAGACAACATTTTAACTACAGAAGGAGCAGAAAATAATTCCGATTGCCTGCTGCCTTATAATTTGGTAAGATGTATGGGAAAATCTTGTGTGTATGAATCCATATCGAATAAAGATACTGACGTCTTCGGAAGGAACATGAAGTGTGAAAATATACAATAAAGCCATTTCATAAGACTGGTAAGTCTGTAGCAGGGGAATTGAGAGCATCCATTTTTTATTCAGACCCCGTGGTTCCTAATGTTTCCTCTGTTCTCCCGTACTTCTTCCTGATACCCATACTTTCACCGTCACTCCTCCCGACTCCTTGAAATACCGGAATTCTATATGCGTTGTCTAGCTCGGTGTTTCCCAAATATACCTGATTGTAAAAAGCAGCTAGGTGCTTATTAAGAACACAGATTACCTCTTAACCAATTCTAGAAATTCCGACTCGGTAGATCTGCGATAGAGCCTATGAGCATATATTTTAAATAATTTCTCTGGGATCTCTATGTTCCAACAAGTTTGGGAAATACTGCTCTAGGCCATCTTAACGATCCCTCTGGTTTTAAAAACCATTTATATGTTGGTGAGGTCTACATTTATAGATCCAGTCCAGACATCTTTTATATATCTTCCTATTTGAACATTATCACTTAGATGTCTTACTTCATCCTACATTTAACACGTCTAAAACTGATTTCTCGATCATGTACCTGATATTTACTATTATTTAATTCTTCCTTTTCTCTGTAAATCATACTAAAACCTACGTAGTTGCTCAACCTAGAAACCTGGTAGTAATTATTGACATCTTTCTCATCCTTAACTCTATATCCAAAGCATCGCCAAGATCCATGGATCAGACCTCCAAAACATATCAAACCTGCTCACTCTTATCTTTTGCATTTTCATTGCCACCCTGTTGGAAATAAGTCAACAACTCCTTGCCTGAGCTGTTATGACAGTCCCTAATTTTTCTCCCCCCATTCTACTCTTGCTTCCCTATATTCCATTTCCATGCAGCAGTCGGATAATCTTAAAATATAACCTGGGTCACTCCTTGCTCAAAAATCAGTAATGACATTTCTTAGTACTTAGAATAAATTCCCAATTCCTAACCAATCTTCCATGAGTTACCATGCTTCCATGAGCACCACCTCTCCAGCTGCTCTTGGAGATACTCTTCTACTCATTGAACTCCTGACCAATCCTAGTAATCATCCAGGTCTCACTTAAATGTCACCGTCATTGTAGAAGACTTTCCTGACCCCCACCATCTCCAGACGATTACTATTACTAATTACTATTGGTATCACTAATTACTGTGTCTCTTAAAATCTCTTGTACACTTTTTGCCTTATTAGCATTTTTATATTTGTTATTTCTTTTTTTGGTCATTTGTCTAATACCTGTTTATCCCACTGAATTACACACCCATGAAAGCAGGAGTCGTTCATGTTTTACTCATCACTCTCCTCCCAGTGCGTGGCAGGTTTGGTGTGTACTAGATGCTCAATAAACACTTCTTGAGGGAAGGAAGGAAGGAAGGAAGGAAGGAAGGAAGGTTAAATACTGAAGAGACATCAGTGAGCAAAATAGAGGATAATTTCTGCTTTTGTGGAGTCAGCATTCAGTGAGAGAGGTGTTATTACCGATTAACTTGCTGATTTGTGAATAAGAAAACTTATAAGATCCATTTGTTCATTATGTTTATGCTTGTTGGTGATTACGTCAGGATCTGTGCTATTCTATTTTAAAGCTTATAAATTCATACGCATTTTATTTTCAACGTTTTTTTTTATTTATTTTTGGGACAGAGAGAGACAGAGCATGAAGGGGGGAGGGGCAGAGAGAGAGGGAGACACAGAATCGGAAACAGGCTCCAGGCTCCGAGCCATCAGCCGAGAGCCTGACGCGGGGCTCGAACTCACGGACCGCGAGATCGTGACCTGGCTGAAGTCGGACGCTTAACCGACTGCGCCACCCAGGCGCCCCTCATACGCATTTTAAACAATGTGGGTAAAGTGTGAGATTTGCAGTTTTACTCCCAACTTCTCCATATGGATAATTGATCACAACATCAAGAGGCATTCTTCTCATGAGCAGGAACAAGTTCCAGCTGAGGGCCCCATGGTCTGTGCCCTTTGCTCATCTACGCACCGAAAAGCCAAGGTGAGGAGAGGCAAAGAGAGTCTCATTTACCTGTAGTGCCCTTTGCTGGCAGGGGTGAAAGTGGATGGTGGAACCCACGAAGACAGGTCCATAAAGGTTCTCACATGTATGTTGGGCTTGTCAAGAAAAACACAATTCTTTAGAAAACTAGAAAAAAAAATAAGAAAATTTTAAAATATTTAAAGATGAGATATGGCAATTACAGACATGTGATGAGCTAACAAAACTAAATTAACAGAGCACTCTAAGACTTTAACTCTTTCTTCATATTTTACTAAAACACTCTCAGGAACATTTTGCCAAAGCTCTAGGAAAAGAAGAAAACCTGTATGTCCAGACTCCGCCGTGCAGGGAGGGTGAGTCCAGCTCTGTAACAACGTTAAGCATATCACACTTGTGGTTAACCGGCACCTAGTGGAAGAAATAAGCCAAAACATGACATGTATAATCAGAAACCAGTGAATATGGCTCATTTTAATGTGAGATCCTCCCACACTCTAAAAGGAAAACATTTCCCAGCTTTTCATTGCCTTGAAAGCACAAGATCTTGCATAAAAATGTCAGCTACAAGCTTCGAAGCAAATGTTTCTTTTTACAATATGGCACACATCATAATTTCTTTGCCTGGTTCTCCCTGAAAGAGAGGGGAGTATAACCCTCTAACTAGCAGCCAAACACTGTTCTCTTAAAAATGCTGTGCAAAGAAATGAAACACAGCCACAACAAAACAAGGTGTCCAGAGCAAAGTTCTTGCCCTGAATTTATCATTTGTTTATACTTCCTCTAGCCTTTTAAATTTTCTCTAGTTATATCCTTTTTGCAAAGAATTAAGAGTCAGTGAGTAAAACCATTAGACAAGTATTTTCTTCAAAGAAACTAATTCAATTTGGTCCGTAACAGACAGACACTGGTTAAATTTTACTGTGTTCACATTATTTCACTGGTGCATGTAAGTCAAGTTCCAACACTCGCTTCTTTTGTTTTGATGAAGAAATCCTCTTTGAACAAAGAGAAAAATTCTTAAGAGAGAATTCCTTTACAGACCCATACATGTCTGGGTCTTTCCTTTTCTGAGGGACTATTTGCCAATTTTGAAGGCCAGAGTTAGTTTTTCTAAACACGTGAAAAACCTCTGAAGAGAAATTTGACTGTAAAGATGTTGACATCCTTAACCAAATAACATGAATATCACTGCAATAAACAATATATTTTTTAACTGTCTATTTATTGTTGAGAGAGAGAGAAACCGAGTGCAAGTCGGGGAGGGACAGAGAGAGAGGGAGACACATAATCCGAAGCAGGCTCCAGGCTCCGAGCTGTCAGCACAGATCCCGATGCGGGGCTGGAACTCACAGACCGTGAGATCATGACCTGAGCCGAAGTCAGAGGCTTACCCGATTAAGCCACCCAGGCGCCCTGCAATAAACAATATTTTAAGGAAGTATGTTTTAGTTAAACTCCAAGAGCCACAGGGAAGCTGTTTCATCTCTATTCCATTCCTTTGTCCCCACATTGACTGAAAAAGGAAGCATATCTTATCATAATATTATTGTGCCTCTCATTCATGATAGTGCCAACATTCACATAAGTGTGGATACTTGTTTTTTCTCAGGGAGTTCTCTCTAAGCTAGCAACCCTACACAGGGGGTATACTTTCAGGAGCTGTTGGATTTGCAACTCTTCACAGCCCTTGACCTCAGTTGTGACACTAGGAAATTAGAAAATACTGCATGAAGCATTCTTAGCATTCAGCTGGCCAAAAGTAAAATATTCCCAGATAATTAAAAAATGCAACCGATGCCAATAGGCTGCTAAAACACAAGTAGACCCAAAAAAAAGCACACCTCATAATTTATTAATCATAATAATAGTCTATTTTTTTTCTCTCTCTCTAAAGGATCCTTCATGAAAACAACCTCCATGATTTTGCTTATGTCCTCCAGATCTTTCCTTCACTAACCAGAAGCCTGGAAACAAACTTGTCATATGAAGCCAAAAATAGTAACCTTACATTTATGAATCCTTAAAAAAGAATATTTTTTTATGCTTTTCTCATCCAGAAGAATAAAGAAAAGTTTATCAAAGCACACCTCAGAGATATACCTAACCTCCCAAGCAGAGCTAATCATTAAAAGAAATAACAAAATGTGAGATTCTCTTTGAATTCCATTCTGCTGCCACGTAGCTGACACTAAATGTTGCTGTTTTTAAGGGCAATTTCCAGACATAAATGTGTTCTTTGCCCAAGAACAAATGTGCTATGTTTTTTCCATCTCTTTAACACTCTAATTATTCTTACAAACAAGAATGATGATTGGAAGCCAGCATGTAGACATCACCATGCCAACTTAATTTTTCACATCTTAACTATTTGCAAACGTTCGAAGCAAAGCCTATAAATAATATCAAGGTGAAATTTGAAATATTAACTAATAAGGACAATGAATTGGTTCATCTCTTAGAAAAGAGAGTGGAGTATCTAACACCAGAATGGTTAAATAGACTTTAATTCATGAAACAAAGTTTTATTTAATGTAGCATCCCGAGTCACTTTTGAAATGAGGGAAGGAAAAAACGAGGACAAGAAGACCAGAGCACAGGAGATTTTATGGTTCACATAGTCTTTGATACTGTGGTCAATTCAAAATGATTGAGATAAATGCCCTTAAATGATGTGATCTTACAGTCAAAAACTAATACAAAAACCAGAATTCAAAACTGTATATAAAACAAACCCAATGAAAATTTTTTAAATGCCGTAAGATATTCTAGGTAAACATATCGATTGTAAATGATGGTTATCTTTAGGTAATCTCATTACAGACATTTTTTTTTCAATTTTTAGGTGTTTCTCTGACCTTTTTACAACAAATATATTTTATAGTCAGAAAGTAAAACAATAAGCCCTATTTTCAAATAGGCATTTCCCTTGTAATAATGAAATTCCATGTGCTAAATACCATAACATATGATTACATAATAATGCCATTATAATATTGTAGGTATTTCAAAAGTTATGTTAAACTTTTGGGGACTCTGGCAATAGGAATCACTCACACTCTCTGCAATAATAAGGAAATATTAGAGGTAATTGAGAATTGGTTCTAAAGAACGACAAGGGTACTTACTTTTTATTTTCAGTAAGGGGATGTTGAGAACACCCTGGCCGAGAGATGTGTTAAGGAGTATGATTAATTTGGTTTGGGTGGAGAGGAGTGCCAGATGGTCAAATATTTTGTATACCACCACCATTATCTTGTAACACTTGGCATTTTTTTCACCCCAAACTATGTGCCTGCTGCCTTTCTAAGATTGTAATTTCTCATCTTATTTAATCATACCCATATGGAGCAGGAATTACTATCCACATTTTTTAATGAGGAAACTGATGCAGAGATTGAGTGACTTGGCCGGAAAAACAATAAACAAATCTAGAAAATGATTGTCAATTTCCTGAGAATATTTTAAGGATCAAAGGTACCATATGAACATTCACTGAACAAGAACTATTTGCTTACTCATTGCTATAAATTTCCTATTATTGGGTGCCTGGGTGGTTCAGTCAGTTGAGCGTCCAACTCTTAGCTTCATCTCAGGTCACGATCCCAGAGTTGTATCAAGCCCCACATCGGGCTCTGTGATGAGCTTGGAGCCTGCTTGAGATTCTTTCTCTCTAAATAAATAAATAAATATCTTTTAAAAAATTTCTATTACTATCTTATTATACATTTCATTTTCAAACTCAAAAGCCCAAACTCATTGCTGACTACTCTTCCTCTCTTGTTGTCCAAAAGCGGTCATTTCTTTGGAAGATTTTTGCATTCATTCTTTGTCTCCTTTGCTTCCTGTTCCCACTCGAGTTTAAGTGGGATTGCCAGGATGCAAGCTCTGGGCTGTCTGTGTTTAAAGCGGGACCACTGTGCTTCTGTCTCCCTGGAGAGCTTCATGCCTTAGCCTGGAAACAGAGCCTTCAAAGCAGGGGTGTAAGAACTCAGTCCCATAGCAGTGTAGAGGACAGCTCAGCATCAAGAAAGAGTGGATGGAAAGTTCCAGGTGGAATTATGAGAACCAAAACCCAGGCAGTGGCCGTGGGAATGGGAAGGAGATAGGATCTGAGATCTAAGATAGATCCAAGAAATACTTAGGAGGTGGAATCAGCATGAGTCCTTCGGTGGGAGAAGAAAAAGTAGATATGGATGTGGATGACATTAAGGAAAAAGAAAGAAATTACTTTTATTTTAGGAAAAGGTTTTTTTCAAACTAAATGAGCTAAAGGGCAAACCCTCAGAGTGATTACAGATGCTATTATGATGATCTCATTTACACTGAGAAAATATCCAGAAAGGCCTTTTTTCCACTATCATCAATCAAAAATATCTACTCTACATAAAGTACATTCAAAAAAATGTAGAGATTTTTTAAAAGGGAGATATGCTTTCCGACCTCAAAGAGTTTAAGTGTCTGGTTAAAGGAAAGGAGATGAACAGAGAAAGGAAAAATTTGATACGAAGGAAGAATACAAGGATCGTGAGAAATTTTAAAACAAATGAATTACACTGGGTGCTGTATGTAAGCGATGAACCACGGGAATCTACCCCTAAAACCAAGAGCACTCTGTACATGCTGTATGTTAGCCAGTTTGACAATAAATAATATTAAAAATAAATGAATGAACATATGTCTTCCCTCCTACTTGAGGGGATTGATGGTGTATGTGTGATTGCAATCAGGGGAGTATTTCAGAAGCTACAGCCTATGTATCAGCTCTTAAAAGTTTGGAGAGAGGAAAAGATAAGGTTTACTTGAGAAATGTAGTAAATTTGACTGTTTGGTGGTCTCAGGAAATTGGTTGGAAGTGAGTCTTTGGGGGGAAAAGTTTATGAAAGACCTGAAGACAGAATTTGGGGTTTGAGTTGTAGACGATAAACATTCATCGAGGAGTTGTATTTTTTGTTTGTTTTTGTTGTTTTCTCCTGGAAAGCACCTGTTCTTTTGCTTGTTTTTTTTTTTTTTTTTCCTTCTATTGGGCTGTCTGTTTTCCCATATTCTTTTGTAGAAGTCCTTTAAAATATTTTGGATTCTAGGCTTTTGTTGGGTATGTGTTGCAAATACCCTCTGCTATTCTGAAGCTTGTTTTTCCATTTTTTATATGGTGTCTTTGGATAAAACTTAATCTTAAATAACATTAATTTTTTTCTAATTTTAATTTAGTCTGAGCTATTTATCTCTTTCATTGTTGTTAGTGCTTCTTGTGTTTGTTTAAAGAACCCTTAGTAACCCTGCATTTAATGAAGGTTTTTTTCCTTAATCTCCTTCTAAACAATTTATTGTTTTGCCATGCACATTTAGCTTTTAATTCCATTTGGAATTATGTGCATGATGTAAGATAGGACTAGAGTCCTTCTCTTTGTTTTTTTTTTTACCTGGAAACCTAATTGTCTCATCAAGGAGTTTTGAGTGAGGCAAACCATCCCATTGAAGCAGCCCCTGAGAGGCAGGGCTGTCTGGAGAAGGCAGAGTGGAAGCAAGGCATAAAGATGTAGGCACAGGGAAGTCATGCTATTCTTTGTGGTATTATGAGCAGAAAGGATGAAACAGAATCAAAAGGCATTTCAAAGAGTGAATTAATAAGTTTTGGAGGGTGGTTGTATTTGGGGGTCAGGAAGAAGGAAGAACTGAAAAAAATCCTAGAGCTGTGTACAACTTAGAAAACTGGAAATCTTATGGTCCAGTCAGTGAGTTTCACACTATCTCCCTCCTTTCCCCCAGTCCAGTACCCTACTGGTTCCATTAGCTTAGAGATTTGGACTTTCTGGAAGTTAGAATCTGGATCCGTGTCACAAATTAACATTTTGACATGGACATATGCCTTCATGATAGACAGTTGTAAATTACTTTAAAAATCAAATTATGTGCAGTTTCCATCCCTAAAGTCTTATAATAGTCTTTGCCTTCATAACAACAAACACCTTGAGCAATAAGAAAACCAAGAGACCCATAAGCTCTAGTGCTCTTACACTTAAGCAAGATACTGGTTCCTTCTGAGAGCAAAAATTCTTCAGAGATCTTAGTGCAGTGATGTCAGGTTGAATTTCCGAATCCACAAAACTGCTGCATCAAGTCCATTTTAGTGCCAATCTATCTGAAAACAAAAAGTATGACGGGGTGCCTGGGGCTCAGTCGGTTAAGCGTCCGACTTCGGCTCAGGTCATGATCTCATGGTTTGTGGGTTCAGGTCCCGCATCAGGCTCTGTGCTGACAGCTCAGAGCCTGGAGCCTGCTTCAGACTCTGTGTCTCCCTCTCTTTCTCACCAGCTTATGCTCTCTCTCTCTCTCTCTCTTTCTCTCAAAAATAAACAAAAACATTTGAAAAAGTATGACAATAACCAATAACCTCATCAAAAATTGGAGGAAGATAAATCATTTAGCAGAAAGGAGCACACACTCCTAATTCCTCTTGCTCCCCTATGGATGAATGTCTTAAAAACAAAACAAAATAACAAAAACGAAACAAAACAAAAAAACCACTTCTGCCCTTTCTTCACATCTCTATTCCACGAAGAGGATTGACCTCATCTCATATACAGGTTTGAAAGAAAGAGATAAGCATTCTTTCTCTCAGCTCCTGTCCCCCTTGGAATCAGCATGGTCTCAGGGAACCTGAGGGCTAGTCTTCTCTGAGCTGTCCACCCTCGAGGACTGTAGTCAACCAGACTCATTCAGACCCCTGCTAAATCTAGTGCCTTGATACACTATAGACCCACTGAAAATGTCCTCACATATACCATGCACATAAAAGTTTTGCAAAACAATTATCTGTGACACTCCGTGTGAACTTTTCAATTCTATTCTATCTTGTTGTTTTTTAATAGCCAGCCATAACCCTCTAGATTGATTTCACAATCTACTAATGGGCCATAATTCAAAGTCTCAAAGCACATTCTAGACCTCTCCCTCTGCCTTACCCTGTCATCCAAACAAAATCTTCCTAATTCTGGCCTCTCCTACCCCCTCCCCCTGCTGATTTTTGAGAATCTGGGCTTTCCTCTCCACCCCTATTTCTGAAACTCCAGTACATATTCTAATCACTTCTCATTTCTCACTGAGATTTGCAATAATACAAATAAGAGTAACAATATGCCTGTAGTGGTCATTCTAGAGGCCACATTCATTAAGAGCTTACCACTCACTAGAGGCTGTTCATGTAGCTACATTTATTTAATCCAAACAACAACCAAGGCTATTTTCCCCACATTGATCTACTTACCACTAGACACACTGATTCTTTCCTCCATTCATGCTCCAAACTACTTCCGGTGTGAAGTAGTTTTTAAAATTACGATTGGCAATATACCATGCTGGTATTTAAAATGGCTTTATTTGGGGCGCCTGGGTGGCTCAGTCGATTGAGCGTCCGACTTCAGCTCAGGTCACGATCTCACGGTTCGTGAGTTCGAGCCCGCGTCGGGCTCTGCGCTGATGGCTCAGAGCCGGGAGCCTGCTTCGGAGTCTGTGTCTCCCTCTCTCTCTGCCCCTCCCCCATTCATGCTCTGTCTCTCTCTGTCTCAAAAATAAATAAACATTGAAAAAAAAATTAAAATGGCTTTATTTACAGGGCAAGCAGAAAGTACTAGTCCCATTAGGACCTGATTCTAGCCTCATGAACTGTCTTTCCACTGCCATCTTCTGCTCAGAGTATCCTCTCTCTCATAACTACACCTGGCCCTGCTTTGATCACTGGGAGCCCCTTCTTCCAGGCTCAGTTGTTTCTTGTGCTCTCATAGGCTCTGGTTCATATCTCTCATCCATCACCTCTTTTGTTGTTGTGCTAGTCTGTTTACATGTCTGTCTCTCCCACCGGACCATAAGTCTCTGGAGGGCCAGCACTGAAACTCTTTCATCTTTGCATTTCTGCTTTTATTGCTACGATTCTAGCAGCTATGCTAACAACGTCATACCCAACCTCTGTGATAGTCTTTTTTTCTGTTTTCCTGACCCTAATCTGCAACTTTAATGACATTTTGCCTGCCATGGCCAAACATGCTGGTTATGTTTATTCCTGATCCAATAGTAGGTCCCCCTTACTGAACCCATCATATCCCAATTTTTGGACGTCATTTTAAAGCTACTTATACTTGGACCTCTTTCTACAAAAATACCTTTATTTCTCACTTCAGTAGACCTAAACATTCTCAGATTTAACTTTTATGGGTTTGACTGTGCTTAGCGATAACAAAAGTTCAACGGCATGTGATTATTTGAAAGTTGTTGAGGTCGGGGCGCCTGGGTGGCTTAGTTGGTTAAGCGTCCGGCTGCAGCTCAGGTCACGATCTCACAGTCTGTGAGTTCGAGCCCCACCTTGGGCTCTGTGCTGACAGCTCAGAGCCTGGAGCCTGCTTCGGATCCTGTGTCTCCCTCTCTCTCTGCCCCTCCCCTGCTCATCCTCTGTCTCTTTCTGTCTCAAAAATAAATAAAAAAAGAAAGAAAGAAAGTTGTTGAGGCAGAATCTTTAAACAAGAAAACCATTTGAGAACAGCATACTTGCCATTGAGTGGCCCTAGCCAACCCCCTAGTACCCACATGAATGGTTTTGTTCGGGGTCATGAAAAAAGTAAGTCTAACTTATGTAATATCAGAAATGTATTAATGAGATGTTTAAATATTTTAAATGATATTCTATGTGATGGAATGAACACCACGCTACAGTGGTATTCTTAAATGTGAGAATATACAAGAGGCTTGGGATGTATTACACTGTAATGCACTACTGGGTTGGAGCTCTCAGGGCCCTCAACTGTCTCTTTTTACTCTTTTTTTTTTTTTTTTTTTTGGTCTCTTTATTCTTTACATTACCCACACAGTCCAGATTCCTTCCATGTAATTTGCCTTCTCTATTCATGTCAAATGAATAGATGGGTCAATTGAGTAAAGGACAAAATGAGTAGCATTATTGGAACTCAAATCATCTTGGACTGAAAACATTATGGTTTTGATAAGTATTCGCCAACACAAATGATGGCTGAGACAGTTCATTAGCTCCAGAAGCATCAAATGTGTGGCGAAAGGAGAAAAAGAGCTAGGACTGAGATTCCAAAAAAAGAAGGATGCCATTAATGTGCTAGATAAAGAATGTCCAGACATTCTAGGTAGGCAAAAGTAACACTCAGGTAAACATATTTCATTTCAAGGAGGTAGGAAGGGCTTCTTCTTTATTTTATTATTTCTCAAATAACAGAAACTATAATGCTTACATTACCACACACAAAACAATTGATGATGCAGTCTTTAAAAAATTTTTTTTTTAATATTGGGGCGCCTGGGTGGCTCAATCGGTTGAGCGTCCGACTTCAGCTCAGGTCATGATCTTGCAGTCTGTGAGTTTGAGCTCCAGGTCAGACTGTGTGCTGACAGCTCAGAGCCTGAAGCCTGCCTCAGATGCTATGTCTCCCTCTCTCTCTGTCCCTCCCTCACTCGCACTCTCTCTCTCTTTCTCTCAAAAATAAACAAACATTAAAAAAGAATTTAAAACTTTTTTTGAGAGAGAGAGAGACAGAGACAGAGTACAAGTGGGGGAGTGGCAGAGAGAGAGAGAGAGAGAGAGAGAGAGAGAGAGAGAGAAGGAGAGAGAGAATCCCAAGCAGGCTCTACGCTCAGGGTGGAGCTCGATGTGGGGCTCAGTCTCACAACTGTGACATCATGACCTGAGCCAAAATCGAGAGGCAGATGCTTAACTGACTGAGCCACCCAGGCACCCTGATGATATAATCTCAACGTTTCTTCTCAACCTTGGTAATGGATTTGTTTGATATGGAAATTATACTTCTTTTTTACCACATCAAGTCTAGCTTTTTTGCTTGACTTTCAAGGTCTTCTATAATACGGACCAACGTGATCTTTCCAAGCTTATTTCCTCCTCCCCTCTCCTCAAAACCTGGGCTGTACTCAAAAGTCAACAGTCTAATCTGGTCAAGGAGTGTTCTAAATGTCTATCATGCATTCCCAATTCATTAGTGTTCCCTTTGCAAGAGACAGAGTTACACATTCCACACTATGCCTAGTACAGCACTGGACATAGAGTAGGAATTCAATATATATGAATCAACCAGGTATTTTAAACATCCATACTATTTTCCCAGAGTCTGCTATGTGTGATTAGAAGGTGCAAATGCAGACTACATACACAATTTGCCTCCAAGGAGTGAGCCATTTTTCTTAAAATAGTAAACATAAAAATTCAAAACTCCACATAAATAGGTGCTAGATAGCACTCTATAATTTGTCCTCCTCTGTGGTCCTCGGTGTCTGTCCCCTTAATATCTACTAAGTAGCTCCCTCAGGAAGTGTCATGATGATTTTATGTACCCTTCAGTGTTTAGGTCAGTATCTAGTATATGTCGAATTGAATTGTGTTGTACAGACCATTTATGTCTTAGGTATTAAAAGAATGGGAAGACCAATGTTGGGATAGAGCAGTCAGAATTTTTTAATTAGAGATCTTAATTTAGTATTAAGCCATGTATTAATATATAAAGAGTGGCTCCACATGATAGAGTAGCAAGGACATTGGTTTTGAAGCCAGAAAACATGCATTTAAGAGCTGGTTCTACTAATGGCTAGCTGAGTGACCTTATTCAAGTCACTTAACCTGAATGTCAGCTCCTATGCCTTTGAAACAGAAATAAAGGTACACTTCTTCCTCCTACTTTGCAAAGTTATCTAAGCATCAAATAAAATGATCTATAGATCTATGGGATTCTATAAAGTAGAATACTGTATCGAAGTATGTTATTTTATTCACTATCATTTAAGCTCTTTTGCAACTAGATGAGAACAGAAGCTTGTTAGAAAAATATTCAAGAGTCCGTTATCCACGATGCAATATCAGCCTGGAGAACATGAGTGTGTTTTCAAAAGAGTCATCCTGAGCCAGAAATATTTTATAACATCTTTAATGGCACAGATGAATTTGGGAGGAGCTCAGTAAATTACCAGTGGCACCAAGTTGAGTGGGAAGCTCAGCAACTTGGAGAAGATAATTATAATTTTAAGTGACCTTGAGAATAAACAGAAATAATGAGAATAAAAGCTTAATCGGAACAAGTGAAAAGGGGAGAACAAACCGTACAGAAATGATGATAAGACCTGGTTACAGGCGAATACAGCATAAACAAAAGACAGGATTATAGAGGATCAGATATAAGTCACCAATGCCATGTTAATGATTAAAAATGTGCTGATAAAAGGCTGGAATAAATAAGGTTCTAGCAGGTAGGAGTTACCAGACAGTCTTCCCACCATCCTCAGGATTTTATCATTTTGAAAAGACTTATCAAACACCTACTGGATGCAAGGCGTAGAAATGTAGGAAAAATGTGTCTGATTTAAGGCCTTGAAATTGAGGAATGAACTCCTTGGATGGGATCCCAAGAGAAGCAAAGTGATTCATGGTTTGCAAAATAAAGTCTCTGAGTGGAAGCTAAAGGATTAGGTTTATTTAGAACTGAGAAGAGAAAACAGATATGCGAGGTTAGGTGTGATTAATAAGTATCTGAAATGACAAGAAAGAATGTATAGATAGAATAGAAGAAAATGCACTGCATTTGCCACAGGAAGGGTTTGTCTTGAACAATGCCAAGAAGACGCCTGTGTAAGCACTGTTAGAGTACCATCATCTGGCCAAAGAAAAACTTCTTAATGGTGTCACGGACAATTATGTGTCACTAAATGCCATTCCATGTGGATAAGAACAAAGCCTGTGTTTGTGGAAATTTCCTGTTGCACCGATTTTTTTCCTAATCCAATGTGTGAATGCTTTGGTGCTTTCAGTGCCTTTATCTTTTCTGATTGTCCACATTCTATTCTGCTCTCCAAGCTAGGAGTCAAAGAGTCATCTGTGATTTCGCCCTCCCACCATACTCCAAACATTCAATTAAGCAGTACGTGTGACCCTTGTTTTCTATCTCCTAAACTCCTCTTAGGTTTGTGTCTTCTCTTCCAGGGCACCAAGAGAAGTTCTCTCCTCTAAAGAATTGCAATGCTTTCCTCACTGACATCTGTGCTTAGAGCTGGGGCCCTCTCAAACTTTTCTTCTACCCAGACATCCAGTGACAGACTTAAAATGCCAAGCTGAGCTATGAAACTATATTACAAAACAGTCTTCCCACCATGTTCCTGATTGTGTCATTCTGCAAAACACTTGTGACACACCTGCTAGACCCCTGGCACAGTTGTAAAGAACAGTGTAGCATTTGAAGACTTAAACCCGGGTACGGACTCCTTGGATGGATCCCAGGAGAAAAAGCAAGGTTCTTCAATAGCTCCCCATCTCTAAAATATTAAGTCCAAGTTGATTACCATCCAAGCTTCCCTTTGGCCTGGCCCCTCCTACCATTCAGTGTCAGCCCTTGCTTCTCTCTTCCTCAAACTTGTGTTCCAGCAACATGCTTTTCTCATCCCCTGCTTGACCTTTCCATCCGAAAGACTCTTCCCCCATTCTTTACCAGCCTAGCTCCCTACAGTCTCTGCCCACAATGACTTCCCTCAACCCCTGAGTCAAGATACTCTGTCAGAGTCTTGTTGCTCATAAATCCTTATCTCTTAATCACCTGTTTAGGTGCCCATCTCCCCAGTATGAGTGGGCACCTTCTGGGCAAGGGCTAGAACTGATTTCTTGAGTCTTCTACTCTCTCTCATAGATCCTAATAAAAGTAGACCTGACTCTTAAAAGTTAAAAAAGTTTTTAAGAGTTAAAAAAAGAATAGGGGCATCTGGGTGGCTAGGTTGGTTAAGCATCTGACTTCAGCTCAGGTCATGAACTCACGATCCATGGGTTCAAGCCTCACATCATGTTCTCTGTTGTCTGTGTAGAGACCACTTCGGATCCTCTGTCTTCGGACAGTCCCATAAACACACTCTCCCTCTTTCTCTCAAAAATAAATAAACATTGAAAAATACGATAAATGAATGAATGAATTTACTTTATAGATCCACTATAAGACATTATTAAAACAGCCTTTAAATTCTAGCACAACCATATTACCTTTATGTAAGGCATTATGAAACCTTGATTTAACCATATGTACGTGTCCGCTAAATTACATTAATTATCTTATATTCTAACCAGTCTAAATAGGGTGAGAGCAAATGTTTCAGAACACAAAAGATACCACGTTTGAATGCAATGACAAGACAAAGCAAAAACCAGGATGAATATACCAAGATGTTATGTTCACGTTAGTTGAAGAGCTACGTAGAGTTAGAACTTGAGACATGTTGGAAATTGTACAAAATTAAAGTTGTAAAATTAGTTCATTTAATATGCATAAGTTTAGTACAAGCTGTTCTTTTTTATTTGCTACAAAGTGGCAAAGTCTTGTGCCTTAGTCCTTTCGGGCTGCTATAACAAAATACCATTGACTGAGTAGTTTATAAACAATGGAAATTTATTTCTCACAGTTCTATAAGTTGCAAAGCCCAAGACTAAGTAAGGCACTGGCAGATTTGGTGTCTGGTGACCACCAGCCTCCTGGTTCATACATGGCATGGTCTCTTCTTGCTGGGTCCTTATACAGTAGAAGGGGCAAGAAAGCTCTCTGGAGCCTCTTTTATAAGAATACTAACCCCACTGAGGAGGGCTCCACCTCATGACCTCATCACTTCCCAGAAGCCCTTCCTCTAAGTACTTACACATTAGGGATTAGGTTTCCACATATGAATGTTGTACAGGTCACATCCTGCATCTGGACTTTCAGCAAGGTGGTGATGGAGAATGAAATGCCACCATACTCCACTCAGCAATCTATGTGCAGTCCTCATCTACCTCGAGGAAAGGGTATGCAAAGGCGCTGGGTTGGCAAGCTAGACTCTGGCCAGCTTCACCTCCTGCCCTGATGTCCCAGGGTCCTTCTCTTAGTCCCACCACAAAGCTGCTGCGTATGCCATACCTCTGCCTGAAATTCTCCTTGTCCTTTTCAACCCATTGCTCATATTTCAGTTTGACACCCCTTCCATGAGGAAAGTCTAAGCTCTATGACATGGACTGTTCTCCCTAGAGTCGGTAGGCTTTCATCAAACTGCAAACCCCTTGACCCCATTTCCAAGTTTACAATTGTATGATCGCTATATTCATGCCTCTCCCACCATATGGCAAGCCACATGAAGGCAAGGATGGGAATCTATGTTGGCTACTATTATATCCCCAGAACACATAGTACATGTTAAATAAATATTCGTGGAGCTAATACATTCATATAGAGCATACAGAGGAACATAATAAATTTGGTTGAGTAAAAGAATTGCCGTATTCAGCTCCCAAATTTTGATTTCAGTGGTATTTAAAATAAGTTAATGAAATCAAGTATGATATTATAATTCCTTTAGACATTTAGAACACAATTGGCCTTGGCTTGATTTTGTTTCATCTTTTCATAAATATGCTTATATCTCCTTTATAAATATAGTTTATTTTTTACCCTCAAAGTTTGGTATTGGGGAATTGATTAATACTTGATTTTAGCATCCTGAAGTTCAGAAACATGGTGGTTAATTAGTTTATTTAGCAATCTGTCAGATCAGTAAAAGTTTAACACATGTTTTTGATATAATTTTCTGGAATAAAAAAATAAATGTAATGTTTATTAAATAATGAGGATAATATGAACTTTCAGTGATGCAGACAGGTTGATTATAACTGTAAACCACATGCTTATATACTTTGGACTTTTATAGCTTTTAATTTATCAAAGGAAATAATTAGCACACTTTGTGGCAGCCAGTGATGGAATTTATTCATTTGGAAGGCTATGGGTTTCCTGTCATTAAAACTACATCATGTCCTTCCTTTTCTATTAAACTTCCACTGAGGGCAGTAAGAAGTCACTAAAAGGAAATGAAGAGTTTTTTTGGCAATGTTCTTGTACAATGATTTAATACTCTTAGAAGATAGCAAACCCATAATGTATGCCAACAAGTGTATTATATAGGACAAGGGGCCCAATTACCGCATTGTTTCCTTCATTTGAAGTTTTGTTGTTACTCAATTCACTGTGATTTGTAAAGTTTTGGCAATACATTTATTTTCTCTCTGCAGGTTAATGTATTTTTTGGTTTTCATTAGTAATGTTCACTGCAAAAAAGAAACTGATTTAGATTCCAGAAGCACTGTATACAGATTTGCATCTCAAAGGATACAATTTTTCTCTCCAGATGATCAATGGCATCTCATTACATGTAGATAAAGCTCACACACATTTTTTTTTTCTCTCACTGAAGCTTTTGTTTGTTTGCTTGCTCGTTTTTTAATGAGATAAACTGTAAACTCTAACCTCTTTTCCGTTTAAATAGTACTGAGGTTTAATCTTGACTGTTCCCAATGCTAGAACCACAGCTCCTAACAAGTTCTGTCCTGTTTGGGAAGACTTAAATGAAATGCTTGTTTTCCTAAGGTCTAAAATGGGCCTGATGGGGAGTCGGAATTAGCCTCTCACCCCTAGAAGTGGGTGGTCGTTTGAAGCCTTAATCAAGAGACACTGTTGGTCAAGGTTTAGTTTCAGCTCTCTGACAAGCCCTGTGCAGGTGAAGGGCCCTCGCAAAATACGTGAAGACTCTGTTTGGCCTGACTACAAACCCAACAGTTGGTAAATATGCTTCAGACAAGCTCACATAGTCCTTTTACATGGCATATGTTAAGAAACAAAGTACTCTTAGTTCTTAAAATCATGGAGATGGGCCACAGTCTACACCGTGAAAACTCTCCGTTAATCTGATGCAGAAATACTGCGCTTCACATTTGCTTCCCAGTCTTTAGGTTGTCACAGACAAATGTATTAAGACAAGTAGAATGGCTTTGCAATGCATACATCAATTTTCTTTAGAATGACTTGAGATTTACAGGAACTTTGTAAGAACAGCACTGAGATTCCTTTTACCCAGCTCCTCCCATTGCTAATATCATATATTACCATGGTATGTTTGTTTGTCCAAACTAAGAAATCGACATAGAGTAGGTCAATTTTAAGAAATAATGACTTCTGTAATTAAGATATTCTTTAAAAGAAAGAATGGCTTAAGATATTCTTTAAAAGAAAAATACACAGACCACTTTGCTGAATTTCTATAGAGAAGCCGTTAATTTCAACGCTGTGTTATCGGAGCTACTTAAACCAGGTACTGATATTGCTGTTGAGTTTGCAAATTAAGATGGAAGATCAGAGTCTGGTGGGATTGTCATATTGTCTCCTTTAATTTGGAAAAGTAGAACGAGGCTAGAGAGACACTCGTAAAACAGACTTTACGACTCTCTTCGAGGCAGATATAGAAGCCCACGCTCCAATCCCTTCTCCCAGCTTCTGCAATTACATTTCCGCAGGAAGAAAGAGAAGGAATTAGAAACAGGATAATGTAGTCTTAAATCACCATTCTTAGCCTTTGCCTTCTTGTGGGAGCCCTGAATTTTTATAACATGGCCCTCATATTGTATAGTGTGACACAACAGAAAACACAACTTGCTTGACCCTTCCTCAATAAAAAATCATTTTGTCTGACATCCTATAAAACCTGTGCATGAGCCCATGCTAAGCTCTTGTGTCTCCTTCAATTGGCAAAAGAAAACCATTGTAAACATGTACAGTAAAGCTAAAGTTCTCTTTCAGTATGGTTTGGAAAGAGCTAATAATTTAACATTTCTGGGTAACCATCTCCAAAGCCTGAGCCTATCGATCCTCATTCTAAAACAATTGCAAATGTGACGTGTGGGGACATTAAAGAGAAAGTCCTGAATCAAAGAATATTTAGAATTAAAATACTCTTATTAGAATAAGAACATAATACGATTAAGTCTCTTGCTCAGTTCTCAGCTATGCTGGTAACGACTAGTTGATAACCCAAACTGACTTAGTGTCTTGACATCACAAGGAGATGTTGGGTGTAACGCATTACAGAGTTTTTCCCCCCAAAAAGCCCGGGATAGCCACATGTATTCATCTTCGACATTTATCTTGGGCATCAGCCACACCAAGACAGCTGGCCTTGTGTATCTAAATGTATGTGGGAGGAGCCTCACAATCTCTGCTCCCCACTGGCCTGTGATAAGATAAGTCCCGACTAGATCCAGAGAGGATTCATGACTCAGAGCTAGTTTAGCACATACGCAGTTTCTCCAAGTATTTGCACTCTCTAATGCTGACAAACACATACAAAGCCGACGTTAACATGCACGTATCAAGACACTGATTCTTCATAAAATATTTCATAGTGGTATTACATGCGATAGCCTGAGAGCTGCAAAATGTAACAAAAACTGAAGACGATATTCTAAAGTTTTGCCTCTCATTTCCAAGCCCTATGTCTAAGAGCAGAAAGATTGTTGCCCCTCAGAACGAAGGGAAATAATGACATATTCTGTGGCATAATTAAATATTACATTTTACTAATGTATGAATATGTAACCACCTGCTGGAACTGACACGGGCACCAAAAATGATGTTTTAAATGGAGACTTTAAAATACAAAGAAAATGCCATGATCTGTATTTTCTTCATGAGTCTGTATCACTTAGAATATAATTAAAACAGAGCCCTTATCAAAGGTAGAAAATCTGGATTTTGTCATGACTACTCGTTCTAGACATGTCTTCTTAGATGCTTTCCTAACTCTTCTATGCCTCAGTTTATTCTTACAGAGAGAAAAAGAGGAGAGAGAAACATTAGCAACAGCTATTTTGATTGTTGGAACTAAACCTAAGTTTCTATTATGAATATATGCTGAAATCTGATACGCTGTAGCAAAAACCAGACTCACAAACAAAAACAACTTTTTTTATTTCCGTAATGGGAAGTAAATTAAGAAACCAAATCTAGTTTGTTTTGCACCATAGTGTAAGTTAACAGGAAGATAAGATCTTCCTATGGGTTTCAGTATAATATAATACAACACATTGTTTTTACAGTAAGTAGCTGGTTCTCTAAGTAAGATAAAAATGAATTGGCTCACGGGCACAAAATGTTGCTATGAAAGATGCAATGCTGACATTTTTTCTCTCTGGATACTGGTGTCTAGAGCTCAATGTTCAAAAATCTTGTAAAGTGTATAAAGATGGAATTTAGAGTCCTTTTGTGAAGCCCAGTTCCTAAAGCGTGCTGTGTGTCTGTCTTAAAGAAAAAGAAAAAGAATCCTTCATCAATTATGGTGAAGGATCCCCAAACTGAAACACATGTGGATGAACTCCATTCAAGTTACCAGCCCACACCGGTCTGCTGGTGGGGGAGGGAGGGAAAAAGAGGAGATAAATGGCCCACATGATTGATTTCAACTAAGACTAAAATCTTGGAAGACAATTATTGGATTTACTCACTGTTTGTTTTTGCAACATTTCGGAAATAGGCAAAAAAAAAAATGTTTACAAAGTTGAAGAGGCGTGTGGCAGCTGAGAAGTTGGTTTTCTAGGTAAGTGATGGTTTTTTCCCCAAAACTTCTTTTCTTCATTTACCTTAGCTGGTACCAGGCATTGGCAATCATCCTTGGTGAAATTATCAACCGTGAAATTAACAGAGTGATGATGAAGAATATTGTTCAGTGAATGTTTCCTAAATAATTACATATTCATACATGTAATAGATTTCAAACTTCTGGCATTATTTAAGGGGTTCTTTCCATGATCTAAACCACCCTATATTTACCTTTTATTATCTGACATGTTTCTTTTTGAAAAAACAGAAAATTCTTTCCATGTTGTCCGGGAGAAGTAGTACATCTAATTAATATATCGTCTTCTCCTTCTGTAACTGACAAATGCTAAATGCTTTATCAGTCTGGCACCAAAAATGATGTTGTGTCAGGGCTTTCCCAGACAGCCTTGTCTGAAAAGCTACATGAAAAGCTTTAATGATCATATATTAGGTGGGAACTTTAACCTTCTTTGTACCAGGTCAATTGAGTAGGTAATTGGAAAAGTCAGTTCCACTTGTTGTAATCTATTCAAAAGGAAACTTAGAGTTACACAGAATTTAAGTTTCCAGTCATAGAAACGTTGCAGAACTGTGTAGAAAAACAAGACAAAACACAACCATTCCGGACAACCTTCCATTCATTTCACTGCATTAAGGGTTAACGACCGAAACAAGAGCAAAGCTCAGATCAGACCAAACACAAACAAACGAACAAACAAACAAACAAAACTTTTTACAAATTTTCTATTTTCTTCATCTGACCATAGGAGAAATTAAATTTAATTGAAAAATATAAATCATCATCATTGAGAATCAAGGATCAATGTTGGCTTTGGCACCATGTTCAGCTTTTCACAAATAAAATCATCTCGTTTAACTCACAAAAATCAATAAGAAAGGATTCCGATGATCACGCGATAGCTAAGACACACACTATAGATCTGCTGAGGGCCAGATGTTCTTGCCGGCTGCCCCGCTTACCTGTACCACTTGTGAGCTATATAGCCCTGGGCAGATTAATTCACCTCTCAGTGTGCCGGGTTTTCCCATTTTGAAAATAGAAATGATATTAGCATCTGCCTCACAGGGATGTTGTGAGAAAGGATACAACATTCAGTATATAGATGCTCTATAGAAGCATTTGTGTTGTTATTGTTGTTCTTTTACAGACAATGAAACACAGGGTAGAGGAGATTTTAGAACTTACCCCAAGTCACAGAGGTGAGTGACAGAACAGAGGTGTGGTCTTCTCTGTCCTACGGGAGCCTACAGATTAGTAGGAGGAGCAGGAAAGAGAAAAAGGAATGCACCCCTTTAACTGCTTTATGAGTGGGAAATAAGGACGTCGCTTGACTCTTAAGAAGAGTCACAAAAGGGGAGCCTCCATTTCAACGGGGAGGGGAGGGCTGCCTGCAAGGAAGACGTGGGGTTGGCCAAGAAATGTGCCAAGGATGATGCGGGCACTCTTGGGGCACACAGAATAGGCTGTGTCACAGATCTGGAAGCTGTGACTGTGAAAGCAGCAGTCACCCGGCAAGGATGACCATGTTTTCGTGGGGACCTTTGGAACGATGGTTGAAGCAAAAATGGGATCCAAAAAAAGCCCTTCTTCACATTCCAAGATTCGTAGCTTTCCAAAAATCTAGACCTATCGTTAGAAATCTATACCTATCGTTGTAAATGAGTCCCGTTATGTGTAATGCCTGTGGTAATTTCAAAATATGTGGAAAGAGGCATCTTGGGGAGTTCAGGTTGCCATAACAAATTACCACACACTGAGGGGGCTTAAACAACAGAAATGTATTCCTCACAGTTCTAGAGGCTGGAAGTCCAAAATCAAGGTGCTGGCCAATTCGCTTCCTGGTGAGAGTGGTCTTTCTGGTTTGTAAGTGTGTGACTTCTCATTGCATCCTCACATGGAAGAAAGCAGAGAAAGGAAGCAAGTTCTCTCCTATCTTTTCTGATAAGGGCACTAATCACATCATGGGGGCCCCACCCTCCCGACATCATCTCAACCTAATTACCTTCCTAAGGCCTTGTCTCCACATACCTTCACACTGGGGATTAGGGCTTGCACATACGAACTTTGGGAGGACACAAACATTCAGTCCACAGCAGAGGACTTCAAATGTCTTACACTTTTCTAGCACATGCTAATAGAATTTGTTTGAGGTAAACTGAAAGGCAAATTACATTAATAGTAAAATCTTCGAGATTCCACTGTGAAAGAAATGAGCTCCTTTTCATCATACTCTGTTTCCAAACATTTGACAATTGAGAAAATTTCCATATAAGCCGGTGGGCACAACACGGACCACTCCTCATATTCTTTCTTTAGGAAATGTGAGTACATTTCTTTAGGAAATGTACTATCAGAATGTACTATCAGAATGCAGTACACGGTATTCTGATAACCGGCAACCCAGACTGTTGAGTTTCTAAAGAAAGTGGAGCTTTTGTCTTATTCTCATTGCTGTTAGAATGAAAATAAAATTCCTGTGCACAGGCAGTGACGTCTGTCGTGGCATGGTCCCTGCCAGTCTCTGCAGCTTTATGGGGCACCCTCTCATGCCTTGCAGCCCGACCATATCAGCCGCCAGGCAGTTAGAGACCCCTTCCAACCACAGCACCTTTAACATGCTATTCCCTCTATTTAGAACACTCTCCATCTGGGGCGCCTGAGTGGCTCAGTCAGTTAAGCGTCTGACTTCAGCTTAGGTCATGATCTCACAGTTTGTGAGTTCGAGCCCCATGTCAGGCTCTGTGCTGACAGCTCAGAGCCTGGAGCCTGCTTCAGATTCTAGGTCTCCTCCTCTTTCTGCCCCTCCCCTGCTCATGCTCTGTGTCTCTCTGTCTCTCAATAATAAATAAACGTTAAAAATTAAAAAAAAAAAAAAAAGGAATACTCTCCTTCCCCACCTCCACCATCTCCTATCCGTATTTCAGACCTCAGTTCAAGTGCCCATATCCAAGGAAGTCTTTTGTAAACCCTCAGGTAAAAGGATCTCCTAGGTCAAGTGGTGTTCTTTACCCCCTTCCTGCTCTTCCTCCCCCTCTTCCCATTCTCGTCTCCTCCTCCTCTTCTTCTTTTTCTTCTTCCTCTTCTTTTTTTCTATAAAAGTGCTCTACTATAACCCTATTCTTTTTTTCCCTCCTCAATCCTTTCAACAAACATGCACTGTACAGCAATTAATTAGCTGGCCGAAACCCTTCTACACACCGGGAGCACAACAGTGAAGGAAACAGACAAAGAACACTCCTAATTTCAAGATTCCCACCATCATTGGATTTGCATCCTCCTTCCGAGTAGACTACAAGTTCCCTGGAACGCACTGAAGGATAACACTGGTGCTATTCTCCCTGCTGTGTTCCAAGATTCTTGCACAGAGGCTGGCTCATAGGAGCCATCTAATAAATATTTACTGAATAAGTTTAAAATGAATGAGATTTAAAATTAGCTTACACACTCGAGAAGACTATTTAAGAGAGTATGAAAATACAAAAGCAAAGACCCTCAAATTAAAGATGTAGAAGACTGGACACTCACCTGAGAAAGCCCTCTTGCATCAAGACCTTAGAGTATCACAGTCATGTGCATGGTGAACTACTCAACATAAGCCCAAATCCTGGAGGCTTAAAAACAATAGAAACACTGCTAAACTTTCCAAAGAGAAAACAGAGAGGGAGGGAGGGAGGGAAGCAGGAAAGGGGCGGGGCAGGGGAGAGAGAAATAAATGTTCTCCATCATGTTTACTGATAAATATGTATCCATTTATTCACTAATAATTATTTCATTCCCACCAACAGTGTATGAGGGTTCCCTTTTCTCCACATCCTCACCAACACTTGTTACTTCTTGTCATTTTTGGAATGCAAATTGGTGTAGACACTGTGGGAAATAATACGGAGTGTCCTCAAAAAATTAAAAATAGAGATATCATATGATTCAATAATTCTACTATTGGGTATTTACCCAAAGAAAATGGAAACACTAATTCAAAAAGATAATGCATCCTTATGTTTACCGTAGTGTTATTTACGATAGCCAAGATATGGGAGCAACGGAAGTGTCCATCAACAGATGAATGGATAAGAAGGATGTGTGTGGCACACACACACACACACACACACACACACACACACACAATGCAATATTATGCAGCCATGAAAAGAAATGAGATTGTGGCATTTGAGACAACATGGATAGACCTAGAGGGTGTTACGTTAAGTGAAATAACGTCCAGCTGAGAAAGACAAATAGCATATGATTCCACTTAAGAGTGGAAAAGCAAACAGAAACTCATAAATGAATAAACAAACAAAAAGCAGAACCAGACCTATAAATACAGAGAACAAACTGATGGTTGCCAGAAGAGAGGGAGTGGGGGTTTGGGCAAACTGGGTGAAGGGAAGTGGGAGATACAGGCTTTCACTTACGGAATGAATAAATCACAAGAATAGAAGCACAGCATAAGGAATATAATCAATGGTATTATAATAGCAATGTAATGGGACAGGTGACAGCTACACTTACAGGGAACACAGCATAATGAATAAACTTGTCAGATTACTAAGTTGCACACCTGAAAGTAATGTAACATTATGTGTCAATCCTACTCAAATAGGAAATAATTATTATTGTTATATCTTTTTCACCTTCTAGTATTAGGCACTCTGTTAGATGTCTGGAGAGAAACTGTGGTTTCAGGGAGTAAAGCAACATTGTCCTTCCTCCCTTTTTTTCATTCTTACCATGGATCCACCATCCTGGTTTATGACAGCAGAGCAAACCTTTGCAAAATCCTACTCCTACTCCAATAACATATGCTCAATAAGTTGTTTGATCGAAGAATAAATTGACAGGCTCCAAGGGTGATATGTGAACCTCACCTAAAAAATATTAGTTTACAAAAGTTTTGCATCAATTGTTTTTTTTTTTCGTTAAAGGTGTTTTGTCTCTCACTGATAAATACAAATTTTTCTTCCCTGCCTTGGGTTTTTTTTTTTAATTTCTTCATCTGTTAATATTGGATACCACAAGGGAATCTAGGACAGACGATGAAAATCTCTTCTCTGGTGGGCTTAAACACACCCCAGGTCCATGGAGACATCAACTCCTCCTGAATTTGTAATAAAATATTAAAATATTAAAAATTTAATACTGTTTCTTACTTTCCCCCCAACTCAGTCATACCCTATCTTCATCTTTTTATATTCTTTTTATAATTAGTAAAAACGAAGTCAAAACTACACTAACCATTTGTATGCTTATTTTGATACATGCGTTTATTACTATACTTGTACAATCATTATTCTTAAAATTTATTTTTAAATAAAATAAACAAGTGGCCAAGGATATATGTAGGAAATTTCGTACGGGGGCGCCTGGGTGGCTCAGTCAGTTAAGCATCGGACTTCGGTTCAGGTCATGATCTTCCGGTCTGTGAGTTCGAGCCCCTCATCGGACTCTGTGCTGACAGCTCAGAGCCTGGAGCCTGTTTCACATTCTGTGTCTCCCTCTCTCTCTGACCCTCCCCCGTTCATGCTCTGTCTCCTTCTGTCTCAAAAATAAATAAAAGTTAAAAAATATATATAAAAAATAAATCTAGTACAAAGGGGAATTAAAAAATTAAATATTAGACTACTATTCATTAGAATGAAATTGACATATAGATCATGAAAACAGCAGAAAATGAATAGATGAGCAAATCGCCCATGGAAAATATTTTAACTACATCAAGTACCAAACATTAGAAGCAAACAAGAGGGTCTGTAAGAAATGACAAGGTTCACTTATTTATAGAAGAGGAATTACAGATATTGTTAAAATTAAATTAACTAAGGAGGATAAAAGGCCATTGTCAAAAACAGACATGAGTTTCCTAAGCCAGAAAGCAGAGATGGAAAGTAAGGAAATCAGGATCCCATTAATCATAATAATCAAGAAATCAGAAGCTAAAATGCAAGTCCCTCCTTCATTCAAATTGCAAATATTCCCCTACTGTATTTCCCTAAGGTACCTAGAGATCAAAATCATGAAATAGGACAATAGACAGAAACACAGTTCCAGAAAGAAATTTATCATTGCATACTAGCTGAAGCACACAAATTTATGGTTATATGGAATCACAGAAAAGTATGTAATTTGATTATAATCATAACAACTATTATGTCAGAATACTTTCATCAATACTGATAGCATTAGAGCAGTATCTATACTGATAAAAGTAAACATCTTCTTAAAAATGTTTTTCCCCAACCACAATATACATCAATGAGTACAGGAGATGAAGATTAAACTCATTTGGGGAGCTCATTTGTTCGTTGAGGTTTTTAGTTTAAATATATTCATCTGAAAATTTACTTGAAAAGTTACTTTTAAATTATAAAAAGAAGGTCATTTCTGAAGTCAGGATAAAGATGTACCTGATGATTCACCAAAAATACCACTCAATGTATCTTGATGTTTGCTTTTTTTAAATTATTCTCTGGATAAGGTTAAAGATCATATTTTCCTTGAAGTTGACTACATTCTTGCTGACACAGAAGACTTTAACATATTTAGTATATTTATTTTTCTTTCTTTCTTTTTATTTTCTTGTTTTGAGAGAGAGAGAGAGCAAGTGGGGGAGGTGGGGGAGAGAATCTTAAGCAGACAGCACACCCAGCACGGAGCCCAACACAGGGCTCGATCCCATGACCCTGGAATCAGAACCTGAGCCAAAATCAAGAGTTGGATGCCCAAACAACTGAGCCACTCAGGCGCCCCTAGTGTATTTCTTGATAAGGGAGGCAGACAATGGAATAGGTTCAGTTCATGTACTTTCCAATTTATGGTATACTGTGAGTAAAAACTTCCAAAAATTATGGGTTCTGATAAGATTTTATATATATTTCTATGAAGAATCATTCTGTTTGTATGAAACTAAAACACATGTTTAATATAAATGCAGCTTTAAGAAAAACACTGTTCACAAAATAAGTCTCGGTATTTTAAAATTAAAATTTTTTCATGTTTATTTATTTTTGAGAGAGAGAGAGAGAGAGAGCATGAGTGGAGGAGAGGCAGAGAGAGAGAGGGAGACACAGAATCCAAAGCAGGCTTCAGGCTCTGAGCTGTCAGCACAGAGCCAGACGTGGGGCTCGAATTTGGGAACAGCAAGATCATGACCTAAGCGGAAGCTGGACCCTTAACTGACTGAGCCACCCAGGCACCCTTCAGTATTTTATAATTTAGAAATAGTATATGTCAGATTAGACCACATTGGTTTTAAGGTGCTCAAATCGAAGTACCTTTATGTTTAAGTAGAGACGAGTTGACAGAAAAGTAAGAATAGGGACCTAAATTACAAACTTAATTTTCGTGGGTCTTAATAAAAGGATCAGTATCTTTTTTATTTATATTTTTTTATAAATTTTTTTAATGTTTATTTATTTTTTAGAGAGAGAGTGCAAGCAGGGGGTGGACAGAGAGGGAGATACAGAATCCGAAGCAGTCTTCAGGCTCTGAGCTGTCAGCACAGAGCCCGACGCGGGGCTCAAACCCACGAACCATGAGATCATAACCTGACCCAAGTCAGACGCTTAACCAACTGAGCCACCCAGGTGCCACAAGGATCAGTATCTTTTTAAGTCAGTGAATGAATATTTATAGCCAGAGCCAAAGCTTGTGAAATCCACGAAAGTGAAGTTTTCTAAGTGAATTTCTTAAAAACAAAAACAAACAAAAAAGAACAAAACTGGGAAGTAAATATTGAATCAAAGCTAGCATAAAAGCAAACAAACTTTTCTAACTTCAAAAATCACCTTCCTGACAACTGTTTATGTAAAAATGATATATGTGACATGAAAATAAATTTTACCTACTTGTGAAAAGAGAAAGAGGTTGAATACATACCACTTGACTTGAAAGAATACAGGGTTCAAAGAATTCAAAGACGGCACACTTTGCATATTTCAGCTAAATTTCCTTCCATTTGTTTCAGATTTTACTGCATTAGGAGGCATTATAGGAGAGTCACTTAATTGTCGCTTCATTATTCTTCATTGTCAAATGAGCTGCAGGGACACAACAGAGAAGGTAAATTTGTGGGAATAGCTACATAGTGGATCCAAAAATAACACCTACTGTTTCAGAAAACATAATGGAATAGGTCAGGTCTGGCATGCAGACCTTTAAGCTGCCCTCAACACCTGAAAACACACACCAAAAAGGATACATGTACTTACTTCCCGCTCGCAGCCTTAGTTTTGCAATAGTTTTGGGTGTGTTCTTCCTTCTCATTGGTCTCAAATTTGTATTGTCATCTTCCAGTTTTGTGTGACCATTGCCACAGTTTCCACAGCCATGATCTTGGCTCTTTGAAATAGAATCTGGGCTGCATCACAACTATACTTACCTAGAACATGTCTGCAAAGAGACTTCGGATATGCTTCTGCTTGGGGACCTGACTTGCCTAATAGTGCTCACCTTGGCATTCCTACCATTTATGGCTTTATCCAATGTTTATTGAAAATGTATGAGGTGGCAGGCACTGTCCTAGCACCAAAGAAGCAAAAGCACCAACATTGTATTTCAGATAGACTGACCCATGGAATTGGAGCAAAGAGTGGAAGATGTTACCTACAGATTTCTTGTCAACACCTTATTCTACCCTATATCTTCAGTAGAAAAGGAATATTTTGAAATCGGTTTGCTGGTCATTTCTCAAGAACATAGGGAAAGAGTGAACGTGGTTAATAGAATAACAGTGGAAAGTATTAACCTGTGTGCTCCCCCAACACCCTGACCCCACCCCAAACCAGAAGGCTAAAGCATTTCACCTTTGTAGCATAAGGGAGAAACCCAGGTAGGACATAAATAACAAAGTTGATTCCTTACTTTTAAGCTTCAAAAGCTGAAGTCTTATCATTTATAATACAGGGTGCCCAATGTCTAGAAACATAGATAATATTATATTTTTGCAGATTGAAGATGTCCTTGATGATAGTATGCATCAGTTGCCTAAGTTTCTAGACTGCATGGAAATATGGGGATTTAGAAGGTTACTTACTAAGCTAGACTTTTCTGCCTGCCTTAAGAGGAACAAATTCCATGGGTGAAGTTAATGAGAAATTCAGTCAGAAATAAAACAGTAGGAAACTGGTGAATGATCCTGAGAAGGACTTGAGCGATCCGAGGGCACAGACCTGTGCTTCACTTTCCAGGAGAAGCCAAGAGGGGGTAAGACTCAAGCTATCAGACCTACCAAACCAACGCTCATGACGGAGCAAAAGCAGTGCTTTCACGAGACTCAACACGCTCTGCATATGCAGCCTTGGACAGCAGGGTAGGATGGTCTCAAGACCCTGCCCTGAACTTACCGGGGGTGAAACAGAAAAACAAAACAGAATCCATTGGGCTTCTTTTGAGTTGATCAAGATTCAGTTTCTACAATGAGGCTAAAGAAATAGAGTGACATTCTGTTGTAGAAGAATAAAGTTAATTTTCTTGTATACCGGAGTTTGTGGTCTGAAAGAGCACATCCACCATATGGGGTATACCTCATGAGGCATTTACAGCTGATTAATGAAGAGAATTTACAATACATGAAGAATCCATAAAAATCCGAAGAAGGAAGAATCTATAGGTACTAAAAATCTTAGTGTTAAATTAGAAAATAAAGGTGAAGGTGTACCGAAACAACTGGTATAATAATAAATAAATAATAACTAATTAATTAATAATAAATGAATAATCGGTGGTATAAATGGGTACAGACTTCCACAATAATCCCACTTGTTATGATCTATGCTAAGAAATATTACTAAAAATATTCAAATATGTGTATAAGATGTTCATTATGGCTTTATCCAACACCAACAGGGAGTTAAATTTCCATTTTCCATTAAAAAAAAACACATTGTTTTTCATAAGACTTTTAACTATAGAGAACAAACTGAGGTTTGCCAGAGGGGTTTGGGGTGGGAGGGGGGATGGACTAAATGGGCAAGAGGCATTAAGGAGGACTCTTGTTGGGATGAGCACTGGGTGTTACACGTAGGGGAGGAACCACTGGATTCTACTCCTGAAATCATTACTGCACTACCTGCTAACTAACTTGGATGTAAATTTAAAAAATTACAAACATTACAAAAAATGTATAAGAGCAAAACAAAAAAAATTAAAAGTAAAAAACCACTGCTTTTAAAACTGTGCGATGTCATGGAAAACTGTTTATGAAAGGTATAGTTGAAAAGCAGAATAGAAAATGCACACACATGTGTGCACACACACGTATTATATACATTATGAGTATAGCTGAAGGAGAAACATGCCTAGGGAAGACAATACAATAAAATATATTGGAGCCATAGATTATGGGGAAATAATTTATCTTAGTTATTGTCATTTTATGAAGTTACAGTATAAGTTATTTAGTATCTGTAAGTCATTACACGTTATAAATTGCTATCAATGAATTTAAACTTTTTTAAATTGAAGAACTAAGGTGATTTAAAAAATTTCATTCATTTAACATAGTTGATCACTTTCGACCAACAAAACACTTTGATAAGTGAAAGAGAGAAATTACCCTTTGAGACTGAACTCATATTTTGTCTGACACAAATATGTTGCCTGTCTCAGGTAAGGTGCCATAAATGGATGTTCTTTGACGTCGATCTTAGAAGTTCAGCGCACACAGCTACTCTCAGGGGCTATATACAGTTCATTTGTAAATTGTTCTAAAGCCTTCTAAATCATTTTAGATACCCTTCCAATACCAGTCCTGGAGGTAATAAGTTTCATAAATTTACTATCGCTGTGGTGTGCTTCTTCTCTACCCCCACATGTCATTTATGAGATTACCCTTCTATTTCACCACCTACCAAGCAAGTCTGCCCTCAGCTTTGAACACAACTTTTCCATCTCTGTAAAATGGGAATAATAAATACTTAACCTGGAAAGTGTTTCTGGTTTTGTCTTGTTTTTGTTTTGATGAGGATTCAATAAACCTCATATATCTAAAGCACCTAGCATAGCACCTACTATTTCATAAGCGTTTCATCAGTGTTTTTTATTGTTAATTTTATATTACACATGTTTCCTATCCATTTTTACCTTCCAAGTTTTAGTACCTGCTGCTTCAGAGACTCTCCCTGTATAGATACCACTCCAAGCCTGAAATGAGTTTGCTTTTTCTTCGTTGGGCCTTTTCTCGATACTGATTTAACACTACATATAACATTGTAGGGGTGGCTAATCCATAATTGTACATAATATTTTCTACCTCATATTCACTCTTCTCCTCAATCCCAACAAATGGTATCGGTTACAGGGATGTATCAGAGCAATGGCTAAGTCACACCCAACTCTCTTTACTGGTTCAAATCCAGTACTTCGGAATTCTGTATTTTACACACAGAACTTGATTTTTGAAACCTCCAAATGAAACGCCCTAAAATTGTCCATGAGACACTTTGCTACAGTGTCCAAAAGTTTCCAAAATATTTTTTCACGTTAAATTTTTTTTTTAACATTTACTTATTACTGAGAGAGTGAGACAGAGTATGAGCAGGGGAGGGACAGAGAGACACAGAATCCAAAGCAGGCTCCAGGCTCTGAGCTGTCAGGACAGAGCCCAACGCCGGGCTTGAACTCACAAACTGAGAGATCATGACCTGAGCCGAAGTCGGACGCCCAACCGACTGAGCCACCCAGGCGCCCCGTTTTCCCAGTGTTCTGTTTCGAAGTTAAATGGAAGCCACTGTAGGTGTCACCAATAGGATGAGGAAAGAAGTCATCCAATGTATTTACAGACTGAAGATCAGGCAAACTTTAGCCACAGAAAACAAATGCATGATAATGTAGAACTTCATAGTGATGACATTTAATTTCAGTTAAGACAGACTAATCTGTGTCCCAAAAAATCTGGTGTTACATAACACTAGAAAATTTTCTGAACGAATGCTGGCTTAAAAACCTAATATAAACGCTTCTATTTTATAAAAAGACAGCAGTTCATTGCTGCAAGATCCTATGAAAGAAGAGCGTGTTTCAGTTGGTGCCATGGGCTCTGAAGCAACCGTACCATTTTTCTTTTGGTTAAAGAAATGTTTTAAAACCCAATTTTTAAAAATAAGCACACAGGTAATACACACATTCACTGGAAGACACATTAGAAGATGTAAATAAGCAAAAATAAAATAAAAAAAATGGTCCATAATTAGGGGCGCCTGGGTGGCTCAGTCGGTTGAGCGTCCAGCTTCGGCTCAGGTCATGATCTCACAGCTCGTGAGTTTGAGCCCCACGTCGGGCTCTGTGCTGACGGCTTGGAGCCTGGAGCCTGCTTCTGCTTCGGTGTTTCCCTCTCTCTCTGCCCCTAACCCACTTGCATTCTGTCTCTGTTTCTCTCAAAAATAAATAAACATTAAAAAAAAAGGTTTAAATGATCCATAATTAAACCACTGTAAAATAACTAATGTTAACATATTAGCTGAATACTTTCAGAAGTTTTTCATTTTTTCTGAAAAATGAAATTATAATATAAATACTAATTCATAAACCTTTTTACGTACATAAGTATATTTTCACGTCTTTTGCTTTTCGAGTTTATTAATGACAACATGCTTTCCATTACATAGCTTCATATAATGTGATCAATACATTGAGACAGAATGTTCCTAAATCAATTTTATGGTATTGTTACAATAATAATTAATTGAAAATAGTGGGTGGTTATTTTTTTTTATTTTATTTATTTTGTGTGGTTGTACTCTTTTTTTTTCTAACGCGTATTCATTTTTTTGAGAGACAGAGAGAGACAGAGCATGAGCAGAGAGGGGGCAGAGAGGGGGAGACACAGAATCCGAGGCAGGCTCCAGGCTCCGGGCCATCAGCCCAGAGCCGGACACAGGGCTCCAACCCACAAACTGCAAGATCATGACCTGAGCCGAAGTCGGTCGCTCAACCGACTGAGCCACCCAGGCGCCCCTGTGTGGATGTCCTCTTAATCCCTTTCAACTATTTCACATATTCCCCCACACATCTCCCCTCTGGTAACCATCAGTTTGTTCTCTATAGTTAAGAGTTTGTTATTCTATTTTTAATTTTTGAGGACCCTCCAAACTCTCTTCCACAGTGGCTTCACCAGTTTGCGTTACCATCAACAGTGAACAAGAGTTCCTATTCCTCCCCATCCTTACCAACACTTGCTCTTTCTTGAGTTTTTTATTTTAGCCATTCTGACAAGTATAAGGAGATATCTCACTGTGGTTTTGATTTGCATTTCCCTGATGATGAACGATGCTGAGCATCTTTTCATGTGTCTGTTGATCATCCGCATGTCTTCTTTGGTGAAACATCTCTTCATGTCTTCTGTCCATTTTCAATTGGATTATATGGTTTTTTCGTGTTGAGTTGTATAAGTTCTCTACATATTTTGGATACTAACCATTTATCGGATATGTCATTTGCAAATATCTTCTCCCATTCCACAGGTTGTCTTTTAGTGTTGTTAGCTGTTTCCTTTGTTGTGCAGGAGCTTTTTATTTTGATGTAGTCCCAATAGTTTATTTTTGCTTTTGTTTCCTTTTCCTCAGGAAACATATCTGGAAAAATGTTGCTATGGTTGATGCCAGAAAGATTACTGCCTGTGCTCTCTCCTAGGATTTTTATGGCTTCAGATCTCACATTTAGGTCCTTAATCTATTTTGAGTATATTTTTGTGTAATGTGTAAGAAAGTGATCCAGTTTTCCCAACACCATTTGTTGAAGAGACCCTCTCTTTCCCATTTAATATTCTTTTCTGCTTTGTCAAAGATTAATTGTGAAATTGTGGATCTATTTCCAGGCTTTCCATTCTGTTCTGTTGATCTATGTGTGTATTTTTGTGCCAGTGCCATACTGTTTTGATTACTACAGCTTTGTAATATACTTGAAGTCTATTATACCTCCAGTTTTGTTTTTCTTTTTCAAGATTGCTTTGCCTATTTGGGGTCTTTTGGGGTTCCATACAAATTTCAGGATTGTTTTTTCTAGTTCTGGGGAAAATGCTGTTGGTATTTTGATAGGGACTGCATTAAATCTGTAGGTTGCTCTGGGTAGTATGGACTTTTGAATAATATTTGTTCCTCCAATCCATGAGTATAGAATGTTTCTCCATTGTTTGTGTCACCTTCAATTTCTTTCATCAATGTTTATAGTTTTCAGAGTATAGGTCTTTCACAAAACTATTTGGTTAAGTTTATTTCTAGGTATTTTATTATTTTTGGTGCAATTGAAGATGGGATTGCTTTCTTAATTTCTCTTTCTGCTGCTTCATTATTTGTGTATAGAAATGCAACGGATTTCTGTATATTGGTTTTGTATCCTGATACTTTACTGGATTAACTTCCTAGTTCTAGCAGTTTTTGGGTGGAGTCTTTAGGTTTTTCTATATAGAGTATTATGTTATCTGCAAACAGTAAAAGTTTTACTTCTTCCTTACCAATTTGGATGCCTTTTATTTCTTTTTGTTGTATGATTGCTATGGCTGGGACTTCCAGTACTATGTTGAATAAAAGTGGTGAGAGTGGACATCATTGTCTTGTTCCTGACATTAAGGGAAAAGGTCTTACTTTTTCCGCTATTGAGGGTGATATTGGCTGTGGGTTTTTCATATAAGGCCTTTATTGTGTTGAGACATGTTCCTTCAAACCTACATTGCTGAGGGTTCTTATCATGAATGGATGTTGTACTTTATCAAATGCTTTTTCTGCATCTATTAAAATGATCATATAGTTTTTATCCTTTCCCTTATTGATGTGATGTATCATGTTCATTGATTTATGAATACTTAACCATCCTTGCACCCAAGGAATAGATCCTACTTGATTTTGGTGAATGTTTTATTTTTTAATGTTTATTTATTTATTTATGAGAGAGAGAGAGAGAGAGAGAGAGAGAGAGAGATTGCATGAGTATGATCGAGGAGGGGCAAAGAAAGAGAGAGAAAGAGAGAATCACAGGCAGGCTCCACGTTGTCAGCATGGAACCCGATGTGGGGCTCAGTCTCACAAACCCCGAGATCATGACTTGAGCCAAAATCAAGAGTCAGACTCTTGACTCACTGAGACACCCAGGTGCCCCAGTGAATGAATTTTTTAATGTATTGTTGAATTCAGCTTGCTAGTATTTTTTTGAAGATTTTTGCATCTATGTTCATCAGAGTTATCGGCCCATAGTTTTCTTTTTTTTGTTGTGTCTTTATCTGGTTTCAGTATAGGATAGTATCAGCCTGGTAGAATGAATTTAGTTTTTCTTCCTCTTCTATTTTTTGGAATAGTTTGAGAAGAATAGGTATTAGCTTTTTGTTAAATGTTTGGTAAAATTCACCTGTGAAGCCATCTAGTCCTGGACTTTGTTGGGTTTTTTGACTATTGATTTCATTTCATTGCTGGGAATCAGTCTGTTCAAATTTTCTTTTTTCCTCTTTTTAGTTTTGGTAATTTATATGTTTCTAGGGATTTATCCATTTCTTCTAAGTTGCCCAGTTTGTTGGCATATAATTTTTCATAATATTCCCTTACAATCATTTGCATTTTTGTGGTGCTGGTTGTTATTTCTCCTTTTCTATTTCTGATTTTGTTTATTTGAGTCTCCTCTCTCTCTCTCTCTCTCTCTCTCTCTCTCTCTTTATGAGTCTGACTAGAAGTGTGTCAATTTTGTTGGTCTTTTCAAAGAAGTAGCTCCTGCTTTCACTGATCTGTTTTATTGTTTTTCTTAGTTTCATTTCTGCTCTGATCTTTATTATTTCCTTCCTTCTGCTAGATTGGGTTTTGTTTGTTGTTCTTTTTCTAACTCCTTTAGGTGTAAGGTTAGGTTGTTTATTTGAGATTTTTCTTGTCTTAAAGTAGGCCTGTATTGCTATAAATTTTCCTCTTACAACCAATTTTGATGCATCTCAAAGATTTTGGATCATCAGGCTTTCATTTTTATTTGTCTCCTTATATTTTTTTTATTTTCTCTTTGATTTCTTGGTTGACTCACTCATTATTTAGTAGCGTGTTATTTAGCCCCCATGTTTTTGTGTTCTTTCCAGATTTTTTTCTTGTGGTTTATTTCTAGTTTCATAGCATTGTGGTCAGAAAAGATGCATGGTATAAATTCAATCTTTTTGAAATATCGAGACTTGTTTTGTGGCCTAATATGTGATCTGTTCTGGACAATGTTTCATGTGCACTTGAAAAGAATGTGTATTCTGCTGATTTAGGATGCAGTCTTCTGCATTTAGGATGGACCTAAATCCACCTGGTCCAGTGTGTCATTCAAAGCTTCTGTTTCCTTGTTGATTTTCTGTTTAGGTTATCTGTCCATTGATATAAGTGAGGATTTAAAGTCCCCTTCTGTTATTGTATTATTATCAAGTAGTTTCTTTATGTTTGGTATTGACTCTTTCATGTATTTGGGTGCTTCCATGTTGGATGCATAAATATTTACAATTGTTATGTCTTCTAGTTGGATTGTCTTCTTAATGATTATATAGTGCCTTTTTTTTGGTCTCTTGTTACAGAGAGGGTGGTTATTTTAATTTCCCTAATATCATCCCAAATTCCAAACTTTTAGATAAAGCATTATTCCTACAAAAAAAAAACCTATGAAGCATGTTTGTTTGATCTTCTTATTCTACAGTCAATAATAAATGATAGCTATCATATCATCCTCATGTGATTGCTGCATTCACAAAAAAAACCATGCCATAGCCAAAGGATTCTCATCATCCTTCAATGGAGCTTCCTCTAATGAAATCTTACTCTAGCTCTCCATTGGGTACACAAATCAATGCAGGCTTCCACCACATTTACCCATATGAAAACCAACACGCAGCCCTTATGTCCCACATAAAGCTAAACTTTTGTCCATGAATTTCACTTATCCCAATGAGGAAGCTCACATAAAGTAAATGAAGAAATCATGAAGAGAAATTATGATAAAAAGTTAAAAAGATCATTTTTAAAAAAGAAAAAGAAAAAAAACTAAGAAAAGAGAGTACCAACTCTTGGATTTCTATGTCTCAGTTTTGCTCAAGTCTGAAAAATTGACTTTCCACTCAATTTTTTTTCTAAAATGGTGTGATTCTATTTCTACACCCTCCAGATACAAACCATTGGAAGCAGTGATGCACAGGACTGTCACTACAGGCAAAAACCAGGTAACTCATCGAATTCATTCCTCTGTCAGACTTCCAAGGCAAACCCCATTCTGGCCCCTAATTGTGTGTCCAGTCTTATGGCCCCTACTTTCTCCCCTTATGCCAATTTCTTCATTTCCCTCAAGTCTACTTTCCAAATGTTCAGATGTGAGATATTTACTTATGACAATGACATTATGCCCCCACACCAAACGCATACTGCTGAGACGCAAGTTTTCAAACTACTGTATTTAATGAAGAATCAGTCAGGTAGCTGAAGAAGGTATTATGGAGGAAATGCCAGCTTAAAGAACTAATGTTCATCCTACTCAGGGCCAGAAGTAAGTTTGGGGAGAACAATGACTGAGAAAGAAAGGATTTTATATGCTGCCACCATCATCTGCTCAGTCATCTCCAAATGAGGAGACAATCTCCAAGAGGATCTACCTAAATATCTGGGGGTGACTCTGAACATAAGGGGCAAGTCCCTGAGTCTTGTGTCTTTTTCTAAGCTGAGCTTATCCAGCACTACCAGCATGTGGAAGAAAGACTTCAGAGAGACACCATGTGGCATAGAAAAATGACAGAGGACACAGATTGCCCTTGGTTTCCTAGGGTGCCTTGTGTGGCATGATGGTAATTCCTAGGTTTCTTGGGGGCCTAGAGAAGGCCATAAAAGATAATAGGGGGAACAAACTGGCCTGCCAGCCTCAAACTCCTCAATTTCTACTTTGCAATAAAATTACCCCACCAACATGGTCTGTGGGACATGGGATGGATTTCCCCAGTAGAAAGGGAGCTACTGTGCCCCCATAGGATCATCTACCACAGAAGTCATAGGAGTGAGATATTGTGGTGGTGGCCACCTCGGTTTCCCAAGAATATCTAATGTTGCAAATGAATGATCCCAAATCATGCATTATCCACCCTGAAGAAGCTAATGAGATATCAGCAGCACCACTGAACTGAATTATTCCCCCCACCACCAAAATCCATATGCTGAAAAATTGATCCCCAATGTCACGACATTTAGGGGATGGGCCTTTGAAAGTCAACTGTGTTTAGATGAGGTCATGAGGATGGGTCCCTCATGGTGAGACTAATGTCCTTGTAAGAAGAGATACCAGGGAGTCTTCTCTCTCTCTCTCTCTCTCTCTCTCTCTCTCTCTCTCTCTCTCTCTCCTTTATTTCTATTTCTTCTCTTTTTCTCTGTTTCTGTCCCTCTGCACCATGTGAGGACACAGTGAAAGGGTGGTCATCTGCATCCCAGGAATAGAACTCTCATCAGATTACAAAATAAGCCAGTGTCTTGATCTTAAACTTCTCAGCCTCCAGAACTATAAGAAATAAATTCCTCAATTATTTTAAGCCATCCATTATTTTCTTATTGCAGCCCAATACTAAGCTGAAACACAGGCCTGACTTAAGAAGTGGCCAGATCTGCTTTGTCCCCTGACCTGCACTTGGCCTTATAGGCACATGCTTTGTCCATCTTACCCCCATCCCAAACTTCTCTCCCTTTCTAGTCACTTCTGGTTTATTCCTACATGAGTTTTGTTAGTAATAAAACCAAGAGGAAGGGTTGGGTTAGACTCAGAGAAGGAGACAAAGCTCTGATAGGGGCTATAAGTGGGTAATCATACTAGACTCAATAAGTTCACCCAAAGAGATTGTTTTAAGCCAGAAGTGATTAAAGTACCTAGAAGGAGCTATATTTATGATTTCTATGGATGACAAGCAACTGAGGCTTGTGGTTTTTGGGCCCCTCGTGATGGCTGCCTCTTGCTACTTATGCCCTTTCTGATGCCCTCCACCTGAATTTGGGTGGTATCTGCGACCTGCTTAAATCACGAGAATATGCCAAAGATTATGAGCTACTACACTTGTGATTGTATGACATTATATGACTCTATCTTGCTAGAAGATACTTTCTAGTATCTTTTTCTCTCCATTGCTAGCTTTGAAGAACAAAGGTGCCATGAATCTTACAGGCACAAGGATGGGAATTTTGCCAACAACATGAGTGAGCTTGGAAGTATTCTTCTCTAATAGAGCCTCCAGCTGAGAGAAACCAGTTCTGGCCTATACCATGGTTGTGGTTCTGTGCAAGACCTCATTAACTTGTGCCCGGACTCCTGACCCACAGAAACTGTGAGATAATAAATGCATGTGGTTTTAAGTTGCTAAATTTGTGATGATCTGTTATGTAGCGTGGAAAACTAACACATAGCCCATGAAGAAAATTTGATTGAATTTATAAGAATGGGAGGTTACATTTTTATCTATGATTTTACTTATGATTCTAATATTACCATTATGCCAGTTTTATTTCTGCCTTCAAGTCTTTGCTCAAATTGTTCCTTCTTCTTTTGTCTATACATACTTCATAGTTTCATGATAAACATCCTCAAGTATCTCGTCTCTCAATGACCCCAGCCTTCTCTGAACTGATCTGTCAATACAATATTAAACAGAAAGTGTGAGAGTGAACATACTAAGCTCATTTCTGAACTTAAGGAGAAAGCATTCAATCTCTCACTATCAGGAAAAATGTTAACTACAGATTTTCATAGATACCATTTTATCAGATTGAGAAAGTTATCTCCTTTTCCTAGTTTTTGTAGAATGTTTATCATGAATGGATGTTGAGTTTTGTCAAATGAATTTTCTGCATTTTGAAGATGATCACATGATTTTTCTTCTTTGTGGTAAATTACACTGATTGATATATAAATGTTGAACCAACCTTATATTCCTGGGGGGGAGGAAAAAAACCCATTTGCTTGGTCAAAATGATAATACTTTGCAGATTTTTGTGTGTATGTTTATGAGTTGTATTGGTGTAATGTCCTTTTTAAAAAAAGTTTTTGTGAAGCTTCTTATCAGGAATATTTTGGTCCTACAGACCAAAGTATTAGAAGTATTTTCTCCTGTCTTTTTAAAAGCTTACATAGATTAATACTAATTTTTTCTTGAATGCTCTATATCATTGATTTTTTTTTCCTTAGGGATCATATTTTCTTATGCCTTTTAGGTCTCATGTCATGGATAAACATTAAAGAGGATTTGGGTTCTGCAATCTTCCTCTGACAAATTCGTATGCTTGTTTTAACACGCAGTTCAATTTCTCACTTATAACCTTGAATTTTATGTTGTCTTTCATTTGTTGTTTGTTAGTACAGAACTGTAGAGAGGCTCGAGTGTTTCCAAGTCTTCCTAATTTGGCTGGACTCAACCTCCAAACCCCCTCTCCCATGGTTTTCATTGGAGTTTGTTGAAAGCTCCACTTCTAAGCTAAGAAAGGACCCTGCTAAGTAGACCAAGTTTTAACCCTGTCATAATTTACTTGTAGTTCTCCTTTTCTTCTGTCCTAGTCCTTATCTAAAGGTGAAACTCATACCCTCTCCCAAGTAGGGTCCACCTTCTGATTGTTTTTCACTTCTTTAACAATTTTTTTCTCTCAAAACATTACCTTTTTTTTTACACTCTTCTGTCCCTCAGGACCCTGTCTTGTAGGGATAGAATGTCTTAGTTATATTATTCCTTGCTGATGTTATATCTGTCCTAATTTAATATGAACACATTTTATAGTGGTTTCCTATGCTAATTCTTGAACGCCTGAGTGGCTCTAATGGTGGGAATTTGAGTCTCCTCTAAAGAATATGATGGCTGTGAAATTTGGAAGCTGGTCTGGCAGAAGCAGGAGATTCAGGAGGAGTTAGCAAAGGGGAGGGTCCTACACATCCTGAAAATGACTCCTCAAGGTCAGCTATCTAAATTTCCTAATTTCCTAATAAGTCTTACCACTTAACCGTTTCTTATTATCATGTGTGTGTGTGTGTGTGTGTGTGTGTGTGTGTGTTAGAACCGGACTTTTTCTGAAGGTTTAGAAGCATCATAGTATGATTCCTTTCTCATGAGAATATTATAGAGTCTTTAATGAGGCTAAGTTTTCTACCAACAGATACTTGTTGGGCATATACTATGCTTGTGGAGGTAAAAATGAATGACAAACCATCTATCACCAAGACTTTCATACAAGCTAGGAGAGTATATTTACACACAAATAATTGTATTACAAAGCAAAAAAAAATATGTTGAGAAAGACCCATGGTAAAGGCTTGGAGATCTAAGAAGTACTATGCAGCCTGTCAATCAAGAAAACCATGAAGGAGTAGCTAGCATGCCATCTGAACACAAGAGAAGGTGGAGAATTTCTGCAGGTGGAAATGGAGAACTCTCCACAAAGAAATAACAGAACAAGCAAAGCCATCAAGTACAAAAGTGAGTGGACATCTTGGTAATGTTGTAGTCCTGAAGATGGGACTCCTAAGTATCCACACCATTGCTACAATTTGTAACATATCTGTTACATATATGCCCTTGGATATGCCAAACAGTATGTAAGAAATACATGAATGGTTGGTGAAAATGAGGTAGTGAAAGAGGATAAATTGTTAACGAAGCTTCAAGGTGAAAGAAGAAGGGATTTGAAAAGGGTTAATGTTTATGGAGCAGCTACCCTGTGCTGAGTGGTATACTAAATTCTTACACAGAATATTGCCTTTAACCTTCACCATATGAGTGATTCTTATTATTGGTTTCATAGATGCATAAACTTAAGCTTAGCAAAATTAGCATGCTCCAAGGGACTCAGTTAAAAAATGTTGTGGGAAGTAGAAGAAACTGGAGGCTTAAACAGAAGGCTTTACGGGTGCCTGAGTGGTTCAGTCGGTTAAGTATCCAACTCTTGACTTCGGCTCAGGTCATGATTTCACTGCCATGAGACTGAGTCCTGCATCAAGCTCTGTGCTAAGCATGGCACCTGCTTGGGATTCTTTCTCTCCTCTCTCTCTCTGCCCCTCCCCTGCTCGTGCACACACACACACACACACACACACACACACACTCAAATAAATAAATAAACTTAAAAAAAAAAAAGAAAACCAGAAGGCTTTTAGGGGCACCTGGGTGGCTTAGTCAGTTAAGCTTCTGACTTTGGCTCAGGTCATGATCTCACGGCTTGTGAGTTCGACCCCCACATGGGGGTCTGTGCTGACTGCTCAGAGCCTGCAGCCTGCTTCGGATTCTGTGTCTCTGTCTCTTTGTCCTTCTCCCACTCATACTCTTTCTCTCTCTCTTTCAAAAATATATAAACATAAAAAAATAAAAAATAAACAAACAAAACCCAGAAGGCTTTTAAATAAACATAGGAGTGATTTAGTTTGAATGAATAAATAAAAGCATAGAAAAAAGCACCTAAAGGTTATCAGCAATTTTCTCTGTATGTAAGTGGTCTTTATTTTATTTTTCAGCACTTTACGTATTTTCCCTTCTCCAATAGTCAAAGAAAGAGGGTCTCCTTTAAAGAGAAAACAGTAAGTCAAAGAAAATTAATCATGTTTTCAAGAAGAGGAAAGGATGAGGGAAAGGGGAACAGGGTACGAATTACCATTAGTTTGAGGAACTGAGATCAAGAAGCAGTTATTTATTCATTCAACAAATATTTCTTGAACTACTACTATGTGCCAGGCTAAAAGAGAGAGAGAGGGAGAAAGAGAATGGACAAAAGGGGACAAAAGGGGACAGGATGGCTAAGGATACAGAAGTGATGTGGAGCAAATTCGCATGAAGTGGTCTCATTCTCATTAAACCACAAGTGAAGTCAGTGGCTGACTGTGAGGGGGGAAGTGAGGCTAAGACCTTGAAGATGCACACACACACACACACACACACACACACACACATCTAAAATTATTGTGACTTGTTTGGGGGCCCAGGAGCAAAAGCAGAGAAGAAAGAAAACTGAGGCTATCCAGAGTTGAAAGATGTCAAGATGAAAACAGCAGAAGGGCAAGGGTCAAGAAGATAAAAGAATTTGGAGACCAGAACAACCTTACATTTTCTTTAAACTCCTATGTGGAAGCTGCTGTCGACTGTGCAGAGATAAAGAACATGATCCTGGGGTTAAATCATGAAGCAGGGATAAGGGTGGAATCCTGAGAAAACACATCCATGCAGGTAACTGGCATGGAGTCAGAAAGAAGGCCCTCAAGTCGTCCTTAATGAACACCCATCTGGAAGCTCAATGAAGCCATTTGTGGAAACCCTATGTATTCCGTTCATAGTTCTAACTTAATTGGAGAGAAGAGCATTAAGCCCTCACATCCCTGCCCTGACACCCAGATAAATTCGAAGGGAGACTTTCAGGGCGTAATCGGGATTTTGAGACTGCGAGGAAATTTTATCCTCAAGTTTCAAATGCTATTAGCACCCTTGATTACAGTCGCCCATCTCTAGTAGGAGTTGTACATTTTTGTTGTTAGGCGAATGGGTGCGGAGTGCATAGCAATCCTCCTGTGTCTCACATTCTGTTTTAGTTAGCTAATCCATCAATTAAGGGGACACACTGAAACCGTTCAAAGACAATTAAGAGAGGTCCTTAGCCTAGCACGGGCCAGCCGAACTGTTGTGCCGGCCGCAGTCCTTGCCCAGGGGGCATTCATTCGGTGCCCGAGGTATAGAGACACTGCCTTATTTGTTTTGGCAATAATTGTCTCTCTGCCCCGAAAAGAGGCCCGAAAATTGCTTCTATATTTAGAAACAAGATTGCTCTGTGGAGGCTACAAGTCAGACAGTCTCACCTCTTTATAGAAGTCTGTTATTCCTAGGACCGTTTCCTAATTTAGGCCTTTGTGGTGTTTGCTTGATGAACAGCATCTGTCAGGCACACAATGAGAGTGCGGGAACTTTTCCCACAAGGGTCTGAGGAGACCACTATGGCTGCTCCCTAGAGGAGTATTAATTATGGGGGTTTCCCATTCACCACTCTGCGCAAACATTATGATAGATACAAGGTATGATTGTTTGGATTGAATAAGAAAGACAAATTAATTGTTAAAGAAAGTGGATTTCAAGCCAACATACGAAAAGTAAATCCGAGCTCGGCAATTGCACACGTGGAGAGAAAAAAAGGAGGTATTTATGCTTATTAAATATCGCTGTGTCCTGGAAAAGGGTTTTTTTTCAGCCTTCCACATGTGTCCTCCTCTTTGCGTGCACAGGAAAGCCACCAAGCTATTCCTGAGCCACCACAGCAGCCAGGACTTACCTCTCTCAAGGGACATCTCGGTTGAGTACCTGATCTGAATCACCCACAAGCTAGTACTTGTGCTCTCGGTAAACAGTTCCCATTCACTTCACCTAAGCCCAGACTTTTAAAACCCCAGATAGCTAGCTCACTATTTACATTTACCATATGCTTTCTGGCTTCACACACCACAAAATCATCCCTGTTATTCGAGGAGGTGAGATCCACGAGACAGTTGTATACACAGACTGACTGCAGAGATTTTGTATTTTATCACGACCAACTTTAGTTTACTGTCCTTCTAAGTTATGACGAATAAAAGTCTTACTCATTGCCTTAAAGAGAAGATCGGTCTTCCAAAGGAAATTCTCAGCAGACTAATGTGAGATTTGCATCCCAACATTAAAGTCAGCTAGAATTGTTTAAATGTTAAAGTGAAAAATTCATTGCATTTTTTTATGTCACTGCCCCCTCACTCCCCATGAAACTTCCTGCTCACACAATGTCCCCTATCTCAGGCAGTAGAAACTCTGTTCTTCCAATTACTGAAGCCCAAGGATGTACAATCATCCTTGACTCCCCCTCTCCAATACAACAGTCAACACTGTTGAGTTTGCCTTCAGAATATATCCAGGGTCTATTTCTCAACCATTTCTGCTCCTTCCATTATTACCTACACCCCCACAGTCTCCCACCTGGATTATTTGCAGTAGCTTCTGACCTGGTCTTCCTGTTTCCACCCCTTTGCTCTCCAGTCTCCTTTTGAGCGGGTCGTGACACTACTCCACCATTCGAAGAACAAGTTGAAGACCTTAATAGAGTCCCCATCTGCTCTCTGACATCATCCTCTACCACTTGCCCCCTGGCTCCTTTTCCTCCAGCCACCTTGGTATTTCCCAGTCATATCAAGTATTCTCCACTAGGGCCTTTGTACTTACGTTCCCTCTGCCGGGAATGCTCTTCCTTCACGTGACCATGTGGTTTACTTCCTTACTTTCTTCGGGACTCTTCTCAAATGTGAGCTCACCAAAAGAAGCCAGATCTCACCACCCTGTATAAAATAGCTCCAACCTCTTACTGCCTCCCACCCTCTCATCTTGCTCTGCTTTGTTTTTATTCGCAGCACTTACCACTCCTGACGATACACGTTTATTTGTTTCTTGTATGTCTCCTCCATTACCTGGACCGTAGTAGGCACTCAGTATACATTTCTTGAATGAATGATGATGATACTAATAGAGATGTGTTTGGCTCCTGGATTTCCCACACAGCAGTAGTAAGAAGGCACAGTAGTAAGAAAGATAGGAATCGGAACACGTGGTGTTGTAATGGCCATAGCGCGTCACCCAGTAGTAAACAAGGACTTGAGTACAAGCATAAAACAAAAACAAAAATGAACTACATCTAACTTACTGAACTTTAAGCCTAATGGAATACCATTATTTTAAAACCTGGTGAGTTGATTTGAATCAGAAATACCTCTATATGTTTCCTACAAATACTGAGCCATAAGCAAACTTGAACCACACTGACAGACACTTCACTCGTCTTACACCTTGGCAAATTCTGCTGAGGCTTTGGGAAGAAGCTTTTCATTGCTCAAGCAAGGAAGTGCAAAGTGTTATGCTCTCTCTTTTCAGGAATAACGCCTTATGTCAGTTAAAACAAGATTTCTCTGTGCCTGTTGATATCTTTCTGCTTTCGTGGGTTACTTGTGTTTTCTTTCTACTTTCTGCTCCTTTTCACTCCTGGCACAACCCAGACCAAGCACATGGAAACTGGTGGCTCCCCAGTCACAGGGAAAGTTCCAGACAATACCTGAGAGACAATAGCACCAGTGAGAGGTGGAGATCAGTAATAGAAGATTTTGGGGAGATGCGGAGATTGTGATTCAGAGTTGCCAAAAGCTGTAGTCAGAGAAAAAAACCAGGAAAGTTGAAGCTCTCTCTCAAAGTATCAAGTGACAGAATATGGAGAAAGTTTACTTGATCACTTATTCATCAAGCACATTCCTGGTACTGGACTTAAAAAAGATGACAAATACATTCCCTTCATTTGGAAAAAGGCAGACAAGTACACAGGTCATTATTATATCAAGTGATAAATGCTAAGTTTTGTAGAAGAGCGTAAGAGGGAAATGGAACCCAAATAAGACTTTGATATAAGAACAGACTTGGAGGGGCACCTGGATGACTCAGTCGGTTACACATCAGACTCTTGGTTTCAGCTCAGGTCATGATCTCATGGTTCATGGGATCGAGCTCCACATCTGGTTCTGTGCTGTCAGCACAGAGCCTGCTTGGGATTCTCTCTCTCCCTCTTTCTCTGCCCCTCCCCTGATCATGCTCTCTCTCTCTCTCTCTCTCTCTAAGGTAAAGAAACTTTTTTTTTTTTTAAGAAAAAGAATGCATTTGGCTTGTAAAACCTGTTGTGCATCTATCTGTGACACATTAGGTAAATTACTTAAATTCCCCAAACTTTGATTTCCTTTTGGGAAGGAAGAAAAAAAGCCATAATAAAATGATTAAAAAAAAAACAGCTAAAATATATATTCTGTGCTGAGTGTTTCTGTTTCCCTCTGGGTACTGCTTATACTTTATATTTATGTGGCATTATCAATATTACATTTCCCGACTTTGTGAGGTACAAGCTGGTATTCCTACATCCCATACAGAAAAACAAAGGTAGAAGTGTTTGGTCAGTAACAAAGTGTCATTCTGCAAGACCAAGAACTCATCTGGGAGGTTCCTGATGGAAACTCCTGCAGTGAAAAAGGGACGGCACTCAAGAGGACAGTCAGCAGATGGGAAGATAAGAAATGTGAGATCAAATCATTCTGCCCAATGGAGAATTGTTCGTGGCAACGTATTAGTCTGACCCTTTCAGGTGCATCTTGCGTCCTGAGAGGAGCTTGTCAAATAAAAGAATTAAGGAAAGATGAGAGCAGTAAGAAAAAACAAAACAAAACAATAATATTATTCCCAGGTGAGATATCTGCATGTTAACATCTGAATATTATTCCCAGGTGAGATATCTGCATGTTAACATCTGAAACTCTATTGAAATAGAACAAAAGACAGTGAATGTGACCCCAGCATCGAATTGGGGAACAATCCTCCTAAGGTAGCAAGTATAAACTTAGACCTAGAAATTTGGATATCATGCACTAAAGGACATTGAGTACTTTGGGGCGTTTCTTAATGGGAACCCTCACTAACACTGACTTTATTTGTAATAACACTGTTTCTTAAATGTCTCAAATGTCCCCATTACTGCTATGATACTCCTATAACAATGATTGCCATTTATTGAAGGAACTGCTGTGGGCTAACCACATCATTCTTATAATGATTTTATGGGGTAAAATTTATTTTCTTCATATTATAAATAAGGATATCTGGCTCTAAAGAAATTACTTACTGGGGCACTTGGGGGGCTGAGTCAGTTAAGCATCCTACTCTTGATCTCGGCTCAGGTCAGGATCTCACAGTTCACAAGTCTGAGCCCCTCCTCAGGTTCCATGCTGATGGTGTGGAGCCTGCTTGGATTCTCTCTCTCTCCCCCCGCCCCGGCCTCTCCCCCTCTTGCTCGCGCTCACTCACTCCCTTTATCTCCCTCAAAATACATAAATAAGTTTAGAAAAAAGAGAAATTACTTACTCGTGGTCATACAAGTATACGAGTATTACGTAGGTTGAGGGGTACGAATTTGCTGACATTCCACAATTTTTTAGTCTCCAAAAATGGCAATTTCATAGGGTCAAACGCTGATAAGTGGAAGCCCCCTGTGCAAACTAGACCTGACTTGGGTAGTCCGTCACTGTGGAAGACACTTCCCCACAGAGCGAACCCTGGTATGAAACTGAATACCCATGAGACAGAGAAGGTAGAAAACCTAGCAAGGGTGCTCATAGTGCCATCTATTATTGAAGTCATCCACCACTGCACACTGCCTTCAGTGAAAAGGAATTTTGAAACTCCGTGACTTTATAGATGAAGAATTTAACCTGCATTTTTATGTAAGCACCTTTCTTTGGCTTTATGGAAGATGTAGGTTTAAAAATTTCTTGGTAGTGTTTGACAGATTCTGAAAATTATTCACACACATGAAGTATATTTATTATGAGGAATACCACTGAGAATTTCTCCTAAAATTCTGTCCCTAAAAGGAAAGATATGTTCCGTAACAATAACAGAGAATACATGTAAGATAAGCTGACTATGGAGATCCTCGGCAGATTTATGCCATTGCAATAATGGAAAAGGTTTAATTTAATCATGCAGGCATTTCTATTAGCATGGTGTCGGCTGAAAAAATAACTTTTAAGGAAACTCATAAAGCATTTCTGATTTGCAGCATATTTAACCAGCTTAACTACTAAGTATTTTTCTATATTGTCTAATATATTTAAAGATTCTAATTTTCATTGACTGACTACCAGAAGCATGATGTGTATCTAAATGTAACTACTTATTATCACCCAATAAGGAATATCTGCCACTAAAAACTAGAACCCCCTGCCCCCATAAACAAATTATCTTTATAATATGACTCGGAACCTCTTAAAAGGTATTACCACATGGATCTTCCTGTTATTTTTTTTTCAACAAACCATTTTAAAAATTAGAGTTTTTCCAAAGATTATGTAAAACAACTGTCACTAATTTATATATGAATATAAGAATGTTATAATAATTTTAATTCAGTCTATTAAATAATTTAATTCAGTTTATTTTTATAGCAAATATTAATAAACCCTAAAAATGCTTCATTAATTATCATGGCTTTGATCCTATGGATTGTTAATAACAATGGGGAGAGGGGACACGTACTCACTGCTTGTTGACTACCTATTCTCCGGGATTAAAACCTTGACCTCTGAGAATTATTTATCATTCTGCCTGAGAGGTGGTCACATCTGGGGCGGGTTCTGTTTACTCTAGTTGCCCCTCAGAAACCATGGGACTACATGCAAACATTGTTTCCTGATTTATAAAATAGACCTTACCCGTTATCTCAAATGTTTACATGTGAATACAGGGTCATGTTCCCTTCCAATTTCATAAAATATATAAAGACGAATGCTTAACTGTTACCTAACTGAATTCCAAACAACATGGTTTTTTCCACTACTAAGTGAGCAAGTAGCACGATTTTTCCCCACCTTTACTGAGATATAATTGACATATAATACATAAGTTTAAGGTAAACAAAATGGTTATTTGATACACGTAAATATTGCAGACTAATTACCATAATGGGGTAGTTAACACCTCCACCATTTCACATAATTACATTTTGTTTGTGTGTGTGTGTAGTGAGAACATTTAAGATACACTCTCTTAGCAACTTTTAAGGATACAATATAGTGTTGTTAACTTACAGTCACCACACTATTACATCCCCCGAAATTATTTATCTTATAACTGAAAGTTCACGCTTTTTTGACCAACATCTACCCATTTCCCCCACTCCCTTCCACTCCCAATCCCTTGCAACCAGCATTCTATTCTATTTCTCTAAGTTCAGCTTGTCTAGATTCTACATATAAATGATATCATAGAGTGTTTTTCTTTCTCTGTTTGACTTCTTTTACTTAACACAATGCTCTCACGTTGCTTCCACACTGTTGCAAATGGCAGGATTTCTTTCTCATGGCTGATAGATAGATGATAGATGATCAGGTAGATAGATAGGTAGGTAGGTAGATAGAGCTCTCACATCTTCTTTATCCATTCATCCATAGATAGACACTTAAAGTTGTTCCATATCTTGGTTATTGCCAATACTGTCACAATGAACAAAGGGATGCGCATATCTTTTTGAGATCCTGATGTCCTTTCCTTTGGATGTATACCCAGAAGTGAAATTTCTGGATCATATGTTTGTTATATTTTTAATTTTTTGAGGAACCTCCATACTGTTTTCCATAGAGGGTGCACCAACTTTACATTCCTGCCAACAGTGCCCAAGGGTTCCCTTTTCTCCACATCCTCACCAGTACTTGCTCCATTCTAATAAGTGTGAGGGGATATCTCATTGTGGTTTTTATCTTCATTACCCTGATGATTAGTGATGTTGAGCACCTTTTCATGCACCTGCTGGTCATTTGCATGTCTTTTGAAAAAAATGTCTACTCAGGTTCTCCACCCATTTATAAAGTAGATGTAGTTTTTTTTGTTGTTGTTATTGATTTATATGAGTCCCTTATACATTTTGGATATTAACCCTTTATCAGAGAGATGGTTTGCAAATATCCTTTCCTATTTCATAAGTTGCATTTCCATTTTGTTGATTTTCTTTCTTTCCCTTATTTCCCACACCACCTTAAAGGAGTTGCTTTTAAGTAAAATTCAGCATGGCATAAAATATAATCACAAATTTGTAAATCTAAATTCAATTTGAAGAACAAATCACAGGAAAAAGGTAGAAAAATTACTTCTAAAATTTGGGGGAAAGTGTATTTTCAGCGTATGTACCTCCCTAGTATAACCCAACATACTAACAATGTCTTAACTTCAATTTTTTATACAATTAGGTCATCAACCAACTACAAGTCCAAGTCTGACCTATTTTATAAAGGATATGTTTTATCTCATATTTGATCATTAAAATGAAGCTTCAAAGTGTAATGGAAAGAAAACTACATAATAATGTAAGTGACACTTTAAGTTAACACTTGTAAAATATGATTTAACACCATATCACACCAGCACTTTCAATTTTCTTTCTTGTGCTATTAGCTGTATCCTAAATAAGCTAAAACAGAGCTAATTTGTGGTATGTACTAATCTCCATGTAAAGTAGTGTAATAAATTTAGATGAACTTGTTTCAGAAGCAGAAATGATTACTGCCACAAAGTAAAAAGGGAGAAAAGTGAAGCCCTCTTAAAACTCTTTTTGTTTTGAATGTTGTCATGGTTACTAAGAGAAATTTAGGTTTTGAGGACTTTTTCTTATGATCAATTTGGTGGTGGCTGAAGGAAAAGGATTGATGAGGAAATTCTTTTACAAACATCTTTTCAGAACCTATCTTTACTAATTATTCCCTTTACACCTAAATTATACTTAAAGTTGGCTGTGTGCAGATTTTTTTTTATCATTTAAGCAATTTATAGTCATAAACATTCAAACATAGTTTTAGGTTGCATTTAATGTCTAACTGTTCAACCAACATCTAGACTTAAAAACTCCGATTTTAAAATATGTCTTTGGACAAGTTACACAAAATAAGCAAATCGCTAAATAATTCTTAGAGCATAAAGAGCAGAGAATTGTGTTCCATTAATTTAGTTCTACAATGTCATTCTTACTTGGAGTGTCTCCAAAATATTATGTTAGGAGGATTTTGAGTTGGGCATTACATGCTTAGAATGTTTCAGAAAAGGAGGTTAGAGACCATGTAGTCCAACAGTCTCTGTTTTTAAAAATGAAGAGAGTCCCAGAGATGTTGAATAGTTTGCACAAGGTCATATTACTAATTAGCAGCAACGTGGGATTTTAATCAAGGTCACCTGATCAAATTCCATTACATTTTTCACGACACCAAGCTTATGTTAAGAGGTTACGAGAATAGATTGATCCCATTAAGGAGGTTTGCAAAGTGTGTGCCTTAAAGCCCTTAGAGCTACCCCAGGAGTCACAGGAGGGTGAAAAGGAAGATGTCTCGCTTTATATCCACTTTGATCTAATTGCTTTCTCATTTTCCTGTTAAAAAGAAAAAACCATAATTTTGAATAATGTTTCATATCTAAAAAGATTTCTCCTACCAAAAAAGATCCTACCAAAAAAGAAAGTTTGAAAATTAGTTCTCAATTCCGGGTTCAAGTTATACGGAAAACTAGACCTCTTACGATATCAATATGTAAGAGTAATTGAATAAAAAAAATAAAAATTTTTAAGGGCTTTTGTGACTTTCTAAAAATATCTTCGTGTCAAAAACACAGAGAATTTAAAAACCAGGAATCCCCTGGAAACGGTTGTCTGTGTCATAGGAAAAAAAAAAAATGGCACTCGTGCTAAGATGACAATCTGAAGTAAGGAGGTAAAATTGATAAGGTCGAACTTGTGAGCTTCCTTCATTGAATTGAGATGTTCAGAAGACCGCGCCCAGCACAAAAGGGGAGACTATATAAAACAATCTGTCCTAGATAGAAAGATAAAGATCACCTACATCTGTGCTCTGAGTGGGGAAAAAAATATTTCCACTGAAAACGTATACCCATTGTCTGGACCTCTTGCACATTTGGGTTTTGGGTGTCCTTTCAACATAATCTTAGAGCATTCAAGCTGATAAATTAATATATAGACTGTCCCTGGACCAGTGATACTCACCGGTAACTTAGCAGAAACTTTAAAAAAAAAAATGACTTTCAAAGGACACATTTTCAATCTAGGATGAACAGACAAAAGCCTTTCAACAGGAGTTCACAAACCAAAATTTAAAACATATAAGAAACAGCCCACCGTGTGTGAGAATCAGTAGAAAGTCAAATAGCCAATTTGAATTTTCAAAAATCCAAATAATAGAAAAATTTAATAGAGGCTATAAAGTAAGTAAAATTAAAATGACTAAAAACAAAACAAAATAAAACAAAATGACTAAAAGAGGGGAAAAGAAACATAAAAACAGACCACTAGGTTAAACGGACAGACAGATTCGGAATCTTGCAGAACTTCCAAATATAGTTTAAAAAAATTTTTTTAATGTTTATTCTTGAGAGAGAGAGAGAGAGAGCGAGCATGAGTGGGGGAGGGGCAGAGAGAGAGGGAGACACAGAATCCCAAGCAGGCTCCAGGCTCTGAGTTGTCAATACAGAGCCCGATGTGGGGCTCGAACTCAGGAACTGTGAGATCATGGCCTGAGCCACAGTCGGATGCTTAACCTACTGAGCCACCCAGTCGCCCCCAAATATAGTTAATGCAAATAAAAACACAATAGGTTAAACAGAAGATTAGAGACATTTAGAGAAAGAATTGCTAATCTAGACAATCAATATGAAGAAACTACACAGAATGAAAACAGAAACATAAAAAACACACAAAATGTAACAGAATATTTTGCATGAAGACACAATACAGTAAATAATTGGAGTACCAGAATAGAGAATAGAAGAAGTAGGTATTGGAACTATTTGAGAGACAATGGCTGAGAACATTTAGAGCAAAAATTTAGAAAGTGAGTTCTAAGCAGAATTTAAAAATAACAACCAAGGGGTGCCTGGGTGGCTCAGTTGGTTGGGCGTCTGAATTCAGCTCAGGTCATGATCTCGCTGTTCGTGGGTTTGAGCCCCACGTGGGGCTCTGTGTTGACAGCTCAGAGGATGAAGTCTGCTTCCGATTCTGTCTCCTTCTCTCTCTGCCCCTCCCTCACTCGTGCTCTCTCAAAAAGAAATAAACATTAAAATATTAATTAAATTAAATTAAATTAAATTAAATTAAAATAACAACCAAAGCACCAGTACTCCATATATGAGAGAAAAACTATAGAACACCTAAGATAAGAAGAAATTATTAAATGTAATCAAAGAGAAGTGAAAGGTTATCTGTAACAATTTCAACAATAGTCCATAAAACAATGGAGTATTCAAAGATCTGACACAATAATAAATATTTAAGAACATACAAAACTATTATAAACTATATGCTAAACTCTTACTCACGAGTAAGGGTGAAAGAAACTCAGTTTCAATCATACACAAATTGAGTTTATTTCTCACAATCCCTCATTGAATGAAAGTTAACACCTGATGAAGAAGGAAACTGAATTTATAAGAAAGATGGAATACAACAAATAAAGACACATAAAAAATCGCTAAATATGTGGGTAAATCTACATTAGTATGGACTTTATAAAATAATAATTATTATAACGACTAATTTCCTGGTTATTAAAATAAGGTGAAACTAAAGTTTTGTAAAGCAGCATTATGTAAGATACAGGAAGGTGATAACAATTTAAACACACTAAGATTCTTCCATATTTTGAAAGAAGAAAAAAGTAGTCATTAATATTAGACATTTGAAGGCCAAATATTCATGCCAAATATGTAAAGTGTCAAAACAAAAAAAGTCTAGTTATGTGATGTTTAAAAGCCACGTGCCATACAGAAACAAAATGACTAAAATTAAAGAAATAAAAAAGACAAACCACAAACTCTAACAAAAGCAATCTGAACACACAGGAAACATTATACTCAATAGTGAAATATTGAAAGCTTTTCCTCTAAGACCAGGAACAAGGCAAGAATGCCCACTTTCACCACTTCAATTCCACATAAGACTTGATGTTCTAGCCAGAACAATTAGGCAAGAAAAAGGAATAAGAGACATCTAAACTGGAAAAGAAGAAATAAAATTACCTATTTGCAGATGTATGATCTTATATATAGAAAATCCTAAAGATACCACAAAAAAGCAATTAGAGCTATTCATCAGGATACAAAGTCAACATACAAAAATCAGTTGCGTTTCTGTACACAAACAATGAAAAAATGAAAAAGAAATTACAAAAACAATTCCATTTACAATAGCATCAAAAAAGAATGAGATACTTAGAAATTAGCTTAACCAAGGAAGTGAAAGCCTTGTACAATGAAAAATACAAAACATTCCTGAAAAAATTAAGGAAGACAAAAATAAATGGAAACATATCCCATGTTTATGGATTGGAAAACTTAACAATGTTAAAATATCTATTACTACTCCCAAACAACCTACGGATTCAATGAAATCCCTATCAAATTCCAATGTCATTTTCGAAAAACCCATATTAAAATTTACATGGAATCTCAAGAGACCTTGAATAGCCAAATAGTCTTAAAAAAGAATGAAACTGGGGGGACCCACATTTCCTGCTTTCAAAACTTACTACAAAGTTACAGTTATTTAAACAGTCTGCTATTGGTGTAAAGACAGACATATGAACCCATAGCATAGAATAGAGATCCCAGAAGATAACTCTCACATAAGCAAATGATTTTTGGTAAGTGTGCCAAGATTCTTCAATGGGGAAAGGACAGTGTTTCCAACAAATGGTGCAGGGAAAACTGGGTATCCGCATGCAAAAGAAATGAAGTTGAAACCTTACCTAACAGTATACATGGAAATTAATTCAAAATGTAACAAGGACCTAATGTAATACACACAAAAAACAAAACTCCTAGTAGAAAACATTGGGGGGAAAACTTCACAATATTGGATTTGGCAATGATTTCTTGGATATGACACTAAAAGCAAAGATAAGGAAAGAAAAAAAAAAGATAAATTGGACTTCATGAAAATTAAAAAGTTTTGTTCACCAAAATGTATCATCCACAGAGTAATAAGAGAATGGGAGAAAATATTTGCAAATCATATATCTCATAAAGGATTAATAACCAGGATGTACAGAGAACTTTTAAAATTCAACAACAGATGGGTGGTTCAGTCGGTTGAGCATCTGACTCTTGGTTTCAGCTCAGGTTATGATCTCCCAGTTTTGTGAGTTCAATCCCCATGTTGGGCTCTGCACTGGCAGCAGAGAGCCTGTTTGGGATTCTCTGACTCCCTCTCTCTCTCTGCCCCTCCTCCACTCACACTGTCTCTGTCTCTCTCAAAATAAATAAATAAGCTTTTAAAAAAATAAAATTCGGCAGAAGGGAGTCTCCGGAGTCAAGCGCAGACTAGAGGCCCACGGAAGAGGGTAGGAAGGGCGGCGAGGCGGTGCGCGCTCCACGGACTGGCGGGAGGGAGCCGGGGCGGAGGGGCGGCTCGCCAGCCAAGCAGAGCCCCCGAGTCTGGCTGGCAAAAGCGGAGGGGCCGGACAGACTGTGTTCCGACAGCAAGCGCGACTTAGCGTCTGGGAGGTCATAAGTTAACAGCTCTGCTCGGAAAGCGGGAAGGCTGGAGGACAAAGGGAGGGAGAGCTGCTGAGCCCCCGGACGGCAGAGCTCAGCTTGGCGGGGAACAAAGGCGCCAGCGCCATCTCCCCCGCCCATCCCCCAGCCAAAATCCCAAAGGGAACCAGTTCCTGCCAGGGAACTTGCTCGCTCCGCGCAAACACCCAACTCTGTGCTTCTGCGGAGCCAAACCTCCGGCAGCGGATCTGACTCCCTCCCGCTGCCACAAGGCTCCTCCTGAAGTGGATCACCTAAGGAGAAGCGAGCTAAGCCTGCCCCTCCAGCCCCCGTGCACCTTGCCTACCCACCCCAGCTAATACGCCAGATCCCCAGCAACACAAGCCTGGCAGTGTGCAAGTAGCCCAGACGGGACACGCCACCCCACAGTGAATCCCGCCCCTAGGAGAGGGGAAGAGAAGGCACACACCAGTCTGACTGTGGCCCCAGCAGTGGGCTGGGGGCAGACATCGGGTCGGACTGCGGCCCCGCCCACTAACTCCAGTTATACACCACAGCACAGGGGAAGTGCACTGCAGGTCCTCACCACGCCAGGGACTCTCCAAAATGACCAAACGGAAGAATTCCCCTCAGAAGAATCTCCAGGAAATAACAACAGCTAATGAACTGATCAAAAAGGATTTAAATAATATAACAGAAAGTGAATTTAGAATAATAGTCATAAAATTAATCGCTGGGCTTGAAAACAGTATACAGGACAGCAGAGAATCTCTTGCCACAAAGATCGAGGGACTAAGGAACAGTCCCGAGGAGCTGAAAAACGCTTTAAACGAAATGCAAAACAAAATGGAAACCACGATGGCTCGGCTTGAAGAGGCAGAGGAGAGAATAGGTGAACTAGAAGATAAAGTTATGGAGAAAGAGGAAGCTGAAAGAAAGAGAGATAAAAAAATCCAGGAGTATGAGGGGAAAATTAGAGAACTAAGTGATACACTAAAAAGAAATAATATACGCATAATTGGTATCCCAGAGGAGGAAGAGAGAGGGAAAGGTGCTGAAGGGGTACTTGAACAAATTATAGCTGAGAACTTCCCTGAACTGGGGAAGGAAAAAGGCATTGAAATCCAAGAGGCACAGAGAACTCCCTTCAGACGTAACTTGAATCGATCTTCTGCACGACATATCATAGTGAAACTGGCAAAATACAAGGATAAAGAGAAAATTCTGAAAGCAGCAAGGGATAAACGTGCCCTCACATATAAAGGGAGACCTATAAGACTCGTGACTGATCTCTCCTTTGAAACTTGGCAGGCCAGAAAGGCTTGGCACGATATCTACAGTGTGCTAAACAGAAAAAATATGCAGCCGAGGATCCTTTATCCAGCAAGTCTGTCATTTAGAATAGAAGGAGAGATAAAGGTCTTCCCAAACAAACAAAAACTGAAGGAATTTGTCACCACGAAACCAGCCCTACAAGAGATCCTAAGGGGGATCCTGTGAGACAAAGTACCAGAGACATCACTACAAGCATAAAACATACAGACATCACAATGACTCTAAACCCATATCTTTCTATAATAACACTGAATGTAAATGGATTAAATGCGCCAACCAAAAGACATAGGGTATCAGAATGGATAAAAAAAACAAGACCCATCTATTTGCTGTCTACAAGAGACTCATTTTAGATCTGAGGACACCTTTAGATTGAGAGTGAGTATATGGAGAACTATTTATCATGCTCCTGGAAGCCAAAAGAAAGCTGGAGTAGCCATACTTATATCAGACAAACTAGACTTTAAATTAAAGGCTGTAACAAGAGATGAAGAAGGGCATTATATAATAATCACAGGGTCTATCCACCAGGAAGAGCTAACTATTATAAATGTCTATGCGCCAAATACCCGAGCCCCCAGATATATAAAACAATTACTCATAAACATAAGCAACCTTATTGATAAGAATGTGGTCATTGCAGGGGACTTTAACACCCCACTTACAGAAATGGATAGATCATCTAGACACACAGTCAATAAAGAAACAAGGGCCCTGAATGATACATTGGATCAGATGGACTTGACAGATATATTTAGAACTCTGCATCCCAAAGCAACAGAATATACTTTCTTCTCGAGTGCACATGGAACATTCTCCAAGATAGATCATATACTGGGTCACAAAACAGCCCTTCATAAGTTTACAAGAATTGAAATTATACCATGCATACTTTCAGACCACAATGCTATGAAGCTTGAAATCAACCACAGGAAAAAGTCTGGAAAACCTCCAAAAGCATGGAGGTTAAAGAACACCCTACTAACGAATGAGTGGGTCAACCAGGCAATTAGAGAAGAAATTAAAATATATATGGAAACAAATGAAAATGAAAATACAACAATCCAAACGCTTTGGGATGCAGCGAAGGCAGTCCTGAGAGGAAAATACATTGCAATCCAGGCCTATCTCAAGAAACAAGAAAAATCCCAAATACAAAATCTAACAGCACACCTAAAGGAAATAGAAGCAGAACAGCAAAGGCAGCCTAAACCCAGCAGAAGAAGAGAAATAATAAAGATCAGAGCAGAAATAAACAATATAGAATCTAAAAAAACTGTAGAGCAGATCAACGAAACCAAGAGTTGGTTTTTTGAAAAAATAAACAAAATTGACAAACCTCTAGCCAGGCTTCTCAAAAAGAAAAGGGAGATGACCCAAATAGATAAAATCATGAATGAAAATGGAATGATTAAAAAAATAAAATTCAACAACCAAGAAACAAACAACCCAATTCAAAAATACACAAAAGACTTGAGTAGGCATTTCTCCAAAGAAGATATACAAATAGCCAATAATCACATGGAAAGACGTTCAACATCACTAATCAATGGGAAATGCAAATCAAAACTACAAGGCACCACCTCACACCCATTAGGATGGCTAATACCGAAAGAACAGAGAACAAGAAGTATTGATGAGGTTATAGAGAAATTGGAACCCTTGTGCATTGTTGATGGGACTGTAAAATGGTATAACTGCTGTGGTAAATAGTGTAACAATTCTTCAACAAATTAAAAGTACCATTATCATATGATCCAGCAATTCCACCTCTGGGTGTGTACCCCAAAAGTATTGAAAATGGGGCCTTGAAGAGAAGAGATATTTGTACACCCACATTTATAGCAGCATTATTCACAAAACCAAAAATGTGGAAGCAATCCAAGTGTCCAATGATGGGTGAATGGATAAGTAAAACATGGTGTGCACATTCCATGTATATGCCATCGTGTGTACGTCATTGACATGCATGCCATTCATCCTTTAAAAGAGAAGGAAATTCTGCAACATATTACAACACAGATGACACTTCAGGACACTTGAGGACCCGAGGACATGTTAAGTGCAAAAGCTGGTCATGAAAAGACAAATGCTGTATGATTCCACTTATATGAAATGCTTCGAATAGTCAAAACCATAAAGACAGAAAGTATAATGGTGGTTGTCTGGGGCTGTGGAGAGGAGAATGGGTAACTATTGTTTAATAGGTACAGATTTGCAGTTTTACAAGGTGAAAAGTTATGGGAATGGATGGTGGTCGTTGGTTGCACAACATGGTGAATGCATCTAACCCTACTGAACCACACATGTAAAAATAATTAAGATGCGGGCACCTGGGTGGCTCAGTCGATTGAGTCTTGATTTCAGCTCAGGTCATGATTCCAGGGTCAAGGGACCAAGTCCCTCATCGGGTTCCATGCTGAGTGGGGAGTCGGCTTAAGATTCTCTCTCTCCCTCCGACCCTCACCTCCACTCTCACACTATCTCTCTCTCTCAAGTTAAAAAAAAATGGTACAGATGGTAAATTTTATGTTATATGTATTTTACCACAATAAAAAAAAGAAAAGAAAAACTTGAAGCAATTGGAGTGGCTATGCTCCTATCCAACAAAATAAGCTTTAATGAAAATATATTACTATTGGAAAAGGACATTTTTCTCTCCAAATTTGTGAGTTTTCTATAAATCTTATTGGGGTTCATTCTAGTATATACAAGCACAATATCTTTGAGTTAATATCTAGATTCTTAGAAGGTCTAGTAGCTATGGAAGTGTTTGATAGTCATGCCCTAGGATCCTGAGAGTTATTTTCATTGGTCTATAAGTTTTATGAAGTACCACCTTAGATCTTTTAGAGACTTTAATTAAAAAATCTAAATTTGCTCTGTTCTCTGTTCTGAGGCCATGTCTTACCTTGAGGACACTTTGATGGCAAAAAAACCCCAAAAAACAAAAAACAAAACTATTCTTTACCTTTTACATTTCTTCCAAATTCCACTTAAAAAACTGAATAATTTGCTCTTTAGTTCATCTCTGTCTTCTCTCAAGAAACTCTCAATACCTTTTGGGATGAGCACTGGGTGTTGTATGGAAACCAATTTGACAATCAATTTCATATATTGAAAAAAAAAAAAAAAGAAAGAAACCCTCAATACTCTCCCTGGAAATCTTCTTAGCTATATCACCAAGGTCATTAAGTTGATTTCTCTCTTCTCATGAACAATTCTACCAAGAACAGTTCTACTAAACTTTCCACCACTCCATAAGAGGAATCTCACTTTTTCCATTAACAGTCATTTCACTTTCCCTCAGGCCTTCACTGACAGCCTGCCTCCTGAGGCCCTTTAGACTTCTGCTAATGTGTTTTTGGATGCCCTTTCAATTTTCACCAAAACTCATTTTGAGATTTAGCTGCCACCTCTGTCCAATACCAAAACCAATGCAACATGTCTTAGGTTTTTATTGCAGCAACATCCCACCTACAGGTGTGAAATTTTGACCTATTCTAAAACTTAGTGACTATCCTGAAACAGCAACAATCATTGTATTATCTCTCATGAGTTCTTTGGGTCAAGAATTTATGTGGTAAGGAGCCATCTGTGTGGTTTTCTCTCAGGGTTTTTCACAAGACAGACAATATGCTTGGAGCTTGTGCATCTCTTCATGTAATCTCAGGGCTTTCCCATGTAGTTTGAGCTTCCTCACATCATGGCAGCCTCAGAGCCTCAGCACTCCTGATGTGGCAGCTCAGTATCCCAACATTAGTCTTCCAGCAAACAAGGAAGAAGTTTCATTGCCTTTTCTGACCTAGCCTTGCAGTCACATCTACCACATTCTATAGTTTACGAATGAGACAAAGATCCTCCCAGATTTGGGTGGAAGAAAATTTGTTTCCACCTCTTACTGGAGGAGTATAAAGACTCATTCTCAAACAGGGAGTGGGACGCTACAGCCTGTGAGCCAAATCCGGCCCACTGTTTGATAATGTAAAGATTTTTTTTTAACCACAAACACACTTCACTCATAAATTTCTGTAGTCTACAGCTGCCTTTGTATCACAGCAGCAGAGCTGAGTAGTTGCAATAGGCACCACATGGCCCACCCGGCTTCAACATTTACTAGCTGTCTCTTTACAGGAAAGTCTGCTGACCCCTGTTCTAGAGGAATGAGTGGCACAGGAAGTATGGTTGTGGCCATTTTTGAAAAATACAAGCATGGTAATTTTGTAACAAACACATTCATTTCTCAGGGTGCATGAAAAGGTCTCAAGGAGTAAGTGAATGAAAGCTATGAAATTAAAAATTGAGGAAATGTAAATTCAATTTTGTCTTTGAAAAAATAAGTTACTCATTCACAAAATTCAAGGTGGAATATATACCATCCAAAGCTTTGGAATAAACAAAGGCAGATAAAATAGGTCTACAGAGGCATATAAAAAACAAAAGCAAAACAGCAAATGGAATAAATTAAGGGATGGGAGTAAAATCAAATATCAGTTATTACAATAAATATTAATGGGCTAAAGATCCCAATTAAAACATAGACTTTTTAAAAATATAAAAAATTTAAAAATATAACTAGAGGTATCTTGTAAGACATACACTGAAAAATGAAAACACAGGTTTTACAATAAGGAGACAATATGTCATAGTAATTAACAGCAACAGCCTTTGAATTTAGATAGTTATTTGAATTCTGACACTACCAATTAAATGCCTTTGACAGGTTATTTTCTCTGTGATTTTTTCCTGATGAGTAAAATAAGATTAGAGTATCTACATAATATCCTGCCATGAAAGCGAAACAAAATGATGTATGTAAAATGCTCAGCATCATGCTTGGTAATATTAAATGCTCAATAAATAAAATGTATTCATTACTAACAACAAAAAGATAGGGAAAGATATATGATGTATATTTTTACTTTAACATACTGGTTGTATTTGCAAAACACAGTATGAAAAGCAGTATGGCAATACGTGTCAAGGGTCTTAAAAGTTCATGGCAATGGGATATATCAAAGAAATAATAGTTACATACTGAGATATTTGTTTCCAAGTATATTAACCACAGCTATTACTATTTATAATAGTAAGAAACAGAAATAACTCTAAAGCTCCACAGCTGAGGCATTATTAAATTATAACATATAATATGCAGTTAATAAAGATTATATTACCAAATGTTATTTCGTGGCATGGCTCATATCAGTTAAAATCAACTTCACCCTTCCAATTTTTCAGACTACAACACTCGACTCCTCTTTTGGATTTGAAATCTGACCTATTATTCCAAATATGACATCGCTTCAAACCACAATGAATTCAACCCTTTCTTACTACTTCCTCTGCTACCACCCTAATCCAAGCCACTATTCATCCATCCTGAATTATTACAATTGCCTCCTAACTAGTCTTTCTGCTTCTGTCCTTTCCCCCCTCTCTTGAAACAGAAGCCAGAGTTATCCTGTTAAAACCTAAAGCAAACCGCGTCACTCCATGCCCAGAAACTTCCATATCTTCCCCTCTCAATAAGAGTAATAGCTGAAGAACTTACACTATGACTTTGCCGACCCTTCCTAATTTGTGTTCCCTTCTGATATATCAAACCTGCCAGGCACAATCCAACATTTCTAATGCTTTTGAAGAAAAATATCCCATAATCTCCCAATCCACATGGATCCATCCCGCAGATCCGTAATTTACTTGTGTGAAGTCATTTTGCTCCAATCAGGAAGTACCCAGTACTCTCTTATTTCCATAAAATATCAGTGGGAAACTCTTCAGTCAACTCCTTGTTTTCCACATCCACAAAGGGCAGAGACAAACCTAGAACTAATTATTGTTCCATGAAGAATTGTACTTGTGGTTTTTCCACTTATGTCTGAATAAGTGTGTTCGTTCCCAGTAGTCTGAGAAGTCACAATAACAAAACTGAACATTAATAGTCATCCTGTGAAGACTTTGGTCTAAGGATAGAACATTAAATAAATTTGCTACACTCACTAGGATTAGATGATATCACTTCTCAATTGGTGGAGAGTAGGAAACTGAGCTGTGCTTTTATTTTATTTATTTTATTTTTTAAGAGAGAGAAAAAGCATGAGTTAGGGAGGGACAGAGAAAAAGAAAGAGAGAGACAATCCTAAGCAGGCTCTGTACTCTTAGACACCCTTAGACACTCTTTGACACATGGCGCTCGAACCCACGAACCACGAGATCACGACCTGAGCCAAAGTCGGATGCTTAACCGACGGAGCCACCCAGGTGCCCTGCCCCCCGTGCTTTTAAATAACAGTTATCTAAAATAAATAAATACATACATACATACATACATATCAGTCATCTATCTTTATTATTTATGTGTTCTTATGCATAGAAACATTTTTTTGTTGTTTTACAAAGTTCTAGCCTTCCAGTACTCTTCCAAAACTAAACAGCCAACCAGAAACTCTTAGTGATTATAGTTATGAAAGATACAATTAAGACAGTAGATATCTATGTTATCCTGAATTTATACAAAAATTGAAATAAGGATGATCAGAAACTGACTAACATACCACCAGGGTAATATGTGACATCTGATTTCAACTATTCTATTTTCACAATAAAATGTTACTCTAAGCTTGGTGTCTTAAATAGGGAGGGAGAGAAATTAACAACTCCCTGTCCAGACAACAACCTGACTTCCTTTTCTGCCTAATGATGTCTTAGGTCCTCACATCAAATTAGAACCAGTTGATTTACAGCCTGATATGTTCTCCAAATCAGGCAAGTCTCACGTTTTAAGTTTTGCTACTAATGAGTACAGTAAAAATGCACAACAAAGACTTACTTGGTGGACAGAACAATAGTTACCAAGAAGGTCTTTGTGGTCAGGGATCTCAGACACTTTTAATTCTATTTCAGAACGTAGCTAAAATCTGCATAATCTTCCCTGTAGCATTCTAGGTATTAAAGCTGCTCTGAGGCCCATTGAACACTGTGGAAAATTTTCCCAGTAGATCAGCCCATTTGCAGAACCAGGTGTTTCTGTAATTGTGACACTGTGAAAAACATTCATAGCGCTCTAAGGTCCTTTAAATCTCTCTTTCCACCTGTGCTTTCTGGTGGAGTCCAGTGGCTGCTCATGCTTTTCAGAGATCTCCTTGTTTATGTAGGTGTGTTTCTTTGTTTCTGAATTTATTTTGCTCCATTTTAAAGAGGAAAATTTATAGAAAAAGATTTAACAAGCCGATGCTGGGAGTCACTCACGTTTCAACCAGGTGCACTCCTAATGCGCAGGTGTAAACCAATGAACAGGTAAGGAAAGCATGATGCCGTCTCTGAAGGATTAATTGTGTACGTCCATAATGAATGTATCCCAAGGTGCGTTTTAAACATCTGTTATAAATTAAAGTATTTTCTTCCTTTTCCCCCCCTGTCTCTAGTTTCTTTCTGTCATTTGTATACACACAGTAAGCATAGCCTATATTTGGATATCATGGGAATTAATATCTCTTATTCATTATTAAATATAATTTTATAGAAATTTTTATTTTAAGATAACAAACACATTTTTAGTTTTCTAAATAAGTGATTATTTTTACATTTGAAAATAGCTTGGGGCACCTGGGTGGCTCAGTCAGTTAAGGGACCGACTCTTGATTTCTGCTCAGGTCAGGATCTCATGGATTCATTGGCTCGAGCCCCACATTGGGCTCCGTGCTAACAGCATGGAGCCTGCTTGGGATTTTCTGTCTCCCTCTCTCTCTGCCCCTCCCCTGCACATGTGCTCTCACTTGCTCTCTCTCTCTCTCAAAATAAATAAACTCAAAAAAAAAAAAAAAGAAAGAAAGAAAAGAAAATAGCTTAAGAGTATTATATTAAGGACATGTCTTAATTTCTTAATCCTTTTTTCTCCCCTTCACATTAGATAGTAATACAATCATTTTACCCAGGTCCATGCCTTGAAACTTCTTTCAAATAGGATAATTGGTCAACTGTGTCACTCAGATTCTTCATTCTGAAAAATCCATCATTAAAATTCAATTTCTAATCAAAATAACTTTTTCTAAAATATTCATTTCAAATATACTATTTTTTTTCCTGTGGTTCATACCTGAGTGCATGTTAGATATTTACTTTTCCAAATAATTTATAATAAAATAATACATATAGGAATGAAAAAAGTGTCATCTTTGAGTGAAATTTAATACAGTGCTAAGTCTAAATAAAAACCTTTCTTCTCACAATTTATGTAGGTAAAAATGACTTTTTGAAGACTCCAACATTTATATCTACATCAGTGGCATTCAAAAGAAGAGGGATATATTTTAATTACACTGACATTTGCGAACATTAAAGTATTTAGCAGCATTCATTCATTCAACAAACATAATTGCGTCCCCATTACAGTATTAAATTTGGGTGTCTGATCTCCTATAGTTTGTAATAATGGAACCTGTTACTTTTCATTCAAGTATTTTGAACTTTACATAATTAGTAATAGGAGAATCCCTGAAGTGCAGAAAATATGAAGCCATCAGTGTTTGGGAATTTGAAGGGAGGAGGCTATGGTCGTTGCCTCTGGTTTTGTGGTTTGGGTTGGTTTTGTTTTTTAACTTGATTGAAATTTATTTTCTCAAAGCTCTAGAGGCTGCAGGTCTAAGATCAAGGTGCCTCCAGATTTGGTTTCTCCTGAGGCCTCCTCTCTCCTTGGCTTGCAGACATCCATCTCCCTGTGTCCCCACATGGCTTTTTCTCTGCGCACATATGCCCTTGATGTCTCTTCCTCTTCTTTTTTTTTAAAAATTTTTTTTAACGTTTATTTATTTTTGAGACAGAGAGAGACAGAGCATGAACGGGGGAGGGTCAGAGAGAGGGAGACACAGAATCTGAAACAGGCTCCAGGCTCTGAGCTGTCAGCACAGAGCCGGACGCGGGGCTCGAACTCACGGACCGCGAGATCATGACCTGAGCCGAAGTCGGCCGCTCAACCGACTGAGCCACCCAGGCGCCCCATCTTCCTCTTCTTAAAAGGACACCAGTCTTACTGGATTAGGGTCCCACACATATGACCTCTTATAACCTTAATTACCTCTTTAAAGGCCTTACTTCCAAATAAAGTCACATTGGGGGTAGAGCTTCAACACAGGAACCGGGGTGGTGGAAAGGACACAATTCAGTCCATGATCATAATACAGAGTGGCTGGAAAGAACAGAAGATTTGTATTTGGAAGGTACACGTTTTATGAGCTTTGTGCAAATCATGTAACTTCTCTCTTTCCTTGCCTAAAAAGTGACAATAAATAGTTTATGTCAAATGACTTGTAATTACTTGACCCATTTTTTTTTTCAAATTGTTTATGGGACTTTCTACTGGCAAAACTTTCTATTGGCACAGAGGTAACAGAAAATGAGGCTCAGTAAGTTAAAGTGAAATAAAGAATGCCATTAGAACTTTAGAACTCAAATCAGAGGTTACGCATTGGCAGTCCCAGGGCCAGAAACAGCTCACAGGCTGGCTTTTGGCCTGCACAGTGCTGAAAATTTTTTAAATTAGTTGCCAACTTTTAAAAGTCAATTGAGTTCATATAAAAATCTGGATTTCCAACTTAGCCTCTTTCTAAGCACGGTGGTAATAGACTGGCCCAGAGGATCAAGGTCGCCAGCAGGAATATGGTTTCCCCATGGAGCCACGATCCCTATTATACCTGCCCACTGGCAATCGTTGGTTATTATCACATTCGTGCTGTGATTTGACAGAAATATATTTATTACTGGGTGGCTCAGCTGGTTGAGTGTGGACTCTGGATTTCACCTGCGGTGGGGAGACTGAGCCCGTGCTGGGCTCTGGGCTGTATGAGGAGCCTGCTTAACATTCTCTCCCTCTCTCTCTTTCTCTCTCTCTCTCTCTCTCTCTGCCCCTCCCCCAAATTAAAAAAAAAGGATTTGAAACTTCCATGAAAATGGATGGAATAAATAAAAGAAATGATAAAAAGCTACAAGAAAGGAAAGAATGGACATAAAAATATCCTCTCAATAATAACACATGTAAATTAGGGGGTCCCTGTTTATGCTTGTGTATATTTTGATTCTCACCATAAAAATAAACCGCACAGCTATACAAGCACACTCACTTCCAACAGGCATAGCCTCCACATGGATAGATTAAAAGCCTCTGTGTTCGAATGAACATTTTTTCTAGCAGTTTCTTCAGCTGTTGTTATGATTAAACTGTTAGCTCTGCCCTGTGGACAGTACTACCACTGAACCCACTTCATGCACTTGGAAATGAAGATGAATGTTTCTGGGAAAATACGACCCGACTCTGATGGACTCCACAGAAATAATCGACTTGAGGCACGCAACCCGCACATTAGAGGCTGAATGGCTGGTTTGGAAGGAACGGAGAGGAACAGGCTTGCCCGGCCGCCCTGCACTGACTCATAGCTTTAAACAAGGCCTTGAGTCAAGGCTATCGGGCCGAGAGCTGCTGTTTCCCTGGCTCCCGATAAGCCTGACTCTTTTTATCCAGAGGTTGGGCCTGTGATTTAACATAGCAATGACAGCGATAGTTATCCCCAAAAACATCCTTAGCAACTCTTTTCTAATACAAATCACTTATTCTTTGTGAAAGATGAGTGAGTCATGCAAGGAGCAGCCTGCCCATTAGTGGTACATTGTTAATTTGCTCTTTAATTAGTTTAGTGGCATATAATTATTTGAGGTCAAATAATAATTAAATTTTTGTACACTCCTTCTTTTCCTGGTAAATTACCACTGGACCACCCTCCGTGATAAAGGATCTCTAAATAACACACAGGATGCTTGCTGTATAACACAAGGAAGTGTGTGATTTTTCCCTACAAAAGTCCCCTTGAAAAAAAAATTCTTCATGAAAAGAATCACTGTATCATTATTGATTAGAACTCTCCTTTTAAGAATAAAAATCAACAAATAAAATTATAATATACTTTATCCTTCTAACTGAGTCATCTGAAGAAAACATAAAATGCATCAGTTTTTATGTTTGTTATAAATAACTAACATTAATTAGACTTATAAATATTAAAATGAGCTTTCCTTTAGAGAACTCTATCTACCAAGAAAATGTTTAGGTAATACATGAAAGTAAAGTTGGCTTCCCCAATTACCTTAAATTAAATAAATTATCTAAATTATCCTCAGCACATTTTTTCCAGAAGCAAGCGCTACATGGCTATTTAAGATGATTCAGCTCAAAATTTCAAAGTTCTGCTTAAAAATTAGAACCTAGAACTTTATTTTCTCCTTTTGACTTAGGGATTAGAGATCTCTGTTTATAATAATATTAAATATTTTGAATATTATTGAAAGAAAATAAAATATAAAAAACAAACTTAAGAAAAGCACAATTAATATATTTATAAGCAGTGAAGACTGAGAAAGGTTGTCTTTGAATTTAAAAAACATGGACAAAAAAGTCCTTTCAATTTTTCACCTATAAAATTATATTCTTGAAAGTAAAAGTTGGGTCTCCACCATGTTGCATAAATTAAGAGCTCTGAGTTGATTGAATATAAAAGTTGTGGTATATACCATAATCTTCTCTGGAAAGAAAATATCTTACCCTAAAAATGTATGTTGATTACAGTGGCATTTGTGGAATAATTTCAACAGGCACATTGCTAATGATTACCCTTACTGAGCTCGAGCTTCATAGCTTCTGTCAGATATTAGAAAAGAAAGGTCTCAGGAGGAAACTTTACAAAAGAGAATAAAACACAACCCCATCTAGTCATTAAAATAAGTCTTATAAGGACCTTTACCAGCAAAGCATTTTGTGAGATTTTTTTTTTTCACTAATGTAGACTCTTTGTACAGAATTGGCATGAATTAATGGGACTTCTCAATAAGCATGCCCGTGTGTGCATGTGCACACACGCACACACACACTGAAAACTATGGCCAGACAGTAGTTACAGCAGTGAAAACAGATTTTGTTCAGAAACAACTGCAGTGAGGAAAAGAGTTCAGGATGGAACCAGCTTATTTCTGAAAACAACAAGAAGTAGGGATGTACAAGCCAGGGAGCAGGTTGGGGTAGGGGCCGATGTCAGTGGGTAGAAAATCATGAAGAGGAGACATCAAAAGTAGGGGGACTTTTTGCTGAACTGACCTAACAGGATTCTTGCTGACAGCAGGGCAAGCTGATCAGACATCACTGAAGAGATGGTAGGGGATGAGGAATTTGGCAGATATCGAGGGTGATCAAATATCAAAAGTGGGGCATTCTCTCTAAACTAACTGAGCAAGATATGTGCTAAAACTGGGCTCCGCAGACTCTCAAGGATGGGGTAGAGATAAAGGTCTAGTCAGCTTCAGGGGTGCCTGGGTGGCTCCACTGGCTAAGCGGATGACTTTTGATTTCAGCTCAGGTCAGGATGTCGTGGGTTTGTGAGTTCGAGTCCCGCATTGGAATTGGAATTTGGAATGAAAGGTCTTTAGGACAGCATTGGGCCCCATGGTGACAGCGCAGAGCCTGCTTGGGATTCTCTCTCTCCCTCTCTCTCTCTGCCCCTTCCCGGTGTCTCTCTCTCTCAGAATAAATAAATAAACTTTAAAAAAAAGAAAAGAAAAAGAAGAAAAGAAGGCCCAGAAGTGTTGAAAAGACCAGTCAAGGAGTCTTTGTACACACACACACACACACACACACACACACACACACACTTACATTTCCAGATAATTATCTACATGTAGAATTAGCCCATTTACAGGGGGGTTGGCAAAATGCACAATAACCCTGCTGGCCATGGTCAAGCTGAGGCTAATCTGAACCATTGTGAATATTAACTTTGACAAAATGAACTAGCCCCTAACTGAATAGAGGCTAATTTTGCTCTGTTGTCCTACTGTCATGTAATCAGAACAAAACTCTCAAAGCTTAACAGATTTCTTCTTTATTCTGTCTACCATAAATCAAAGATAACTGTACCATTGGTAATTGACATTTTGAATGATTTTCAATGACAATAAACTGCTTTTACTTTGAGGTAAAGCTGGTTTCCTTATTTGCCAAAAAGGAAAGGAAGGGAAGGGAAGGGTAGGGAAGGGAAGGGAAGGGAAGTTATAATCCTGTATATAAGGCTTGAAGGGTGCCAGAATGTGCCACCCCAAAATATGGGGATTATTTTGAGCTAAAGTCCATTGAGAAACAGTAGACACAGGAAAAACTCCTTTAAAAAAGGCATAAGTTTTTCTTTTGTAAAGGAAATTTACATTTATAAAGGAAATTTCCATTTCTTTTTTTTAAATTTTTTAATGTTTTTATTCATTCGTGAGAGAGAGAGAGAAAGAGAGAGAGAGAGACTGCACACATGAGCGGGAGGGGCAGAGTGAGAAGGAGACACAAAATCCAAAGCAGACACAGCCTCTGAGCTGTCAGAACAGAGCCATTGCCGGGCTCAAACCCACAAACTGTGAGATCATGACCTGAGCTGAAGTCAAGTCAGAAGCTCAACCAACTGAGCCACCCAAGTGCCCCAAGAAATTTCCATTTATAAAACTATCCCCCTCTCCTGTATCAGGAAGAAAAGGGTTCTCTTTACCTTTATAAAGACATCTTTAATATTGTCGGGATCTTTTCTCATGGTCTAGTCTGATTCTCAGTAGAAACCTTTCAAATTTCTGCCTCAGAGGTCTTAGCTTGATTTCTCTTGTCTTGGGAGTGGATTAGAGGGAAAAGCTGGGTATCCTAGTTCAACATGCCCACTCTCACCTTGCCCCCTATTTCCAGTATGTATGCTCACCTTCAGTGGTGCCTGCTGTCCTTCTATCTTAAATCCTACAGTTTACCCTCTCCAGAAGGTAAATGCTAGGCTTCTTTTAGGTCGTAAAGTGTGTGTGTGTGTGTGTGTGTGTGTGTGTGTGTGTGTGTGTGGTGGGAGCTATTACTCAGCTACAAGGAGTGGTCTTATTCTGTGTTCTATACACTCCTGACAAATCCTTCTTGTATCCATTCTATCTTTACACCATTGTCAGTAATACCTGGCCCCAGATTCCTGAGTAGTCGTTTTCCAGTTCTGTTACAAATCAGGAAATTTCTGTATTTCCCACACTATGGCTCAGCTTTCACCTTTCTGGGAATCTGTTCATTTAGTGTCCACTTATCTCATCAGCTCTCATGTTTTTTTATCTTTTGGGTGTGAACCATCTACGTACTTTTTTAGTTATTTTAGGGGTTTACAGGTTGGAGGGATGGTATATGCTTAAATCTTTGATGTACCAGTAAGTACCTGCAGTGGCCAAGGTAATTTAAGGAGAGTAAAACATATATTGAACCCAAAAACCTTTCATTCCAAAAGCAAATACTTCCCAAATTAGTTAATACCTCTGAACTGTTTAAAGTGGGAGAAAAGAGAAGGGAATTGATATTTATCAAGCAGTTAGCTGCAGCATAGTAGATTGGTAGTTTACAAACTTTAAGTAAGTTTTCTTGACAAGCCTACAAAGTAGTTACTATTGTCCCCAATTTAGAAATAGTAACCTGAGCTTACTTAGTTAGAGAGGCTGGGAAACTTAGTTATATAACCAGGAAGTGCAAGAGCCAGGATTTGCAATCATTTGTGTGATTTCAAAACTGGCACCTCTCCTACGTAACCCTATTACTCATAATCATCATAAACTAGTTACAAGAACTTTAATAACAAATGAACACTAAGTCTGTACCTCTGAGGTAGATAGTCCTGTGAATGAAAGAAATTTATTGTCATTATTTTAGAGATTACCCAGCTTACATTTGCAAGCTAGAAGTTCAGATCTTTAAACTCAAAAAATACAGAAAAGGTCACGTTGTGAGATAAAAGCAACATTAGTATATGTGCCTTTAGTTGCCATGTGTAGAGTACTGATACTGAACACTTACAACATCATCTCATTTATCATACAAACAACAGTGTTTTTAAGACAGGATAATGAGAACTTAGCAAAGGTCAAATAAACTGGCCACAAATACACGGCTGTGAAATCAGGCTTTCAAGCATGGTCTAATAGAATCCTGACTTCCAATTCCCAAGTATTGTACACGTTGCTTCCCCAGACAGTCCAGATCGACTGACCTACGGCCCAAGGCTCTTCTCTATACTTCATCATTAATTTACTGCAACCATTCACAATTCACAGAATCTCTCACGATATAGCCTTCTTACACTGTATAAATAGAAGGTTGGGAAGATGGTCTCAACCAGGTTCACCATGATGCACACCCACACATCTAGAACCACAACTAACTTTGGTCCTTGAACATCAACCTGTCCTATTATCATCAAGTGACGTTCAATTGCAAGGCAAAGAAATTTTAGAATTGAACTCAATAGGTATCTAAATTTGACCGAAGGTCCTTGGATATTGCATTAAATGAAATTGGAGGTTGCCCTGAAGGTCACAGAAAGCAGGATCTGGTATCTACTATAAGTGGTAAACTGATGTAAAGCTCGTTAGAAATAATATACTAGTGAAAGATTTATTTTTGCCTTTATAGGAGAATCTTGAATAAAAGAGAAAGAGGATAATGTTTGAGAAGTATGTCTGTGTGTATATATATATATATATATATATATATATATATATATTATATACATATCATATATTTTATGTACATAAATTTACATATGCATATTTATACATACATTATATATACATTATATATTTTAATATACATTAAATATATATTTATATATACATTATTTATATACATAAATATATACATATTTTTAATTCCAGTTAGTTAACATACAGTGTTGTATTAGTTTCAACTGTACAATATAGTGATTCAACAATTCCATACATCGCCCGGGGCTCATCACAACAAGTGCACTCAAGAAGATTTTTTTAAGTGCTCTTTTGGCTTATTTATTTGGCAGTTTAAACAAGCCCTCAATATATGAAGATAATATGTGAAAAGTGAATACCATAGTAATTTTTCCATTTACAAACACAGTTTCCTTTTGGATATGGAGATAATGAGAAATGCATATTATATGAATGAAAATGTTGATGTATTACAGAGCTGCAAGAATATAATGATAAAAGTCTCTGGAATACTAGGACAATGAGATGAATTACTAACATTTTAAAAGTTTAAGTTTTTTAAAAAAATAAATATTAAAACTTGTAAGAGGAAGACTGTGTGAGTAGAGGAAGACTGTGTGAGTAGAGGCACTCTTGATTCCCATTCTCTTGTTCTCAGTTAAATATTCTTTTTTTTATGTTTATTTATTTTTGAGACAGAGAGAGACAGAGCATGGACAGGGGAGGGTCAGAGAGAGAGGGAGACACAGAATCTGAAACAGTATCCAGGCTCTGAGCTGTCAGCACAGAGCCCAACACGGGGCTCGAACTCACGGACCACGAGATCTGACCTGAGCCAAATTCGGACGCTTAACTGACTGAGCCATCCTGGTGCCCCATCAGTTAAATATTCTTAAAATCATTTTTTAAAATATTCAAAAACAGCCAGTGTGAATGAAGGGGTCAAATACCTTTCAGATTCCAATATGAATCTCCACCATCTCCAATACTTCTGAGAAAATATAAGGAGACAGTACTAACTTCTTATTTGAGCCTCAGACCTCACCAAAGGAAAGACCCTATGTGGTCCTTCCACAATCACTGGGAAACTGGACAGAGCAGCCACATGGAAATTATTATTATATACCCTGTTCCAGGAAAAAAATATGATCCTCTTTCTCTACTACAGAGAACTATCTTCTCAAAACATACTATGATCTCTTTTCTGAAGATAAAATTGGTGGCTTTTATTTAATATTCATATTGTATCATAATTACGTTAGTAATGAAAATTACCTGAGAGCTTTAAGAAGCATGATGGTGAAGAAGTATATTACATCCATTTGATATTTTCAGCATTTTCTACTTTCAGTTTCCCATTCTGACTTAGAGCTGAACTTTGGTAGCTGAGTCCCTTGAGCTTCAAAGAAAATCCTATTTACAGGCTCGACATTTTCAGTGTCATCACTAATGGGTACTGTTATCATTGCTGACATGAACTTATGAACTACTAAACTAAGCTTGATTTCATTCATATTAATCAAGATGTCAGATACGAGCACTTACCCTATCTCCCATTTGACTTATAGGTCTCATATTTTCTTTCCTTAGAAAAGGTGTCATCATATCAGTTGAAAATTGAACTGTGGCTTAAAGTCAAGTGGTTAAATCAATTAAAGCTATGCTTAGACATTTAAGAAAACAATGCTCACCTAGAAAACTAGTTCATCATAGGAGAAAAACTAACACTACCATAGTCCAGGGGAGCCATGTTAATGACAAACAGAAAGGGGCAGGAAAGAGTGAAAGGTGTGGAGAAGGTAATAGATGGTAGGAGGAGAACAGAAGAAAGTGACAGATTACTGATTAAGGAAGACACAGTACCTGACATTTAGTTGTTTGTTTAATATAATTTGGGGAATTTTAAAATACATGGAAATTTCTTAAGACTATGATCAAGTCGCTTACATCCTATATGGCCCTACTGCCACCAGATATAAAATATGATGGCATTGCAGAGAAGCTATGATAGAATTAACCTGGAATATATTATACCTACACACTTGGAGACAGTCAAGAAAATAGGTGTTTGACTCTATCAACAGAATTAAAAAAAAAAAATTTAAAAACTGAAAGGAGATTTGATAGTAGACCTTGAGAAATTAGGTAATCATCCCCAAAGAAATGTAAGATACGGTACTTTCTATTTCCTTTATTCTACTTTTGTGTCCAAAAAACCTAACCTATTTATAACTGATAGAAGCTGTATTTCTCACGTTCCTCATCACATAAGATGAAGTGATGGAATAGATGGAATAAGAGAACAGTACTAAAACAAAGGTAAATTTTGAGAGACCAAAAAATTTTTGATTGTCTTACTTCTGAAAGCACTTCGATGTATTGTTGGAACAGAAGCCAATATATCACGAATCCAACGAAGCTAACGTTTCAGAGCCCCTCACTTGCCATTTTAAAGAGTGATAAAAATCATCGCGTGAACACTTATCGAAGAACTTCAGATCATCTCTAAATTTTTTTTAATAATGAAAAGGATAAAAATAATAATATAACTAACAATTATTGAAGGATTACTATGTGACAAGTACTCCGCTAAGGATGTCACGTGCATTGCCTTAATCTGTTCAAAGAAGAATCACACTTGAGCATAAGAAGACAAATACCACTACCTCATCAAAAAAAAAAATTCCTTGCCTGTCACAAATGTCAATCACTCAATAATAGATCATGAACAACTTGAAGGCCGTATAGGGTCTTATTCATCTTTTGTAAATTTCTGCAGCACCTGGAAATAAGGATGTGAACAATTGAGTGGCTGAATTAATTAATGTAATTTTACCGCCTATCCTCTGCCCAAGGCAAGACTGGATGCTTTGGAATGCAAGGGATTATAAAATATTTCCTAATTTCAATTAGTGTGTGTATGGGTGAGTGGGTAGGCGCGGGGGTGGGTGGGCATGTGAGAGAAATGATCTGGAAAAAAGAAAACAAAAGCAGTGCAGCAAGTAAGAAGCAGTGTGGTCCAAACCCAAAATACCTCAGGTTACTTTTTCTGTATTTTAAATCTACAATTTCCTCAAAAGGCAGAATATGGCAAGAAAAAAGACCCAGTTGAATCCCCCATTCATTATGAAACATTTGACTCTGCCTTTTTCCCATCAGTGCAACTTGTATTGGATTTTCATTTCGCAAAAACAATTCCTCTGAATTATGATATTCTCTGGTATTTTCTTTAAAAGACATATTTCTCCCTATTTTTATGACTCACAGTTGTATTTGCCTTGGTTTCTCCCTTGTGGTCACTATTCATTGACCTCAGAGTTACTATTACTTTTTAAGCCTTCTTAGGATTATCTTGGACTCCTTCCCCACCTTAGCCCAGGTTCAGTTAGCTAGTTGATTATTCCTTTTTCCCCAAAATATCTCCCTCAATTTCATTCCCATTTCAACTGCTTTCATCAAAATTATATCACTTCCAGCCTGGCCCATTGTACAAATACTCTGACTAGTCTTCTCATTCCAATCTACTCATAAAGTAACGGCATATTAAATTCCCTAGAAAAGCATGATTCTAGTAAAAAGAAACACCCCTCCCCAAGTTACAGTCTAAACTCATCTTCTTTATTCAGGTTTCATTGTTCATTTTTTTTTGTTGTTTTTTTTTGTTTTGTTTTGTTTTGTTTTAACTTTAGTTACATTTATTTTTTTCTGCTTTTTTTAAAAATATCAAATTTATTGTCAAATTGGTTTCCATACAACACCCAGTGCTCATCCCAAAAGGTGCCCCCTTAATACCCATCACCCACCCTCCTCTCCCTCCCACCCCCCACCTACCCTCAGTTTGTTCTCAGTTTTTAAGAGTCTCATGCTTTGGCTCTCTCCATCTCTAACCTTTTTTTTTTTTCCTTCCCCTCCCCCCTGGACTTCTGTTAAGTCATTGTTCATTTTTTTAAAAAAATAATCTTTAGTGGTGCCTCAGTGGTTCAGTGGGTTAAGTGTCTGACTCCTGATTTCAGCTCAGTTGTGATCTCATGATTGTGAGATCAAGCCCTGTGTCGGAGCCTGTCCCGACAGCTTGGAGCCTGTCATTCTCTCACCCTCTCTCTTTGCCCCTCCCCCGCTCATTCTCTTTCTCTCTCTCTCTCTCTCTCTCTCAAAATAAATAAACATTTAAAATAATCTTTAATCTGATGAAAATGTAACTTTTAACACAACTCTATCATCTAAAGATAGAACCAAATAATTATTGAAGATGAATTTTTGTTAAAACGAACCAGAGAGTAATTGGAAAGCAGTATCTCAGATCACATAATTAGAATTATGCATCAAATGGTGACTGCTAGATAGAAATAAGCTCACTAGTCTTCCAGGCCACAGGATTGCCTGTGGGGAGAAAACCTGTGAGTGTCATTGACTGAGCTTTGGAAGCCTAAATTATATGTTTTTCTTTATATTTCTTGAGTCCAAAATAATAATAATAATAAAAGGAAAGAAAGAGGAAAACATATGATTAAAAAAGTTCAAGACAGGAGTGCCTGGGTGGCTCAGTCAGTTGAGCATCTGACTCTTGATTGGATGGGTCAGGTCATGGTCCCAGGGTTGTGGGATCAAGCCCTGTGTCAGGCTCTGAGCTGAACGTGAAGCCGTCTTAAGATTCTCTCTTCCTCTGCTCCTCTCCCATTTGGGTACTGGCATGTGCACACAATCTCTATCTCTCTCTCTCTGTCTCAAAAAAAAAAAAAGTTCAAGACAGTTAAAAATACAGGAAAAAAATAATCACAAGACATTGGAGTAAAACAGTCCCAGCATTCTGTCTTAACTTGGAGAGCCAGAGGCAAATTTATTCTAATTCTCTAAATTAGTTTCTTCACCAAACTAATTTTCAATTACTTCTTGCTTGTTAGCAGATAATAATCAAATAATAATTCTCACACATGAGAATAACACAAAACTACAACAGATTTCTAAGGAATACATTTACAGCTCTTGAGCTCTACAGTTATAAGCCTACTGAAAATATTTATCTCCTGTCAGGTAGGACACTGACTACAGTAATAAACTAATGCCTCATTCCTTCTTAGAAATAATTTGAAGGGTACAAAGATAGACCTTCTAAAAACCAAGGCAAGTAAAGCAGGTGAATGCATTAAAAAACATCACACAGCTGTTACCTTCAGAGGAAAACATTGAATGAAAATAAAGGTGTAATCTTTCATACATCCTTAAGAAAAAGGTCAAAACTTATTTTTAAAGAGCACACAACTTATAAAAAAATAAATTCAAAAATGTACAGTTAATCGTAGAGGCTCAGACCAAGGAAAGAGCTGGGAAAGCAAGTGGCTTTCATTATTTCCCCCAAAGCTTCTATGTGCCTTAGGATTAAAGAAATTGATTATAATTTATTTAGGTGCCCCTACAAACATAAATGATAAATCATCCTGTATGTGTTCCTCAATTTCCCAACTATGCATTTAATAGTGGGGACTTTTACAGTGTCCCCAATAGATTTGTCCCAATTTTTTTCCAAAAGAATTTTAGGCATGTTGAAGAATTCTTGCTATTTCACCAAAAAAGCCAGCCACATGGTCATTAAAATTTTCTGTGGTATTTAAACTTAATATGACTAAGACGTGGTTATAAAATAAAATAACACTCCATATTGGGAAACCTTTTAAAAAGCTGAATGAACCTTTTTATTCTACATACATCAGACTCTTAATGGCTTTTCAACAGTTTAGGCCATTTTGTGAAATTGCCCCAGCTGCTTCACATTAGTGGAGAAGTTTTGTTATAAAGGATAGAGTACAAGCTGCTAAGTCAGACTCCATAGCCCCAAAGTCGATTTTGTTATTTATTCCTTCTGGGTCTTACGGTTTGTTTTGTTTTCTACTTAATGAAGACTTTCCAGGAATTTTTTTAAAGAAAAAACAAAAAGAAATCAAAATTATGTTCTCCCCAATGAAAATACCCAAACAATTCAATTCAATTATTTATTGAGTGTCTAATCATATCTGGCAAGAGGCCTATTAAAATATCAAAATATATCCTCAGAACTTCTGAAACCTCTCCTTGTCATTTCCCTCAGAAATAAGAAAAATATTCCAGCATAAATACATTGTTGTGTAAAAGAGGAAAAATTAATATCAAAAAGCTTTTCTTTTTGATTCTGGCATCAGAATTTAAAAAGAAAAACTTTCACAAAACTAGTTTTATTACTTGGTACTCAGAATATCGCTTTGAACATTGTAGCTATGAGTATGATCACGTAATAAGCAGGAAACTTAAGGAAGCCCTTGCTACTTTTTTGTAGACCACATAGCATTTCACATTTGAAGCCAAGAAAAAACTTTACAACGGCTTAATATGGGCTTAATAAGACCTACAAGGTCTTGTTATTTCCAGTGACCTTGCCTCCTGCAGGAAAAGCTCCCTGCTTTTAACCTAGATTATTTTGATTTCAATTAAATTTCATCTAAAAATATCAGTAAATCATTCTTAGTAGTATTACTAAATCTTGACTGAGACCTGTCCTTAAATAACTAAATAAAACCGTGGCTTTTAAATGTTATTAAAATTAAAAGTCTGAATAATTCCTGAGGAAGGTAGAGATTTGCTAAAATCCACATGCCCTCCTTCTTGTGAGCAGTGTGGGAAGTGACAATCAGATGATGGCACAGTGGTCAAAATGGACCCTTTTTTTGTTGTTCTGAAGAATTGAGTCCAGTGGCCTACATATAACATTATCTAAATTTAACTGCCTGATATTTTGAACTTTTTATTTTCATTCTGAAAACAAGACCCCAGTCCAGAATATTTTTGTACATTGTTAAGAGCCAACAGTTTGAGATTACATACTTCACACATGGATATCAAAGACTTTGGTTAGTGTTCACCATTTTTCTAATGGCCAATGGAATACAAAAAAAAAGATAGCTGGTGATGGAGGCATATTTGTAAGTTTGATTCCTGCTTTATACATGGGAAAATATCTTTGTTTCTATCTATAGAAGAAAATTAAATTGAAAATAATTAAACGTGTATTTGGGGTTTTTTAACTTTATAAATTAGATGTAGTACATGGCCAGTTACGTCAACAGTTACAAGATGCAATTGTGGTAGGGGTAGAACAAATGGGGAAGAAAGAAAAAAAAAGGAAGGAGAGAAGAAAGAAGGAAAGCAGAAAAAAGAGAAAAAAGTTGATTCTCAAATGTTTACTTTATAGGCTCCATGTAGACATTGCCTCAGAAAGGCAAAGAAGCTTATAGTTTTCTATATTTATATGATTAGCTCAAACTCCACCTATTTGACTATTCTTGTATATATATTTTAAAAGTACTCCATACAGGCTATAATGACATCATTATATACATACGCACATATATATCCAGCAACATTTTCTCCTAATATTTATGTATGTGAGCAATGAAAAGGCAACATGCATATAAAATCCAAAATTCTTCAAAGTGAAACTTGAAAAGATTTTTCATTTTGGATGTCTGCTGTTTGAAACCATAATGTTACAATCCTAGTCAAAAAAGTCCAATAAGTCAACTCTATGTTTGGTTCGTCAATTCTATAAGTTTAAATGCTCTACAAAGTCTTGTTATTTAAAGGCTTGACTGGCAATTTTTTTTTAATATTAGAAACTAAAGTTTGACACATTTAAATAAAAGTATGAATCAAATTCATATTCTATGTCAGCATATGTAACATAGTATGATTCAATTTTTTTGAGTAGAATAATTACATTTGCTATTTACAAATAAGTTATCAAGAAATGCCATTTCCAAGATTCTGTGATTTTAAAAATTATCAAGATTAAATAGAAATTTTATATGTTTTAGCTCTATTGAAATCATTCTTAAACAAAACACAGGTATATAATGATATTTTAAGCCAATCCAAAAAAATTTTTTTTAATTAAAAAAAGAAGAACTCTTCTCTAATTTTCTGGTTATTAAGAACATGAGGTTTCCTGCCACATTTTAATCCAAATTAACCAATATTAATAGTCTCAGTTGAATCACTGAAAAACTGAAGCCAAACATTAATTTACAAGAGTGCTTAACAATAATTAAAATCTAATTAACCATAGAACCTTTGCCTTTATAAACAATTAAAGACTTTTTTTAATCCTAAACAGATTACTTATATTTATAGTGATTGGCAAGCCTATTGTTTTTTATAAATATAATATTTAATAAGTAGTTCTTACAATAAGCAGAAACAGTTTATACCTTCTAGATGTTTTTAAATATGCAAAGACCGACACATTTCACTATTTATGAGATTGTTTTCTGTACTGATACAAATACTTGTACCTTTTCTATTCACTTTCCACAAATATCAGGAAATGATATTATTGATTAGATGGCTTTTTTTTATCATTGTTGTCGTCATTGTAACAAGCATCCTGAGGTGGAAAGGGGAATTATTTATTTATGATGAGAACAGGCTTGCAGTATTAAATTATTCTCCCGTATAAAAATAAAGAAAAATAAAAGCAGCAAAGAAGAGGAGATTATCTTTTTTTTTTTTTTCTTAAGTAGGCCCCGTGCCCAGCACAGAGCCCAACGTGGGCTCCTGAGCTCAAGACCTGAGCTCAGATCAAGACTCAGGCACTTAGCTGACTGAACCACCCAAGTGCCCCAGGGATTATCTTGAATTAAATATTCACTATGTGCCAGAGACAAAATGTTCTGTTTGCAAAATAAATGATGAATCACATAATAAAGTTTTACTTTTGTATCCATTTAGACCTTTACTTTTTCTGAGACCTAAAAATTTGGCCATTATAATAAGTATAATATTTATATTTGTCACCATGAAACATTTGAATCGTTTTTCAAACTTTATTGTTATAACATATATATACTAAAGCACACAAATCTTAAGCGTACAATGCAATAATTTTTACATACATATTAAGACTTTTATATATACATCTCAGATATAAATAGTGATATATAGAGATACATATCTTTCCCACTCTTGACAGTTTTCATACCTCTCAAGGTCAATAACCCCATAAAAAAACTATTCTTTTTTTTAATTTATTTATTTAAAAAAAATTTTTTTTATTTACTTTTTGAGACAGAGAGAGACAGAGCATGAACGGGGGAGGGTCAGAGAGAGAGAGGGAGACACAGAATCTGAAACAGTCTCCAGGCTCTGAGCTGTCAGCACAGAGCCCAACGCGGGGCTCGAACTCACGAGCCTGAGATCATGACCTGAGCCAAAGTCGGATGCTTAACCGACTGAGCCACCCAGGTGCCCCTAAAAAAACTATTCTGATTCTTATCACCACTGATTAGTTTTGTTTATTTACTACTGATTATTATTTGTTTATTTTGTTGATTAGTTTGTTTATTAGTTTTCATTTATTGTACTTAATATAAATGAATCATATAGTATATAGTCTTAATATTAGTTTATTTTTAAAATATAACCACAATTCAATGTTTTTTAATATATTCAAATTTCTACACCCAACACCACTATCAAATTCCAGAGCATTTTATCACCCCCAAAAGAGCCCTGTTAATTTGCCTATTCTGGACAGTCCATGTAAATGGTACCATACAATAAGTCGTAGTTCATGTCTAATCTCTTTGACTTTACATGATGTTTTCAAGATTCATCCATCTTTTAGCATGTATCAGTACCTTACTCCTTTTTATGACAAATAGTATTCCATTGTATGGATATACCACATGTGTTTATCCACTCATCAGTTGATGGACTTACAGGTTGTTTACACTTTGTAGTTACTATAAATAATGCTGCTATGAACATTTGTGGGCATAAGTTTTTAATTCTCTCTTTGGTAGAATATCGAGGAGTAGGATTGCCAACTCATATGCTAAGTCTAGGTTTACCTTTTGAAGAACTGCCAAACTTTATTCCAAAGTTGAATCACTGTATTCTACACCTGAAACTAATATTATGCTGTATGTTAACTAACTGGAATTTAAATAAAAACTTTAAAAAAAAAACCACAATGTGTCTACACCATTTTAAATTCACATTAGCAATGTCTGAGGGTTTCAGTTTCTTCCCACCCTCTCTAACATGTTTTCGTATCTTTTTAAAATTATAGTTAACTAGTGAGTGTAAAGTTTTGATTGAAGTGTATAGTTTTGATTTTCATTTTTTTTCTTATTTTTTTTTTTGTTTAGTGTTTATTTGAGAGAAAGAGAGAGAAAAAGAGAGAGCACTAGTGGGGGAGGGGCAGAGAGGGAGAGACAGAATCTGAAGCAGGCTCCAGGCTCTGAGCTGTCAGCACAGAGAGCCTGATGCAGGGCTCAAACTCACTGACTCTGAGATCATGACCTGAGCCGAAGTCAGATGCTTAACTGACTGAACCACCCAGGCATCCCTGATTTTCATTTTCTTAATAACTCATAATGTTGAACACTTTATCATATACTTATTAGCCATTCATATATCTTTCTTGGAAATATGCTTTTTTCAAATACGTTGTCTATTTTTATTTTCCTGATCCAGGGCCATGAAGAATTATTCCTATGTTTTCTCCTAAGAATTTTATTGTTTTAACTCTTACATGTTAGTCTATGGTTCATTTTGAGTTACTTCTTGTACATAGTGTAAAATGAATGTCCAATTTCATTCTGTTGCATTTACATATCCAGCTGTCCTAGAACCATTTGTTAAAAAGATTATTCAACGCTCCCCTTAATTGTCTTACCTCACTCATTGAACGAAAATCATTTAACCATAAATATAAGAGTAAGTTTCTAAACTCTCAACACTATTTTAATGATCTATATGTTTATCCTTATGTCAGCATCATAATCCTTTGCTTCCCTTGCTTACTGTAACTTTGTAGTAAGTGTAAGTCCTCTAACTTTTTTCCTCTTTATCAGAATAGATTTTTACCAATTTTGGATCCCTTGCGTTTCCATATGAAATCAACCTGTCAATTTCTGCAAACAGAAGGAGAAGAAGGAGGAGGAAGAGGCAGCTGGAAATTTGATAGAGGTTGCAATAAATGTGTAGATGAATTTGGAGAGTACTGCCATCTCAACAATGTTATGTTTTGGTCCATGGACATGAATGCTTTCTATTTATTTTTAAATTTCTTTTCAATGATGCTTTATGTTTCAGTGTACAAGTCTTATTTCTTTTGTTAACACTATTCTTAAAATGTTATTCTTTTCGATGCTCTCGTAAATGGGATGGATTTCTCAATTTTATTTTTGGATTGTTTATTGCTGTTACATAGAAATGCAGTTGATTTTTTATATTAATCTCGTATCTTTTAGCTTTCTTAATCTGGCCTATTAGTACAAAAGGTTTTCCAGTGGATTCCTTAAGATTTTCTGAATAGAAGATCACATCATCTACAAAAAGAAATAGTTTTATATTTTCTTTGTATTTGAATGCCTTTTATTTATTCTTCTTGCCTAATATTCTGAATAGACCTTTTAATACAATGTTGAATAAAGTGATAAAAGCCATCATTCTTGTCTGGATCCTGATTTTAGGAGGAAAACAGTCAGTCTTTAGCCACTTAACATAGTGTTAGTTGTGGGATTTTTATAGATAGGCTTTATCAGGTTGAGGTAATTCCCTTCCATTCCTAGTTTGAGTGTTCTTATCAAAAAGTGATGTTGGATTTTGTCAATGGATTTTCTTGCATACTGAGATTATCATGCAGCTTTGATCTTTATGCTATTAACTTGATGTATTACATTCATTATATTTCATATGGCGACCCAGTCTTATGTTCTTGGGATAAATCCCACTTGCTTGTGCTATATATTCCTTTTTATATGTTTCTAAGAACCGTTGTTTTTATATTCATAAGATGTATTGGTCTCTAGTTTCTTTCATTGTGATGTATTTTTCTGATTTTCGTATCAGAGAATGGGTTGGTTGGGTATTCTCCTCTATTTTTTGGAAGAGCTTTTGAAGGTTTGTTATTACTTCTTAAATATTTGGTAGAATTCACCAGTAAAGCCACCTGGACTTGAACTTTCCTTTTTGGGTAGTTTATAAACTACCAGTTTAAAATATTTATATATTGTAGATCTATTCAGATTTTTCTATTTCTTAATGAGTCAGTCTCAGTAGTTTGTCTTTCTGGAAAATGTTCCATTCCGTATAGGTTCTATAATTTGTTGGCATACCATTGTTCATATTTCCTCATAATCCTTTTTATTTCTGTAAAATCAGTGGTGATATTTTCTCTTTTATTCTTGATTTTAGTTACTTACGTCTTTCCCCTCTCTCTCTTTTTTTTGTTTTCCATTTGGTGACAAATGAAAAATTAGTCAAATTTTTTATCTTTTCAAAAAACCAACTTTTGGTGTCATTGATTTTCTTTACTGTGTTTGAGCTCTATTTAATTTGTTTCTGCTCTAACCTTTAGTATTTCCTTCTTGCTGTGAGTTTGGTTTTCTCTTCCTTTTCTAATTTCTTAAGATGAACGTTTGGTTATTGATTTGAGATATTTCTTTTTTGATGTAAGTGTTTACAGTTATAAATGTCGCTACAAGCACTGCTTTAGCTGCATCCCATAAAGTTTATGTGTTGTGCTGTGTTTTCGTTCATTTAAAGTATTTTCTAATTTCACCTGTGATTTTTTTCTCTTCAGTATGTACATTTTTGTGTCTAGTTTCTTTCCTCATTGTTATGACTGGTGAGATTTAGTCATGCTGCTGTTTGTAACGGCAGTTCATTATTTTCATTGATGCTTTATATTCTGCTTCATAAATGTATCGCAATTCTTACCCATTCTATCTGTGGACATTGGTTTATTTTCAATTGTTGTCTGTTATGGCTAAAAGTGCCATGTCTTTTGCTGGCATACTAAGTCATTTCTCTTTAGTATATTTTTAGGAGTGAAATTGCTTTTGTCAGGATATGCTTAGTTTAAATGTAATGTCCTACAAGGTTATGATTCCTAGTGCATAGCGCGTAGCCTGAATTCTAAGCAAAATGAGAAGTCATCTGAGCTGATGTAAATAAGGTATCTGGAAGGCTTTACTTGAACATTTCTACCTTACTTGCTAAATCTGGGGGAGCATAATGCAATTAAGTTTTTATATATGTGTGTTTAATTGGTCTGCTCTAGTGAGAGTGTTTGGGTCAGGAATTTACTGTGGGGTTTTCACTTGTTCATTATGTTCAACTTTTAAAAAGAAGTTAATTTTATAAACTTAAAAGTATGTACCATTTGCTTTTAAGTTTGATGCTAAATAAGGAGAAAGCTAGAGAAAGGAATTTGTTTTAGTATGTAGAGGCTGGTTTTATTTTCATCATTCTTCATCTGACATGATAATATGTGTATAGACTTAGGGAATAAGTACCCAGAGAAGTTTAAAATGATTAAGGAAGAGGAGGAAGAGTTCAAGGTGAGTAAATATAACACAGTATAATATATGGGTAATTTAATCTTATGTTTATATAAAGGCAGCAATAAAATATCAAATATGTATCAAACATGCTTATAGAATGCACACATGTGAAAAATTAACACTCCCTTTGCACCAAAGACCAAGGTGCATTTTAAATGTAATGAGTTAGAAGCAGGAAAAGTTTTAGTTTCTTATGTTTTCTTGGTGAATGTGATATGAGTGTGAGTGAAAGTTTCTAGTTACAGTGTATCTGTAAGTTCATTAGGTTCCACTATAAATTAAGCATATCTTTAGAGATGAGGGTGATGGAAGGAAACATATTGTGAAGACTATCCACAGGTTATCATAATCATTACAAATTTTTTTTCAGAAACAATCCTTTAGAAAAATCTCTATCTAATCACAAAATTCAAATGGTTTATTCTATTGTGCTCGTTTGTTTGGGTTCCAAGACAGTGCGTGGGATATAACCAAAATGTTTCTAGTGAGCATTTCTCAGTGAGCATAGGAGAAAGTCTTAGCTGTTCATAGGCTACACTCTCTTGTTTCCTTTAGGCTGGGGTTGAAGACACATGTCTCCCGTATTCCTCCAGTAGAAACAAGAGTAACATTTTACTTTGTTTATAATTTTAGTGTTTTCTTTCAAAAGACTTCAAGTTTGGCCTGCACTGTAGTTCATTATTTGGTGATTAAAGTAATAAAGTACATTTCATTCCTACCTTTGTCAATTTCATTGAATTTTCTACCACAAAAATATTTCCTGAAAAGTTGCAAAATAAATTTTGAAAGAAACCAAAGCAGGAGTAGCAGATGCTTTAAATCACCTAAAGGTATACCAGAAAGGGTAGCTTTCTAAAGCTTATTTCACCTACCCACAGTACAGAGTTTCTGTGATCACACGACATGAAAAGATGGTCCACGATCAACAAGTCTTCACAGTGTTTCTGTTCTTATTATGAGTAAATGGACAGACTGTGAGATACACACACAAATTATTTTTGATTAATTGCCTATTACAGAGGTAACATTTTTTATTTAAAAATTTATCCTTAAATCCAATAACCAAACCAAGTATAAGATGACAAAGCAAACACCAATCATTGTTGCCATAAATTTTATTATACTTTTCTTTGTAATAATCAACAACTATTTTTGTTTATATCATCAGAAAATATCAAAGGAAAGAAAAAATACTAAAAATTTGCATTTGCTTTCATTGCCATGATCTGTAAGTCTCTAACTGTATTAATAGTTCATGCCAACAATCAACAAAGTTGACTCTGATGTGTTCTTTTTAGAAATCCAAAGGGGGCAACTTTTCCAAATTTAGATATTCCTCAGCAAAAAAAAAATCCTATTTTGAAGCTTCCTAAATATTTGCTGAATATCATCATAAAGAACAACAACAAAAAAATTCATACCCAAGTAAGTAAGACTTTGCTGAAGTCATGTGTTATGAAAATGCCTAGTCAAATTGAGCAGAAGAAATCTTAAGTGGTAACTGTAACAGATAATATCATCCAGGAAGTTTAGTATTATTATTGTGCACAAAGCATAATTATTTTTGGTTCTAAATATCCTACTCCTGAGAAATCCATAGGAATTCATAGCTGAAAAGGACCAGAGAGTTTATTAAGTCCAATTATCACTTATTACAGGATAACTAGTTGCCAAATTTTGTCTTCTACACTCCCGTTAATAGAAAATAGATAACTACTTATTATCAGTTCATAGTTTTAGAAACTTCTTTCCTGCGTTTCTTTCTTTTTTAAAATTTTTTTATCTTTATTTTTGAGAGAGACAGAGAGACAGAGCACAAGTGAGGGAGGGGCAGAGAAAGATGAAGACACAGAATCCAAAGCAGGCTTCAGGCTCTGAGCTGACAGCACACAGCCCGACATGGGGCCGGAACTCCTGAACTGCGAGATCATGATCTGAGCTGAAGTCGGACGCTTACTGACTGAGCCACCCAGGTGCCCTTTTTCTTGTATTCATTTCTTAAATTCATTTTTTTATTCTTATATGTATTAGGGTCAGTCTTCTTGTAGTTTATTTTGATATTATTTTTGTCATCTGAAAACATTAACAAGAGACATTGTTACCATTTATTGAGGTCTTATTATGTGCCGGGAATGACAATAGGCATTTCACATAGATTTCCCATTTAATCCTCACAAGGAAACTGAGAAGTAATTAGCTTTCATTAGTCTCACATTTTCGAGATGATGAAAAGGGGTAACTTGCCCAATAGTATATTACTAAATAGCAAAGCTATATTTTAGCCCAGATTCGAAGAGACTGTTTCGTCATATTTCTGTATTCATCTAGTAACGCAGAATGAAAAGACATAATTTTAAAGCCTCTTTGCAGAATGAAATACATGTCAACAAAAATTTTGGAATCTCCTTTTTAGGTTCTGCTGTTTAGTCATGCTGCCCCAAATTGTACCTGTATAAATATATATCTACATTTTTTTCATGTAGACTCATATTAAATGTGACCTTATATGTATTAACCTATTAATTCCAACTTGTAAAAATTATTTTAAAAATAAAAATAATATCTACTATACTTGCTATCTTTCATACTTTGCAATGGCTCTAAAATTTGACAATTGGTTGTGTCTTTAGTCAAAGAAATACTGGGAAGTGAACAAGGTAACTGTGCAATAAAATGCAGTAAAAAAGAATCCTTGCAGAGACCAATTACAAATCTATGCTTCTCTCTCTCTCTCTCTCTCTCTCTCAGAGGAATAACAAAGTCACTAAGACATTGAAAGAGTTGACCAGATCATGAATAATAAATGCATGGATGGGTGGCTGGGTGGATGGATAAATGGAGGGACAGCTAATAAAACTTTGAGCAAGTGATATTTTGTTAAGTAAGGTAATGAGATGGTAGGAACAAAATTCCCAAATGTGACACCTGGGGAAAGCCTGCTGCATGAGTTCCCCTTCTGTCTGACAAATATTTTTTTTAATGTTTATTTATTTTTGAGAGACAGAGAGAGAGAGACAGAGTGTAAGCAGGAGAGGGGTGGAGAGAGGGAGACACAGAATCCGAAGCAGGCTCCAGGCTCTGAGCTGTCAGCACAGAGACCAACACGGGGCTTGAACTCACAAACCGTAAGATCATGACCTGAGCTGAAGTCAGATGCTTAACCGACTGAGCCACCCTGGAGCCCCTGTCTGACAAATATTGATAGGGAAAGAAGTTACTAAGAGAAAAGTCAGAGAAATAATGAAAATTATTTTGCCTTAGATTAGTCCAATTTTCTGAATGATAAAATATATAATAATTTATGCGCTAAACAAAGCTTTAACTACGAATTGCAGATCTTTCTTTTCCAAAAAATAGCAGCACTTGACTCTCAAAATTCTTTGTTTTCCTTCCCAATCCAAGGAAAACAGGCCTATAAAAAAGGCCAGTTCCTTATTTCATGCCCAGAAAGTAGGTGTGTGTGTGTGTGTGTGTGTGTGTGTGTCAGAGAGAGACAGAGAGAGAGAGAGAGAAAGAGATTTCCTGAAGCACATTTTGTACCTCAACACTTACTAAGACAAGGTTAAATCTGTGCTGCCCTTTTGCAGCTGTAAAAACCCAAATATTGGTCAGAGCTGCGATTTTAAGGGTATGAAACAGTATAGCTTCCTAAGGCACCGAAGTAGGCTCTAGGAAAGAAAATGTTGGAGAAATGGATTTGGCACAACTGAAGGAAAAGTTTTTAAAGATTAGAAAGGAAAACTGGATATTCTTGAACCCTCAGTGTGTGTCAATAAGTTTAAATATATGACAAGTGGATTCTTGTTCCACTAAATGGTTCTGAACAGTTGATGAGAAGAGGATGGAAAAACTCAATTATAAGTTTCAAGCAGCATTCTTTGTTGTGAGAACAGACTTTGGTTTAAATATGAAGATAAGCTTGCTTCTTTTTCTAGATAAACCAACCCAATGAGTTTCATAAGCGTAAAAACAGTGGGGCACCGGGTGGCTCAATTGGTTGAGCATCTGGCTTTGGATCAGCTCAGGATCTCACGGTTTGTGAGTTTGAGCCCAGCATCGGGCTCTCTGCTATCAGCATGGGACCCACTTCAGATCCTCTGTCCCCCTCTCTCTCTGCCCCTCCCCTGCTCACATTCTCTTTCTCAAAAATAAAACATTTTTTTTAAAATACTTACAAAAAACTTAAAAGCTACGTAAAAAATGTCTTCTGGATAAAGAAATAAAGATTCCAGACAACGTGTTACCTAAGAAGCTAAACTATTTTATGTCATGGGGAAAAGGTAGTTAGTTTCTTAGTGGTTGCTAATTCCACTATTATTAAAAAAATAATAATAAATAAATAACAAGTTATGACCATAGGATAATCTTCCCCTTAATCTCAGATTCTTATTTTTACTTTAAAATGTTTCCTTTCTTAGAATCAACTTAGAACTCTCCTGATATACAGTAGTCCCCCCGATCTGTGTTTCACTTGCCATGGTTTCAGTTACCTGTGGTTAACTGTGGTCCAGAAGCAGGTGATCTTCCTTCTGAGATATTGTCAAAAGATCAAAAGAAACCTACTGCTATATAACAATACCTACCTTATTTACCTCACTTCATCTCATTACATAGGCGTTTTATCACCTTGAATAATCACAAGAAGATTGATGAGTACAGAACAATAAGATGTTTTGAGAGAGAGAAAGACCACATTTACATAACTTTTATTACAATACATCCTTACAATTGTTCTATTTCATTAATCGTTATTGTTGCTAATCTCTTTTTTAATTTTTTAATATTTATTTATTTTTGAGAGAGAGACTGAAGAGTGTGAGCAGGGGAAGAGCAGAGAGAGACACACAGAATCTGAAGCAGGCTCCAGGCTGTGAGTGATCAGCACAGAGCCCGATGTGGGGCTCGAACTCACGAACCACGAGATCATGACCTGAGCCGAAGTCTGATATTTAACTGACTGAGCCACTCAGGTGTCCCTGTTGCTAATCTCTTAATGTGCCTAATTTATAAATTAAACTTTATCAAAGGTAGGTATGTATAGGAAAATACAGTTTATAGGGTTCAGTACTATCTGCGGTTTTAGGTATCCACTGGGGACCTTGGAACTACTGTATATATACATTTATATGTATATATGTATTTGTATATATGTGTGTGTGTGTGTGTGTGTGTGTGTGTGTGTATTTGTCTTAGTCTGTTCAGGCTGCTATAATAGAATACCATAGACTAAGTGGTTTATAAACAACACAAATGTTTTTCTCACAGTTCTGGAAGCTTGGTAGTCCAAGATCAAAGTGGGAATAAATGTGGTGTCTGGTGAGAGCCATCTTTTTGCTGTGTTCTCAGATGGAGGAAGGGGCAAGGGAGCTCTCAGGGGTCTCTTTTATAAGGTGATGAATCTCATTCATGAGCGGCCATCCTAATAATCTAATCACCTCCCAGAGTCTCCCACCTCCTAATATCATCACATTGGGGATTAGGTTTCAACACATGAATTTGAGGGGGAAACACAAACATTCAGTCTATAGCATTACGTGTGTGTGTGTGTGTGTGTGTGCGCGTGCATGTGTGTGTATGTGTTCAGATGTGTGCAATAAAATTTTCAGGAAGAAATATAGACTTGGTGTTTATGTGGAGCTAGAGGAAAGGGAAAGACTGTTGGGAAAAAATACTGATATTACATTATTATATTCTCTTAGAAATCTTATGGTTAGACCGTATTCCACAGTGTTGGGGAGACATAAGAAATTTTCCCCAGGTTACTAGAAGTTTCCATGGCCCATCTTCCTGGGTACAGTTAAATTGGGGGGAAGAATTCAAGATTTGGAGAGAAAATATTTTTCCATCTCAATGTCACAAAGAGTTGGGGGACTGAATTTGAGACAGGTGAGATTCTTAGGGGCCTGTCCTGCTGTACGTGGTAAGGTGGCCCCTATGACATGGCCAAAGGCCAGGGACATAGACAAAAGCTGGAGGTCTCTCACAGTGAGGCAAGCTAGGAGCTCGGTAAAATGGAGAGAACCCTGTTATGGGTCTAAGTCTCATTCGTGTATTTGAGAACTTTTTAGAATTGCTTTCAGATTTTTTATTGCTGGAATTTCCATCCATTTCCCCTAACCTCCAGTAATGTCTCATTAAAAGTTGTATCGACATTCTGCCATTGCCATGAAGGACAGAGCAGCCTCGGTAGCCCATGCTGGCTGTAATGCTATGTAAGAGAAAGCACAGCACCAGAGGAAAACCAATGTGATTGTTTGAAGTAGCAGAAATGGCTCACGGGAAGAACAGGGAAGAACCCCAGAAGACTACACTTAGAATGGCTCTGTGGAACATCGAGACCTAGTGGATTCCCCAAAACGTTCATGGTAAGAACCAATGGTGCAATCAATAACATGGCAAAAGACCCACCGCCTACTTTCAAGTGGAAACTGCTTTAAACAGTACATAAAAGAGAAGTGTGACTTCAGTCTAGTGACTCCCAGTAGACAGGAAGCACACATAATATACCTTATTTTCCAGCAGCTAATTATCATAACAACCATTTAAAGTGGATATTTAAATTTTGTTTCATAGATGGGAAAACTGAGGTTTTGAGAAGCTGTTTCTCACCCAAATACAATATGGTTCCTAAATATCTACTCTAAGTCTTAAATTGAGTTACATGACTTCAAATCTTCTGATTTTTGTCTTTGAACCATACTTCTTTCCCAAGCACCAAATTGACTATATTAAAAGGTAATTAAGATCTCTGTTAATGAAAGGACTCGGAGTTTAAATGACAAAATATCTGGGGATGTTACTAAGAAAATCATGTGTATATATGGGGGTTGGGCCATACAATTCCAATATACTATGATTCTTACTCATTGGCCTTGGGTTAATTCTGAGCCACAAATCTAATTTCTTCAGGCAATGTCTTCAAGTGATATTCTCAGGTAAGGTAAATATTATAGTACATTATTCTCTGATTTTTCTATTCCCAAATAAATCTGATGAACTGAAACAAGGGACTCTCGATAATTATTTCAGAATAGAAAGGGGACCCTGGACGTTCTGTAGCATTTTTTAAAGAAAGAAATGACACCTGGATGAGGTTTCACTGTTTCCAAGACTGTTGCAACATCAGCCCTTAGCAGTAGGGTTAAATGTGAGGATTTTAATGACTTCAGTGCAGTGCTGGCATGGAGATAAGTACAGTGTCCAAGGTTAGCCAGCACACTGAGGGAAAAGCCCACTCTCCGCCAAGGTAATGAAAATGTTGAAGGTCTGCCAGGGTTAATTAATAACACAGTGAGGAGACCCTGTTCACCAATGGTCACTTGGAGGTGAACCAAGGACTTCTTGAGTAAAGCTGGGCTGGCTGCCATGCTGGTCATCTCATAAGCTGCAATTACTGGGTGCAGAGAGTCAACAAAAATATTTAGTCTTGACCTGTTTCTACTAAAAGCCTCCCTTTTTTTTCTTTTAAAGATAGGACTCAAATATAGAAAATAGAGTCCCCAAAAGTCCTTCCTTTAGGTCTCAAACCAGTCTTCAATTCTTCCTACATTCTTCCTATTCTGCCTTTCTTATAGATCAAATACCCTAATGCCTCCAAAACCTTAATTACAATATTTTTATAAGAACCATTTCTTCATATCCATAAAAATATATGTAAATATTTACAATTTTTAAGTGACAGACCTATTGGACTGCTCCCCCAACCATTCAAAACGCCCCTCCTCTCTTGCCTCCCTCTTCACTAAATAACTCAGTATCTGCAAACATCCAATGCTTTTCTAGAACATTCTCTCAAAAGCTATCATTTCCTCATTTACATAAAGTAAGAGATCATTTTTACAGGAAGAGTAACTTCTGAAAACAAAGATGTCTCAGGGTTTTGTTATTTGAGGACTTACAAATAGATTTTGTGCTAACTTAGATTTTTTTCAGAACAACCTGTCTTCCCAAATTCCAGAAACTTTCTCAGTTGCAGTATCGTACTGCAATAGATGAAGACTTTAAAAATCATCAGAAATTAATTTAGCTGGTCAACAAGAATTGCTAGTTTCCCTAACAAATGGGCAAATAAATCAAGAAATGGACCGCACTCCTATTGTTATCTAAGATTACTTGAAAACGATCTAAAGATAGTAATAAAAAAAAAAACTGGCAAGCTTTTTTAGCTCCATGAGGGAAAAATGAAAAAAAGAATTAAATTATATCTTTCAGAGAAGACTGGACAAACCCTGTGCTATGATGCTGCCTTCTTATGAGATTGCTCAATAGCTAGTTCTGATAAATGGGCAGGGCCAAGCCTCGGATTAGGCCAAGTGAGGCACATGCCCTGGCTACAAAATTTAAAAGAGTGTCAAAGACTCAGTAAATAAGATAAATAATACTTTCATGTAATATTTTTGAGAAATAAAAATTAATGTGAAGATTTCTGACGAACAAAATATTAACATCTTAAATGCAACCAGGATCAGCTGATGGGTATGAGCTACAAAAATAATGAAATTGTTTCGCATAATTTATAGTAATCCATCAAAATCTCAACTCCAAATTCTCAAAAAATTAAAAATATAACTACCATGTGATCCAACAACCCCACATCTGGGTGTACATACAAAAGGAAACTAAGTCAGTATCTCAAAAACATATCTGCATTCTCATGTTCATTGCAGCCTTGTTACAATCACCAAGACATGGAAACAATTGAAGTGTCCATCCAAAGATAAATGGATAAAGAAGATGTGGGGGATAGATGGTAGATAGATGATAGATAGACAAATAGACTGACCAACCATGGAGTATTATTCAGCCTTAAAAAGAAGCAAATCCTGCCATTTGCAGCAACATGGATGAACCTGGAAGACATTATGCTAAGTGAAATAAGTCAGACAGAGAAAGACAAATATTGTACGATTTCACTTAGAAGTGGCATCTTAAAAAAAGGGTGAGAGGGTGCCTGGTGGCTCAGTCAGTTAAGCGTCAGACTTCAACTCAGGTCATGATCTCACAGTTCATGAGTTCAAGCCCCACGTTGGGCTCTGTGCTGACAGCTCAGAGCCTGGAGCCTGCTTCAGATTCTGTGTCTCCGTCTCTCTTTCTCTGCCCCTCCCCTGCTTGCTCTCTGTCTCTCAAAAATAAATAAACATTTAAAAATTTAAAAATGAGCCAAGCTCATAGAAACGGTATGGCAAGTAGTTGCCAGGGATTGAGGGGTGGAGGAACTGGGGAAAGTTTGGTCAAGGGATAAAACTTTCAGTTATAAGATGAGTAAGTTCTACAGATCTAATGTACAGAATGGTGACTATAGTTAATAATACCATATTATGTACTAGATATTTATTAAGACAGTAGATATAAAGTGTTCCCATCACACTCAAAAAGTGGTAACTATACTAAGTGATGTTAATTAGCTTGATTGTGATAATCATTTCACCATGTGCACATGTATATGAAATCACCACATTGTATACTTTAAATACATATAATTTTAATTTTTCAAATATATCTCAATAAAACTAAGAGCAAAAAAAAAAAAAACCCTCACTGTAGCACAAAAAAATGTACAACGGGGAGAAGAAAAAAAGAGCAATTTAACAATCAACATCAGAATCCCTTTTAAGGGAAAAAAAAAAAAGGCTTCTATTGAGAAAAGCACCTTTGATCAGCCTGTCTGGTTGTATGGTGTGGGCCTTAGAGAACAGCCAGAAAGGGTTGGAAGTGAGAAAAAAGAGAACCAAATACTTTATCATATAGAGGGGATCATTTTCAAGGTATCTGGCCAAGCTCAAGGAGAAAAGAAAACACAAAAAATTAGGAAAGGTGGTGAGACTGCTCCCTATGAAGAGGGTCATGAAATTTTTAAGAGCAAGTTTCTCTATGGTTCAATTGTAAGTGATTGGCTCTGCTGCCCTTGATTGTAACTATTACCTTCAATGGTATTAAACCTTCAGAAAAATCTGCCATATATACATTCTTGAATCAGGAAAGTAGGGGGAAATCCTTCCGTGTGATACTGGTAAACAAGAGTACTCAGAAACTAGACTCCTTGGGTCTCAAGCGTGGCTCTCCTGTTTATCAATCTGCCTATTCTACTTCATATGTGAAGAAACAAAGGAACAGAAATATGAGCTTTCCCAATTAAAATAACTTGGTGCCTAGATATTTACGGATTATCGTGTTTTATCTCACGTAATCTTTTTATCTGATTCCACTTTAGTGTGAAGTTAAGATTATGACCCTTCATTTTCTTGTTATGCCTTTTCCTACTCCTTTAGTTTCAACATTTCTAAGTTATTTTTAAATATTTGCTCTCTCTTGCTCTCAAAAATAAATATAACATAAAAAAAAATTTAAAGATGTAGCTCAAGTAGCCATTACCAGTTGCGTGCCGCTTTGTAATCCAATCAGAATCTTTGTGTGTGGGGGGGGGAGGTTCATTTAGCCCATTCATATTTATCAATACACTATTTTGATCTTACCTCTGTCATCACATGTTCTGTTGTGCTTTAAATTTCATTGTTTTCTTTTTTTTTACTATACAGTCTGCTTTATTTGTTTTATTTTATTTTGAATATGCTTCTTCAAACAATTTATACAATTCACATTTTTGCTGTAATGGTTGGGGAAGTTAATTAATATGTCTGCTGTCTCCTGCTTCTTCGTATGGAAAGAAGAAAGGCAGATGAATAAAATAGGATATTTATGCATAGGCATTTAGATATTTTATATCCCATCAAAAGTGGTATATCAAACTGATGGAAGAAATTAAACAAAAAGTAATACAAGATGCTAAAACAATTATTTACATTAGTAGAGAAAAAAACACGAGTCAATTTAGATCATTTTAACAGTACCTGTCAGGGATACATAGATTTATGGTTATATAGATTAGATGTATATAAATACATACATACGTAATTTTAGTTCAGTGCTTCTACTTCTGCTGGAAAACAAACAAATGCAAAATTTTATGTAAAGATTATTTCTACAACATTTAGTGAGTACATGCAGAGACTCAGTATGTTACAGAAGATTTAAAGTTTGCCATAATAAAAGCTTCTCGGTGACAGGAATTTTGGTCCTTTTTTTTTTTTCATTGATGTAGCCCCAGACTCTAGAACACAATGAAAGTTTGTAGAATAGGGGTGCCTGGGTTCCTCAGTTGGCTAAGCGTCTGACTTTGGTTCAGGTAATGATCTCACAGTTTGTGGGTTCAAGCCCTGCATCGGCTCTGTGCTGACAGCTCGGAGCCTGGAGCCTGCTTCAGATTCCATGTCTCCCTCTCTCTCTGCTGCTCCCCTGCTGATGCTCTGTCTCTCTCTCAAAAAAAAAAAAAAAAAAATTAGAAAAAGTTTTTAAAATAAGAAAGTTTGTAGAATAAGTGAATAAAGTTTTATAGTTTATAAGAGTCTCATGGAAGTTTTTGAGTGTACTTACTTTCATTTGATTTTTTTTCTTTCTGTTATTTTTTTATAATCCCTATCTTCTAAACACTAACAAAAGTTATAAGAAGAAAACTTAATAATAAAGGCAATAACAAAAATATTTTTTTTATCCTTCGTTCATAGTAATTCCTCCATTGAATTACTGTCAAACATGATGTTTTAAAATTTTTTTTAATGTTTATTTATCTTTGAGACAGAGAGAGACAGAGCATGAACGGGGGAGGGACAGAGAGAGAGGGAGACACAGAATAGGAAGCAGGCTCCAGGCTCTGAGATGTCAGCCCAGAGCCGGACGCAGGGCTCGAACTCACGGACCGCGAGATGGTGACCTGAGCCTAAGTCAGACCTTAACCGACTGAGCCACCCAGGCGCCCCTCAAACATGATGTTTTAATATCCCTTTCTTGAAGAATTGGATATATATATATATACACACATATACATATATATATATATATATATATCACCATATTTAAGATTCTAATGAGTCAAGAATAGAAATGTGTTTATCTTTTTTAGTGTTATTTAAAATGTCTAATATCTACCTCAATGAAGGCTTTTTTGAAGTAAACATAAAATATTTTGGTTATGTGCTAGGGTACTTGGGAGCTGACATAACCCAATCCTCAACTTTCTTCTAGCTTCAGCTTATAAAAATATTTTGGATAAAAAAATACCAAAAAAAAAAAAAATTGACTTTTTACTTTCCGAATTGTACAGAAGTATCACAGTTGTTTCCACCTAGTCTGTTTTTTATGCAGAAAAGCCCATTCTGAACTCTACGCATGTAGGTCTGTTTCTTAGGGCGACACACTCATATCCAAAGACCTATGTTTTTAATATACATTTTTTTTTTTTTACTTTTTAAAGGGAAACGTTTCAACATCACTCACCATCAGGGACATACAAATCAAAACTCCAATGAGATATCGCTTCACACCTGTCAAAATGGCTAAAACTAACAACATAGGAACCAACAGATGTTGATGAGGATGTGGAGAAAGGGGAACCCGCTTACACTGTTGGTGGAAACGAAAACTGATGCAGTCAATCTGGAAAACGGTACAGAGGTTCCTCAAAAAATTAAAAATAGAACTACCATATGGTCCAGCAAATGCACTACTAGGTGTTTACCCAAAGGATACAAGAATGCTGATTTGAAGGGATATATGCACCTGATGCTCATAGAGCATTATCAACAATAGCCAAATTATGGAAAGAGCCCATATGTGGCTCAACTGGTGAATGGATAAAGAAGATGTGGAGATATATATATATATATAAAATATATATATAACTAATATATATGTATATATAATATATGTAACATATATATGTATATTATCCATATATAATATAGATATGTGGAATATATATTATATATATAATGGAATATTACTCAGCCACCAAAAAGAATGAAATAGAATATATATTTTATATATACAATGGAATATTACTCAGCCATCAACAACAATAAAGTGTTGCCATTTGCAACAACGTGGATGAAGCTAGATAGTATTATGCTAAGCAAAATAAGTCAGTCAGAGAAAGAAATTCCATATCATTTCACTCATATGTGGAACTTAAGAAACAAATGAGGTTGGAGGGGGCAGGCAAACCATAAAACAGACTCTTGACTGTAGAGGACAAACAGGATTACCGGAGGGGAGGTGGGTTAAATGGGTGATGGGTATTAAAGAGGGCACTTGTGATGAGCACTGGGTGTTGTATGTAAAGAATGAATCATTAAATTCTACACTTGAAACTAATATTACACTGTATATTAACTAACTAGAATTTAAATAAAAACTTGAAACTACAAAAAAATAAAAGTAAAAATCTGTTTAAATAACAGTCTGATGAATAGTATACACTAATTGCAGAACATATAAAGAAGTATGAAGAAGAAACTTAACATTATTCACAATCCCACCACTCAGATATAACAAAACTAATACAAATGTCTATCCATTTATCCATCTTCCTACCCAAGTGCATTTAGTATACTACTGTGTTTGAATGTCCTAACTTCTTCAAACATTATCATGTGCATTTTCTCCTATTATGTTTTCTTCAGAACCATGAATTTTGTAGCTGTGACAATATATTACAAAGACTTAACAAAACTTTTTAATCTGCTATTGATATTTAGGTTATTTCTGGTTAGCAGTTATGCAAATAACGTGATGAAGAAAAACTACTATATAAATCTTCATGTGAGAACCATTTATTCTTCCTCCAACAGGGGAAAAACCTAAAAGAGAAACTATGAGATCAAAGGATATGATCCTACAAGGTCATGGGAATTTTTTTTATTCCATTAGCATTAAAATGAAGTGCTCTCGGATCCCGTCTCTTTGGGTTTCTGCAATTATAAAAACAGACATACTGTTGTTCTTATCAAAACTCACCAGAAAGAATTTCTGCCTAGTCACGATACTGGAGAAAGGCTAGCCTTGACCAGTTTTCTTTCCAAAAGTAGCATGATCCAAACACTAACCCTGAAGGACCCTGAGGAACACAATACGGAGATTCCTCCTAATGCAACAGACAGCAATCAGGTTTGGAAAAGAGACTACAGTGCACGGAGTTTCATCAGTATTGCCATTTGCTGAATTACATGCTGCTTATACCTTCAGTCTGCAATCTGTCTACCATTGAATCTGTATGTCCCCTAAAAAATGATATGTCAAGGACAACGTGTGGAGGGAAATCAGAAGAAGAGGAGGTGTGGAACATGTGTGTATTACTTGAAAATTATCAGTGAAATGAGATGCACTAAGTTCCTGGGGAGTTTCCAAATTTATTGTTTACCAATTGATTCATCTTAGAAATTGAACTATAAAACACTAGGACAAAGGATGGTCTTGCTTACCAAATCTCTTCCCCCACAAGGCAGCATTATGCACTCCCAAAACTTTTATAGGCCTCCTCCAAATGACTCAAGGGATGGGAATTTTACCACCTCTCCTGGGAGATTCTTTTATGGCCTCTTAAGTCTCACCCATTATGAAAGTCTTCCTGATGAAAGCATTTTTTTTCTTTTCTTCAGTTCATTCATTACCCTTAGATAATCCCCTAAAGACCACCTCCACAATCCCTCTCCTTCTTTGGGGTTTATACTTTCAATTATCTGCAAATGGCTATCAGGCCGCCTCCCCACACACATGCGCATACACTCCTTAGCTCTTGGGCCAACCTACACACATGTAATTCTTTTAATCTTTCCTCATACATCAAAACCTCCAGCTGCTTAATCATTTTAGCTCCTCTAATAAGCAGCGAATTTGAAGGGGGATTATGGTTTCCTTCTCAAGCTTTTCTCATGTCAGCTATATCCCTTCTCCTCAACCACATGCCAGATTTCTGTATGCCAATAGACATTCATCAACGGAAATGAGGGTTTTCTGGAATGCTGTGTTGTATAGTGCAAAAAAAAAAAAAAAAAAAAGATCCTTCCTATCCATAACTCATTTCTAGGGCGAATCAATATTTATACAAACTAATAAGGAGGAAAACTCTGAAAGATAGCTGGTCTCTACCTAAGTTTTCAAACAAATGAGCAACTTTTTAACTATGGGTGAAATTTTAAAATAATGTGTCTCATTTAAACATGGATTGCGAACTAAAAAAGGAAATTCAATCGTCTTTGGTAAAGGAAGTGTTGAAGGATTGACCACTCATTTCTTTATAATAACAATAATAATAATAATAATAATAATAAAACTAGCTTTGATGAGTGCCCTGAGTGAAAAGAGGCTCTCCTTTTGTTCCTTAACCACCGTCTGAATAACTGGTAGTTCTGTGGTTCCTCAAGGGACTCGTACACATCCTTCACTATAATAGGGACCACTGGGTGGACCTCACTGTCAGTATACAACCTCGAGCTTTTCCATTCCCACTGTATGCTCCCAATTGTGCTAGGAGCCAGCCTCCTGCTGCCCTAGGAACATGGGGTACACCTTCAGGTCTCCAAGACCCCAGCTATCACTCCTCTACCTCAAAGATCTCTCCCTTGCCCATCTTCGCCTCCAAATCGCATCCATGCATCAAGATCTAGTTTCCACCATTTCTTCCAGAGAACCTACCCTTTCCCTTAGACTTCATATTTGACGTCTGTACCATTAAAATATTATCTTGCATTACTCATTCCTCCATTTGCTTCACGTTTCAGCGTCTTGCCTTGGTACTGATTTGCAAACCCTCTAATGGCAAAGATTATGTTACATTTCTTCACTATAGCCCAAAAGAACCGATATATTGCTCTTCATTAAGTGGCTGCTCAATAAATATTTCTTGATTCCTAGTGAAGAGAGAAACTCACAAGAAAGCTCTTAAGCAGTGAAATGTTTTAAGCATTCATAAAACATTTACTCTTTTTTTGAAGTACAAATCGCTCCTCATTTAATGTTCAAAAATGACTCTTTTCCCTCAGCTTCTATTATTGAAGAATGAGCAAAATTAGCAAAGCCAATAGATACATATGCCTTGTGTGATATCCAAAATTTCATGTTTTATGATATTAGGTCTACACCTCCTATCCCCTGTAAAACTCTGCCCTTTTCTTTTTCTACTACCACCAGCACATATTTTTCCCCCTTCCGAGGAACTTTCCTCTGCCTCTACTATACATCCGTTTGTTCTTTCTCCCCCCAAGAATTAAAACTATGGAAACAGCTCTCCAAACTGTTGTGAAACCTGCTGGTCAGAGAGCCACATCATTAGTCAATGTAAAAAGGTCACTACAAATCATTCTCATCTACAAAGTATGCTCATCTGAGGCCCTGATTTTTGTCTGAAGCCACATCATCATTTATTGTAGAAGCCTATGTGTGTTACTTTTCACTTTTCATCTTTAACAGCTGAACAATTAGCCTGGAAGTTAAAGTAGTCTTCTTTAAATTTCCAGCAGATTGGAGAATCACAGGTACATATTCTCCAGTAGAAAGAATAGATGGTCTTCCTTTAAAATCTGTTTTTCTTCACTTAGTGTCACACAATTTTTAGAAGCTTGTATTTCCTGCAGAGTTTCAGCCTCCTGATTAAAGATACGCCAGACATTCTGAGTGGCATCTCAAACTCTCTAAGGATACCAGCAAGCCAAACTAGCTTCTAGAAGTTGCTGCATATGCAAATGGAAGGCAACCCTGTATTCACTCAGGCAAATGTCACAATTATGGGCCCCAAACATTCTTCTGGACCCCATTGTTTTCCGGCTTAAGTGAAAATATAAACCTACACAGGCGCATAAAATATGCTTGTTTCTGGAACATTCTCAGTATCACTATAAAGAAAGGCTTATAGTTACAAACTGACTTCTAAGCCAATGTGGCAGGTTTATATGTACTTAAACAAACATAAACGTTCCAGGTAGGCTTTGGCTACCTTGTTCCCATTCTTATTCATTTCTGTTAAAGTCGTGGTATAGCTGTCTGTGGGTTCATTTTATTTGTCACTCTCTGGGCTTCTGGAGCTGGGTGTCTGTTTCTTCCCTAGGTTAAGGAAATTTTCAGCCATTATTACTTGAAATAATTTTTCTACCCCCTCCCCCTTCTACTTCTGGGACCTCTATAATGTAAATGATATTCCACTTAATATTATGTTTTCATAAGTCTCTTAAATTACCTACATTTTTAAAATTCTTTTTTCTTTATTGCTGCTTCGTCTGAGTGAGTTCCAATGCTTTGTCTTCCAACTTGTTGGTCTGTTCTGCTTCATCCGGGCTGTTGGTGAACCCTTCAATTTCAGTTCAGGTATTATCTTCTTTAGCTCTGTGACTTCTGCTTGGTACTTTCTTATATTTTCTATCTCTTTATTGAAGTTCTCTCTGTGTTCATCCATCCATTCTTCTCCAAAGTATGATGAGCATCTTTATGACCGTTATTTTGAATTCTTTGTCAGGTAGATTACCTCTCCCTGTATCATTAAGTGTCTTTCTAAGATTTTGTCCTTTCATTTGGAACATATTCCTTTCTTTCCTTATTTTGCTTGACTCACAGTGTTTGTTTCTGTGTATTAGGAGAAATGGCTACATCTTTCAATCTTGAAGGAGTGGCCTTGTTTAGGCGTTGATCTTTCTCGTTTACCCTTGTCCTAGTTCTTAGTTTTCTCTCAAACCTTTATAATATTCTGAGCAGTATGACTTGTTCTTGATATTTCTCCATTGTTGGGGGTGTTCCAAGATCTGTTGATGTTCCAAGGGGAGGAATCTCCTTTAGCACCTAGTTTCAGACTGATTGGGAGCAATTTTTTAAGTAGCTTTCATGCCCAGCACAGAGCCCAATGCAGGGCTTGAACTCACAATCCTGAGATCAAGACCTGAGCTGAGACCAAGAGTCAGATGCTTAAGAGACGGAACCACCCAGCAGCCCCCTCAGGCAGCATTTTTTAAGGTATGTAAATATATACAGCCATGGGGCTGCAATCATAAATCCTGCTGGCTTCCATATTGAGAGATGTGGAGGTGTTTCCTGGGTAACAGTTGCAAAACTCAGGACTTCAGACAAGGGTAAAAGCTCCTTTCTGGAAAGACTCCTGGAGCTGCAACCAAGGGAGTATATAAACCAAGGGGGAAGCAAGGATAATGTCTCCCTGAGAGTAACTTCATACCCTCTAGATATGTGGGAAACCTGAATCTTGTCCTTCAGGGTGGAGCTCCAGGGTAAGCAAATAGGTAGACACAGGAGGACTGGGTGTGAGTTTCAGTTGGCTGTCTATGCAGTGCCATGGCTGTTGGCCTGCCAAAATCTGTCTTTCTGATTGTTATTGTCCCTAAAAGCTCAGGAATGCCAGCCCCCTTAGCCACCAGGGCCAGGCAAACAAGGGACATCCCCTATGTGGCTTGCATGTGCCTTTAACAGGCAACGGAAAGATTGTAGGGGGCGGGGTATGCCCAGTGGCTTCATAAAGGCAGTATAAAAATGCCTTGACTGCATGTGCCCTGAGGTTTTAGGAATGTTCTGGAAGAGTGGCTTGTCTGCACTCTTGTGCTGCAGTAGGAGACTGCCAGATCTGCTCCCACTTGCTTCCTCTCCACCCTGCCCCCCACCGGAAGTGGGAGACTGCTATGACTGCCCGCACTCTCCAGCCTCAGCAAGACAGCAAGACATTGCCATGGCTGCTCACCCTGGCTAGCCCCAGCCAGGCAGTGAGAGGGTGTCACATGGGAGCATGGCCTCCGGTCCTGCAGGGTCGGTGAAGAGTGCCCAAACAGCATCTGCCAGAACTTCCATCTATAGAGAGAGCCCCTCCACCCTCCAGCAGATGCTCCCAGCCAGGAAATGAATCTAATGAATCTAAATGAAGTTTGTGCTGGATCCCGGGGTCAAGTGAGACCCAACTTGGACCCTCTAGAAGAATTTCAGTTTCCTATAGCACTTTGGGTCCCTTGGACATCAGCCCTATTGGTTTTCTAGGCCAGGAATCTCAAGGAGCTCATCCCTCTGGTACAGATCCCAAGAGCTGGGGTGACTGATGTGGGGCACTAAGCCCGTCCTCCACCAGGAGAAGCATAGGACTGGTGAGATCCTTCCATAGAGGTCACTGTGCCAGGGGTAGGGGTTTTGCTATAGCCACCTCTCTGTCTCTCTAACCCAGCTCGATGTGGTCCTATTACCCTGTCTTATGGAGAAGCAGTTCTTCTAGTTTTCAGTTCTTTTTCAGAGAGAGATGATCCATATGAAACTGTAATTCGGTGTGTCTGTGCCACAAGGCGAGTTTCAGGGTCTTCCTGCCTCCATCTTGAATTCTGTCCATGAAGTTGTATTTTTAATCTAGACTTTTAAGTGTATTTCAAAAGGAAATATAAGATAAGTAATTTTCTCATACTGCTTGTGAACAATCTAGGAAAATTATTAAAAAATAAATTTGAACATGGCAGCCACAAACTACAATATATAGCAGAGCTTGAGCGCAAAAGAGAACGGCTCCTGAAGAGTAAGGACAATTTTACTCATAACATCAGCAGGTCAAAAGCAGAAATATAATGATTCGTACTTTGATGTTATTGTCATAAAACTCTCCGTTTGAGAAGAGACTTTGACCACCTTTCACTTTTGCTGGATCCTCATTTTACCCGCTTGGCTCTAGAAAAGGGAGAACAGCAGGCACTAGAGGGATGTTTTGAGAGAATAGGTTCCTCAGGAAAATGTGGTTAGATTTTCTTTGTATGTAGGAAGCAGCTGATGGTAATGATACCAATGTGTGTGCTGCTGGCTCTATTTTAAATATGCATTTTTTAAAAACCAAATCATGAAGTGCATTTAGTCAAAAAAGTAAAGGAAAAACTTCACCACTCACTCAAAGGAACCACAAGACGGTTTCTTTCAAAAATATCTGACTTAGAAATAGATTCTAGGTTTAACAACTCTAGTTTATAAATAAGAATGCCCCCACTTACCTAAGTAGATAGATCTACCTTGACGTCATCGTAAGTATGGATTCTCATGTCACTGAAAAAGTACATCTTATTTTGTTTTTTTCAACTTGTCTTCAAGGACCCATCTTCAACGTAAGGGTATATTTGGATTTCCAAGATTCACACCAGTGTCCTCCAAAATAGCCCCTTCGTTTCTAGGCCTTGCCACATGGTTCTACCACTTAGAACCGAATGGGTATTACTATACTCAGAATTTAATCCGTTTATTTCATGGAGACACTGACTCACTTCCTCAGGGTAAGTTGTTATTCCACAGTTTTCAGTAAAACTGGATTTCAAAAATAAACACAGGAAAAGATAGAGATTACGGACATAAAGATTAGGCTTTAAAATGAACGGATTCCTTCATCTGACTCAATGTGAAAACTCCAAATAAGTTTGACCTCAGAGTTCCATATGTGAGCACACTAGGACATTTAAGACTAGGTCATTACCAAATGCATAAGAGGACACTGTAAGCACATTGAATGTATACAAACTTTTATGATGATGTCTCCACAAAGGGATCTTTAAGCGCAGAGGAAGTAAATACTAAAAAAAGGAAACAAATATTTTGATGCAGAATTCATGAAAGAATTAATTAATTCTTTTTTTAGAAATGTGGTTTGGATCTGCCGGGTAAGATCGAAACAAGAATAATTATGTAATCACTATTTTAATTTTCATAAAAAGGATACCCATTAACCTCGTCAGTAGAATAAGCCACTATTTTATTTTAGTCATTCCTTTCATACTACACGAAAATCAGGAAAATATTCTTCAGTTGGTCAGTCAGCTAGTCAGTGAGAATTGGAAAATGAGTAGGATATTAGCCATGGTGTCACTGTAAACCTGCGCTTAACAGAAAAGTTTTGTGTTTATACAGCATATAAAGAATGAAACTGGGACAGTAATATTTCAAACTCTTCCCCCTCCTGATATATTGCCACACCTGTACAAAAGTTCTGTTCAATAGAACTTCCTGCAATGATGGAAATGCCGTGTATTGTTCTGTGTTATCCAAACAATAACCTCTAGTCACACATAAGGCGACTGAGCACTTGAAATGCGTCTAGCGCAAAAGGAATTTAATTTGTAATTTTATTTATTTTAATGCCTTGGGTGACAATAGAAGACAAAGCCTCTGATAAAAACAGGAAGCCCTCCATTTTCAGTGATCTAGCCGTTTTTAAAAACTGTAATTTAATAAACTTATGAAATCAACATTAGTATCATCATGGTCGTTATCACTATCACTACTATTAACTGTGAAATGTATTACAAGTAATTTACCTTCATTGTATTTGCAGAATCCCTTCAGAATAGATGTCTACACTGAGAGAAGTATTATTTCTCCAAGGGAAAAGGAATGGAAAATCCTTCCCTTGCTATAACTATAAACAGAATCAACTTATAATTTCATGTTCCCTTTTCCTCATTTGCAAACTCCATCACAATACAAGAATTAAAGGTATAGAAAGCTCTTCCAAGCAAAGATAAAAATCTAAGCAGCTGGCAGAGACTGTCTCCCCTGCTGTGATTTCAGTGTGCTTTCGACTGTCTTATGAAGCAGAGCCCACAGTTTGTTTGACCTGAACATAATTTCTCAGTCATTGAACAACAGTGAATGGCCCCTTGTTGAATGAACACAACCTGTGCATTAGTCAGGGTTTCCTCCTCCCCCGAGAGTTCTGTAACTTCATGCGTCATTGGAGCTGCTTTGGTTTAAAACAAAAAATCCACATCATTCCTTGTCAGGGTTCTGCAAAGACATTTTCTTATTGCTGAGGCAGATCATGATACAAGCACTTGGTAGATTTCGCAGGTTGTTGAAAATAAAGATGAAATCTTGGTATGAAAATTAACCTAGGGCCACCTGGGTGGATCAGTCAGTTAAGTGTCCAACTTAGGCTCAGGTCATGATCTCACTGTGAGTTCGAGCCCCGCGTCGGGCTCTGTGCTGACAGCTCAGAGCCTGGAGCCTGCTTCACATTCTGTATCTCCCTCTCTCTCTGCCCCTCCCCCACTCGTGTTCTGTCTCTTTCTGTCTCTCAAAAATAAATAAACATTTTAAAAAATAAATAAGTAAAAATTTAAAAAAAAAAGAAAATTAACCCAGTGAAAGTAGAATTTTCCTTTTTTCCCTTGTTTTTTCAACCTCCAGTGAGGATGCCTATCACTGTCTACTGGCCTCTAAAAGGTTGGAAAATGCCCCATGATTAGTTCTTAACTGTGTGGAGCAGAATGTGTAGGTTGGTGGAGGAAAAGGGAACAGAGGACATTGACCTTATTCACTTTTGCATTTCCAGGTTTGGTTTGTTTTATTTTGGAAGGGAAGCACTGGGTATTTTTGCTTCATTTTGCCAGATGCACATATCGTAGTTTTAGAAACACTAATGGTATGTACATGGTGCCAGTTTCAGTCTACAAATTCACGGGTAACAGGCATTTTGAATATTTTCCATTCATAACTCAGCATAATTGATAGTTTGCTTCCCACTCCATTTGGGTGGCACAAACCAAATCTCAGTCAATTGGGGTAACCAGCTATTGCTTTCCAGGATTAAAGTATAAGTGACTTTACAGTGCCACGGCCTGAAAAGGGGATGCCATCTGCTCTTTGATGTCAATTATCCATGGAGACAAGCTTCTGAAAGTCCATTGTCCCAGCTGGTTCTCATTCATCAGTCCACTCAAGTGCTGAGGTGGCCTTCATCCCTGTCCATTTGGCTTCCGGGTCCCTGGGGTCCCTTCACCAGGTGTTGCCATGCTGGTCAGCCTGTCCTTTAGGAATCTCTGTGAGGTTGTCTATACCCTTGTATGTCTCTACCAGACCCACCTGGCAGCCTTCCCCCTCTTGGGGTCCTGCTGCTTCCTATGCATAAAGCTATCTATGGATCTAACTACATTGGAGCACAAGGCTCCTCTCCCCAGGACCCACCACGGTGTCTTCTTAAAACACTTCCCTTCCTTCTCTCCTCCCACACTCCAGTCCAGAGAAATGCATTCTGGTTTGGAAGTAAAATCCCTCATTCCCCAAATCTTGACATTTTTTTTTGACTACACCTCAAACCTTCTCTCTTCTTTTTATAGCATAGGCTTTTGCAAACTAAAGTCAAAATGATTTTTGCTCTGTCACATCCCTGAGACCATGAGAATTAAGGGATCTAGCTTTTTAAATTTTCCATCTCAGATCCTAAGCAACTTGCAAGGTACCCATTTTCCTGGATTGTGAGAAAATAAGTAAGGCCTTCTATCTCAACATTCTTCTACAGTAATTTTCTGAGACAGGGGTATTGCAGAAGAGACTCCTAGGCCAACTGGGAGGTGAACTAAATAAAGCCACACCGCTTCCAAGCTGGTCTTGCTTTCTACACTTCACTAGTGAAGGAAGAGTCCAGATATTTTCAAACCATTGACACTTTCTAAAGTTTGGCTTTTTAAAAATGTGTTCTTTGTCTGCCTTCTCTTGGGTCAAAGCCTGGAAGGACAGGTAGTATTCAAACTGTGCACCTCATGGATGTGTCCCTTCTGTTCTCAGCTCTCCCTGTGGCCTTTATCTTCCAGGGGCCTGGGAAGAAAACGTTTACCTTCTTCTTTCATGAGTCCCCTTCCCTCAAAATCTGTCATCAACTTCTTCTCCAGGAACTTTCTATTCACTTAAACAACAAACATTTACTGTACTCCTGCTAATATAGTCTCAGGCACTAATGATATTAAGAAATGAAAATGACAGTAATCTCAGGAAGAACTGACAATCCAATGCTGGAAACCTCCTCTCTTTCCTTTACAGTAATCCTGCAGATCCTGTTTGTACATTTCTTGTAAAGATTTTATAAAATTCACCATAATTTGATATCAAAAGTACCTCTAATATGGAGCATGTTTCCTCTCCACTAATGTACATATCGATAAATACTATTACTAACTGCATAATCCACACTTCTATCAGATGACAGATACATACTGTTGCTAGAAAAATGCAGTTTCAAAATCCAACCTGAAAGAGTGGTTAGTATTCCTACAAAAAAATAAAATAAAAAGGCCATTGTGAAAGAATAAATAGCAACATTATAGTTATGTTTATGAACGTTACCCACTATGATAGCTTAATTAGACAAAACGATTTTAAGACAAAAGGCTAACCTTTCCAATATTGTTATTCAATATGATTTTACTGAGTTGTTTTCATAACTCCATGCTGTTTTTGAAACATAATATTACGGGGCACCTGGGTGGCTTGGTCGGTTAAGCATCCAGCTCTTAGCCTTGGCTCAGTTCACAATCTCACAGTTTTGTGAGTTCAAACCCCACATCAGGTGTTGTGCTGACAGCTTGGAGTCTGCTTGGGATTCTCTCTCTCTGCCTCTCTCTCTGCCCCTCCCCCACCCGCACTGTCTCTTTCTTCCCCCCCCCCAAAAAAAATAGAAAGAAAGAAACATATTTATCACATTTAGATTTAAACCCAATTATTTTCATAAACATAGCACAGGTAATCTTACAAGAACATTAGTTGGTGCACATTAACATAAAGGGATATTTACATAGCCATAGAATGTTCATATTATTACTTCAAATGTCAGAAAAATTACACTTCTTAACACATGTACAAAGACATTGGTATTTGTTCTTATTTCATTTTTTTTTTTTTAACTAAGTAGACCAGCAAGATTATTTTTACACACATTTTTACAACAAAACTCTGGTCCAAAAATATGTCATAATTCATCTAGCAACTCTTTCTTAATTCGTCCCTATACCATGAAGGATGAGAATAGTAGACCCAGATTAAATACATATATAAGAGAGAATTTTAATTTCTTATGCCTATTTCAGGAATGCACCCGTGCCTCTAAAATATTTCTAGCAAACTCCTGACATTTCGCTGCATGACAACTTAATTTCTACTTTGGCTTGAAGTTTTTATTCAGCTAATCTTCGGGCAAATGCACATTGTGGTTTATTCACTTTGGAAATTATGCCAGAGTGAAGAGTGGCCTCCAAAATAAAGCTTGTTCTAGCTGCACATAATATTTTCCCCAGAAGCACCTATAAAGTCTACTAAAATAAGAAAGTGCTCATTATTTTTGATAAACAGTAAAGACTGGAAATTCATATTTCATTTTAGTACCAGAAGTGTGGAGTTGAGATACAGTAGCGTTCTTTTTCTGTGCAGCATAATGGCCTATTATTTTACGAATTACTATTTACTTTGTGTCTGTAGCTTAACTCTGAGTAAATTCTACCTTTCTTCTCTTGCTAACTAAGTGGGGGAAAAAAATTACCTCAAACCCTACCAAGTGTCAAAGCTGCTTTAAAATATTGGTATTTAAAGGAGGTATAATACCAATAAGTCTGAGGCGATTAAGAGTTCTGAGTGAGGGTATACAGGACCGTGTTATGTAGTTTGTGACAGAAATCTTAAATTAGTATGGCAACACGGAGTAACTTTCTCGCAGACTTGGAAGAAAAGTGTTGCCAAACACTTAGCTTGCAGTGATGGCACTTAGCGGGTATTGGTCTAATAAAGGGGCAAAGGGTATATGAGTTTCTCCCATTCTGAATTTGTTTTTTGTTGTGTTTTGTTTTGTTTTTGTTTTTTTGTTTTTTTCTCAGAACTTTGAAGTTTTTAAAGCTTTGTTCTCTTCCTCTCTGCCAGGCCAATAAAAAGAATTATTATTACTACCACATTTGTGTCTCTTGGATTTTATTTTTGGCTAATGCAAGCACTTTTACAACATGATCTCGGTTGAAGGAGCAATTAGAATTAAGGAGCTTTATCCAGCAATTACAGCACTTATTGCCATTATAATAGGAACTGAGTACGTTGACGACTTACCAAGTTACTCCAATGCTACATTTTTATTTTGCTTTTAAAGTTATCAAAAGCCTGATGCTGGAGGTTCGTAATGACTTTGTGGTAGCCAGATTTGAAGTCTGAAGCCCTGTCTGCCACACCGTTAGCCATCAAAGGAGGCCTGTCCCACCAAGCTCTCTATTTTCACAACAGGATATCTGGTTTCTTTTATGAGGATACAGCTATGTTAATTTGGGTTAGTGGTTTGTTGGAGGTAAGCAGGCTCTTCACAGCACAAACACCAAAATCCCCTTAAAGCAGTTTCTTGTTAATAGCTGCGGTCTGATTGGCAGATTTGCATTGTAAAGTGTGATTTGGTTGGATAAATATGTTTAGTCTAGTAAGCGCTTTAGTGATTGAGTGTCTGTTAATGGATAAAGGTGGATTATGGAGAAACCTCTACAGGCTGTCACTGGGCACTTAGCATTGTGAGATGTCAAGGCGAATGGAAAACAAACTGGCACGAGGGAACAGCTGAAGGACTATAAAATGTTTAAAATATTCAGTGCTAAGGTTGGGCTTTCAAGTGTTAAATACGAATTCAGTAGAGGGGAAAGAACGGAAAATTCGATGGCAGGGCATTTGGAACCCCAGCGGTGATGAAATGGGGATGTCCCCATACACACTCTTAAAAGCTGCCGTCTTTCGTTGGATTTAAAATCAGAGAACTGACGTGGAGGAAGTTCAGGGTAGTTAATCGATACCCAAGAATGAATCCAACTCTTGCTGAAGTCTTTGCAGTTTTTAGCTCTTGCTAAAAAATGTTGACATGTTTGTTCATCTGCACATATGTATACACATAGTATTTTACCATTTCTGAAAACAATACACTGCTATAAGAATTACAGACACTAATTTCCTACCCCTTCCCATCTCCAAGCATCTGGAAATGAAGACTTTTCCATTTCTTCCTTTTGAAAAAGAGTACTGGGATTCCTCATGAAAGTCACCAGAAAATGTCACTTTTTTTTTTTCCTTCTCAGGTGAACACGCAGAGGTATTTTTATGAGGTGAAAATATCAGCTTACTTCAAGGATCTAAATGGTATTTTAACATCCCAGGCTCGAGAAGAGGGAGGCTGGCACGTCTGCTCCTGGCCAGTCGTGAAATGCTTAAGACTTCAGGAACCAGTATATTTTTGCAGATTGCCTATTTTACCAAAGCTAAACATATTTCAGGCATCTTTTTTTAAGATTCTCCCGGACACTGCTTAAGGTCACCAATTTTCATAAACATCATATCTTGGGCGCTTATCTTCAGAACACCATCGCTCAATGTTTTAACGATTGCAAATTGTTCATGCATTACTCTTGAGCCACTGGTTTCCCTAGGTGAAGCGGCGTTAGGAGAGCATAAACCACGAATAACGTTCTGCAAACCTCAGTTGAAATGAGGCTGATCCTTCAGCTTTCTGGATATTAGAGGTAAATATTATCCTAACACAAGCTATACCAAAGACCAGTTAAAAGTCGAGAGTCTCGCGAAGTGTTAGCCACTAATTTATTCTACGACCTTGGACAGATCACAGCTTCTGTTGGTCCATCTCCAATACCCGTGGTGTTGATGGTGATAGTAGGACAATGCCAGGACCAGTGTGTTGTTATTAACGAAACTGGGTAGTTACACATATATAAGCCCCAAACCTTGGTTTTTAGGGAGTATCATTTTATTACTGTACCACAAAAACATAGTTCCTATTTGAACGCCTGTCCCACGGGATGGAGGAAAATAGATAATTACATATAACACAAAAATATAGTTATTATTATAAAGCTGTAATATAGATAGGATATGTAGTTACAACTATATGTATATATAATTATTTTAGGGTCTTTTACTGTCATCCAATTCCCAGAATTGTGTCTAAGCTCCTGGGGCCTCCAGAATGCCAAAGAGTGTGTCATTGGTTTGGGGGATGGGGTACAGAGCGTCTCATGTTTGTATCTCGTCTGCCCATGCTTATACCTGTGGAGGCACCTCACGGTCATCTGGTTTCCGATTCCTAATTCACACAAATCACAGCTCATTCTCTGAATTTCACCCAAGACCTGTGTCAGAGATGTCTGTGCTTCTCTTAGATATGCAAGGAACACAGGCTTTTCTCACAACATAATGGGGCATGTGGAAATGTGCTTCTGACTACTTTGTCTGGACACCCTGATGCAGCCATATCTGCCCTTCTGCCCCTCTGCCATATTGCCCAGACAACTTGTCTCATACCACTGGCTAGACAAAGCACAGGTCCCCTCTGCTCTCAGAACCCTTAAGCCCATACTGGATTTTCATCCCATGGTACCACTCGAATGAGTCTTGGTGGAGTGCTTCAGAACCCCACTTTCTTGCTTGCATTCCAATTCTTACTTTCCTAATTTACTGATATTAGCATCATACATACATCATATGTTAGTTGGCACCAAGGATGGGGGTGACCACGAATTCTGCATCCCTGCTCTTGCTCCCCATGCCAACCTGGCTCAGCTAAGTTCTGTCTCCTGCTCTCTCTTACGTTGCTACCCGGAACTCAAAGACCAACAAACAGGCTTTGAATGGTATTTTGCCTGTTGTTAATCTTGAAACCAGAGACAAAGGAGAAGATTTAAAGCAGGGATGTGCAAGAATGAATGTGCAATAGAGTAAAATAGTAAGTGCCCACGTGAAAAAGAGCAAAGCATCTAGTGTTGAACAGACCCAGATGAGAATCTTGGCTTTGCTTTGAATAGCTACATTAGTTTTCTATCACTGCATAAAAAAATACACAAACTCAGCAGCCTGAAATAGCAACTTATTATCTCACAGTTCTGTAGGTCGGAAGTCTGGGCATGGCATGGCAGGGTTGTCTTCTCAGGATCTCACAAAGCTGAAGTCTAGGTATCAGCTGGTGCTGGATCCAGGGTCTTCTTCCAGGCTCATCCAATTGTTGGTAGTGTTACGTCCCTTGCGGCACATTCGACTGAAATCCTCATTTTCTTGTTAGCTATTGACTGGGAATGCTTCAGTAGCATCAGGTCTTTTTCTATGGCCTCCTCCATGGGCCTCCTTTTTCCCCTTCCTCCTCAAAGGGCCCAGCCCCTTCTAAAAGGGCTCATCTGACTAAGTCAGCCCCACACAAGATACCCCCCCTTCTGATTAACTTGAAGTCAGCTGATTAGGGACCCTAATATATGTGTAAAATCTCTTCTGCAATCTACTTTAACATCGTTGTGGAAATGATAGCCCATCACAGTCACGAGACCTGTTCACACTGAAAGGAAGGGCATTACTCAGGGTGCGTACATCAGGAAGAGGAAATCTGAGGTGCCATCTTAGAATTTACTGACCACAAAACTGTGTGAATTTGGACGAGATTTTTAACCTCTCTCTCCTTGTTTTCCCATCTATAGAATGGGATAATAACCCCCAGACAGAAGATTACTAGAAATACTAAATATCTATTGCCCAGTTCAGTACCTTTGGATAAAATAAGTACAGTAAGTATTTGCTGTTATTACTATTTTTGTTTTATTGTAGAAATTAACTGGACCTGAAAAAAACATGCTTTATTTTAATAGTACAAATACTAATGGTCCACAACTACAGGGTCCCTGGGATGACAACATGGACTGAGTGAAAACAAATCAGGTGTTTTCATGACTTTTTAGGGAGTAGCAAGCCTGATGCTCTCATCTGACCACCCTATAAGTTCAAGTGTTCTTAGCAGCTAGGACGCGGGATCTAAACCTAATCTTACACCACTTTCCACGTGAAGTAGTAGGAGCTTTGGAGACTCCTTCCTGAGGGGCTACTCTGACCATGATTCTCTAAACTTTATAAACACCGGGGATATTTTCTGTGAGCTCCTTTTTCTCAAGAGATTCTCCAAGACTGCCCTGCAACTTTGATGAAACATAATACAAGAAGTAAATGGTTTTCAGGGTATACTGAAAATATAAAACACATACCTAGATAGACATTTGCCCTAGATGTCAGTTTGGACCCAAGTACAATGAAGAAAGATTGTTTCAGAGAATGAATTATATTGTCCAAGGGTATCCAGTACCCCTCTGAGACAATTGATCAGAGAATATGGTTATGAACACAACTCTCTTACATGCCCTCAGAAAAAGTACAAATACAGGATGTATGCATGTGAATACACACCCATATTTAATTTCAGGTTTAGGAGGTTTCAGGTTTACATGCATATATATATATATATATATACACATATACATATATGTATATGATATTATGTATCATATATATGTATACATACATATATATACATGTATATATATATGTATATATATACACACACGTATATATGTATACATATATGTATATACATATATATATATACATGTATATATATATATATATATATACAATCTGTATCTTCAGATTTCTATAATCTAGTCCTGCTATTAATAGAATTCATTTGATTGGCCTTCAGCAATTAAAGGGTATCTATTTTACCATAGAAGGGTACGAAAACCGGCGGGCACAATATTTTTTTAAAAAATAAGATCTCTTAAGGGGTGCCTGGGTGGCTCAGTCAATTAAGCATCTAACTTTGGCCCAGGTCACGATCTCACAGTTCAAGGGTTTGAGCCCCGCATCGGGCTCTGTGCTGACAGCTCAGAGCCTGGAGCCTGCTTCACATTCTGTGTTTTCCTGTCTCTCTGCCCCTCCCCTGCTTGCGCTCTCTCTCTCTCTCTCTCAAAAATAAAAAAATGAAAAGGTTAAAAATTTTTGTTTTAAGTAAGATCTCTTCAAAATACATGAACTCATAAAACTGAAAATAGTAACTGCAAAAGTAATAATAAAAACAAAAATAATGCATTTCATGCTCATATTCATGCTTATATTGTTCAACCACTTGAACAATCTGCAGATAATGGAACAGAGAATTCTTCTTCAAGTGAAAGGAGTTACCACCTCAAGTTGTATTAACAGATTTTGACAATTAACATATTTGAAAAGAGAGCTAATAAAGTACAGAATCAGAAGCAGCCAAAGGTAGGCAGTTGAGGCTACATTTTTTAACTAATACTTTTGTCAATCCTAATAACATAGAACATAAAATCAGATGATTTTTAAATGTACGTTCATTTATTATTACTGAAAGTGTGGAAGTTTTTAAGTGGGTAGTCTTCAATTGTCACTTTTTTATTTATGTCACAGAAATTTGGATCAAAAAATAATTGATATAAAACTATTGGCATCTGTGGCTGCAATGTGACCTGTGTCAGTTAATATTAAGTCTCCAAATATCAATTTATGAATGTATAAAATGAGGACACTAAGAATTTTATAGGACCAATGTGAAGTATAGGAGAACTTATGCTTTGGGATTTTTACATGTAAAACCAATATACAATTAAGCTCTTAATCAAATTACTACAAAACAAATGCTTGCAATATTTACACTCTATTTTAAAACAGTTCTTAATACAAACTTTAAGGGCCTTGTCTTTTTTTTTTTTTTAAAGAGAGAAAGAAGCATCAGGGGAGGGGCAGAGATGGGGAGAGAAGATCTGAAGGTGGCTCTCACAGAGCCCAATGCTGGGCTTGAACTCACAAATCACGAGACCATGACCTGAGCCAAAGTCAGACATTTACCCAACTGAGCCACCCAGGCGCCTTAAAAGCAACAGGACAATTTGACCATGCTTTGACCTCAAATCTAGCAAAAGAAGCATAGTTGACAATGACCTTGAAAAAGATAGAGTTGGGGCGCCTGGGTGGCTCAGTCGGTTAAGCGTCCCACTTCGGCTCAGGTCATGATCTCACAGTTCGTGAGTTCGAGCCCCGTGTCGGGCTCTGTGCTGACAGCTCGGAGCCTGGAGCCTTCTTCACATTCTGTGTCTCCCTCTCTCTCTGCCCCTTCCCTGCTCATGCTCTGTCTCTGTCTCAAAAGTAAATAAACATTAAAAAAATTAAAAAAAAAAAGAAAGAAAGAAAAAGATAGAGTGGCTGGGGTGCAAAATTATCACTTTCATCATTATATATCAATATTTAGTATTATGCCTCCTAAAAGATAAAAAAAAAAGCAATTCTGTAATATAATACAAATATATGGTCTTTCACTGTTTAAAATTAGAAAGTCATATAAAATTATATATAACTTGGTTATATAAAATTAACTATAAAAAAATAAAAATTAGTTGTGCATCAAACATAGCCCCTAAAGTTGCTACAGTACTATCTTGTTTAAAAATAAACATAACTGAGAAACAATTTCACCTGTCTGTGCTCAAATAGAAATGAGCAAGCCTGGGAATAAATTGCCTTAAGTTCATGATGAAAAATAAGTTTCACATCTTTCACTCAGTAAGCTCCCAAGTAGCCCCGAGTAGTTACAGATTTTAAACTCAATATTTCTACATTAAAAATAAAGATTGGCACTAGAAACAGGGTAAAAGAAAACTGCAACAGCTAATTATGTTTGTTTCTCCATATTTTCATAATATAATTGCCACCAGATGATAAAAGTCACTTTAAACTTGAGCACTAGGGGGTACCAGGGTGGCTTAGTCAGTTAAGCATCTGACTCTTGATTTCAGCCCAGGTCATCATCTCACAGTTAGTGAGTTGGGCCCCATGTCGGGCTCTGTGCTGACAGTGCAGAGCCTCTTGGGATTCTCTCTCTCTCTCTCTCTCTCTCTCTCTCTCTCTGTCCTTTCCCTGCTTGTGCTTGCTCTGTCTTTCAAAATAAATAAACATTAAAATAATTAAAAAATACACTTGAGAAACAGTGATTATTAATTTTGAAACTAGAGATATTGTAGAATAGTACATATAACATGATTTTTATAGACTTCTCTGTGGAACATATATACATTTTCATGAGTTTAATTCCTTAGACCTAGAGCATTACATTTAAAAATTATTTTCCTGCCTCAATTGTGTTTTAAAATCCTATTTCTTTCTCTCAATTGTTCCTCTGAAAAGCTAAAAATAGGCAGTGGTTTGCGGCTGTGTCTTACGTCCAAAAGATTTAACCAAATGGAAAAGAAAAAAAAGAAACATGGGTATAGTCACATCCATGGAAAAGAAAACACTGGAATTAGATTTTTTTTGTGTGAATAAAAAACAAACAACAAAAAAAAAAACCCAGAAAAATAGGTGCAGTCAGATAGGTAGGTGCTTTGTTCATGGCCCAAGCCCTGTCTGAAGGGAACATGAAACACAAAGGCCTGTCCGCATATCAAGAGGAAGCTGTTGCAAGAGTGATACAGGGCCTATTCTTATAAAGAAAAAGAACGAGCAAATCTGTTTGAGCATGAATATTAGATTTGCTGAGTTCTGCTGACATCACCATGGAAGATAAACATATTATGGAGACTGGGGCAGCCTGTCGTTAGAGAAGTTGCCAGATGAGATAAGTGAACAAGGACAAGTGAATACATGACACCCATCTTGACAACCTTGTGTATGACCGAAGGCAGCAACTTAGCAAAGTGTCATCTTGAACATCACTAGTCTAGAACAAGTGGATCAAAATGAACTCTGAACCCTTGTTTCCTTGATAGTGGAGGACTAACAGCTGCCTGCATCTGGAATCTGTGTGAAAGTTCTTTACAGCTGTAACATAATAAACAAACTAAAAAAAAAAAAAAAAAAAAAAAGCCACAGAGTCTACTGTTCCATTTACATTCTTGCCCCTTCTCTGGCCTCATTAAATTGTAATCTCACATCTAATTACATTTTATCAATTTATTATTTCTGCAACTTGAGGATTAAATTGAAAACATATTGAAGCAGAAAATAAATCTCTAACAGTTGTTCTTTTTTCTTGTTTTGTATTAGCAAGTTCATGATGACCGGGACCGGAGTTGTAAAGGGCAGTCAGCTTGTATGGGGTGCTTTTGGCGAGTAAATGGGGGTGGGAGGGGAACCAACACGTTCAAGCTGTAGAATATGATTTACCAGCCCTGGAGCTCTGGGGTCTACATTTTCATAAATATAAGTGACAAATTATCAATAAATCACTCTATGGTTCACCATAATGCATAATGTTTATTGAAACCCAGTTCCAATAAATATGACTCGCCCTTTTTAGCCAAAGCATAAGAAACAAAGATGACAGGAATTACAAACAGAAATGAAAAATGGGGAATAAGCCCCTGGCAAGCAAGGAAACTTTATTCTTTCCACTTCAATCTGAGACCACTGGATTCTGGAAGATACTTTCAGATGTGGGCACTTGTTTCAAAATACCATTAGCTTTCATTCTGACCTGAAGAATTTACAGAGGGAGGCAGTGTGGGTAAATGTTTGACCACTGAAAGTTTCTATTTTTTTCTCGTTTACATACATGAGATTCAGTGAGATTCCACTAAAATGGCAATAGTGTGAATTAAATGGTCACAACATTCTTTGGTTTTGAAATACAACGATGTCACTATTCTCTTTCCAAGAAAATGAGCTTTGGTTTAAAAAAAAAAAAAGCAATCAACACTTGTACTAAATATTTGCAAACTTGTCCACTAAAAAAAAATGGAAAGGTGTAAGATAAGAGTAACATTGGAAGTAATTGATAATTCGCCTTTAAAAGTTTACGCACACATTTTAGCCTTTGTTCCACACATATTCCTCCAAGAGAAGAGGGACTGCCTACATATTATGTATCATTGTTATTCATTATTTATTTACCCTTAGTACTATTTTGATATACTTTATGCACTGTATGATTTATCTTCTATGTTCTGAGAGTGAAATTAAGAAGTGTTGCAGACAACGCTGTTGTAATGCCCTATAACTTTACAAACTCATTCAGCAGCTGGAAGCAATTGACATAGGGTAGCATTTGACTTGAACAACACTTTAAAAAGTCAACTTGAATCTTAATTGAAATACCCTATATTTCACATTGGATATATGACCCAATTCTAGCCTTTTGTTTCTTTTTTTAAAAAAGCAAAGGCGGAGAAGTATTATGCTGTTTGTAAGACTTTATTATGAGATTGTTTATTATTTTCATGCAGTAATATTTACTCTAACAAAGATTTTAACAATTGACCCTCTGAAACATACTTCTGTTTTACGGAAAATTAGTATAATAAATAATATTTTTAAAAGAGCAAAAATTAACCTTAAGCTGAGCGTGTAAAAATAACATTTTACCTTTTGCATATTGTAATTCTTCAGCCTCTCTCCTATGCCCACTTATTATTTGCATAACTGTTTCTAACTTTTTTATACTTCAGTGTTTTACATGCTCGCTTACATATTTGTGATGCTACACATTCTTAAACTGCTTACAAACTATTGCATTCAATTAATTTTAGATATGATAGAAAAAATAATGAATGAACAACAACTCACTTGTTATCCATAAGAGCTGAGATGCATTCAAGAAGCAGACATCTGTTCTAGCGGCTTCACCCTCTATACCCAATAACTCTATGAGGTAGTTACTATTATTAGCTAGATTCATCAGATGAGGCAAATAATTCACAGAGAGGTTAAATAACTTTTCCAAAGCACCATGCTAGTAAGTAATAGAGTCCTCCAGCCCCTTTCTCTCCCTTGCAACTTTTCCTCCTTGGTAGTTTCATTCCGATGCAAGATTTGTGTCCACGGGCGGGTCTTACATTTAATTTGCCCCACAGTCAGATACCTAACACAAACAAACCCCTTGGCTCAGGCAAAACTCCCCAAAGATAATGCTCATTAGCACAGTTGGGTCATGCTCCAATGTATGAACCATCACTGGAAAAGGAAAATTCTTTGTCTCCAGACCTGGGTGTAGCGTCAGCCCTACCCAGACTAAGAATGGGGAAGGGGTGATTCTCTAAAGGAAAATCAAGATATTGCTACCTAAGGAAGAGGAAGAAATTGCTGGCCAGAAAAAAAAAAAATCCACAAAACTCCCAGACACAAGTTTTCTAAAAATAGGTTTTAGCTTTGTCAGTGTAATCTCTTCAGTGTAAATATAACGTGTGGCACTGAGTCAGGTAGGGTGCAATTGCAGAGAATAAAATCTGCACTAGCTGATTGAAGCTGAAGGGGATTTATTATGAGATTTTAAGACACACATTTCTCAAGACAAACAAAGAGACAGAGTTTCTTTTAAGGTCATAGGAAATATGCTAAGAGAAGGTTAATCTCTTCAGTGTAAAAGGGTTGGTTTTTGTATAAATATTCCATGCTGAGTTTGGAACACAGCATTTCCTCTTTCTCCCCTCCTAGGTATGACCAGCTCGTCCTGGTTTGCCTGGGACTTTCTTGGTTTTAAAACTGAAACACTCACAACCCAGAAGCTCCTCGATGCTGGGAAAACCAGGATGGTTGTTTATCTACCTCACCCCATCCCTCTGGTAGTGATACCAAATGGACTCTACTGGCTAAAACCAAATACCTGAAATACCTGAAGCCAGCTGAGCAAAGCCATAGGATCCAGGAAGCAGGGAAACAAAAAGATTTAAAGAACCAAATGGACTCCACTGGCAAAAACCAATACCTAAAGCCAGCTGAGCAAAGCCATAGGATCCAAGAAGCGGGGAAACAAAAAAGATTTAAAGAAACAAAAAGATTTAAAGATTTATTAAACCTCTCTAATAAAGAGAAGAATGGGGGGCCGCCTGGGTGGCTTAGTCTGTTAAGCACCAACTTTGGCTCAGGTCACGATCTCACGGTCTGTGGGTTCGAGCCCCGTTTCAGGTTCTGTGCTGACAGCTCAGAGCCTGGAGCCTGCTTGGGATTCTGTGTCTCCCTCTCTCTCTGCCCCTACCCTGTTCTGTCTCTCTCTGTCTTTCAAAAATAAATAAAACATAAAAAAAGAAATTAAAAAAAAAATTTTTTTAATTAAAAAGAGAAAAGCATGGGGAGGGAGGGTCCCAAGTGAATAGGTTTCCCTATAGAGCACATCTTGAGAAGCCCCAAGTCTCTTGAGAAGCTGGAATCCAATAAAAAAAAAAAGCAATGAAGCCCAAATCCCATGACCCATTGGATCTGTGTTGATTGGAAGGTCCAGCTAGAACCCAAAGGATTGTTTTATTTTCATCCTAGCCTCTGAGTGTTTGCTTCCTGGCTGACAGGAATACGGCCTGATAGGTTAAATCCCCTTCCCTTTCAGTTTTAAAAGGGGAAGCCTCGATACACATACCACCCTTGAACAATTAGAACCATTTCTGATATAGACTACCAAACCCTCCCACTTGTAGTATGTAATTGAAAATCTTATGAAATTCCTCCCTCTCCCCCATCCTCCAGTCCTGTCCTAATGGGTAACCCATAAAGGGGAATTTTGCCTCCCTTCCCCCTCCCCTGAATTGAGGGAATTTCTCTCACGGTAGGGCCCATTTATTCTTCAACTGAAATGGCAGGACTGTGAGATTATTCTCTCAGAGCCAGGGCCCAGAAAAGAGCGTGGGTCCTCCTCAACTCTTTCCTACCTTCATCTAATTTGACTGAACTCTGGAAATGCTTCTCTCCCTACATTGAAGAATGACATTTGTTCCTCACTTCAACTTGGGTTAGCAAACTAGTCCAGAGCTGAGCATGTATTTTAAGTCAGATCTCGGTCGGATCTGATTTCTATTCTATAACAGTTCATTTTAATTCCATTAGAAATGCAAATTCTAAAGAGTATCTCGTCATATCGTGGTATAAAGCAATTTCCTCCCAAAGAGTCAAAGGCAAGTTCTTAAATCTGAAGGGATATCAAAACATTTTATGTTTTTTTTTTAAGATTTAATAAATTTTCTCCCCTTTGGGAATTTTCTAATGATTTTCTGACCTACTATTTGAAAATATTTACCACAGATGGCAAAAGATTGATTTGCGAAAGAATATTTCTATGTGTTTGTGAAAAGAATTTGTAGAGAAGCCTTTTTCCTTGCAAGACATAACTGTAGCGATTAATTACTTGATAAGAATCACTACAATACAGGGAACACTGCTCTTGACATTACTGAACACCTGCTCTCTCCAGGTCTTGCCTCCACCCGGATATCTCTAAACCCCTCTCTGCTGATGGAGGTGAAAGCAATCATTCCAAGTCGCTTTCCTGATCTATAGAACACATATTTTTCTCCTTTTGCTCTGATGGTACAAGGATCAGACTGAGGCAAAATTATAAATTAGGAAATTTTGTCTCTGAGCCCCCACCTCTCCTTTTCCTCCCTTTTGAGGAAGCATTTGCTTCTTTTGGTTAAATTCGGCCCACACTCATGTTTTGTTTGACCCATACAGGAGCTGTTACAAGAAATTGCCAGCATTTCAAATTCAGGAGATTTCATAGTAACATCTCTTGATATATATAAGCTTGCATTTCCTCCTGACATTTGGCTGGAGAAGGTGAGCGGCTATCTCTCCATACGGCCAATATCTCCAGTTGACCACGAAATTCATTTACTTCTCAGGTGCTTGAGGTCTTAACCCCCATCTGCTTTTGAGTCGCTACCTCCATGGCTGATCTGTAGCCAGTAAACGCCAATATGCTAAAAGTGGTTGTTAAAGGTAACCGCCGAATATCCCGAGCCTTCTGAATGCCATTCTGGCTGCTCTACCTCCCACTCAGGACCCTCCAAAATCTCCCCATAATTGCCAATTAAGGAGTAACTGCCGGGCACAGCAGGTCGCTTCCAGGACTCTAGTGTAGATTTCCACACTTCTCTCCCGTGTCCTAATGGATGTCCAACTTTTAATACGATCCTGACAATCTCTGCAACTGAAGCATTTCTTTTGTGACTCAAAGAGCTAGACATGTTTGTTTGTTTGTTTGTTTGTTTTTAAGTGCCATTTAAAATACTTTTCAACCTACGGCAATGCCTCCCCGGTCTTGAAGCTTCAGTCATGAGACAGTACTTTTTTTTGGAAAGAGAAACTGTATGTAGCACACGCATCAAACGGTATCCGGTAGGGGAAAACCAGCCTGACTCATTCTCATTGCATTCATTTGTAGATAAAACAAGTGACATCATCCAAACGCAGCAAAATATTTTAAGCAAGCATTATTCTTAAAATTAAAAAAAAAAAAAGCAAGGTTTCTCAGATCAGATTGTGAGCTTGGGATAGATTAACAATCGAATTGCAGTGAGAGCTTTAAAATGTACAAAATGCCTTTATCTATCTTCATTCACTTATCGTTTCCCAAATGTATGCCAGATTTTTCAACTGATTCTCATAGCTCAGCGGGTCCAACAAGGCGTACTTCACACACAGACGAACGAAGGCCCAGGAAGGTTGAACTCTTCACTCAGAGTCACGTTATTCCTGGCAGAATGGAGGCTTGGATCAAATTCTCCTGGCTCCCAGTTCCAGTCAGCATCCATTATCATGCTTTTCATGTCAGGACAACTGTCCTGATTTGGTCAACGACAAAGCTCAAGCTGCTTTTTTGCCGGGCTATATATTGGTAACTCAGATGCTGAAAAGATACAGGTGTTAAGTTTTCTGCATCAGAACCACTACAGTTTAGCCCTTAAAGCTTTTTTTCCTATTATGGACAAGATTATACCGAACTACATTTTTTTTTTCCTTTGAGAGAAGCAAAGTAAATTTTTTAAATGCCTGTAACACTCACCTTTAGCTCTGAGAATTCTGTACATTTCATATGCTCATTTCAGAACAGCTTATGTTAACCTCGAGGTTACATATTTTTTAAGTTACTTGCTATATTTTGTTTAACTTTTGGTTCTAATTTTATCCTGAGTGTACCACATTTAGATCAGAACACTTAACTGTTAATATTAATAGTATGCCTTTATCTTGCTAACATTTTCCTCAAGTGATCTGTGCATTTTTTACAGAAGACATCTCATAAAAATATATTTCCGTTTTTGTAATATAAGGTACCTCTCTTAAAGTATACAATGACTTACATTTTTGGTTATTTTTTGGCACAAAGTCTTTTTTAACATGTAATCAAATCAATATAAAATTTACCAAGGTCCTAAAATTACATCACTACATATTTCCATAAGTAATCTTAAGGATTTTTGACAAGGCATTTGAAGCAGCTTCTGACTTTAATATCTGGTTTTTGGTTTAGAATTCTTAAAAATACATGAAGTTACTTGGCCTGAAAAGTTATACTAAACAAAATCAGAATCTAAATGGGATATTAAGTCCAACTCTTAATATCCTTATTTGATTAAAGTACTAACCTCATGCATAGATGTCAGTGAAAATCACTTGATGCTAGTTTATATAACATTCTCATGTTGAACACCACATTAAAACAATCTTTAAAATAAGAATAAACACTAAGTTAATGCTGGATTTTTACATCTCACTTGTAGAGCATAACTGTAAGAGAAAAATAATAAGGCAAATGGAAATGGAAATAACTACATACTAACCAGTCATATCTAAATAATAAAGATCAAATTAATAATTTTGTGCCTACGTAATTACCTCTTTGGATAAGAAAGCTGTAAGTCTAAGAGCATAAGAACACTAGAAACCTCTACTTCACTTTTAGTGGGGAGCATTCAATAGGCCAAGGATGAGGGAATTCAGGGTAAAACCAAGGAATAATTAAAGGCACAAGCCCATTGCTACACTTCATTTGCCAAAAGATTCTCCATCATAAAGAAAGTTACATAGGGGCACCTGAGTGGCTCAGTCAGTTAAGCCTCTGACTCTTGATTTCAGCTCACGAGCCCCATGCCAAGCTCCATGTGGACAGCACGGAGTTTGCTTGGGATTCTCTCTCTCCCTGTCTCTACCTCTGTCTTTTTCTCAAAATAAGTAAATAAACTTTAAAAAATAAAGAATGTTGTATAGGATACCTGATGATGATTAAGATAGAAAGCCTATGTATGATGCTGGCAATGTTTGAGAGGAACCGCGAGTAAGGAAGGCAAATACACATGTGGAGTGAGCCAATTCTAGTAATAATGAATCACTGCCCCTTCTACAATGGAAGGCATCATGGTAGGTTGGTTAGTCCCTATGGGGAAAGATACTATCCTGAGGGCTTAGTGTAGGCCCTCTGTGTAGTGTCTCCCCAGAGTTCCATCAATACCTATTTCTCTTTTAGAATATTCTTAATTTGATCTTAATAGGATGACCAGCTTGAATACCTAAATTGGCACTAATCAGATCACCCTCGGTGAAGGTAAGCCCATGTTACTAAAATCATGGAAATTTCATTGCTGCCATTTTGTTCATGACCCCAGCGAGCCAACTCTGGAGTTGGTGAGGAGAAGCTGATTGACACTGAGTCATCCTGTTCATTGATCACTGAGATCTTCTGTATTGGGGGATCCTCACGTTCTTGACTATTCTAAAGAATCTACCTACAGACCCTTTCCCAGCTGTACATTTCATCAGTCCTTCGATATTCTTCCTGAACTTTTGGCTGAGTAGCTAGCCACTACTTATTAATTCCCTCTAGATTTGGATCTCTGGCCCTTTATTCTTCCAAGCAAAGGAAAGAATCAGATGCACTGCTTGTAATTTTTCCTACTGGAAGGATTTCTTTCCCCAAAGTCCTTCTGGGCTGCCTCTTAGGGGAACTATAAGGCAGCAATAGTCCAATTCAGCTAGTGCCAGCATATTGTACAAAAACACCTATTAACCACACTTGAATTTTTACCTTTTCAGCCAACTGATCAAACGGAACCCCCTATGAGACAGGTTGTGTATTGAGGGTAAGAGATTACAGCAGCAGAGATAGATGCCAAGATAATTGGAGACATTATGCATACCTTCAATAATTTCTTGAGTTCTGTCTCTTATATACCATTGCCACTTGATAGAGTGCTTCTCAACAAATGCAACTTCATCATGTTTTGAATGAAAGGGACAGTCCTGGTCAAGTGTTCGCTTGGTGCATCTTAGCCAGGTTTTTTTCAGTGTCTACCAGACTAGTAAGTTGGGACCAGGGGCTGTTTCTCAAAGAGGGAAAGGATTTGGCTCCAAAATCCTAGGAATCTTCCACTGGTGGTGGCCACGTGTTGCGTAAAACATTTCTTCTTGATACATTTTGGGTGTCATTGGGTCTGATCAATCATAAAGCCCAAGTAGCAGAGTGTCTTATACGTTAGCTTGGACCAGCTACACTGGGGCCACTGACAACTGATAGCTTCGTAGTAAATAGTTCAACCCAGCACATACAAATGTAGTTTATGTTGCCATCAGAAGCCTCCTTTTTTAGTGGGAAAAAAAAATGGTGCTTCAGACATAAGAGTTAGTCAACTTCATTGGTAAATATATTTGCATGGGTACATGTTTGTGGATAACTGCTGTTTCCTAATCAAATAAGCATAAAACAATTTGTATATAGTATTTAATATTCAAAGTAGATCTTTTGAACTGAGTCAACAAAATATATTTTTTAGTCTAGTTAAAGGCAAAAATCCCATGATATGCTAAGTTCTATTTTAAAGTCTTACTACATCAGCCACATATTATTGAGTACTTTGACCATTTTCATTTATCATTCTCTTGTTTCTATCATTAGGCATTGTTTGAAGAATGTACCATTGGATGAAACTAGCAAATGATTAATAAGACTTCAATTTGGGGAAATTAAAGAAATAAGTCAGCATGCAAACTATTGTTGCCTCATCTGGTCTCAATCGTGCATGCCTAAGTTATGATATATGTATCATTTTATGTGGATTTATATTCCTCATTACTGAAAAAAAATTAAAAAGTAAAAAAAACTCTTCAGAAAGATTGCATATGTTAAAAAATATTCTCTAAAAAGAATTCTCTATTGATTATTGATAGCACAGATTGATGCATTTATCCTTTAGGATTGAAGTCATTATCTTTTGTTAATGAAAAGGAAATAAACGGCTGGCTTCTACTCAAACCTGGAAGATCTGACAATATATAAATTAAAGATGACTTTGAAAGAGGAAAGGTCACAATCCTATTACAACTAATCATTTTTACATATTGATCTCCTGATCTCTGTTCATATGCATACATGTTTTTTACATTATTCATTAATTCATTCAACAAGCATTTACTAAGTCTCCTATATGCTGACATTATTATAAACAAAGCACATGGACAATTTGGTATTTGCTTTTTTAACTGAATATGATAATACACATTTTTATCATTTTCCTACCAATGTTACCTTTTTTGAGAGAGAAAGAGAGAGGGGCACAAGTGAATGAGAGGCAGAGAAAAAGAGAGAGAAAGAGAGAATCCCACAAGGAGTAGAGATGGGGGGAGGGGGTGGAAAGAGAGAGAGAGAGAGAGGGAGAGAAAAGCTCACCCAGGGCTCGTGTTTTTATCGGAAGCAGGACTCGAGCTTACTTGATGTGGGACTCAAACTCATGAACTTTGAAATCATGACTTGAGCCGAAGTCAGGTGGTTAATGACTGAGCCGCCCTGGTGCCCCCAGCGTTTCCTTTTTAAGCATCATTTTACTAAAATGTAAATGTTATGGGGACCTAGGTTTTTTGATATTCACCTTCACAAACACCTCCTCTTTACAAGGCAGAATAATGTAGTGACTGAGGTTTAGGTTCTGGAACTAGACAGATAGGAGTCTGAAGTCTGGATCCACCACTTACCATGAGACTGGGGAAAATTCAGCTCTTTGTTCTCCTCATTTGTGGCATGATGATAATAAAAGTACCATTTCTGTGGCTGTTTTGAAGATTCAATGACATAATAGCTATGAAATGCTTAAAACAGTGCCTAACACAGAATAAATATAGCTTGTTAGTTTTGTTTATATCTCTATTATCTGGCCTGTGAAAGTTCCTTTCATTCTTCATGATCCATCTCACACGTTTTCTCCTTCAGTAAGCTTTTCCTGATCTTTCCAACCGGATATGCTCTTTCCCTCCATCAATCCTCCAAAACGTTGTGCTTGTATTGTTCTTACAGCACTCGACACTTCAGGCTTTGGTTTCAAAATGAGTATGCATTTCTCTTATCCACATTGCCAGATTACAAACTCCTCTCAACCTATCTTGCTAATCTTCACCTTTACTATGGTGCTCAATTAGTTTTTAAATTGTGGATTGTGACATTTTACAGGTAGAAAAACAAGGATACCAAAACACACGATGAGTTTTCAATTAAAATGATTTCAACTTTCAATTGATTTTTCAATTGAAAGTGATCTATTCCTTTGCGTATGAGTTACATCGGAATTAGAAACTATTCTCCTCTCCCAAGTCCTTTGTTTTCCTTGGGTGATTTCACTACCTCTCTTTTTCAACTTTATTCACAATTTGCAATTTTTTATCCAAGGTAAGTTTATATTTCTCATGGAAACCTAGAAGTATGTCACCTGGCCAGTTAAAACTATTTTGGTTCCTCAAATAAGTAAATGTTTCTTTTGTTTCTCCATACAAATAAATGTTTCCCAAAATCTTTCTCTAATATTCTGGCTTACAATTATCACTTACTTCTTTGCTGCATTCAGTTATGTTACATTTTTCACAAAAAACATCAGAATTATGTTCTTATTGTAGATTACTCCCCTCTGTATACAAGTATTTGTAATATTTATGATGGTATTAACTAAACTCATGAAATAGTTTTCACATACCTATTCTGTTTCTATGCGAAAGACCTAAAATGAAAAATGACTTACGTCTCTTTAATCATGACTTGAATCCCAAAACTTTCTCTTCAAATCAACATGTTCACCATAAGAAACATCATCATACAATAACTTAAGACCATGAAATAATCTGATTGGCCTTCTGCCATCAGTTTATAAACTTATCAACATAATTCCATTCTTATCTCTAAAATGATGACCATGAATAATGAGTTTAAAATGAAACTATAACTACATTAGTCATTATTATCCTTGATGAATGAATAAATGCAAAATTATTACACTAGAGGTACACATCAAAATAATCAGTCATGTAACTATACAGCCCAGTAAATGCAGTGCCCTTATGTAGTCAATAGGTAACATATAGACACATCACTACAGAAAATTTAATTCAGATTTTTGTAAGGATGCACAAAACTCTTTGTGAGTTATTATAGAAAAGCTAACAAAAATGTGTGCCCTTTGATAACTTGCAACTCACCTAACTTCCAAATTAAAATAAAACGGGCTTAATTAGAAAAAAAGTAATAATAAATGATTGCTTCTAAAATTGCTAAACACCTTTCCGTAATCTAGCTTGTGAATACCTTGGTCTTCACAGACTTTGTTTTATCAAATGCACCTGTGATAGTTAAGAGTGAAATTATAGCACAACACTAATTCCGAAGATTTCAAATGTCATTTAACCACCTATGTAGATGAGCATATGAGTTTGGGCCTTAGCTCTCAGGATGTGATGAGTTCTATTAATAGATTTCTAAATAGAGAGCCACCATTAGACCTGGTCCATTGTGAGTACTAAACATCTCATATGATAGAAACGTCCAATCACACATTGGCTCATATTTTTCAAATGGCATCATATTATTTATGTAAAGAATTTGGATTTCATCCTAAAAGCAATGAGAAATCTTTTCTGAAGCTTGTCATTAAGATTCCTGAATTTTAGAACAATCTCTCTGCTAGTAGAGAAAGTCACATTAGAAGCAGTAGAATTATTATGATGAGCCAGGTGAAAAATGATAAGGGCTTGAACCAAACAAAGTGGAATTCAGAGATATTGAGGAAATGTAATTGTCAATGACTGATTGAGTGAAGAGGCTGAACAAAACAGAGGAGTATAAGTCCAGGTTTCTGGCTTGGGCAACCAGATACATGGCAGGGCATTCGTTGTGATAAGAAATACAGGAAGATGAGTAGCTTTGTCAAGAAAAATGGTAAGTTTGTGTTGAGTTTTAGATACTTGTGGAACTTCCTAATATATACATTTTTTTTCTAGAGGTTAGGAAGGATGTAAGGAACATAACTAAAAAAATTTGAAGTTCTCAATGCAGAGACAATAATTAGATGATAATTAAACCTATAGGTGTGGTTGAAATCTCAGAGAGTATATATAGTGGGAAAAGAAATGGTTTAGGACTCAATGCTACCTCACCTTTGCCAGTCGTAGGGAAGATTAAATGGTACAATATGTATGAAAATATTCCATATGTTACTTATTATTCTCCTCCTAAAATTCTTTTTATGGCTTATATGGTTTAAATACACATGGCTTACAGAACCGTAGTTTATTACTCACATTCATATATGTACATGTAAATATCAAATAAAGACTATGTAAAGTTTCCAGTCTTACCTGTCTCTCTTCTGGAAATAACGCCGCAGTGGCCCCCATTTGACGCTTCCTGAGCTTCAGCTTCTACTTGCAAATGCAAGTAATAATATCTGTCTTTTATATGTGTTTTTAAGCCCCCCTGGGGAAAAATGCCACTTATATTTGATAAATAATATATGATAGTGGTAACTTTCAAAAGACACAGATACAAGTAGGGTTCTATGGGCCAAACATTACTTTAGATCCATAAGTAGTTTGATAAGCCTATAACCTCCCGATTCAGTTTCTTTTCACCAGCTAACATGAAAGTCTGAAGTCCTGCAAAAATGCATGTCATTTTACAGAACAGATCTGGAACTTTAGAAAAGTCACCACAGTCTTAGTACTTCCAACCTGCAAAATAGGTAGTACCTCGGATACCTCCCAGAGACGCCCAAGAAATCAACAAATCAGATACTTGGGAAGTTTAGTTCAAGAGCTACAAGACAGCAGTAGGAGGTGCTGCCGGGATGGGGTATTGAATATATACATTTGATTCAGCCCGTGTCACGGAAGTTGGTCCTAAACAAAATTACCATGCACAGTAAATTAAAGGTTGGTTTGAGAACGGTATTAAACTGATCAGAATGAGCATCTGAGAGAGACAAAAGCTTCAAACAACTTCTGGTACTGAAAAGAAAGATATTTCCACCAGTGGGAGCTAATTTTCATATGCAGATTTTAATTTAAAATGGCCAAATCCCCTAGTAACTTAGGGTCTGCGGCAGCTTGAATCTCCCGTGCTTATATCTGTCAGACAAAACAGAGTTATAACTGCCAGGTTCAGATTTTAGGTAGGTGGAAAAGGGACCCTGAAATCCTCTTTAACATATCCATGCTACTGTGATTTCTCCCTTTCATATACTGACATTTGAGGGGAAGAAGAACTAAAGTCAGGATTTCTCCCTTGCCTGAGCAGTTCTTGACCTTGAGTCTTGACCTTGAGCAGTGTCATCAGATAAGATATAGTCCTTTGGCATTTGAGCCACTGGATTTATAGCAGCTCCACACACCTGCTCTTTGCTATGGCTACGTGATTTGAAGTATCATGAGAGACCGGAGTTTGATGAAGGAAATTTTTTTTAACGTTTATTTGTTTTTGAGAGAGAGAGACAGGGCGTGAGCAGAGGAGGGGGCGGGGAGAAGGAGACACAAAATCCGAGGCAGCCTTCGGGCTCAGAGCCGTCAGCCCAGAGCCCAACGCGGGGCTTGAAACCACGAACTGTGAGGTCATGACCTGAGAGGAAGTTGGACACTTAACCAACTGAGCCTCCCAGGTGCCCCTGGATGAAGGAAAATTTTAAAGGGAGGGAGTGGACCTGCGTATCCAGTTTTCCTAAAGCTTTTTCTCACCTTGTGATCAAAGTGATATATTTTTCCTCATCATATATACCATTTGAAAATACCTCACGGTCATGGTGAAAATGTGATACCCGCATCTCTCTTTCTGGTAGAGTTCCATTTGTGGGATAGATGTCCCTGCTCCGTACTACCTTGGCACACTGTAGTAACTTAGCGTGGCACTCAATTGCCAAAGTAACATAGGTAAACCATCATTTAATTCTCTAACTTCACCTGCTCTGCTTCCCACATAGCAGGTGCACAATAAATGTTTGCTAACTTAACTCGTGAGCTCCCTGCACTTACGCGTGGGTGTGGCGACACGTTCTCCAAAGAACCCACACATTAACTCTTGATTTCCGCCCCCCGTTTGACAGCCGGCGGGTACAATGTGAGAGCAAGTTTGTATTCTCTGTATTTTATTCAAAATTGAGTTGGATTTTCTCCCAGTGGATTAGTAGAGACAGCAAATTCTGAATCCGTGACTTGTGCTTTTATACTCTTCGTGGAAACAGAAACTAAAAAGAAGAAATCCAGAGCCTGCCAACTCTGGGAATTAAAGGCATAATGGGAATTATCTGTCCGGCCCACTATGGCATTAGGCTAGTCTTAATTATAGCACAGGGATACTCCCTTACAGATGGACTATTTTAGGTTAGTAAGTAATTAACCAATAAATTCTATTCCATGCTTTGAAAGTTTATTTCACATATGCATAGCATCTTGTATTTGGAATAAGGTAAAGACACATCTGGTTTTCTCTACTCACCCAAAAGTATAATGTTTGGACACTTTTTTTCCTCTCTGAGTTTCATGAGAAATGAATTCCATGGCAGAGATACAGTTTACGGCTGTGAGATACGTTATGAAGTCGCTTGCAAAGGCAATCTCTCTTTCTCTCTATGGGCTCCTTTTTTAGCAAATCCGTTTATGTGAAATAATTGGGATAGATTAGTCAAAAATGCTTTCATCTTTGTTTCTTGCCTACATTGCATTTTAAAATAATTAAAAGTCCAGATTGTTTCTGTTTTTCACCTAAGTTTACTGGCACCCAGCAAAGAAGGCTACACTTTGATTTTAATCATGGCCAGACAATATCAGTCCCCTGTCCCAGAAGCAACAAGAGCAGCAAGTAGAAACCCTGCTGGGTAATTTCAAAGCAATGTACTTCCTGCTGCTAACCCTACAGTATGATTTCTGTTCTGCCAAGGGCACCAATAGCAGGCAACTTCCAATTTGCACCTCACACATAAATTCACATTATGCCAATAGGTTTCGAAGGAAACCACAAGCTACCCAGCTCAGCCGTCAGAGGTCTGTTAACAGACCTTTAACTATGATCTATTGTGCAGCAGAGCCTGCAAGACGCATGCGGAGTCCCACTTTATAGAGACCGCACTTCCCTGACACCATTTTTCTTGAGATAATTATAAGTGTTTATTTTGGCTTTTAACAACTTTAATCACATTATTTAGCATGTTGCTGTTTTGTCATCAAGTTAAATGAACACAGAGTTCTCCCAGGAATGTCCCAGAAACTCACACATAGGGTGGCTTCCTCGAGGACAGACAGCAGCATACGAGATGGAGGTGGTTAATTACGCTACAGCTTCATGGATGCCAAGATGTTTCCTTCCACAAACAAGTAAGCAAACAAATTATACCGAGCAACAGAGAATTCCTAAATGAATAAGGTCTGATCTTTCTAATTGAAATAGCGTGACTCTCTGTCTTTGTGTTGACGTTCTGCCGTTTTCAGTGGCTTCGTGGTGGAGAGGGGTTTACAAGGGATCTCGCATAAAGGCACGCAGCATCTTTGATGACTAATGTCATCAGCTGCAATTACCATGTGGAATACAGAGCAGCACTTCGCCGAGTTATCTCGAATTAGGTTTAAAAATAACCTTAGCGGATCACAAACTGTTCTATAGTCACTGTTAACTTCAAGCAACTGTTGAAACAGCATGCTGTGCCAAATTGCATTTGATGGCCCAGTAAGAGCAGAACTATAATATGCTTCAATGAATTCTAAAAATATCTACCTCCAATGGAAACTGATTTAACAAAACCAAACAGGGCAGTTCACCTTACTCTCTTTTTTTTTTAACTTTATTTTTATCTATTTTAAGAGAGAGAGAGCACACGAGCAAGAGAGGGGTAGAGAGAGAGGGAGAGAGAGAATCCCAAGCAGACTCCGTGCTCAACACAGAGCTGGACTTGGGACTCGATTCCACACCGTGAGATCATAACCTGAGCTGATACCAAGAGTCAGACGCTTAAAGGACTGAAGCACCCAGGAGCCCCAGTTCACCCTATTCTTAAATCACCTCATTCAGTGTGCGTGTGTCAACTGGAGTAAGGTCTAGATTATTTAATCGTATATTTAACATGTAATAAAACTTATATGCCAGTTTTATGCCTTTAATATTTTTATTTGATGCCCTACATTCTGTTATTAATTACACTCAAGTTTCAAAGTAAGATTACTTCCTCTATAATTACGCATTTCTGTCCCTGAAAGTAGGTTAACATTCTTAAGGAACCGATAATGAACATTCTTTATTGGAATTGTTTTTGCTGCCCAAGGATCTCAAGTGGGCATGCAAGATTTTTTTAAATGATATCAACTGATATGACCAATGAGGATACAGTTTTGAAATGACTAATTTGATCGAACAGACATTATTTCTTTAAATCATCACATTTCTTTTTTTAAACTTTTTTTTTTTAATGCTTGTGTATTTTTGAAAGAGAGAGACACACACACAGCGTGAGTGGGGGAGGGGCAGAGAGAGAGGGAGACACAGAATGTGAAGCAGGCTCCAGGCTCTGAGCTGTCAGCACAGGGCCTAACGCGGGGCTCAAACCCACAAACTGTGAGATCATGACCTGAGCCAAAGCCGGATGCCTAACCGACTGAACCCCCCAGGTGCCCCAAAATCATCACATTTCTTTTTCATGAAGCCCTGCAGGTCAACTTGTGTTATGACCATCAGATTTATTTGACAAATCCAGGAGCCAATTAATTCACAAATAAAAGTTTTGTTTGGGTGTTCTCTCATTTCAAATTTAGCAAATTCATATCCAGCAGACAACTCCCAACTGATGAAATTAATGTGGAAAAATTGAGTTTCTTCTCTAAATCAGTACTTTAAATACTCTTAGGAGCTAATAAATGTTCCAGAGTTTTATATATGCAAATATTATTTTAATATATGTATAATGTTTAAAGGGGGGGTTAATATATGTAATAGTGGAAAATCCCAAATCCAACATAGCAATAGTCAGAACAAGAAAATGCCAAAGTACTGTGCATTTCAGGTTATCTTTGCCCTTAGAGAGTTAGCAATTGCCAGAATGCCTTTATCATTTGCACAAAAGTTCCAATTTTTCCTTGCTCCAACAAACCGTTTCCTAACGGGAATCCATGCATTTCATAATCAATTAAGAGATTGGATTCCTTTCTCACTTCTGCATTGACAAAGCGGTATAATCTTTAATTTGCTTCTTCTTCAATAGCAAGAATTTCTTATTCTTAACTTCTTTCTGAGTTTAATGCTCTTTCATTAGATTATGCTGACGGAATGAAAAGATGACCTGTGTTAATTTTCTTACTTCATTCTACCTTGCAGTGAAAACTCTAGAGTATGAAAACATAAAATTAAGGCATAACAAAATAGCTCATACAGAATCTAGAATTTTTCATTTTAATCCATTTTTCCTGTGATTCACATCAAATCATGGGCTTATTCTTAAAATTTCTGACCTACGACGATTAGACTGGCCTCTAATTCTTCGTCTACAATACTGGATACCAGAGTATAATGGGCCAATGTTTATCAAGTTATTTAAACCTAGAATTATATACCAAACTAAGTTATTATTCATATCTATAGGCAAAATTAACCTTCAGTCATACAATGACTTGGAAAATTTACTACACACATCTTTCTTAAAAATTCATGAATAAAATAGTAGTAATTCATATCCAGCAGTGAATTATAACAAGAATGCCCAATAAACAAACAAGCTTATTCTTAAAATCAAAAAAAGGTTTAAATTTAGGCATCTATTCATGCAATTCACTATATTAACACATGAAAAGAAAAACCTATAAGATTATTTTGAAAACTTCTAATTAATCAATTCCTATCATTTCTTTTGCTGATACAGAGAGAGAATAAAGACTCCTACAAAACTTGTAATAAATTAAAATTTATGTCAAAACCTATGATAAATATCATACTTAAGGATGACCAAATTAAGTCAGATATTAGGCAAAGATGTGTACTATCACCAGTATTATTCAAGCTTATTTTGAAATATTCCAGCCAATGTAATAAGGCAAGAAAAGTGAAATGTATATATTGGAAGTAAGGAAACTGTTCTTATTTGCGTATTATATGTTTGCCTGCCTAAAACTCCAAAACAACTGAAAAATTTAAAACTAATAAGAGAGTCCAGTAAGTTAGCCAGATAAAATATAAAGATATAAAAATTATAAGAAATGTATAAATATAATGGACAAAATACCTTATTTTTTTTTATATGAAATTTATTGTCAAATTGGTTTCCATACAGTACCCGGTACTCCTTCCAACAGATGCCCTCCTCAATGCCCATCACCCACCCTCCCCGCCCTCCCACTCCCCATAAACCCTCAGTTTATTCTCAGTTTTTAAGAGTCTCTTATGGTTTGGAAAAAAAAAAGTTAGAGAGGGAAAGAGACAAAATATCTTATTCACAAGAGTTACAGAAATCAATAAAATGAATAAGAACAAGACTAACAAGAAATATTAATGTATACTTGAAAAAACACTTATACATAATTGAAGAACATAAAAAATGATAAAATAAACTAAAATTCATAGAATTATCCTGAATGAGAAGACAGTAAATTATGACAATAACTGTATTAGTTTACTAGGACTACCATAACAAAGTAGTGCAAACTGAGCAACTTAAACAAGAGAAATTTATTTTCTCACAGTTTTGGAGGCTAGAAGTCCAAGAGCAGGATGTCTGTAGAGTGAATTTCTTCTGAGGCCTCTCTCCTAGGTTTGTCAATGACTATCTTCTCCCTATTTCTTCACGTGGTCTTCCCTCTGAATCTGTCTATCCCAATTTTTTTCTTCTTATGACACCTGGCACATTGAATTGCTTGCTCCTGAATAATCTCATTTTAACTTAATTATCTCTTTAATGACTCTGTCTCCAAATATAGTCACATTCTGAAGTACTGGGAGTTAGGATTTCAACATGAGAGTTTGGGGTTAGGGGACAGAACTCAGTCCTTAACATGACATTCCTTTCTCGAAATAATCTAAAATTTCAAAACAATTATTGAAAAGCCAACAGAACTTTTATGAAACCTGACAAGATGATTATAAAATTTACTCATAAGAGTAAAATGCATAAGAATATTGTAAATTGAACATCATTGAGAGACAACTTGCTATCCCAAATGTCAAAGCATTCCATAGACCTATGGAAAGTGCTGATAGTATAGGACTTACCAACAGTGACCTTGAATCAAAAATCTTGGTGTTGATCCCAGCTCAACTATTTATTAGCTCAGTAATTCTGAGAAAGTTACTTAACCTATTTGAACCTCCGCTTCCTAACATGTAAAATGATGATGATAATAATGTTAATTACCACATAAGGTATTTGTGAAGATTAAGAGAATGACACATTTGAGGTTCAATAAATATGAGAGATTATTGTTACTAAATTCTGTTGTTATAGAATTAACACTGAATGAAGAATAGATAAACAAATCAATGGAACGAACTGAAATTCCCAAAAGAGATTGATGTTTATATGGGAACTCAGTCTATGAAAATGTTGGCATTAAAATCTATTAGTAAAAAGCTAACTATTAAACAAAGTGAAAAGAAAGCCACTCTGTAAGGAAATATTTGCAGCATATTTAGCAGACATGGAATTAAAATCCATAATATATGAAAATGTTAAACTATTAAAAAAATGGGCAAAAATTATGAACTGGCAGGATAGAAAATATGAACAAGACTAATAACCATGCAAAATCATGTTCAACATCATAAGTAATAAAGGAAATGGGATTAAAACAATAAGACGTGTTTTATCCACCCTATTGGTAAAAACTGGAAAGATTTGTAATTTCCAGAGTCCGTAAGTCTCAGGAAATAGGAACTTGATATATTGTTAGTACAGACAATATATATAGTGTGTGTATAATCATATAGATAAAATATAGTGTAGTAAAGCATATATGAAAATGCCTACCAAAATTATAATGTACAGATTACTTGACTCAACAGTTTTATTTATGAATCTCTCTTACAAAAATAGTAAGTACTTTGCTCTTTGTAGTAGTAACAAATTACAAACAACCTAAAATATCCAGCAATAGGGAAATGCTGAAAGAAATTATAAAAGGAATGAGGTAAACAAATAAGATAGGAAATAGGAATATGTCTACCAGTTATTATTAAGTATTTGCAGTTTTCAAAAATCTTTATGTCTACACACGTGTAAATGCATAGAAGGAAGTCTAGAGATATGTACATGAACAGTAGTTATCTTCAGACAGGAAAAAGTGCTGGAAGACTAGGATACTTCTAGGCAGGCTTGTTTTTATTTATTGGAAGCATTTGTTATTTTCAAAGTAATCAGTTATTACTTTTATATTTAAATAATTAAAAGATCAGATACCAACAATTAGTGCTGCGACTAGACATAGGCTGAAAGATCAGCGCCAATTCCTTTTTGTGGGAGATGAGCTATAAACTAGAGCAATGTCTCTCTAATTAGATAACTGGGAGAAGAGTAATGCCATTAGCAGAAAAAAAAATATAACTGTCAGTAGTACCAGAAGAAGGAGAAGAGGAGATCTCCCTTTGCCCTGATTTCATGTTCACATGCAGAAGGATATCCATTCAAATGACTCCTCTGGTCTCTCTGTGCCTACACTAATTCTTTCCCAAGGGAGAAATGTTGTTTTAACTTACTCATAAATTTGAAACAAAAAGTAGGCAATCCTAGATCGGCTCTTTCCTCTTTCTCTTTGGGATCTGACCATATGCATGTGTTCTGGTCTACTCTTGATCATGTCATAACTTTAGTGGTCAAAACTCTGTACCTAAATAGGGAGGTTGTCCAGGCCTCTGGTTGTCCATAACTGCCTTGACTCAGGAAAATATTATGTCTAATTCTTGGGTTCTAGTAGGAAACCCACCACTGCCACATACCTAAGCCATGTTCTCCAACCCAGGCTTTGTCATGAACAAAGTCATCACTTTAAACTTCCAAGTGCCTGATTCTTGACTCCCACCTCTCAGTTCCCATTCTTAGAAAGGTGGAGTGCTTTAATGTATTTTTAGTACCTAACTCCAGATGCTTCCAGAGAGATACTGCATAATTTGTATCAGAGTTTCATCTATTTATTTACTTGTTCAATAAGCTCCACTGAGCTAGACTCTGGGGATACAAAGATATATAGAATAGGGAACCTACACTTCAGGAACCCACAGTGTATTTGGGGGTCAGTTATAAAACAAATGTAGCATTCTTTCAGGCAATGGGAAGGTTAGCAAAAGTTACATGAAGAAGGTGATATAAGCTGAATTTCTAAGATTGAACAAAAAGTTCACTAGGTTGGTGATGGAAGGTGGTGAGGATATGACACATCAGGCAGAAGGAATGACATATATGAAGGCAGGAAAGCTTGGGAGAGCTTGGTGCCTTCAGGGAGCTCTATGAAATGTGTAGAAGTGAAGTACAGGGTATAAATTGGGGGTGATGGCAGCAGCCAAAGATGAAAAAGATAAAACCGCATCATGCAATATGGCGTATACAACGTGTGTCTTCAACACGATGGAGCTATCACTGAGGAACTTTTAACACTGAAAGAAAATGATAAATTTTGCTTTTTAGACAGATCACTCTAATGGCATGTGAAGGATAATGTTTCCCCAGTCCTTTAAAGTTTAGACTTCCAACCCATTTCGATATAAATTCGTACTAAGATGTGGCAAGTCCATAAGACTCACTGAAAGTTAGCTACTGCCTTCTGAAGAATTTGTACGGCAATTAGATACAATGTTGTTATCGACCCTTGTTCACCAGCATCTTAAATATTAACCAAGATCGATTTTTCTTTTATTTTATTAATTTCTATAGGAGCCCCAAAAGGCAGGTTGTGATTATTTTTTTCCTATTTATGCGTGAAGAAAAATAACCATAAAATAATTTAAGATTTTAAACCAAATACAAGTCAAGAACAACGCCTAAATTTGAGCATCTCTTAAATTCAACTAAGACTATACAATGGTGGGCAATTTTCTAACATACTAGAAATTCTTCCCATGACAACGCTCGTTCTCCTGTAGCCAGAAAAAGTAATTATGCTTTGAAATATAAAATCTGACCATTTGCCCCTAAGTCTGAATTCAAATTCAAAATTAGATGAAGTAACCAGTGTAAAACAGACTTTTTACAGAGAAATTCAGCTAATATTTACTACATATTATAATCCTTTTCTAAAATTTTTCTAAGCTTCTCTTCTTTGAGGTAGGTAGTGCACTTTGGGTATTCTCTAAGGAATCCATATTGTTTTGTAAACACCCTGGAATACTAGATGCCAGGCTAAATAAAACAGTACAAACGCTTTGGTAAACTTCCTGGATCATGTCATGACTTCTACATATTGTAAGGGTCACATTGTGTTAAACTGTTTGAAAGTCAAGAGATTCATGGGAAACAGCTTTGAAGGAATGGTAGTCTCAGTATTTAACCCTTTCCCAGCACTTGCACCCCTGCGGTTACTGGTGTACATGTGAAAGCTTCTCAAAAAGAAACAGCACTGGAGCACATTTCAGTTCTTTGCTGTCTGACTTCGTGATTGTATGACTTTACCAGTCGCAGCTGGTTGTCATGCTTCATATATGGAAAATGTCATGGCCTACATTTTAGTGTTTTTTTAATTTTTGTAGAGAGAGAGCAGGAGTGGGGGAGAGGGTCAGAGGGAGAAAGAGAAAGAGAGAAAGAGAGAGAGAAAGAGAGAGAGAGAGACTCTAGCAGGCTCTATCCCACAACCCTGGAGCCATGCCCTGAGCCGAAATCAAGAGTCGGGTGCTCAACCAACTGAGCCACCCAGGCGCACCCATTTTAGTGATTTTCTAAAAATCTTAATTGTTAATTCCATTGCTGTTCAATGAAAGAGAAAGAAGAAATTCCTCTTTATCTCTACTTGTAAAATATTTTAGAGAAATGTTTCTATCTCCTTCCAGAAGTCAGACTTGTTGGTATTTTGTGGATAGTTTCTCAACTGTCATCATAGTTGTAATATCCTATTACTTTGAATTGTATTATAATTTTTGACACCTGACAAGTTCAGCTCAGAAATTCAGCCAAGTTTATTTTTATGGTACATTCAATAAATATCTAAATGTTGAAATAGTAACATCACTGAAAATAGCTGATAAAATCAGATAAAAACAAACTACTATAGATTTCTTCAGAGGAAATATTCATCACTGTGTTCATGTGGCTATAGAAGTGCACTTATCACATCTATGAATGGTTATGGAGTAATTTCCCCAGACAGGTTCAACAGTCACCTTTCTGTAAAGTGTAAACAAAATTCATAAAATACCCTAATACTTTTGTTTTCCCTTTTATCCACTCCTGATTGTAGAAGAAAAGAATTCTAACGACACACCACGTGTGTGCCTGCATGTGAAGAGTGATGGCCGTCTGGCTAAAGCTTTGATTCTGCAAATGTCAGAGCAGAAGGAACCATCCGGGGAAGTGATAGCCTGTAACATAAAACAAAAACTGAGATGAGCCATTTCCCCCAAATTCCTAATAACTCTTTATGAGATTCTAATGTGTTTAGTTAACTTAAGTTTTGCTTTGTTTTGTTTTTCCATCTTTGAGCCATTCCCCACTTATTAGTTTTGGCTAGAAACACTGGTTCTGAAATAGAGTCATAAAGCCAGTTCTGGAAGCCATGCCAGCCAAAAGTCTAGACCTAGAAGTTCCAGATAAGGGCAGTACAAGCACTCATTCAAAATTTTACTAGATTGTAAGCTGCTTGAAAATTAACACCATATTTTTGCTATAAAATTATACATAAAACGTGTTAAGTACCTCCTACAAGTGCCATGGACTTCACTTCAAATAGATGGTAACTAATAATTGGACCATGATTAAATGACTCAAGGGAACGTACCTTTTTATATATGTTACTATCATTTTCTTGGCAATCATCTCCTTGTTTATCATCAAAGTAATACCTGGGATGGCATATCCAAAACTTGTTACAAGCAGTTTTCTTTGCTAAATTGGTTGTTGGATTCATATATGACCATATGGCTGCCAGCCATGTTCTATTGAAGTGGTTTGCCTATAAAATGGGGAAAAAAATACATATTTCTATTCCCTAGAGGAAAAAAGAAAGAAACCTTGAAGTCACAAAACATAACAAAAATTTAAAAGCCCAGAGAAATGTATCTATTGTGTTGGCATGCGGGTTGCACCAGCCTAGAGGTGATGTCCCAGCACAAACCCATGTCAGTTGGGAGAGAGGCTTTGAATCTTCAGCCCTGTTGCAAGCTTCTTCCTCTTTGTTTATCACAAATGGCACCAATCATAACGATAGTATTCTTTGACATTGCAAAGAAACAAATGTAATGCATCAGTGAAGCTTCTTTCTAAATTAAGTAAAAAATCAATCAAACCCTAAATGTAATTAGAGTATTTATTTGAGGAAAAATGATAACCCGGAGCCAGACTTAGAGTCAGCCCTCTGAACATTTTAAACGGAAAACATCCAACTCAGAGCAGCCATTGGACATGCCCCTACCAGGTCCACGGGGCTCCAGAGAGAGACACCATGGTAAAGGTTCTCCTCGAATGGAGTCCCGGGACCATGACCTAAGGTTCCTCACAGAGAAGGAAGCCCAATAGATACACATGGATGCGTAGAGCACCCAGAGCCGGTACAATAGCTCTGCCCCTTGACATCATAGATTATATGTTATTCATCTCTGGAACCCCAACCACACAGTCCCTGATACATACTAAATAAATAAAAATTTGTTGAATGAATGAACAAATGTGTAAATAACACCAATAAACTGATCATTGACTGGAATTACCAAAAAATAACAACCAAAAAGGCCAACATCAGATTAAAATGCAGCATTAATCTTTTGGTAGGAGTCTTTTATTAGAATAATATATTTATGGGAAATTAAATACCTGCAAAGTCTGGTTCCAATTCATTTACTGTATGACTGATAAGTCTTTTCCTTCTTATAGCTCCAGGGTTATAGAAGCGCAAAAATACTTCTAAATGTGTTATATTTATAGTTAGAGATGACAAAGAAATACAACTCAACCAAGCCTGGCCACATTTACTTTGCTACTTATTTTCTTCCTACAGTATTATAAATTAAACTAAAATCATGGGCACATAACTGTAGGTTATTTTTAAAACATCCCAAAATTCTTTACCACTTTTATCAGGATAACTTGATGAACAAATATAACCAACTCCATACACAGTTAAATGAGCCAAATGTTTATAACAAGGTTTAATGGCTATTCGTGCATAACTTTATTTTAATGATTTTGTTTTTCCACCAAAGTAGAGTACAATGTATGAAAGCCAAGCCAAAAGGGCATAGTGACCCCTTCTAATCTCTAATGAATCTGGTATTAGCCTAATAAGGGTTTGGTGCTGGATATTTGGTGATGGCATAGTGTAATTTTAGTACTGACCACTTGAATGTTCATAGCAAAGGAGCAGGAGGGAATGGGTAATTACAATTATGAACTTATAAATGAAAGCCAAGTAAAATGACTTAGCGTAGTCAAAGCCCATCAATTTTACATTTAGTTCGGAGGCTGAGGTCTTTAGAGCCTACATTTTCAACCTAATATCCGTAACTCTGTGCTCAGAATTCTCCTCAGTGAGGAGAAAATATAATACGATACCCAGAAAATTGAGAGAAAACTGTAACATTTAATTTGTCTTCATAACCTATCCAACACAGTACCAACACTTATTATCAAAACAATTATATTTTCCTTGTCAATGGAATAGAGAAAAAAATCTATAGTAGCATTCGTTATGATAATGGCATATGACAATGTGAAATCACAGATAAAGTACATTAACTATATGAATATTTACCGAATGTCTACTTTCTACTTACATTATTTTGGCCATATATTTTCCCAAGTGATTAAGAATTGCAGAATGCTTCTTATATTACCACAGATTGTCAAAAAGAATGCACCATGATTTTATCCACAGGATAAACATTATAGTACAGCCTGGTAAGGGAGATTCACAAGTCAGAAATTACAATTCAGAACGATAAAATGCAATGAGATTCTTAGCAGGGACATTGGATCCTTTGGAGGTGAAGACAAGCAGTCAGCAGGAGATGTGGGAAGTCCTGACAGAGAAGCGACAGCTAAGCTAGGTCTAAAGGATGAGTAGGAATAAGGGAGAAGGGCAAAGGGAAATGGGTTAGGAAAAATATTCCAGATGAAATGAATAGCATCTGGAAGACCTGGAAGAAAGAGAAAGTTGATAGCACAACATGAGGAGAGAGTAAGGTCCATGAGATAAGCAGGATCCCCATCATGAAAAGTCATATAAGCCAGGGAACAAGAATTAACTCCAAGAACACAGCAAAGCTAGAGAAAGGTTATAAACAGGGGTGTGACAAGATCACATTACTCTTTTTGAAATATCACTCTGACTGCCTATTGAAAGTGAAAATGTTGGAGGACAGACTATGAGGGAGACAATGAAGGTAAGTGAGGAAGCTATTATATAATCTACTTAGGATACGTTGGTGACCCATTCTAGGACAGTGGCAAAAGGAATGCAGAGAAATGGGTGAATTTGAGAGATTTGGGAGGTAGGATAATCAGGATTCTGTAATTGATAAGATGTGTGAATGAGGGAGAAGAAAGATGCCCAGGATCTTGCAGCTGAGTGAATGGTGGCATTGTTCTTTGGTTTAGGTTTAGAAAAGGAGAAAAGAAGAGGAGAAATGGGGGAGAGAGAAGTGAGGGAGCAAAGAAAGGGGGAGGAAGGAAAAGTTAATGCACTATCTCTTATAAGTTTTGAGTTTTAGGTGACTGTGAAATACTTCATTGTAGATGCCCTGAAATCACTTAAATATAACGTTCTGGGGCTCAAGAAAGAGGTCTGATATGGAGATACAAATTTAGGATTAATCTTTGAAGATCAGGGATTCTTAATCTAAATTTATGATGGGTTTCAAAAGGCTCTAGGATCACCTGAAATTGTATGCAAAATGTTGTGGGTTTAATTTTCTCTTCTTTGTCTAGTTCCTTAAGAGGAAACATACTGACAAAGGTTTTATTCTTTATAATACTAGGATTTATCGCCATAAATATCCTTCTATGCACTGTTTTAGCTGCATCCCACAAATTTTGATATGCAATGTTTTCACTGTCATTCAATTCAAAAAATTTCCTGATTTCCTTTGAGATTTCCTCTTTGCCCTGGATTATGTAGAATTAGTGTTTAATTTCCATATATTTTTAGATTTTCCAGATATCTTTCTATAATTGATTTCTAATTTAATTCTGTTAATGATCATGCACTCTGTATGATTTGTCTTTTAAAGTTTACTGAGACTTGTTTTATGACACAATATATGCCTGACTTCATGAATATTCTATGTGCATCCCAAAGGAATACGTATTCTGCCATTGTTGGGTATAGTCTTCTATAAATGTGAAGTAGTTCAAGTAGGTTGATGGTAACGTTCAAGTCTTCTACATCCTTAGTGATTTCCTCTCTGCTTGTCCTTTCAATTACCAAGAAGTGTTGAAATCTCCAAATATAATTGCTGAATTTGTCTATTTCTGTTTTCAGTCCTGCCAGTTTTCGCTTACTGTATCTTAAAGCTCTGTTATTAGGAGCATACATGTTAGGTTTGCTTTGCTTTCTAGATGATTTCATTCTTTCATGATTATATCTGCTTGTAACCCTTGTCCCATAGGCTACTTTGTACAATACTAAAATAGGCAATCTATCTTGCTCTTGATTAGTATTTGCAGGGTACATCTTTTACTCTCAACTTATCTATCCTTATACTTACAGTGCTTTTCTTCTAGGTAACATACATTTGGATCTTGATTTTTTTAATCCATTCTGACAACCTCTCCCTTTTAATAAAATGTTTAGACATTTTATGTTTAATTTTTTATTGATATGGCTGGGTTTGAGTCTATTATCTTGCTGCTTGTTTTCTTTTATGTTTTTAAGTGTTTATTTTTGAGAGAGCGGGGAGAGGGGCAGAGGTGGGGTGGGGAGGGGGACAGAGAATCCGAAGCAGACTGTGCTGACAGCAGAGATCCTGATGCAGGGCTCAGACTCACAAACTGTGAGATCATGACCCAAGTTGGATGCTTAACCGACTGAGTCATCCAGGTGCCCCTTCTATTTGTTTTCTATTTTTCTCATCTATCTTTCTTTGTTATTTTTTCCCTATTTTGATTTTGATAGCATATTTTGTGTCCCATTTTATCTCCTCTATTAACTTACATATCTCTTTTTTCAGTGATTACCCTAGGGTTTGCAACATGCAATTTAACCAGTCACAGTCTATCTTCAAATAATATTTATCACTTCAAGCATAGTGTGACTTTAACTGATATAATTCTACTTGTCCCCTCCATCCGTGGTGCTATTGTCTTACAGCTGCCAAAATATTGCCTTTATTCCTTATAAAGGTGTTAATTAGAGAAAATGGACAAGTGAACTTCATAATATTGAACCTCAGAATTAGAAAGATTTCTCCATTCTAGACACATGCACTGCCTGGAGACGTGCCTCTGTTAGATTTACGACATGGAAATGAAAAGAAAAAGATTCTCTATGGGAAGCCCACTCACAAGAGAAAGGAGAGAATGCTGAACTTCTCCTTCCCACCTCACCAGTGAGAGGGAACTCCAACTCCCTCATGGCAGAGTGAATTCAGGGGGCTGAGAGAAGCGAGGAAAGTTATGCTAACAGAGTACCCCCAACAAGAAAGAAACTTCAACGTGAGCAAACACATATCCCCTATCAGTGCTTCATTCCCTTTCCGAATGTTGTCTAATCATCCTGTCCTGTTCTCACACACATTCTTCTTACACATACCTTCTTCAAGATTCCCCTTCCCTAAGCATGCATTTCTCTAGTAATTCTTCTAGCGTTTCAACCTCCAATTACATTCCAAATAAATCACATAAGGTGTTTTTAAAGTTAAAAGGGAAAAAAAGATCATCACTATACCAGTTTTCTGTTTTTATATCACAATCCTCACTTAAATTCGACAGCCAGTTAACATCTTCTCCCTTATCTCTTGAAGGGCAACTACCTTCAGCCAAATACATAAGCCAGCAACTGAAAATAGAAGCATCAACACAGTCTCTAGTCTACCAATCATTGCTAAAAATAAGCCAGAATTAATTGCTACTTCAACTATGCCTTCAGTGCTGGGGTACCACTGACTCCCAGGAGGTAACAACTAATGAAAGGTTTAGACAGCAAGGAATGACAGAGCTTTTGACATGAACGTGCAAATGTTAATTAAACTGTATCATCCAGTAAAACACTGGTGGGAAAGATAACATTTGTACCAACTGTGTGAAAGGCTCTTTCCAGTATTAGCTTCATTTTCAGATATCAAAGTCGTGGCATTAACCCAAACGTCAAAAGAAGTGTTTTGATCATGGCGTGCAGCTATGTACTGCTCCCCCCCCCCAGATTGTTGTAATAAAGATGATAAAGTCAGAAAGTGGGGAGTGATCTGTTGGCAAGGAAATCCCAAAGAAAGTAGGCTTCCAAGTAAAATGAAGCATGCAATGGCTATGAAGCAATATAAATGAAAAACACTAGCTACAGAGTCATTTTCTGGAGAAGACAAAAACCTACTACTGTGGCCAGACAAATTAAGGCACAGAGGGATCAGCCAACGCAGCCTTCATTAAGCACTAGAATAGTTCCTGCCAAACAAAAGATATATGGGACTCAACTCAGTCTGACATGTTGCAGGATTTAGCACAGAATTATAATTTGTGATTTAAAGAAATGCCAGATGTGCTGTTTTGTGAATTAAATGATACATCAGGGAAATAAGGGGGACATGAACGAACACTTGAAAATAGTTGACAAATTCAAGAATTTGAAGGATGAATCAAGGCAGGTAGTCCCTCATTAACCTCACGAACTTTACTTTTCCCCAAGCTGGAGCTTTAAGAAATTCCAGTTAGCCAGTGTGAATCAACAACTAAGGTATCTATCTGTGATCTGGTTGGTTTGCTCATTTGTTCCTGGGGGCTGTGGTGGAATTGCAAATCACTGCCCCCCAAAGTAGCCTCAGATAAACAAGAGTCTTTGGAGATTGCAAATGTTTCATTTTCAACAGCAGCTATATGTTTTCCTTTAGCTAAGTTCTCATAGAGATTTTACTCTTTGGTCTAGATTGTGCTATAACTTAAACTAAAATATCTGCATTTGAGAGGACCCAGTAGACCTGGTCTATCCTTTCCATTTAAAATTCCCTGGCTGCATTTCAGGCTCTCAAGCTACCTTTGAAAGGAGATTTATGTGTTTCAAGCACACTGATATCTCCAGGGGAGACTGTAAACAATCAGAGAGTAGAGAGGGGTAATTTAAGTGTTTCCCTCTCACAACAGCCAAAAAGCCCTCATGTGTCTCCCAAAAGACTCAACACCCTTAATAAGCCTTATTAGGTGCACACCACCAAGCCCATCTCAAAGGACTTAGGCGATCAATGTGTGCACTCTGCTTAAAGAGTCTGTAAGTCTCTCTTAGCCTCAGTCATTAAAACATACTGAAATCATACCATTGGTGCGGTTCACATTCTGTTTTTACATTTGAGAAGGAAATTCTAAAATATCAAGGTAACCTGGCAATGCAATTTCTAAAAATAAATGAGTGTTAAAGCTAACTTATAATCTTGTAAAGACATTTTACTTTTCGTCTACATAGAAATAATGCTTTCATACGATTACTTTTGTCAAAACTGATGGAAACAGCTTTCCTGTCTTCAGTGTATTTAAATTCTCTTCCAGAGGACTTCCGAGAGAACTTAGGTTTTTGGTTTACCCTACAACTCTTTGGTTACTCCCTTTTCAATTTCACTGGGAAATTCCACAAAGGAAGAAGCTTATGCTTTTTTTTTCTTCCTTGTGTTCTATGTAGAAACCAAAAGCTAAAACTCAGGTCTCCATAGAAGATACTCCATGAAGTGAAGTATCATGCAATTATCTGGGTCATTCAGAGGAAACCAAAGTGTTAGAGGTGATTTGAGAAAAGTTGTTTCCTTTTGCTTGAATTACATATGGGACTGCCTCAATTACTTTACCACTTACGCATATTATTTTCTTCTGAGTCAGTGTACAATTATCCTGACGCCAGAAATATCCTGTCTTGAAAAGCGTACTTAATGTCCTTTCTCATGTATGCCATTTATAAACTTAAGAAAATTACTTTTAGCCAATTAAACACTTTGAGCAAACACACATACACAGATATGTATATTTGTCATAGAAGTTTGAGCTTTTCTGTATAGATCGTCACCTTCATCATTATCTATAATGAATTTTACAGATTTTTCACATTACTTCCTCAAATGGTTTCTATTAATTAATGAAAGAGAAGAGCCTTCACTCCATCTAAATTCCCACCTCTCCCTACCAGGTTAAAGTTGAAAGTTCAGAGAATTGAAATGTCTGGCCTACGAAATCTTTTGGCATTAGATCTTTAGGCACCGTCAGATTAAAATCTTCATAACAAAAAGAAAACAATTAACTCAACATATGTAGTCTTTTATTTAGTCTTTTACTGTCTAGCATTTAATACAACGCCAAGAATTCAGAATTACCTAATTCAGCCCTACTAACTACCAGTTATTTCCATATTTTACTTGCTTCTTATGGCATATTGTGCGGCTCCAATACAACATAGCACAATGACGGCTGTCAGTAAGCAGCAGATGGGATCACTGTCGTAGTTTCACGTCGAAAGAAGAAAAGAGAACGCGTGGCATATGAGTCACAAAATTCTTTCACTTATAACAGTTATTTGGTTCTAAGCCACAAATGGCCAATAATAGTAAATAGGAAAACAAACTTTATAATAGTATGGTATTATCAACAAGATGAAAATATCCAACAATGTTATCTCCTTCTTAAATCTCTGCATAGTTTGAAAATTCGAAATACAAAACTAATACGTGAATGTTATAGAAATTTTAGAAAACGTAAAAGATATTTGGAGTATTTGTTTATTTATTTATTTATTTATTAAGTTTGTTTATTTATTTTGAAAGAAAGAGGGAGTGAGCATAAGCCAGGGAGGGGCAGAGAGAGAGGGAGAGAGAGAATCCCAAGCAGGCTCCATGCCATCAGCACAGAACCAGGCACAGGGCTTGAACTCACAAACTGTGAGATCACGACCTGAGCGGAAATCCAGAGTCCAATGCTAAACCACCCAGGCGCCCTGATATTTGGAGAATTTAAAAATCACCTGGAGGTGCCTGGGTGGCTCATTTGGTTAAGCATCAGACTCTTGGTTTGGGCTCAGGTCATAAACTCACACTTGGTGACTTCGAGCCCCAGATCAGGCTCTGCTCTGGAAGCAAGAAGACTGCTTGGGACTCTGTCTCCCTCTCTCTCTTCCATTCCCCTACTTGCGCTTTGTCTGTTCCTCTCAAAATAAATGAATAAACTTAAAAAAAATAATAATAATCACCTCAATTTACTACCCAGAGAAAATTCTTGTAAATGTTTTGGTAGAAATCTTTTCATGTGTTTTTCTATATCCATATGTGTGTATATGCATGCACATGCATATATAGTTACTATCACAATGTGTGCAGTATTCAATAATCTGCTTTTTTCCCATGGTATCCAATGAACATCTATCCATGTCATGAAAATCTTCAAACACATCTAGAGAAATCACATCATATAAATGTACCATAATGTGTTTAACTAGTCCCCACCACTGTATTCTTAAGATAGTTCTAATTTCTCACCTTTACAAATATTGCTCCAATAAATATTTTAGTATCTAACTCAGAATATTTCCCTAAGATAAATTCCTAGAAGCAGAATCGTTCTCAAAAAGAATATGTCTGACTCTTGATCTCAACTCAGGTCTTGATCACATGGTGGTGAGTTGAGGCCCCACATTAGGCTCCACACTGGGTGTGAAACCTAGAAAGAAAGAAAGAAAGAAAGAAAGAAAGAAAGAAAGAAAGAGAAAGAAAAAGAGAAAGAAAGAAAGAAAGAAAGAAAGAAAGAAAGAAAGAAAGAGAAAGAGAGGGAGAGAGGAAGAAAGAAAGAAAGAAAGAAAGAGAAAGAAAAAGAGAAAGAAAGAAAGAAAGAAAGAAAGAGAAAGAGAGGGAGAGAGGAAGAAAGAAAGAAAGAAAGAAAGAGAAAGAAAGAAAGAAAGAAAGAAAGAGAGGGAGAGAGGGAGGGAGGAAGAGAGAAAGAAAGAAAGAAAGAAAGAAAGAAAGAAAGAAAGAAAGAAAGGGAAAGAAAGAAAGAAAAAAAGAAAGAAAGAAAGAAAGAGAAAGAGAGGGAGGGAGGGAGGAAGAGAGGAAGAAAGAAAGAAAGAAAGAAAGAAAGAAAGAAAGAAAGAAAAGAAAGAAAGAAAGAAAGAAAGAAAAGAAAGAAAGAAAGAAAGAAAAAGAAAATCTGAGTTTTTTAAGGATTTTGATAGATTGTGAAATTTTAGTCTAGAAAAATTCTTCTAATTTACATTCCCACAAAGAATGTGAGTACACATTTACTCATCTTTTTAAAATATTACCACTCCAAAATATTAAAAGTGATATTTCATTTAACTGGTATTTACTTGATTGCTACTAAATGTCAGCATATATTCTAATGTACTTCCCTTTGACCGGCTGGTATAAATCCTTTGCCATGTTTCCACTGGGGTAAAGAATATATATATTTTTTTAGTAGATTGCTTTTTTTTTTAATTGAGGTATAATTGACACGTAACAATATATTAGGTTCAGGTATACAACATCATGATTCAATATTTGCATATGTATTGCAAAATGATCACCACAATAAATGTAGTTAACATCCATCACCATACACGGTTGCAGAATTTTTCCTCTTGTGATAAGAACTTTTAAGATCTACTCTCTTAGCAACTCTCAGATATGAAGTACAGAATTATTAACTACAATCAGCAAGCTGTACATTATGCCCCATGGCTTATCTATATTAAGACTGGAAGTTTGTGCCTTTTGACCCCATTCACCCATTTCACATACCTCTTGCCTCTGGCAATCACCAATCTGTTCTTTGTATCTACGAGCTTTTGTTTTGTTTTGTTTTGTTTTTGTCTTAAAGTCCACATATGAGATGATATGGCATCATGGTATTTGTCTTCCTCCAAATATCTCACTTAGCATAAGACCCTCAAGGTCCATCCACGCTGTTGCAAATGACAACATTTCATTCTTTTTTATGGCAGAATAATACTTCATTATGTACACATAGCACATTTCTTTGTCCATTCATCCAAAAAAATTCTGTAACTAGTATGGAGATGGATGTTAACCAAACGTACTGTGGTGATTACTTTGCCATATATACAAACACTTACGTCGTTTTCACATCTTGGCCCTTGTAAACGATGCTGCAGTGAAAATGGGGATGTATCTATCTTTTCAAGTTAGTGCTTTCACTTTCTTCAGATAAATACCCAGAAGTAAAACTGCTGGATCGTAGGGTAATTCTATTTTTAATTCTGAGGAACCTCCATACTGTTTTCCATAGTGGCTGCACCAGTGCACATTGCTGCCAACAGTACAAAAGGGCTCCCTTTTCTCCACATTCTTGCCAACACTTGTCATTTCTTGTCTTTTTGATAGTAGCCATTTCACAGGTATGAAGTGATATCTCATTGTGGTTTTGGGTTTGCATTTCCCTAAAGATGAGTGATATTGAGCATCTTTTCATGAGTCTGTTGGCCATCTGTGCATCTTCTTTAGGAACATGTCTACTCAGATCCTCTGCCCATTTTTTAATTGGATTGTTTGGCTTTTTTTGCTATTAAACTGGATTTCTTTTAAGGTGCTTTTTAATTTAAAAACCTCCTAAACCTTGGGACCAAACACAATTCAAGGTCTTAACTCCTTTGTCTAATAAGGGAAATAGCTGATCACAGCCTTATTACTTGCATTTATACTGTAGTCTTGGAATATTCACATACATAGTATTTTTTCATGTTTATTTATTTTGAGAGAGAGAATGTGTGAGCAGGGGAGGGGCAGAGAGAGAGAGAATCCCAAGCCGGCATGGGGCTCAATCTCATTACTATGAGATCATGACCTGAGCTGAAATCAAGACTTAACCAACTTAACCAACTGAGCCACCCAGGTGCCCCAAGCATTTTCTAATGATCATCAAGCTCGTTATCTTGGTGATATCCCACAACTCTTTAGACTACTGCCACACTCTTTCTATTGCTAAGATAACTGAATGGCATATCATGCCAGGTCAGTGGCCCATTTATATTTTGTTTTTTTAATGAGGTTATCATTTGATTGATATCATTGAAAAGTGCCTTCTGTTAAGGACTTCTGAGATTTTTAATTCACTGCAGTGAATTTAATCTTATTAAACTGCAGCTATTTTCCTCTGGATTATATAGGCATGCTACCCAAAACCAGGATAAAGTAGAAGCCACCAGACCATTCACCCGTGTCCTCACTATACCCCCTGATCTCTCTACATCCAAATGTCAGTGCCCCAGAGGACTCAGTCCTAGAGCCTCTTCTGTCTTCCTTCTACACTCAATCTCAGGAAGCCATCTAAGCTGGTGGCTTTAAGTATGATCTCTGCACTAGTGATGCCCTGACTTTTTCTCTAGCTTCAGCCTTTCCTCAAAATACCAGACTTTGATATCCAACTGCCTATTGAACATCTTCACTTGGATACCTAATGGGCAAACTTAACTCATACCTAACTGTACAGAACTCTTGATTCCTCAGTCTTGTCTCCTCTTCAAGTTTGTTCCATCACAGTAAATTGTTCCATTCATTTGATCAGACCAAAGACCAAGGGGTCATCTTGGTAATATCTCTTTCCCTCACACCCCATTCGCATCCATCAGCAAGACCCTTTGGCTCTAACTTTGAAATACGCCACAAATCTGACCACCCCTCTCTCACCACTTGTGCCCCTGTCTTCAGCGGAGATGTCATCAGCTATTGTCTGGCACTCCTAGACTATTTCCTTGTTTCTACTCTTGCCCTCCCCAAATTTTACCCTTCACAGAGCAGCAGAGAAACCTCTTTAGATGGAAACTAAATGGCATCACTGGCCCTTACTGAACTTTCCAAAGGTTTCCCAACACACTCAGAATGAAATGCAAACTGTTTTTTATTTTTTTATTTTTTAATATATGAAATTTACTGTCAAATTGGTTTCCATACAACACCCAGTGCTCATCCCAAAAGGTGCCCTCCTCAATACCCATCACCCACCCTGCCCTCCCTCCCACCCCCCATCAACCCTCAGTTTGTTCTCAGTTTTTAACAGTCTCTTATGCTTTGGCTCTCTCCCACTCTAACCTCTTTTTTTTTTTTTTCCTTCCCCTCCCCCATGGGTTTCTGTTACGTTTCTCAGGATCCACATAAGAGTGAAACCATATGGTATCTGTCTTTCTCTGTATGGCTTATTTCACTTAGCATCACACTCTCCAGTTCCATCCATGTTCCTACAAAAGGCCATATTTCATTTTTTCTCATTGCCACGTAGTATTCCATTGTGTATATAAACCACAATTTCTTTATCCATTCATCAGTTGATGGACATTTAGGCTCTTTCCATAATTTGGCTATTGTTGAGAGTGCTGCTATAAACATTGGGGTACAAATGCCCCTATGCATCAGTACTCCTGTATCCCTTGGATAAATTCCTAGCAGTGCTATTGCTGGGTCATAGGGTAGGTCTATTTTTAATTTTCTGAGGAACCTCCACACTGCTTTCCAGAGCGGCTGCACCAATTTGCATTCCCACCAACAGTGCAAGAGGGTTCCTGTTTCTCCACATCCTCTCCAGCATCTATAGTCTCCTGATTTCTTCATTTTGGCCACTCTGACTGGCGTGAGGTGGTATCTGAGTGTGGTTTTGATTTGTATTTCCCTGATAAGGAGCGACGTTGAACATCTTTTCATGTGCCTGTTGGCCATCCGGATGTCTTCTTTAGAGAAGTGTCTATTCATGTTTTCTGCCCATTTCTTCACTGGGTTATTTGTTTTCCGGGTGTGGAGTTTGATGAGCTCTTTATAGATTTTGGATACTAGCCCTTTGTCCGATGTGTCATTTGCAAATATCTTTTCCCATTCCGTTGGTTGCCTTTTAGTTTTGTTGGTTGTTTCCTTTGCTGTGCAGAAGCTTTTGATCTTCATAAGGTCCCAGTAATTCACTTTTGCTTTTAATTCCCTTGCCTTTGGGGATGTGCCGAGTAAGAGATTGCTACGGCTGAGGTCAGAGAGGTCTTTTCCTGCTTTCTCCTCTAAGGTTTTGATGGTTTCCTGTCTCACATTCAGGTCCTTTATCCATTTTGAGTTTATTTTTGTGAATGGTGTGAGAAAGTGGTCTAGTTTCAACCTTCTGCATGTTGCTGTCCAGTTCTCCCAGCACCATTTGTTAAAGAGACTGTCTTTTTTCTATTGGATGTTCTTTCCTGCTTTGTCAAAGAGGAGTTGGCCATACGTTTGTGGGTCTAGTTCTGGGGTTTCTATTCTATTCCATTGGTCTATGTGTCTGTTTTTATGCCAATACCATGCTGTCTTGATGATGACAGCTTTGTAGTAGAGGCTAAAGTCTGGGATTGTGATGCCTCCTGCTTTGGTCTTCTCCTTCAAAATTACTTTGGCTATTCGGGGCCTTTTGTGGTTCCATATGAATTTCAGGATTGCTTGTTCTAGTTTCGAGAAGAATGCTGGTGCAATTTTGATTGGGATTGCATTGAATGTGTAGATAGCTTTGGGTAGTATTGACATTTTGACAATATTTATTCTTCCAATCCATGAGCAGGGAATGTCTTTCCATTTCTTTATATCTTCTTCAATTACCTGCATAAGCTTTCTATAGTTTTCAGCATACAGATCTTTTACATCTTTGGTTAGATTTATTCCTAGGTATTTTATGCTTCTTGGTGCAATTGTGAATGGGATCAGTTTCTTCATTTGTCTTTCTGTTGCTTCGTTGTTAGTGTATAAGAATGCAACTGATTTCTGCACATTGATTTTGTATCCTGCAACTTTGCTGAATTCATGTATCAGTTCTAGCAGACTTTTGGTGGAGTCTATCGGATTTTCCATGTATAATATCATGTCATCTGCAAAAAGCGAAAGCTTGACCTCATCTTTGCCAATTTTGATGCCTTTGATTTCCTTTTGTTGTCTGATTGCTGATGCTAGAACTTCCAGTACTATATTAAACAACAGCGGTGAGAGTGGGCATCCCTGTCGTGTTCCTGATCTCAGGGAAAAAGCTCTCAGTTTTTCCCCGTTGAGGATGATGTTAGCTGTGGGCTTTTCATAAATGGCTTTTATGATCTTTAAGTATGTTCCTTCTATCCCGACTTTCTAAAGGGTTTTTATTAAGAAAGGGTGCTGGATTTTGTCAAAGGCCTTTTCTGCATCGATTGACAGGATCATATGGTTCTTTTCTTTTTTTTTGTTAATGTGATGTATCACGTTGATCGATTTGCGAATGTTGAACCAGCCCTGGAAATGCAAACTGTTTGACATGCTTACCACAAGGCCCCAAATAACTCTCCAATTTGATCTCTGACCATCACCTCCCTTGACACTGTGGTCCCCTGCATCTTCTAGCTGCTCCTTAAGAACATCAAGCACATTCTCTTTATCAGGGTTTTTGTATACTGCCTGCTGTCTGGCTGTCACATTCTTCTAAAACTTACGTTTCTTCTTCTACTTCATTTAAGTCTTTGCTCTAATGCCAACTCCTGAGAAACAACCTGAAACAGGACCCCAGCCATCACTCTCTACTCCTTTATTCTGATTTATTTACCTTTGCAGCATTTAGAGAGAGTGTGTGGTGTGTGTGTCTGTGTGTGTGTGTGTGTGTGTGTGTGTGTGTGTGTGTGTGTAAAATGTAGAATCCATAGAATCCATAAAGGTGAGATTTCCTTATTTTGCTCACCCATATTTCTGGCTCATAGAACAGTAGCACACACTTAACAAAAATTTGTTCTCACCTCCCCTCCCATTAACCCTGCAACCCATACTAGAATTATACTGATCTATATTGAGAGGGTTGTGTTATTTTCCATTACATTTCATGTGTCTCTTAACTTTCTTCCAAAAGATTCAATCACAGCAATAGACAAAGTAAGTGCTGACCATTAGCATAAAAGGGGGTCATGAATGATCATGTGGTCCAATCCCCTGGCTTCAGCTGAATAATATGTTCTTAAACTCTGTTTACAAAGTAATCACTACTGGGGTGCCTGGGTGGCTCAGTTGGTTAAGCGTCCGAGTTCAACTCAGGTCATGATCTCATGGTTCATGAGTTCAAGCCCCACATCAGGCTCTGTGCTGACAGCTCAGAGCCTGGAACCTGCTTCAAATTCTGTGTCTCCCTCTCTCTCTCTGCCCTGACCCCACTCACACTCTGTCTGTCTTACAAAGTAATCACTACAATCCCCATAGCTTATGGCTAATTTTCAACTGTGTTTGACCTGACAGGTTACAATTATTCAGTAATAAAGAGAAGAGCTGGGAAATCTATGTGTTGTTGTCTTTACCTAGCATGCAGTATCATTCTCTTTCACTTTAAGACAATAACATGATCTTGGAAAGAGACTATTCTATGCCATGATATTCCAGACTACACAGGGAAAAAATACTAATTTGTTTGCTCTATTAGCTATAGTTAACTCAAAGAGATAATATACCAGCTCATCAGAGTTGGGTTTTTTTTTTACTCTTTTCTTAACTTTTCTCCCCTTTTATGATTAATATCTACCTAAAACTCCTAGTGGAGCCCTGAACTCTAGGACTTGTTTAAAGCAGGCACAGTGTCATTTAGGCAAGATTTGACTGGTAAAGTTGCCACTCTATCCTTTACATTCCATAGAAGAGTCTACTAACGGCACACCAAGGGAGAGTCTGGGACAGAACACAACGGGGAAAATCCCTGATCTTGCCAATCTTATTCATTCTCTACATGAAGAAACCAAGGCCTAGAGATGCGAAGTGATTTATCAAGGACGCCACTGGCTCCTCCATATACCGACCCTTTGCTCAACTCTCACTGAGATCCACTGTTTATCTAGTGGCTTCTCTTATAAAAAGATTGGCATTTGTTCCTCTCAAGGCAAAACACCAAAAATCTTGGGAGTTTTGGAAAGAGAAGAAACACAAATCCTAGTCATCCTCAGCTACTTAAATGAAAGCAGGATTGGCAGGAAAATGTATAAGTGAAAAATGCCAAAACCCTAACTTCAAATTAAGGTTTAGATTCCAAGAACCTCTCAACTTGACTCTTAAAAGAATTGCTTGTAAAACCACATCCTATCATTCTATCTGCCAGGCTAATGACGGCAGTGGTATGAGCAATAAAATAGTCAAAGGGTATGCAAGGGAAAAGAGAATTAATACGAAAATCCTACCGCCCAGTTCTAGATAATTGGGAGTTGACCATAAACACTTCAGCTGTCATATGGCAACTTTGGCCCTTGGATAAAAATATTTTAATGGCAAATTGTTTCACTTTAGGAAAATTATATTTACTTTCAACAACTGGAGGGTTATTTCCCAAAATGATTTTCAGGCTAGTAAAAGAATGTGAATAAGGATAAAGCACAGCATGGAGAATGTAATTTCTGTTTGGCACACGATTATGTACTCGTGGCATTGAATGCCTACTATATAAAGTTTGTTTTAGCGATTCTGTGAAGAACTTCCTACTCCATCTCCTGACCCCAAGAATGAAACATCATAACACATTTACTTCCTTTCCTTCATTGTAATAAAACTGCTGTTAAAGGGCAGTCACATATTTAAACTAAATTAAACTCCTTCAAAATATTGAATGGTGAGCACTTGATATTCACAAAATCTATGTTTCCAAAATCTTCTTTAATGCTCAAGTTGTGGGGTATTATTTGACCGGAAAAGTAAATTTAGAATTGACTCACAAATGTGTTTTGTTGGGCCTTCAGAGAGCAGACATCAAAAAAAAAAAAAAAAAGAAAGGATTTTGTGTAAAAATCTGGATTTCTGATTCTCTTGAAATTTAGAAAACATGGCAAAACCGCCCACATTCCTACCTGGCATCAGAAGGTGTCTGTCCTAGGATGGACACAAGCCCACCAGTTCACCACACTCTCCCTCAGTTCTTTCCACTTGTTTGCAATTGCTTCCTTGGACCAGTTAGACATTTGGGTTTGTGACCCTGGCATAAGAACATGCAAGTATTCACTTAAAATGCTCTAGAGCCACGAGTAGCAAACAAACACAGTTTGAATTGTTGACACTGGCCTTTGCGTTGATTCACTCGCCAGCTGCTGACTGCAGTCTATACACACAGTGGCTGTGTAACATGAAATTCACATTTGTGTTTCAGCAAAATTAAAAATTATTTTATTTGGGTTGCTGTCCTGTTTTTGAACTACGCATCTTACATCTGTGAATGGCACAGATGCACACTATAAAAATTCTGAAAGATACAGAGATACTTTAAAAGATTGACTTTAGAAATGTATCAAGGAAAAGTGGAAAATTACATTAAATCCAATCAGAAACCCCACGCTTGAAAGCAGTAGTTCTCAACCTATCGTTCCCCACCAGCAACATGAACATCACCCAGACACTTCCTGGAAATGCAAAATCCTGAGCTGCACCCCAGACCTATTGAATCAGAAAATAAGCATTGAGCCCAATCATCTGTATTTCAACAATCCTTTCTGGTAATTCTGATGCACACCAAAGTTTCCGAAACCGTGGTCTGGAGCTTTCCTACTAGCTTGCCCTGAATAGAGACATTGATCTCCCCGGCACTCAGGGGTAGGATCGACTGGGTGTTCAAAGCCCCCAAGCCACAGTCTCTAGTGGCCAGCCACCTAATCGGAGTTTGGTGCCTTATGTGTTCCCAACTTGTCCCCAGAGGCAGCAAGCGAGATGTGCATCATTCAGCACTTCTTACTCCTCCTCGGAACCTCTGCCATCTGCCGGTCCACTTCACCACTGGCAACCATCTGAACAAGGGCCATGGAACCTACTGAAGAAGTTCATATGCCACATTCCCAAGTGGAAAGACACAAGGCCCAGAGCTCTGGAGACAATCAGAGGGTGGAGAGGAGAGAAGTTAGACAAGGACAGCGAGGCAGGCACTCCTGGCAAGCTCAAAAGCATGTGGAAGGTCCTGACTCTGAGTCTTCACATATGTTGAATTCCTTTGCCCATTACACAGCACTCGACGCATTGACGGTGCAGGTGTTGTCCATGCTGGCTGCACTTCACGACGATGACTACCTCATGACGATGGCTACTTCCTGACGATGACTACCTCATGACGATGCCTACTTCCCGACGATGGCTACCTCATGATGATGGCTACTTCCTGATGGTGGCTACCTCATGACAATGGCTATTTCCTGACGGTGGCTACCTCATGACGATGGCTACTTCCTGACGATGGCTACTTCGACAATGCATGCATATTCCCAAAGGTAGAGCTTCGTTAGTTTGGAATACTTGATATGAAAATGTTCCATTGGATTTGAAATCCATGTACGTTAACCTAAGAAATTTTCAGTGGAAGATAAGGAAAATCTATTAGAGACTTTAAAATATACTTTCAACTCTCATAATTTTGGAATGGTTGGTAAGTCCTTTACAAAAATTATTTTGAATTCAGTCTCTCATCAACGAAAAATATTAAAAAATGGAAGAGATCATCATGTATAGGTCTTGATCAAACACTTCACGGAGTCATTTCAGGCGTTAGAGCTGATAAAAGCAAGCTCAAGCTTCTCGTTAGAATTGTTTCAAAATATTTTCTTTGGAACGGTCTTATAAATTCAGTACTTACTATCTCACTTTTTAATTATTTGTATTTTATCTTCTCTATCCTAATTCTGCAAAGAAAATGATGTAGTTTTTTTACCAAGATCCATATAGACACACCCAAATTCCACACAGCATACCCCAAAATGCCATGCAAATCATAGGTTTGTGATATTTCATGCTATGCCATGAAATCAGCACATTACTTGGAATTGCAAGTCAACTCTAACGTGCTTCGATTAATGCAGGCTTGATAGACAAGACTCTGATGAGGAACCATCAGAGTTCCTAAAAGTGCCACATCCCTTTGATCTTTAAACCGTGCTCCATAAACTCTAAAAATTGATTACATTTCCATAAAACAAGACGGTCTGTGAAACTGTTTCTTCTACTCAGACCACTTGGCAAAGGATGGAGAAAATACTTCCTCCCAGGAGGGCCTGGGTAGCTCAGTCCATTAAGCCTCTGACTTCAGTTCAGGTCATGATCTCTCAGTTCGTGAGTTTGAGCCCCACGTCGGGCTCTGTGCTGACAGCTAAGAGCCTGGAGTCTGCTTTGGAGTCTGTGTGTGTGCCCTCTCTCTGTGCCCCTGCTCTGCTCACGCTGTGTCTCTCTTTCTCTCAAAAATAAATTAAATAAATAAATAAATAAATAAACATTAAAAAAATTTTTTTAAATAAATTAAAAAAAAAAAGAAAATACCTCCTCCCAGACAGTGGTCCTTAACACTTCACAGGTGCATAGGACTGAGAATCTGGATAAAGGTATGGACCCACTATGGGGGTGGGCAGAAAACTTCCCATCTACACCGTAACGAAATCACATCTCAAGGGTTTCGTGGTCTCCCGTCTCCCAGACAGTCCACACTCCATCCACTTAGCCTCAATGTCTCCTGACACATGAACAGAGATGACAGTAATGCAAACTTTTGTCTCCCCCACCCTGTTTCTGAACAAATTTTTTAATAATATTTCATCTATGATAGCTTGGAAGCCCTTCCAATCTGTTCTGATTCTCCCAACAACCTTGAGAGGTACACGAAAGGTATCAGTAGCCATTTTTTTTTAATGTTTATTTATTTTTGAGACAGAGAGAGACACAGCATGAGTGGGGAAGGAGCAGAGAGAGAGGGAGACACAGAATGTGAAGCAGGCTCCAGGTTCTGAGCTGTCAGCACAGAGCCCGAAGCAGGGCTCGAACTCACGAACTGTGAGATCATGACCTGAGCCGAAGTCAGACGCTTTACCGACTGAGCCACCCAGGCGCCCCACAGTAGCCTACATTTTTTACAGAAGAGGAAACCTAAGGCCTCAGTTATTACACCCCTGATTTCTCACTACCTCTTGTAAAACCCACAGGCTAATACAAAAACACAGACTTTTTGCATGCACAAATTCTCTGGGCCTTACATTTTTATTATACAATATTTTTAATTAGGTCATAATTCTTTTATAAATTCTTTTATTTACACATCTTAATCACTTATCCTGGAATATAAACTCCTAACACGTTGGGTGTTTTGTGTTTATTTATCTGTGCTGTAGGATCTTAATCTTGTTTTAATTGTAACGTGACAATCAGAGTAACAGATACAGCCGGAGAGGAAAACAATAAATTAAGTGATCCATTGAAGGTTGTTGAAAACGCAAGTTCAGTCTCAAACATTAACAGCCTTCACTATGGATACACAATCACAACAACCACATCTAAAGGGATGTGCTATTGTTTCGAAGATAGATAATTTATTATATGATGTTACACTATGTTCTCCACTGTGATGTAATAGTTCTATTCAGATAAATTTTATTTTTTTTAATTTTTTTTAACGCTTATTTATTTTTGAGACAGAGAGAGACAGAGCATGAACAGGGGAGGAGCAGAGAGAGAGGGAGACACAGAATCTGAAACAGGCTCCAGGCTCTGAGCGGTCAGCACAGAGCCCGACGCGGGGCTCGAACTCACGGACCGTGAGATCATGACCTGAGCCGAAGTGGGACGCTTAACCGAACGAGCCACCCAGGCGCCCCCAGATAAATTTTAAAATAAGCTCTCTTTTCACCATTATCTGGGACATAGAACAGTTTCAGAAAAGTATGAATGTACAAATAATGGTTAACAATGACTTTTTTTAATAACCACTTTCTTAAATAACCACTCCACATTCTAAACAATAAAACATGTAGTAAAAGAACCCATATAAAAAACTTACATACATTACCAATCATAATTTCATAATAATGGGCCTACTAGATGCCACATATAAATTCAGGAACTTCAACAAGCAATTTCTCACTAATATCGTCTCAGTAAAATGCTTTTCCGTATTTCTCTACCCCTTTCCTGCTCCCCTTAACCTTCCATACTCTTGAAACATTTTCAGGATATGGTAACATGTATTCACCATCACTTCAAGGGACTTATATTTATCCTTCGAAAGAGACATTTATGTTTTAAGGAGAAACTTGTTTAAAGAGAATCTTGTAAAATAAAACTCTTCAACATTCAAAGGAATATCTAATACTGGAATTTCAGGCACTGTCTTGTGGTGGTAAAGATCTTCGAAGGCGAGAGCACCCTCGTATCAGACTATGTACATGACTCATTTTGACAAAGTCAACCCAAGGTCCAAAGCTACTTGGAATACATTCTAAGACCCATGCAGCACAAATGACTTGACAAAATGAAAAGCGTGGGCTTTCACAAAGCCCTCCTTCTACCCATTTCTTTCCTTCCTCTAAACTATAAAATTCTTAACCTCATGCCATAAATGTACTTTCCAATGGCCAGGCCAGACAGTCCAATCAAAATGTCATCTTCGGGGCGCCTGGGTGGTTCAGTTGGTTAAGCATCTGACTTCAGCCCAGGTATGATCCTGCACTTCATGGGTTCAAGCCCTGCATCGGGTTCTGTGCTGACAGCTCAGAGCCTGGAGCCTGCTTCGGATTCTTTGTCTCCCTCTCTCTCTGCCCCTCCCCCATTCATGCTGTCTCTCAAAAATAAATAGACATTAAAAAAAATTTTAAATCTATTCCATAATTTGCTTAGCAGATGTCACTTTTTATGACGGTTTACCTTAGCTGACGTCTGCTCTGCCTGAATCATGCTGAGAGACATGCAATCTGGCATCATGTTCACCCCTTGCCCCCTCACCCTTAGACTCAGACTTTTGGCTCCTTGAACACACCACATTCTCCCTGGCCTCTGAGCCTTTGCAAGTGCTGTTCCCTCTGCCAAGTATCTTCTCAGCCTTCAATGCACCCCCTGCTTTAGCCTATCCTGAACATCTTTCAGGTGTCAGACTAAACACCACCACCATACCCACCCACATTCCACCACTCTCCACTCCCCACCCAGTGAGGCCTCCCCTGGGCTCCATAAAGTAGTTCAGATCACCCTGCTGTCTGTCCCCATAGTACCCGGTACCTCCATTGCTGTCAACTCTCTTCACATTCTACTGCAAGCCCCTGTTAATTTGTCTGAACACTCAGGCAGATGAAGACAGTGTTACTCTTAAACCTAGAGTCTAGCATAGCATGCAGTAGGCACTCAGAAATGTTTTTGAAGGGCACCTGGGTGGTTCAGTCGGTTGAGCGTCTGATTCTTGATTTCAGCGCAGATCATGATCCCAGGGTTGTGGGATCAAGTCCCACATCAGGCTCTGCACTGAGTGTGGAGCCTGCTTGAAATTCTCTCTCTCTCTCTCTCTCTCTCTGCCCCTCTCCTTCACTTGTGCTCTTTCTAAGATAAAAAAAAAAGGTTATTTTAATTAAAAATTATTTTAATAAATGAATGAGTGAATGCATACGAAGGCACTTTTGGATTAACATTTGCTTAAAATAAACCACAAAATCATACAACTGAGGGCTGATTACCTCTGCATAAATTTCATTGTACATATATACCTATATACTACACACTTGAAGCCTGTTACTGGAAACTTCAAAGCCCTAGGGTGATGTAGAAAAATGTTTTTGTCAACTAAGGGAATCATCTGCGAGGCTGAAGAATAATGGATATTGAAAAATTATACCGTAGGGACACAAATCAGTTGCAGCTTTTTCAACGGAGGCTTGGGCTATATAACTCCGCATGGAAATACAACATGGAGGTAAATCTGCTTTCCCGAGTGGAGAGGGTCACTTTGATTTATGAAAGAGATTTTCTCATGATCAGGTCACGAGATTGGGGACCCTAGGTCTCCTAGCTGCTGACAACAACATAGGTGACACAAGCCCCTGGCAAAAAATGGAAGGGCGCGACTGAAGCTTTATCGGAACCAAAATACGGGCTCAAGGACCCTCAGCCTGGAATGTAAACTTCCTCCTGCTCTTCATGAGATTGAAAGGCAAAGTCCGGGCGCTTTCTTTCTATTATATATTGACTGAATCTGCGGAGAGCTATGAAACGCTTACCACAAGGACAGCCCAAAATAAATTTAACAACAAGCGCAGATCGACAAGGAAAGTCCTTTGTAATGTTTTCCAGGGCACTACGCTTTTTGAACGTTACATACAGGAAAATATTATATGGAGGAAACGTCACTTTACAAGCCTTCAGATGAGGCCTTTTCTATTTTAATGAATGTCATATATAAGGAAATGTTCAATGTAACAGTTTCACTGAACTGTATTGTCAGAATAAGCTGCAGTTACTTTGGATTTTCAGCTTTAATCTTGTGAGAAATATATTTCTAAATATCTTTGGCAAGGCGTTCAAGGTTTCTTTCCTTCCCAATGTGCATCTCAACTCAAAAGGTCCAGCCAGGCTCACATTGGTGTTATTCTTGAGGTTAATTAAAGGCAAACAAATTGACAAAATATCAAATGGGCGGTAAGGACATTTCCATTCGATTATACTTAGGCACTAAAAAAGGGTGTGCATGAATTTGCTCAGTTTTAAATTACCGTCAGCATTTAAAAACCACCTGGATGGGTTCAAGAAGTAATGTGAGCTGGGAAAAATATGAATTAATGAAGAACACATTTTGGTGATAGGCCTATAAATAAATCGTTTCTACGCATCTAGTTGGCACCCACGGATTGAATAATGCTAATGTAAGTAGACACAGATTTCTAAAGTCTTTTTATGTAAAATGTGGTTGGTTCCTGCTTTCTTGGCTATGCTAATGAATGCCAGGGAGAGTGTAAGCTGTATTTTAACTTTTTGTTTACATCGTTGGACACATGCTGAGAAAGTTCCCATGGAATACCGCTCACCACATGTACATAAAAGGGCCAAGCTCACAGCATTAATCACGTTTTAAAAAATGATTTTGTTTCCCACACTCAAGATAATAGTCCTTTGTTATTTTTAACAACTTTGGCATATAAGATATGTAATAACTGCTTGAATATAATAGCATAGACTTAGTTACAATAAATCATTAAATTTAATAAGTCTGGGTCGTGACAGACTGCTGATTCTCCTAGATGGTAAGACATTTATCCTTCTTGGAAGCACGCAGGACAAATCCAAAAGCAGATTTCTCTGGCTTTTCAACAGAGCCAGCCTGCATAGGTGGGTTCATTCAGAACTAGAGCATCTTTTTCAGTCAAGAAAGCAAAAAGCTTCAAATTAGGAGGAAAATGCTGAGCGGTTGGGGTGTGCAACAGTCTCTCCCCTTCCTGGGAACCACGAAGAAAGATCCGTTTGAAATGCAGCAAGAGTAGGGAGAAGGCTAAATGAGAGACACCAGCATATCACTTGTCTGTGGTCAACATGCTTTCACACCGCATCTTACCCAGTGGTCCTGGTGGCAGTGCACAGGGAAGATAAGGCCAGTAGGAGGGCCCCTCACCCTGAGCACAAGGGACAAATGGAGGCCCACATACCACATGCCTAAATGTTCAAGTTTTACAGCAAGCAAACAGGCTGTTAAATAAAATATGTAATATGCTCTATCCCCCCTATCTTAACAAATATACCTTCCTAATAAAATTGAGAAATATGTGCATAAAACTGAAAGTTGGCAAAATATCAAAGAAAACCCAATTCAGTTCTTATTGTGCCTATCTAGGTGTGCTGTTGATGGCCCAGCAAGGTTTGGGTGGATAATAAAGCACAGAAATAACATAATTCATTTCAGAACCACGCATCTAAGTCGTAACAAACATAACACAAACATAAACGTTTGTTAAGCGAACATGAACGCATATTTATCTCATAACGTTTCTGCAGAGTCACTAGTTATTTGGTATAATCGAGGTGTCCACACAGTTGGCTTCTGTCGGCAGCCAAACCGGATAACCTTTCTTGAGTCCGTGTAGTCCTTAGATGGTTTTTTATTCGTATTAATATGGAGAAACATTGCTCTGCAGAGGCAGTGGCCATTGGCATTGTTAATACAAATTTACAACAGTACTTGTTTCAAAATGGAGCATGACATTAACAAATCATGTTTGAACATAACATAGGGATACTGATGACAAATTGTTAACACAAAAACATTCCAAAATAATTTAATTACCTTATAGTAATCTCTATCGCTTTTATTGGATTTTCAAAGTATTTTAAAGCAGTATCTACAGCCATATGATATTCCTTTTAAAATTGTCAGTACTGGAATATTATAAGGAGAACTGAAAATAGCAGTGTGCCGCTCAATTTATTCCAATCTCTCTTCAATTGAAACCATAATTTGCTTTCCAATGACTAGAAAATATTCTTTATAGAAATTAGTTTGGGAAATATTTTGTACATGAATCTTTTTCTGCATAGTCAGGAAATATTTCTATTTCTAGTTGTAATTTCCTTCTGTTTTAATGAAACGTCACTTTTGTTGCATATTTAACATGCAGCTTCTTGCAATTTCTCCAAAGTTTTCTCCAAAGTTTGGGGCTTTTTTTCTTTTTTTTTTCCTTTTTTTAAGTTTTTAAGCCTTTTAAAAATGAAGCAGCCAAGCACATCTCTGTATGTGTGTGGTTGTGGTCATTATTTTTTCCTAACATTATTAATAGCAAACAACACGGACACTCAAAATTAAATTCGTTTTCTACTAAAAATCACAACTTGATTTTTATTTGAGGAGCTTCTCAACATAACTTTTGAAATCCAGTTACTGAGTAATATTTACTTTTTTGTGTGTTTTCTTCTCCCACTTTTGTATCCAATAAATTAATGATCTAATTTGAATTCTCCACCCAAGAGGGGAGTCACATTTCTGTTATTATTTTCATCATTTGTATTCATATTTATTCATTTAGCCATTCTATTGACAAATTTGGAGGTCATTTCTACCAAATCCAAAAATTTTTCATGTTTATAGAAATATTGGGGAGAGGTTGATACAAGGGTACAAACTTCCAGCTGGAAGATGAATAAGGTCTGATATATAACATGGTGACTATCATTGATAACATTGTATTATATCACTGGAATTTGCTAAGACAGTAGAACTTATTTGTTCTCACCAAAAAAATATGTATGTGTGTTGATGGTTGTGTGAATTATCTAGATGGGAGGAGTTCCCTAGCAATGTAAATGTTTATCAAATCCTCACAACGGACACTTGAAATATCTTACAATTTTATCAATTATACCTCAATAAAGCTGAACAAAAACTTATTGTTGCAAAAGCATCATTGCGCTTTGCTGCAAATTGGACACATGATATATCATCTTGAATCTCCTTTTAAGAACATTATACCAATGATATGTATTCTGTTCTACATTTACTTCTTTGTTGAAAAATATGTCATTTATTTAGTCCTTTTGTTCATTTGTCTAGTATTTGTTAATTTTATGTGCTTGTGGCATTTCCTGTTCTTTTTTTCTAGCTTAGCTCTTCTTTTTTTTTCAGTTTAGCTATTCTTTAATAACAGTTGCTCATATTGCATAATATTCCATGCATAATGTATTTAATCACTTTCCATTTGGTTGGGATTCAATCTTGGTTACGTTTTATTTGTTTGCCACTTTGTAATTTCATTTTCTTTTAATCAAACGTGTTTCCAATCACAAATATCTTCATTGGCCCAAACCATTTATGAACGTTGGTTGAGAAATATATAACAGCAGGTCACAAGACACTTTGTCTTTAAACTTAGAAAATAACAACTTCTTGCCCAGTTTGAAAGATTTGCGGTTTAAAATGAAACATATGACACGTAGAGGAATTTTAGGTCAGTGAAACTGCTCTGTGTGATACGATAACGGTGGACACATGTCGCTCTACATTTGTCCAAATCTATAGAATGTACAACACTAACAGTGAACCAAGATGTAAACTAGGGACTCTGGACGATAACGATGTGTCAATGTAGGTTCATCAGTTGTAACAAATGTAGCACATTGATGGAGGGTAGCACATTTTGATGATGGGGGAAGCCGTGCATGCGGGAGGGCAGAGAGGATATGGGAAATCTTTGCACTTTCCACTCAGTTTTGCTGTGAACCTAAAGCTGCTCTAAAAAGTAAAATCTATAAAAAGTGAAACATAAATTTTCTGCCACATTTATCCAATGGAAAACTGTAATCACTGATTTGAATCAGATTGTGCTCTGCTAGAAACTTTCTCATTTGTGTCAGGATATGACAACCATTTTCCAGAATCATCATCCAATAAACAGAGTGAAGTGCCAGAGTTTTGACTTTTTTATCCAATTTTCAGATTTTATGAATGTATTTTTCTTCAATTTCTAACAAGCATGCCAGAATTCTATTCTCTGTCTCTGAATCATGAATTTGATGTGAATAAATTTTTTAAGTTCATATAGTTATTTTGAGAGAGAGAAGGAGAGAGTGCATGTGCAAGTGGGGGCAGAGGGAGAGGGAGAGAGAGAATCCCAAGCAGGGTCCGTGCTGTCAGCTCAGAGCCTGACACGGGGCCCCAGGTTAGGAATGGCGACATCATGACTTGAGACAAGACCAAGAGTTGGACCCTGAACCAACTGAATCACCTAAGCGCCCCTGATGCAAATAATTTTGTCTTTCATTTTCGCTGTTTTGATCGGTGACTATGGTTTCATTTATTGTGAATTTGTCATAGCAGAAATCCAATGTGAATTTCATGTGGATAATGTCCCTTGCTCGTTTTCATTGTGTCTTCTTTAAATAATTTATAATGTCCTGCTTACAAATTTTATGTGAGCAATGCTGTACAGGAGTCTGCTCACTTTCCTAGCTTCTGGTTATTTAAATTTGGAGGATTAACTTGAAGAGTTTCTCTCTCCTATTATTTTTTAGTTTTTACCTTATTTTAATTTCTACTTTTATCATGATTCAAATTGTACATGTTCTCAATGATCTAAAGCGGGTGTTAGCAAACCTTATCTGTAAAGGCCCAGAGAGTAATCATTTTTGGCTTTTCAGGTCATACTGTATCTGTAGCAATTAGTCAGCTCTGCTGTTGTACCATGAAAATAGCCATAGACAATATACAAAAATATGGGCATAGACAATATATATAAATATAGGCATGGATGTATCCCAATAAAACTTTCTATAAAAACAAATGGCAGACCAGAGTTGACCCACAGGTCTTCGTTTGCTAAACCCCGATCTAAAGAATTAAAAAATAAAATACTGTTTTCAAAGTATAAAAAAAAAAAAAAGGTACAAGAGGAAAACTATTTTTCATGTTTCTTATTTTCTTCTCTAAAATAATCAAAATAATACATTACAATTAAAGGACAAAATAAAAATTATAATCAGCATCGAAATTTAAACCAGAAGATATACATAAAAATGAAATTTTAATTTAATTTCTGAAAATGTAATTACATCTCTTTTTTTATTTTTATTTATTTTTTTTTCTTGAGAGAGAGAGAGAGAGAGAGAGCAGGGGAGGGGCAGAGAGAAGGAAACACAGAATCCAAAGCAGGCTCCAGGCTCTGAGCTGTCAGCACAGAGCCAGATGTGGGGCTTGAACCCATGAGCCTTGAACCCATAAGCCCTGAGATCATGACCTGAGCCGAAGTCCGACGCTTTACCTACTGAGCCACCCAAGCACCCCTGAAAATGTAATTACCTCTTATTAATTTTTTTAATGTTTATTTAGTTTTGAAAGAGAGAGAGCAGGGAAGGGTCAGAGAGAGGAGGACGGAGATTCTGAAGTGAGCTCTATGCTGACAGCAGAGAGCCCGATGTGGGGCTTGACTTCACAAACTGTGAGATCATCACTTGAGTGGAAGCCAGAGGCTTAACTGACTGAGCCACCCAGGTGCCCCCTTATTAAAAATTTTTGTAAAAATAAAACCATTCACAACTGAAACATTCAATGTCGACCTAACAGCCAATGTACAGAATCAATTTCATAAGAAAGACAAATACTATATGGTGTCACTTATATGTGGAATCAAAAAATAAAAAGTTGAATTTGTAGAAACGGAGAGCGGGAATGTGGTTGCCAGGGGCAGGGTGCTGGGGGAAACGAGCAGACGATGGTCCAAGGGAGCAAAATGTCAGTTGGAAGATGAGTAAGTTCTGAGGATCTAATATACAGCATGGTGATTATAATACTGTGTTAATACTAATTATACTAATAATTATGCTAATAATTATACTAATAATTATGCTAATAATACTGTGTTATGGGGCACGTGGGTGGCTCATTCAGTGGAGCATCTCACTTTGGCTCAGGTCATGACCTCACGGTTCACGAGTTCAGGTCCCGAGTGGGGCTCTGTGTCCGGAAAACTCGGAGCCCGGATTACGCTTCGGGTTCTGTGTCTCCCTCTCTCTGCGCCCCTCCCCGACTTGTACTCTGTCTCTCTCTCTCTCTCAAAAATAAATAAACATTAAAAAAAAAAAAAAAAAAGAACCCAAATGCATCAATCTGCTTGGGCTACCATAACAAAAAAAAAAAAAACATAGGCTGAGTGGCTTAAACAATAGAAATGTATTTCTCCCATTTCTGGAGGCTAGAAGTTCCAGATCACCATCCAGCAAGGTTTGGTTTCTGATGAGGACTCTCCCTGGCTTGCAGACAGCTGCTTTCATGCTGCAGTCCTCGTGGCCTTTCCTCTGAGCCCATGCGGAGAGAGAGAAAAACAAAGAGAAAGGGATAATTTGGTATCTTTTCTAACAAGAGCACTAATCCTATTCGATTAGGCCCCATCCGTATGACGTCACTGAAACTTAGCTACCTCCTTCAAGGGCCTATCTCTAAATACTGTCACATTTTGGGGGTTAGGACTTCAGCATATGAATTTGAGGAAGCACAATTCAATTCTTGACAACAAGGAAAAGCAGGAATATAGACACTCAGCACTTCTTTGTTCAAGAAAATATTGTGTCAATGTTATTTGACAGAAGGGATTTGGCAAATTGATTTATTTTTGCTCTACTCAAGTATTTTTATCCCACATTTCAAAGCAGTGTCTGTCTCTGACATTGGCAGGGACACAATCCCCAAGCCTTCATGGAATTAGGGCACTGGAGCCTTTGTTTCATGGATAAAGTTCAAGAAAAGTAGAGATGCATTTCCTTGGAACTGAATAGTATTTATGCTATACAGGGCCTTCTAAAGGGGGGGCGCCCAGGTCAATGGCCCCTCTGGCCTTGTCTAAGGTGATCATCTCTACAAGCATTACACAGATGAATGGAAAGAGATCAGCAGCCTGTTTAACCTTGAAAACAGTCCAAGTCAGGACCTGGGATAGGTTACATTTTTCATTTTTTTTTTAAATGTTTATTTATTTTTGAGAGAGAGACAGAGAGAGAGTGAGCGGTGGAGGGGCAAAGAGGGAGAGGGAGACACAGAATCAAAAGCAGGCTCCAGGCTCCAGGCTCCAAGCTGTCAGCACAGAGCCCAATGCAGGGTCTGAACTCACAAACTGCGAGATCATGACCTGAGCCGAAGTCAGATGCTCAACCGACTGAGCCACCCAGGCACCCCTAGGTTACATTTTTAAAACTACATTTACCTTTCATGGCAGGATATCAGTACATTATATAGATCAATATTAAATACATGTGGTCAAGGATAGAGGCTTGAATTGCATTGTTGAAAAAAATGAGTGAATGAATGCTTATGTAGCCTTAAAACTTATAAATATGAAAACATTGTAGTGTAGTAGCCATTTTATAGTTGAGTAAACTAAGAACAGAAAGGCCAGTTATGCCCAGAGTAGCACTTTATAGTTACTAAGGCAACACAAATATCACACAACTACTGTTTCAATGTAATGGTCCCTTGGGTTATTCTGTCATACATGTCAAAATTATGAATCCAGAAAACATTAGTGTCTTAACATGAGGGACTGGACCACCTCCTGAGCAAGATTTCATCCTGTCAGTTATTCCTTATCAAATCTAATTTAAAAAAATACATATATATATGTATATGTATACATATATATGTATACATATACATATGTATACATATATATGTATACATATACATATGTATACATATACATATATATACATATGTATATATATAGCCTTCAGAAAAGAAGTAGAGTTCTGAAGAGATTTAGAGGTATGGAACACAGCAAAGCATTGGTCATTGAGAATTTTACGTATCCAGTACCTTCCATTGTAATAGTGCCCAACGGTGATAGCCTACAGGTGTGGACAGTGGTTCTATCACTGAAGGTATCTTGAACTGTGAGCACCAGAAACTCTTTTGGATGCCATGTACTAAGCCCATTTTGTCACTTATATGATTCTCCTACGACTAACATCAAGAAAGTTGATGATGGGGAATGTAAATTGGCACAGCAACTGTGGAAAACAATTTGCAGGTTCTCAAAACATCAAATGTAGAAATTCCATATGATCTAATAATTCTACTACTGGGTACTTACAACCAAAGAAAACAAAACCACTAATTCAAAAAGATATATGCATCCCTATGATTATTGCAATATTATTTATAATAGCTAAGATCTGGAAGCAATCTAAGCACCCGTTGTTGGACAAATGGATAAGGAAGATGTCGTATAGATGCATACAACGGAATATTTGCAGCCTTAGAAAAGGATGTGATTATGCCCTTTGCAACAACATGGATGGACCTAGAGAGTTTTATGCTAAATGAAATGAGTCAGATTGAGAAAGGCAGATTCCCTAGGATTTCAATCAGATGTAGACTTTAAAAAAACAAATGAATAAACACACGAAAAGCTGAATCAGACCTACAAATACAGAACAAACTGATGGTTGCCAGAGGGGAAGGGGGGGTAGAAGGTGAACAAAATGGGTGAAGGGGAGTGGGAGATTACAGGCTTCTAGTCATAGAATGAATGGGTCATGGCAATAAAAGGCACAGCATAGGGAATATGGACAATGATATTGTAACAGTGTTGTATGGTGACAGATGCTAGCTACAATTATGCTAAGCTTAGCATGACACATAAAAAAAGTTCAATTGCTATGTTGGACACCCGAAACTAATGTAACCTGTGTATCAACTGCACTCAAATTTAAAAGAATTTGGGGGAGCGCCTGGGTGGCTCAGTCAGTTGAGCCTCCGACTTCAGCTCGGGTCACGATCTCATGGTTCATGGGTTCCAGCCCCGCGTCGGGCTCTGTGCTGACAGCTCAGAGCCCGGAGCCTGCTTCGGATTCTGCATCTCCCTCTCTCTCTGCCCCTCCCCTGCTCACGCCCTCACTGTCTCTCAAAGAATGAATAAACGTTTTTAAAAAGTGTTTTTAAATAAAAATAAACGGACTATTGCTTTTGCTACTCAGACTGTGCCCAGAAGAGAAGGTTAAAAGAAAATGATTATTTTTCGTTCTTCTTTTGAGTGTGCAGTGTGGGGTGGTACGAAAACTCTGGGCTAGTGTATCGTTAATAGGTTCTAGGTACTGTTCTCTCACTGAATGTGTATCTTTTACACTTTCCCGCATATCCATTCCCTCTTCTAGAAAATGAGGTAGTTAAATTGTCAGGGAACTTCCATGTTTCAGGATGCCTCAAGGACTCAGGAGGCCTCGGACACTGCGAGGGGAGAGGGGCCAAGGATTCTTACATCCACCAGTCTTCAACTAGAGCAGCTTCAGATTCATATGTTTTTCCTATTGGGTGCCCACTTTCTTGCAAAATGTCACTCGAAGAAATAATTCTATGCAAAAAAAAAATTTTGAAAATTACTTGACCAGATGAACACTGAGGTCTAACCCAAAGAATGTTCTAGCATATAAACTGCTACATTCCTTTTAAAAAGTGTAGACTTTGGGGTAGTCAGATTCAAACCAGCTGTGGCTCGGTTAAGATCCCCAGTTGCCGACAACAGAGCTCACGTAAACTCTAGTTTAAATAGAAAAAAGACATTTATTTTCAAAAGGAACTTGCACAGTTCCCAAATTCTGTGGGAGGGGGAGGGAGTAAAACCCAGGGGCGATGCAGCCAGGTACAACCCCCAAACACAGACGGACCGTGCCACAGAAAAATCCACTGCCAACTCCACCAGACACAGAAACTCAGTTCACACCACCAGCCCTGAACTCTGGCCGCTAGAACATCCACCACCATTCCCTTTACACACATACACGCACGCACACACACACACACACACGTGCAGGAAAATGTGAAAGATACACATTTAGTGACAGAACAGTAACGGCAACATGTTATCTCCACACTAGCCCACACGCATTCCTCCTGGTACGTACTTCCCAAGGTGACTGACTTCAAATTCACAGTATTGTGTGGGACATCCGACCGGTGTCCCAGCTGCAGGCAAGGCAAATCAAGGACGTGACCTGCCCTCTTAAAGAGACAAGAATCACATGGCAGGAAGGTTCCCCCGGATGTAGGAAAGGTATTCAAAAGATGCCGGACAGCAGAAGCATTGCTTCATTTCTCTTGTTGTTCAAGAAATCTTTGAGTGCCTACAATGTGTCTGCTGCTCTTCTGGGCCCCGGGATAAAACAACAAAATAGAGGAAAGTCCTCTTTCGTGAGAGTTTACGTTCTAAAGGGGCAGCCGGACAACAAACAAGGGAGCAAATAAATGTTCAACATGTCGGATGCTGATTAAGAGCTACGAAATAAAACAAGCAGGATAGAGGGGCAGAGAATAAGTGGAAGCCATCCTGACAGGGGGGTCCAGGACACGTCACTAAGAAGACTGCACTTGAGCAATAATACATAGTATACTACCTCCAGGCAGAGACACCCCCAGCACATGCAAAAGCCCGGAGGTGAGACAACTATGTTCTACACGCCGTGATAAGTCTCACGGACCCTTTAGGTGGATGTGCGAAGCCCAGAGTCGAACTCTATGTTATCTAGTATTCCTAAGAGCTTTAACATTTTTCCACACTTAAAATTCCCAACTCGCAACGGTGGGGGCCCGCAAGGCGCTTGTAAAAATCCAAGACTACTGAAGGAGGCCACCAGCAGGAAGCAGAGTTGCTTCCACCGTGGACACAACGTGTGTGGCCGTACACAGAGGTGGATCCTGGGTCAGCAAGAGCCAACCCTGGAGTCGAGGCCCTCATTCCAATTCTGTTGTAGCTGCTACAGTAGCGTCTTATAAAGACAGAGATGTCCTTACCGCCAGACGCCTGTGTGTGGAGGGCAACACCTGACAGTGGGTGGATGACGTTCCCCACATACTGACATCAACTCATTCTGAAGAGTAGCAAGATCAGCATTTGTACAAAGCAGCAAATGACTTTCTGCGCAATGTGTGGGAAGCAGAAATAAATCCTGCCTGTGGCTTAATGTTATTTCAGTACGCACATTTCCATTCCCAAACATGTGTTCGCTTGCTCACTCTACCGGCAGACCCTCAGTTAGGAGTTTGAGACACAGCTAGAGTTGGATGAAGTCAGATGAGAGAAAGGATATTTGTTACAGATGATGTGAAGCCTCACAGAAACCAAGGATGGGAAAATGCTGGAAAAGAGACTCGGACCTCTATGGGCTCACTCTCTGCCCCATTCCTCTCTTCTCTCTTCTACCTTCTACACATTGGCTTCTGTTTTCCTGGTTGGAAACACGGCAGCCAACAGCCCTAAGCTTTACATGACACAGTACAGGAATCTAAAGAGTTTGAATTCCAATAACAAAATTTCCAAGCATGAACCCTGTGATATAATAAAGAATATATCTGGGCTTTGTCCTTGGTTCCTTGCAGAGTTTCAAAAACCATTGGAATTTCCTGAATGATAAATGTCTTTGTTATGTTAATGGAGTGATTTTAGGTGAGCTCCCGAAGATCAGAGATGGCTTCTGGGACAGCCTTCACTGTCTGGCTGTCATCAGAAAGACTTGGCATGTGACTAGACAATTGGAACTTCCCCGGGAGGAAATGGGTGCTGGAGACTGAGTCTGATCACATGGCCAAAGATTTCATCAGTCGTGCCTCTTAATGAGACCCCAACAAAAACTCAACACCAAGGCTCTTTCTGGTTGGTAAAGATAGAGATGTGCCAGGGAGTGAGATGCCCTGACTCCGTGGGGAAGAAGCATGGAAGGTCTATGCTTGAAACCCTCCCAGACCTTGCCCTGTGCAGCTTTTTCATCTGGCTGTTTCTGAGTTGTGTCCTTTATAATAAAATTGTAATCGTGAATATAGCACTTCCTTCAGTTCTGTGAGATCTATTAAATTATTGAAACTGAGGGGTGCCTGGGTGGCTCAGTCGGTTAAGCATCCAACTGCTGACTTAGGCTCAGGTCATGATCTCGCCGTTAGTGGGTTCGGGCCCCATATCGGGATCTACGCTCACTGCACGGAGCCTGCTTCGGAACTTCTGTCTCCCCTTTCTGGCCTTCTCTCACTCGTGCACTCTCTATCTCTCTCTCTCTCTCTCAAAAATAAATAAATGTTAAAAAAAATATGGAAACTGAAAGAGCCATAGAAACCCCCAAATTCAGAGCAGGTCAATCAGAAGTGTGGCTGACCTGGGGACCCCACTTGCATCTGGTTTCTAAGGTGAGGGCAGTTTTGCAGAGGACTGAGCTCTTAACCTGTGGAGTCTGGTGCTAATTCCAGGCAGTTAATGCCAGAATTGAATTGTAGTTAACCCATTTGGGAAGGGAACAACGGACTCTGACCAGCCAAGCCTAATTAATGAGGCCAAAATAGTGGGGTAATTTGATTAGCCCAGCTTGGATCTTCTTCCCACCCCAAACCAATGAATAGTCACATCTATAAACACGGCGACATCTACGGCAATCACATGAATTTAGAGGAGAGGGACACTTCCTAGAAAAGAGGTGTTTGGCAATTTCCTCGGGCCCTACTCCCACCGCACAGAGCTTCACCAACTGACCAAGTATGTCATGCATTTCATTCTCAAGCCTACTCAGATATACAGACGGCTCTCCGAGGCTAGAAATTCATGCAATCATGCCACGTAGCTAGTACATGTAATCCTGAACTTCTAAAATGAAAAAAAAAAAAAAAAAAAAAAACACTTTTCAGCGGCTAAAACATATTAAAATTGAGAGTTTATAAATAGTAACCGGATCTTCTAAACAATCAGCTGTAAATTCCATGTGTCTAGGAAATTATTCAGTGTTTTTCTCAAGTATGTATTTTCTTTGGCAACGTAGATGAGTAGTCTCCTCCACGCAGCCCCGAAAATAAATGTAAGGTCTATTCTGGCATTACATATGCGAGAGAGTAGTTTCCCATGTGGTATTGTGGTAAGCTATAATTTGACTGCAAAGAACTAAAGCCTTGTAGATCTGAAAGAAAAAAGACGGGGGTGCGTGAGTGGCTCAGTCCGTTAAGCGTCCAGCTTCAGCTCAGGTCATGATCTCACGGTCCGTGAGTTCAAGCCCCACATTGGGCTCTGTGCTGACAGCTGGGAGCCTGGAGCCTGCTTCGGATTCTGTGTGTGTGTCTCTCTCTCTGCCCTTCCCCCACTTGTTCTCTCTCTCTCCCCCCCCCCCAAAATAAATAAGCACTAAAAATTTTTTTAAAAATAAAAGAATAAAGGTGAACATGATCTATGTTCGGTCACCAGGCACACACAAGAAAGAGGATGCTTTTACCCTGCTCTGCTACTTTCTGCCTACACAAGTTTGCCCTCACACCCTGAGAATGTGTTCTGTATCTCCTAGCACCCCAACACAGTACTTCATATATTAGCTCTTAGCTCTCTCTGTTGTAGTCGTCTGGAAATTCATCTGTTCCCCCAGAACACTCTACAGGAATTGAGAACAGAGGCTGCCTTCTATTCTGTTTTGTCCTCAAGACAAGCGTAGTGCCTAGGACACAGAAGGAGCACAATAAATATCAGTTATATTTGCATTGTTTGTCTCTGGCAATGACCTAAATTCTCTGAGTGTTGGTTTGCTTACAAGTAAAATGAAGGTAATTATAATCCTTACTTCACTGGGTTGTTATGAGGACTAAATGCTCCATAAATGCTGCTGTTGTTGCTGTTGATAACTGGGGCCCAGTCAGTAATCATTATTCACTGATTAGAAGCCATCAGGCCCAAAAGCAAGCTATTTATAGGTGGAGAAATCACAAGAGAATATTTCACAAGAGGTCCAAGTGACTGTTCTCAAAATAAGCAGCAAATGAAATCGCACTATTCAGACAGACGTCCCCTTTCCTGGCATCTCCATAGTCATTACACCCTGGGTATTATTAGAGCTTTTAAAATACATGTCAACCTATTTATACATTCGTATTTACTACCTGTTATTCATTTGTTTGTAACAAATCACCAATGTAACTTATTAGAAGTCAGATAATATAATTTTAGTTTACTTTCTGCTGCATGTTTAAAAACTTTATTAGATTTTGTGGCATTGCAATACAGAAAACAAAAATTCTGGTGCTTTTTCTCTTTATTTCATTAAACGACTTTGCTCCAGAGTACTTGACATTTGTCGTTTACTTTTTTAGCAGTCCAGCTCTGTTCCTTACTAATTCATGTCCTCTACCCTGCAATGTTAGTCAATAAAATAAACATATTATGGAAGCAATTTATAATAGACACAAATTATGTCATTAAGAAATCATTCTTATGCTTAGGCTCTACGAAAATCAAGAATCATAACATCCCCTTTGTGCCATAAATTTTTTAAGAAATTTCAAAACACACACACACACACTTTGGAAAGAGCAAATACACACAAAGTTCCAGCAGGCAAAGAAAATCTCTTTTTAACCCAAAATAACAATAATTCTTCGGAAGGAACCTCTGAGATGTCATCTAGAAAATAATGCTACTAAAAATAATGACAGGTGCAAGCTGACAATTAGAACTATAGTTACACATGATACCCAGGCAACCCCTGAAAAAAGAAAACGATCTGTTTTCAAAAGTCATATTTACTGGGGCACCTGGGTAGCTAGTCAGTTAAGCGTCTGACTCTTGGTTTCAGCCTAGGTCATGATTTCCTGGTTTGTGGGTTCGAGGCCCGTGCTTGGCTCTGAGCTGACAGCTGTGGAGTCTGCTTGGGATTCTCTCTCCATCCCTCTCTGCTCCTCCCCCACTGACTCTCTATGTCTCTATCTCAAAATAAATAAACATTTTTCCTTAAAAAGTCACACTTGTCAAAGATGTATTTTTTAATTAGTAACGGCAATGCCATTAAAAAATTTTTTTTGATGGAGAAGGAGAAGAAAGCTCACCAGCTAGAATTCACATGTATTGCCTTAAATAAAGGTACTTGGCACTTGCCAACCACTGAATTAATTTGACAGAAAAACTGAAGTTATTTGAATATTAATTGCATGATGAGAATTTATGTTGGCCGGAAGCCATTTTTAAGAGCTTATTACTTTAAGGTGATTTCTAAAACTCTTCCATTAAGAACACTATTCCAAAACTCCCGGAGTGTATTTAAATGTGGAGTAAGCTGTCTACTGCCCAGAAGACCCTGCAAGCAGTTTCGTTGAAAACACGCTGATAATGCCTCTGTCCTTTCAAATATACAAAGGTGATTTTGTTACTGAAATCACACATTCTGTCCTTAATTGAGATTATAATCGTCAGTCTTTGCCCCAAACAAGTTCTTAGGGAATTATACACCAGGTCGTCTACTTGATTTTGACCCACGGTAAAATGTCACAATTTGCCGTCCGTGATCACAACTTTGGCATCTCGACAGTGGCATGCGAGGCATGTCGCTTCCTGAATTGTTGCCAGCTAACGTTCATTTTGATATATGACTATCACCAGGGAAATTCAGACCCGTTCAGCCACTTATGTCTCACGTTAATACTCCCAAGAGGTTTTATGAAAGGCGCCAGCATTGCTACCCATTAGGAGTTGTCATGCAGTGTTTTATTTTGATATTTTACTTCACTGATTTTCATCATAGTTTCCTACCTAGGTTCCAGACACTATGACTGCATTCATAAACTTGCATATAATATGCATGTGAAATCATATTTCCTTCTTGGACGTGTTAGCAAAATTCCATCTGTCTGTTCCTTTTTAAACTGCTGAGTTTTCCACATCGAAAAGAGAATTGGGTTACAATTACCTACTGTGGCTTTTCATCAAAATAACGTTTTAAGTTGTATGTAATATTGTTCCATGTTATCCCTTGCCTGGGGAGTTTCAAAGATTTCACACACCCAGATTTTTCTACAATGAACCCAAAGACAGATTAAAGCATTTTCAAGTCGACAGGAATTTTTAGAGATTTTTCTAGCCTAACCCCGTCATTTTTCAGATAAGAAAGTTCAGCTCAAAAAGATTAGAGAAGCAGGAGTGCATGTGGGTGAGAATGTGAATTCTGGGGCCAGACTGCCTGGGTTCAAGGATGTCTCCACCACAGCCTTGTGGCGGGACGTTGCCAACTCACTTCACTTTTCTGTGCCTTCATTTCTGTGTCTGCAAAATTTTGACAATAATACCTGTTATATAGGGTTTATGTAAGAATTTACATGAGCTAATAGATTCATTACCAGGAAAAACAGTTCTTCTCCATGCCCATAACTTCGGGGAAGAGGGAATTTCCTTAAGTACCCCTTAGTATGACCTTGGAAGAAGGGGTAGAATGGGGGAGCCCAGATCCTTGCCTTCCCTTTATCCTGGGATTAGCTACCTACAGAAGACTCAACTTTTGTTCTCTTCAATACGGGATGCCCTTAAGATGCCCTTCAGTGGAAAACCTATCAGTCAACCAGCAAAGCCCAAGACTGAATGTAGAAATCTATCGTATCCCAGGGCTTAGCATTTGGGAGCCTGTCGTTTGTTGCCAGGCTGTCTGATAATAGCTTCATTTAAAGGTGATATTTGGTTCTCCATCTGACCAGTTGTTCTCTCTCTCATTTGGTTCAGAACTCTGGCAAGAAAACACCAACATAAAATGCGTAGTTCACAGAGTGCTTCACACAGAATGAGCACTCAAGTAGCATTAGCTGTTAACCGTCATTATTGTATCTTGCTCTAAGTCACCCGTTGTTTCAACACCAAAATTAACATTACAAACCAGATCCCTTAATTACAGTGCTAAGAGCTGATCTATGAACAGAAAAAAAGGACCTTTGATTATTTAATACCGTAGGGTCATATAATAATGTTTCAATTTCACAGTTCTTCAGATCCACTTAACAATCAATCCCTGTGCCCTTATTTGTTTTGTTTTTTCAACGTTTTTTATTTATTTTTTGGGACAGAGAGAGACAGAGCATGAACGGGGGAGGGGCAGAGAGAGAGGGAGACACAGAATCGGAAACAGGCTCCAGGCTCCGAGCCATCAGCCCAGAGCCTGACGCGGGGCTCGAACTCACGGACCGCGAGATCGTGACCTGGCTGAAGTCGGACGCTTAACCGACTGCGCCACCCAGGCGCCCCTCCCTGTGCCCTTATTTGAAGCAAACATATGCTATAAATATTGACCAAATATACTTTGGGACCTACAATTCAAATAACAGTTATTTATATTCTTGCATAAAAATATTTAAGTCAGGGGTGCCTGAGTGGCGCAGTTGGTTAAGCGTCTGACTCTTGATTTCACCTCAGGTCATGATCTCACAGTCCTGAGACTGATCCTTGCGTCGGGCTCTGTGTTGGGCATGGAGGCTGCTTGAGATTATCTCTCTCCCACACCCTCTACCTTTTCCCCATTTGTGTGCATATGCTGACTCTCTCTCTTAAACAAATTAAGTTGTATCTTGATATTTTGAGATACAAAAATATGGAAGTAAAAAAAAAAAAAAAAAAAAAACAGCCACGCAGTGTTCGTTTCTCACATGAAGAACCCACATTTCTTGGATTTGAGTTTTCAGTTTAAAAATGCTTCATTCCTCATCTTTATAATTTGAGGTTATATTTTCCTCTTAAATTTGCTATTTGGGGGCGCCTGGTTGGTTTGGTCGGTTAAGCGTCCGACTTCAGCTCAGGTCATGATCTCACGGTCTGTGAGTTCGAGCCCCGCGTCGGGCTCTGTGCTGACCGCTCAGAGCCTGGAGCCTGTTTCACCTTCTGTGTCTCCCTCTCTCTCTGCCCCTCCCCTGCTCATGCTCTGTCTCTCTCTGTCTCAAAAATAAACATTAAAAAAATTTTTTAAAAAATTTGCTATTTGGCCCTCCCCACAATTACATATACATAGACACACACACATACACACACTCCATATAGACCATACACATAGGGGGAATATTTTACTTGTTAGTA